>NC_143056.1:93699000-94933500 GCF_052426305.1 Pelodiscus sinensis
CAAAAGATTTGTACCACCTCCTCATAGAGGTAGGGAAGTCCAGAATGCAGATAAACATGATTCCAGGCACTGCTCTGTGTCTGCCCATAAGGAGAGGAAACCACTAACCACACACTACCATAGTGGCTAAAGATCTGCATAAAAATATACAAGCCCAGCACCAACCTCAACAATGTCCAATCCAGTACCTATGTTGACACCGACAAGAGAATCATTCATGGTGCCAGCAGAAGAACTGATCTTCATGCATCTATTCTTCCTTCATTAATATCATACATCAGCAGCACCCCTGGACAAATGTATTCATTATCCCTAATAGCAGGGCATACTTACTCTCCAAGTAGGAAGGGGGGGAAGCTGTTTCATAGGCTATGAGCTGCAGACAGCTGCCTTTCCACCTTTCAGAATTTGTATCTAGAGTACTCCACAACATTTATATCCATAGCTGGGCTTTCGTTCAGTTCCATCAAGTTCATCTTATAGTAATCTCTGCATGGCTGTGTCCAGACTCAGGGGTTTTTTCGGGAAAAGTAGCCTTTTTCCGAAAAAACTTCCCCTGAGTCCAGACTCAAGCCGCGTTCTTTCGAAATTAAATCAAAAGAACGCGGCTTTTCTTTCGATGGCGGTAAACCTAATTCTACGAGGAAGAACGCCTTCTTTCGAAAGTTCCTCTTTCGAAAGAAGGCGTTCTTCAATGTAAATAGGGCTTCCTCGAAAGAGAGCATCCAGACTCGCTGGGTGCTTTCTTTCGAAAAAGCAAGCCGCTTTTTCGAAAGTTCCGCATGTAGTCTAGACGTGCTCTTTCGAAAGAGGCTCTTTCGAAAGATACTTTCGAAAGAGCCTCTTTAGAAAGAGGCTTGCAGTCTAGACATAGTCCATGTTACCTACGTGATCAGTTCTTTTTAGTCCTCATGCAGTCCCAGATATCAAGATTCTTTAAAAGGTTGTTGAATATTTACCCACCTTTCAGAGAACGCTACTTGCATGGGATTTCAATGCTGTCCTTTCAAGACATTTCATTTTGGAATGGTCCTTACACCACCTTACACTCAAGAAAGTCATCTTATTTGCCATCTCATCACCAGTAGTACTGAGTCCTAGTCTGATTTTTATCCCTAAAGCGGTGTCAGAATTTCATTTCATTTGTATTCTTCACTAAATCGAATGCCAGGTTGGGGGAGACACATCTCCACACATGTTGGCATTTTATTATACTATATTGATCCCAAAAAACCCTTCAGTCTGGCATTCCTCTTTTTGTGACCAGCTCTGGTGCTTTGAACATTTAAGCCCCTCCTCCCAAAGGATATATAAAAGGATCAGACAATGAATATCAATCTATCACCAGATGGGTGGGGTGCCGCTCCCTCCAAACATTAAAGCTCATGCCACTAAAGCATAAGCTACAGCTGCTGCATACTCCTGAAGCCTATCCATATTAGAAAGCTGTGAGGTTACTGTGTGGTGGGACTCCTTGGCATTCATTCAGTACTATGCTCTTCACTTAGATGCAAAGTCATATGCTAAAGTCAAGGAGGACGTGTTACAAGCACTATTCAGTTATGTCAATAAAACCTGGGATGCTGCCTGCACCTACTGTGAGATTTCCAATGGAGACAGACTCAAAGATGAAATGTAGTTATTTTCCTTATAGTAATCATGGTTTTTTGAGATTTAATCTGTGTGGATCCTGTGAACTATCTTCTATCCCTGCTTATCAGAATTCTCTACATCTGGGATTATGATTTAACAAGGAAACTGAGGGATAATTGCAGCTGCTCTGCACTTTATGCCTTTGGATAAAGGAGCATAAAAACATGCCTGGTATAGACATGGCTCAGTGGACATTGCTGTTGATCTCACACATTTATCCCACACATGAGACACTTACAGCATGGCTAGTCCATACCACCTGACTCAGGATTTGAGGCTTTAGCTAAGGAGCTGTTTAGTAATGGTATATATGGTTTGGCTCGTGGTGAGGATCCAGGCTCTATGACCTTGCCAAGTGAAAGGGTCACAGAGCTTGGATTACAGCCTGAACTGGCATGTTTACACAGCAGAGAAACAGCTCCTTGCCCTAAGTCCCATGAACTTGCGTCAGCTGGCACGGACTAGCCATGAGTTGTTAATTACAGCAAAAGCCCAGCCTTTAAGTGGGATCCTGGCTGACAACATGTCTAGGAATACAGTTAGATAAGCAACTGTTTTCAAAGGGGAGGCTGGATGATTTTGCGCAGAACCTGAAAGGAGGAGAAAATCATGTTGCAGGGTTTTTTTTTTGCATGTATTCTACAGTGTGGTGAGGTAATATTAACCCTGGGAATGGAAACTAATCATTTTTAGCGAGGGGGAGGGCCTTGGAGCCTGGCCTGCAATCCGAGCAGGTACATCTACATTGCTATTTTTAGCCCCATAGCTCCATCTCTGGCAATCCAAGCAAATTGACCTGGGTTTTAAAACTTTGCACTGTGGGCTATTCTTTGATGTGTAGGTGTACCCTTAGCCAACAAATGCAAAACTTGACTGCTTTTCTGAACTCCCCAAAACTTTCTGCTTTGCTGGCTTGCACAAGGAGCAAGGAAGAGAGTCAGCAGTGGGCAATAATTTTTGGCTGGGGACGACTTCGAAAAGTTTTGATGTGCTCCCAGGTCACCCGGAATGGGCGGGGCCTAAACCGGAACGGGTGGGGCCAAAATTCTTCTGGGCTACCCCATCTACCGATCATAATTGGTCTGGGGGAGGGGAGCCCCTTTCCCTCCCCCTTCCCACTAGGCACCCACGCAACTTGTGCCATGTGCTCCTTGCAGGGAAGGAAGGGGGGAAGGAGAGCAGAGGAAACTTCGCACACTCCTCCTGCCTCCAGGCCAATCAGGGGTTGGGTGTGGGGGAGCATGTGACATGCAGGGTGGGAGGAAGTTTTGCGCTTCCCCCTCCCCCAAGTTCCAATTGGCTTGGGGTCGGGGGAGTGTCAGGGTCTCCATGGGCCGGATCAATCCACTTGGTGGGCCGGATCTGGCCCACAGAGACCCTGCCCTAGACGCACTCTCCCTTGTAATAGATGAAGGGATGTGTACTGCAACTTCATTGTTTTATTTGGCATACAGGTCACAGGGCACAAGGTCAAACCTTTCATTTTGCGAGTAAAAACTGTTCTTTAAGGGAATAAATATTACAAGTGTGGACAAGACACATTCTCCCATTTATGGATTATTTGAAGCTCAGCAATTAAAAGCAGGTTCCACTTTTAAAAACAACCCTTTTATATTTTGCTGCACATTCCATACAAGAAGTAAAAGGGCAAAGCCGTACTCTGGGTCACTGCACATTGTGACATCTCATGATTGTTCTTCTGCTGGATTGCAGAAAAGGATGCAGTCCCAAATGATTTTGCTTGTCTTCTGTCTGGAAAGAAGTTCATCCATGTCACACACATAGATTTTTTTAATGGAAAGGTCATAAGTAAGAAGTGCTCACTTATGCAAAATTGGAAAGACATATTGGATCATAATAATGAATGCTACAAAACCAATTGTTAAAATCCTTGTTATTCTCCTCCTTAAAAGCTACACTGTGTCTGTTGAAATGGGTCATTTGTCTGTGAACAGGTCTCAGTAACTCATTTTGCTTGAGAGAACATACATATTTTACTAGCTGTGATTTCCATTTTATTCATCAAGAAATATAAAAATAGCCTTCTGTGTTTCACTCCTTGGAATTAAGTTGCTCAATTCCACTTCATTGTTTAATTTTCATATTAAATTTTTACTGTCTTTTCAGGGTTAATGGGATGTAAGTGGCATGGAAACATACTTCATGACATAAATATTGAAGTGATACTGTGCTAAATTTATCCCGATGAAAGTCCATCAATTATAGCAGTTTTCCAACAACAGATTTGGCTGGCTCAATGTATTCAGCAGGAATAAATTTCCTACTGCTATATGTATTTATTTTGATGTTAGAGAGGAAGTATTATCTGATCAATACAACAGATGACTTGAGGTAGGGATCTGGATGCATTCTTGGATATGCCAGTGAATCAGCTTGTAATTTTGAAAAAACTATCTCAGCTTTCTCTGTTTTCATTTCTATACTCTCTTTACTTATGTCAGCCAATTTGTGATCCTGAGTAGAAAGACATTATGTTAATACTAATACTTTATTTATGTAGTGCTTTTGCTTGCCTGCCTTGGTACAATTTCCTTTTGAGAACTATCAAATTCAATATGGTATAATCAGACTGTAGAGTAGGCCATTTTCCTGCACAATATGACCTTTTAAGAAGCTTTCTTCACAGATACAAATGAGTCTCTTACATATCTTTCATTTTTAGCATAACCTGAATGTTATCTTTGCTGCACTGTGTAATATTTGCTGTAAATACACATTGGTAAATTATCCTCATTTGAATGTTATTCAAACAGCAAAAATATTTGTACATAGTAAGATTAGTATGTACCCAAAATAACTAGGAACGTTCTGTTCAGGATGTTAAACTGATTCCTATTGGAATATTTCTGACTGCACAATACTGGGCTCTGGTTTTGCCTTTGTATACATATTGACAGGGTGTACAACATCCATCAATATTGGGCTTTGGTTTTGCCTTTCTATACATATTGACAGGGTGTATGGTACAACATCCATCAAAGAACTTGTTGGAGACCCCATGGTCCTACCACACACTGCCCCCAGGAAGGAGCAGCAGATACAGGTCCTCCAGGCCTGCCTGGAGAGGCTACACAGAAGCAGCTAATCAGAGCCCACCAGACTCAGATAAAAGGAGTTGCAGGGGCTAAACACGTCAATTGCTAACTGAGACTTGAAGGGTGAGGCATGGCTAGAAGACTATGAAACTCTCCGACAAACAGGTTTGCAGGAGACCCTGCTCTTGCAAGGAACAGGCAAAGAGAACCCAAGGATTATAATCCTAAACTAATGGGTGAAGGTGACAGGAATGAATGGAAAGCAACGCAGGGAATGCAGATGTAGCAAATATTAAGGGAGCCAGCACATGGCTGTTGATGGCAGGGTCTCTGGTAGGTGGGTTCCAGTCAGTCATTGGGGAAGTGAAAAGGTGACAAAATTCTTGGCTCAAAGCCTGTGAAAGAGTCTGGAATGTAAATAAACCTGGTGACGAGGCTGAAGAATCTGACTGAGGGCATGCCATGTGTTGAAATTTTGGGGCAGAGAGAACCTGTGAAGATGAAGACTCTTCAGGGAGATAGGCTTAGTAGTAGTATATCATAACAAGGTGGGAAATAATTTAATATTAACCCTGAAGGGGCTGAGAACTGAGTCTAGAAAGCAGGCTGAAGTATAAGCCAAATGGAATAGAGTCATTTGCTTGGATGTTTGTTGAGACTTCCAGATGGACTTCTGTTACCACAGGAGTTCATCCATTTTAGACTGTGAATGGCATGAGGATTGAGTCACTGGAGACCCACTTAGTGAAGGTCACAAACCGCAGCTGGTTCCTAGAGCAGAAAAGGAGATTGTAATACAGCATGCAGCTGATAGGAAGCATTCATGAGAGGTGAGTGTACCTTCTCAAAATACTTCTTTTAAAAAGTCAATTAAACTAGTTATTACTAGTTTCAGAGGGGTAGCTGTGTTAGTCTGAATCTGCAAAAGCGATGAAGAGTCCTGGTACAAATAAGAGATTGTCACATAAACACGACCCTATACCGAAAACCTACTGGCCACTATGCCTACCTACATGTTTCCAGCTTCCATCCTGGATCCATTGTCTACAGCCAAGCACTAAGGTACAACCTCATCTGTTCCAACTGCTTAGACAGAGACAAACACCTTCAAGATCTTCACAAAGCATTCTCGAAACTACAATACGCACCCGAGGAAGTGAGGAAACAGATTAACCGAGCCAAACATGTATCTAGAAGCCTCCTATTAAGAGACAAGACCAGCAAAGAAACCAACAGAACACCACTGGTGTTGACTTGCTTGTAGAAACCTTTCTTGTTATCCTTCATATCGTTAGCCAGTCACAATTCCATTTGCACTTTTGTCTTCCTGATAACTCCCCGGCATTCTCGAGCTATACATTTATACCCCTCCCTGGTCATTTGTCCAAGTTTCCACTTTTTGTAAGCTTCCTTTTTGTGCTTAAGTTCACCAAGAATTTCCCCTGTAAGCCAATCCGGTCTCCTACCATGTTTGCCTCTCTTCCTACGCATCGGTTTGGTTTCTTTCTGTGCCTTCAATAAGGCTTCTTTAAAATACTGTCAGCTGTCCTCAACTCCTTTCCCCTGCATGTTAGCATACGAGGGGATTCTGCCCATCAGGTCTCTGAGGGAGTCGAAATTTGCTTTTCTGAAGTCCAAGATGTGTATTTTACTACTCTCTTTTCTTCGTTTGGTCAGGCTCCTGAAATCTACTCATCCACGTGGGCACAAATGATACTGCCAGGTATGACACTGAGCGGATCAAGTGTGACTACAGGGCTTTGGGAGTACGGGTGAAGGAGTTTGGAGCGCAGGTGGTATTCTCTTCTATCCTTCCTGTCAAAGGTAGGGGCCCGGGCAGAGAGAGGTGCATCCTGGAGGTGAATGCCTGGCTGCGACGATGGTGTCGCCAGGAGGGATTTGGCTTCCTTGATCACGGGGTGCTCTTCCAGGAAGGACTGCTTGGCGGAGATGGAGTTCACCTTTCCAGGAGCGGGAAGGCCTTGTTTGGACACAGACTGGCTAACCTTGTGAGGAGGGCTTTAAACTAGGTTTGTCGGGGGCAGGTGAGCAAAGCCCACAGGAAAGTGCTGAATGTGCAGGACTGGGAGATGGGTTGGAAATGGGGGGGACTACGACCTATAATGGCAAGGAGAAAGGAGGGTCAGGGCACAACAGGGAGGCAAGATCAAATCAGTATCTTAGATGCCTATATACAAATGCGAGAAGTATGGGTAATAAGCAGGAACAACTGGAATTGCTAACCAATAAATACAACTATGATATCATTGGTATTACAGAAACCTGGTGGGATGGGATGCATGATTGGAATATTGGTATGGAAGGGTACGGCTTGCTCAGGAAGGACAGACGGAAAAAAGGGAGGAGGGGTTGCCTTGTATATTAAAAATGTACACACTTGGACTGAAGTGGAGATGAACGTAGGCGATAGCTGTGTAGAGAGTCTCTGGGTTAAGCTAAAAGGGGTAAAAAACGAGGGTGATATCATGCTAGGAGTCTACTACAGGCCACCTAGCCAGGTGGAAGAGGTGGATGAGGCCTTTTTTAAACAATTAGCAAAACTATCCAAAGCCCAAGATTTGGTGGTGATGGGGGACTTCAACTATCCAGACATATGTTGGGAAACTAACACAGCGAAGCACAGGCTATCCAATAAGTTTCTGGACTGCATTGGAGACAACTTTCTGTTTCAGAAGGTTGAAAAAGCTACCAGAGGAGAAGCTGTTCTGGATTTGGTTTTAACAAATAGGGAGGAACTAGTTGAGAACTTGAAAGTGGAAGACAGTATAGGGGACAGTGATCACGAAATAATAGAGTTCATGATCTTAAGGAAAGGTAGAAGGGAGACCAGCACAATTGAGGTTATGGATTTCAGGAAGGCAGATTTTGATAAGCTCAGAGAACTTGTAGGTAAGGTCCCATGGGAAGCAAGACTGAAGGGGAAAACAACTGAGGAGAGTTGGAAGTATTTCAAAGGGACGTTGTTAAGGGCCCAAAAGCAAACAATTCCGCTGTGTAGGAAAGATAGAAAATATGGCAAAAGACCAGCTTGGCTTAACAAGGAGATCTTGCATGATCTCAAAATAAAAAAGGAGTCATATAAAAAATGGAAACTAGGACAACTAACAAAGGATGAATATAGGCAAGCAACACGGGAATGCAGGGGCAAGATTAGAAAGGCAAAGGCACAAAATGAGATCAAACTAGCTACAGGCATAAAGGGAAACAAGAAGACCTTTTATAAATACATTAAAAGCAAGAGGAAGACCAAGGACAGGGTAGGCCCACTGCTTAGCGAGGAGGGAGAAGCAGTAACAGGGAACTTGGAAATGGCGGAGATGCTCAATGACTTCTTTGTTTCGGTCTTCACCGAGAAGTCTGGAGGTGTGCCTAACATAGTGAATACAAGCAGAGAGAGGGTAAGTTTAGAAGATAGGATACACAAAGAACAAGTTAAAAATCACTTAGGAAAGTTAGATGTCAGCAAGTCACCAGGTCCTGATGAAATGCATCCCAGGATACTCAAGGAGCTGATAGAGGAGGTATCTGAGCCTTTAGCTATGATCTTTGAAAAATCATGGCAGACAGGGGAGATTCCAGAAGACTGGAAAAGGGCAAATATTGTGCCCATCTATAAAAAGGGGAATAAGAACAACCCAGGAAATTATAGACCGGTCAGTTTAACATCTGTCCCAGGGAAGATAATGGAGCAGGTAATTAAGGAAATCGTATGCAAACACTTGGAAAGTAATAAAGTGATAGGGAATAGCCAGCATGGGTTTGTGAAGAACAAGTCATGCCAAACTAATCTGATAGCTTTCTTTGATAAGATAACGAGCCTTGTGGATAAGGGAGAAGCGGTGGATGTCATATACCTAGACTTTAGTAAGGCATTTGATACGGTCTCGCATGATATTCTTATTGATAAACTAGGCAAATATAACTTAGATAGGGCCACGATAAGGTGGGTGCATAATTGGCTGGATAACCGTAGTCAGAGAGTTGTTGTTAACGGTTCTAAATCCTGCTGGAAAGGGATAACAAGTGGAGTTCCTCAAGGGTCTGTTTTGGGACCCGTACTGTTCAATATCTTCATCAATGATGTAGATATTGGGATAGAGAGTACTCTTATTAAGTTTGCAGATGGTACCAAACTGGGTGGGGTTGCGACTTCTTTGGAGGATAGGGACATAATTCAAAATGACCTTAGCAAGTTAGAGAAATGGTCAGAGGTAAAGAGGATGAGGTTTAATAAAGAGAAATGCAAAGTGCTCCACTTAGGAAGGAACAATCAGTTCCATACATACAAGATGGGAAGCGACTGTCTAGGAAGGAGCATGGCGGAAAGGGATCTAGGGGTCATAGTGGACCACAAGTTGAATATGAGTCAACACTGTGATGCTGTTGCAAAAAAAGCAAATATGATTCTAGGTTGTATCAACAGGTGTGTTGTAAGCAAAACTCGTGAAGTCATTCTGCCGCTCTATTCTGCACTAGTTAGGCCTCAGCTGGAGTACTGTGTCCAGTTCTGGGCGCCACATTTCAAGAAAGATGTGGAGAAATTGGAAAGGGTACAGAGAAGAGCGACAAGAATGATTAAAGGTCTAGAGAACACGACCTATGAAGCCAGGCTTCATGAACTGGGCTTGTTTAGTTTGGAAAAAAGAAGATTAAGGGGGGACATGATAGCGGTTTTCAAATATCTAAAAGGGTGTCACAAGGAGGAAGGCGAAAATTTGTTCCTCTTGGTTTCTGAGGACAGGACAAGGAGTAATGGGCTTAAAGTGCAGCAGGGGAGGTTTAGATTGGACATTAGGAAAAAATTCCTAACTGTCAGGGTGGTCAAATATTGGAATAAATTGCCAAGGGAGGTGGTGGAATCTCCCTCTCTGGAGATATTTAAGAACAGGTTAGATAGACATCTGTCAGGGATGGTGTAGACGGAGCTTGGTCCTGCCTTGAGGGCGGGGGGCTGGACTCGATGACCTCTCGAGGTCCCTTCCAGTCCTATTATTCTATGATTCTATGATTCTATGATCACTGCTTCCCAGGTTGTCACCCATCTCTACTTCTCCTATTAGTTCCTCCCTGTTTGTGAGCAGGAAGTCAAGCTGCGCACGGCCCCTGGTCAGATCCTTCAGCACTTGTACCAAGAAGTTATCCCCAACATTCTCCAAAAACTTCCTGGAATGCCTGTGTACTGTTGTATTGATTTCCCAACAGATGTCAGGGTGATTAAAGTCCATTACGAGAACCAGGGCTTGCGATCTGGAAACTTCTCTCAGTTGTCCGAAGAAAGCCTCATCCACCTGATTCAGTGGCCTGTAGCAGACTCCAACTACAACATCACTGCTGTTGTTTGCACCTCTAAACTTAACCCAGAGAGACTCAACAGGTTTTTCTCCCTCTATATCCTGGAGTTCAGAGCAATCATAGTGCTCTCTTACGTATAGTGCAATTTCTCCTCCTTTTCTCCCCTGCCTGTTCTTCCTGAACAGTCTATACCCTTCCATGACAGTGCTCCAGTCATGCGAGTCATCCCACCAAGTCTCTGTTATCCCAATTAAATCATATTTCTTGGACTGGGCCAAGGCCTCCAGTTCTTCCTGTTTGTTGCCCAGGCTTCTTGCATTAGTGTACAAACACCTCAGATAACCAGTTGATCACCCTATCTTCTTCATTCGAATCAGAGGTCCTCCTTTCTTACTCATTCCACTTTGCATTTCTTCCCAGTATCCGACTTTCCCACTCCCCTCAGGGTTTTGGTCACCATCCCCCGACGAACCTAGTTTAAAGCCCTCCTCACTAGGTTTGCAAGCCTGTCCATGAGAGCTTCTTCCTCCCTTGGTTAGGTGGATCCCATCTCTTCCTAACAATCCTTGTGCCCGGAACAGAGTCCCATGGTCGAAGAAACCAAAGTCCTCTCTGCAGCGCCACCTGCACAACCACGCATTTACTTCCTCAATTCGATGATACCTGATCAGTCCTTTCCCTTCAACAGGGAGAATGGACAAGAACACCACTTGTGCTCTGAATTCTTGGATCCTTCTTCCCAGTGCTACATAATCCGCAGTAACCCGCTCAAGGTCATTCTTGGCCATACTGTTAGTTCCCACGTGGAGAAGCAGGAAGGGATAGCGATCCAAAGGTTTGATCAGTTTGGTAAGCCTCTCGGTCACTTTCTCTCTAATTAGTCCTTCAGATGTTATCCTAATTCTTAATTGTTTGTCTCCTTAAGTCTCAGTTAATCAGGTTGGTGGGGATTCGAGTGACAGGGTACTGAGTCAGTTGCTGACTTATAATCCTTGTTACAGACCAGTTTAGTTTTTCTTCACAGTATATTGTTGTATGTATTAAATTACTGCTGATGACTTGCAGTGATTCAGAAAATTATAAAATTTTACTGATTGCTGGGTACATCAGCTCAGAAATTTATTTTTACTTGGGCGATGAAAAAGGTGCTGTTACTTTAAAAGTTGTTCTTACCCATACTAAAACAATGACATAGTGAAGTCTTTCTACTTTATCATGTTGAAAGTGTAACTGCTTATGTACGTTTATTTGGTCACTTGAAATGTATTTAAAGGTTGAGGGCCACTGACCCATAGAAAAGTCCCACACACAAGTGGGAAGTAAAAATATATGCAAACACAAACCAAAATAAAATAAAACCTCACTGACCTGGCTCCTGACTGAGGTCTAGACAGCTGCTACGGCTCTGGACAGCTATTAGTACCCAAGCAAGTCTGAGGTAAAAATCGGCATTTACATCCATATTTAGGCATCTACATAAAAGCAGCATGAGGTTTTGAAAAGTGCTAAGCATTTGGTGCACAGATTATAGTAAAAGTATCCATTAGTTTTGTGCAGCTCTCTAGGACCTGCTATTTTCCCCAGAGTACTTAACATTATATAGCACATTTAGCACAAAATAACTGTCTGTTAAGTTTTAAGTGAATTGTCTAGCCTCAGATAGGAACTCTTTGGCAGAAGTAGTGATACAATCCAATTCCTAAGGGCAATTTTCAACTGCAGTAACAATTTGATCAGCTTTTATCTTCCTGCACTCTCCTGGCTCCTTTCCTACCTATCATCCAATTCCTGTATCAAATGGGGAAAGAGTCCTGCAGACAACAGCATCATTGACTACACAGCCTGCTTCCTGGAGCAGATCCATCCTGTGCACTCCATGAGGCAGGAACTCTGCAGGAGAAATAGGATGTGATTATGTAATTAAAAATTGTATCTTAATGTAGAAATGAAGGTTCTTTGTTCCCAGTCTCCTTGCCAAGGCGTTCCCATTTTCCCCTCATAGAAGTCAGTCGGAAACAGACCACCAGATCACCTGTCTTCCTGCTGGGTTTAGTGTGGAGGCCAACAGCATCTCCACACTAAACCCAAAATAAATTAAATCAAGATACTGCAGCTCCCAGGAGACCAATATATAGTGTTCCCCGGCAGAGAATAGGCAGGACCAAGGTGCACCAACGTCTGAAGATCCGGCAGTGGCAGGAAAATCCATAAGATATTCTCAAATGATCCTGGCAAGTGACCCACCCCTGACATGCTACAGAGGAAAGTGAACAATTCCCAAAGTCATCATCAATCTTATCTTGGAGAAAATTCCTTTGCAACCCCACATGTGGCAGTCAGTGAAACAAACTGAGCATGCGAGCAAGCATCAGATAACCAAGCACTTGAGAAAATGCTTGGCACCCCCTTGGAGCACTGGCCAACTCTGTTCAGTGTCACATCTCCAGCTGGAGCACTCTGATGTTTCTGAGAATGGTGCTGGTTTACTTTTTAATCACCTACCTCAAATAGTTTTTTTGAGGGGGAAGAGAATTCCTTCCTAAGCCATGCAGGTGACCAGTCTAAGCCTTGAATCATGAGATTTTTTTTTAGTTATTTCAGATATGCCCCAGAAGAGATTTCCACGTTGAGCCATGTCCACCCCCACCACCAGCAATCCCTTCATATAATCCCCCCCCCTTTTTTTTTTTTTTTTTGCCCACCACCACTTTTATCGTGATAACTAGCTGAAACCTTCTAACTTGCAGCCTGAATTTTTTCATGGCAGGTGTATAATCATTTTTTTTCTAGTGCCAGAGTTGCTCTATTGCTTGGATAGCTTTTACTCTCTCTGGAATTATCTGACTTTCTTCCCTAGCTCCTCTATAATTCACTAGCCAAATTCTGCCAAGTCTAATTATAAAGTGCATGTGTGTTTGCATGCATGATCACATCTTTCTATATAGAAACGAGGGATCAATTTACTAAATATTTAATCCAACATCATATACAGGATCTAAAGTCACTTGTAAAATATCTGAAGAAAGAGATATTTTAACCTATCATTTTTGTCATAAATGTGTAAGAGAGTTTCTGCTTAACAATATGACGCTAAAGTAAGCTACGTTTAACAAATGTTAAGATGGTGCAACTTTCTTGAGGTATTTCATTTTAGGTACCAAATACCATCTCATTTTCTGCTTTTTCTCTTTCTTTTCTTTCCCTATGTCAAACTGTCATCAGAAATTTGTTTGAGATTACTGTACCTTTACATCATGGTACTGTATGTGAAAGTACAATATGGCAGTCACATTCCATTGAGTAAAGTTATTTTCTACAAATACTTTTGTTCATATTCCTCAGATCAGTGAACTCGGACAATTGATTTGTCACATGTACTACTGGATGAGTATCTGACATATTAGTAGACGTGTAGCATCATAAAGCATACAGCTCCATTGTTATCGCAGGAGCACTACAAGCATTGCTCTGGACATATATTTCTGTGGCATCTAGAGTTAAATTAAAGATAATATGGAGCAGAACTGGACATGGTAGGTAATGAAAAATAACTCTTTTCAAGAAGGCTTTGCGATGATTTAGGTGAATGTCAGAATTATCATAATACTAATCAAGATTATCAAAACGTATTTAGAATAATTTCTTTATCGATGGCTACACCTAAGACATGTTTCCCTTTTTACAAGAAAAATACTACACTCCATGTAATATTTAAAAGTGGTGTTTGGATTTAAAAATACATTATAGTGCACCAAAAAAATCTCTCAACCCTGATGGGTGGGAGACGTATTGGTATGCAGATCACCCCTATACATTGTATGCTCTGACAAAGCTTTCGATAACAAGAGTTTAAATAAGCAGCTTGAGACAAAATATATGGGAGAGAAATCCTGTTCTCACTGTACTCATGTTTTTTCTTGTTGACTTTGAGGCCCAGAATTTTGCTCATAGATTATGAAAGGGAATCTATGTAAGGCCTAACAAAGTCCACTGGGGTTTATGTCAGGCTCTTTAGTGTCAGTTTTCATCTAGTTGTAGATCAAATGAATCATTCAAGCACATGGGTGATGAGCATGGTATGAAAGCGTAGATAGCTACATTCTTCTGTCATATATTCAGACATGCTGCTTCTGGAGATTGACATCAAACTCATTGCCAAGAGTACCTCTATTTGCTGGTATATTTCAAGCTGTGTAATAAGAATAACTTTGCCATGTAGCAAGTTGGTGGGTTCCTTGCCTCACATAAATACAGACATATCAAAATATGGAGAGTAAACAGCTGATGGCTAATAATACTACAGTGAAACCTTTGTCATCCCGCACTCTGTTAACCAGAAAACTTTGTTAACCGGCATTGCCCCCAGCCAAAATACGGTCACATCTTCAGACGCACAGGCCTGGCTTGGTTCATCATGATTGGCTTAACAATTTTTTATTTAAGAAGTACTAATCATCTTTAACTCAAAATAGAAATGTGAGACCAACTGCCTCACAGTACAAAACTACCAATATTAAAAACTTGAGTTTTACTATTATTGTCCATTGTTTTCTCCTAGGTTGATAGGACCCTCAGATAACCAGAATGTTTAGATAACCGCAACACCCTAATCCCCGAGTGTGCCAGATAACACAGGTTTTACTATAGTACCAATACAATATATATTAAACTGACATGTCTCTATTAATCATAGTATAGAACCTCCATACTGATAACCTCTCCCTAATAGGCGGAGCTTCATTTCTAGGAAGGTACGTTGAATTTGAGGGTAGTTTCCAAGTAACACTGGCTTTTGCATTCATGATTCGTTTTTTTAAAGGAATATTTCACTCTCTGTCCCTTTTTTGGTATTTTACGCAGTGAAAATTGCTCACAGTAGTTGCTGCTTTAAGTAGGTTGTAAAGTTACAATTTTAGCTTACCTTAAATCATTTAAATACCAAGGCTACATCCTTATCTGGAGTATACTACCATGCTGCCTTTAGCCTCCCCTGCTTTGAAGAATTCTTGAGGAAAGCAGCTTCACGGCAATTTAATGGGCAGTTATTGCTTTAAAGACAGGGTGAGGAATGAATTTCAAAACTGACAACTCTTTTCAGCATAATCAGCCACTCACTTTTCAGGAGCAAACGGCTGCATTGAAAGGTCTGAGTTCTATGGATGGGAGAATTCAGACAATTTAACAGTTTTCAAAAGTAATTAGAAATCTAAGAAAAAAGAGAACTCTACATTTCATGTATTTAGGATTATAATTATCCTGCAAGAGATGCTAATTTTACACAGGAGTATCCCTGTAGGAATTATTCCTGATTTACATCAATATAATAGGGAGGAAAACAAGGCTGTAAGCAAGAATTTACAAAATAAATAAATACATAAATAAATTAAAAATCATGTTCTCAGATTTATAAGATCCTCTCTTGAGTTGCTTTTTAGACTGCAAGACTGTCCATCTGCTTTTGGGCACCCCATTGATGGAAATGGTCGTGCCATCTTCCAGATTGCAATCCTCCGATTGCCATCTTCTTCTGCCTCCTCTGATGTTTGTGTTTGGACATTTTGGCCTTGGTTCATATCTTTTCTATTTTTAAATAGAAAATGTTGGATAATAAAATGAAAGGATTTCCATCAAAATAATTCTCAGATTAGTGGAATTAAAATGAGAACTGGTTACAGTAGTAATGAAAGAGAACAGATTTTTATACTCTTATTAAAACAGCTTCTTAATTGATAATAGATTACACTGGGCTAAATGATAGCATTATACCCATGTTATCATTTGTGATAGATACTTTGTTAGTAACAAACAGAAATGACAAATTCAAAAGCACGGCTTTTAGCTGCTGACAGAACAACCCCTTTCTTATGTCATTCATACACAGAATGAAACCGCTTCTACATTTTCATTATATGAATGACGTCTACCAAACAGTTAAAGTATCTTCTTGTAGGGTCGGTGTTCCACACAGCCAGCAGAGGCTCAGTGCAAGTAATGAAACTATATTGCTTTCACCTCTGCCAATGCAGATGAGACGAGTACCATCTGCAAGAAATTCCCACAAGTCCTAGCATGCAGCTAAATTTAGTAGTGCCAGCTGGATCTTGTTCTTATGGTATAATAACCTTAATATTATAATACTTCCATTGATGGGGCAAATGATACTGCATCAGCAATGAACCTATCACTGCCAGTCTCTGGCACTGATGACAATTCTGTCTTTTACTCAGTAAACAAACCAGAATCATGTTTTCCCCTCCCTCTCTGTATTTGCTATTCATGCTCTGCAATTAGCATCCCACAGCTAGAGAACCGAGGTTGAGTTTATTAAAGTTTGATGCCAGGTGTTTTTCTCTGTTCTGCCCTTCAGCATGTGCACTTGGATATGCATGAGGCTCAACACCAAGAAGAGTGAGGAGGGTTTTTTTTTTTTAAAAAAGAATTCTTTCATGTATAATGCATGGGATTTAATTTCTTATTGATCCTAGAATAGAATAGAGAATATCCTTGGAAAATGGTACAGGACGTGAGAGAGAGATGTGTCAGTCAGACTAGTGCTAAAGAAAAGAAGGAAGAGGAAAAAATTATATTTTCTAACTGCTCCCTTACCCTTGCCTTTCTTTCAGATTTCCTCTTCCATAGAAAAAGTGTGTTTCTTTTTTTTTTTTAAGACTGTTGAGGGAAAACAGAATCTGAAATACCGGCGTTGGTGGATCACAAGCACTGCAAAGATTTCAAACTAAAAAAAAAAAAAAAGTTTGACAAATCCTTTAAACTCCATGGGGGTTATGTGTTTCTGACAAAAACCAATTCACTTATTTTGCTACATACAACAGGTAAAGATAAAGAGAGCTATAAAGTTTCTCTCACTCAGGAGAGATTATTTTGAGATTATTTCTTTTTTAAACCACCAAAGAGAAAGGAAATGGTTATGTAATCACCTTTTGGGTTCATTGTATAGGGCTGTTTTTTTTTCAGACCAGGAAGCAAAAAAAAAAATTGAAACACTGACTTTGGGACAAGAATTTTCTTTTGTCATTTGACATGGATCTAGTCATTCTGCAATATTGACGCATAGCGTGAACCCTACACAACAGTGACACCAGTGAAAATAAACCTCTGTTCTTCCACCATTTGACATTTAATAACAATGCCTCCAGCAGTTCAAAGAGCTGTTCAGGCTATGCACTTCTTGACAGCCAACTCATATACTTATTAAAAATATACATCTGCTTTGGGTCAGGTAGAACATAGTGTTTCTAGCACTTAAAGGCAGGGAAGATTAAATTAGCCTTATGGTTAGCTGTCTACTGGGACAGATTAATTCAGGGCACAGAATAGAAAGATTTTTGTCGAGTACTGTTCTTCAGCACTAATCTATTTTTCACACTTTATCAAGCTGGATATAAATGGAAAAGCACTTTAAGACATTGTTATCTCCATAATACATACATAAAATTATTCATAATAGTTGTTTTAACCTGTAGAAGACTCACATTTTTGTAATAGGATTTACTTCATCGGTTGACTATAGTCACTACAATAAAGTGCATGTGCCTCTTTTAGAGATGTCAGTACTAGGGATGTTAACTATTGATTAATTAAATAGTCGATTAACTTTGCGAATTCTTATCGGTTACTCAATTAGTCCCTGGGGGTGAAGCCAGGAGCCAGTGAGCTCAGGTCCCACTCCTCAGGAGCCCCCTGCCACTCCACACTGCTGCCTCTATATCGGAAGCAGCAGCGCGGGGTGCCAAGCAGGAGCTGGTTCGTGAGGGGAGCCAAGTTAAAAACTAGCTCCCTTTGCAGACCGGCTGCCTGTCCAAAGGTGGGACTGAGCTCCCAGTCCTGGTGTGAGCCAGAACTGAGCCAGCAGCCTGCCCGCCTGTCTCCTAATACACTTTAAATGCAGAGCCACAGTGGGGGTACGTCCTGCACCCGGTGTGAGCCAGGATTGAGCCAGGCTGCTGGCTAGCCTGCTAAAAAATGTACTGCCTGGGGAGAAAGAGGGAGGGAACGCGTGTAGCATTTTGCTATCGGTTAATCGATTACTCAACTACACTTTTACATCCCTAGTCGGTACCATATTTGCATGGTAACAGACACTAGAGGGCCACATGGTCCCATATGCCCCTTCACTACATCGAGGTATTTTCTCCTTTCAACAGGTGAAAAGCAGATGTAACCAAACTTGCAACCATATGATCCATGATAAGTGTGTGTGTGTATGTTAATTGATGTTCTACCCTCTCTTCCCTGAGTCTTGGGATGATGGGAGTCAACAGAAGTTCTTTACAGGTTGTGCCTTCCCAATAGCTGTGTGCTGCTTTGTATGTGAAGCACTCTACCTCAGGACAGCATACAAAGAAAGTAGCAAGAGTAGCCACAAAAGGCATCAACGCAGCTCCTGATGTACTTATTTTTTGCTTGGTAAGTAAGGCTATGTCTTGACTACAGAGTTAAGTCAACATAAGTTATGCTGATGATCATAAGTTGCTTTAACATCAGTTGTGCATGTCCACACAATGATCCTTGTATCAGTGGAGTGCATCTACAGTCATTGCTTTTGCACTGAGAGAAGGATGTTGCATTTTGGGTAGCTATCCCACTGTTCAACTCACAACCCTCTGTTACCCAATGCTTCTGGGAACAGATCACAGTTCTTTCCACCCCCATCATTTCATGAGCTCCTGACTTTGTTTTGCATTGGGTTTTTTTTTTTTCAGTTGCCCTTGTAAGATGTGCAGTTGCCTTACAGCCTGGATTCTGAACCGCTGACAAGAAGGGTGATGAGTCTCATGAACCTAATGCCACAATGGTGGCTCTGCAATATTTCATAAGCGGTAGAATCAGTGATTCCTGCCCTGGCATTGGCCATGGAAATGAATAATTCAGGAGAGATCCTGGCCTTCACAGTGCAAGCTTGTCACTATGGACAATCAGTATCGATCTAGGTGGAAAACAAGCTCTAGGTGCTGGGATTGCATCTGGATGCAAGTAAGCAGTGGCTGCAGAACTTTTGGATCCATAAATCCGCCTTCCTGGCTACAACAGGGCTATTTCTCAATATTCTTTCAGGTGCTGGTGGATCCCTGGGGCCATTTAACTGACATCAACATGGTGTGGTCAGGGATGGTGAATCTTTCAGAACACTGGACAGTATAGAAAGCTGTATGCAGGGACTTTCCTTCTACAGCAGAAGAGTCAAATTGGGGATGTGGAAATAACCATTGTTATTCTCGAAGACTCTGCCCACCCCTTCATCCCATGGCTCATGAAGCTTTACACCAGGACCTAAGCAGCAGCAAGACTCAGCTTCAACCATAGCGGGTTGCCAAATATGCCTTTGGCCATTGAAAAGTCTCTGGCGCTGTCATCTTTTGGCAAGTTAGACCTCCATGAGGAAATAATCTGATGGTCATTGTGGCCTATTGTATCTACATAATATTTGTAAATCACAGGGAGGGGGGGAATTTTTCCCATTGGTAGATTGCAGGGGCTGATTAGTTGGTTGCTGATTTTGAGTATCCAGATACAAGGCCACTTAGAAAGGGATCATGGTAGGCTATTCAAATCAGAGACTTTGAGGGATCATTTTGACAATGGTTCCCAGCAATGTGTCCTTATATGATATATTCAACCAGGCAACGCTTACTTGCTGCCTTGAATTAGCCCTGCAGTGCTTGTTTCTTAAGCATTAATTGTAGTGAGCAAATATTCCTACCTAGACCCATTGTACTTAATGTCAATACTAAGCAATATATTTCACAAATAAAGAAATATTTTACTTCAAAGACCCTTGTTCAATAAAAGCACAAAACACAAATTTTTGATTGAACAGGAGGCATGGCAATGAGTAACAGTTAGTTACACACCTATAGGAAACTCCAGCTTTTGTTGGGGGAAGCAGTCCCTAAGCATGGAGTGCACAGGGTACTGCAAGGGATGGGAATGTGGTGGTGGCATTTGGGGAGGGCATGGAACAAGTTCTGTATTGGCCGCAGGGGGATTTGTGCATGGATATGCTCAGATTGCAGAGGAATGAGAGTCTTCAACTTTGTCTGGCCTTCCAGGAGCTTTATTATCCACCCTGGCCCTTGAGTCTTCTCCAGGCTATCCAGTCCCAGTCTTCCTTTAATTGTCATCCTTCATGATCTTGTTTAGCTATATGCTGCATTTGTTCACTATAGCGCTTTGCAAAACATCTTGGCTATATCTACACTGCCACTTTTTTGTGGCAGAAGATATGCAAATCACACTCTCATTTGCATATCTTCTGCCGATTCTTTTTGTGGAAGAGGTTTTGCTGCAAAAAAGCCCCATGCAGATGGGGCCCATTGTCTGGAAAACACCTCGTTTTCCACAAGATCCTGTAAACCTCATTTTTTGAGGAATAAGGGAGCTTGTGCAAAAGGATTTCCCCCCCCCCAACAAATGGCCCCATCTACATGGGGCTTTTTAGTGGCAAAACCTCTTCAGCAAAAAAGGATAGGCAGAAGATATGCAAATGAGAACACGATTTGCATATCTTCTGCCGCAAAAAAACAGCAATGTAGACGTAGGTCACTATCTTATTTTATGGAGGTGCTTCACCAATATGGAGGAGGAAGCCCTACAGGGCACATCTGACGAAGCCAAAGAAACACAAAGGCTACGTCTAGACTACATCCCTTTTTCGTAAAAGGGATGTAAATTAGACGTATCGCAATTGCTAATGAGCGGGGATTTAAATCTCCCCCGCTTCATTAGCATAAAAATGGCTGCTGCTTTTTTTCGCCATGGAGTTTTGCCGGAAAAAAAGCGCCAGTCTAGACGCTGATCTTGTGGAAAATAAAGCCTTTTCCGAAAGATCCCTTATCCCTTATTTCAGAGAGGGATTTAAATCCCCACTTCATTAGCAATTGCGATACGTCTAATGTACATCCCTTTTACGAAAAAGGGATGTAGTCTAGACGTAGCCAAAGAGTATTGTGAGTACTGTGTGAATAACACCATTACACACACCTCTTTCTCCATGGACTAGCACACAGGTAGTGATGTGAGGTGAGAATATTCTCTGGAGAGTGTTCTCCGAAAATGAGAATATTCTGAGAATATTCTCCAAAAGATTATTTCCTGAGAATTTTTGAGAATGTTTTAATTTTTCATTTCCTCTTGAAATAATATATTGTATTCTACTTTTAGAACACCCTGAATGTTAAAGAGTTTTCTTGATCATTCAAGATAGTTTGAGAACATTATAGAAGGTTCCAGAACATTCCAGAAATGTTACAGAACTTTCTAGAACAGTCAGGAATTCTGACTGTTATGGAACTTTCTGGAAGCATCACAAAAAGTATAAAAAGAGGCATACACATTTATTCTCTTTTGTGAAAGGTGTAATTGTGTTTTCGTCAGTATGAAAAGAAGAACTAAGCCTAAAAGTGATGTGTGGGATTATTTCCTTCATAAAACAGTTAGGGTACGTCTAGACTATATGGCTCCATCAACGGAGCCATGGAGATTTGTTTGTTCGGCAAAGGGAAATGAAGCTGCGATTTAAATAAACGTGGCTTCATTTAAATTTAAATGACTGCCCCACTCTGCCGATCAGCTGTTTGTCGGCAGATCGGGGCAGTCTAGATGTTCCCCTATCGACATGAAAGCCCTTTATCGACCTCCCTGGTAAACCTCATCCTATGAGGCATAATGGGAAGGTCGATAAAGGGCTTTCGGGTCGGCACGGGAGCGTCCAGACTAGTGCGCTGAGCCGACAAACAGCTGATCAGCTGTTCATCGGCTCAGCATGGCAGCCATTTAAATTTAAATGAAGCCGAGTTTATTTAAATCGCGGCTTCATTTCCCTCTGCCGATCAGCCTAATCTACATGGCTCCATCAATGGAGCCATGTAGTTTAGGCACACCCTTAAAGACAAAGTGTTATATGAATGTAAGAAGTGCAAAGCTGAATACATCAGAAATGTGACAAGGATGAGAAAGCATATTTCCAATTGTTTGAAGACTCCTGCTTACATCAAGGAAAAGGCAACAAAATTCTCAGAGTCCAGAAGCAGATCACCTCAACTATCAACTGCATCTACAGCTATAGAACACTGTGATAGTGCTAGTGAATTTACATCACCACCTTCCACATCTACTTCAGCCAAGGTGTCTCACTCTATAAGTCGCTACTTTGATTCTAGGAATGAAACTGAAAACAAAGTTTTGGATGAATTTTTTGCACGAGCTATATTCTCATTGGGATTTCCTCTTTCACTGGTTGAAAATGAAGATTGGATTACTTTCATGCAAAAATTAAGACCATCTTACAAGATGTCATCCAGGTACACACTTTCTAACAAACTTTTAGAAGCTGAATATCAGCGTGTTGATGCTCTTATAAAAACAAAAATTGCTGAAGCCTCTTCTCTTGTACTACAGTGTGATGCTTGGAGCAACCGAAGAAATTAATCTGTTATAAATTTTATTATATCAACACCCCAACCAGTGTTTTACAAGACAGTGGTAACCGATGTTGAACACCACACTGCTGAGCATATGGCATTCCGTATGAAATAAATAATGACAGAAATAGGCACTGAAAAATTTGGTGCCAATGTCACTGATAATGCTGCAGCAATGGTGAAATCCTTATCCATGCTTAATGAAAAATACAATCACATTGCTATGTACACTTGTACTGCTTATACACTAAATTTGTTAATTGGTGACATCAGTAACTTAAAATCTGTTCAAGAAACTGAAGCTATCTGTAAAACTATTGTGAAGGAAATTAACCAATCGCAAGTTTTGCTATCTCATTTTACTGCATTTCAAAAAGAGAAAAATCAAACTTGTGCACTTAAATTGCCAGTTAAAACTAGGTGAGGTTCCATTTTATATTGTTTGAAAAGCTTATTGAAATAAAAAAAGTGTTAAAATGCCTTGCTGTCCATGAAGATTTACAGACTAAACTGAGCAAACGTACCAGGAATTCAATCCTGGATGAAGATGTATTTTGGGTATGGGTCCAAAAACTGCATGCGCTGATAAGTCCTGTTGTTAAATGGATTATGCTACTTGAATCTGATCAGCCAAAAATGAACAAAGTTCCTGAATGTTTCAGAGAGTTAAGCATTCATTTTGATAGGCTACTTTCCGAAAGTCCACTTACCAAACAAGAAAAACAGGATGTGATGAAAAGTTTTGAAAAAAGAAAAGATATGGCTCTAAAAGATATTCACTATGCTGCAAATATTCTAGATCCAAAATTCAGTGGTGAGTGTCTTACTAGAAATGAACAAATACAAGGAACTGAATTCATTGATAAATTAGTCACAAGAATGTATGGCATTGATCACTCAGGAAAAGTCATTGCAGAGTTTGCAGAGTATCGTGCTAAAGAAGGTTTCTTTTGAAAATCATATGTAACAAAATCAGCTGGCTCAGTAGATGCAGTAACATGGTGGAAAAGTATTTGCTATGGATCAAAATTAGGGAAAGCAGCAATCAGCATATTGAATATGCCACTAAAAATGGCAGCAACGGAAAGAAGTTTCAGTACTTACAGTATCATTCATAAAGCAAAAAGAAACACGTTAACACAAGAAAGGGCAGGCAAGATGACATTCATAGCCCATAATATCAAGCTTCTTAAAAACCCAAATGATGCTCTGTTGAAATCTCCAAGAGAAAAAAGGAAACAGAACCAGAGAAATGAGGAAGAAGAAATTGATGATGCTGAAGAAAAAGAAGAATTTGAAGAAGAAGATATGTATGAGGAAGAAGAGGAGCTAGAAATATATGGGTCAGACTCGGAAAATGCAGATTCTGATTAGACTTGTATTCAATCCAGAAAGTTAAAAATATTTGTATCCTGCAAGAAGATTTGTAATAAAAGTTCTACTAATTGAAACCTCTGTCTTTTTTTCTTTACTTTCCCGAATTTTCCTTTTTAACAGTTGGAAACTTTCATGATTCTTGAAGTTTTATTAAAGAAAGACATTATTATAAATAGTAAAATTCTTTAAAAACTATTTAACAAGCATTTAAGAGAAAATTCTCAAAAATTCTCGAATTGGAGAATATTCTCAAGAACATTCTCGAGAATATTCTCCGAAGGTTTATTCCTGAGAATTTAACATCACTACACACAGGTCAGCGCAAATTGCAAATATGCTGAGTTTGGAAGGGGTGATCAGAGGAAATGAGCCAGAGGGAGAAAGGGTGGTTCATCAAAGAAGTTACTCCAAGTAGCTTGGGAACTTGGTATCTTTTTCCACAGTGTAATCAAACTAGACATGCCACTTCTATGGGTAACCCAGAATGCAAAGGCACATCTTCTGTGTGTTACTTCAGATTGACTCCATAGGCTGCTTTGCCTGTGTGTCATACGGGTTCCTGAAGAAATGATGCGGCAAAGTTTCCTACAGCAGAAGGAGAACCAAAGCAATACTTCCCAAGAAGCCTTTGGCAGAAGATTGCAGAATACCTACAGAAGTGTTTCCTAATCTATGGAGCATTCTAGGGACATACCCATGTGCACTAATGAATGTTACCACTGTGACCCCATAGCCTAGATGGACAGGCTTTTTTAAGTTCTGTCCCTAATTCTGCCTCTACCATATAACAAAGTACATGACAGCACATTCCCCTTTCATGATGCTGTATTAACACAAAATGATCACTCACCAGAGCTGCTCTCTCCTGCATCCTGTATATCAGAGCCAAAGTGCTCTGCAATGGGGGAAAAAAAAGGTCCTGACTCACCATGCCACTATATGCTTCATGTCATCCTCCCATTTCACTTCCTCATTGACCACCTCTTCATTAGCGTTGTGTTTACTGACTGCTGCCTCCAGATCCCCCATGGGTCTTGTAGAGGAGGAAGAGGTGCTGAGCATGGTCCAAACATCCAGCTCAATTTATTTTTCCCTGATTTATTTAACTTCTCTTCTCACCAGGAGACTCCTAGTCTCTCAGTGCAACTGGCAAAAAAGCCTATTCCTGTGGCTGGTCAAATTTACTGCTTCCTGAGTTACATCTCCCAGATGGAGTCTGGTCATGACATTTGGAAAGCCTCAGGCTTTTCTAAATAAAGCCAATGAATTTTCATTCATTACATAAATGAGCTGACTCTCCTCTTAAGCTCAGCTCTGTTTTTTTCCTTCCTCATGTCAAGATGCTTATCTGAATCCTGACAGAGAAAAAAGGACAACGAAATGCAGCATGCTGCCTTGTCGCTCTTGTTTCCTTTACCTTCAACTATACAGACTACAAATTCCTTTCCACTGCATACTTATTCTTTTGCACTTGCTCAATGGCATGCACAGCAGTCAACATTTTACCAGAATTATTCCTTAGTGGTAACTGAGGTTATGTCTAGACTGCAATGATCTATTGGAAAAAGGTACGCAAATTGTGCTTCGGAAGAGGATTTTCTGAAATTTGGCCCGTCTACACTGCAAAAAAAAGCGGAAGAGCAGACACGTTCCCTGGACATGGCAGAATTTTTCCAGGATACCTCTGTTATCCTGGAAAACCCCCGTAGCCTAGACATAGCCTAAGAGATCCCCCTCCCCAGATTCTTTGAGACTGAGGCAGTCTTTTGTGTGTTGTGTACGATGCCTGTCACAATAGTGTCTGTGACTGGAGCCCATAGAGGTGTACCAAAAAATGTTGATAAGAGTAATTGGGAATTGGGGTCAAGGTTTTGAATGATTTCAGCTAAAAAAAAAAAGCATAAATACATTTTAAAAAGTTTGAAACCAATGGTCAATATTCTGGCTTTTCCTTCAAAAATGTTATTTCATTTTAAAATTTAGTTCTATTGATTTAAAAAAACCTCAAAGCTAAAGAAATCCAAATGGATATTGAAATATTTAATTCCAAATGGAATTAAAATCAAAATTGCTTTGGATCAATAGAAATGTTTCTTTCTACCTTGAATTGGTTTGGATTCTGTTTTGGTTAGAATTTCAGTGTCTGTTGGATCAAACCAACTTTTTTCCCCAGATGTTTTTCCATTTGGACCCTGACCCAAAAAATTAATTAGTCACCAAATTCTACTCCTAAGTGCCACCAGATACAAATCATCATCATAGAAGAAGTTTGCAGTGTATGAGATAGCAATGAAGGGGTAATTATGATTATGATTAATATTGGGGGACTGTTTTTTTGACTGCAATTTTGACTGTTGTTGGGATACCCTTGTTGTCTCTAATGGAGCTGTTGCGAAAATATTCACAATGCCAAAAAAAGGGAGGAAAAATACCATTTCACAGAATAATGAAAAACAGGAAAACATCATTTGTTCTCACCTTGACCTTTATTGTGAAAATGAAATGTTGTCTACAGCAGAATCTGTTATATTTTGCTACCAGTGTTCCTGAAGCTAAGATTGGTGGTTTTGAACATCTCTATTCAGTAAAATCTTTCAGAATATTCTCATTAATCTAGGACTACTTTCTATTAATTGCTTTTTTCTCCTTTGCCCCCAAACCAATTAGTTTCAATGTTAGTTGCACAATTAAAAGGTAATATGCTAAAACAATACATCTTAATTGTCTAAGAATAGGGGGAACTGAGCAGAAATCGGTGTTTCTTGCACGTCAGTAGTAGGCGGGGGGGGGGGAGGAGAGATTTAAAGGTGTTCAGAGTGGATACAGTGGCAACATATCAAAATGAGAAGATATTATGCATTCTGTTCCTAAGCTTTCTTTTTCACGTCCATTCAAAGGTGCTGGAGGTGCTGGAAGTCTTTGTTTTCCACTTGCAAAAACAGCAAGTTGGAAAGTCAGCATGGGTCAGACTTAAAGGTATTTCAGTGACTCATTCCCTCTGTTTTTAATGGGAATTGGACACCTGTTTAAATCTGTGCATAGTGTGTATTTGGCAATCATGTTTTAGCATGTCACTACCTTAACAGTATGTAGCTTCTGTGTGCAGAAGCTACGGAAGATCTGTAATCATGTTAATAATAGTCCATGATGAATATATGTTAGAAAAGAAGAAACATTATAATTGATTATACCTCATTCTCTGCTTGTCAATTCTTTGTGTAAAAATAGAAAGGTATATAATGCAACACTTAATAAAAGAAGAGCTAGAGTAAATTCTAGGAAAGAACACATACAGTTGAATACAAGTTCTACAATTTCCAAATGAACCTCCTTAGAGATGAGAACCTTTTCATAATGATTAATGCTTCTGTTCTGCTTCTGGTCCTGCCTGATCCTGGATAGGCAAGGACAATCAACACAAATATCTCTTGCCTCCTATGGATTTCTCCAAAAGAGATGTAATTTCCAGGTTAGGTAGATATAACCTTGCCAGCTCCATTTGAGCTAACATGCTAAAAATAACAGAATAACTGTGGTTGGAAAGGGTTATGGTAGCTACCCGAAGTACAGTGTGGCTTGAGGCCTAGTTATATAATGGGACAGCTAAGCTAGTGAAAAATTGGGATGAGGCAGGGGAGAATAGGCACCTATATAACACAAAGAGTCCAATATTGGGACTGTGCCTATAAAATCAGGATATGTGGTCACCCTGTAGCTAGCCCATCCTGTTGCTCTTGACACTATTACTACATTGTGGTTGTTAGTTTGTTAGCTCAATCACAACTAGCACGGGTATGTGTCGTTGAGCTGGGAATAACACCTTCAATTCCAGTGTAGTCATTCACTTAATAGCTTCATACCTTCCATCTTCCTACACAAGGGGACATGCACTGCAGTGAAAGGACTGACATTTATAGGATCATAGAAGTAGCATGCCTAGCAGACCAGTGTGCTACCTCCTCCAGGATTTGGTTATTGGCAGAGGTTAGTACCAGGTGCTTCTGGGGTAAAATCTTTGCCCCAGTGAAGTTAATGGACATTTTGCTATTGGCATCAATGAAACAAGGATTTGATCCTTAGGGTTTGAGAGAAAACAGGGATGGGCAACATTCGTATTGGCTATTGTAACACTGGGGAGTCTTATTGTTATAAATATCTATTCCCTTTTGAATCCCATTAAACCCTTGGCCTCAATGCTACCTTTTGACACTGAGTCCTACAGATATACTTTTTATCAAAGTATTTTCTTTTTATCTGGTCTGAATTTTCCCACATTTCAATTTCTTAGAATGTCCTCTTGTTCTTGTATTAAGAAACAGGGTGAATAACATGGATCTACCCTCTCTGTGCCTTTCATAATTTTATCTACTCTTGTTTGTCAATTCTCTAAGGTAAACAGTTCCAGTAATTGTAATCTGTTTCATACTATTTCTACTGTTTTTGTAACTGAAAGTACATGAAAAAGGTTTTTTAGAGAAAGTAGCATTGTTTTAAAACATTTTTTTCACTTCTCTTAAAATTAAAAAGTGAAGTAGTATTTCCCCCACTTCTTCAGACCTTTTTTACTTGTTTCTAACTTTTTCTTGTGAGAGAATAGTGAAAAGTTTTCTGCTTTTCGACTGAGCCCTCTTTTCTACTGTAAACAAACTTGAAAAGTTAAAAAAATAATGCAATGGAAAAACAGAAAAGTTTTCATTTTTATAATACAAATGGAAGAAAAACTGATTTCAGTTCAAAATTTTCTCCAAAATCATACTTTTCCCAGGGGGGGAAAAATAGCACTATTTCCCTCCCCCATGTCTATATCATATTTGCTGGGTGGTTAGCACATTCCCATGGAAATTTCACTGGCCTGAAGTTAACATCTTTTTTTTTCTTCACTGTTCATATCCTTCTCATTAAATGTAAGCAGGACAGATGAAAACCTGCTTGTTGACCTTTTAGCCATAGTGAAAATTAACCACTGAGTTCTTCTCTGTTGTCTGGTCTTTTCTGTTTCTCAATGAAGGCTTGATTCTGATTCCAGTCATGCCACAGGTGAATTCACTTTTGTCACTGTGACCCAGAACATGTTATAGGACTTTATTAGAAACCTTTCGTTAGGACAATCTCATGCGTTTTGTCTGAGTAAGGACTGAAAGGTTTAGTCCGAACACTCAGAGAAAACTATCTTTTAGAAAAAAATATACTCTGGAAATTATTTTGGGAATACTCTGTGGCCTATGTTATAATCTGATCAGATTAGATGATCACAGAGTTCCCTTTTGTGCTTGGAATCCAATAATCTAGAAAAGAGATTTTAGAGTAAACCACAGAGTTACTGAAACAGGATGGTTAGCCCCTTTAAAGGCCAGTGGGTCTGGCCAGCCACCACTATTTATCAGAAGGCTGACAAAACTTACTTGGGTGAATAAAGTACCCTGAGGAAAAGGCCTGAAACAGGAATGATAGTGAGTCCTTCCTGAGCTGCAGAAGCAGGCCAGAACCTTATAATTCCATATGGTTAAGTATTCATAGTGCAGATATCTGTACAAGTAATACAGGCTGGCCTTTGAAAACTAAATCTCATTTACATGGCAGTGTTTTTAGAATAGAATGGATTGGATTTATTTTGCCATTTTCACCTTTTATTACAGAAATATATTTTTATTCACTATTTTAGTTTTCCATCTCAGCAAACTCGCCTCAACATCAAACAGAAAAGAGCAGTAAAATGAGGTTATGCGACAATATGGTTTAATGGCTAAGTACTACTGCCAAGTCTCAGGTTTGTTAACAAGCTGCTGGGTTGTGGGGAAAAGCTCATTAAACTTGTCACAATGTTTATCCAGATGCCTCATAGTCTGTTCAGAAATAAGTTAACTGATCAAAGGAAAGTAATAAAATATGCATGTTAGCAAGGTGTAACTTCTGGTTAGTCAACATTATCAACTTTTTACGCTTTGATGCTCTTCTGTGAGCCCCTCCAGAGTAGGCGTTGCTAATGCTTTGCTTTACCACAGGCTCTCACCCCCAAAGACATTTTATTGACACAACCATTATAGCATAATTCAGGACTCAAGGTATTCTATTAACTCTGAGTCCTGTCAAATTCACAATTCCAGGCTCACATTCTATGATGCACAATGTGCTGTACAACCCAGGTCAGTGGAGGTCAATGGAATCTCATAGGACATATGTTTCTTTGCATTTCCATGAAAATCTGCAACTTACCTCAGATGAGTCTAGATTACAAACCACACAATGCACAGACTCAAATTTGAATGGGACCCAATGTGCTCAGGTAGGGGAGAGAGATCCAAATTAATGTTTCAAGACATGAGTCACAATGGCAGTGTAGTGAAGAAACTGTTACTATGGAGAGGTAATTCTATAATAGCCCACTATGGCTATGTCTAGACTGCATGCCTTTTTTAACAGAGGCTTTGTCGACAGGGGGGAGGCAGCTGTTGGGCATGTGAGGGCTTGGGAGCAGGGGGTTGGGGGGAAGGGGAGGCAGGGTGAGCAGGGGCCTGGAGTGCAGGAGGAGTGATGTCCATGACAGGGGCAGGCAAGGCGCAGAGCTCCCTCATTGTGGCACAGCCTGGTGCGCCACTCGGCCTCTGCCTGAGTCCTCTGCTGGAGGCTCCTGTTGAGGTTCTTCAGGGCTACAACATGCTCCCTCAGCAGGTCCGTGTACACCCGCCAGTGCCTGCGGGTGCCACAGGTCCGGGATGGTGGTGGGGCAGGTGTGGTGCATCCCTGTTGGGAAGAGGGTTCGGCCGTGGAGGAAAAAAGGAGGAGACAATCACTGTCTGTGTGCACCCCTGCTGTCCACAAGGGCATGCCATGGCTGTCGGGCTCTCCTTTGGACAGAAGACGCAGGGGTGTTACACGTGACACCATGTGTGAATTGGGCAGTGACCTGAAAGCCTCAAAGGGGCCCCACAGTGGCAATGAGGCTAGTTGGCCCCCCAACTGCCAACCTGCCCATTTGTGGTGACCCCTCAAAGCACTTACCTGATGTTCCCTCCCCGATGTCCATGGAGGCCTCTGGGGTCTGGGTCCCTGCTGCCTCCTCCTCTTCCTCCTCCTGGTGCAGATCTTCCACCTCTTCTGCCTGGTCTTCCTCCCTCAGGATGGGTTGGTCCACGATGTGGTGGAGTAACCCGGACTCGACCACATGCAGTGGAGTCTGGGCTTCCCCATCACCCAGGATTTGCTCCAACTCCTCATAGTAAGGGCAGGTCTCAGGGGCTGCCCTGGAGCAGGAGCTCTGGTCCTAGGCCCTGGCATATCCCTGCCTCAGCTCCTTTACCTTGGCTGTGACATGTGCCATGGTGCAGGGGTGATGCCCTTTGGTGGCCAGGCACTCGTAAATGTCCGCATTCTTGTGACGTATTTTCAGAGCCTGTAGGGCTTTTTCCTGGGACCAGAGCTCCAGGAGGTTTTTGATTTCTGGCCCTGACCAGGCTGGTGCCGGCTTTTGGTGCCCCTGGGTGGGTCCTCGTCTCTGTCCCGAGAAGGGCCAGGGGGGCCTTGAGGCTGGGACATGGCTATCACAGCTGGCACGGGTGCTCTGGCTAGCTGCTGGACAGCATGTCCTGTCTGGGTGCCTGTGCCTTTAAGAGGCTATGGCCAGGAACCACAGAGGTGCTGTACTTGTAAAGGCTAGACTGTCCACCAGGGATTCTTCCTGGAGGCCTTTCTTGTTGACATAACTGGCTCCCTGCGTCCACACACACCTTTTGTTGACAGATCTCTGTTGACAAAGGCATTCTTTCTTGTAAAAGAAGGTTTATCACTGTCGACAAAACTGCTGCATTCTGTCGACTTACTGTCGACAGAATGCAGCAGTAATGTAGATGCAGGTATAGTTTTGTCAACAAAAGACCACTTTTGTCAACAAAACTCTATAGTCTAGACACACCCTATGGAGTTTCTTGTATCTCCACTAATGGGGTTTTGGTATAAACCAGGAAAAGGCAAAATTTTGAACTGGAAGAGCCAATGGACTGATACGGTAGGTAAATTCCTGTTTCCACGAAATTATAGTAGAGTACAGAACAACATCTGGGTAAATGGTGAAAAGTAAATTAAATTAGGCTTTGAAAATTTGGAGTTTTAATAATCTAAGATGTTCTTCCATGACAGAGATAAGTAAAGCTTCTTTTTAAAATGACCTTTAAGCTGATAATGTCCCTTTACTATTGTTGCTGTTTCAAATAACATCAAACATCTAGGTGCAAATCATATTTGTAAAATTTGCTTCCACTATTAAGCAATGTTTAGGATACAGAGTGTTGGAAGAATGGAAGCAGGCAGGATGCATGCATCCTCTGCCAAGCAGTAAAACCTGTTTACCAATAGGTTCAATACAATACAATTTGTCAGAGTGCCAGCACTATCCTCTTTAAAGGGAATTTCAAAAATGTACTTGTTGAAAAATAGAACAGAAGCTGAACAGCAGGTACATCTAGTTGCAATTTTGCATTTAGGACTAATGTAAAATGAACAGAGAGATTAGAAAGTAAGGCTCATGCTATAAATTAAGGTCTGTGCTTGTGCAAGTGGTTACATTTCATAGTTGTTTTTAATACTTGGCAAATTCCCCAGCCACTTACATGAAAGTTTATTCTGTACTAACAGATCTGTCTCCTATCACCTTTTGGAAAAATACTAATTTTCCAGATGTGCTGGGTGAAAATGATTTTGCATCTTAGCAAAGAGAAGGAGTCGTGGTGGTTATTGTTAGATAAATCTACTCCCCTGTGTTTCTTTTTTAGCACATTTAAACTACACTCAGTGTCACACCTACATAGTGGATTGAAGGTTTAGATAGTTGTAACCAGAAATTCTTAACTGTGAAAACATACCCTTATAAGGTTATATTTTAGGAGTTTGTATCCAGACTGATTTTAAAAGCAGGAGTTTCTGCTTTCAGAAATGAATTGGTCTCTTGGAGCTAATGAAAAATGGTGTAAGTGGAGTCTAATTCAACAAGGTTCCCAGAAATGGCTCTGGTTCTTCCCATGAGAATCTGAAAAGAATAACTCCCTTTTTGGTGCTGAGTACACAAAGTAGGGTCTCTGCTCTGTACAGATTTGTGTTCTAAATCAAGGCCTAGGACGGTGAGCCAGTGGATGGTTTCACTGGTACCGTATTTAGGAACCAGGGAGCTGAGCACTCCCCCGCCCAGAGGTTGGAGGCTGGCGGCTGCACAGGAACCGGGGCGGTGAGTGCCCGCAGGAACTGGGGTGTTTAGGCTGGCTAATTCCTCCTCCTCCCTCCCCCCAGCACCATAAATTAGCTAATATACCCCGGCACAGTTTGAAATAAAAGTATGGTATACCCTGCGGGTTATACTCGTGCACAGGGTATACAAGATTTCTTTTACTCAATTCAGAAAAACCACGGGGTATATTCGGGTGAGGGGTATATTCACTAAAATATGGTAATACATGTGAAACCAGGCAAGAGTGGCATGCCAGAGAATGATTCAGAGGTATACAAAACAGCCCAGACAAGAAAACAGGACCAGCAATGGGCCTGATTCTGATCTCATTTACATCAACGTGAATCTGAAGTAACTTCACTGAATTGGAATCATTCCTGATTTATCACTGCTAGTAAATTCTCAGCCTGAGCGAATATATATAGTGAAGCTACATTTCTTTGTCAGCTCTCAAGTGCTGCATGAAATCACACTGGGTCTGATCATTAGATCAGCTATACATCCCAATGGCCAATATAGTCACACCTGCAGATGTGCAGTCCCCATAGCAGGATATTGCCTAAGGCTGCGTTTTACCCCTTTGAGATCATGACTGTGCTTCACTTTCACTCTTTAGGAGGGATCTGATCTCATCAATGTGTTTAATGGACATTCATGGTTCTCTCCTCAAGCTGCCTGGGGCTGCTTTAACATGTGTTTTTTCTCCTCCACTCTGACTCTGCATGCTACCTGAAAGAAACACAGCAGCACAGGGATATAAACTTTGTTTACACTATCCAGCTATACACTTAGCCCAGCAGAAGAATCTGACTTATCTCAGTGACTCTTTTTCCACCCCGCCATCCCTCCACAGTTTTGTAGTGACCTAGGGGCTTACTTTTGCCATCTCCACCTCAGGGAATATTTCTGCCACTCCACTGAACAACATACTGACCTACAGATACCATCCTACCAACGCCACAAGAAGGCTTCTGTGTGGACTCCACCTGAGGGTTGCAACATCCATCTGGACTTCTACACAGAGTGCTTATACCAATGTGCACAGGCTAAAATTGTGGACAAGCAAGCATCCCTGGCCTCATAACCTCAGCCATGCAGAACGCCACCCCATCCTCAGCCCCAGGCACAATTCTGACATTATAATCAAAGAGGCAGGCAAAGGAGGTGTTGAAGTCATCATTAACAGGTCAGATTACAAATGGGAGGCTGTTACACAACTCTCCAGCACTGCATGATAAAGGCCACTATCTTCTGATCCCACTGAGGCATACCAAAAGAAACTACGTCTACTCATACTACCCAAAGAAACACAGGAACAAATTCCCACAAACACACCCTTAAAGCCTAGACCAGGGGTATTCCATCTGCTCCAAAAGATCCATAAACATGGAAATCCTGGATGGTCTATCATCTCAGGCATTGGCACTCTTACAGCAGGACTGACTGGCTATATTGACTCTCTCCTCAGGCCCTGTGCTATAAATTAAAATAGTCATGCTTGCCCCAAGATATTAGAGGGACAAGGTGGATGAGGTAGCATCTTTTAATGGGATTAAATTATGTTAAAGGGACAATTTTTTTCCTTTGTTGGTGATGAAACATGCAGATAGAAGAAATACTCTTTTTAAACATACACTGAAAGAGTGCCAAAGTGCGTGGAAAAAGCAATCTGCTTTTTCGAAAGATAGCGTCCTCACTGAATGGATGATATTTCACATTTCAACTGTGATTACTATGGATGGAGTGGCCACAAGGGCACCTGTGCTTTTTCCTCTTTCCTCTTCTTCTGAAAGAACTCCCTCTTCCCCGTCCACACATGTCTTTTTCCGAAAGAGCTCTTTCGGAAAAAGGCTTCTTCCTCATAGAAAGGGGATTACCAATGTTGGAAGAAACCCTCTGTTCTTTCAATTTTCTTTCAAAAAGTGATTGCGGTATGGACGTAATTGAATTTTTTTTTGGAAAAACAGCCGTTTTTCTGAAAAAAAAAAAACCCCTCTGTAGCATAGACATAGCCTGATAAGCCATTGGAAACCAAACTCTGAGTAAGGCAACATGACTCTTAATTGACACATGAAAAGATACATTGAAAAAAGAACTGCGGACATAGTTTATCAAGGGAAGATATAATATTGGCAGAGCTGGAAATCTGATAAGACTTTGTCCTTCAATAACCAAACAGGATTTTGCAGATTATTGCCCTGACTTTGTGGTGAAGTAAAAATATAAAATCAATCTAAGTAGGCAATCTACCAGTTGAGGGAGGAGAGGAAAGCAAGTTCTCATTGCAACCAGTATTGCCAGTAAGCTGAGTGCTTGTACAGCCGCTCAGGAGACATTCCAGTGCCACCTAGTTGATTAGCAGAGTGCTCACAGCTAGGTTTTTTGTTTCTACTGATAGTGCACGTTCACATGTGCCTCGGTGCACACAAAAATTATTCTGCAGATGATGGAAAAGATTAGAGGGAACATTGATCACAAGCACCCATCTTGCCAGCTTTACCATTGTTGAATGTAGCCTCCCTCTTTGCATAATCTCACTAAAATCAATTAGACTAGTCATACAATGGGCAATTACTCAAGAGTATCAGAATTTGATCCTTGTTTTATAGCTCAGGTACTGGTATAGAAATCATTCTAACCACAGTGCAGCTTTAAAAGTCTACATCACAAGAAAAGAGATTATTAGACAGATCAGGAGAAAGAGCTTGGAAATGCAGTATATGCTACAGGACCTGTTGGAGAACCGTCTTTGAACACCTTCAAATAGGCAGTAAAATTATTTGCTTAAGTTCCCTCTGCCCTCTGGAAGTTTTCTATCAGTGCAGTAGATTCTCTAGAGCCCGAGAATTGCTAGGAGAGCTTTAGGCTAGCACATTTCTTTGTTTCTTTCTTAAACTTCCCTGCCTAGAGAAGCTTTTAGATGTCAGTGGGGAGAGTGCTAAGCTAAATTAATCCATTAAGAATACCATTCATTCATTTTTCTCAGGTGTAGAAAATGTAGTTTTTTCTTTTGCTTCCTTGGGCAATCTGCCAATGCCCCTTTGTTAAAGCTAGAGTGGTAAAAAATGGGGCATTGCCCAAGCAACCAACTAACTCAGGGTATGTGTCAAACTTGGATATTTCATTCAACTGCCAAAAGTCATTACAGAACCGAGTGGTACCATCGGGCTTTGGCACCAAAAACAATTGGGCTAGCCCATTCACTATCAGATTCCTCAATTACTTCCAACTCCAACATCCTCTTTACTTCAGCTTTAATGTCTTCCCTCTTTGCGGTGGGGACCCAATAGGGTCTCAGTGTAACTTTGACTCCAGGGTTCGTGGTAATGAGATGATAAGTCTCAGTCATTCGGCCTGGCTTAGTTGAAAACACATCCCTGTGTCAGTTGATCATCTCAATTACCTCACACTTTTGGTGTGATGTCAGGTCATGGAATATCTTGATTGCTCATTTGAGGTGCCTTCCTGGTTTGGGACCTTTGGGGTGAACACACACGGCTCTCTGGACTGCCAAGGTTTCAAGAGATTCACATAATAAACCTAATACAGGACTATGTAGCACTTTAAAGACTAAAAAGATGGTTTATTAGATGATGAGCTTTCGTGGGCCAGACCCACTTCCTCAGACAGGACTATGTAGCACTTTAAAGACTAACAAGATGGTTTATTAGATGATGAGCTTTCGTGGACCAGACTGAGGAAGTGGGTCTGGCCCACGAAAGCTCATCATCTAATAAACCATCTTGTTAGTCTTTAAAGTGCTACATAGTCCTGTATTTTGTTTCAGCTACACCAGACTAACACGGCTACATTTCTATCACTATTCTACATAATAAACCTGTTCTTCTTTCTGGTGTCCTTGGCTGCCTCACCTTATAGTTTACTTCCCCCATGGCTTCTACCACGTCATAGGTCCCCTGCCATTAGGCCAAAAGCTTGTTTTCTGCCATGGGCACCAATACCATTACTTAATCTGGAATCATCAAACCTTTGCCTGATGGTTGTAATGAGTTTGCTGGGCCTCTTGGGCCTTTTCCAGATGTTCCCATACAACGGGATTGATGCGGGCTATTCATTCTCTCAGCCACAAGATGTACTCAATTATGTTCTTCCCTGTATTGGGTTCTTCCTCCCAGATTTCTCTAGCAATATTCAGGATGCCAGAGGGGGTGGCGTCAACATAATAATTCAAAGGGTGAGAATCCAGTAGAGGCCTGAGGTACCTCCCGGATAGTAAACATCAGGTAAGGTAGTAGGGTGAACCAGTCCTTCTCATCTCAACTTACTACCTTCTGTATCATAGCTTTGAGGGTTCAACTGAATCTTTCAACCATCCATCTGTCTGGTGATGATAGACTATGGGCTATGGGTCATCCTTTGGCTATGGGTATAGATATGGAGTAGGGTGCAGAGCTCCCTCATCAGTTTTGATGTAAATGGGGTTCCTTGGTCTGTCAATATTTCCTTCAGTAGCCCCACCCGGGTAAAAATTTCTAATAACGATTTTGCTATTGATTTCAGGAATGTGTTCCATGGGGGTATGGCTTCAGGATACTAAATCATGTAGTCTAAGATGAGCAGAATATACTGGTGACCCCATGTCATTTTCTCTAAAGGTCCTTCCAGAACCATTGCTATATGCTTGAATGGGATTTCTATGATGGGGAGGGGGTATTAACAGTGCTCTCAAGTGGGATAAAGGCCTGTGCAGTTGACACTCAGAGCATGATGCACAATATGACGTACCTCCTCATGTACTCCTGGCCAAAAGAACCTCCATAGGACCCTTGCTAGGGGTTTTTCTACCCTGAGATGCCCCCCAAAGAGATGATTGTGAGCGAGGCTTAATAGGCTTTCTGGTACTTCTGAGGTACTAGTAGCTGCTGTACCTTTTCCCCCTGTACTGAGGTGATAGGAGATCATTCTTTATGATGAAGTATTGTCCAGAACCCTGGGTTTTCCCTTCTACCGGGATTCCATCTGTTTCTGTCACCTCCTTCCTAAGTTGTCATATCTGGGTCTTCAGCTTGATCTAGCTCAAAATTTTCCCTCCCTTGGCTAATTTGCCCAAATTCTGGTGAATTTGTCTCTGCTGCCTCTGTCTGATGGGATATATTAGAATGCAGGTCAAGCAGCTTGCTTTGTCGACAGAACTCAATGTGTCTGGACTCTCTTTGTCGACAGAAGTTTTGTCGACAGATACTGTCGACAAAACTTCTGTCGACAAAACCCGGTAGTCTAGACGTACCCTAAGATGCCACAGGACTACTCATTGTTCTCAAATATACAGTAGATTTGAATACGTTCAGTTTTCAGTCAAGAAGCCTAGAGTGCTTACTTGTGAGAACTTGTTCTTTTAAGATTTTGAGTTAAATTTTAAAGGCTTAGGAGAGCAAAGTTCTGCCTCTGAATATGTTGAGGTGTGCATATCACTGTTGTGAGTTTCCCTTGAATTTGACTGCTAGTGACCAGTCAATAGTAAACAACAAACTGTGCACTTGATAGCATCTGTCAGAGGTTTGGTTACACTGTGTGTCAATCACTGTATTGCATTGCACAATGCATATCAATTGCTTTAATTATAATGGGGATTGCATGAATCCATCAGAAAGTCCATAAACATGATTAAGGAATGTCACTTTGTCTTCACTATTGATGTAACTCTTTTCTTTTCTAGTTTGTGACAATGATGATAAAAGCAGTTGAGATAATGTGTAGACCAAACCCAGATAATCTTTTCAAGGTATTTATCTGGTAATATAACAGATTGTAAAAGGTCAATGCTCTCAGCAAGGGAATGACTGATTAAAGTGCATGACAATGCAGTAAGTGAGTTCCAAGGGAAATAAAGTGTTTTCCGTTCACATTTATCTATTTAAACTTCATCCCTTTACACTGATCCAATGATCTAAGTGCATTTTACATGTTTCAAAATAGAAAATGTTGAGCTAACTAGGAGTCTAGGTTTATTTGGTGTTATTTTAATTTACATGTGTTCTTAAATGTGTTGTGGTCTTCTAGTTGCATTTGGAACCTATTTTGTAAATGTTTCTCTAGGAATTTGGTCCATGCATACAATAGTGGCTAAAACGTCGTTCAATCTCTAATGTGCATTTTTGTGTTTCTATGTTTTTTAAGGGAACTAGGACAATTGGAATACTGTGAATACTCTGTTTGTTTCTTTATTATTCCGTATAGAGCATATCTGCTGTCCTTTTGCCTGAGCAGTAATTGTGACATCTGAGATAATCAGCCACTCACTGCTACCTCCTTCCAGCTCCTTGGCATACTTGCAGAGCTGCTAATGCACTGGTTGTCATGGTAATGGCTTCTTTGATAACTGATTTTCCTCTTAGGACCATAACATTATTACAAAGAAGGGTCCCAGAAGGTGTGCTCCTTTTGGGTTTGAACCAAAGTAAGTTCCATTCATTCTTTTCAAAGGGTAAATGTTACGTTAGTAAAAAGGAGATTCCATGAAAATGAGATTCAAAATTCCAGATCCTTTTCATGCATATTGTTAGGTGCTTCTTATGTAGTGGGAGTTATGACTTTTTATCATATAAAAAAAGGGAAAGGTAGAGATTTGAGTCCTGATTCAGTTTCATGTTACACAATTTTATTTTTAAAAGTAATTTGTATGTTGCAATATAACTGAAGTTGCTTTATAAATATTTTCTTGAAATGCATAAGAACAGCCATACAGGGTCAGGCCAAAGGTAAATCTAGCCCAGGCTCCTGTCTTCCAGCAGTGGCCATTGCCAGGTGCTTCAGAGGGAATGAACAGACTAGGCAAACATTGAATGACCTATCCCCATCATCCACTCAGCTTCTGTCAATGAGAGGCTAGGAACACCTAGGGCAGGTCTACACTATAGAGAAGACTGACCTTTTGGAGGTCGATCTTCTCATGTTTGATTGAATGGGTCTAGTGTGGACCCCTAAATCGAATTCTGAGGGCAGCGCCTGCCAATGTGTTAAACTGCCTGATCTGTGAGGAGTAAGAGAAGCTGGCAGGATCATGTGCTCCCACTGGCCTCCCACACTGTGGGTGGCGTGGTGGCTCAGATCAAGATAAGCTGAACCCATTGATGCATTTTGTGTAGCCGGATGGTGTACTTTAAGCCAACCCGCCTGGTCTAGTATAGGCCAGGCCTAGAGCACGTGGTTGCATCCCTGACCATCTTGGTTGGTAGCCATGGATGGGACTACTTTCCAGGAACTTACCTAAGTGTTTTTTAATCCTATTTTCATTTTAACCTTTACAATGTTCCCTAGCAACGTATTCCACAGATTTACTATTCGTTGTGTGAAGTACTCCTTTTGTTTGTTTTGAACTTGCTGCATATTAATTTCATTGGTGACCCCCTAGTTCTTGTATTATGTGAAGGAATAAATGACACTTCCTTATTTACTGTCTTCTCAATGCCAGCCATCATTTTATAGGCCTCTGTGGTATCCCCCTTTAATTGTCTCTTTTCCAAGCTGAAAAGACCGTGTATTTTTAATCTCTCCTCATACACAAGCTGTTTCATATCCCTAATATCCCTAATATTTTGCTCTGACTCCATTCCAGACTTCTAATAGATTGATGAGGCATGATTTCGCTTTACAAATGCCTTGTTCACTCTTCCCTAAGATATCTTTTGTGTGTGTCTGTGATGGGTAGCAGGAGTGCTGGCCAGTACTCAGTGACTAAAGAGTTAAACTCAGGAAGCTAAGGGTGATGGCAGGGGGCCAGAAGAACCAATTGGATATAGCACTGAAATTTAAATCCTGCTGCCTCTTCTCTTGGTGGGAGTTGTAAGTTAGCAACTGAAGGAACAAGATGAAATAATCAGCCAAAATTACCATGCCTACAAGAAATACTGGCATGGGAATGGACTGAGCCTAGAGGTACTGATCAGGATGGATTGTGAGTAGAGGGAAATGAATATTTAGTTGAAATCAGGTTATTTTTCTTTATTTTGTTGTTTGGTAAAACTTCTGTGTCAAATCTACGTGCCTCCCTCCCCCCATTCACTGTACCCCAAGCTGTGCCTAAAGGTATCATTTTTTCTCTGTGTTTTAATCTGCTCTTTTCTTAGTTGCTCTGTAATACCTGGCAACCAAGTATACATTATCAAGTATATCTTTTTGTTTTGTTAATAACATCACCTTTTTAAAGGCAATGATTTGATTCTTGTGTCCTGGAATGTGACAGGAGGTCTGTATGGATGCCTGTCTAAACTGAAGGGCCAGTTGTCCAAATTGTAGCCTGGTGGTTTTTGTTTGTTTCTTTCTTTTTTTAAGCTCTCTTGTGGCTCCTTAGGAAGAAAGTCAAGTGTTTCTTCCTGGTTTTCAGGGATTAAATCACTTGGGCTGTGTCCAGACTCAGGGTTTTTTTTGGGAAAAGTAGCCTTTTCCCGAAAAAACTTCCCCTGCGTCCAGACTCAAGCCGCGTTCTTTCGAAATTAATTCGAAAGAACGCGGCTTTTCTTTCGATGGCGGTAAACCTCAATTTACGAGGAAGAACGCCTTCTTTCGAAAGTTCCTCTTTCGAAAGAAGGCGTTCTTCAATGTAAATAGGGCGTCTTCGAAAGAGAGCATCCAGACTCACTGGATGCTTTCTTTCGAAAAAGCAAGCCGCTTTTTCGAAATTTCTCCGTGCAGTCTAGACGCTCTCTTTCGAAAGAGGCTCTTTCGAAAGATGCTTTCGAAAGAGCCTCTTTCGAAAGAAGCCTGCAGTCTAGACATAGCCTCGATGGAGACAACTATCTCCCAAGACCAAGAAATCTGCGATCTAAGGGAGCTTTTAAGCAGAGACCAGATATTTTAAGGTCACTTGCAGGCTCCCACCTTCTGCACTCAGAGTGCCAGAGTGGGGAACAGCCCTGACAGTGTTTAATTCTGTTCTTAGTATCATTTACTATTGTTGCCTGGTACTGAAGTTAGGCTTAACAATGTCTAGGAATTACCTTTGAAGCATTTTTTAAATGGTGGCATACTAGTTATCCTCCAGTCATCTAGTACAGAAGCTGATGCCCTTCATGCTGGAAGGGCATAAAAAGTGGGTTTCCACAGGGATCTATTTTGAGACCAGTTCTGTTCATTATCTTCAGCAATGATTTAGATGATGGCATAGAGAGTGTGATTATTAAGTTTGCAGATGATACCAAGCTGGGAGGAGTTGCAGCTTCTTTGGAGGATAGGGTCATAATTCAAAATGATCTGGACAAACTAGAGAAATGGTCTGAGGTAAATAAAATGAAGTTTAATAAGGACAAAAGCAAAGTACTCCACTTAGGAAAGAACAATCAGTTTTACACATACTGAATGGGAAGCCAGTGTCTAGGAAGGAGTACTTCCAAAAGGGATTTAGGGGTCATAGTTGACTATAAGTTAAACATGAGTCAACAGTGTGACACAGTTGCAAAAAAAAAAAGGCAAAATTTTGGGATTCTGTCACATGGCTGAGGTGAAGACCCCATCCAGGGTGGGGTGAGGGTGTCCGACTTGCCCCTGTCACATTTGTGTTCGTCCCTTTTCTTCCCAGCTGGTGATTCTAATCTCATACACCAAAGTCTTCCTTCCAGTCCTCTAGTCAGAATCTATATCTAACCCCTATTGGCAGGGCAGCACAGGTCAGTAGTCCCAATGCAACCCAATGATCAGAGTCTATTTAAGGGACAGTAGTTAGGGGAAAGGTTTAAATCCCCTGGCAGGTGGGTCCAGGCCCTCCCATTCCACTGGACCCCAGCCTAAGGCCTTGTTAGTGGCTTGCACTAGCCACTGAGTCAGCAGTGACATTCTAGCAGCAACACACTGACTCTCTGACTGACAGCACCTCATTCATCCTCTACCCATTGCCATCCCTGGGCTGCTTCCTGCTTCAAATGTCTCCGTTCCCTGGTGGCTCTCCAGCTCCCCTCTTTCCTCTGGGATATGGCTACTTCCACTTGCTTCTGGAACCTGTGCAGTCTCTAGATGCATCAGGTCTTCAGCCTGTGTGGTAGCGTCTTGATGTTTGGGCAGTCACTGGGGTTCTCAGGGAGCTGGCCAGGCATGTCTTCTCCCTCCAGCTGCCAGCCACAACTGAGCTGAGCTGTTCTTTTCTATAGCAGTACAGCCCGAGCATGCCCAGTAAGGCAAAGGGAGTATAGCTTTCTCATCTCTCAGGGTTGAGTTAACCCCCTCCTGCTCAATGTGGGGAGACTACACCCCGTCACAGATGCATTAACAGGAGTGTTGTGAGCAAGACATGAGAAGTCATTCTTCCGCTTCACTCTGCACAGATTAGGCCTCAACTAGAGTATTGGGTCCAGTTCTGGGCACTACATTTCAAGAAAGATGTGGAGAAATTGGAGAAAGTCCAGAGAAGAGCAACAAAAATGATTAAAGGTCTAGAGAACATGAGCTATGAGGGAAGGCTGAAATAATTGGGCTTGTTTAGTTTAGAAAAGAGAAGACTGAGAGGGAACATGATAGCAGTTTTCAAGTATCTAAAAGGGTGTTGCAAGGAGGAGGGAGAAAAATTGTTCTCCATGGCCTATGAGGATAGTACAAGAAGTAATGGGCTTAAATTGCAGCAAGGGAGGTTTAGGTTGAACATTAAAAAAAACTTCTTAACTCTCAGGGGGGTTAAACACTGGATTAAATTGCCTAGGGAGATTGAAGCAGCTCCATCACTGGAGATATTTAAGAAGAGTTCATATAAATATCTATTAGGGATATTCTAGATAGTTCTTGGTCCTGCCGTGAGGGCACGGGACTGGATTTGATGATCTCTCGAGGTCCCTTCCAGCTCTAGAATTCTATGATTACTGATTTAAATGATGGTTACATACCACAATATGTACACTTCAGTTTAATTTCTTTCATTATATTGGTCAACATGTCACTGACTGGTGAAATGTGGAAAAAATAGTAAAAGATCATATAATTAAAGACTGGATCATAATGCATATGCACAAAGGAGCCAACTTTAGATAAATTTAGAGTTCTGATTTTCAGCCTCTTAACTTATTTTGTATTCTTTTGATTGAATTTACTGATGAGCACAACCTTAAATAATGTTAAATGAAATGTTAATGTTTGTGAATGTACGTGATATACAAGAATAATTGTAAAGGATTTTTTGATTGTCTGCTCAACCCTTCACAAAGATACCACAAGGATTATTCTCACCTCACTTGGCCTGATCCAAAGTTCATTGAAGTGAACAGAAAGATTCCCATTGACTTCAATTGGCTTTGGATTTGACCCTTTAAGCATGATCATAACATCCATTGATGTTAATAGAAGTCCCATGCATCTAGGACTCCATCCAATGCCCTTGGTAGTAATGACAAAATATTCCTTCTACGGAAGCACTTCCATTCAGCAGACCTATGATTGTCACACTGTGGAGAAGACTTTGTCCTTGTGAAAACAACAGTAAGTAGAAAACAAAATAGTAGAGAAAGCATCCTGGAGAGGTGTGATTGCCTCTGAATCATAAAGAAATGTTCAAGCATTTGTTTTTGTCTGTCTTGTAGCAGCACAGCTACTTTTACTTTCTCTGTGGCCACCTTCAGCCTGACAACACACAAAAGGAGCTACTTTTGCTTGACTGGATTTGAAAATTGCAACTGACGGTTGCTAAAAGGATTGAGCAAAAATTGTCTGGAGGACTGGTTATGACTTAACATCAGGCCTGAGTGAGACTGTGTTATATTTTCCCTCAAAGCAAAGGAATTGAGATTTTAATAAGCTTTAAGAAAGCATAGATCATAAGGTCTTTTCACAAACTTTCTCCTATACATCTAATCAGGGCAGGAACAGCTATCTTCTCAGTCTAGCTTTCTGATGTTTTTTCTGTATTTTTTGCTGGGGAAGAAATGATGTTAATATAAAAACAATGTTGTGGTCTCAAACACATCATCAGTATAAAAGCTTATAAAACAATACTGATTGTGAAGGGAACTTTTGGTAGAATGACCAAAATATTAAATACATTTGATCCCTTAACCTGTATTATTACTGTTGTGCCTAGTAATACTGAAACTAAGATCAGGCAAGGTATTGGGGAAGTTTGCAACCCTCTACAGTAATAGCTGGGATATCTGGATAATTATGTAATACATGTATATTGTTAAAATAGCCATTTAGTGCACTTCAGCCTACCACTTTTGTGGCAGTACATGGTAGATGTCTTTCATTTAAAGCCTAATCATCAGAGGAAAAATCCTCAGTTGGTTTAAATTGGTGTAACTCCATTGATTTGACTGGAGTTATAACCCTTTACATAAGATGAGGATTTCACTCGGGTCTTAAAACTCAATCACTTTCAGAGAGAGTGTGTGTGATACTTGGTTGTTTATAATACAAGCTGAACTTCTCTAGTCTGGCACCTGCCAGATGCTGAACCAAAGAATTTGCCAAACCTTGGGAGGTCAGCATTACCAACACTTCCACTGCTTACTGTGCTCTTAGAACACATTTAGGGGTAAATGACTGATCGTTGTAAACAAATGTTATGGGACTATGGTCACACCCATGATAAGTGAACATCTGACTAACTAAAATCATGCTGGACTAGTGCGTGCCTCACTAGAGAGGTTCAACTTGTATAAATATGAATATGTACTGGTATAAAAAAATAAGCATTTAAAATACTTTTTAAACAAATGTTCTTGTGATCTGATTCAATGACCATTGAAGTGAAAGAATCCCTGACACTGAAAGACGCCAGTGGGCATTTTTTTAATTCACACGTATGAACACTGTTTCATTTCTGACACCCAGGCTGTGTCTAGACTACATGCCTCTGTCGTCAGAGGCATGTAGATTAGACACATAGGCAAAGGCAAATGAAACCGCGATTTAAATGATCGCGGCTTCATTTACATTTACATGGCTGCTGAGCTGAGCCGACAAACAGCTGATTAGCTGTTTGTCCGCTCAGCGCGCTAGTCTGGACACTCCCCTGCCGACATCAAAGCCCTTTGTTGGCAGCCCCGTTATTTCTCGTGGGACGAGGTTTACTGGGGCTGCCGACAAAGGGCTTTGATGTCGGCAGGGGAGCGTCCAGACTAGCGCGCTGAGCCGACAAACAGCTGATCAGCTGTTTGTCGGCTCAGCGCGGCAGCCATGTAAATGTAAATGAAGCCGCGATCATTTAAATCGTGGCTTCATTTACCTTTGCCAAAACAACAAATCTACATGGCTCCGTCGACGGAGCCATGTAGTTTAGATATACCCTCAAAGAGAGGGGTTTTTTTCAGCTCTAATGTAGCATAAATAAATTAACTCTATGCCACAAGAATTCTTCAGTTGTCAAAGCAGATCCAACTTTGATTCTACCTTGTCAGAAAAGTCTGGTGCAAAAATCATGTTAGCAATAGTCTTCTGTTAACGGATGAGCTAATGTCTTCATGTTCCATCCCAGCAGAATGGAAATTGTTCTTGTAACCAAAAGGTGACGAGTCTTGGACACCATGTATGAAATAATGAATCCTTTCAATTGTCATAGGTGAGAGCTCACACTCAGGTTATGTCTACTTTACAGGGTATCCTGGAGATATCCTGAAAAAACATCCAGTGAACACGTCTGCTCTTCCACTTTTTTTTTTTCAGAAGAGCAGACACATTTTTTTGGAAGTCCTGTCTTCCTCCTCCCACAAGGAAGAAGAGCTCTTCTGAAAGAGGAAGCTTTTCCGAAATTTAGCGTAGTGTAGACGGGCCAAATTTCAGAAAAGCCTCTTCTGAAAAAACTATGGGAAAAAACACAATTTACGTACCTTTTTCCGACAGTTCCTTGCAGCGTACACATAGCCTCATATCCTCTCTGGTAGATTAAGCTTACATAAGATAAGAGGTTTACAGCTCCCTTTTCCATTGAGGTTTGCCTCTGTTGTTTTCTTTAGCAGCTAGAAAAGAACCATGATTTACAGTTTATAGATAAATGTGACTTTCATAGGGTCTGGGGCTTCTAGGAATGCCAAATTTTTCCTGTTTCACTGTTCTCTATGATGGACAATAAATTGATTTTACTCAGACTTCTTTAGTGGATAATGGCTAATGTGCATACTCCTTTCCAGCTTCAACCTTTTAGAGATGTATAAGATATACAGAGTTTTCAGATTGTAAACTCAGACTGTAAATTCTTTGGGCCAGGGGACTGTCTTACTACACAATTTTTTATATATAAAAGTTTAGCAAAATATCTCCCAAGCTTAGTGGAGGCCTCTAATTGAAGAGACTTTACATCAGAATAATAGGAAATGCAGCCATTAGTATAGTCATAATCTCTTAATTTCTCTTTTCATTCTTTAGCTGGGTCTCACTGGAACACCAAGTGGCTCTTATGTGATGTACAAACCATTCCCAATTAGCTAAGTGACTCAACTCTAGCATGAAGATGCAGTCAAAACATGCACGAGTCTGCTCTGAACAAGGACTCTCCCACTGTCTTTGAGCACTATTGGCAAAATTGCAGGGGTTGTACACACAATGTAAGATTCTTGTGTGGAGCAGGTAAGAATATTCTTAATTTGTTGTGATGCTGGCAGTAAAGTTTATTTTATTGATCCTTGCCTTTTTTTTTTTTTTTTGCAGGGTATCCAAAGATTCCACCACTTCCTGGTGTTAGGAAAACCCTCACCAAAAAAAGCTACTACTTCTTTTCTTGCATTGTTTTGCTTTTTTATGGCTGTACATCCTTTTGCACTTGTACATAACAAAGAGCCTTGCAACATATCCTTCCCCATTGCAGCTCAACCTTTCTCTGGACTTAACAGAACATAAAAGATAAAGGAGGTAGTTATACTGTTCCTCTTGTATGAATAAATATAGTATTTCAGTCCTCAGAGCTGTCACAGCAGAAACTTTCATTAGTAAGTTCACACCAAGAAGAAAATATCCAATAAACTAAGGAAAAAATGTCAAGCAACCTGAAAATGTAACAGTTTATTTATTGAATGAGGAAAGAAAACTGTGGCATTATAGCTGAGATTTTTCTAGGATGAGTGGAGTGGTGCTGGCTTGTAAAACTTGTTGTTGGCATTGGCTCAAATAGTAACAAAATGGGGGAAAACAAATTGAGAACATACTGTTTACATCAATGGTTCTTTAAACTAAGAATTCAGACTGGCTACAGCCTTAGATGTTGTTATAATTCACGAATTCTTAAAAAGACACTCACAGAGGACATCACACATCAAATAAAAAACAAAGCTGTAATTTTCTATATGATGCAAGGCTTATGCTCAGTTTTAGACCCCAATTAGGGCTTCAGTCAACTGGAGATTGAAAGCTGTTTTACTCCAGCAACACAAATAACTTTTAAATTGACTTAATGGGCAGAGGTGGTTGTACATAAAATTCTACAAGGAAAAAATGTGCCTATTCCAGTCTCATTATTTTTGACACCCACATTTGAATTTAAAGAGCTTTGATTTTATTTATTGATAGTGCAAGGCCAATGTTGTGCATACAGCAGTGGATGGCCATAATTCTGTTGATATATTCTAATTCAGTGGTCACCAACTAGTAGATCGGCACCAACTGGTAGGTCTTGGAGCTCCTGACAGATGATCCTGACCAGTTTGGCCAAGAGGCTATCAAGTGCTGGCACTTCACCTGCCCCACCCCCACTCTGTGTATCTGCTGCCCTTCTTTGAGCTTCCTCTACCCCCAGGAGCCTCCTGCTTGCTGTTCAGAGCAGGGAAGGGAGAGGAGAGGCACTGATGTCAGGGTGCCCCCCTCCCACCCTGTATTCTATCTCCATAGAACAGAGTGGTGGGGCACAACAGGGCTAGGGATGGAGGGAGTTTGCTGGCTGCTTTGGAAAGTGGTGCAGGGCCAGGGAAGGGGTCAGCCTGCCTTAGCCCCACTGCACTGCCACCCAGCTAGAGTGCCCAGCTAGAGCCAGCTCTGAACCCCTGCCCCAGTCATGAACCCCCTCCTGTATCCCAAGCCCCCGCCCCAGCCCTGATCCCCCTGGACCTAAACTCCCCTTACAGAGCCTGAACCCCCTCCTGCACCCTAACTCCCTGCCCCAGGCTTAGCTCAGAACCCCCTCACACTCCAAATCCCTTAGCCCAAGACCAGGCCTGGGCCCCAACCCTCTGCCCCTGCTCGGTGAAAGGGATGGAGAATAGGAGAGGGAGGGAAGATGGAGTGAGCGGGGGCAGGGCCTCAGAGAAGGGGCACGAAGGAGGTGGGGCAAGGATATTTGGTTTGAGGTAGATCCTGCATTGCACTTAAATTCAAAAAGTGATCTTGTGCTTAAAAAGGTTGGAGACCTCTGTTCTAATTCCAGACAAAACATAGAATTACATCTGTAACAAACTTAGAAATGCACCCCTTTCATTAGCACTAGCCATTTTGCTATGACATTTCAGCTAGTTGGTTAGTATATATATAAATAGCTCACTATTCTAACAATTTTGTAGGGGGAAGGAATCACTGGGTGAATCTGAATGGAGTTTGTTCCAATAGTTTGCTTGTCATGTTAAAGTTGACCATTAGGATTTCACAGATGGCAAATGTTCTGATCCTATGGAAAATACAAATGTTTATTAGCATCTATACAGGCAGTCCCCGAGTTACGCGGATCCGACTTACGTCGGATCCGCAGTTACGAACGAGGTTCCTCTCCCTGGTCTCCAGCAGACCAGGGAGAGGAAGCAAAGCGGCGGAACACGTGGGCAGCGGACAGGGCTGTCCGCTGCCCACGCACTCCGAGGCTTGGCTCTGCTTTGCCCCCCCTCCCCCGTCCCCCTGGTCTGCATCTGGGCTGTCAGCTGATCGCGCGCTCCGCGGCTTGGCTCTGCTTGGCTCTGCATTGCCCCCCCCGCCCCCCTGGTCTACAGACCAGGAGGATGGGGGGGGGGGCAAAGCAGAACCAAGCCCCGGAGCGCCCGGCCAGCTGACAGCCCAGACGCGTCTGGGCTGTCAGCTGATCGCACGCTCCGCGGCTTGGCTCTGCTTGGCTCTGCTTTGCCCCCCGCCCCGTCCCCCTGGTCTGCAGACCAGGAGGACGGGGGGGGCAAAGCAGAGCAAAGCCGCGGAGCACGCGGGCAGCGGACAGCCACGGCGCGTCTGGGCTGTCCCGCTGCCCCCGTGCTCCGCGGCTTTGCTCCAGACACCTGTGGTACAGCAGCTGGGGCGCTGCCAGTTGGTCCCGTAGCGCCGCTCTGGGCGCTACTGGACCAACCGGGCAGCACCCCAGCTGTTCTGCCCCAGGCGTCCTGATTCAGCCACTGCTGGTCAGATTCAGCAGCGGCTGAATCAGGACGCCTGGGGCAGAGCAGCTTGGGGGTTGCTGGGTTGGTCCAGTAGTGCCGAGGAGCGGCGGCGCTACTGGACCAACCCAGCAGCACCCCAGCTGCTCTGCCCCAGGCGTCCCCAAGTCAGCCGCTGCTGAAACTGACCAGTAGCTGACTACAGGAAGCCCCTGCCCCGGGCTTCCTGGAATCAGCCGCTGATCAGTTTCAGCAGCAGTTGACTTGGGGATGCCTGGGGTTCTTAAGTTGAATCTGTATGAAAGTCAGAACTGGCGTCCAGATTCAGCCGCTGTTGAAACTGATCAGTTTCAGCAGCGGCTGAATCTGGACGCCAGTTCCGACTTACATACAGATTCAACTTAAGAACAAACCTACAGTCCCTATCTTGTACGTAACCCGGGGACTGCCTGTAGTATATAAATATAGGACCTCAGTGGGAGTATTGTGTCTAGTTTGTGTAATACATTTCAGAAAAGATGTGGACAAACTGGCATAAGTTCAGAAAAAAGCAACCAAAATGATTAAATGTCTAGAAAACATGACCTATGTGGAAAGCTTGAAAAAAAAATGGGCTTGTTTCTTCTGGAGATGGGAAGACTGAAGGGAGACATAACTGTTTTCAAGTACATAAAAGGTTGTTACAAGGAGGAAGGTGAAAATTGTTCTTAGATCCTGAAGATAGGACAAGAAGCAATGTGCTTAAATTGCAGCCAGGGAGGTTTAAATTGTGTGTGAGGAAAAATTCCTAATGCTCAGGTTAGACAAATGCTTATCAGGAATTGTCTAGTTATTACCTGTCCAGAGTACAAGGGATTGGAATAAATGACCTCTTGAAGTCCTTTCTAGTCCTATATGTCTCTGATTCTATGTAATGCACAACATTTTCAAGCAGCTTCCTACAGATTAGGTAATTACCATAACACTCCTATCAGGTAGGTATCATTCCCATTTTATAGATGGGGGAAGGTGAGGCAGAGACTTTAAATTGTTTGCTGAAGACCACAGTCAGGATTAACAGTGGGATTAGGGCTCCAGCCAGGAATAGATCCATGCTACTTTCTCTATGTACGCCATCTTGATGATTGTCTTTGTTACTTTTAATTCTTTTTTTTTTTTTGAATGAATAGTGATTCTTAGTATGGGTTTCTCATCCCAGTCAACTAAGGGCAGGTCTACATTAAAGGGGAAGGTTGAATAAAGATACGCAACTCCAGTTACGTTAATTACATAGCTAGAATTGATGTACCTTAATTCAAGTTTTCCCACCATCCCCATAGCAGGAGGTGGATGGGAGCAAACACTCCCATTGGCTTCCCTTACTCCTCACAGGAGCAGGAGTACTGTCTGCCAATGGCAGTGCCCTCTCAGTTCATTTTAGCAGGTCTTAACTAGAAATCAAACTCTGGAAGATTGATCGCAGAAGCATCTATCTTCTCTTTAGTGAAGATATGGCCCTAAGTAAACATGAAAATCCTCCTTAATTACAGATTGAATCTCTGTAGTCTGGCATACTCTAGTCTGGCAACATCCATGGTCCGACATGATTTTTTTTAGCTGGATGTCCACTTATCATGAGTGTGGCCAAGTTTTCCACAGTCTCCTAAAGTTTGTTTACACTCACCAGTCCTGGCTTTGAGTTTTCTGTGATGTTATTTAGCTCTAATTTACTTGTCTTCTCAGAGCCCAGTAAGCAGTGGAAGTGTTGGTAATGCTGCTAGATAATATTGACCTCCTGTGGTTTGGCAAATTTTCTGGTTCGGCACCTGTCAGGTCCTGAGGGTACCAGACTAGAGAAGTTCAACCTGTTCTTAATATTGCAGTATGGAAACTACTAATTACTACTACTGCTGCCTCCAAGTTCTTCAGAAATCTTTGACATGAATCCTGCAGCCCCAATTTGTTCTGCCTATGTTTTCATTTGCAAGCCCAAATCTTGGGAGAACCAAAGTTGTCCTTTCCCCTCTGCTATCTTTTGCACTTTGTATGTGGTGTTGGCTACATGGCTTCCCTAAATCCTACACTCCTCTCCCCCCTGCATTCTGAGTTGGGCGGCTACAGGAGAATCTTATAATTTATCGTTGTCAAGTTCCAACCCAAACCTCAGGTCAGATTGATTTGAAATTTTGTTAATATCTAACAAAGCTCTAAATGAATCTCTGTTTTGTCTTCATATATAGTAGTCTAAAATATTCAAAACCAAAATCAAAACCAATATACATATAATATCCATGACACTATTTATGGATGGGTGTAACAATTTCTGGACATAGAGTCCTCAAGGAAATATCATGAAAGAATACAATTCTGCTTGCTGGTTCATTTAGAATGTGGATTAGTGATGTAGTTGAAAGATGTATGAGAATGAATATAGCTAAAGAGCTCCCTGTGGACTATAAGTCTGAGGAGACTGAAGCTACAGTGTAAATTATTCCTTCCAAAGCCAATTGCAATTTAAACCCACTAAGTTCTCTTCCGAGATCTGCACTTTTTCAGCATTGGTAATAAATTATACTTTGTAGATGCTGACAGCAGTCTCCATGAAGAATGTTTGTGTTACCAATAGTTTGCTGCTCTTCTGAAAGTTGTTTCTCATATCCACTTACGTTTGGGTTGGGTCTATCATATGGGCCACAGTTTCAGTGGAAAGGGTGTTGTTTCTGCAGAACAAGTAGTTTATCACTATTTTACACTTTGGGTGCATCTACTCAGCATCCGAAACGCAAAATAAAATACACAATTTGTGATATGCAAATTGCGTAGCTTATTTCGAATCTAGTTTAAAATAGCGTAGGGTATGTCTACACTGCCACCCTAGTTCGAACTAGGGTGGCTAATGTAGGCAATCGAAGTTGCAAATGAAGCCCGGGATTTAAATATCCCGGGTTTCATTTGCATCTTGCCGGGCACTGCCATTTTTAAATCCCCTTTAGTGAGGACTCTGTGCCTGCGGCTACACGCGGCACAGAGTAGGTAGTTCGAATTAGGCTTTCTAACGAGGTGTAACAGTAGTTCAAATTAGAAAGCCTAATTCGAACTACCTACTCCGTGCCGCGTGTAGCCGCAGGCACAGAGTCTGCACTAATGGGGATTTAAAAATGGCAGCGCCCGGCAAGATGCAAATGAAGCCCGGGATATTTAAATCCCGGGCTTCATTTGCAACTTCGATTGCCTACATTAGCCACCCTAGTTCGAACTAGGGTGGCAGTGTAGACATACCCCTATTTGGTCATTTGGTGCTGTATACACAGTGCCAAATTTTGAAATACAGCACTATTTTGAACCATCCCTTACTCCTCATACAATGAGGTTTACAGGCATGGCAAAATAGTGAGTCAGTTATATTTTGAAATAGCGGACAAATTCAAAAGATGCGGGATAGCTATTTTGGTATACCTCAGATATCTCAAAATAACTTTGCTGTGTAGACATACTTTGAAAAAAGGTAGATCCTCTAGGAGTAGATTGTTAGTTTATTATGGTTCACCCTTGGCTGCACAACTAGGCCTTAATGAGTTTCACTTTGCTTAGAAAGAATGCTCCCATGAGCAATTTTCTTCTCTCTCATGGATGGAGATTCCTCAAAATGCCATTGTAATGGCAACGTATATGGTGTGGCTACAGAGGTCACTTTCCATATTGAAAGGAGGGGCTATATACTCAGAGTAGAACAGGCAGCTGCAGGTTACAGCTAACATCATGGTCTGGATTTAGAGCTATGTAATAACAAATATGAGAATTCAGTTGTTAAACACAAGCACCGTCTGCTTTAATGAGGAGAATATAGCATGCTCTATACTGTTAGGTATAGCAATGAACAAAAACAGGGGTGAGATTTGCCCTTTTAGTCTAGCCGTGTGGGTACAAAGTTTTCTTTTTGATGCATGTACATCAATGTCAGTAGGGTTAATATTGTGATGTGTAGGCCTCAAGGCAGCATGCATAGAATTGTCAGATGTAAGCTCAGGTTTAGGGGGAAAATTGTTTACCAAAAAGAAAGAAAGAAAAAAGCAATTCACTCCCACTGGAACAGGGAATGAAAGAGGAAAAACATCTTTTTCTTTTTTATATCTTCATTTTATGCACTGCTAACCTCCCCCGCTCCGCCCGGTAATATATACTATGGTAATATATACTATATAAAGACTTCGGATTTATATTATATCTTGTGTGCTGATTCTCAAGCCAATACTAAGAAAAATGCAAAATCACAAATTCATGGAATAACTTGGTTTATAATAGGGGAAAGAAAGCATCAGACCTTCCACTCAGGTATCACAAATGTTAATAAAAACAAACAAACAATGTGGCAAAGCTCTATAATAGATCTCTTTTGAAACACTAAATTGTTACAAAGGAAAATATATTCCAGAAACTAAGTATTTCTCCAAAGATTATGCTAATTATAAGACTCCACCTTATGGCTGCTAATTAAATTCCTTCCAATGAAAAGAATTATGAATAAAAAATAAGTTACTTTTTTTGGAATCTCAAATCTTATAGCTATGTGCAAAGATTAACACTAAATTTCAATTTTACTATTCATGGTTTACTGTTCAGGAATTTGTGATTTCACTAACAGATGCAGCTGCCCCTTGTAAAGTTCAATGATTTTTGTAGTGAGTTTAACAATGAATCCATGCAGTCATTGCCTCAAATAAATATATCCTCTAAAAACCCATAAGCAAACATATGTATATAATCTCCACTTCATGTTTTATGGTTATTGATTGCGATTCCCTAGAACTGCACCACAAGATCTGCTTTTATTTTATGAGCATTTTCCATATATGAATAAATGGGTTTAGTAGATAGAGTGCCTTTTAATTGAAGAGTAATATTGTTTTTTAAAGCAATAGGAAAAGTCCAATGGTCAAGAAGTGGTGTTAAGGTCTAGCATACCACAACCAGCTTACAGTTGTTAACATGACTCAGAGTGTCAGCTGATGCACAGTGGCCTGGGTCCAATGAAGTCAACTGGAAGCACGGATTTACACCACATGAAGACATGGCCCTCTGTGTAGTCAGCAGAGACCAATGGCCTGAGATTAACCTCATGCCAATTTTATAGCAGTGTAATTACTTTTACTTAAATAGATTTACTCCAAACAGAGAGCTGTGAAAGAGAGCAAAAAGGGGACCCAGGACGACTGAGTGATACTCACCAGATAAACACATCTCTTTCTGAGGGTACAGCCACACAAGCACCCTAACCTCGAAATGAGCTACACAATTTGTGCTACACAAATTGCATAGCTCATTTCCGAGGTAATTTCAAAATAAAGCACTATTCCGACAAGTCCCTTTAGTCTCATTAAGGGTGTCAGGGATGCCAGAATAGCATGCCCATTATTTTGAAATATATTTTGAAATAATAGGTGTGTTTAAAGATACAGAATTGCTATTTCAGGATACTTCCAGGATCCCAAAATAGCCCTACTGTCTAGATGTAGCCTGACTGACTTTTGGGTTGGAAATCATCTGACCTATTCCTTATCCAACCCTGGTTCAATAGCCTATTGTTCCCAAACAAGAGCTAAAGAGGAATACATTAAAACTACCTCAAGTGGTGAAACTCTTCAAGTCTTCAACTGAAATGAAATGTTGATACAAGGAGAGTATAAAAAAAGTAATTAGTAGTTGGAAATCACCATTGTGAACTAAAAGAATTGTCCAGTTATTGGCATTTATTGTTATAAAACCTATGGCTACATCCTTGAACCTTAACAACTACTGCTCTTTTTAATACAGAAGTTAGGGATAAGCAAATGAATTAGAAAAGGAAATTGTTAATACTGTCTGCATTTGAAACCAGTTTTAATGTCCCTGTTTTCAAAAAATGAAGTATTTCCTTTTCATGGTTTGCCTTTCTGATTAATAGTTGGCTGAATAATTATAAAGGGCTAAGAGAATCTATAATAGTAAGCTTTATTTCTCTTAAAAACAGGCACTTATTTATGCCTTGCAGACTTGTTCAGCGCAAGAGGTGAATTTCACACTGTGTAAAGTGCCAGCATAAAGTCCGTATGCCACTTAAAAATGGAACTTAAATGGCATTACGTACATTTCACTCGTAAAGGAACAAACAGAGATCTGACTCTGCTTGTGCGAACATGCAGGTTAACTTCCTTACAGTTTGGAAGAAACTGGACTTTCAGAAAGCACGCTATCTTCTCAAAATGTTGTACCATCTTAAATTATAGATCACCTCAAATGTAAAAAGCAGCTCAGTACCCAACAGTGCTTTATGAGCCAAATTAGATTGATTCAAAATAAAAAAGATGGCGCACATATTTTACTGAATTTATGTAAAATCTCTCATTTTTACTGAGCCATGTGTTTCCTTAAATCATTCTGAGAATTCTGGAACCAAGTTTGATGTGTCTTAAAAACAGCTGTTTCCCTGGTACCATTTGCAAAATTCTTTTCAGAGCATGTGCTTTTCTTTCATGCAAACCAGATTCTATATTTTCTTCAAATGCTCTCTGCAGACACTCACACATCACTGATTTTATATAAAGATTTTTTTAATTACCTGAAAAAGAATTAGTCTAAGTTCTGTGACTCTGGATAAGGGGTTAACCTGAACCAGAAAGTACAGTTTTTCTGCCCACCTTAACAACAGACAGGCAGCTGTGAAAAAAAAAGATAAACACAGCTGATAATTCCAGAAACATAATAAATCTCTCCAGCTTCAGTCTCATGGTTTATTATAAAATAACAAGTCCCTGTCAACATATTTACAGTCTTGTAATTTATAGTGACATGGCATCTTTTCTCTACAATGTGTGTTGCATGAACTGAATAATACATGAATGGCAATGCTCCAGGAAGTAACACAGAAATGTCTTGTGGTCATTTCAAAGTTGTTGGGTGGGCATAACAAATATGCCCATGTATTAAGATTCTTTTTCAGGTAGAGCAACAGCTTTTGACAGACCATATTTGCTTTTTATTAGACACTATCTCATAGGAAGGTTTTCTTCCAAACTATAATTGACATTTCTTTAGCAGAAAGGCCAGGAAATGAAACAGGATAACATGTCTCTTCATTTATAAGGCTATTTTTTCAGTGAATGACATCTGAACCCATTTGAATTTCACTCTATATTGTGAATCATGCATTGCTGTCAACACACATTCACCTCTGTTAGACATTGAACCTGAGGTGTCTTCTGTAACTATGCCAGTGTGCCCCTTCTTTCTCCCAGGAAGGAGAGTTCTCTCTCACCTGCTACATGCTGAATGAGGAATATTTTCAGCACCACTGACTCAAAAGAGCTTTCTCAGAAAGTACATTTAGATAAAATTAAAGGTATCAGAATACATCAGCTGCTTAAGAGACAAAAATCCTTACAATAAGAATAAACACATTACATTTAAAAAAATCAATTGAGGAAATTCAGAATCTAAGGATCCGAATGTATAGTGTATGAAGCAACAATTGTCTTAAGACTGGACCAGATCTTTTGCTGGTGTAAGTCAAGGTATCTCTCTTGACTTCACTGGAGCCTTTCTGAGTTGTAGTAGGTAAGGATCTGGTCCAAAGCTTTTAAATTACTAAAATTAAACTAAAATATTCCATGAATGCTAAGGGTGTTTTTTTAGCTGAGGAAAACAATATCACATACTGTAACACTCTTACAAAAATGTCTAAGGGTATGTCTACACTACAAAGTTAGTTCGAACTAATGAACGTTAGTTCGAACTAACTTTCATAGGCGCTACACTAGCGCTCCGTTAGTTCGAATTTAATTCGAACTAACGGAGCGCTTAGTTCGAACTAGGTAAACCTCATTCCACGAGGATTAAGCCTAGTTCGAACTAGCTAGTTCGAATTAAGGGGTGTGTAGATCCTTAATTCGAACTAGTGGGAGGCTAGTCCTCCCCAGGTTTCCCTGGTGGCCGCTCTGGCCAACACCAGGGAAACTCGTCTGCCCCCCTCCCGGCCCTGGACCCCTTAAAGGGGCATGGGCTGGCTACGGTGCTTGTGCCAGGCGCAAGCCTGCCAGCACCCAGCCAGCAGACCCTGCACCTGGCACGGATCGAGCCACCAACCCGATGCCCCCCAGCCCTCCCCCTCTTCCCGGGACCAAGCTGGTGGCTCCCAGGAGCTTGCCCAGGACCGCAAGAAGCGGGCACCCGCCTGGGCTAGTGCAGACATCGTGGACCCCGTCCACGATCTCCGCACTAGGCACAGGAAAGTGGCCGGCTAGGGCAGGAGAGCTGCCAGCCTGGCCACCCAGGAGCAGGTGTGCAAGAGAATCAAGGGGGTCCACTGAGACCCTCGACCCTGAGCCCTGAGCTTACAATGGCCGTCCTGGGTCAGACCAAAGGTCCATCTAGCCCAGTAGCCTCTCTGCCGACAGTGGCCAACCCTAGGGACCCTGGAGGGGATGGACCGAAGACAGTGATCAAGCCATTTGTCTCATGCCATCCCTCTCCATCCTTCCACAAACCTTGGGCAGGGACACCACTCCTACCCCCTGGCTAATACCACTCCATGGACCCAACCTCCATGACTTGATCTCACTTCCCTTTAAACTCTGTTCTAGTTCTAGCCTTTACAGCCTCCTGCAGCAAGGAGTTCCATAGGTTGACTCTTTACTTTGTGAAGAACAACTTTCTGTTACTAGTTTGAAGCCTGCTACCCATTCCTTTCCTTTGGTGTCCTCTAATCCTTCTTTATGGGAACTAATGAAGAACTTTTCTGTATGCACCCTCTCCACCCAACTCCTGCTTTTAGAGACCTCTATCCTGTCCCCCCTCCGTCTCCTCTTTTCTAAACTGAAAAGTCCCAGTCTCTTTAGACTCTCTTCATATGGGACCTGTTCCCAACCCCTGATCATTTTAGTTGCCCTCCCCTCTCCCAGCCTCTCTCTTCTCCTCTCCCACCTCCTTTTCCCAGTCTCCCCCAGTTTTGTTCAATAAAGACAGATTCCATTTTGGAAGACACGTTATCTTTATTTTGTACATCAAGAAGAGGGGCTAGGGAAGGGTAAGTGGAAGGAGGTGAGGGAGGAATGGGGCACGAGCCCCCGATGGGGAGGACTGGGCTGGCTCTGTGGGCTTCTGGGGGTGGATGCTCTCCTGCAGCCCCCCAATTGCTCCCTCTCCCCAGATGGCAGCCTGCAGCAAGTGCAGCCGGGCTGATGGCCGAGTGGTGTGATGTGCCCAGTGTGGGTAGTCCGGGCAATCCAAGCCAGGACTGCTTTGCAAGCGGGGCACCCCTGAGAACCGTCTGTCTGGGGTGGGGATCGGGACCCTTTAAGCACAGCCCTCGGCTAGCCTGAGGCAGCAGCTCCACGCTCTAAGTCCTCCTCTGATGCCCTGCCGGCACTGCTTCCGGCCATCCTTAAGCCCTGATCAAGGTCCACTTAATGTGGACATGCTAGTTCGAATTAGCAAAACGCTAATTCGAACTAGTTTTTTAGTCTGGATCCGTTAGTTCGAATTAGCTTAGTTCGAATTAACTAATTCGAACTAAGTTAGTTCGAATTAACGTTGTAGTGTAGACATACCCTAACTCACATAAAATCCATTTTCATAGGCCTTGGAAGTTAGTGTTTTTCAGCCTCTGCATTTTCCCTCTCAGTCATGCTATACTCATCACAACATTTAGGGTACATCTAGACTACAGGCTTTTGTCAATAGAGGGTTTGTTGACAGACACTGTCGACAAAGCTATTGTCAACAGAGAGCGTCTAGAGTACATCTAGTTCTGTCAACAAAGCAAGCTGCTTTGTCAACATGAAAGTGTAAACGCAAAGGACAGTGTAGATGCAATAACACCTTCTGTCAACAGAACTCTGTCGACAAAAGGCGTTATTCCTCATAGAATGAGGTTTACCGCCATCAAGAAAACTGCCAAGTTCTGTTGACATTATGTCTACAGAACTTGGCAGTAGTGTAGACTTGGGTATAGCTTTGTCGACAAAACCCTGTAGTCTAGACACACCCTTAGAAGAATACATGGAAAAGCAGGTGGTTCAGAGGTTGATGATATGATTAAAAGTCTCAGAGGAGAAGCCATGTTGATCTCTATCTTTTAAAAAACACTGTAAAAATGAGTGGTCCTGTAGCACCATTGACCTGGGTCTACACTAGGACCTAGGTCTGAAATTAGACCCCCAAAGTCGATTTATAAGCAATGGATCCACAGTACCAAGCCCATTATTCCGGAATAAGGGGTCGAGGAATTCAAACTTTGTATTTCCTGCTATTCCCAAACTTGTATGTTCAAAATAATGTCAGTGTGAACACTGCAAGGCCATTAATTTGAACTAATTGGACTCTGGGAGGCCTCCCACTGCTCCCCAGAGTTCTTCCTGGGGTTCTGAGGCTAAGGTAGCATGTCCGCACTAATGGAGCCTGCCTCAGACTACATTCGATTCTTCCCCGTAATGAGGACATGGAATGTCAAATTTGTGAAATCGGGTGTCCAGAAGTCGAACATAGTAAATTCAAAATAATCTCCTAGTGTAGACATAGCCTTAGAGACTAACAAAAGAAGATAGATAACATCAGCACAACCCTCTTCTTCAGATAAGTGAAGCAAGAGACACCAATGTGATGTGATTGTCATTTCTAGAGACTGGTTTAAACTTAAAATTTATACTGGCATTAACTTATGGATCAGGAGCGTGAAAAACCCACTCAATGGTGACATAGTTGCACCAACAAAAACCCAGTTTGGATTCAGTCAAAAGTACCTCTGTTTTCAAAACGAATGTCATTCAGGAATGTGATGTTCCTACACTGACAGAAAAATTCCTGTCAGGGTATCCTACATCTATACTAGAGGATTATACTAGCATTCCAGGCATTAAGTGCCTCACCATTTAGAAACTCCTGGGCTGCGTCTAGATTGGCATGATTTTCCGGAAATGCTTTTAACGGAAAAGTTTTCCGTTAAAAGCATTTTCGGAACAGAGCGTCTAGATAGGCACAGACGCTTTTCCGCAAAAGCACTTTTTGCGGAAAAGCGTCCATGCCAATCTAGACGCGCTTTTCCACAAAAAAAAGCCCCAATCGCCATTTTGCGATCGGGGCTTTTTTGCGGAAAACAAATCTGAGCTGTCTACACTGGCCCTTTTGCCTGAATGGGAGCAGAATAGTATTTCCGCAAGAAGCACTGATTTCTTACAGTAGGAAGTCAGTGCTTTTGCGAAAATTCAAGCGGCCAGTGTAGACAGCTGGCAAGTTTTTTCGGAAAAGCGGCTGATTTTCCGGAAAAACTGGCCAGTCTAGACACAGCCTTGCAGTAGATCAAATAACCAAAAGTTGTTGTTATCCATCACATCTGCCCTATGTAAAATGAGTTAAGTGGTCTTAATGTAGATGCAAATGAGTAAAGTTTTCATCACAAAGCCATCATTTTAAGCATTCAAGCGGCATTAGGTGGCATCCTCATTTGCAATCTGAACAGAAGTTCAGTAGGAACAGCCTTCACTTCCTCCCTTCACTCTGGAGATTGTCCCCTCTCATAAAAAATGAAGCATCTAAAGGTCCATTTCCTGTATCTGTTATATTGATAAATACAGGAAATGGACCTTTAGATGCTGTATCTGTTATATTGATAAATACAGAATATCAGTGACTAGAAATCTTTCTTTCATGCAAACACTATTCGCTTAAAAGATGCATTTTAAATAAATACCTACAATGGTACACCTTGACAGTGGCACTATTTTGGGATGCTATTCCATGCCTTTTGAACAAGCCCATTATTTCAAAATATATTTTGAAATAACCGTCATGCTAATCTGACATCCCTGTAAACCACATTCAATGAGGATTAAGGGACATTTAGGAATAGTGATTTGTTTTGAAATTTGGTGAGGCATAGACAGCACAAATTTTGGAATAATCTGTTTTGAAATTAACTCGAAATAAGTGATGCAATGTGCGTAGCTCAAATTGCATAGCTTATTTCAAGATAAGGGTGCAGGGTAGATGCACCCTAAGAGAATATGTTGCAAAGCAAAGTGCATTCTTAATAAAAGTAAACTGGTTGAACTTTTTCTTTGTCTGAACAATTTTTCAATGAAGAATGCCATTTTCACAAAACCAAAATTGAAGGCTCTGATCAATTTTCCTTTCTGCCAGTGAACCTGACAAAATCTTTCCCATGTAGCTCCCAAAGCAGAGCTAGCATCTTCTACTCAGGAAGCCAGAGAAACAGAAAGCCCCTCCCCCCGTATGGGGTTTCAGGAATACAGCTCCAGGACATCCCCGCCATGCCAGGGTTTGTCAAACCTTGCCATGGAGTACAACCAGGAGCTTGAAAGCCTTGGGATCCCAGCTCTAAACAGAGTTCAGCTCCACAGCAGCAAGTCTGGAAGCCCTGAACTCCAGTTCAAGTCAAGGCTCTGAGAGCTTCCAACCTTCCTGCTAGGGAATAAGGAGCCTGAAAGTCCTGGGATAGACTTCCTGTGAAGATTAATCTTGGCCAGCCAGACTCATAGATTAAATAATCTAGTTCTGAAGGCACTGGAAGCCCCATTAGCTGCTGAGTGAAGCCGATAATAATGTCAATTTCCACTAACAGACATGGGGGACCTTGGCAGGGTATTTGGTTTCAGAAATACCATATGTCAGTGATCCCCACACTGTTTCCCACCTTAGGATATTCAGGCAGGAGGAAATTTGAGAGGGGAGGGAGGATTTGTTTGAGTTTGGAACAAATTCAAATTTCAAATTTACCATTTCATATGTGCAACCCTGTGTTTTGGCCAGGCCTGCACTAATGCTCAGTACTATACTCAACACACACTTATGAGAGAGGAGGATGGCTTTGGGGCTACAACAGAGACCTTGGAGTGAAGGTGAGACATAATGTCTACTGACAAAGTGAAGTTCAAAACTTCTGCATTTTAAAGAAGATATATACAAATTGTACATTGGACTTCAGACACTCATTTCCATAGAAGAGCGTGCATCTTTAATTATTGTCCATTGCACTTGGTCCAGAAAATAAAAACATTTCCCCAGAGGTATGTGGCAATCTTTGAGCTTTTTACCTGCCACTTTTCATTTTGTAGAATCTCCAGTACAATTCTATTTATTTATGGCATTTCTATGACAGCCATCTACATATTGGCTACGTCTACATTGGCATGCTCTTGTGCAAATACTCTTTAACGCAAGCGTTTTTGCGTTAGAGTATTTGCGCAAGAGAGCGTCTATATTGGTCCGGGACTCATTGTAAGACGATGCGCTTTTGCGCAAAAGAGAGTCTACATTGGCGGGATGCGTTTGCGCAAAAGCAGAAGCCTGGAACCATTTTGAAGTGGGCAAAAGGGCACCAGCCATTTCCGGCGGGGGGGAGTGCTGGAGCTCCTTTGAGACACGTGCTTAAAGGGATCTCCCCAGACAGCCGTTTCTCTCTTGCTGTGTGCTTTAGGACCTCTTGCAGGGACTGACAGCCATAGCAGTTCTATTTGTGGTTGCTCTCTGCCTTACTGGACACCACTGCCTTCTGCCTTTAGTGCCTTTGGCTGATTTTTTTCTCTCAGCTCATTTGTTGTGCCATGGATCCAGGGATGGCCTTGTGCCTGCTCTGGCCCCTTCCAGACATTTTGGAGTGGCTGCAGCTGCTGCTCCAGGCTGCTTCACTCCTCCTCCAGGACCTCGAGGCGCAGGTTGCTCTGGACTCCCTCACCAGGAGTTTCCCTGTGTTTCTCTGCACCCTGTGCCATCCCCACCCCTCCATGGAGAGGTCCTTGTGGAGACTAGACACCAGTATTGACTGGTGGGACCGGCTGGTCCTGGGGCAATGGGACAACCAGCAATGGCTCCGGAACTTTCGCATGTGAAAGAGGATGTTTCTGGAGTTATGTGCCTAGTTCACCACTGCGCTCCAGAGAAGCACCACCCAGCTGCGGGCACCCATCCTGGTGGACAAGAGGGACGCCATCGCACTCTGGAAGCTGGCCACCCCGGACAGCTACCGATCGGTGGCAAACCAGTTCAGGGTGGACAGATCGACCGTCAGTGCTGTCGTCATGCAAGTAAGTCCCAGGGGGAGTGGGGCGGGGGAAGGGTGCTGCACTCCATGCCCAGGGGAAGGGGTCACCCAGGAGTTTGGGCCATCCCTCCCTTGCACAGGCCTGCTGGTGGGGGTGGGTGGCCCATGGGTGGAGGGGGCTCTGGTATGTGTGTGTGTGAGAGGACAGAGGGCATCATGGGGGGGGAACACCCCCCCCCAAGGGAGCATGTACTCACCCTGTCTTATGTGATGTGTTCCCATGTGTTTCTCTGCACCCTTCTGCAGGTCGTCCGTGCCATCAATGACATCCTGCTCCAGAGAGTCATCTGCCTGCGTGACGTGGAGGCTATGGTGGCTGGCTTCGCTGTCCTGGGGTTCCCCAACTGTGGGGGAGCCCTGGATGCAACCCACATCCCCGTCTGTGCCCCAGAGCATCGAGCAGCCCATTTCATAAACAGAAAGGGGTACTTCTCCATCGTACTTCAGGCCCTCATGGACCACCGTGGCCGCTTCCTGGACATTTATGCGGGCTGGTCCGGCAGGGCACACGATGCCCGCATTCTACGAAACTCTGGCCTGTTTGACAGGCTGGAGGAGGGCACTTTCTTCCCCCTGTGGTAATTTACTGTGAGGGATGTGCCAATGCCCACGTGTGTTGTGGGGGATGCACACACCCCCTGCTGCCCTGGCTAATGAGGCCTAACACAGGGCAGATGGACCACAACTGGGCACGGTTCAATGACTGCCTCAACCGGGCCCACAACCAAGTAGAGTTTGCCTTTGGGCATCTGAAAGCCCAGTTCCGGTGTTTGCTCACCTGTCTGGAGATGGGTGAGCGGAATGTCCCTGAGGTAGTGGATGCATGCTGCATGCTCCGCAATCTCGTGGAGTGGAAGGGAGAGGCCTTCCTCCCGGCATGGATGGCAGGCGAGGGCCAGGCCTTTGAACAGCCCCGCATAGCTGCCATCCCCAGGCGCACCACGATGGGGTGCGCATCCAGGAGGTCCTGATGGAGATGTTCTCCCAGGCCCCATAGTAGGGTCACCTCTGTCTCCCTTGACAACTCCCTCCCATCTCCAACCCTTCCCTCCTCCCCTCCCCTTACCTCCCAATAAACAACCAACACAGGTTTTTTTTTGGAACACAATGTTTCGAACTTTTTATTTACACTGGATGAGGGGAAGTAGGGTGGGAGGGGGGAGCTACTGTTGGGAGGGGTGCCCCTGTAACTGCCTCTGCGGGGGCGGAGCTGGACATGGGGGTCAGGCCGCGTTGAGGCAGGCAGTACGGGGAGGTGTGCAGGAGGGGCAGGAGGAGGGGGCATGGGCATTGCTATGGGAGGGATGGCAGGTGGATGGGGCACTGCCATGCCGTAGTGCACGGCATGCCCAATGTGCACGGTGAGGGAGGTGATGGCATCTGCCACTCGCTCACATAGGGCCTGGAAGTGGCCCCAGGCCTGCTGGCACCACTCAATGTCCTCCTTCACTTGCCAGGTGATGGCTGCCTCAATGCGCTCGACAGCCTGCCCATGCCGCCGAAGCAATTGGTCCTGCTGCCGGACCCGCCAGCTTGGGGTTTGGGTGGTTGGGGGTGCTGCCACAAGGCTAGAGGTTCCCCGCTCCTGCTCGGTACCGCTGCAGGGAACAGAGGAAAGGATGGGTCAGTCAGGCAGTCCGGCCACCATCCCCAAAACCTGTGCCCTCCACCCCTGAGGCCAGGTGACACCATGGTACTGTGGCTTGTGCCAACTCTCCTCCCCCCCCCATGTTGTATGTTTGCATTCAGCACTGCCCCCCCAAGAAGGGTTTTCCTCCATGTACTGTAATCACCCGTCTGTGTCCTGGCCCCTGGGGGGGTGGGAGGGCATGTGTGTTGTGTTAACCTGTGGAACTCCCTGATGGGGAGGCTGTGAGGTTTTGAGCTAATCAATGGTGTTTGACAGGGAGCAAGATGAAGCCCCACACAGTACCTGGGAGCACATAAAGCAGACGTGGTCGGGGCTTTCAGATACCCATCACGTGGATATCTCCTGGATGGAACCAGGGGTGACTGGGGAGTGTACCATCCTTGCAGTGAAACTCAGGTGGTCCTAGGACTGGCCCAAGAGCTTCCCCATTCCCTCTCCTGCTAGCCCTCACACACGTAGCCCAGGGACATGTGTGGCCTCAGTAGAAACTTCCCTCAGGGGGCCAGCTAAGGCACTGGGAGCAGGCAAGGGGCTCAGTGAGGCCCACGCTCACAGGGCTGTGTTGCTGTGGTTTTCCCAGGAGCAGCTGGCTGTGCTATACATCCAGGCATGGAACAGTGTGCCGTTCTATGTGCTGCATCCTTTCCCGGGAGGTGTGGGCTCTGGCCTGAGCCCCTGGCTGGTTCCAGCCAGCATCCACCCTTCCCCGCCCGCCCCCCTGTTGTGTGCAAGCAGCATGGTGCCAGGCATGCCCTGGAGCTGCCTGCTGCGGCCACGTGCCGCTCGGTCACCAGGCTGCACATGGTTGCTCGTGCTGCATACTGATAATGCTACACAGCGTGCAGCTCACGCAGCCTGAGTGACGCTCCCTCCCACTCCCCCTCGGGCGCCTGGATCCCCCCTGCCCTTGTGAGTGCAAAGTGCAACACTCACTAGTGGATCCTTCCCTGGCCTCCGATGATGCACGGGAGACATCCGGGCTGCCTGAGAGGAACTCGAGCTACAGGGTCATGGTGCTGCCCTGGTCCTCCTCCTCTTCCTCCTCCCCACTGGGTAGCTCTGGGTCGTCCCCCACCTCGCTGGACCTGGTGACGGGGAGGGTACCTGCTGCTGTCCACCAGCACCGATGGTCCCTGGGATGTTGCCTCTTCCCAGGATGGCATGGAGCTGCTGGTAATGGGGGCAGCTGTCAGCTCCTGCCCCCTGGCCCTTCCTGGCCCAGACATAGCCCAGGCGCAGCTCTTTGACCTTAGCCCAGACTTGCTCGAGGGTCCGGGCTGGATGACCCTGGTCAGAGAGCACCTGGGCCATGCGGCAGAAGATGTCTGCGTTTTGCCGATGGGCATGGATGTTGTAGAGGGCCCCTTTCTCTCCCCAGAGGTTCAGGAGGGCCTCGATCTCCGCTGGGGTTCAGGAAGGGGCGCACCGCTTTGTGCCCCTTGGGGCCTCCTGCGCTGGGGGTGTGGGTTGTTCCCCCCCCTGGAGTGGCCATCCTGGGTGGTCTGGTGGCTGTTCGAGGGAGCAGAGGTGCACGGCAGAGCTGGCTGGTAGAGGTGGCAAAGCTGCTTCTGCCTCATGGCCTCTGCAGGCTGCGTCTGCCTTTAAGGGGGCTCAGGTTACCAGGAAGTCCGGAGCTGCCTGCGCGTATGGAGTGTCCAAGCGGCCACTAGGACATTTTTCCATTTGGACGGCTCTTGCGCAAAATCTCTTGGCTGCCTGTCTACACTGGCCTCTTGCGCAAGAACAGTTGCGCAAGAGCGGCTTCTTACTGAGCGGGAGCGTCAGAGTTCTTGCGCAAGAAGCACTGATTTCACACATTAAAACGTCAATGTTCTTGCACAAGAACTTGCAGCCAGTGTAGACAGGCAGCAAGTTTTTGCATAAAAGCATTTGCTTTTGCACAAAATCATGCCACTGTAGACACAGCCATTGTGTTAAAGAAAGTTTACTAAAGAGTTTCTCAGCACTTAAACTGAAAAAAAACAACCACGATACAAACTCTTATTTTATATATACATATATACATGATGCTACTCAGAAAACATTTGAACTATTGTCAGTGCAAAAGCCAAGCTGGTTTAGGAGACTGCATTAGACAACCCATTGTTAAGCTTAATTGCCAGTTCACTAGCTTTCTGTCATTTTATTCAAAAGTCTCTTCTTCAGTGTCTTAGTGATGAATGATCCCTGTGTTCCGAGGTTGAGAGCCTCACCCTCTAGAAGGCATAGAAAGATAAATGGATAAAGAAAGCAGAACTTGGATTTTTGCTTTTAATTGCACCATTGCCAAAAGGCAGCAGGTTCCCAGGGGAGGGCCTATTACTGTGAATCCATCACGATGTACTCCTCTCAGGTTTGTTACTGCTGCAAGTTATATTTTAATTATCTCTCGTGGTTTGTGAATGAAAATAAATAGTTGATTGGGGAAAGAAAAATGGAAAATACAGCACAGCCTTTGAGCATTAATGTGACTGAGAGCACAGTGAGAAGTGACCTGTTTCTTATATCATTGCATCTTAATGCCTTAAGTTTAGGTTTGAGTAATTTAAAAGACATCTGAAAAAAAAATGGCTGGGTTGTGTGATCTCCTTATACAAAACAACCCAGAGCTTGTAAATTCCTGAATTCAACCACATTCTTCTGTCGCTCATTACCACAGTGTTTGATCACCTCAGACATTAATTTCTTTATTTATACTTGCAATACTTCTGTCAATCAGGGAAGTATAAGCCCCAGATGAAAAAACTAAAGTCACATGGACAATCTGTAGAGTAACTGGGAGCGGACCCCAGAGCAGCTGAGTTCTAGGCCATAGAGCACCCCTTCTCACCAAACTGTACTCTCTCTTCCAAGGAAAAAAGAAGACAGCCTGCTCTCACTGAACTCCATAGCAGAAGGATGAGACCCTGATTTGATTTCATTTCATTTCATGCTCAAAGCACATGGATCGCGAATAATCCTGAGTGTTTTGCTTGGCCGCTCCTGGAAATAGAGCTAAGGTTGCAATTTTGAAGGGCTTAGGACTGAACATGGACTAATCCAATATACAATTTTAATTAATAAAGTTTGGGCAACAGCTGCTTTCTTTATTAGGATGCAAAATAGGCCCCTTAATCTGTTTAGAAAAAAAAATTCAGTACAGTCAATAGAGGAAAATATATTCTAGAATTAAATGCCACAATGTGTGACTGATGCCAAATGATAAGGAACATTGTTAAATACACACCTAATATGCAGTATTTTTGAAGGCTCACATAATGGTCTCAAAATGTGCTTACCACATCTGGCTTGCATTTCCCTTGCAAACACTGGCTAAAAACAGAAGCTTGCTTAAATTACTAGGCTTACCTAAATTTACAAGACAAAATCAAAAGCAAACATGTTAATGCAAGCAAAAGGTCATCCTAACCAGGAAAAAGTATGTTTTGTTTATTTTTAATCACAGCATGGTATAGTTTTACATGAAAAGTGGCATAATCTGAAATGTTTCTGGCATCAAATCAAATGACATGATGCATAAAATGGAAATGCAAAATAATAAAAAATGTTAAGTTGGCAGGTGAGGGGTTTTCCACAAGTAAGTTGCTTTTACTGCTTGTGTGGCCTGGCAAATAACCTAGCAAAAGATGGAATTTTGTTAATATATATTTCTCTCCACCATTTATGGAATGTTAATTTTCTAGCTCATTTCTTCACAAGCCAACAACATTCCCCAATGCATGATTCAGTTTCCATTTCTTCCTGATTCAGTAGCCCTTCATTTTCTTTGGCTTGAATGTCTTGGCTTACTTGTGTTTTTATGAAAATGAATGACTGCTTGTATTAGTTGTAATCAATGGGGTCTGTACAATACTTTCTACTGACCCTCTGGATGACTTTGATTTGGGTCTAGAAGTTGTGATGAATTGTACCAATCGCTATGATGCTGGCATGTTTTTGAGGAATATCTGTGTTAGTCAACAAGACATCCTGTGGCACCTTAAAGATGGAGGGTGTGTCTAGACTACAGGGTTTTGTTGACAAAAGTTGGCTTTTGTCGACAAAACTATACCTGCGTCTACACTACCACCACGTTCTGTCTACAGAAAGTCGGCAGAACATGGCAATTTTGTCGACAGCGGTAAACCTCCTTTTACGAGGAATAACACCTTTCTTTAAAAGTACTCTTTCGAAAAAAGGCGCAATTGAATGCAAACTGTGCTTTTTCGAAAAAGAGCGTCTAGACTCCCTTTCGAAAAAGTGGCTTGCTTTGTCGACAATACTGATCGTAGTCTAGACGCTCTTTTTCGACAGAGGCTTTGTCAATGGTATCTGTCGATAAAGCTTCTGTCGAAAAAGGCGTGCAGTCTAGACGTAGCCTAAGAAATGTACTTAGGCATAAGCTTTCATGGGCTAGAACCCCCTTGTGTCTGATGAAGTGGGTTGTAGCACACAAAAGCTTAGGCTCAAATCAATTTGTTAGTCCTTAAGGTGCCGTGAGAATCCTCATTGTTTATGAACTTATTATAAGGAAAGTGACATGAACATATTTGCAAAGAGATGTGATCCAACATATGTTGGTATGTGTCTGGTTATGTGACTTATCCATTTATGCTGTGACCTCATAAAGTCATCTTTGAGGACTCCTGCTCTTGCTGGGTATCCAGGGACATCCCATGGATGCATAAGGGACTACCTACATAATACATATTGAATTATTTGTTCCCCAGTCCTGCAAGTTCACCCATACTTCTCTTCTCTCACTGAAGTAACCCTCTTGATGGCAATGGGGCTACTTGCACAGATAGAAGTTACTTGCCTGCTCAGTGTTTTCAGGATTTGGATTTTTAATTAAACTGCTGGGACAGTGACTTGATTGTTGTGTGGTCTGTAGCTCCAAACACCAAGTTAAAGCACAATGAGTAATAAGCTAATGGAGCAGAAAAAGCATTAAGCAAAACTTATACTAACTAACAACATAATAAAATAAACTTCTCTACTGTCTAAAAACAATAATAATCTAGAGCTGCAGCTCCTGAAGCTATACTTGAGCTTTTTCTTAGATTAGACTATTCACAATAGGTGCAATGGCTTCTGGCCTCTTCCAAGCATCACATGCTTTATAAATGAGGACTACCACATAGTCTCAGTGCTTGTTGACTGAATCCTACCACACCTGAGTTTTTAAATTATTGCCACATGAGTTGCTCTCTGCCTAATAGCAGCTGTGGGCAGTGTGTGGTTGGGTGCTTAGTGAATCCTGACTGTGGTAAGCTAGAGGAGAAAAAGTCACTTCTTTCCATTTACCAAAGGTAACTTAACATTTATGTCCATATATAATCCAGATGTTATCTCTACCCTGGTCCTCTTCACACATGTTTTCTCTCTCTCAAATTGAATGGTAGTTTGCATGTGTAGGGACTCAGGTCTATAGGATTTGGCTTATTGTCTGCAGATCAGAAAAACTTTTTGGGAGTGCTCTTGTTCCCGTTGAAATTAATGGATTTTTTTTTTTGTTGCCCAAAAAATCACTGCCTGCCACCCATTGACCCAGTGTAGAGCTGGCTAGTAAGGATTTTTCATACTACCCCCCAAGTTTGGCATAGCTGGGCTGTAGGCATACCTCTCCAGTTTGCCTCTTACCTTGGTCCCTTTTTGCTGCAGACTGTTGATAGATATATAAAATTTGACTTGCTTTTCTTTCTATCAAAGTACATGGATAAAGAATAAAGCAACTGTGAGTTGTTTGTTGCAGGTCCTCTTCACTCTTTTGCTCTTCCCTGAACCTTCACACTGTGTTAATTTGACTTTTGTTAAGAGAAACACTTGCATGAATAACTTACCCTAGCCTTATTCAAGGCACTCAATAGATTTGTATTCTCATTGTTTCACAGAGGAATAAAAAGCGGGTACATTTCCACACTGCTCTTGGGAAGACAGAAAACTATTGTGAGTCAGAGAAAAGAGTGGAGAAAGGGAGAAGAAAATGCTTGTCATTCTGAAAGCATTCTGGTACTATGATATGATTTGAGCTCCACATCTACAGGCATTTGCAATACAGGGGTGGGAAACACTATATTGATTAACCACTCCCAGGTGCTTTTCTGACATGACCCAATCTCTAACACTAAACTGTTCAGAGCCCCCTATCCCAAACTTACTTTTTAATTTTTGTGGCAGAAGTTACAACCTAGCAGTAGCTTAGAATTGATTTACTGTAAATGCTCAGAGATAGTAAAGAGATTTAACATGAAATTCTACATGCTTTAATGTAAACACTTGCAACTGTATCATTGTGAATACCAAAACAAAGTTATTCTATGAAGAGATTTCAGAGTTTTGTGTTAAATCTTGTTAACTGTACAAGGACCATGGAAGACCTATCTTAACACGAACCTGGTTGATATCTCCTACTTTTCACACATTACTTATAACCATTTGTTTTCACTTCCCTCCCAACAATAAAAGCTAGAATATTCCCTGTCCATGTACAAGTAGAACATCCCAAATCTGGTACTCTCTGGTCCATCAACATCTGTTGTCTGGTAAAGCCAGGATAGTGCTGGACCAAAGAGCCCCAGGAGGGGAAGCCACCTGGGAGAACGTGGAGTCTGCAAAGTCCCGGATTGGTGAGCAGCAGCTAGGCTGGGGAACCAGGCAGCATCAGGGACCCTCTGCGCTGGCTGGGGAGCCCCCTGTGTTAGTGGGGTCAGGTATCTGGAAAGCCCCTCGCAGCAGGGGCGGCAGTGGCTGGGCAGTCCTACCCGGGGAATCCCGAGAACCCCCTGGTGGCAGCAGGGCTGTGATGGCCGGACAGAGGGACCAGGTCTGGGAGCACCGGTTGGGGAACCTTGGTGGCAGGGCCAGGTGGGGAACCCCAAAAAATCCCCAGCGGCAGTGGGGCCAGATTGCAGCAGTGGGGCCAGCAGAGGCTGGATGGTCCAGGAACCTTGAGGAACTCCTGGAGATAGTGGGGGCTGTCAGCCGGGCGGTCCTGGCTGGGGAACTCCTGGGAACCCCCAAGTGGCAGTGAGGGCAGCAGGGTGGAGAGCTCCAGTCTGGAGAGCCCCAGGGAGAGGAGCTGGCAGCAACCAGCAAGAAAGCATTGACCTCCCCTGGTTCAGCAAACTCCCTGGTCCAGGAAGGCTCGGCTCCCGAGAGTGCCGGACCAAGGAGGTCCAACCTGTACTGTGCTAGGAAAGTCAAACAAAGAATATTTGGCTTAAAATTATCCCAATCATTCCCTGCTACCATTAATGTAATTTATGTGGACTTTTAATTTTGATTGATGAAGCATAAATGAAGCCATGCCAATCATGATATTGCCTTGGAAGAAAACTGTCAAATATAGACAGATTACTGACGTGAACCACTGTTTTATATGCTGACAGAATCCGGAGGATTGATTTTTTTTCCCCCACATTAGTTAAATGTGAAAATTAAAATTTTATATCAAAGTAATAGGCATCTAATGCTTCTGTGATATGTCTTAAAAGCTGAATCACAAATGGAATGGCTTACCAAGCAAGCAGGCAGGAATGCAAAGATCCTGCACCTCGGCTCTAGATACATGTTTGACAGAGTGAGTCAAACATGTTCAGAAAGAGAGAGACTCATTTAATAGTAACAAAACCTTTGTGTTATCAATTTGCTCTCTCTCTCTTTCTCTCTCTCTCTCTCAAACTGATGCCAGTCCTTAAGATTGAAGAGTTATCTACATGGTATTTTTCTGGTGATCTCTGTGGATCAGACTTCATATAATATGAAAATTGTATTGTAAACTCTAATCCTATGATGAACTCTGTAAAAGTGAACCTTCACCAAAGTCACTGGGGTTTTGCTCTGGTATCTACCCCATATGATATTCTTTACAGGACCAGAATTTATTATTTGACCTTTCTACAGGCTTGTCTCCACAAAACCACTTAAAATTAAATTTGGATTAATTTTCCTAATTGGATTACTTAAACCACATTAAATGTCTGTGTGGATGCCCTTATTCAAAATTAAAGTGCCCTTAACTCAATTTAGCTTAATTCACTTTGCAAGTTATTTTTATGATAAAAAGAGCATGCACACAGAGGTTGAATATGGTTTAACGGATGCACCTTAAATTCACACCTTTAATTAACTCTTGTTAACTTTCTTGTATGCCATGTGTAGATAAACCCTATATTTTTAGTACACTATTATGCAATGTGTGACAGACTGTTTTTTCTCTGTGGGCACATGTACACTGCAGGGCAAAAGTTGAGTTAAGCTATGCAACTTCAGTTATGTCAATTGACATAGCTGAAATTGAAATAGCGTAATTAAGCTTTTGGCGCTGTCTACACAGCAGGAAGTTGAAGGAAGAACACTCTTCCCTTACTCCTGACTTCTCTTATTCCTCATTAAAGCAGGGTTACTGGCATTGACCAGACTGTCCCTCTCACTTCCAATTAGCGGTCTTAACTAGACCGCTAATTTGAACCCTGGAAGATCGACAATGACAGCTTCGATCTTCCTCTGTAGTGTAGATATATATAGCCTTTGTGACAGAAGTTTTCAACCCATGTGCTGATTCCTTTGGGCACTTCTGTACTTCTAGCAGAAGCCCTTCTCATCAGTGTGGAAGGTTAGACTTATAGAATTCATTGTAAGAATGAATAGTTTCTATCAAGATTAAATAATCTTAGAGTTTTAAATATTCTATTTTTATTCTAATAGATAATGCATATGAACCAATATAATCTACAAGGCTAAAGTTGGGGAAGAATCTAAATACTCTGTTAATTGACTTAAATTATGGCTTACTTGTGACAGTCTGTCCCTAGAATTTCCTTGTGATTAGTAATATTTTGTGCTCACTTTGTACTGTTGTCCTCCACTCTGGAGTATTTAATGTGCCATATAAAAATCAAGTCTCATTGCTGACCTTCTATGGGATTGATTTTTTTACTTTTTTTTTCTTTTTTAATGAGACTTGTCTGTTACACTGCTTTATGTTGGACACCTAATCTCCTTTTTTTAATATATGAGCTGATTTGTAAAAATATTTTTACTCCTCAGTCCTTTCTTCTACCCTCAACTATCATATGCTGCTTTAGTGGACTTGACAGGTACTCCAACTAGTTGGCTTTTCTCATGTTCGGCATCTTTTCTTTTCTTAGGTGTCTGCTTAAAATGAGTGCAGCAAAACTTGTTTGTCTTACTGGCAAGCCTATTTTCTGTAGTACTTAAAAATAAGAAAAAAATAGTCTAGACGTGAGTTATCTACTAATTACACTTTCTCTCTTTGATGTTCATATCTCATATTTATTGCAAAAAATGCATCTTTTAAATACCTTAAAGAGTAATAATTTCAGATGGCATTATATATTTAAGGAAGAGTGGCATGAAATTCCTGTGTAATAAGGCAGTACCAGTGCTATTGAAACAGTATCTTGAATAAATCAATAATTATGTGTTGACTGGGCCTAATTTTTGTTGGCTTTTCATTACAAAGTAAGTGACTCAGTATTTATTATTTGGCTTTTCAGAAGTGACTGGTGAGTTTGGAATGTCTCAGTTTTGGAGTGAGCCATTTAAACTTATTCTGACTTTTCAGAAAGTGGTGCACACACAGTCTGGAAATTGACAGTATCTCAAATTGAGCACCCAAAATCACTAGTGACTTTTGATAATGGAGGCAAATTTTTTCCAAATCTGTCATCCACCCAGTTCTTAGTGATTAGCTATTGATTCCAAGTCACATATCACATTAAAAGGAATGGCAAGTTGCATCCAATTTTGAAAAAATTTCAGAGAAATAAAAAATATTCATATATGGCCTATAAACAGTTAGGGAGGGAGTGAAACAAAAACACAAATGCATTGATTTATAACAAAGCAGGCAATAGAGATTTATAACAATAAGCGTCACCTCTCTGAACTGTATAACAAAAGAGATACAGTTTGATGCAGAATATAGGGTCAACAGGCATGGGCTTATAATGTGAAGCCCATGCTATTTTGTACTCCTACTTAGAGCTGATTTATGTATTTCTCAGCTATTTTTTTAAAAACTAATGTCCCTTCTGAGTGTGATACAATGTCTGTCTATGCAGAAGGCCCAGTCTTAAACGGCTGCAAATTGATGTAATAACTCCATTGCTTACAATTGATCTATGCAGTCTTGTCCAAGGTAAAGGTCAGAACAATAGCATACACGTACGCTGTTGTCAATTGCAACCATTTTGGGACCAAAGCATCATGGTATCAATTATCATTTTACTAGTAGGGAACTGGTTTGAAATTCGCTGTCAAAGCAGGTCAGTAAGTGTTTGTATCCAGAAAGCATACACATGAGAGATTCTAAAAGGACAAAACAGAACTTCAGTGGAGTATTACAGTGAAACTTGTTCAGACAATAAAGTAGGTGGACCACTTCTGTCCATTTGTGCTCTGAATTATCCTTGGAGGGATGTGTGGTGATGGTGAAATGAGAGGATGGTAAAGACTGGGGGGGAGGGTGTTATTTCCTTGGGCAATGTGACTACAGTATTCATATACTATATTGATAACTGCATCACTATTTTTGAATGAAAAGTGTTATATAGTGACGGTCCTATTTGGTCATTAAAAGTCCCCTGGCTCTTTTATAACATTAATGAAATAACTAAATATTCTAGACTTATTATAATCCATCTACACACATTTCTGGGAAGTGCCCACTTCTTCCTGTAATCTGCTGTGTAATGTTGATATGTACAGTTAAACACCAATCACATTCTGTTTCTGAAGTAGCTACTGGTCATTCAGTGCAATAAGTTACTCTAGATCTATCATTGGGTTCAAGGCTTTTGAATATAGGGACTTTAGCCTAATTACTTCTGTAGCCCTTCTGCCAGGTGGTGCCAGCACCAGCCAGGGCTGGGTACAATATCTAGGGGTTCTCTGAGAGGCAATGTTTCTTCATTCGCAAGTACAGAGTCTGAGAGTGTAGAAAAAGAAACTTTTAATAAAAGGGGAGAGAAGCAATGGGAGGGTGTTAATTTGGGGAAAACACCATAGAGTTCATAACCATGCTTAACAGTCCCACCAAAGTAGGTTGGACAATGTCCTTTTCCTCTTAGGTTCTCAAGTCCAGCACCCTTCACATGCCCCACCCTTCTCTGCATCCACTCACAGTTGTTGCCCTTGGTCAGGGCAGACCCAGAGTTCAAAGGTGCATCCACAGAGTTCACCTCCCATCCTGAGTGGGGGGATGTAAAAACGCCTCTTACTCATTCCGCTGGTGACTTGCCATCTGCCTGCTCACTGCTATCTGATGCCACCTTCCTGGCCATTCGTCCTACCTGTCCGCTGTTGTCACTCTGCTAGCTGTTCATTGCATCTCTTCATCACTGCTCTGCTGGCTGCTCATTGTGCTGCAACCATTCTGCTGGTCCTGGCCTCATCTCTTAGCTACCCAACTCTCAGTCATCATTTACTCGTTGCTTCTGCTGGCTTGTGGTGGATTTGGCACTGGGTCAAGCCTAGTGATTTCAGCTCTTGGTGATTACAGCACTTGGCCCACAAATAGAGCTGAAAACTATTTTTATCAGAACAGTTGGGCTCCTTATTTGCTGGATTTTGTTTCTGTGAAAGTGGGGTGGACTTAAATGTGACCAGAGGGCTGAGCTGTGAGCAGCTACTGGTGTGCTGCAGGACCACATCAACCATCGCAGGGTGTACTCACAGTAACAAGAAAGAACTACAACGGCAAGACCAGTGTTCCATGCCACAGTAAAAAATTAAGTATAATGTGGTATGTCTTGTCATGCTTAATCCCACAGTAACAGCTATGGTTTATCTTCTTTTTAACCTTTAACAAAAGACAAAAAAAGTAGAAAAATATAAAGTGTACAGTATTATAAAGTTTGATTTTAACTATATCCCTTATTACTTTAACTGTATAGATTTTCTTAAAGGATGAATTTCCTGACAGTCTTTTTAGATGGTGTTAAAATACTGCTAGTGTTCTCTTTGGGAATAAAAGAGAAAAAAATTAGTTTAGTTTGCCTGAAGCTGTTTATGGACTGATCCTGCTTTCTTTAACATTAATATATAGAGAGAAAATGCAGTTTCTCTTTTTGGCTTTCACTTGAAGCATCATTTGCGGTAGAACCACAGACCTAGAGCACAGCCTTTGGCAAAGTTTAAGGTTCTGCTATTAGCTACATCTCTGGTCACAGGCTCCTGGGACTGTGGCAAATGATAGAGTTGACTTGGGATGCTGAGCCTCACTTTTATTAGTGAAAAGGTGAAAAAGTAGAAATAGGATTGTGAAGAAAAATAACACATGGAAGAGGGTATGATAGGGTGCACTCACAGAAGTCCCCTTTGGATTGTTCCCTGATGTGCTGATCATGCCAATGATACTCACCTTCTTACTCTCTCTGGGACTCCCCACCACCCTGTCCTGCTGGGCCAGATCCTCTGGTTTTCCCCAGATAAGGCACAAAGTTGAAGTAACTGCCCCAGCTGTCGAGCAATGCAGGCACTGAACCACTTCCGCTCTGTAATGACATAATTCTAGGGCACAGCACTGAGGAAACACCCCCAACAGGGATCAAACCCCCAAATAAATGATATATAAGAGAGAAACAGGGAAAGCTCATGAACTTCTTTATCAATGAAAGAGAGATATGCAGAATGGTTGCTTCCCTCCTCCCCCCAAGTAGCACTTATTTACACTGAGTCTGATAATAAACAAAAGTGGTTTATTAAGTTCAAAGAGTGGGATTTAAGTGGCTGTAAGTGAAAACAGACATATCAAATTAAGTTACTAAATTGAAACTGAACGGAAAACACTTAGCAACTTTTAATCCACTAAGAAACTTTGCACACAGATTCTTACCCTAAAGAGCTATTCTTATTTTAGGCATAAAACTCTTTTCCAGGCCATTTTTTCAGAATAGCTGAAGACAAGGGCTGATAGCATCCCATTATTTAAATAGAGTCTCCCCTAGTGCAGGAATCTTTTGTTTTACACCCTCCCCCCTTCTATAGAAAAATACCAAATTCAAAAATGGATCACTGTACCAGATGGCACGGTGACATGTTTTCTTAGGATCAACCACCTTCTGGATTTAAGAACAAACAAGGCTACTTTACAAGTTAAGCTGCTCATCAAGTTGTTAAGGCTTTCGGTGCGGGAGGGGGAGGGGGAGGAAACGAGATATACCGCAATGGCTCTCATTAGCACATTTAAAGCTATAACTGTCTCATAATTCATATTTCTAACTTCACATACAAGAATGATACTTGCATCAAAATAGGATATACCAATCCAGCACGTTGTAACATTAAAATTGATGGGTTTCATTTGTCCAAAGCATCTCTGAGTTATACATAATTATTATTCATTATTCAATTTCCATAAGACATGGGGGCATGGAAACTATCACCAACAGTGACAGCAGGAACCCAAAATTCATATTTCATGTATTCAAGCTCTAGCTGAATCTGATAGAGGGGGTATTATCTAATTCCCTCGCTCAGCCCGCTCTGATCACAATTCTGTTTGGGATGACAAAAGTCCAGCAATGTTATGGTGGATCCTGGACTCAGAAGATGGTGGGGGTTGCAGCCATGATGGTAAAGCTTGCTCCTTCTAGTCCATGTGTTTCCATTCAGTAATCTCCTATCCACCACAGATAATCAGTGTCTAAGAAACATGGCAGCCCTCATTGAATTATATTTCATTATAAACATTTCCTCCCATTTCTAGAAACTTCCAGCTGGTTGTCGTGCCAACCCAGAAGCCTTGGCAACCCCTTATCACAGTGACTTTAACTTAAACTGTAGAGACTGGATTGTTTTCCTACTGCTTTTAGAAACAGTCCTATGCAACAAGCAGAGCTGGACTACTAGGGTACGTCTAGACTACAGGCTTCTGTCGACAAAGAGCGTCTAGACTACATTGAGTTCTGTCGACAAAGCAAGCTGCTTTGTCGACATGGTAGTGTAGACGCAAAGGACAGTTTACATGCAATAACACCTTCTGTCGACAGAAACTCTGTCGACAGAAGGCGTTATGCCTCGTAAAATGAGGTTTACCAGTGTCGACAAAACTGCTGAGTTCTGTCGACGTTATGTCGACAGAACTCAGCGGTAGTGTGGACGCAGGTATAGTTTTGTCGACAAAAGTCCACTTTTGTCGACAAAACTCTGTAGTCTAGACACACTCCTATTGCCAACCAGCTTAGAATACAGGCCTCTGCGCAACATTGCCTTTCACTGGTGGGTATAGCGATTCTTGCCAGAATGTGTCTCTTGTACTTTACAAAGGAGTTGCAAGACTTACTTCTTTAAACACTTGTAAGCGATTTTGAGATTCTCAGAGGGAAGACACTATAAAGTACAAGAGACAAGGCGTCCTGTGGCACCTTATAGATGAACAGATGTATTGGAGCATAAGCTTTCACGGGCAAAGACCCACTTCATCAGATGCATGTAGTGGAAAGGTAGCCATCCTGCAGCAAAAAAACTTCAAGACCAGACTTCAAAGAGAAATTGCTGAGCTACAGTTCATCTGCAAATTTGACACCATCAGTTTAGAATTAAACAAAGACTGTGAATGGCTAGCCAACTACAAAAGCAGTTTCTCCTCTCTTGGTGTTCACACCTCCAGATCAGCTTCTAGAAGTGGGCCTCACCCTCCCTGACTGAATTAACCTCGTTATCTCCAGCCTTATTCTGGCCTGCATATTTATACCTGCCTCTGGAAATTTCCACTACATGCATCTGACAAAGTGGGTCTTTGCCCATGAAAGCACAGGACTTCTTGTCGTTTTTGCAGATCCAGACTAACACGGCTACCACTCTGATATATAAAGTACAAAATATTAACTTTGATTCCTAGAAATATTCCAGGAGATACTAAAATACTTCATGTCTATTTTATTTGTATACATTTAAAAAGTACTGTGGCTCTATACAGACAACTGAAAGATGTCATTTTATACTGAGGAACTTGCACAAAACAAGGAAATCAGCATTACAATACATTCTTTCCTGCACTATAGGGATTAGGGGATGGAGATTAGCAGCCACCACTCATAATTAGAAACAGGAGAAAAACATGCTGGTACTAATGTAAAGTGCAAAGAACTAAGTAGTAGTAGTGGTCAAGTTTATACTCACAATATCACCACTAAGAAATGTGCCATACCAAGGCTCCATGATTCATTGGAGCCATGAAATTTCATTGTACTAGGGAGTATAGCCAGATTTCTGGATTATTTAAAAATGTCCCAATAATACTTTGTTTCTTGATAGGTTCTTCTACCAAGATCAGACACTGCAGATAGAGATAATATAGAATGTGTGTCTGAGTATCCATATACACTCACCAGCCCTGCAAAATCATCCAAATATGAGTTGTCATCTTTCTCCCCTTCTTCATCGCTACCATCAGTGCTATTATCCTGACACCTTGTTTGAGTTAACATATCTCCCAAAACAGACATTAGACAGGATCACAAAGAAAAAACAGTTTCTTGCCATTTCAACCAGAAAGGACACTGTCTCAATGACCTAATCACATGCATCCTACTTCAGAAGACTTTCAAATCTGCACTTGAAAGGGATCCTCTGAACTGGCATTCATGCTAAAATTCGACACTCTCCGCGGGGGGGGGGGGGGGCTGAACAAAGACCCCAACTACCTTACCAATTACAAAGATAGCTTCCCCAATTATCACCTCTAATACCATTAACTCACAGACATCTACCCTTCCCCACCTCTAATATCATTAACTCACAGACATTTCTCTTCCTTCCCCTCCTTCCCCCCCGCATCCCCTTTCTGGTCTGAAATGTGATTTGTCCTTTTCATATGTGTTAATTTTTTTTAATTGTATCCTTTGGTATATATGGTTGTGACTATTTTCTTCCACTATTTGATCTGAGGAAGTGGGTCTGGCCCACGAAAGCTCATCATCTAATAAACCATCTTGTTAGTCTTTAAAGTGCTACATAGTCCTGTATTTCATATCTCCCAAGGCACCCTGACCAAGACTCAGTATTTATACAGTTACACTGACACATCTACAAGTAGTGCATATGCAATAGGGGTTTCAGACCCTTTTTGTTACTTGTAGCTCTGCACTCTATCAATGTTAGGATGCCCTTCTCCCATAGGTTCCTTTTTTGTTTATCTCAAGGTTATCAGTACATATGTCAAATAGTTACTATGGCACACTTGTGGCCAGGCATCTTACTGGTCCTAACTTAAAATATCCCAAGGTGCTATCAACTAGCCTCTTGTGATTACTTATTAGCAGTTCAGTCATGCAGCATTCTATCTTGGGATATCTCATGATCTAGCATTACTCCTGGTTAGTTGCTTATGCCAAGGCTTTTGGTCCTTATGCCTTGTTTAACCAAGCTATTCTTTTACAGGCCTTATAACCTCATTGCATTACTGCCTTCACTTATACCCATGCCTTACCTAGCAACCACCCATAACTATTGGCTACACTGGAAGCTTCTATGTTGGAGTTGGTGTTCTGAAGGAGTGAACTTCCCAAAGCTGCTTTCAGAATTCAAAATTTCACTTTTAAATGAATATTTCAATTTTTAGAAAAGCCTGTTGGCAACCAGCTCATTTTTGAGAGTATTCAAGTTTCATTTTCATTCTTATTTTATTTGAGCATTGCTTTATTCCGATAAGCTTTTAGAATTGTGAACACTGACAGCACTGTGTTTTCATTAGAAACGTGTTCCTCTGATTTGAAAAGAATCCAGGGGTATCTTGTCATGTGACTCCATGGAACCCAACAAATTTCAGCTTGATCAATTTCAGGTCTCTACACACACCTGAAAGTGTTTTATGAACTGCTTTTTCAGATGGTAAGAAATTATCTTGATATCAGTTGCAAACTTACAAAGCAAAGATTGAGGGTATGTTTTTTCATATGTATAGAATTGAGCTGGGTTGGTAGCGAGGATACTCACTTAAACATTGAATTTTGGTCTAATATATTTCCCCAAATCAGGCATACCAGAAACTTGAATCTGGATCTCACACATCACATGTAAGTGCCCTTACTAGGAGGCTACAGGTTAACATAGAATGGGATGTCTTACATTCTCTGATGTGAGCCTGAAATTCCGTCCCAGCTCTGAGAAATCCATCCAATAAAAAGGTTTTGTGTTTGGCAAATCAGTGTTTTTGACTGAAATTTTCCCAAGTAGTTCTAGCACCCACAACTACAGTCAATGAAGTCAATGGCAGCTTCTACTGCTCAGCAAGTCTTAAAATCAGGTTCTTAATTACTTTTTGTAGCTTTTGTTCTGCTTCTCATAAACCATGCAATATGAGTGGGAACAAGTGTATAGTATGGTGTGGTTGGCTGGCTAGGCATATTTGATTGTGACTAGGGGGTTGTTTATGTATGATTTTGACAGATAACCTAAGTGACTCTATGCTCAGATGACAGCATGAAGCCTCATATTGTATAAGTTACCTTGTGAAAGGGCAGGGAACTCTATTTTTCAAGGAACATTTTTTCTGCAATTCTCAGGAGGATGTCAAGGATGTCTCTTACTCTGCTGCTCAAAAACATAATTAGCACTTCCTTTGCTGGCCACCAGAGAAGTAATGATGAGTGTGGGTTATGAATCACTGGCAGCATTGTGTACCATAATGTAATTCCATTGTTTGTGATTCAAAGGGGTGCTGATGATATAAAGGTATACACACAATTCCAAAACAGTTCTCAAACTTCTTGTGATTCAGAAAACTAGTTAATTTTTTCATCCCTCTTTGCTCATCTTTTATCTGTTTACATCTCTAAGTTCCTTCTGGCATTAGAAGCGAAAACACAATGCTTCCATAATGTTATGAAATGTTGTTAAATTTGGGACTGCATAGGGCAATGTAATTGTAAGTTGCTGAAGAATTTCCAGCCCAAAGGGAGCATGAGGTAATAGAAATAGACAGCAATTTCTTGTGGAATTTTTCATATTTAAGCAATTCAAGTAATTCAGAGAAGCTTCTGGCAAGCAAGCTAATATGGAGGATAGGCGGGTTAATTAATAACAGGAGTGTCAATTCTACAAGTACCCTAAATGCAGAACTCCTATTAAATTGAAATAGAGGTCCACATATGAAGTCTTTACAGGGCTGGACTTTTTATTAATTAATGTTTGTAAAGCTCTTTGAAGATGCAAGTGGTCTAAAAGTTTTAAGTGGTGTTCTTATCTGAATTAATCCTAAACCCTGATCTCACTAAGGTTAGCCCATCTCAAATTAATGTGTGTGAAGCACTCTGAATATGTCCCAATAATGCATTACATAAAGTGTTGAGAAGTCTTAGACATTATTACTACTACAGTTGCTGTTTTGGCTGATATCTTTTACTGGCTTCCTCCATGGAGTCTTGCTGTTAAAATCAATAGTGTCATTGGTGGCAAGTCCTCTTTATTATAGTGATCAGGTGCGAGAAACTCTCTCTAAGGTGCAGAAGTAATGTAGGGCATAGTTATCTGAGCATCTCACAATCTCTTAGGGCACGTCTACACAGCAGGGTAAGTCAAACTAAAATATGCAACTTTAGCTGCGTAAATTGCGTAGCTGAAGTCAAATAGCTTCATTTGGCTTTTGGCACTGTCTACAGAGCAGTGTTCTTCCTTCAACTTCCCTTACTCCTCGTGAAATGAGAGTCAGAGTAAGAAGTCTTCCAGCTTGCCATTATTTCAAAATAATGGCTTGCTGGGCAGACACATATTATTATTTTGAAATAATGTCAGTTATTCTGAAATAATGCTGCTGTGTAGATGTACCCTTAATTATTTAATATCCCCACTGGGATGGACTGTACACATAACAGTTTAGAGTCAAGTGCCTTAATTGCCTTAGGTAAACAACTGTTAAACACTCTTTCTTGATTGTATTAATTTTTCTCTCTGACTTTTGTAATGTATTTTTGTTTCCATTCTTATCAGCAATATTTTCTCCTGGTCTCTTTATATTACTTATACATACATGGAGATTTTATTTTTGGCACCCATTGCCTGGCATCTGTGAGAGTTTAATATAGAAGAATAGAGTTTATGAATATAGGAGGTAAAAACACCAGACACATTTCTAAAAACCAGAGAGAGGGATTGAGCTGACTAGCTTGCTTATTAATTGAATGTTTTAGTAGGTTAGGATTTAGGAAGTGTTATTACTGCATCTTGACTACCAAATGAAGTATTTAAAAAAAAAACCAGTGAGAACATGAAGATGACCAAGAGACAAACACGCTGCAGAGACAAAACCCTTATAGATGTATTGGTTTGTGGAGGTTGTTTGTTGTTAGAAATAAAAATGAAGCATTTATTCATAAATGAAGCAGCTCTCCTAAAGTCTGGTCTAAAGTTTACTGAAGTAGAAGGAAATGTTCCCCTTGAGTTTAAGACTTCAGATCAGGCTCATGGAGGATGATATTACTATGGTATTATGTAGCATGTAAAGAGGCACCGGATGGTACAAAGATCATAGGCGTGGACCTATGTATTTCTGCAGGCTGGTGACTTATGTAAGCAGCAGCACTATCACAAGATTTAAGGTGACCAGTATGATATACATGAATTATTTTCACGTTTGAAACATTGTTTGGGGAGGAAGAGGTGCTTGTAGTAGTAAAGACATTAAATGAAAAATCTAAGGCCACTATATTAAACATGTGTGTCGGAAATAAAAAATGTAGACACTGTGTAGGTTCAAGAAGGATAGTTTATTACACACAGCTCTGGTGGAGTGCCACCTTGCCACTTGGGCTCAGTGAATACTGCCAAGTAAATGATTACAATAGACTATAAAGGGAGCTGATGGCCAGAGAGAAACAACGGAGTGGGGAGTTCCGGAGACCCTGGATAGGTTCTAGCTGCAAAGTATTATGAGCCAATAAGCCAAAAGTCTAAAAGATTACATAGTAACTCCACCCATGGCTCAGGATAACACAATTGCTAAACACAAGTATATATCTCTCCCCTCTCCCCCCAAGAATTGCAACACATAGCTACATTCCGGTTGGGATCCACAGAAGTGATGACGGTGTTTTTCCCAAAAAGTGCAGGATGCAGTTCATAGGTGCTTGTCTAAGGGTATAAAGCAAAAACAAAACAGAGTGAGGTATGCAGCAAGCAATTATTTAAAATATATCTTTGGTAGATTAGCAAATTGAGCTCATGAAAGGGGGGGCCCTATCTCTAGTTCCTTAGCAACAATTCATTGCTGGCCTTGAGAAGGCTGCTGGATCTGCTTTCCCATGCCAGTGCAGACTGGGTGGCCTTATGCAAAGCTGTAACCTTGGGTGTGAATGTGAAATTCATGATAGTGGTACTCAGTTATTGCTTTCCGTTTCATGTTGTGCTGCCTAGCTTATAAACAGACAGGGCTGCTTTTCTGTGTCTGTCCTGTTTTCTCCCAGCTTCCTGCTATCTGTTTTAGCTTTAGCTAGGCCTTGTGTCTTTGCTTCAACTACACAGCAAGGCCTCTGCAAAGGCCTAACCAGAGACCATAATTTGGGGTCTCACCTATATATCAAAGGGCTATTGGCTATTTCCACAGTGGGTTAAAAACCGCTTCCTACAATGTTTACTAGTGTGATTTAAAGCAACAAAATCATGGAAGTTTGAAGATAAGGATTCCTACCTCTTCTAATTTCTATTATCTCAGAACCTTTTATATTGAGACTAATAATGTATATTTTCAGTGATTAATCTTCAACCAGCCTTGATGATATAGAGTCATTAAATGGCTAACGTGTCAAGTTCCTAATTCCCCTTAATTATAACTTTTTAAATGTGCTGTGATGATGTATTAATAAATATTCAATGGAATCACAGGGTAGAGCTGTAATCTACTGTGATTCAACCCGCTATTTGATTCAGAGCTCTCCTGGGAACAGCAGTGGGGAAAGGAGCAGAATTCTGACAGCTTTTCTGGTGTAGCTGTACTGCTCCCAGCCCTATCCTCTAGCAGGGCTGCTCTTCAGCCCCCAGATAAATGCAGCTGCTTGGAGAGACAAGGACAGTAGCACTGCAATGGAGGAGCAGATGGCATGGGGTCACTGGCATGCCCCTTGTTCTGTTCCTTTCATTGCTGTGGTTCGGAAGTGTCTGGTCAGTGAAAGGACACTTCCCCTTCAGGTAAGGAGAGCGGCTCATGAGGAGGAAAATGGGGAGAACATGGGAGCCCGGAGTTTGGGGTGGGCCAGGAAAGAGTCACATGGAGGGTCATATATGGATATCACATGCTCCCCATTAGCTGCTGTCCCCTCATACTGGTAAGAAATGGATTCCACTTCCACCACGGCTAATATCTCATGTGATAGAATTTGCGTGAACAAAGAAAGTGAAAGTTGGCCTGTACGTTGGCCAACTGCAAATGTCAGTTTATCCTCTTCCTCTAGTATGCCTAGATTTTATCAAGAGAGGGAAATACATGGTTGATTTTAAAAAAAATACTGTTCTGTTTTTTTTTTTTTGGCTGGCCAGTACTACTAATTTGTGCTCCCATAAGATTGGTTTACCAAGCAGCCCTCAGTATGGGATGGGATGCAACCACTCTGTTCCCGAAGCAGAACAGAGAGAGAATTAGAAGAAACCTTCATCATCCATTGTTCTGGCCTGGGCTATGAAATTACAAGGCAAAGCAAGTATCCTGCCTTGAGGGCGGGGGGCTGGATGACCTCTCGAGGTCCCTTCCAGTCCTATTATTCTATGATTCTATGATTATTCTATGATTCTATATTCAGATGGAGAAAAATAAAAAAGAAACCAGTATAGGATACTATGGTATATGTTATGAATTTTTTTTCCTGTCGATTAAAAAAAAAGCCTGGAATGTCTTTAGCACATTTTAAGATTTATCACTGAACAGTCTAACTTAAAGCAGTTCTTGATTTCTTTATGAAAAGTTCACACAGGCACTGGGTTCTTATGGCCTAATGTCAAATGATAAATAAAAATTATTTTGAATGTGATGCCAATTATGGGGTGGGGATTTGAGTTAAATATGTAGAGGGCATGCTCAGCTGCATAGACTGGATTTTCTGCTGAAAATGCAGAAAGCAGTTAAAGGAGAAAGTAATCTTTACAGCAGTGGTTCTCAAAGTGGGGTCCATGACTGTTTTGCAGGTGGGCTTGGGACTCACTCACATGCACACAAACACCCTTGCAGTGGGGAGCCTCCACTGGTGTTTCAGCACCGCCCTCCCCTCCCAAAATGGTGTGCCAACTTCCTGCTGTAGGAGTGGGAGCCTTGTGAGGGACGGAAGTAGCTAGGGGCACAGCAGAACAGGAAACCTTTCCCTGCTGCTCCCATTGACTCAGCCCACTCCTGCACCCTCCCACCCAAACACCCCTACCATGAGCCTGCTCCTGCTCCCAATCTTCCACCCAGACTCCCCCCCCACCTCCACCCCTTCAGGTACCTATTTTGTCATCATGGATGGTTGGCTGGTGGTCTGTGGAAAGGTCTGCATTGAGTGGAGTGGGCCACAAGCCAAAAAGTTTGAGAAGCACTGCTTTAAAGAAACCCAAGGGAGAGAAGGATGGGTGGAGTGGCAGAGCTGAAATTAAAATCCTTTACTTTGGACTAAAACTGATTGAATGTTCTTTGAAACTGTTTCCAAATAGACACTACACATCTTTTATTTTATTTTGTGGCTGGAGGCATCAGAGTTTAATTGATTGAGCTGTTTTCAGGGAAAATAAAGCAGAAGATGACAAATACAGAGGTGATAAGTATGAAAATCCTTCTCTCTCTTCTAATGAAAAACAGGGTTTCAATGAAATCGTACTCCATTCATTTAAATTCCCAGATTGTTTTCAAGAAAGACAACAGCTAAGATGATAAACTGCCACTGATCTGTTACTTTCTATCAATCTAGTTTAGTCAGCTTTAAGAATTGGACTTCAGCATCAACAAAAATATCTTAAGTAACATTGTAATATACACTTTCAGTGATTTTAGTTATTATTGTGATTTTAAAAAGTTTAATAATACTGAAGGGTTGGATTGCTTGTGACTGGGAAAGTAGTTTTCCACCTTCAGGGTAATGTTAGAAAACCAGTTTCAGTCTGTAGCTATCAACATTTTGGCCAAGCAGCTTTTTAGTGCATGATCTGGGGTCCCAGCCCAGTTCTAAGTTAAAGTTCTATAATTGGAAACAATAGATTCACAGGACATCCTTTGCCTAAAAGCAATTTTCCCAGGAACTAAAGAACTAGAGCAAAAGAATACTTGGATTCTCTGATACCCTTGTCCCTATACAAACTTTTGAGCACAAATGAACACACTTGCAATAGTGGGTAAAAAGAGAGCCGGCAGTAGTTCCGTTATCACCCACAAGGAAGCTCATATTTTATGGAGAGTCTTCCTAACCCCAATTTCTGTGTTTCAAATACAAGAGTCACTCTCCTGATTTATTATTCCAAACATGCAAAACAATGTTCTGACTGATTAAATGTAAAACCTGAAAATCTTGTATAAGACTTTAGGTTAATGATCTGCTCTCATTGAAGACTGAGGTCAGGCAAAAATCAAACCCAGTTTTTGCTCTTAAAAGCCTTTCAATTTTCCCTTAGGTAACTAAATTTGTTTTTAGCACTTCAGTGTTTTCCATTCTTAGTATTTCCAGTATGTATCTATACTAAAATAGTCATTTTTTTTCAAGGCAATTATAGAAGGACAAGCACTGTATCACTTGAAACATTATAGGCTGTATATTTTTCTTTTCTACTTGTAGGTGGTAACCTAAAATAAAAGCCTATTGAGATAATTAGAAAATAAACATGGATGTCTCAAATGTTGGAGAATAACCACGTAACATTTATTGCAGTTTAGCTAAAGAATCTAACACTTTTCATCTTCATTTCTGCTTACCATCTGTCTCCGGAAAAAGCCAATATCACAATAATGCATTGGTAGTTTCTCAAGTTATTTATCTAATTGCTGTATTATTCACAGTCGGAAAGTTGCATAACTGGAATTTAACTTGACTATCTGCCAGTGATAGTTTATTCACCTTCAGTATCTTTTATCAACATTTCCATTAATTAAAAATATAGCTTGTGTTTCTAGGAGAGTCACTTAGTTTAGAAAATAATTCAAATTATATGTGTAGTCTTTGTGACTGACAGACTTAAATCATTTGTCAGTTTCAGAGCAAAGATGTCAATAGATCGGTTACTGCTCCAGAGACACAAACACAGGCAAACTTAATACTGCAGCTGCTGTGCATGTCTAACATTTTCTGGTATTTGTGGTGGTTTTTTTGTTTTGTTTTGTTTTTTTACTGAGGCATTGGGGAGGTTAAGAATTATGAGGCAATGTAGTTTTCAATTTATTTGAAGTCTCTAGATTCAGTGGAAGGAAATTAGTTGTGCAAGCGTATTTCCTTACTGAAGTTGCTCATGCACACATACATTCTGAGAACAAAGTGCCAAGCTAACATTTGTAAATGAAAACTTATCACATGAAATTGAGAACACACACAGTGATTCAGGCTTATTGTATACATTGCTTGTGTTGTGAGAGATAGCACAATTTCTATAACAAATACTGAATAAGAAATGATACCCATCATATCACTTTCTACACCAGCCACTTTCCATTCTACCAGACATAATTAAATAGGCTGTTTAAAAGAGTCACGGTTTTTTATCAGTTGGTAAACCCACTTGACAAGCTTATAATAAAGAATCAGAGTGCATTCAAAATCAACCTTTTCTTACAGAGTAAGCGCTGGGGAGATGGTCCAAATCTCTCTGAAATCAATTGAAAAGCTCCTATTGATTTTGCTAAGCTTTGGATCAATCCCAATAGAAAGAATTTAGCTAGGAGAAGACATGATGAATGCTTATTTACTTTGGCGTCATCATTAAAAAAAAATCTTATGGATGAACAAATAATTCTTAAATGAAGTGCATAATAGCCAAATAAATGTTTTGAAGACCTTTCTGAATGGCTCTTGGAGTACAAAACCAATGACTAAAAGAGAACTTCTTCTCTTAAACCCAGTGGCAGCCCGTCAATACAGGCAAACTAGGCAGTCACCTAGGGCGCCAAGATAAATGGCCGTTGAGGGGGGCACCTCAACATGAATGTGGGGGCACCAATCGCGCGCCCATCGTGCATTTTGCCTAGGGTGCCAATTGCCGGTAGCTCATCTAGGGCCGCTCCTGCTTAAGCCGTTACCTATTCTAACATAACTTATTAGAAAACCCTATCTTTTAAATTTTGTGGATTCCATCTTTGTCATATATGAGCATCTTTGTCAGTAAACCACCATGGATTATATAATTCCCTCCCTGCCAGTGCAGGTAATGCCTCTGGCTCCAGAAACTCCTGGTTTGTCAACCAAGAGAGCAACACCACAAGTAGTCATGCTGAAGTCAGAAGGCCAGATTCTTATTCAAAGCTCTTGTATTTCCATGTTTGCTTTCTAATCTGCTGAGCTTGTTTATTTTCCTTTTCTCTCAACATCTAATGTACTAGAACTGTGCAGGAAAAAATAAACCAGTGTCACAATTGGTAAATTCTATCACTGAAAGTTTCTCAGTCCAAGACTTGTTCATAATGTAGTGTTCTTTATCTGGGTTTGGATGTTAGGGCACTGAAGATATCCTCCAGAACATGAGGACTTGTTGTGGCAATGAGACTTAGTGAACTGGACAAATGAGATTTGTTGCAAGAAATTTTCTGCCACTGTCCAAAAATGAGTCTTTAAAAAAATTTTTTTTAGGAGAAGATGCAAGCTGATGTCAAGAATAGAATACTTTGTTCTGGTGATCCTGTAAATACAAATGAGTAAATGAGATAACACAAACACGATGCTTAATAAACATACTGCTCAATCTACAAAATTGACAATGTGCAATGAGTGCTCCAATTCATGGCTTTTACCAGGCATCAAGTTACAGATATAAAAGGTTTATCAATAAAAATCATTTTTAATGTGGTATACCTAGACTTTAGTGAGGCGTTTGATATGGTCTCGCATGATATTCTTATCAATAAACTAGGCAAATACAACTTAGATGGGGCTATTATAAGGTGGGTGCATAACTCGCTGGATAACTGTACTCAGAAAGCAGTTATTAATGGTTCACAATCCTGCTGGAAAGGTATAACAAGTGGGGTTCCCCAGGGGTCTGTTTTGGGACCGGCTCTGTTCAATATGTTCATCAACAATTTAGATATTGGCATAGAAAGTATGCTTATTAAGTTTGCAGATGATACCAAGATGGGAGAGGTTGCAACTGCTTTCGAGGATAGGGTCGTAATTCAAAATGATCTGGAAAATTGGAGAAATGGACTGAGGTAAACAGGATGAAGTTTAATAAAGACAAATGCAAAGGGCTCCACTTAGGAAGGAACAATCAGTTTCACACATACAGACTGGGAAGCGACTGTCTAGGAAGGGGTGCGGCAGAAAGGGATCTAGCGGTTATACTGGACCACAAGCTGAATATGAGTCAGCAGTGTGATGCTGTTGCAAAAAAAGCAAACATGATTCTGGGATGCATTAACAGGTGTGAGAGAACAAACTCTTGTTTCTTTTGGTAGTTTCTGCTCTTCTGGTCCTTAAGCTCACAAGAACTTGTGCTTGTATAAGCATGAGGGTCAGTAGAGCGGAGCTGATGTGGAGAAAGGGAAAGTATGCTCATCTTTTGAAAGGGTAGTGCTCCTGTCCTGCAAAATTTATGACAGCCTTTCGGAATTAATTCCACATCAAACTCTTTACAGAATAGCTATTCTCACCCTCCATATGTGGTTAAAGGCCAACATACAGTCTTAGTATGAGGGTTGTTTTCATGTTCTGTGATCTTTTATTTTTATGTGGATGTTATACTTTCATTTAATCCTGTTTCCATTCATTTTTGGCTAGAAGTAAGCTTGCATGAATGCCAATTACACAGTTAATCCTTAACTTCTTTTGTATGACCACAAATGAACAAGACTACTGCAGAGGAATTACATATTCTGAATAGTTGACATGAGGTTCATATTGTATTTCTAGAAGTTACATTAGGGCCAAAGAATGTCCCTTTTTCACCCATATAATCAGTCTTCTTGGCAACTTTCTTTTTTTGTCTACTGAAACTTTGGGTGTGTCTAGACTACATGCCTCCTTCGACGGAGGCATGTATATTAGCCAGATCGGAAGAGGGAAATGAAGCCGCGATTAAAATAATCGCGGCTTCATTTAAATTTAAATGGCTGCCCCGATCTGCCGATCAGCTGTTTGTCGGCAGATCGGGGCAGTCTGGACGCGACGCGCCGACAAAGAAGCCTTTCTTCATCGGCACAGGTAAGCCTCGTGAAACCAGGTTTACCTGTGCCGATGAAGAAAGGCTTCTTTGTCGGCGCATCGCGTCCAGACTGCCCCGATCTGCCGACAAACAGCTGATCGGCAGATCGGGGCAGCCATTTAAATTTAAATGAAGCCGCGATTATTTTAATCGCGGCTTCATTTCCCTCTTCCGATCTGGCTAATCTACATTCTCTCTGACTTGGTGACTTTTTTGTTGTCCATGCTGAGTAAGATTTGTGTCTTCTTTTTGAAATAACCATTGACCTACATATATATAGTGAACATCAGACCCTCTCAGATTACTACAGCTAACAACATCCTAGAACTAGCATATGGGACTAGAAAGAAGGCATAGAACTAGCATGGTATTGCACACACAGCTCTTGTGTGTTTTACTAAAATTTGGTCTGCTGATTCACTTCGTGAGCATATTTTCACTAGACAAAGTGCACTCAATAGACTATCACTAAAGAGATGCCAAAGGATTAACAGAGAGACTTAGGCAAACTTGGCATTGGTCCTCCCAGCTTGGTCAAAAAAAGTGGCATCCTTTTGTTTATTGGATGGAGCTGTTGCCAAATGAGTTTGGAGGCTCTGCTTTGCTACCATATAGTCATTTCAATGGAATTCACACAGTTATCCCGCAGTTGAGTGTCAACCACATTCCAATAGGAAACTTTTTGTGATTCTTGACTAAATATCATGAGGCATAGTTGGAACTATCTTTAGAAGACAGATAAATGTTGTGGGATTTTCTTAGTGTGATGGCAAGGCTGTACCCCAAACCAAACTGTTTGTTTGATTTTAGAGTTTTCAGTACATCAAGGAATATCATGAAACAAACATCCCAGAAGGACAGTGGAGGAGATCTTAACCACACTCCCATCCAACCTCACCTCCCCCCCCACACAAGTGCTTTTCCAGCTATACCTTTCCCAAGCACCAATATGTAACACCCCTCCCGTGCTTTTCCACAAAACATTTTTATGGTTCTTAGGTAGGCTGTAGATCACTTCTGTGTTTGTGTAGTACCAGAAGGCTTGCTTCCAGCTAAATCTTCCTTTGGCATTTGCTAATGACAAGAAATAAATCCCTCCTTGCTTCTGTATTGGGAACCTATGCTACATATTATTTTGGAAGCCTCCTCTTGGTGTTTTTACTCCATCAAACTACTCTGAGATTAAATTGCCTAACAGTACAATGTCATTCACTAGAATCCCTACTCCTTCATGAGAAAGCAAAACAAAATGCCATATAAAATATATATGTACATATGGGCTTTCCCAGGACTTTCAGCTCCTCTGTACGTGTGCCAGGTGGATTAGAAGATAGGGAGCATAAAATGGCATTTCAGGCAGAGAGATTGCTGCCCAGCTGCATGTGGAGTGCAGGTGGGAAGACAGAGAGCTCAGGGAATGGGAAAGCTTTGTTAAAGGAACAGGAAAGACTGTTCTGTTGGAGAAAGTCAAAGAGCAGGGAAGAAGCCAGCTGAGGTAGGCAGGGGAGAGAATGCTACAGAGATTCCTAAGTGTAGTATTGGGGCATTGCCCATTGAGTTTTGCTTGGTAGAATAATATGAAATACTTGGTCCCTGTCCAACAGAGCTTCTAACCAACTGGGAGGAAACCCTCTCTTGCAGCACATCTAATGGGCAGAAAGGTGCTGCAGAAATCCAACATTTATTTTATATTAATCCAGAAGTTATCTTGTTTCTCAGGATATAGTAGAGCAAGTTGCATACGTTCTATTTACAATAAAACTGCTGATAAGTCTTAAGTCTGCTAGCCTATTGCCATATAGCATCGCGTTGCTGGGGATTTTTGTGCTGGTTTCATTTTGAGGTAACCAGGCATAAGCGATTTCTTTTGGTGGGTGTGTGCTGCTGTTTTTAAGGGGGAGAAGGAGGAAATTTAAGGTGTGTAGACTGATTGGGTGATATGCACTTAAAAACATGGGCTCAATTTGATACTTTAACTATCCACTGATAACAATGGCAAATTTGGCTCATAGAACTGGCCGCTCCCCTTAGGGCCAGATTAAGACCTTTAGAGGCCCTAAACACTGAAAAGATTATGGTGCCCCCCCCCATATGTAATTCAAAATAGAAACAATACTATACCGTAAAATCTCTCTCTTTTTTGCAGGGGGAAGGTGTGCCTCTGCTTTGCTGGTGCCCTAAGCATGTGCTTAGTCTGCCTTTTGGGTAATCCAGCCCTGACTCCTGTCAAAAAATATGAAGAAGTCTCACACATACTTGGATGAGTTAAAGATTTCAGAAGATAGCATGTACAGTGCAGTACTTAAATTCACTTGTTCTACATCTCCCTGGAATCAATATTCACAGTATAGTAATCTTGTTAAGGTTCCTTATTTATGACCGAGGTTTACTTAAATTTCCTACAAATTCTTCCGGTGATTGGCCCTTGGTGGTATAAGCCTTCTCTGGCATTTTGTTATGAATTTGTCATCTTTGTTATTATACAGAATAATATATCCTGCAATTTTGTATAACAGGATCCCCTGTGTTCTTGCTCTTGTGGTGTTTACTTCTCTATTTAGATCAGAAATATTTAAATAAGATAAGAATCCTTTTATTTTAAGCTAGTGTAGAAAATGCTTTAGGCATGTAATGAGATGTGCAAGAGCTGCTAATGAATTTGACAAGTATACGGTGGGGTGAGTTTTTTTGTAATTGTCTCAACTTCTACAAAAGATGACATTGTCTCAACTTCTACAAAAGAAGAAACTTTCAAGACTACTTCATTCTCATTGAAATCTGTCAGCTGGTATGGAATGGATGTGTTGCACGCAGGACTACATAGGTATTTTGCCTTTTTAAAAATCTTAAATCACATGCATTAGGTCTCTAGGCCACAACCTAAGAATCCTGATTCCAAAAGTGCAGACTGCCATGTAAACTAAATAAAGTCCACTATAGCTAGTGGGAAATTGTATGTTCATCACTTTTCACCGATAATCTTGTGCCACTTACTGTCCAGCTTTGAGTACGAACAAACAAATTACTTTACTTCCTCATGGGGTCAAAGGATGGATAAATACTTTAGATACAGGGGTTCTCAAAAGGGGAACTGTCACAGGTTGGGCCCCCCCCCCTCATGCTTACAGCCCTGTCATCATTGGGGTTGCCTACCCGGACACCTTCCCCCCACTCATGTTTCTCTAAGGTCAGTTATGAGTTTCACGTAAAGTTCATGGCCCGACTAGGAGTCCACTGAGTCTGTGTCTTCCTGGTTATTAGTGATCTGACATGAGGGAGGAGGGGGACTCGGGCCCACCCACACTCCAGGTCCTGACCCAGGATCCTAAAGGCACCGGTACACTGATGCTGCCTAGTTAGTAACTCACCAACCCTTGGGGCTTGGTTGAGGCGCCAACTCCCCAGTAACTCACCAACCCTTGGGGCTTGGTTGAGGCGCTGCCACTGCCTCCTGCCCCCATCCTGGGTCACTTCCTCCTCCTCGCCAGTCTCGTTCCTCCCTCAGTGAGTAGGGTCACCTCCCACGCTGCTGGTTGCCGCTCCAACCATGCTGGCTTGGTCTCCCTCTGCCGGAGGAAGTCTCCCCTCTTCTGCCCTCTCCAGGCGTCTTTTGAAGGGCCCGCTTAGCGTGGCCCCGCTCCTTGCTCCCGGGCACTGGCTAATGACATCATCGGTGGGGGGTCCCTCGCCGATGACATCTAGACCCCCGGCCACCTCCGTGCGGGTGGGTCACGTGAGCCGGGGCGCCTTCTGCCACCGCGGCTGGCCCATAGCGTCCCAACCAGCGCCTCCCTTGCCCCTCTCATGCCTGGGAGTGCAGGGTGCCGTGAGCTCCTGGGTGGCAGGGACCGTGAGCCTTCAGGGCATTGCAGGGTTATTATATGGGGAGCATGGGCTATCAGCTTTCCTACCCTAAACTCTGCTATGCCTCCAGCATTTATCATAGTGTTAAATATTAAAAACAATAATTTATAAGGGAGGTCACACTCATAGGTGAAAGAGTTCACAAATACAAGAATTTAAAAACCAGAGTAATAGATCTTCTGAAAAATGATGGGATTTGAAGAGATCTAGGTAGGTCGTCTAATTGAGTCCTCTGTCCTGAGACAGAACTAGTATGATACAAACCAGGGGTTCTCACACTTCATTGCCTCGTATAATCCCTTTCGGACAACAAATTACTACCCAACCCCAGGAGAGGAGAGGGAAGCCTCAGGCTGTCCATGCTCCATTGCTTCTCTTTAAACCAGCCAATGATGGAGATTCCACAACCTCCCTAGGTAATTTTGTTCCAGTGCTTCACTACCCTTACAATTAGGAAGCTTTTTCTTAATGTTTAACCTAAATCTCCTGAGTTGCAATTTAAGCCCATTGCTTCTCAAGATAAAGAGAACAATTTATCACTGTCCTCTTTATAACAACCTGCAACATACTTTAGGATTGGTATGTCTACTCTGCTCCTTCCCCCACCTCCTTTCTCTTCTCCAGACTAAACAATCCCTTTTTTTCCCCAATCACTCCTCAAAGATCCTGTTTTCTAGATTTTAATAATTTTGGTTGCTCTCTCAGGAGCTTCTCCAGTTTGATTACATATTTCACAAAGTGTGGTGCTCCCACTCAGATGCAGTACATTGATTTGAGACCTAAGCAACATAGAGTAGAGTGGTAGAATTACTACTTCTGTCTTGCTTACACTACTCCTGCTAATACATCCCAGAATGATGTTTGCTTCTTTACAACAGTGTTACATTGTAAGTTCCTATTTAGTTTGTGACCCACTACTACCACCAGGTCCTCTTCTGCAATACTTCTCCATAATTCCATGTGTTGACTTTATTCCCCTTTTTATACCTAGGTACAATATTTACCCATTTACAGCCTTTTGCAATCTCTTCCTTCCTCCACACATTCTCAAAGATAATTGCTAATGTCTCAGAGATCTCTTCAGCCAGTTCGGTACGTATTCTAGGATGTATTTCATCAGGCCTACTGACATTTAACTTGTCCTAGGCAGGCCTGCCAACAGGGGAGGCAAATGGAGCAATTTTCAAGGGGCCTGGTGATTCCAAGGGGCTAGGGCTCCCAGCCACCACCCCCACTACTGTAGCAGCAGTGGCAGCTGGAACCCTAGGCTATTTGAATCCACACTGGAGCATGGCACTGCACACTCTGTAGGGCTCTGACCACTGGGAGGTGGAGGAGGGGGAGGGGACAGCCCCTCGCTCCTGGCAGTGCTAAGGTCTGGATGACTGTGGCCCCACCCTTTCCACCAGAGGTCCTGCCCCTTCCAGGATTCAGAGCAGGCCCCTTCCCCCCACACACCATGCCCGGAGGCCCATGGTGGCTGTCTGCCCCACTAGTCCAAGGAATTCTTATTTGGCTCTTTTCCTAATTTAGCCTCAGGCATGGTCTACCCTAGGAAATTAGGTTGGTATAACTTCATACTCAGAGTTGTGGAAAAAATCCACACACACCCCCATGACCGTTAAACAGACCTGATCCCCAGTGTCGACAGCACTAGACTGATGGGAGAATTCTCCTGTTCATCTAGATACTGGGGTGGTGGAGAACCCTGCTGATGGAGAATCTTGATAGCATAGGTGGTGTCTTCACTGAAGCACAGCATTTTAAGTGCAGACAGGCCTCAATCATATGCCATTTATAATGATGTTCAGTGTCTGAAGAGAGACTGGATAACTAATTTTAAGGTAAAAACTGGAGCAAAAAAGGAATTTAACATTTCAGCCATTGCTTTGTTTTCTGTTGTTGTTTCCCCCTTCTTTAGTAACTAGCCAATTAGCCCGTCATAAGACGGGATTTTCAGGTCTCTCCTCCATGTTGGTCTTCTCTCGTGAACCTTCGGTCTCTCGTTCTGTCTCTCTGTCTCTCTCTCCTCCTCCTCCTCCTACTGCCTCCCCCCCCCAACTCTCCTCCGCCTCCTGCCTCTCTCTCCATCTCTCTCTTTGTCTTCTCCTCCCCCTCCTGCCTGTCACTCGGGGGAGCACGGAGCCCAAACAGTTGCTTGTGCCACTTGCTCCCGCACAGCGGCCCGACTGAGCGGTGCAGAAGTCAACCGAGTGCCACTGTGGGAGGTGAAGGGGTGGTAGGGCGGTGACGTTCACGGACAGGGGGCGAGGCCTGGAGCTGCTGTCGTGCCGCACATCAACACCCTGCCCCCCTTTGCCTTCTGCTGTGGTGCTCGGCTGACTTCTGCGCCACTCAGCCGGACCGCCGCAGGGGAGCAAGCAGCCGTTTGGGCTCCCTTGCGGCAGCCTGGGTGAGCGGCGCTGAAGTGAGCTGAGCACCACGACAAGAGGCAAAGAGGGATATGAAGGAGGGGGTGGGGGGGTGACATGCACGGCCAGGCCCCAGCCCCTAGCCATGTACGTCACTGCCCCGCTCTCCTTCCCCTCTTGCTGTGGCGCTCGGCTGACTTCTGTGCCACTCAGCTGGGCCGCCGTGGGGGAGCCCAAACAGCCACTTGCTCCACTTGCTTCCACGTGGTGGCCTGGCTGAGCGGCACAGAAGTCAGACAAGCACCACGGCAAGAGGTGAAGGCTGGGTTGCAGAGACGTACACGGTCGGGGCAGGGCCTGGCCATGTATGTCACCTTCCTGCCCCCCCTTCGCACCGCCCTTCTTCTCCCGCCGTGGTGCTCGGCTGAGTTCTGCGCCGCTGAGCCGGGCCGCCATGGGGGATCCCCCACGGCGGCCCAACTGAGCGGCGCAGAAGTCAACTGAATGCCACGGCAGAAGGCAACAGCGCCACCCAGAGGGAACAGCCAGCTTTTCAGTATTACAGAGTCACAGACATTGGTCTACTATATATATGATGGGCCTGTACTGTCCTTGATCTGCCTCTTGTTTCTAATGTATTTGTAAAACATTTTCTTGTTATCCTTCATGACCCTATCTCGTTTAACCTGTCTTTGTGCCTTAGCCTATCTAATTTTGTCCTTACATTCTTGTTTTGCTTTTTTAAAATATATTCACACTTTATAATTGACCTAATTTCCACTTTATGTATGACTTAAAAAAATAAAGTTCCTAAGAACTGCTGGTTAAGCCAAGAAGGTCTTCTACCATACATTTTTTTTCTTTCCTATGCATTGGGATAGTTTGATCTTGTACTGTTGTCTTCAGCGCATTCCAAGAACTTTGTTGGCTAATCTGTGACCTGCTGTATTTTTCCCAAGAGATATCAGGGTAGGAGAAGTCCTTGCTCATGTTTCACACTGCTATAACCATTTTTCAGTTAGGGTACGTCTAAACTACATGGCTCCGTCGACGGAGCCATGTAGATTTGTTGTTTTGGCAAAGGCAAATGAAGCTGCGATTTAAATGATCGCGGATTCATTAAATTTACATGGCTGCCGCGCTGAGCCGACAAACAGCTGATCAGCTGTTTGTCTGCTCAGCGCGCTAGTCTGGACGCTCCCCTGCCGACATCAAAGCCCTTTGTCGGCAGCCCCAGTAAACCTCATCCCACGAGGAATAACGGGGCTGCCGACAAAGGGCTTTGATGTCGGCAGGGGAGCATCCAGACTAGCGCGCTGAGTGGACAAACAGCTGATCAGCTGTTTGTCGGCTCAGCGTGGCAGCCATGTAAATTTAAATGAAGCCGCGATCATTGAAATCACAGCTTCATTTGCCTTTGCCTATGTGTCTAATCTACATGCCTCTGATGACAGAGGCATGTAGTCTAGACACAGCCTTATAGCCACTCAAATGTTAACCATGGCTAATCTTGGTCTGAAAAGAAATCTGTCTCTAGTGTTTGATTGTGTTTGATTATGACAGCATTGTATGAGAGACTTTATGGGCATAGAAAGGAAAAAAACCTGAATATTAGATTCCATTTGGTAAATACACAAGAAAAAAAGATTTATGTTCAGCCAAATAAATGAAACCTAGTTTCAGGAACAGAAGGATTTATCAGCATGTCAAGCCAACTGTATTTCCCTATACTATACTATACTATACTATACTATATATATATATATATATATATATATATATATAATCTCACATGACACTGGTAGAAAAGTGAAAAGAACCTCCCAAATCATCTCAGATTAATGAACAACATACTCATTTGTCCATAAAATATTGCTGCAATATGGTGAAGGAGATAAACTATAAAACAGGTTATGGAAACACTAAAGGCAACAAAGCTGGTCTCTGTTATTTGATATATCAATGATTTATTCCAGTTAATAACAATTGGATGCGGCTACTCAGATATGTTGCCACTTGGGTAAACTGGTAAACATTACCTGTTGCCGCTATCCTGGTTATTGAATGATGACTAAGTGCTTTTTCTGTCCTCTTCCTGAATAAGGAATGCTTCTAAAAGGTCTGTGTGTATTAGAACAATAAGGTGCTATGCTGCATAGAGCTTTATTTTTGATGGAAAATGTGCAACACCAAAAGGATTGTTACAATAAGATGCAGAAGACGAATATTCTGATTTTTGTGCTGGCTTACTTTTAGTACATTAAAAAATCCTCTACATATTGTTTTTCTTACAAGATTTTAAAATAAAGCACTTCATTGCTATCCTATCCTATAAGGTTACTCTATTAGCCGGGTTTGCTATCCCCCATCCTCCAAATCTACTTGGTATCCATCTCACACATCTAGAACTAATTGTGGGATCAGGGCCTATGTGTGTAAGATGTACATGATTGTGTTATTTGTCATAATGTTTTATTAAATCTGAACATGCAAGATGGGCATGAGCTAATAAAGACCTATTATAGTATTTCAAGAATATTAAAAGGGAATAGCTGTAAAATCCTTTCTAGTGCTTTGTTCCAGAAAGGAAGCAGAAAAGAATGAATAAGAAAGTGGCTTTGTGCAAGATGAATATCCAGTAGCAAGATCAGTGACTAGGAAATAGGAGGGAAAAGCACAGAGATAAAATGTAATACAAAGCATCCTGCCTCTTCCATTGAATGTCTTAACCCTTCCTGTGAGTTGCTTCTCCTGCTGCCTGCCCCTCTTCAAACCTCTTTTTGTGAGAGATACTTATTTAGCCCACACACTCAGTACTAGTTGAGTGTAAATGATGGATTCTCCTGTTGCTTTGACAATGAGTGTTCCGCTAATAATATTGACTTGGATTCTAGATTGAAGGGTTTTTATAGCTTCTCACATGGGATGCAAGTCCGATCCTGGAGCTGCAAATACAGTCACATGTCTTGCAAGTGTAGTTGTGGAAGGAAAAGTTTGAGGCGTGGCCTTTTGACATGTGTGACCATCCCCCCATGCTTTATGAAAATTGGCTTATGAGTATAAATATGCATAACTTAAAGAGTCTTTAAACACGTAAAATGCTAACATACTATCTGCTAGATGTGTGTATTCTATATATCTGTATCGTTCTTGTACATGAGGTTACAAATATAAAGTGTTTATATGTTTATAATTTTAAATGTACTAATGAGAGCCATTACTGGTGATCTATTCTCCAGCCATTGCACTTAGAACACACTTAAAAATCACCACAATCCATGATCCACCAAAATCCGTGGTCCAGCACCCTTAGGATATGATCAGTTCCAGATGAGGCATTTTGCCGGATGAGGGTTGGTAATTTCTGGACTCCCTTCCGCCAGCCACCTCCAGCCCTGGCCCGACCCCTGCCCTTCCCGCTGGCCTTGCTGCCCTGTCAGCCTCCGCTGCCCTGTCAGCCTCCACTGCCCTTCTAGAAAACATGACCTATGAGTGAAGACTGAAAGAATTGGGCTTGTTTAGTTCAGAAAAGAGAAGACTTAGAGGGGACATCATAGTGGTTTTCAAATATTTAAAAAGGTGTTACAAGGAGGAGGGAGAAAAATTGTTCTTGTTGGCCTCTGATGATAGGACAAGAAGCAATCTGCTTAAACTGAAGCAAGGGAGGTTTAGATTGGCCATTAGGAAAAATTCCTGCCTGTCAGGGTGGTTAAACACTGGAATAAATTGCCTAGGGAGGTTGCAGAATCTCCGTCACTGGAGATATTTAAGAGCAGGTTAGATAGACATCTATCAGGGATGATCTAGACAGTGCTTAGTCCTGCCATGAGGGCAGGGGACTGGACTTGATGATATCTCAAAGTCCCTTCCAGTTCTAGTGTTCTATGGTTCTATGGGATTCTCTGGTCCTGGAATATCCATGTGTTGCCAGCTCAGGGAGTCACGGTTAAGAGAGTTTCCACCTTTACTAGCATCCAGAGCAGCTAGCAATGTACATAACCCTGTTCAGTGTTTCACTGAGACAGACTGTGGTCCCAGAAGACCCTTTGGGATTGTTCCCCAGTGTGCTGATCATGCCATTCATGCACACCTTCTTGCTATTTGGGGTGCCCCACTACCCTATCCTGCTGGACCAGATCCTCTGGTCTGCCTCAGACAAAGCACAGAGTTGGGGTTACCATCCATCTATGGAACAGTGCAGACACTGAACCACTTCAGATCTGGTAGGGTGCAGTTTTAGGGCAGAGCACCCGGGAAACCAACCCTCAAAAGGGCTCAACCCCCCCAAATAAATCTGTTCTTATTGAAGGTATAATCTTCAAGTTAGGGACAAACTCTTTTACTCTGACTTGGGTCTTCAAGCCCTTTTAAAAGTTTTTCCCCCCTCTTAGGGTATGACTACACTACAAAGTTAGTTCGAACTAACGGATGTTAGTTCGAACTAACTTTCATAGGCGCTACACTAGCGCTCCGTTAGTTCGAATTAAATTCGAACTAAAGGAGCACTTAGTTCGAACTAGGTAATCCTCATTCCACGAGGATTAAGCCTAGTTTGAATTTACTAGTTCGAATTAAGGGCTGTGTAGACCCTTAATTCGAACTAGTGGGAGGCTAGCCCTCCCCAGGTTTCCCTGGTGGCCACTCTGGCCAGCACCAGGGAAACTCGTCTGCCCCCCTCCCGGCCCCAGACCCCTTAAAGGGGCACGGGCTGGCTACGGTGCCCGTGCCAGGTGCAAGCCTCCCAGCACCCAGCCAGCAGACCCTGCACCTGGCACGGATCGAGCCACCCACCCGATGTCCCCCAGCCCTCCCCCTCTTCCTGGGACCAGGCTGGCGGCTCCCGGGAGTTTGCCCGGGACCGCAAGAGGCGGGCACCCGCCTGGGCTAGTGCGGACATCATGGACCTCGTCCACGATCTCCGCACTAGGCACAGGAAAGTGGCCGTCTAGGGCAGGAGAGCTGCCAGCCTGGCCACCCAGGAGCAGGTGTGCAAGAGAATCAAGGGGGTCCACTGAGACCCCCGACCCTGAGCCCTGAGCTTAGAATGGCCGTACTGGGTCAGACCAAAGGTCCATCTAGCCCAGTAGCCTGTCTGCCAACAGTGGCCAACCCTAGGGACCCTGGAGGGGATGGACCGAAGACAGTGACCAAGCCATTTGTCTCGTGCCATCCCTCTCCAGCCTTCCAGAAACCTTAGGCAGGGACACCACTCCTACCCCCTGGCTAATACCACTCAATGGACCCAACCTCTATGACTTGATCTCACTTCCCTTTAAACTCTGTTCTAGTTGTAGCCTTCACAGCCTCCTGCAGCAAGGTGTTCCACAGGTTGACTCTTTGCTTTGTGAAGAACAACTTTCTGTTACTAGTTTGAATCCTGCTACCCATTCCTTTCCTTTGGTGTCCTCTAGTCCTTCTTTATGGGAACTAATGAAGAACTTTTCTGTATGCACCCTCTCCACCCAACTCCTGCTTTTAGAGACCTCTATCCTGTCCCCCCTCCGTCTCCTCTTTTCTAAGCTGAAAAGTCCTAGTCTCTTTAGCCTCTCTTCATATGAGACCTGTTCCCCAACCCCTGATCATTTTAGTTGCCCTCCCCTCTCCTAGCCTCTCTTTTCCCCTCTCCCACCTACTTTTCCCAGTCTCCTCCAGTTTTGTTCAATAAAGACAGATTCCATTTTGGAAGACATGTTATCTTTATTTTGTACATCAAGAAGAGGGGCTAGGGAAGGGTAAGTGGAAGGAGGTGAGGGAGGTATGGGGCACGAGCTCCCGATGGGGAGGACTGGGCTGGCTCTGCAGGCTTCTGGGGGTGGAAGCTCTCCTGCAGCCCCCCAATTGCTCCCTCTCCCCAGATGGCAGCCTGCGGCAAGTGCAGCCGGGCTGATGGCCAAGTTCTGTGATGTGCTCAGTGTGGGTATCCCGGGCAATCCAAGCCAGGGCTGCTTTGTAAGCGGGGCACCCCTGAGAACTGTCTGTCCGGGGTAGGGGTCAGGACCCTTTAAGCACTGCCCTCGGCTAGCCTGAGACAGCATCTCCACTCTCTACGTCCTCCTCTGATGCCCTGCCGGCACTGCTTCCGGCCATCCTTAACCCTGGTTCAGGGTCCACTTAATGTGGACATGCTAGTTCGAATTAGCAAAACGCTAATTCGAACTAGTTTTTTAGTCTGGATCCGTTAGTTCGAATTAGCTTAGTTCGAATTAACTAATTCGAACTAAGTTAGTTCGAATTAGCGCTGTAGTGTAGAGATACCCTCAGAGTGTGCCAGACAGTTTCAGAAGCCAGCTGAAGACTAAGAACTGATAGACTCATCTGCCCTTCTCATGGAAAATCACCAGATCCAAAATGGATTTCAGTAACAGGTTTTATGACTGCAATAGTGGTAGAAATGTAGCCGTGTTAGTGTGGTGAAGCTGAAACAAAATACAGGTCTATGTAGCACTTTAAAGACTAACAAGATGGTTTATTAGATGATGAGCTTTCGTTGGCCAGACCCACTTCCTCAGATCAAATAATGGAAGAAAATAGTCACAACCATATATACCAAAGGATACAATTTTAAAAAAATGAACACACAGGAAAAGGACAAACCGCATTACAGAACAGAAGGGGGATGTGGGCGGGGGGGGGGGAAGGAGGTGAATGCCAGTGAGTTAATGATATTAGAGGTGGGGAAGGGGAGATGTCACATACTTCCTCCAACTTCCCTTACTCCTCATAAAATGAGCATTACAGGAGTTGAAGTAAGAAGTCTTTCATCTTGACAGTATTCAACAGGATGTCAAAATAACTGCCGGCTGTGTAGATGTGGACTAATTTATTTCAAAATAACACATATTTTTTAAAAATAATATTGCTGTGTAGACATAGCCTGAGTGTCTTCACCATTGATCTATTGGCTATCCTTAAGAGTAGTTGCACCTGTGCCTGTCCAGAAACTCCCTTCTGTACCTTAGGATCATTTTGCCTTCCATTTAAAGGGGTAGAAGAACTAATGGAGAGTCCACTTTGTCACATGGCATGGCCTTCTAAGGGTCTAAAAATTCCAGTTATATATTCATAAAAGGCTGGGAGTTAGTGGTAGAGAGTAAGTGGTGCCAGAAGTAAGATAGGCTGGCAGGAAATCTAGTTAATGTCCTTCAAGGGCCCGTGGCCAGGAACCTTGCAGAGTAGATGGGATAAGACTGTTCTCTCATCCCACTACTTGAAAATGAGCTGTGAGAAGGGGACCAGCATAAATTCTACCTGCTCCCTCACAGAAGAGCCAGTGAAGGAGCAGAAGGCCTCACAGAAGGGCAATATTGGGCGATGCTGGTGGCAAAGGTCACCTCAGTGAGGCCAGGTCATGGCGCCACCAATATCTACCAGTATCATTCTTCTGTGAGGGACTAGGCAGAATTTATGCTGGCACCATCTTCACAGTGACAGGTCGTGGCTTCCATTACTCCTCACGAATTAAGGAGAAGGGATGCCAATGGGGGGTGCCCTCAGCATTTGATTATTGAAGGCTAATTCAGAAAGAGAGATTGTGCAGCTGAGTGAGGATCTAGTCAAGGCCCAATAGTCGGTTAATCCAGTATCACCTCCAAACAAAGGCTGGGGGCTTGTGCTAAGAAGTACCAGAGAATCAGAATCATAGAACCCAGCTCCAGAGTGGAGGATTGGAGAGACTAGTGCTCAAGGAAACAGTGAGCAGCTAGTTAATACAGTTCACTTCCAAAGAGAAGAGTTCGGGGTTCCTGCTTGAAAGGGACTGAAAAGTAAAGGAGGGGGTTAGAAAAAGGCTGTGTATAAATGAAGTAGCAAAGCGTTTCCTGAAGGGAGGAGCCAGCAATTACTAGGTGGACTGAATCTGGTGAGTCTGATTAAGCTCTTTATTTATGTTTGTGACTGACATAAATAAGATCCTTGAAAAGGGAGGTGACTTAGAACTTCGCTGGCCAGGAACAGCACCTCTCATCTAATTAGCACCAGGTCTTCTTTGGGAAGGGGTGGGCAAATACCAGCTCGTGGGCTGGATCTGGTCTGCCAGTGTGAGCCCCAGTGAACCCCCACACTGCTGTATTTACCTGCGCCTCTGTGAGTACAGTGGATCACCGTTCCCGGCCAATGGGAGCTGCAATCACCTATTCCTGAGGAGGCGCAGGTAAATACAGCACCAGTGGCCCACCAGGGGCTAACCCTAGTGAACCACTGCCATTTGTTGTCCACCCCATCTTAGGGACCTGTTGTCTGGGCCACTGAACTAGCCATTTGTACCAGCTGATGTATTCCTGAGTGTTATAGAGATCTCCTCTCCTGCTCTTGGTGTATGAAGAAATGAAGCTTCCTAAAACTTCTTCACTTGAGCGTCAATGAGGAAAGAACAGAAGCTAGCAGGCAATGAACTGCCATCAAAAAAGTGTTTATTGCATGTTTGAATGTTTCATTTGTATTCTAACTGGGCTGTAAGAACTCTGTAGGTGAACATTCCATATCACTACGCACTTCTGCTTATCTTGGGCCCTTTAAGCAGGTGAGTTGTGGCATGGGGAGAAATTTAGGTCTAATTTAAACAACCTCATCAATGTAAAATGTATTCTCACCTCATCACACAAATCCTCTGGATCAAGTGACTAAGTTGCATTAAGTCTCTCATCAATTCTGAAGTAAATGTTTTTATAACTAAACACCAAGCCATTTTCAGTAGCTCCATACCTTGAGCTGGACCGTAGCCACCTCCTTTATGTGCACAGATCACTTGTGGGTAACTACAGGGGATACACTCTTATTCTAAAAGCAGTAGGTCTAAGGCTTGAGATCTTGCAGGACTGAATCTTTTGAGGCTGCTGTTCATTTACTGCCATCTTCTGACATGATACATGTTTGCTGCTAATGCAGTTTGTCATCTGTCACAAGGGCAATGTCATATCTATGTATCTGCTGAATTGCTAGGTAACTTGTCTTCCTTTTTTCTTCCTCTTTCATTTTACATTTCAGTTTTATATTCTTGTAAGAATTCAGTGTCATTTGATGTTTCTCTTTGAGACCCTGAAGCCCTCTCTAGTTCGATCTAAGAGACGGGATCTGAATATCAAAAGACTTTGGGGAAGTTCAGTTGCAGATAGCAGTCAGCCTTTTGGGTCTCTGATTTCTCTCTGTTACATATTTCATGCTGATGCTCTGATTAGAGAGGCCTAAATGAAACAAACTACCCTTTCCCTTATAACATGAAAATACCCCATTCCCTCAGTTTTCATGTTGAGTCATTAAGGGAAAAACAACATGCACAAACTGTAGTGAACCTAAAAGGTTTTTTATTTTAATGTCAACATGTTTGTGCTAGCTCTTTAAATTAATATGTTAATATAAGGTGATGCTGCATCTAAATTAATAAACACTAATTACATAGCCCAAATTAATGGAATAATATTTTAATAATGCCCTGTTATAAATTTTTTGGCTAGAAAAACTGATAGCAAAATGATCTTGCAAAAGTCGAGTGAAAACTCATGAAATAATCTTTAATAAGTGTATGAATACTTCAATCTTGTAGAACATCTATTGATTCAGATCAACTTAGTTTTTCATGATTCATGGTAAAAATCCCCTTAGATTTCCCTCTAAACAAGCGGGGAAGGATTTGTACACAGTGCTGAAAACCAAATCTAATTAGCATCCCCTAAATAGATTTGAAATTAAATCCTGAACTAATATATGAGACACCACACCCATCAGATTGTATGTCAGGGAACCATGCAGATGAAATCCAGGCAGGAAGCAATTTGGGTTTAAGGCACTTGGCACTGTATACAGGTCTGACTCTACTCCCATTAAAGCTCCGTATCAAAGGCCTTGCCTGTGCTAACACTTTCCGTTGACTTCTATGGGAACAAAATCCGACCCCAAAACAGCAGCTAAAGACATGCCAGAAGCCTTACAGACCATTGTATTATGTAATTGCACTTATGATGCTCAGTGTCTGTGTTAGGGGAAGCGGGTGGGTGACTTGTGCCAAAGTATTTCATTGATCAGCCTCTACTCTGGCAGGCTAATAAGAATGGCCATATAGTGAGAGAGATGTCTTTGCTTTGTAGAAAGGATTGGGCAGCGTACACAGGATCTGTCTCCACTGCATCTGCTGGAGATTAGCACAGTTTGCTGAAGTCCTCCAGAGAAATAATCTGAAGTATAAAATAAACCAACATAACGCTTACATTACTATACAGAGCAATGTGTGACCACTTGCCTATGCAGTGCTGTGCATATCTAAAATTGTATCAATAAGTATACCAAAGAGTGTGGGCCATCAAAGGGGGAACTGGATACATTTTTCATACTTTCATCATAGTTTCTATGAATGTAGGCATCTTATGAGCAATACTAAAGTGAGGTATTAACATTAAACTTGTTATTTGAAGGGTTTATATTTGGTATGTTCCACAAAATCCCATTATGGGGATTGTTAACGTGAATAGAGCTGTTAATAAATTTTAATGTCGGTAGAGCGCGAGGCAGGAAAGTTTTCTGGTACCAAGAAACTTTTTTTCGAGACATCAAATATCTTGTTGTTGTGTACTATACTAAACCTAAGAACTTTTGAGGATTTTCATGGAAAATGAGAGCCATACAGATCAACCCATGCCAGGATAGTGATCTACATGCCAGGATATGGCTTACCTGAAATGTGGGAAGCCACATTCAAGTCCTTGCCCTGCTTGATTTAGACCGAGAACTTGAACACCTTGCAGCTGAGTGCCCTGACAATGGGTCTATACAATCAGTCCCTCTCGACCTCTTCTTCTGGGGTTTTTCCACATTGTATGAATAATTAGTCATTAGGGAACAATATCTTCAACTTGTGTCTGGATGATTGGCATGACAAAGGGCTCTATATTCTCCTTGGTCCAATGAAGACATGACCCAACACAAGGCTCATACCCAATAATGGGTAGGACACTCTCCAGCAATGTAGAAGACCCTTCTGCTTTCCACACGCTGGAGGGAATGGAACACCAGTCTCCTACATGCTAGGATAGCACTGTACCAAGTAAGCTAAGAGAAACCCTCAAGTATACCAACCCTCCTCTGGGTACTCAATTCTCATTAACTTTTATCAAAAATCCCTAAATATAAATGAAAAATGTCAGATAGAAATGCAATTTCATTTAGATTTTTTTTTTCACATTTTTGGGTCATTTAAAATTGGATTGTTTTTTGTTCAGCTGAAAACGAAACTCTTCTTGATTTTTTTCCCACCCTCCCCACCAGAAATAGCAGCAAATAAAAAAAAGGTTATTTGCATAACTCCTTTCATCACCTTGCAGGACTGAGAAGTAGAAGAGAGGCCCATGTTGGTCTGAAGCAGATTGGAGCCAACATTTTAGGTCTATGAGTGTGAAGGGAAACTGTCGTGATCTCTGAAAAGAATGTGCTCTTGCTTGGGCTTAGTTCCATGAATATGCAGAGCAACCTCAAGTGCATATGGTTGTATGCTATTTTTGTTTGTATTTTTGTTCATTTTCTGGAAGACACAACCATCTGTTCTGTCCATGCTCTTGGCAAGCTTAAGAACATAATTTCCATCTGAGATGTAGAGTCCCTGCAAATATATAACATTAATTTGCAAAAGAATACTGTGTTTACCCCTCTTTTCTGCTGCCTTATGGTACTTTATAAAGGCCTCACAGGCATTTAAAACATTCTGATTTATTTTTATACATTGCAATAGCAGAGCAGTCAGGTCTTTATCGTTCTTTTGTGCTTGAGGCCTCTAGAATCTGGGGAGCTGTCTCAGACCTTGGCTGAAGAGAAGAGCTGTCTAACAAAATATTTTTATTAACAAAAAGCAAGGTTTCAAACATCCATTCTTCCCTGGATTTCTCAGGTATTTGTGATGATATCTCTAATGCTCATAAAACGAGGAGTCCTGTGGCAACTTAAAGACTAACAGATTTATTTGGGCATAAGCATTTGTGGGTTTTTACAGAGAATGCTTATGCTCAGATAAATCTGTTAGTCTTCAAGGTGCCACAGGACTCCTCATTGAATACAGACTAACCCCTCTGACACTAATGCTCATATTATTGCAGAAAAAAGACAGTAGACAAGAGTATAGGAATGATAAGCAACTATATATGGCCATGGGATAAGAGGGAAGGTCCTTTCTTGGATTGAGAACTGGTTAAAAGACAGGAAACAAAGGGTAGGAATAAATGGTAAATTTTCAGATTGGAGAGGGGTAACTAGTGGTGTACCCCAAGGGTCAGTCCTGGGACCAATCCTTTTAAACTTATTCATAAATGATCTGGAGAAAGGGGTAAGCAGTGAGGTAGTAAAGTTTGCAGATGATACAAAACTGTTTAGGATAGTCAAGACAGAAGCAGACTGTGAGGGACTCCAAAAAGATCTCACCAAACTGAGTGATTGGGCAAGAAAATGGCAAATGAAATTTAATGTGGATAAGTGTAAAGTAATGCACATCGGGAAAAATAACCCCAACTATACATACAGTATGATGGGGGATAATTTGGCTACGACAAATCAGGAAAGAGATCTTGGAGTTATCGTGGACAGTTCTCTGAACACTTCAACACAGTGTGCAGCGGCGGTCAAAAAGGCAAATAGGATACTAGGAATTATTAGGAAAGGGATAGAAAATAAGACCCAGAATATCTTACTGCCCCTGTATAAAACTATGGTACGCCCACATCTTGAATACTGTGTACAGATGTGGTATCCTCACCTCAAAAAAGATATTTTGGCCTTGGAAAGGGTTCAGAAAAGGGCAACTAAAATGATTAGGGGTTTGGAACATGTCCCATATGAGGAGAGGTTAAAGCGACTGGGACTTTTCAGTTAGAAAAGAGGAGACTGAGGGGGGATATGATAAAGGTACATAAAATCATGAGCAGTGTGGAGAGGGCCGATAAAGAAAAGTTATTTATTAATTCCCTAAATAGAAGAACTAGAGGACACCAAATGAATTTAATGGGGAGCAGGTTTAAAACTAATAAAAGAAAGTTCTTCTTCACACAGCGTGTAGTCAACCTGTGGAAGTCCTTGCCAGAGGAGGCTGTGAAGGCTAGGACTATAATAGAGTTTAAAGAGAAGCTAGATAATTTCATGGAGGTTAGGTCCATAAAAGGCTATTAGCCAGGGGATAAAATGGTGTCCTTGGCCTCTGTCTGTCAGAGGCTGGAGAGGGATGGCAGGAGACAAATCGCTTGATCGTTGTCTTCGGTCCACCCTCTCTGGGGTATCTGGTGCTGGCCACTGTTGGTAGACAGGATACTGGGCTAGATGGACCTTTGGTCTGACCCAGTACGGCCGTTCTTATGTTATGTTCTTATATATCTCTACTGGCCACCCTTTTATGGATTGCACTGAGGAAGTCTTCTAGGCCTTTAGTAAAGATATATCTGGCAAACTGCGTCTGTAGCTGATGTCAAAGTAGAAAGAGATCAGAAGGTTCCTTGTGATTCAGCATGGTCACACTGTTGTTCTTAGGAGTAATTAGAATGCACATTGTGTTATCAAGAAAATACGATGATTGATTAAAAGTTTGTACTCCTAGAAGCTTTGTATTGGAAGTAGACAGATACTTTACTAAGGTAATTGTATCCCTTTCCTCATGTGAAACAATTGTGTAGTTCCTGGGGAAGGGTAGTGAATGAGTGTGGAATGTGAATGTTTGGAGAAAAATTTACAACTTGTAGGCTCAGCAGTTTTAGAGTCCATATGGTCAAGGAATGGGGAGAAGAAGCTATAAAACTTGGAGGCGCCAAGGTGCCATCAATTGGGCCCAATATAAGGCAGACTGGTGCAGGACATACAGATGGCCTTGGAGTTAGGAGCAAGCACCTCTTTACAGATAAACACTGGGAAGGAGGCACTAATATACTGATGTCAGATGACAAAAAAATGACTTTCAGGATAAACAGATGTTAAAATGGTGATTAAGAACTGATACAGCAAAATGTATAGACCTGAATGGGAGAAAAGTTCTTTAAAAGATGGGGCGTCTTGCATGAATCTCTGGGTCTCATCTTGTCAAGATCGAAATGTCAGTGTGGAGCAAGAGAAACCCCGACTCCTCCCCCTTGCATTTAACTCGCCTGGTCAGTGAGTTAATGTGAGTAACAAACTTATAACTTTAAGCAACATCAAGACTGTGTGTGAGAGAGAATATGCATATATCAGAATAATGTTATATTGTCGATAAATGTGGCATTTTGCCTCATTCCCCTAAAAAGATCCTGTGATAGTCTTTCAAATACAACATGAATAGATGTTAAAACAGCATGATAGCTTTAAATAGTTCAAAGGAGTCACTTTTAAGATACTGCAGGTAACATTTTCAGATCCTGTCCTTTTTAAATGGATCTCATGGATAGGTCTCATTTGCAGGGAGAAATAGAAAAGTATTTAAATCCAAGTTGAAGCACTTCCTGGGTTACTTGATTACAAAACAAACAAAAAAAATCAAGATAAGCAAAGGGTATTTGCACCATTGCTCATCCCTTTTAAAGGCTTCAGATGGCATAAAAAGGGAGAGCATAGATCAGATTTAGTGCTTAAGCACCTAGGAAAGAAGTCAGTGACAGCATCAATTGCACTGTATGTATATAATCCTAAAAACGAAAGAGTGAAACAGATAATAGATCTGTTGCTTTTGTAAGCAGAGATCTGAACTTGCCTAAGAACTCACTTTAGCCAGTGAAACGCACTAGTCTTTTTTCTATGCTCCTGGCTTTACCACACTTCCAAAATAATATATAAGGTGGGGAATAAATGATTGAAACTTGGCATCTGCTAACAAAATTGGAACAAGTCATGCCCTATCCATCTTCCCTTTTGAAAGATAGTGAAAGATAAATCTGCTACCTATAAAAACAATGACAAAAGTTAATTAAGGAAAATATTTCCCCAGGATTAACTGTTCTACATGGCTGTGCTAATGCAAGGGCAAGCTAGAGAAGTCGTGGTATGTCTACATACCAGTGTTATTTTAGACTAACTGACATTTCGAAATCACAAAATGCGCGACTACACAGCAAACCCTTATTTCAAAATAATGACGAGATGGAGGATTTCTTACTCTGAATCCTGTAACCCTCATTTTACAAGGAGAAAGGGAAGTCAAAGGAAAGGTGTTCTTCCTTTGACTTCCTGCTGTGTAGACAGTGCCAAAAGCTGAATTAAGCTATTTCGACTTCAGCTACGCAATTGACATAGCTGAAGTTGTGTAGCTTAGTTTGACTTTTGTTCTGTAGTGTAGATGTGCCTTCTGACTGCAATATGTATTTGTCATAAGAATTTGTGTCTAAGACCTCATGTTTCAAATGAAAATTCCATGCTTATACTTGTCAAGGGCATATACGGGGGGGAGAGGGAGGAAGGCTATGTTTTCCAGCAAAATAGGTGAGTTAAGATGTTGGTTTAAGATTAAGAACCGTTCATGTGCTTTGTTATTACCCCACCTCTTAAACAAATTGGGCACTAAACTCCAGTCAATCTATGGAAATTGTTGCTGTTCCAAGGAGCTATAAAAATGGCAGCTTAGAATGAACTGTCGGATTTAGTAATCAGCCCATCCGACTATGCTAGACTCAGCTTTCTTACCTTTCTCTCTAACTGGAAACCAATGGAATGAAAAAATATTTCTAGAGGAAATCCGTTAAAGAAAGCTATATATATATATTAGCTATAGGTCAGTGACAAGATAGCCTAGCTAGAAATTGAAACAAAAGGTCACTTTAAAAAAAAGTTGTCAGAAGTATGAAATTGAAGGATTAATCCTTCTGCCAGTGAAGGTCATAGGATTTTTGCAGCTGATTTTATTGATAACAAGATTGGATCCTAAATTATAACGTTGCAAAGGATTTGGAACCCATACTGAATAAGGCTGTTGTCAGAGCACTTACCTGATCTCACAAGAGATAGATATCTAACAAGCAGTATTTTACTCTTGTAACAATGTTGCTCCTAACTAATTGCCTTATCCATTCACTTAGCCCTGGTCTACACAAGGACCCTATTTCAAAATAACCCCCTCAAATTCAACTTTATAAGCAACCACACTACCAAGCCTGTTATTTTGAAATAACGGGCAGTGGAATTTGACCTCTGTACTCCTGCTTTTCATCAGGAGTAACAGTAATTCCAAAATAGTAATATTGAAATAACAGTAGTGTGCATATTCTGGTGCCAGTAATTCAAACTAATTGGCCTCTGGAAGCGTCCCGCATCTGTCAGCTTTGAGCACTCCGGCCACACCTGGCATCTCCACTACTCTTCTCCTTCTCCTGCAGAGCTCCAAAAGTCCTGGGATGAGGAAAAGGGCATATTTAGCATGGCCAACTATACGAGCCCTGTGAGATAGACTGAGACATGAGCGATCCCAATGTTCCCTTGGACTCTCTGATGACTGCCAGCATGGCTTCCACTGCCTAGAGATGCAGAAGAGCTCTGACTTGGACTGGTGTGGAGATCCTGGACCTCAACGGTGTGGGGGAAGGAGTCCAGCCTCCAGGATCTCTTATGCCAGCAAGCACATTGCTGACATCTATGACAGGATCGCTGCCAGCCTGGAGGAACAGGGCACAGCAGGCGCCTTGGGCAGTGTAGGCTCAAAATAAAAGCTGTGGCAGGCCTACCACAAGGCAAGGGAGCAGAGTGAATACTCTGGGACAGCACCTCACACCTGCTGCTGCTATGAACAGCTGGATGCCATCCTGGGAGAAGGGCTGGTCACCTCCTCCATCGTCATCATAGAGTCTGGCCAAGACTTGACTGGCATCAGTCTGCAGGAGGTCAGGGTGGCAGAGGAGGATGATGATGACATGGAGGAGGAGGAGACCAGCCAGGAGACCATGCCCACCAACTAGGAGCTGCTTCTCGCTTTAGGGCCAGTTTCCCCCCTTCCAGGATATTTCCCAGGCTTCTGACAAACCCAGGATGGGCACTTTAGATGAGTGTTGTACTTTTCCCTATCTATCAGCGGGGTCAAGCTGTGAGGAGCTGTGTGTCTCTCTTGGCCTGCTTGGCCTAAGGATCACACATCAGCTTGTTCATGTGTGTACACGTGGAGCGCCAGTCTGGAGCACTCAGCTCCAGGACACACTCACACAGGAACCCCTCAATCCTACTCACAAGTTTCCCAGAAAAGCCTGCTTTACTCTGGCTTCTGTAGGACACCTTCCCACACCCAGCCACCACTAAGTAGTCTGGGGTCATGGAACCCCACAGCAGTGCACCACACAGCTCAGAGTCATGCCTGCAGTCTGTCATGAATGGTAATTCAGAGAAGACTGATATCATGAATAGGAACCTTCCAAGAGGAGCCCATTAGCACTCTCTCTGGAAAGCAGCATCTGCCGCTCTCTCACACCTCACCAATTACTCCCCCCTGCAGGTAGAGATGGAAGTTCTCTCTGTGGGATGTCACCACTGATGGACCTGGCATGTGCGGGACACAGAAGGTGGCCAAGTCATCCCATTCCTCCCTTCCAGATGCAGGTTCCTGACCTGGCTGGCACCTTCCCATGACTGTTTGTCCCTGGGCCGGGTGTGTTGCGATGCTCCCCTGGGACATCTGTGCCACTTCTGGAAAGTGCCAACTTTATAGGTAACATATGGCCTTGCTTGAAGCACATTGCCATCATCTAAACTGAGTCCATTGGTAGGACTAGGCTTCATGCACCCAGTCTCCTGTGATGACTGCCCTTTTAACTTTCCTTCACAGCTGGGACAGCTGCAAGCTTGGCATGTCCCCCTCCTCCCACTTCCTCTATTCAACTGAGTGGGATCTGCAGGTGGAAATGAACCTGGGATGAGCATATGAGAGAGGAAATGGTCTGCCTTCAGTCCTTTGTCCAGGGACTCAGGGCAGAGTGCCAGGAGTGGGTCACAGACCAGAAGGAGAGGAAGGCCACCTGGGAAGAGCTGGTACAGCAGCACAACACCAAGTTCTCCACACTCACCTCAGTGGTGGAACACATGGCTTCCTGCATGGAGTGGGCCACAAGCCACCTCCTCACCTACCTGATGGCTTTCTCTGCAAGGGTTCCCAGAGCTGTTGGGGTCCCAAAACATAGAGAGTGGGCCTAGGGCAGTCCCTCCCCTGGAGTATGTCCCCCCAATAAAGATTCCTGTTTTTTTTTTCAACAACAATGTCTTTGTTTGTTCTGCAGGGGAGGGAGAAAGGTAGGAAGGGAGGGTGGAAGAGGAAAAATGCACACACAGAATGCTGGGACCCCCTGTAGAGAGGAACTGGGGAGTGTCTCAGAATTGGTCTTGCATAAAACTGTCCTTCAAGGCCTCTCTGCTGAGCACAGCCCCTTGTTAATGCAGTTTGTCATCTGTCAAAAGGGAAATGCTGTATCTATGTATCTGCTGAATTGCTAGGTAACTTGTCTTCCTTTTTTCTGCCTCTTTCATTTTTCACTTCAGTTTTATATTCTTGTAAGAATTCAGTGTCATTTGATGTTTCTCTTTGAGACCCTGAAGCCCTCTCTAGTTCAACCTGAAAGACTGGATCTGAATATCATGAACCAGGGGAGCAAGGGATAGGTTTCGTCACCCAGGATCATGATCGGCATGTCCTCCTCTCCGACTCTGATGGTGCAGTCTTGGTAAAAAAGTGCTCGCATGCATCTTTCAGAGAGGCAGGAGTTCTGAAAGATGTGGGTGTCATGAACCTTTCCCGGCCATCTGAAGAGAAGCAGCAAATGGGCTCTGGAAGTTATCAGATTCTTTCTAAGTATAGGGTGTGTGAGCTGGAATTAGTGTAATAAGTGGGCCTTACTTCCCCTGCTAGTTGCTGAAAACGTGGCACAGTATCTAGCCCTGGATTGGACATCAGTCTGGAGGGGCATGCAAACAGCTGATTCAGTGGGACTTTGATACCCAGAAGGGGAGGACTGTACAGCAGTGTTTCTTAAACTTTTTAAGACTGCGGAACACCAAACAATATTTTTTTGTATGGGGAACACCACTTTTTTGTTGAGCAAAAAAAAAAAAAAAAGGGAGGCTTGTCCCTTTAACGGTGGCCATTTTGAATTCTGTTCTCTCCACAACACACCTCAGATTGCCTCCAGGCACACCAGTACACTTTAAGAAATGCTACTGTACAGTGACATGGCTGCAGGGCTGAGTCACAAAGAGAGAGCATTTGAGAGTCCTAGACAGGTTGTTAGCAAGTGGGAGTATCAGATCTGAATGAAGGTAATTTCCCGATGTGACCATAAAGAGGCACCTAGTGGTGAGTGAACTAAATGATACTGCCCATGCCTTCTGTCGCGTGGGTTTAGCTATATTTAAGCATAAAGGGGGGAGAGAGGGAAGCTAGATAAACATTCAATTTGGTCATACAAGTGCTTTTTATGAATCTGCATGGATGCACAGGTATAGGCATTACCATGGAAGTCACTGCAGTTGGAAATAAAAAGGTTGTCATTTTCTGAAATAGTATTTTGTGAGTATACCTCAGTGTTTTCCTATAGCAAAAAGTAAACAGAATCCATAAGGAAGAAGTGTAACTTCACAGTGACAGTGAAAAATAAAATAAATGTGTTGGGAGACTGGATGTTTGCTTTTCCTTGTCTTTTCTTTGATAATGAAACAGTCACGATTTTGCCCATAATAAAATTGTTACCATATTCAAAGTGAGAGCACTGATGTCAGGCCCTTCCACCAGGATGAAGGGCAGAGAGGAAGGGGAAGAGGACAACCGCCCCAGAACCTGGCAATTGAAAAGGGCCAGGGCTCCCAGCTGCCCCCGTCGCTACTTCAGTCTCGGTGGCCAGAACTCTAGGCCCTATAAATCACTGCCGGAGCACTAGCCGGCACTTTGGGTGGCGTAGAAGGGCTAGCTGGGGGAGGCTAGCCCAAGCCCTGCCCTTTTCACCTGAGGTCCCACCCATTCCGGTGGACACAGCCATGCCTCTACATCTTGCCCAGGGGCCCAGCAATCTGTTGGCTGCCTTGATTGTGGTTGTTAGACCTTTGTAGAAAATTTGTAAATTCTCAGGAATATTCACAGTTTCACGTGTACTTTATGAGATTCACAATTTCTGAAGCCCAAATTTTGGTATGCTGGATTGTGACATCAGTTTATAAGCAGAAATCACCATAGACCTCAAAACATTTTTTTAAAAACTGATGGTATAATATAGCGAAGATCTATTTATAGTGAATTTTGTGACATCTAAGCAAGAATGAATGATGTGAGGCAGGAAAAAAGAAAATTCCCCACATTTTTGCTTTCAGGCAACTCTTAATTTTGCTCCTGGGCCCCAAATTCATTTGTTGGTTCAATTTTGGTGACATGAGAGGTAATTCAGTTCAGCATTGTGCGCGCGTACAACAATTCATGGTTCAAATAATTATCTACAGGTGAACTGCACAATGACGTATTTTTCAATAACTAATCTCTTATTAGTTGTATCAAATTTTGACCAGACCATAAAACAGTTGTGCCATTATTCTCACATCCTCAATTTATTCACCTCCTTGATAAATAAGATGATATCCTGTTTATGACTTTTCCAATTTGTGGTGCTACAAATATTGCAGGATAAGGAGACTTCTTATGTCAGCCTATGAGAAGCAGCACATATCTGTTTTGTGGGCATTGATCCTTTGGCGAAGTGTCTGAGACGTTTGTCCAATGTACATAGCGGACAGACACTTTCGGCACATGATTGCATAAATTATATTTCTGGATGCGCAGGAATATGTGTTCTTGATCTTATAACTCACTTGGTTGGGTCCAATAATGGTATCAGCAGAGTGAATATGTGGACAAAGCTGGCAACGGGGTTTGTTGCAAGGGAAGGTACCAGGGTTGGTATTAGTGTGGTATGTCCTGTGGTTGTTGGTAAGAATCATCTTGAGGTTAGGTGGTTGTCTATAGGAGACTATGGGTATCAGATATCAGACAGGATCACAAAGAAAAAACAGTTTCTTGCCATTTCAACCAGAAAGGACATTGTCTCAACGACTTGATTACCTGCATCCTGCTTTAAAGACCTTTTAAGACTTCACTTCGAAGAGAATCCTCTGAACTGTCATCATGCTTAAATTCGACACTTTACACGCAAATTTGAATAAAGACGCTAATTATCTTACCCATTACAAAGATAGCTTCCCTAGTTATCACCTCTAATATCATTAGCTCACAGACATTTACCTCACCCCTCTTCCCCCCCTCCATCCCCCTTCTGTTCTGAAATTTGATTTGTCCTTTTCATATGCGTTCATTTTTTTAATTGTATCCTTTGGTATATATGGTTGTGACAATTTTCTTCTACTATTTGATCTGAGGAAGTGGGTCTGGCCCATGAAAGCTCATCACCTATTAAACCATCTTGTTAGTCTTTAAAGTGCTACACAGTCCTGTTTTTTGTTTCATACCAAACCATGTACTGGACAATGGGGTTAATGAGGATCCAGGTGGCTCTGCCCTGTTGTATCTGTGAGATGTGCCATGGTTAGAGGGAGGACCTTGAAAAGGAACCATTCCATTCCCCAATATTACCAGTGAATTCATTTTGTGTGTCTATCCCCTTTGTTGGCTCATTGATTATCAAGACTGGGGAAAGACTTTAAAATTCTCATGCTTGGAGGGCTAAGTCACAAGAAGAGGTAGACCATCAGAGGCCTGCAGTTGCAGTTTTCATACACTAGTTTAGAAACAGATATATTTGGATCTATCCAGTTTACTAGCATAGAATGAGTTATTGTGGTATAGATCAGTCATCTCTTATACCAGTATAACTGGGACCACACAAATGGGTTGGACTGATACAATTCTATCTGTCTCTAAACTAATGTTAAAAAATCCTGAATATAGATGAGCTCTCACTCTTCAGTGCCAAATGCCACATAAAGGTAAATTTAGTGAATGCTTTGCAATTTGAAATATTAACTAGGCATCTTCCTGGCATGGAAGAAATGTTAATGTTTGTCACGTTTTTCTAACAGCTCATGTCTGTGCAATATAAAGGGATTTATATTTGGGGGAAATGTCTGTTGTAGCTTGGTGACTTCCCACCTAGGGAAAAGCATTCTCTCTTATCATGACAACTTCTCTAATATATACCAGAGTTCCTTAATGAGTCTGTCATTTTCTTCATCATTTGACAGGTGTTTGATGTAGACTAATTAATGACATACAGCCATTTGTGCACCAGTGATGTGAAACATTAATGGTGTTGCTGAGTTTATGCAATATCATTAGTGTGTCTTTCTGACATTATCAGACATTATTTCCTATAGTTTGTGCAAAATAGCTCTTGTGAGCTCTCCCAAGAAATCTTGTGTATCAAACAACCTATAATGAATTACCATTGTTGGCTAAGTACTGTACTGTTCCATTAGGGAGACTAGAATAGAATCCTATTGCTCTATCTTGATCGGTTACTGTAACTGTTTCCTTGTTTGCAGTAGGGATGGTCTTTAATTAGACAGCTATGGCTAAAGCACTGGGTTAGGTTGCTGTGTCTCTGGATTAAGGACCTCACTTCCTCCACAGATTTCCTGTGTGACTTTGGGCACATCCTTTAAAAGGGTGACCAGTTCCTCAAATAGTTTTAGTGAAGCTGTGTCAGTTTACAACAACTAGTTGAGGTATGAGCCAGGGAAGTTTATGTTTTTAAAGTCAAAAACAAAGTTCAGTGTGATTTATTGTACTGGCAGAGTGTAAAGCTTGGGGAAATAAACGGGTGTCTTTCTTTTATGGATGCTATATAAAGGTTGATGATATTGCATTCTGTCATAGTTGTCAGAATTACCTCCCATTGCAGTCTTTTTAATGTCAGATCTTTCACAAGACTCAGGAAATGTAATATAGGGTTTTTTTTTAAAGGAGAAAATAAACTTAGACCCAAATAGTGTGCTCTCGTAGTACTGAGGCAACATCACAAATTAAGTAGATAATGCTAGTGTCAATGAAAGCAGATTGTAGTTAATGAATATATGACATTTCTTACCAACCCAAAATGAATCTTTCTCCCTGTTTTGAATCTTGTCCCTTATGCATTTGAGTTGGTCAGGGCAGGTCTTTGCACCAGCAACTCGGCATAAGGTACACAGCTCCAGCTATATAAAATATATAGCTGGAATTGGCTTACCTTAAGCTGAGCTTGGCAGCGTTTCCACAGCAGGAGGTAGCTGGGAGCAAATGCTGTTGTCTGCTTCCCTTACTCCTCACAAGAGCAGGAGTTCCTGCTGCCAGCAGTACCCTCTGAGTTTGATTTAGTGAGTCTTAACTATACTTACTAAATCAAATTCCAGAAGATTGATCGCAGCAGCAGCAATCTTCCATTTTGTGTAGAGAAGGCCTCAGACTCAGCTTCCTCTTCCCTGTTGTGTGGGCCTAATGTGGACATTGACAGCATGGGAGAGACAAACTTCCTGGTCTATTTTCAGGTATCTGGCCCTGGCCCAGCAAGCAACAATCCAGAACTGCAACTGCAGAAAGTAAAAGACATATCAAGCTCTGAGCTGCAGCATGCTCAGTTAGGATGGAATATATTTTTTAATTTTTTTAGCAGTAAATTCCATGAAATCTCTTACTGAGTATGTGTGAACTACAGTTTTCAAGGACTTACAACTTGGTCAGATTTTGGTAGATCTTCTTGGAGAACAAGACAACACCTGCCATATAAGCCATCATTCCACCTGCGGAAAAGTGTGATGGTGATAGTTGTGTTCAGAAAAGGGTTACAGGAAAAGTTTGTTATTGACACAAACATATTTTCCTATCAGTTGTGCAACCATTTCTGAGAACCAAGTGACTGGAATTTTAAAGAAAGACAAAAAGGAGGGGGAGGGAGGGAGCCCCAAACTGAGCATGCAGTAGACAGCTGAGACTGAAAGTTTCAGTTCAAGCAATTAGTTTGGCAGAACTTATAGGCACATGAGGATAAGGTCTTATAAAGGGAGTTACTGGGCAATCTTAGTATGCAGTGCTAATACCCTACTTGTAACCAAAGCCAGATGCACACCAGGTTGGAGGGAGACAGAAGCATGGAGGGATGTTCGCCTCTGTCATGAGGCTCTGGATATGCTCCATAGGGCTGACAGGTGTTTGGTTTTCAACTGGCATATTCAATCAAAAAGGGACCCTGGAAGCTGCCACCGGGACCTTTTAAAAGTCTACTTGGTGGCCCAGGGAGTGGGAGGGGCACAGGCTAAGGCAGGCAGGCTCCTCCTGTGGGTCTGTGTGACTTTCAGAGCAGCTGCCAGGTCTCTGTGGCCCCTAGTTTCAGGGGTGGCCAAGAAGGCTCCACTCATTGCCCTTGCACCTACGGGCACTGCTCCCGCAGCTCCCATTGGTAGCAGCTTCCTAGGAGCTATCGCAAGTGCTGCCATGACCCTGCACCTCTCACCCCAACCTAGCATTTGCATGTGGGAGGGGAAAGATCAAGGAAAAAAATAGCTAGATAGATTCATGGAGGTTAGGTCCATCAGTGGCTGTTAGCCAGGATGGGTAGGAATGGTGTCCCTAGCCTCTGTTTCTCTGGAGGTGGATGACAGGAGGGATCATGGGAGGACTACATGTTGTGTCCCCTCCTTCTGGGGCATCTGGTATAGGCCACTGTCAGCAGACAGGATACTGGGCTGGATGGACCTTTTGTCTGACCATTCTTATGTTCTTAATCCTTCTTAAAGATTGCACCCCCAAGATCCAAACTCCTTCCCCACCATGAAGTGCCACTTGCACCCCAAATCACTCCTCCCCAGACTCACCTCAGAGCTTGCAACCCAACATGTCCCTTCTCAGGGGGAGGAAGGGAAGAGGCATGGATTGTGGTGGGGTGGGGCCTTGGGAGGAGGGGATGGGAGGCAAGGAGGTTCAGGTTTGTGTGGTTAGAAAGTTGCTCATGTCCTCTTTCCTCATCGATTCTTATGTGGAAACTATATTCTAGATGTCAGAGGGGCCTACACTTTCTAAATAATAATAATGACACAGCAATTGCTAGATTTTTCTGCAGACTGAAAGCTGGTGAGAGAGAGACTGCAAAGCTCTCTCATCATTATAAATAGGAAACATTATAGTTCGAACTAGGGTGGCTAATGTAGGCAATCGAACTTGCAAATAAAGCCCGGGATTTAAATATCCCAGGCTTTATTTGCATGTTCCCGGGCGCCGTAATTTTAAAATGCCCCATAGTTCGAACTCTCTGGTCGTGGCTACACGTGGCACGGACTAGGTAGTTTGAATTAAAGCTCCTAATTCGAACTACAGTTACTCCTCCTGCAATGAGGAGTAACGGTAGCTTGAATTAGGAGCTTTAATTCAAACTACCTAGTCCGTGCCACATGTACCCGCGGGCAGGGAGTTTGAACTACGGGGCATTTAAAAATGGCAGCGCACGGGAACATGCAAATAAAGCCCGGGATATTTAAATCCTGGGCTTCATTTGCAAATTCGAATGCCTATATTAGCCACTCTAGTTCGAACTAGGGTGGCAGTGTAGACATACCCTCTGATAGGAAGGAAGGAAAGAGGGAGGGAGGGAGAAAGAAGCAAGCTCCAGGGAGGAACTGTGAAAAGCAGTCAGCTCTGGAGGTAGATCAGGCTTAAGCCTTCATTTGCCAATTACAATACTATCTTTTTCTTACTTTAAGATTAAAAAAGCAAAACTGTGAAGTGAGGGTTTTTTTGGGGGGGTAAGGGTGGGGGTGTTTTTTTGGATAATAACGCATTGTGAGGGCAGGGGCTCAGGTGAGTAAGTTTAAGGGGACCTTGTCCATTCAATGTCTTGGTCATGTTGAACTGACTTGCTAAGATCAGGACAGGGAGACATGACAAACTGGTGAGCCTTTGATGACCCCATTAGCCAAATCTCACATTTGACAAATCCTTTCAGCAAGAGCTGTAGATCCCTAAATAAAATCACTTTCACATAGTGATTTGTTTGTAAATAGACTATCAGAAGCATTAATAAGTCAAGGTAATATATGTATCAATGTGACCAAAAACAAGTATCTGATATGATGATTATATGCACATGATAATACTTCCCTAGATTTTGGGGATTAATTAGTTAATTTTTGTATTGTGATTTGAAGATGAAGTGTGCGTGTATGTGCTCAAAGTTGTTTTGTTCTATGGTCTTCCATTCCATAAAGCTAAATTAAGAGTCAAAAATACTCCCATCTATTTTTAGCTCCCAGATTAGAGTAGCAAAGATTGATTCAATGAAGTTTTTTAAAAAAACCACTTGTTCAAAGTAAACAATGTTTTTTGCTGTTGCTGCGCCTTTCTTTTACACATATAGAAACACTGAGATTTGGCTGTTTTGAGGTCTCCTTTCAAATCCATGGAGGCTGAGGAAGGAGTTATCACTGCAGAGAAGGCATTTAGCTCTGCTAAGCACAATGCGAAACGCCTCAAGGCAATTTTCAATAAATTTGCAGGAGAATACATAGCAGTTAGATTTATGAGATTCTTTCCTCTGAGCTATATAGCTTTGTGTTCCTGAAAGATGTTCCTTTTTAATGCAAATGAGATAACTCTAACTTTTAGCACAGAGCACTCACTTTTGTTTTTTGCTTTGTTTTCTACGCTTTTATCTCTCTAGATCTGCTGTTGTTGTACTCTTCTACGGTATAACTGAAAAGAGCACTAAGCCACAATCCTGCAGGATGCTCAGCTCCCTCCTTTCCTACTCAAGCTGAGAACTCAGGGCTCCTCTGTGCTTCCTAATTTTTTTTCTCTTGCCCTCCATTCTTCACTCTATTGGGATTTATTTTGTGTTTTTTTTCTTTTAAGTAAAAAAGTCCCTGTGCATCTTCCTATTTCACAGATACCCCCAAAGTTCTTTTTTCCATACGTTAGATTAACCATTATACCCACACTTTTAATTTCAAATAAATGTTACTAATAAAAAGCATCAGAAGGTTGGTGGTCTAGGGAAGCTGAAATTCCCTATGTTGAGGACACCCAGTGCAGAGGCAATGGGCTTGATTCTTCTCTCACTTAAACCAAATGTATGGAGGTGAATAGCAACTGATGTCAATAGTATTACTTCTGAATTTTCTCAGGCTAAATGAGAGGAGAACTAGGTCCAATGTTTAGCACCAAATCTCGATGCTATCTCTGGGAGAGAAAAGTTTATTTTCCACACCCTTGGCCATTCTTGCAAGCTGGTTAACACCGGTGATTAGTTAGGACCAAACAATGTGGTGGTAGTTCTGAGAGATCAGCTAAACTAGGACCTGCCTTTCATAAATGCCATATAACAGGTAAGGTAGTATGCTCACAACTGATCTGTGCTAGATTTATGTCAATCTGTCAGATTCTAGGGTTAAATTTTAAGCTTCGCATCTACCCAGTCTCTACTTGGGTACATACAAAACTAAGCATGCCTCCCCCACACAGTAGTAGACACCAGCACATCCATTTTTAATTTTGTAATTTCTATGCATGCATAATTGGTTGAATTTAAATCAGAAAAACTCTGTGTACATGGACAGTATCAAATTGTTTGCACAGTGACTAGGATCAGAAAATCCACATCTTGTATGTATACGTTGTCTAGGATTGTGACTTTCTGACTTGAAATAGGACTAATGCAGGTACATGATGTGAACAATATGAGGGAAGTTTTATCTCCTAAACAGTACACTTACCACCATTGTTGCTGTTCCTTTCATGGCAGTGCTTGCTTTCAGTATAATCGTTCATTATGGCAATTCAAGAGGAAAAGGAAAACACATGTTTATGTTTCTATAATTATCGTGGATGAGCTACAGTTAAACAGATGGGATTAAATAAGGAAGCAAGCAAAGTCTCTTGAATTTTATAACCATGAATATTGTTAGATACAGCTCTTGGTTTCTGTTATTTCCACTCCGATTCATCTGATGAAGTGGGTTTTGCCCACAAAAGATCATGATTCTATATATTTTAGTTAGTCTCTAAGATGTAAGACCACCACTCATTGTGAGAGAACATGAAGCAGTTTTGAATTTAGAAAAGGAACTGAGAAAGCAGGGAAACTGTTGCCTGGCACAGCAGGGGTTAAAGAAAACCTGTGGGTTTAGCCAGCTTCACCCACTATACATGCAGCCAATGTGGAACCGGGAGGGGGGAGAAAAGAAGGGAGCCTGTAGGCACAGACTAGCAAACTGTCACTCAATGCAGCAACTGGGAACAAGTAAGTCTTCCCCTGTAAAGGGGAGCCTGCAGGATTGCTCCAACTATGCGGTAATCAGCCCAACAGGGCCACATCCCAAACTAAGACAACCTACACAGAGGACTGCTCTGTTACTCATCATCTAGCCATTTAGGCTGCCTGGCCACTGAAGATCCTATCACAGGAGCCAATCCTCTGAAATTTACAAAATGAAAAAGAATAAACGTTACATAACTGAATTATGTTTATTAACTTTTACTCGAGCTACTGAAAATGTCTTCATACACCACCCCTACATGAGTTACTCACATTAGGTAACAGCACAGCAGGGAGAGCAGTCTCCACTTGCGTTTTTTAATACGTAATGGGTCAGGTGTTGAGTCTGTCTTATCCAGTGTGTCAGCTAGTATAGAAATGGCATTGTTTCCTTTCCTCTTATGAAAGTGGGAAACCAGGAACCATATTTTATCTCAGAGGCACAAACTGGTCCCTGGCCTGCTCTTTGAATAGGGTAACTATGTATTGTGCTTGGGACTTCTGGCAAAGCCACCATTGATCTTGTATGATTAGGTAACTTGACTTCTTTTTATAAGAGCAAAAAGATTGAATGACTGATCAAGATAAGGGATTGTTAATAATTGTACTATTCTCCACCATGACACACTTTTAATATACACATCAGTGGGACCACCTGTGAAGTCGGCATGGATGCGGGGAGTAGGAGTGCTAAGGGTGCTGTCACATACCGTAGCTGGAAGTGATTTCTATTATACAGTAGACATCCAATAATCTGGCACCAAAGGTACATTGGATATGCTGGAGTATCATGAGTTACTGCATACTTCCAACCCAATCCCCCTCCCCCCCAACTTTATGCTCGGTTTCCAGAGCTGCCGGTACAGCCGCACGTCTCCCTGCAGGCACTGGGGCACGTGCGCTGAGCGGCCGGCTTTTCAATGAGCTGGTTGGGATGCCGTGCATAACCCAATCCCCCTCCCCTTCCCCAGAGCCAAACACCTCCCCTCCCATCTCCTTCCCCTTCCCCAGAGCCAAACACCTCTCTTCCCTGCTGTAACCCAATCCCCCAACCTTATGCTTGGGTCTTGGAACAGCCGCATGTTTCCCTCCAGGTGCTGGGGCACATGCGTTGAGTGGCTGGCTTTTCAATGATCTGGCCAGGAGGCCATGCGTAACCCAATCCCCCTCTCCTCCCCTCCGTTTCCCCAGAGCCAAACACCTCCCCTCCCTGCTGTGAGTGCGGCTGACCTGAGCAGTTCTGGGTTCCGTCCCGGTTCCATCAGGAGCACTTGCCATTTTGATGATGGACTATTCAGAGTTCCGGACAATTGGATGCCCGACTATTGGAGTTTTACCGTATATAGGTTTCACAGATTGGTTCACTGATGCTTAGCACCCCCTGTTATAAAAATTGTTCCAGTGCCCCTGAAGTAAGGTGGATTCAGGGTGAATGAGGACAGCACAATCTGGCCCAATATTATTGAAAGTATTGGTATTGCTCTTGTACGAGTCATGGACTAGGGCTTCCAAGAAGATCACAGTTGAAATGTCAGTCAAGGGACAACATATGAGTACACACAAATGGGGGAGTACAATGAAACAGATACATTTGTGTCTAGCAGTGATCACTGTACACTAGGAGGTAACCATGGCCATGTTGTCTTCAGGCACCACAATCTTTACTGAGGCCTGTTAATGGGAGAAGAGGGGCAATTGCCCCTGGGCCTGGTGATTCAAAAGGGTGCAGGGCTCCTGGCCATTAGGACTACTGCAGCAGCAGTAGTGGCCAGAGCATTGGGCCCTTAAAATTGCCACCAGATCCCTGGGAGGTCAGCTCTGAGGGCTGTGTGTGTGTGTGGGGGGGGGGTGTCAGGGTACTGGCTGTCCCAAGCCCTGCTTTTTCTGACTGAGGCCAAGCCCCTTCTGGGAGCATGGAGCTAGCCGCCCACCCCAACCTTGGCAAGTCTGTCAGCCCTGCTGCTTGATTGAAGTATCTGTCAAAACTCCCCATTAACTTTAGTGGTGAGGTTGAGAATTTATAGAGCTTATTTTATCCTAAAGGATTTGGTGCAAAAAGAACCTAATACCATCAAAACCACTAACTCGATCAAACTTCATAGACAGAGCAAATTGCAAAGAAATCCTTGGCTTGGGAAGATATTTAATTGTTCAGCTGCATAAATGCTCTTTTACTAAGCTCCTTGTAAAATGTTTATTTGAAGAATGTTTGGCCTTTTAAACTTGTTTACTTGGATCACTGTAATACAATCCAGTTAACCAATACCAGCTGAGAGAGTAAGGCCTTATCAGATCAAAGTTGATGATATATTACACTAATTCATTATCTGAACAATGGCAGGATGATGATGTATTACAACCTAAACCAGTGCCAAACTGCAGGAACCGTGTTCAGGCTGTGCAAGCTTTTAAGTACAATAAAATAATATTAGCTGGATTATACCCAAAGTATAAACTGTGGGTGAGAGGAGAAGAGATTTATCCAATAGGAGGCTCCTAAAACTTTCATCGAAACAGATTTCTGAATTTCATTAGCCTTGTCAAACTGGGAATGGATTGGTTAAATTTGAGATTCCTCTCTTTAAAAGGACCCCAATATGGTCAGTTTAAAGGCATGAGAAGGAACAATGATTCTTAGGAAATAAAGTAGTGTGTTTATTGTGGTGTTTAGTCAGATACCTCTACCATTCTGTTTGCTGACTTGCTAGATGGCTTATTGAGATGGGAAGGCTGATGTCCTAATGACCCTATTCAATTTTCTTTTCTTGTTCACAAAATTGATTTTTTTTCCTGAGAGTAATTACCACTGACCAAATTCTGAAATCCATGAGCAGTGATGTTGGAACAATATATAGTGGGGGTGAACCACACTGTGAATCCTGTATATGATGGAAATCACTTCAAGACAGGTAATGCTAATGCATGTTGAGATCCTTCTCCTCCCCATGTCCAGCACCCTATCCATGAATTTTGCTTCGGCTAGGATTAATTAAGATTATAGAAGCATTTTGGGATTTGGCTTGATAGCTATATCATTTTAGAAAGTTTGTCTGTTTGATCAAGAATTCTTCCTATAGGGTAAGAGCTAGGACCTCCAAATTTGATATACTGCTTCCTGTTACCATAACTTAAAGAAACCTAAGGGTTTGGTTGTGCCAGGAAAATGGGATGTGCCTGGAATGGGATTGCTTCTCATAGATGTCAGCAAGTCACCAGGTCCTGATGAAATGCATCCCAGGATACTCAAGGAGCTGATAGAGGAGGTATCTGAGCCTTTAGCTATGATCTTTGAAAAATCATGGCAGACAGGGGAGATTCCAGAAGACTGGAAAAGGGCAAATATTGTGCCCATCTATAAAAAGGGGAATAAGAACAACCCAGGAAATTATAGACCGGTCAGTTTAACGTCTGTCCCAGGGAAGATAATGGAGCAGGTAATTAAGGAAATCGTATGCAAACACTTGGAAAGTAATAAAGTGATAGGGAATAGCCAGCATGGGTTTGTGAAGAACAAGTCATGCCAAACTAATCTGATAGCTTTCTTTGAAAAGATAACGAGCCTTGTGGATAAGGGAGAAGCGGTGGATGTCATATACCTAGACTTTAGTAAGGCATTTGATACGGTCTCGCATGATATTCTTATTGATAAACTAGGCAAATATAACTTAGATAGGGCCACGATAAGGTGGGTGCATAATTGGCTGGATAACCGTAGTCAGAGAGTTGTTGTTAACGGTTCTAAATCCTGCTGGAAAGGGATAACAAGTGGAGTTCCTCAAGGGTCTGTTTTGGGACCCGTACTATTCAATATCTTCATCAATGATGTAGATATTGGGATAGAGAGTACTCTTATTAAGTTTGCAGATGATACCAAACTGGGTGGGGTTGCAACTTCTTTGGAGGATAGGGACATAATTCAAAATGACCTTAGCAAGTTAGAGAAATGGTCAGAGGTAAACAGGATGAGGTTTAATAAGGAGAAATGCAGAGTGCTCCACTTAGGAAGGAACAATCAGTTCCATACATACAAGATGGGAAGCGACTGTCTAGGAAGGAGCATGGCGGAAAGGGATCTAGGGGTCATAGTGGACCACAAGTTGAATATGAGTCAACAGTGTGATGCTGTTGCAAAAAAAGCAAATATGATTCTAGGTTGTATCAACAGGTGTGTTGTAAGCAAAACTCGTGAAGTCATTCTGCCGTTCTATTCTGCACTAGTTAGGCCTCAGCTGGAGTACTGTGTCCAGTTCTGGGCGCCACATTTCAAGAAAGATGTGGAGAAATTGGAAAGGGTACAGAGAAGAGCGACAAGAATGATTAAAGGTTTAGAGAACATGACCTATGAAGCCAGGCTTCATGAACTGGGCTTGTTTAGTTTGGAAAAAAGAAGATTAAGGGGGGACATGATAGCGGTTTTCAAATATCTAAAAGGGTGTCACAAGGAGGAAGGCGAAAATTTGTTCCTCTTGGTTTCTGAGGACAGGACAAGGAGTAATGGGCTTAAAGTGCAGCAGGGGAGGTTTAGATTGGACATTAGGAAAAAATTCCTAACTGTCAGGGTGGTCAAATATTGGAATAAATTGCCAAGGGAGGTGGTGGAATCTCCCTCTCTGGAGATATTTAAGAACAGGTTAGATAGACATCTGTCAGGGATGGTGTAGACGGAGCTTGATCCTGCCTTGAGGGCGGGGGGCTGGACTCGATGACCTCTCGAGGTCCCTTCCAGTCCTATTATTCTATGATTCTATGATTCTATGAAAACCGAACAGAAAAAAGACAGAATCACCAAATTATGTACAGTCCTCCAAACTGACATAACTGAGCAAATGTTTAAAGTGATTGCACCAAGATGAGCCAGAGAAATAGGATGAACCTGGAATAGGATATATATCTCAATAAACCTTACAGAAAAGAGATAAAATGGAGAAATTTTGAGTGGTGCTCTGTAAACCAATGCTTAGGGTTTGAAAACTAGAAGAAAATGTTATTGGGAAGTTAAATTGACTATAGCCCTTTTTTGTTAAACCATAATGAATGTTAAGATTTTTATAGGGAGGTAGAAAAAATACTTGATAGAATGTCCATTTTTAAAAATTACTAAGAAAAAGAGAAAATTAACAATCTTTTTTAAGAAATCCAAAATAAAAATTAATAAAATAAACTATTTTTTGAAAAAATACAATCATTGAAATTAAAGGAAAATGTATGTGCTTTTAAAAAAAGCGTAACTGAATTAAGGGCCCAAGGAATGCTTGGTAAACCTCCAAGTTTATTATATTTATCATCAGTAGCTCTCATCATGTGTCATGCCCTAGAGTTTATATCTTCTTTTAAGACTTCACACTACTACCATAGACAAAACAAGCAAGTGTGTGTGAGGGGTAACAAATAGAAGAAAGGGGACCAGGTATACAACGAAGGACAAAATTAGATGACTGCCAATATGTTGTTGAATTAATATTTGATAAGAATGGTGTTTGATACTCCATATAGATTTACCCTTTAGCCCTGCTGTTATGTTTTGATAATTCAAAGAATTTGGCACCTCTTGTGATTAGGTTATATAGACTAAAGGATATATAGAATATTTATGAGCTTAACACCTAATACGCTGCATAGTTCTGAAAATTGTGTACTGTAATTGGTGTTGGGATTTTTGAAACCCTCCTTTGCAAAGAGCCTTTCTTCTGTCTCTTTTCTCTCTTTGCACCTTCTCACAGTAGCTGTTATCATAATATATTTGATATCTAAAGAGGAAGGAGGAGCCAGTGGTTTGGGGTTCAGTTCCTTGCTCCAACATAGGGGACCTGTGCACATCTCAGTTCCAACAACATTTTCAGAAATGACTTGGCATCCTGAATGTCTGAGGCATTTCTGAAAATGAGAATTAAGCTGACTTAGGTATATTTCAAAATTTTACTCTTAGCCTCCTTGTTGTCGTTTTCCATAAAATGGTCATGCTGGTACATTCCCAGGGCCACTGTGAGAACAGGTACATTAAAGTTACTAAAATACTATAGCAATTGGTGCCATACAAATACCTATAATTTTTTTCATGAGAGGACAACTGAAAGGAAGGAAAAATGCTCAATTGTTTGTCTACAGAAGAAAGTATTTTGAAAATTCATCTCAAAACTGTATTCTGTGAATTGTTAGGAAATTCTGAAAGAAAACTGACTTCAGTTTTCACTTGACGTGTTCTGTTTAGTTGAAAATTTATTACTGACATGATTTGTTTGAAAACTGAAATTCATGCTGTATTTGTATCTATGTAGAACTAAAAATAGGCTTAGTTTATTTAAACATTTCTCACTATGACAGGATTTACATCACATCGAGGTTTTCAGTGTTAATCTCTTTAATAAACTTGTATGATTTATATATTTTTTCATTGTCTTGAAGATAGAAGACCCACTTGAACATTATCTTGAACATAAAAAAGACTCATTCTATTGGTTATAGGTATGAAAGCTATTTTTATGTAGTTTGTGTGTCAGAGATTGCATATATGTATATTAAATAAACACTGGTTGAATGCTAAACATAAAACTCTAATTTCATGACATTTGGAAAATTTACAACTGTTTCCCATTGTAATTTTAACTCTGCTGTCTTTTTCATTTCTTATATGTGATCATATAATGCTGGCTGAAAGATGTATACTAGATAGCAAATATTTTTCACACATCAGCTCTGTATTTGGAAGTACAGAATCTTTCCTCTGCATTCTTCTGCCTACATGACTCAGGATATGTTTTGTTTTCTTATGTAGTGATGTCAACTACAGTTAAATAAGCTATTGCAATACTGAACATGAATTTTAAACTCTTGTTGCATTAAATCTGGTGTCATTTGATTTTGCATATATCCTGTTACCACTATGAAGAATGACAAACACCTTAAGGAATACAGGAAGAGAGAGAAAAAATAATGGTACCATAATAAATTTACTCATTCAACAGAAAAGAAAATAACTTGTCCACGCCCCGGGCTTTGTAGGAGAATCACTGGAATTACTTATATTTTAAAAAAATATATATTAAGGGGCACTACTTTGACTTTTGCTTTTGGCTGTAACTATGTTGTTCTATGTGTGGGTGGTGCTATAACTCATGATAGATAAACTGAACAATTATAATTTCTTTCTCTTTCCCAAAAGGATATGGCTAGATAGCCTCTCAGCCTTGCTGTTAGTAAGAGATAAAGCCACAAAGTATAAAGAACAGTTAGCTATCCTCAGAACAGTTGCTTTCTCATTACTCTAGTTCTTTTTCCACTTAGCAACATGCTGATCATGAAACAAGTCAGACACCTAGTGTCTAGTTCAGATTAATCTGTTCAGTTAATATCTAATTCATGAACCAACTGAATAAAACCTATGCTCAAAAAGGCTCTGCTCACTCAGTATTGTAGAAATGTTATGCATGTTTTCATGCATTCCTTTTACAGGGTAAAGTCTAGTTATTCAGAAACCAGTCCAAATCTGAATGCTTTGTGGGAAGCAACTTAATTCTCTGTGAGAGAAACTTATGGATGGTACTACATACTAATCTGTAATTAAAGTGTAATAGGAGTAAGTTGTATGGATATTTAACTGGTGAAGGCAAATGTAATTGTTTTAGGTTGGCTGGCTTCCTGATGGTGGTCTTTATTAAACTGTACAGAGGCATGTGGAGTATTAGGTGTGATGTATTTTGTTCAGTTATGTTAAAGATGCCTCAAGCATATGGAAGAATATCCTTTTTATCATTTGTATGAATTGAAATAAATAAGTGTTTGCTATCATACAAGTAATATTTGAAATGGCGTTAAAGATACTTGAAGCTATGCAAATAATTGATCATAGATAATGCCAAAACTTAACCCAGTCTATGCTGACCAATACAAATCCTAAATCAATAAAGCAGCAAGGCAGACTAGGGCCATGGGATAATTGTAACAAGTTTTGTTTGTTTCTGTTTTATATAAAGTACCCAGTGCCGGACCGAGCCATAACTGCACCTTGGGCAGCGGGTTGCACGCGCATGCACGGCCTGGCCCAGGTGCGCGGCATGTGCACGACTCTTCCCCTGGGCGCGCGGTGCCCCTTTCCACTTCAATCAGGTGCACCCCATAGGTTGGAGCCCTGGGCAGCTGCCCGGCTAGCTCCTCACTCCTCCTTAATCTGGCCCTGAAAGTACCATAATACTAAGTGGTGCTACTGATAATGGCAAGACACCTGTATAGTCATGTAAATCATACTGTCATGAGCCCATGTGATATCTTCCTGTGAGAAGGAGGAAAAAATTATTGAGGGAATCATCAGAGGTTTCTTCATAACTTTCCAAATGGAAGGGGGAAAGTGAGTATGGCCTTTCTGGGAGGTAGGTTTTGGCCAATATTTCTCCAAATCAGCATACCAATGGGAAAAATCAACCATGCAAAGGACTTATGCTGCCACTGCCCCTGAAATACTCGCTGTTCCTGTAGTTTTGAAGAATGGCATCAGTGGAAAATTAGATATTGTTTTATCCTCTTTACTACTGTTTAGCTTTGCATTAATCTACAGTAATTGGTTACTAGAAATTCAGGCTGATAGTACCTAGAGTTTCTCCTAACTGATCCATGAAACTTCTCTTTTGAGGTATAACCATGTAGAACTATGATACTGTAATGTGAATTAAATTGAATCTGATCACAAGATTTAAAATGCACTGATGAATCTTAGAACCATGGATGGATTGTTATTGCTAATGTCTGAATTGCTATGGGCTGAGTAACTTGCTGGACTCAGAGGGACAGAGTCACAAGTCCATTACATCCGAATCAGTCCAATGTAACACTGTTGGCTTCAGTAAATTGAAATGGGTGTAATGGAGTCTGAATTTGACATAGTCTCTCTCTTTCTCTAAACTCAATGGCTGCGTCTAGACTGGCATGATTTTGTGGAAAAGTTTTTCTGTTAAAAGTATTTCCGCAAAAAAGCGTCTAGATTGGCACGGATGCTTTTGCACAAAAAGTGCTTTTGCGCAAAAGCATCCATGCCCAGTAGACACGCTTTTGCGCAAGAAAGCTCCATTGGCCATTTTAGCCATCGGGCTTTCTTGCGCAAAAAATTAAGGTGCCTGTCTACACTGGCCCTCTTGTGCAAGTATTCCTGCTCAAGAGAGCTTATCCCTGAGTGGGAGCGTCAAAGTATTTGCGCAAGAAGCACTGAATTCTTTCAGTAGAACGTCAGTGCTCTTGTGCAAATTCAAGCGGCCAGTGTAGACAGCTGGCAAGTTTTTGCACAGAAGCAGTCGCTTTTGCACAAAATCTTACCAGTCTAGATGCACTCAATGTGTTTTGCTCTAGGAAACTGTCAGGCTTCATTCCCTTCCTCCCTCCCTACTCCCAACATTTACATTTCTGTTTACAGATCTGGATTCATGAAGTGTCCATGTACTGCTAACCCAGAAAGGAAGGTAATTTTTTTAACCTGAATGTATTCACTTTCATTATGGCAATCTAAATATTGACTACCCATTTGTCTCTAGAAAAAGTTAATTAATTTTCAATTAAACTTTTCAATTTTATCTCACAGATAATTTATTTTTTATGAAAGCTTTCTCAAGAGACACCTATTACTGTGTGCAGTACAAAGTTTACTTTTTTCACAGATGTGCATTAGCCCTTCAATCTGGTAACCAATGCAGAAGAAATGTCTTGTAGTCTGGGACTCAGGAGACTTTCTGACAATTCCTAGCTCTGCCACAGATATCTTGAGTGACCTTGGTCAAGCCCCATAATCCTTCTGTTGCTTCCTGATCTCTAAAGTAGTAGTAGTAATCAGTGGCATTGTGAGGGGTGTAGGGGGCAGTTGCCCCCAGCCACCACGCCTGGGATCACCACTGTAGCTACCAAAAGTTATGTTGTTCACTTTTTTATGATTATTTCCTATTTTGTGTATATTCCAACAGTCAACCTTGAAAAGGTTTCAGCGAAACCTTCAAAAAATAAATAGGACACGTTCAACACTGGAAGCCACAGGACACAAGATTACAACGAATGTGGAAGCTTACCGAAGACACTTTTAAATTTTGTTCTTTTTTTAAATTTATATTCTTATTTTTGCTGACTTAGAAATAAATAACATTTACATAGTAACAAATGATTGGGGGGCACAAATTTTGCCTTTGCCCCTGGATGCATAAAACCCTCTTTACACCACTGGTAGTAATTTTCCTCATCTCACATGCATTTAATTGATGCTATGCTGATGGGGTAAGATGGGATCAGAGAATGGCTATATTTTGCCTCGGGGGGTCAGAAAATCACCATATTTTGATGTGTTTTAACAGTGATGAGAAGGGGAGTTGTGACTTTGCTATGTAAAAAGTACTTTCACACTTAATAAATATTAATAAACATGAGGTAAATCTTCTAGTGGAGCAAGGCAATCTGTAGTGTTCATAAGTGTTCACCTTAACCTGCTAACACGTGAAAATTACAAAGCGACCTATCAACATGTGGATTATAACTCCTGTTAGTAAACATGCATTAGCTAATACATACTCAGAACTCACTTTGTTCCTAGTGAAGATAAAACATAACTCTAACGAAACCACTGTCATGCAGTGGCTTAAGAGCATAGGTGCCCACCTCAGACAGACCATCAAAAAGCCTGGTACAACCCCCAAATTGACTGAATTTTTGTACTTAGATTTCACTAACCAATTATTAGGTGTAAACCCCTCAGACACTGTGACAGTTTTGACATGGCTTATATTGAAGTACCCCTTTTACCTTTGGAAAAAGTACCCCTTTTACCTTTGCATCTTCCAATGCAATGTGACAGTTCTTCCCAATAAAATCATAATGTGTTGCTGCCACTTTCTTATAACTAACAGCTGATTATTTGGAACTGAACCTCATTCTTATGAATAACTAAATCTTTTATGCTAAGAGAGAAATTGTGAAATACTTGAAAATTATAGAGGGTTTTTTTAAAAGAGGGGAGGAAAATGTGTCTCAGTAATGGAAATTTAAGCCAAAAGTCATATAAAATGACTGAGTGATATAAGTATCGTTTCTATTATACTTAATTCAGGCTGCTCTAAGTGCTATCATTGTGTATATTAATATAGTGGTTGGGCATCTATATATAGATACATGTTTACAGGTTGGATTGCCACAAATTATTTTTAGAAAATCTATTTACATATCTAGGAAGTATAAAGATCAAATAGCCCTAAGATTGTTGATATGTGGTTTGTCAAATCTGCCTACTATGAATGGAATTTTCCAAATTTCTTTTCCTGTTCAGATGCTAAACTTAGATCATGAGGGAGTATGGCATTCTTCACATGAAAACAAAGTGTGGTACTTGGTTCCTTATTTGTTCAGTCTCCATAGCAGGCCAATATTGCTGAAGATTTAATTGAACCAATTTTTTTGCAGGAAACAAACATGGTAAATGGTGTGCAGTTCTCAGCCAGGTCCGCAAAATAGTACAGGTTAGGTAGGGTTTTTCCTTCTGAAAAAAAGTTGTTTGGTTAATTTATTTAAACTGACTTATCAATAATGCTAATTTATTCTTCAGTACTGCTGATATAAAAGCTGTTTGTGAAACATACTTTTCAGAGGGCGGTTCAACAAAAATGTTCTTAGGACTTATTTTACTTAGTTTCCTGGCATGTGCTTTTTCTAGTGACTTAGAGTCTTGAAATGGATAGAATTTAATTGCAACTATATATCCTCTAACTTTTCCCTGTGTTTAGTCAGCAGACAAAGTTTGTATTGCCTATGAGCAATTTATGGAAAGTAATTAACTGTTTTTGTAACAAAAAACAAAAAAACAATTTTTTATGGCTTTTTAAACCTATATGGATGACTATTCAGTCAGTGTACAAACAATAATACTAGTTGTGCTTACACAATGTAAATATTTTGGAGTTTGAAACAGCAAGTTTGGTTGAAAAGCAATACTCTAAGAACTATTTTGTCTGGTAAGTTCAATTACAGATTCCTTGCACCTTAGTGCAACATCTGACAACATGAATCTATCTAATGGAGCTAGGTCCTGCATTCCTGTGGCGGGGGGGAGGGAGGAGTGAAAAGCCTCTTTTGTTACATAACATTTCGGGAAACTGCTACATCCTTGCTATGTGACAGAAGCTGATATTTTCCAGTATCTTTCTAGGTATCAAAGTTAGGTTGACTGGTTTAATTCTCTGGGTCCTATTTGTTTCCCTCTTTCAAAGATAGGTACTATGTTTGCCCATTTCCAGCCCTCTAGGATCTCACTGGTTCTTTATGAATTTTCAAAAATAATAGCTATGCTTCTGCTTAATTATCCTAGAATGAATTTCATCAGGCCCCACCGATTTGAATGATATTCAGTGCTATGGCTTTGGTTTTTGTGGAGTTTGTTATTGAAGCCCTGGCTCTTAGAATCAGGTTTCTTGGGTTTTATTTTCTTTTTTCTTTTAAATTCTGGTTTTAAGTGTCTTGCCACCATGAGTGAAATAAGCTTAAAATTGTGAACCCTAAAGCCTCAGACACCGAAATCTCATGATTTTTAGAGCTTGACTTACGATTGCATCCCTCCTTTGTACAGGGTGTGTCAGCTTCATTCTGCTCCGCTGACTTGCACTGTCTTTGACTTGGTTTTTATTAAGGATTCCATCAGTGGTGTAACTTAAAGCTGTCTGGGCCAGGTGGAGGTCTGAGTAGGAGTGGCTCTGTTCCAAAGGTTGTCATGGCTAAGCCCCTTGCAGGACACGTCTACACAGCACTTATTTAAAAATAGAGCGCACTTCCTCCGACTTCCCTTATTCCTCATACAATGAGGTTTACAGAAGTCAGAGTAAGAAGCCCATTATTTAGCATTTACTTTGAAACAACGGGCTTGCTGTGGTGATGCACAATATGTTATTTCAGAATAATGTCACTTATTCCAAAATAATGCTAATGTGTAGATGTACCATCAGAGTCCTGCACGTATCTATTGATTTTTAAGGTTTCTTTGAACCTCTCTATTGATTTACAATGTTTCTTCCACTTATTACTTCTGTTTAACATGTCTAGAAGGATGCCCAGTAAAAATTATATATAATTAATAGATGTTGGTTTGAAATAGATCCTTTATCTTTCAAGAAATTGTACTGTCTTACTGTGAACCTTGAATGATTAAAAACTTCACAGGGGTAGCTGAGTTAGTCTGTAACTGCAAAAACTTATAAAACAACTAATAGTGTAGTAGCACCTTTAAAGACTAACAAAACATGGAGATGGTATCATGAGCTATTGTGATTCATGTGAAGAAGGTGGTTGTATCCACAAAAGCTCGTGATGCTATCTACATGTTTTGTTAGTCTTTAAGGTGCTGCAAGACTATTAATTGGTTTTTAAATTTTTCTTGAATGATAAATTCATTTTCAAAATAAACAGTAATGTTTCAGTCTGGTTACTGTTCTGTAGAGGACTCTGAAATAGCAAACATTCTGCCATCCATGCTGCTGTTTGTCTGTACAGTCGCCTGGTGCAAAGACAAAGCAGCCTTCTCCCTCTTTATCCTTTGAAAAGTAAGCATTTACAAGTCACTGAGATGTCTTTGTAGTTGTGTAATTTCCCACCATCACCAGTGGGTGCCTCTCTTGGTACTACTTATTTAGAACCTAAAGTGTGGGACAGAGGTTGAATAAAACAAGAACAGAAACAGATTGTAGTTCATGTATGAGCTCTTGTTGGGTTTATTTAGGGGCAAGGAGGAAAAAATACAATGATGATTATAGTTTATCTTGCTCCTTTAAATAGTGAAACATTTTATTCACCTAATGCTATCATGGTGGGATCCCAGTTTATAACCTAACTGCTACATTGCTAAGTGATTGTCATTTGATGCTGTATATGCTAAAATGAAGGCTATACTTCTCACTTTGTTCAAAGAATGATTTTGCTTGTGTACAGTTATCTTGCTGAAAACACTGGGACAACAGACTGAGTATTTTAACCCAGGAACATAATTGTGGCATAACTAACTTCCACATTTCCGCTGCCAGCTCCCAGCTGATGAGCTGCCATGTGAAATATACTGGCTTTCATTGGTAGTGATTAGCCCCTCCCGCTGGACCAGTGTGTAACAAGATGTGAATTAGAGCTGTTGTAACAAAGTTGAGACCACTTCTTAGCAGGCATACAGATGTCTCCACTTACCCTGTTTATTTCTGTAGCAGCTGTACAGAATGCCATAATTCTGCTGTCACTCTAAAAAGAGGGGAACTTCTTAAAGGAATAGTTTTTTCTCCTTGTGACGAGCTAAATAACTTCAGAAAATGTTTCAGAACTGGCATCTAGCTTACTGGAAATAGCAGGTCTCAGTTTTTAAAAAGTGGCTTTTTTTTAAACAACATTGGGATTTCTAGATAAATATTTCTTTCCTATTTTTTAAATTGCAAATTCAAGACAGTTGACTACAAGGGTGTTTTTGAGGGAGGGAGGGGGCATAATATAAATTATTTTTAAATCGAGAGCTTTAATTGAGATTATTTTACAATGTCAGTTGTGAGAGTTGAACTGGATAAACTTTCTCCAGAAGACAAGGAGGGTGAAAATGGTACCAAATCAGTTTTTAGTAAAGCCAACGAACTACATGCTGATTGCTGCAGTCTTCAACTTCACATCTCACACTCTGCACCTGCTGGTAAGCTTCATTTTTATTGATTACTTTTCCTCTCACCTGCCCCCAAAGCTGAATCTATTTATGCATGTAACATGTGGCATGAACTATAATACCGAACATAAAGAATAATTTTCATAGGGCCTTGTAATCAGTAGAGTTCTTGTTTTTAGCTTATGTAGAAGGTGTGCTCAGAAAAGAGGGTAAATCAGGTGCTAACTGCTTAAAAAATAAGGGGCTGCATTTCTTGTGTCTCCTAATAGCTGGCATACAGAGGCTGCAGTTCAGAGAAGGAGAGACAAAGGTGGCAGTCACCTTTGCATTATTTGGAATATGGGCTGCTTCAGGGGATGAAATTGCCTTGACATAAGACAATAGCATTTTATGGGTTATTTATGGGTTGTGCTGCAGCCCCAAATCTCTTTGGCACCAAGAGCTATAACTACTTACCAGCCCTTGCCAGTGGCTCCTCACAGTATCCAGGGGGAAATTCTTTCCTTGCCTTTTGTGGCTTATATGTAGGTTTTGTAGGCTGCCCAAGGAGCACACAGAGTTGAAACAGATCCTATGAAATGTGAGCAAAATTATCATCATGGGTGTGAAATTTTTATTTCCTTCAAAATGTTCTTGGTTGTGTCAAAATTCAGGTACATATTTATAGAATACCTCATATACATTCAAGGGTGTGTGTAATTCTCTTCAGACATCTCCCCTATGTCCTTTAATGTCTTCCAGTTTATTCAAATAATGCTCATCTAGGAAATACACTGCCTCCCTGTGGGCAACAGCACAGTTTTCATTGTGTATTTTGCCTCACATGACTCACTGAGGAAGCCTCAACTGGATTATTATTGCACCTGCACAGAAAACAAACAAGCTAAGCATACCTCATCTGAGGGTGAACATAGAAATGCTTTACCTTGATAAAGAAGAGCAATCCTAAATGGACAATGTAATTTTGACTTCACAAAAGCAGGTGAATAAATAAACAAGATTGTCAGCAAGAGTATTTTCTTAGTGATGAGCCTCCTGGAAGTATGTGCAATTATCCCTTCAAACATTCTAACTTTTAATAAATATTGTATACAAATAAACTGGTGTTACCTGATCCCCTGCAAGCAAAGTGAGTTGCTTGCTCCACATTTGTTTCTTGCTGTTAATAGTTCTTTTCTAATTATTTCATTTTTAATCTATGAAAATATCCATAGAGCCTAAATCCTGAAAAGACTTTGGCATCTTCTTAACTCTACCAAGTGAGGTAATCCCTTTGACTTCAGTGGAACTACTTGGATGTGTAAATTTAAACACATGCATAAGCCTCTGCAGGACTGGAATCCAGTTTTTATTGCCTGCACTGAGCAGTTTTACATCACAATATTGTTAAGTGCAATATTCTATAACAGTCCAGGGCCCAGAGCTGTTCCAACCCTTAATTTTCCTAACAGATCAAAACCTTAATTGAGCAAGGTACCTGGTAGGTGCTAAGAGTTTCGGATGGTGATGCGCTCTCTCCAATCCTCAACCCATTTCCTTCCAAAATATTGAAGGAAAAAGACAGGCCTTGCAGCATATCTAGATGGTTAGTAAATGCTGTTAAGGAGTCATGTAAATTAAAGAGACTTTGGCATGAGTGCTCTTGCTGACTGAAGGAATGGTAGTATGAGAGAGCCAAGCTGAGTGAGTTAATATCTTTTACAGAACCAACTTTTGTTGGTCAGAGACACGCAGACCTCTTCTTCAGGTCTGGAAAAGTGGGAGTATCATAGCTAAATATAAATGCGCCAGACTAAGCATAAAAGATTAATATATGTTGCAGGAGGCCAGTTGAAGTGGTCAAATTAATGCTGTTGCTCTCATAGGACAAAGGATAATTAGTAGGTTACAAATGTTTGTAATAAGCCAGAAAACTGATGTATTGGAGGCCTTGATTTTTTTTTATACCTACCAGTTATTAATTAAGTTCCTAGGCTCATCTTTCAAAGCTGCAGCTTTCCTTTGATAATGAGGGCTATGAGTTAGATATGTGTGATCACTTTGTGAAAAGTGTTTGCCCATCATGATGTGGGATTTGTATTTATCACTTCCCTTTATGAATTCACTTGAAAGCATAGTGATTGTTTTTAACCCACAAAGCTGCTGTTGGGCCATTTGATGCACTGGATGGAGTGCATCACATGCTGTAATAGGCATATGTAGTACCCATGGATCTTGAAAGATGTGCCACCGGAGACGTCTCTGGGTTTTCCATCAGTTCAGGAAGGATCTGGAGCTGTTTTGAGTTGGTAGTTCCTGGTCTGTGGAGTGCTTGGTGGTTGAAGGCCAGAAGAGAAGGTTCATGAAATATTATTCATGGTGTAGTCCCCCTTAAGTATTAATTGTAATTATTTGATATGCTGTATGGATTCTAGTATGAGTTAGTAGATGACAAAAAACAGTAGGGCTGCGTCTAGATTGGCATGATTTTCCGGAAATGCTTTTAACGGAAAACTTTTCCGTTAAAAGCATTTGCGGAAAAGAGTGTCTAGATTGGCATGGAAGCTTTTTCTCACAAGCACTTTTTACAGAAAAGCGTCTGTGCCAATCTTGATGCGCTTTTCCACAAAAAAAGCTCCGATCGCCATTTTCATGATGGGGACTTTTTTGCGGAAAACAAATCTGAGCTGTCTACACTGGCCCTTTTGCACAAAAGCTTTGCGCAAAAGGGACTTTTGCCTGAACAAGAGCAGAATAGTATTTCCGCAAGAAGCACTGATTTCTTACAGTAGGAAGTCAGTGCTTTTGCGGAAATTCAAGCGGCCAGTGTAGACAGCTGGCAAGTTTTTCCGGAAAATCAGCTGTTTTTCCGGAAAAACTGGCCAGTCTAGACACAGCCTGGGTGGTCAATGGGTTTTATTTCCAATATTGAAGCATGCTTTCTTGGGGTGTTTTGGTGGCCTTTTCCATTATGCTACTTGCTGCTCTCATGGAGTGTCCTTTATTGGTGATGGTGGTTTTAAGAGTGACAAGGTGAGTACCCCAGACTTCCTCTTCAGAGTATATTCTGCAGCATCTGAATGCTTGGCTCTAGATAAAAGATTTCTTGGTATATCTGCAGTGGCTATTGGCTCCATGGAGGTAAACGTGGCAAATAGCATATGGGGAAATATGGGCAGTATAACATAAAATAAAATGTCAGTTAACTTTTTTGTGTGTGGGTGTATCCATCAACAAATAACTACTGCTTTTATTCAGGTAGTTATACTGCACTTATGCATTAATTCCCTATTTTTAGAGTAGCAAATCACTTTAGCTACTGTGCAGTGCTTGTTCACAAACCTTGTCATTTCAAGGATGATCTTTGTACATCAATGGAAAAGTCAATAAATGAGGTTACTTATTTTGGAACCAATATGTCTATAACAATGTAACTTATCAATAACTTTTTTTTTTGGAAGTATGGTGGCTTTAATGCAATTAAAATCTCAGTGTTAGCTTTTTAAAAATGCATTGTTTTGACATTTATTTTACTAATATTTCAAAGATGCAAATCTTCAGTGGGTATGAATGCTACCAGGAGCTCGCTGAGGTCTGAATGAAACTTTGTTTACAAAAATCTTTGGCTTCCACTATATAGTTTTGTAAGAGAAACTTACACTCAGCCATGACCATTGATAAAAATAGATCTAGTTTGGCTACAGTAAAATAACAGATCTGTTTTCTTAACACATAGGCTATTTTAAGGCAATTTAGATTTATAATCTGATGCCAAGTATAAAAAACCTGACAGGGAGAGTCTTTACGCATAATGCCAAATTTCCTAGATATGTTCAGGAAGTAACCTGGAAAGCTTTATAAATTTGGACTTGAATCTTGCTTTTGGATTTGCTATTGTGGATTTTATACATTTATAGTGGGGTGCCACATGCCTATAGTCATCTGCCTTAGTAGATTCTGAAGCAGGATTGGGGATATGGGATCCTACACGACAGCTTAATTTTACCATAGTGGGTTATAGCCCAAATGGAAAAGAGGAAATATTATGAACAGGATGATGAAGTCAGATGCCACATGTGGTAAAGGTTGATATCTAATGTTGCCCAATGTACACATAAATTTGCATAGGATTTCTTTGAAATGGAGATGCCATATGTCAGAATCTGAGATGCATTCACTTAGAGAGCCTGGTTTAGGAAAACATTTAAGCATGTGCTTATGCTTGTTCCTATTCATGTGCTTAGCTTTAGGTCCCAGTGCCAGCAGCGACCGCAGCTGAAGCCAGCTGTTGGCGGTAGCACCACCATATAGCAGCTGGCTTCAGCTCTGGCAGCCATAGTGGTTGATTTTTGCTGCTACTGAGGCAGTGGCAGGAGGAAGCAGGAGCAGGAGGTGCCTCTCTCCCGCCTCCTCCCTCCCACTGAGGTAAGAGGACTTCCTGGCTGGGGCTCCATACTCCCCACACTTATGCCCCCATGGACAGGAGCCACGCTTGGGGAAGGAGGGGGCACAAAGGAGGAGGGAGCATGTGTGCCATCAATGGCCTCTTCCCCTGCTCACTCAGCAGTAATGGCCAGGCTCCCTAAAGGGGTAACCTTGCTCTGGGGAGTGCAGGGGTGTTGCAGGGTCAAAGGGGTGCTGGGTGAGAGTGTGGTGGGGTCACGGGGCAAGAGGATGTTGGCATGGGCTGTAGGGGTCAGAGGTTATAGGGTCAAAGGTCATAAGGTGTATTGGTGGAGGCCAAAGAGTGTTAGGCACTGGGGAGCAAGGGGTTGGATTCGGGCAGGAGTTAAGGGGGAGGCCTAGGAGTTAAGGGAGGGCAGGGGTTAGAGGTCAATAAGCAAGAGGGGATGAGTTGCAGTGGGTCAGTGGTTATGGAGCCAAGTGCAGTGCAGTTAGTGCTTCTGTCACGGGACAACAGATCTGAGGGTGCCTGAGCAGAGTCTGGGGCCTTAGAGTTTGTGGAACAGGCAATTGCAGGGTCAGTATCAGGGTTTGGTACAAAAGGCAGTCATGGAGTTTGCGGAGTAAGGGGTACCAGGGGAGTGGGGCAGGATCAGGGAGCACTGGGAGTAGTGGGGCAGGATCCAGGGAAATGGGAAGTTGTCAATTTAAGTCAGGGGTTGCTGGGATACAGCGAGCCAAGGTTGGTAGCGGCAGTGGATACAAGACAGGTTCCAGGCAAGATAGAGGTGGTTGACCAAAAGAAGCTGGCAGCAGGGGTTGTTAGGAAGCAGGAGACGGTGAGTACTGGGGCGACAGACTTGGCAAGAGAGAGACTTGTAAGGTAATGGGGTTAGTGGGATATAGGAGATATCAGCTGATTGGTTAGGCAAGTTTAATAATACAGAGACCCAGAGTACCAGAGTTGGCTGGGTGGGGTCAGAGAATTCTGGGGTTGGTGGTAGAGGGATGTGCAGTGACAAGACTGGGTCAGTGGGTGAGTGGATTGGCGGACAGGTAACATTTTATTTGCATATTTGCGTATTCATTATTTGCAAGTTTGTGAATGGGTTTGCCTGTCTGTGGTATAAGAAAAGTTGGGAACTGCTGTATTAGACTTTATCTGATCGTTAGATTATTTCATAGTACACAGCAACACTGCTGCCACCTGTGAATGCCCTTTAAGATAAAAATATCCCCATTATTCTCTCAAGACTGAGTTAATCCTGTTTGTTGAAAATTGCTTAAATCACTATTATTCAATTCTGCTCCTGAGTTTCTTATAATTTGCTCTTGCATTTCTTCTGGATATTGAAAACTTAGATGAAATGTATATCATGATGTGCAAGCAGTATGGAATGGTAGCTGTGCATGTAATCATCTTTGTGCCACACTGACAAGTCATCCTAATTCTTCAGTCATGCTGCTCTGATAAAGTGCAAGGGAGAACAAAGTTGATGACATACTAGCAGTTGTTGCTGTTAATTTAAAATACAATTTTAGCTACCAGTCGTGAAGTGAAATCTGTGCTGGACCAGAAATCAATGCAGGATCAGGGCCTCGGACTTCATTCTTATTTCCCTTATTTCAGTTTTTAAAATGTGCAACCCATTGGTTTAACTTGTAATTACAACTGGAATTCTTTGTAATTTATACTGGAGATCAGGTACCATATTTCCACTTCTCTCTCTCCCTCCTCCTCATCCCACAACAAAGGATCACATTTTTCCCTCTTCATTCCTTTCTAGGGAAAACTAACTAAACAGGAAGATCAATATTAGGAAACTACCCCTCTACTTACGTGGCTATGAAGACAAGGCTCATTGCAAAGCCACCAAGAGAAATAATTAATTCAGTGGCAGAGCTGAGACATAGATTATTAGTAATCTCCTACTCCTCACTTACTATGTAATGTATTTCATTATTTCTGATGGATAACAGAATAACTATTGATTTCTTACTGAGCTGTTGTCATTTTTAATTCTTTCTTTACCTTGGAGGCCAAACAGAACTGTTCTGTACAATTTGTGTCAAATCCTGGTAATAAGGGACTGTAACACATGAACTAAAACAAAGGTAGACGCTATTCTTCCCAAACTAATATGTATAATATACTATTGCTTAATAAATTAAACTGGGAGCTTCTGTAGCTCTTGTGGGGCCAAGGAGAAGCAACTTGATGTTCAGATCTGGAAGTACTAAAGTACAGGTTATGCTGCAAAGCCTCAACTATGCGAACACATTAAGGAAGCTGACATGGATCTGCATGGTGGCTAGTCAGCCTGAAGGTGTTCTGTATGTTGAAATCCTTTTTGTGCTTTCTTTTTCTATACTAACAATTGCATTTTTTTTTTTTAAAAAAAAAGCCCACAGTAGGCCTATAGCCAAATAATAATTCAAAATTCTCAAAGACGTCTAGCCCACTGAAGCAGTCATCACTGCCCCTGGGGTTCACAACTTCTGTCCATGCATGGCTACAATAGATGGAAACTACGCTGGATATAGACATTTAATTTTTCCCAAAGGCATAATTTGGTTTCTATGCTCTTCCTCCCACTAATGAGCTAGTTACTTTTAAGCTGGGGATGGGGGCAGGTCAACTTATCCTAGTCTATTTAAAGAAAATCTTTCCGGTGATTTATTATTGGTCAGTAACAGTCAGCAACATTTTCACAAACATGTAAGTATTTTATGTTCCAGTTTTCCACAACAACAGAAAAAGGATATGGTTGACATACAGCATGTGCTGCTCTCACAGATGGCCCTGGAATGTTGCCTGATTTAACAGGTACTTACAAATATTAAATTGCAGTGTGTTCAGTCCTGGTGGGTGTAGGGTAGGAGCGATGAAAGGGCATTCTTCAGTCTTCTACGCTTGCTCTCTTTATTTTTCTTTTGTTATTGAATGAGCATGGGTCTGCCTTATGTCATAGTTTATTAGCAGCCTGTCTGTATGCTGCATGCTTGAGCCCAGTTTGACACAGAGGTATCAAACAGGCTGCAAGATGCAAGAGGTGCCAGGAGAGGAGATCCACTAAGTTACCTGAAATGTTCCCTTACAGTGTAAGGGTATTGTCACATATCACAATCTGTGGCAGAGCTAGTCTCCTCTAGGTAATTTAATTTTGCATAGCCAGCCTGGAAGAAGAGTCTTGATTGGCTGCACCACCAGATGGGTTGGAAGGGCCAGCAAACTGGAGCTCCTCTCTATGTGGTCAATGCTTACACCACTGTGACTATTTGTGTGTTGACTTGTTCCTTCTAACTTTGCCTGAGCCCGGTCCATGCATGAGACCTCTCCTTCTTTGTTATCCAGCTTGCTCTTGATGATTCTGACTCTGATCCTCAGCTTCGGTCTCTGTTCCCTGCAATTGACTGGTGATTCTGGCACCCTGATCCTGATCTGTCCTAAACCCCTAATTTCTGCTGTTAAGTCCCTGTGCCAGTCACAAGGCCTGACAGATTGAGCAACCCGCACCCCGGGGTCAGGAGCTCTGATGCAAGTAGGGCCAGATTAAGGGGGGGCTAGTCGGGCAGCTGCCCGGGGTGCCAACCTATGGGGGGTGCCTGATGGCAGCTGTAAGGGGCGCTGTGCACCCGGCCGTGCGGCACCTCTGAGAGCTGGAATCAGGCACCTTGCACCCGATTGCAGCTGTAAGGTGTGCAGCGCGCCGGGGAGCCTGGGTTGCGCATGCGCCGTGTGCCCGGAGGTGGAGCCGTGCATGTGTCATGTGCCCGCTGCCCAGGGTGCAGGAATGGCTTGAGCCGGCCCTAAATGCAAGCACAGACCCTATGAAGGCTCCAGTGGAATTGGTGGATGATGTGCAGAACCTGCATTTATCACTTGTAGGTACAGAATGTGGACCTGCAAGCACTGGCTGCCTGCTGACTACTTCAACTTTGTCACTCCCTGATTCATTTTCCTAGGATTAGTTTTGAGGATTCCCAAGCTATTGTTGGCTTCTGTTCTTTATATACTTTCAATCATTCCCCATGGTTCAGGCCTGCATGAGTCTCATCTTAAACTTGTTCACTAGCCTGGGGTTCCCCGACATCTCCTGGAACAGCCCAGCCGCCTCTTAGGACAGTTGGAGCAATTAGTTCAAGCCATATCTATTTTCTTTGGGTGTGTCTACACAGCAAAGTTATTTCAGAAAAACGGCTGTTATTCCAAAATAACTATGTGAGCATCTACACAGCAATTCCATTATTTCAAAATAATTTTGAAATAACGGATGGTTTATTCTGACTTCTGTAAACCTCATTCTACGAAGAATAATGCCTATTCTGAACTAGTTATTTCAGAATAGGGGCTGTATAGATGCTCCACTTCTGCTATTTTGAAATAGCTCCTCACCAGGGCCATTCTAAAGTATTCCTCCTGGGGCTCTAAATCGAGATCGCACGTCTACATTAGGGAAGCCTGCTTTGGATTATTTTTGAGGCTTCCCTGCAGGGTAGACGTGCTATTTTGAAATAAGATATTTGGAATAACCATTCTGAAATAACTTACTTCGAAATAACTGTGCAGTGTAGATGTAGCCTTTGATACCAGTCATACCCAGATCACTGGTTCAGCTCTTCAGACTTCACAGAAGGTATACTCACCTGTTGAGGTATACTCACCTGTTGTCAAATGTCATTGTTTGACTTCTGACACTAGGTGGAATGACGTACACTGGGATTAAATAAGGATAAGAGAGAGAAGCTCATGTGGATTAAAATCTCTGCCTTCCCTGGACAATGTAATTGTTCAGAAAATTTGATCCATGAGTGGAGTGGAGTGAAGAGACTGTATAAATTCTCCAGAGGCTATCTGCATCTCTGTCCATTATACCCTAACCATGTGATTTCCCCTCCCCCACCACCACGGTTGTCAGAACCCATGACAGTCAACAAGGCCCTGACCACAGCTGTCTGACATGAAGAAGCTCTGACACCAGCAACTGGACTTGTGTTAGCAAATCAGCTACTGATATACCTGGCAAAGGCTCAAATGACACAGCGTCTGGGAAATACCAGGGCCTGAGCCCCAAGGAGCGAGTCCTGCCTTATTTGGTGTTATCCTTCATCTGAGAAGACATCAGTCTGCAGAAGGGGACTGCGAAGCCAGCTTCTCTGAATATACTGACTGATTTGAATATTGGTAAGTTACAATACAGTTAAATTTGTTCTTGAGTTGACAAAATGACCCAGGTTTATTTCTGTGACACCAGTAAAACTTCAGAGCAACTCTACTATATACAATAGATATGTCTAGTTTTACACTGGTTTAACAGAGTAACTGGGCCAGATTCTGATGTCATGCAAGAATGCCAGAAAACATATGGTCAGTGATAGGCAAAAGTATTTTTCATGAGTTCATGGGAAGATATACACAGTTAACTGGGCTGGAGCTAAATATTATAAATAAAAATGAGTCTAAGCGGTGCTGGAAGACACCAAGTGTCTTCCAAGAGCACATGGCGAGAGAAAACTTGGCTGCCTGTTAGTCTCCATGTGCAATGCTGAACTGAGATATTTACTGTTAAAAGAAAAAAAGCACTATTGCAAGACTATCTCCAGGAATTAGACACTTTTTTTGTATATGTAAGAAAATTTGCATAATTAATCCTGAGTTTACTATATACTCACATACTCTTTCAAAAGACCTTTTCTAGTTCTAAGTATGCTAACTACTATGATTTGTGAAAATTGAATCACCTTCAGGGACTTTTAAAATCTGTATTCTGTAAAATGAATTGGCCTAAAATACAGTGTTAATGGATTAATGAGATAAGGAAAATGTCCATGTTTAAAGTATATGTTTCCTTCTTTTTTGATTGGCTTGTGTAATGCATAACAGAGGACAATAAGAACCACTAAAATTACATTTACTTTTGTCATCTAATGAGTATAAATATCTTAAATCTACATGTAGTTAGTCATTCTATGGAAACACAACATTGCAGTGCAATATACTGGAATGTAACCTTTTATTTCGGGTTGTTACTAATTAGAGAAGAAATTGTATTTGTTAGTGAATTCAATTTCAAGGCAATAAGATCATGTATGTCAGAGATGGATTTCATCTAACTGATCTCAGACATCTTCCTGAAAATACAAGATTGTTCATTACTCTGCCTTTGTCCTGCTAAACTCAGGGTTGTGAGTTCAATCCTTGCAGAGGCCACTTAAGGAATTGGGGCAAAAATTTGTCAGGGATGGTACTTGGTCGTGCTGTGAAGGCAGGGGACTGGACTCGATGACCTTTCAAGGTCCCTTCCATTTCTAGGAGATAGGCAATCTCCATTAATTTTAATTTGTATAGATTTAATTGATTAATAAACATTGAGGTTCACTACTTCCATTGTGAGACTGGTCCATCAACTAGTATGTATATCTCTCAGCAACCTTTATTGCTATTCAGTCCAAAAATTTTAATTTCATTCTGTTATTTCTTGTTCTACTTCCATGTGCCATATTAAGTTCTTTACCCTTCTTGTTCTCACCATTCAAATGTGTAAATTATGCCTATCCTATAACCTCACTTTATCAAGTGATTCATATTTTGGATGTAGAGTGCTTGTTACAATGTAAATTCACTGATCATTTACAGGTTCAGTATTTGCCAGTGATTAATATACAGTGACATCATGCTTGAGTACTACATGCTCTCTGGGGAACAAAAGGTTAAATGAGTTCATTGTTCTCCACCCTGGCATAGAGGAAGTATTATAAATTGATCCAGTAGGAAATGTTGCCTAATGCCAAAAGTCACTTGTCAGGGTTGAACCCCAAGGTGGAAGTTTTCTTTGCCTTGAAAATACAAAATTATTTTACTTTTTCATATAAACTTTTATATGACCTTTTAAGAGTTTTAGTTGCAAAATGCAGCCAGCATCTTGTCTTGCCAGGTCATTGAATGAGAAGGCATCCTCATACCATAGGCTGTCCTTAGAATAGGAAAGAGATGTTTGACATGTGTTGATGCACACTGGCTTTTTAACAGTCCAGCTTCTCCATAGAAAACTGTTTTTTGGCTTGTAACAAACAAAAGCTGAAACAGTCTGTCCAGAAACGCCAAACCCCCGAGTGTTCTGTTTTCCTCTAAAAGTTATTCATTTGCCACCAAAATAACAACATTTTTTTTCCAGGGGTCCTCAGCTTCAACTGCCAGTGTGGCCCACTGCAGACCCAAAACCTAGCTCCTCTGCCTCATGGCTGCCCCGGCAAGCTGCTCTCTGAGGCTATGTCTAAACTCCAAAGATAAATCAGAAAAAGAAATGCAGTTTGCGTATCTTTTTCCGATTTACTTCCAAAAGCGGCTTTTCTGAAATTTGGCCCATCTACACGAGGACAAATGTTGGAAAAAAACCCGCTTTCGGAACATCCCTTCTTCCTCATGAAATGAGGTTTACAAGGATGCTGACGAAAAGCGTCCGCTTTTCCAACACTTTTTTCGGAAAAGCGGACACTTTCCTTGGACATGGAAAAGCTTGAAAAGCTCTGCAGTCTAGACATACCCTAATTGGCTTCTTTAAAGCCTCTCCCTGATTGTCCAGGGCTCTGTGTCGGCTCCTTCCAGCCTGCTTTAAGCCCCTTCTGGCCAGAGTGGGGAAGCTGCCCCACTGTAAGAGGAAACATTGATGGAAAACTTTTAATCAGTGCTAATGATGACTGTGGCAGTGGATTACAAATTTATATCTCTGAATTCACAACTCAAGATACCTGATACTTGTTTGTTTCAAGTTTGCCTGATTATACTTCGGTGAGGTATATTACAAAAGAACTGTGTTCTTTCTGAGCTGTAACCAGTTGATCTGTGTGGTTCAATTGAACAATATAGAGCCTCTGTAACTGAAAGCAGGTTGTAACATATGGTGGTTTTTATGTAGAAGCCTGTGTATTAAGGGCCCAAACCTTCAGACTTGACCCAGTCAAAATCTCCATTTAAGCCAATAGACATGTTGACTGAATAAAAGATTTCAGGACTGGACTTGGTAACTTTAGTGCATGCTGATAATTGCTTTTTAAATCACAAATATGATGGCTGAATCATCTTGTTCTAAACTGTTCTGCTTTAAAAATGAATGGGCACTGAAAGCAGTTTGTGTATAAAAGAAAAGAATGAGTGTAACAGAAACCTAGCTTTGTTTCAGCAGTTGTGTTGGCGGTTTTGTGTTGCTCTGTGGTATGCCTGGTATGAGGCGCTGGTTGTCTCTACTCCTTTATATTAATTAAACTTAGTCCTATTTTAGAAATGAAGAAACAATAACAAATCTATTTTTAGTAACAGTTGATATAATAGTTTTGGTTTTGTGGGAAAAAAAGACATTGGAGTCGTTTTAAGGGTGTATGTGTGAAAGAGAGAGAGCACAAATACATAAGAGCCTAAAGTAGGCATGCTAATCTCCATCATTTAAGGCCCATCTCAAGTAGATTGAATGAATTAGACTAGAGTATTTATACATTCTGACATCTCATTTTTCCTGGGAGTGACTTGTCCTTGTCCTTCTGACTAATTTATCCTGATGGAAGTAACAAATGTATTTTGGTTGTGTGGTTTTTTTTTTTCTCCTTCATTTCTGAAAGAACACAAAGTTCAAGCTACAAGTATACATACATTTCACTGGGACTTCAGATTGTTGACCTGTTGATTCACCACAGGAAGGAAGTGGAAGAGGGTGCATGTGTTCACTTCTCTTTTCATAAATAGCCTCAGTTTTAAAGCCAGGGATGTATCTTTAACAGGATTGAACAGCTTTTCCTGCTCTTCAGCGTTCCAAACTACTGCTGTTGGCCATCATAACAAACCTCATTCTATTGATCACTCACTCCTGCTGCACCACTTTTTTGAGGAAACCTGGTTTTGCCTTTCTGCTGGTGTTCCCCGGGGTTTGATCTTAATCTCCATCTGTATTATTCTCTTGGGTGACCTCATCTGCTTTCCTGGTGTCTCATCACTTCTTTGCTGACAACTCTGTACTTGGCCATTGTGGCTCTTATCTCTTCCTGAAGAGGCTTGTATTTCTCTCTGTCTAGAGTGATAGGAAGTGGTATGCTGAGTCAGAACAGTGATCCGCCTAGTCCAGTATCCTGTCCCTGACAGTGAACCATACACTGACACCAATCAAGAATGGAGTGGCCGCACGTGGAGCCTGACAAACAGCACTATGTATGTGCAAGCCACCATGTGCCCCAGGTGCTTGAGGTATATGTAGGCTGTGGTGACCAGAAAGTCAGAAAGAGACCTTAGTAGCTCAGCTTAGGTCCCAAGCAGTGATCCAATAAGAATTCTGCTTCAGAGAAAGGATAGGGATCTCTACAGGGAGCCACGTCTCCAACGTGCACTCAACAAAATGCTACCAGTCCCTCAAACTAAATGTGATGAAAATGGAGCATCTCTTTCTCCTGCCACAAAGCTTCCCTGTGATCATAGATATTGCTCCTATTCTGTCTATTACTGAAACTCACTTTGCGGGGACAATTTTACATCAAAATTGCTACATTTCTATAAACAAATCAGTTTAGATGCTATTTAATTTTGGGGGGGGGGCAAATATTTCATGTCCTATTTTTAATGGAACAATTAGACTTGTTTTCATTTTAAAATGACTTTTTGAAAGTAAATTGATTGTTTTGGTATAAAAATGTTCCAGTTATAACCTTAGCTTTTTTCATACACTAACACAAAAATTGGGATTGGAAGAGAGATTTTGGAAGTTATCCAGTCCATCTCCCTGTGCTGAGACAGGACCAAAAATGTTCTGACCATTTTACTTACAACTTTGTTTCATAAGAAATCGGGGGGGGGGAGCGCATTTTATTTAATTTTATTTCAGAATTTAATTTGTTTAGAAAATTACAATTTCCAAAAAATTAGAAAATCCAGGTTTTTTTCCCCCGTCTCTACAGTATAATCTACTTTGGACCATATGGTGTACATGGTACCACTCCATTGACTTCAGTTTCCTCTAACTTCCATTTCTATCTTTATGTTCTGTAGATTGTTTTCTTCAAGGGAAAAGACTGTGTCCACTCTTTAATCTCTGTAAAGCACCATGCAAAGTTATGGTGAAGGGGTAGCCAAACTTACTGACACTCCAAGCCACATACAACAATCATCAGAAGCTAACACCTGTGAGCTACAGAGAACATTCTTTCGGTAAGGTGGATGCATGTCTCAGGAGGCTGTTGGGGGAGCAAATATTTTAAATTAGGCAGCCCCTCAGCTGGCACCAGTTATCTCATGCAGAAGTCCTTAGGCCCATCACCCACACTTCAGGGCAGAAGCCCCAGGCTCCCACCTCTAGTCTGTTAGTGGGAGGGAAGCGTGGTGGGGGCTCCACAGGCCACACTAGGTATAAAAGAATGTATGTAACTCACGAGCCATTGTTTGGGCCACTCCAATAATGGTGCATCATACATTTTTTGCTGCAAATAAAAGAATAGATTTTAATACATCCCTGGCTTCAAAACTCAGGCTTTTTATGAAAAGAGCAAGTGAACACATGCACCTTCTTCCACTTCCTTCCTGTGGTGAATCAACAGGTCAACAACAGTGCTTCATGCATGATTCTTGTCAAATCTGTTTTGTTTTCCAGGGTTTAAGGAAACTATTGCACAAGCACTGAGTGAGGAATAAATGGGACCATTCAGAATTGAATTTTTTGCAAATCATAGGAAACTAGAGAAGTCATCAAGTCCTTTCCCCTACCTACATGGCAGGACCAAGCACCATGTTGTAGACCATCCCTGATGGATGTCATTCTAACCTGCTCTTAAATATCTCCAGTAATGGAGATTCCATAACATCCCTAGGCAATTTATTCTAGTGTTTAACCACCTTGACAGTTAGGAAGTTTTTCCTAATGTCCAACCAAACCTACCTTGGTGAAATTAAAGCCCATTGCTTCTTGTTCTATCATCAGAGGCCAACAAGAACAATTTTTATCCCTTCTCCTTGTAACACCTTTTAAGATACCAGAAAACTGCTATCATGTCCCCTCTCAGTCTTCGCCTTTCCAAACTAAACAAGCCCAGTTCTTTCAGTCTTCCTTCATAGGCCCCTCACAATGTTTGTAGAACGTTACTAATTTTTGTTGCTCTTCTCTGGACCTTCTCAATTTCTCCACATCTTTCTTGAAATGTGGTGCCCAGAACTGGACACACTACTCCAACTGAGTAGTCAGCACAGAGTAGAGTGGAAGAATGACTTCTCGTGTCCTTCTCACAACACTCCTGGTAATGCATCCCAGAATCATAAGCCTTCTGCATTGCTCAGTGTGGGCAGTGATGGGGGAAACATTAACAAATTCTTCCAAAAATTCCATAAGTAAGACAAGTCTTGCCTTTCTTTGCATGTGGAATCAAAGAGACATTAAGGCAGAGTGTCTGGTGAAGGAGGAATCAGGGGAGCCATTGGCCATATAACTCCCACCCCAGCTCATGGAAGGGCTGAGCCAACCTCCCCCACATACACTCATCATTAACAGTGGGGCAAGCAAGGCTGCCCCAGCTCACTTTGCTTCCCCAGCTACTTCACTCCACTTTCCATTGGTGGGTGCAGGGCGGTCTCCCTCAACTGCCAGAGGAGTGCAGAATGCTGGAGCTATTGTTCTGCTTGCCCTGCCACTGTTGATAAGTGAGGGAATGGGGGGAGGGAGACCCTTCTGTGGGCACCAGATCCCTCCACACTAGTTTCCCTGCCGTGTGCAGACTGGCCGCTTGTCCCTCCTACTGCCTCCGTTTGCAGGTATGTGCTCCTACTTGTCACCTATGGATTACAGTGATTAGTGCTTACCGGTCTCATTGACTTCAGATGGAGTTGGGTGCACTAAGAACATCTAAATATTAAGCCCCGAGTGAGTTGCCCAGGGTAGGCATTCTCCGGGTACGTCTCTACAGCAATATTATTTCAAAATAACTTAGACCATGTCTACACACCACGCAGTTATTTCAAAATAATGTTGAAATACTGTCAAGCTGGAGGGCTTCTTACTCCTGTAACCTTCATTGTACCAGGAGTAAGGCAAGTCAGAGGAAGAGTTCTCTCTTTTGAAATAAGTGCTGTGTAAACACTCCCAATTGCGAAATAAGCTACGCAGTTGACGTAGCTCAATTTGTGTAGCTTATTCTGAGTTAAGCCCTGCTGTGTAGATTCACCCTCAGAGTGACAATTATATCTTGAAAGAACTCCTTCCTGCTTCTAGAGCCTCCTCTCTCTTTTGCGTGTATTTCTAAATTGTACACATAGGAACATTTGCTAAGTATATTTACCCAGAATGTATTACAATGTTTGATTATCTTCCTTGACTGAGTGTTAAACATGTAATGCTAATACCTCACTCTTATGTTATTGCTTTTCATCCAAAAATTCCATAGCACTTTATACAAGTGGTTGTGTTATCACCATTTCACAGATGGAAAACAGGCACAAGAAGTGACTTGTCCAAGGTCTCCCAGCAAGCTAATGGTAAAGCCGGAAGTAGAGCCAATGTCTCCTGAGTTATATCACTCTGTATAGTTGGCAACACACCCATCCAAGATATTTGTTTAACTGTTTATAAACTCTTGATTTCCTGACCAGATGTAGGCACTCGAATAGGCAGATTTTCAGCTTGTATAAATCGATGTATGGCCGTTAATGTTGATGGAGCTCTACAACAGCTGAGGGTCTTGCCCCAAATTTCTAAAACACAAATAAGCAAGGAGTGCAATGATATTTGGGCATTCTCTGCACAGCTATGTTTATCATAAATATATTGCAACGTGAATGTAAGTGTTTGGTGATGAGGCCGGTCGATTTTAATTTAAAAAGAAAATTGAAAACTAGCATTCAAAAGGAAATATGGAAGAAAGCATGTAAAGAAAAACCTAATTCCTAAGTGGTCTTTGCTTGTGACAGTAAAAGCTCTTGGAAGCATAGTGAGATTGTTTATGGGCACTACTATACCTTCAACCTGATCATTCCATTTAGAACATTTATAAAAACAAACTTCAAACAGTGTTGACATTCCAGAGGGATTATGCACGATTAACTGTGATGACTGTAGATATGTAGCTGATTGTAAATGTTACTTTAAAATTCACAAACCAGTGATATAAAATATAGCGAAACACTTAAGGAAATGACTGAAAAATGAGAAACCTTCATGACTATATTAATCAATGCCACTGCTACATAAACAGAGTTTATTGTATTTTATATCTTGTTTATGCATTTAATGACATGCATCTGAATATGTCAGGCCTTTCATGAAAAAATATATGGAATAGAGTGATGGAAAAGCTGTCAATTATGGTATTTCAGAAACTAGTGTATGTTTTGTAGAGGTGAAATGTACTGATAGACAAACTGAAAGCCTGAAGGCTGTGGAACATGGGATCAAGAGCTAAGTGGCAGGGGAATACTCACAGATCCAGCTAACATACTACTATAATTAATTTTGGTGGCCTACAACCAATCACCCCAAAAATATTACTTTCAGAGCTATATTATACAGCATGAGAGTTTGTGTTTATTGATAGAGATGTGATATGGAGAGAAGTTAAATTAATTTTTTGTATTGATTTTCACTGCAGAGGTTGTGAGGGCAATTCCCACACATGAGCCACTTGTTTTTAGGTGACAGATCTGAGAAACTCTCCGAGATTGAATAGGTGAAACAGAAGTTCTTGGAAGGAAATGATAAAGATATTAGTTAGTCACTATGACCAGAAGATCTAAAGGAACTCAAATATGAAATTGCAGAATTACGAAGTGATGTGTATAGCTAATGTGATGCTGATTTATTTTAAGAGATTATGAGGCATATTGGCAATGTCAGGCTGGTGAAACTATAGTAAAGAACAGAATTATCACACACACATGAACATGACATGTTGGGAAAGGATCAACACAGCTTTTGCAAAGAAATAGTTATGCCTCACCAATCTATTAAAAATCTGTGAAGGTCATAAGCAAATGTTTTGACAAGGGTGATCCAGTTATAAACAGTGTACTTGGAGTTTGAGTGTACATCTACACAGCAGTATTATTTCAAAATAACTGACATTATTCCAAAATAACATAGTGTGCGTCTATGCTACAAGCCTCTATTTTGAAATGATGTCAAGCCGGAGGACTTTTAGTGACTCACGGTAATCCTCATTTCATGAAGACCAAGGGAAGTCAAAGGAAGAGTGTTCCCGCTGTGCAAACCCTGCCAAAAGCTGAATTAAGCGATTTCAACTTAAACTATGCAATGGACTTAGCTGAAGTTGCGTAGCTTATTTTGACTTTAGCCCTACTGCGTAGAGGTACCCTGAGAGAGCCTTTGACTCAGTCCCATACCCAAGGCTCTTAAGCAATGTGAAGAGTCAAGTTCCTCTCATGGATCAGTGACTGTTTTTTGCTAAGTCATGCTTGTTGATTTTGCGGGCTGTTCAGACAACTTCATAGAAATAAATTGACTGGGAGTTGAAGAGCATTGAAGACGGGACCACGTCAGTAAGAGCGGTAAGTTAGAGCAGACTGGGAGAAGAACAAGTAACCCTGAGAAAACCAAGCTTTATGGCAATACTTAGGCTGAAGTCTGTTCTAGGTAGCAATTTGACTTCTCAGTGAAATCCAAACACTCAAAAAAGGGGCAAGTTGCGACTATATCCCGTATGTGTGTTTACTCCATTCTGAGTAGAATTGGGACACTACATATTGATAGTGCTATTTCTATGCCATGTGTTCCTTTTTTATTGTGTGTAGGCTCTTTCAGGGTATGTCTACACATGTTTTAGCAATAGTGTGTATGTACAATGAAGACCTTAAGTTTGTAATGGCAAATGACACATACTAATAGAGATGAAAATCCTATTCGTATCTATGTGGCAATCAAACATACCATACAAGTTTGAGTGCTAGGGAGATGAAGTCACTCTATATTTAAATGCAGGATGCTGACTTCTTCTAGACTTCCTTCAAAATTATTTTTGTAGGACAGTGTCATAAGATTCTAATGGTTCCACTGGACCAGAGAGCTCTGCAGCATCTAAATGGGCTTTGCTATGGCTAAAGAAAACAAGTATAAATGTGTTACAGGCAAAAGAATAGCCAACCTTTCTTTTAGCTAGCCTTTACAGAAAGATTGGTACTAACAGTGGCTTTCTGGAATCAGTTTTCCTCAAAGTAATAAATTTCTTACAACACTGCAGAGTGCCTAGTTGTTTTTATGCCACTGGATAGCAGCATTCATTAGAAAATCTCCCTTTCATCATCAGATCTTGTAATACTGGACAATTGACAGACAATGATATTTTACACTTCTACAGATTAAAAACTGCACAGACTGGTGAGAAGAGGTTTGCAGTCTTTTTTCCAACTAGTATTGGGTATTTCATTTAATGTAATCACAGATAAATTTTCCCCATCTAGTGATAAGGATGCTGGTATCTAAGGCAACGTGAAATATAATAGGCCCTGGTCCTGCCAAGCACTGAGGGAGCCTCCTGGCATTACTCGGCACCTCACATGATTAGACTCACAGGAGTAATGGAACCGGATATGAAAATGGGATGCAAATGGCAATTCACTGTCAGTGTTCAGTGGAATGTCACTTAATGCAAATAACACAGCCTCAAGTAAGTTGTTTTTTTATTAGGTAGCATTAATTCTCTTTCCTTTCTAAATTTAGCAGATTCTAATGGTAATAGATGCAGAACTGTGCCAGACATTCTGGGTACCAAATATATTACATCTTAACAAGTTTCTCCCGTGACTCTTCATTGATGAAATAATAAATGGCAATTAAAAATACCTCTTATATTGACTTAGTTGATCAATTTTACATTGCAGAAGCAATGATTGGAATTAAGTTAATATTTAAATATGGGCATATAAGTAAGATATAATAGGAAGATTAAAGAAGCAAGAATTTTAACTGTAAGAAACTGATCCATGTAGTCTTCATTCATACCAAAATCCATTTTTTAGTCCTTATTGTTACCAAAGCCAAATGTTAGCATTGTCAGTTGCAAAGCTAAAATTAAGTAATTTCATAATAGTCAGTAAATCAGACCACCACCAGCAGGTATGCTTTTTTTATATGCAAACAAGCAAGCAACGACAGTCAAATTACTCTCAGTATTGTAGGATGTTTGCAATGGGTTTCCTGATTCAAATGTTAGCAAAAATATGAAACACCTGTGTGAAATGCAGGGATTAATGAACCATTGTGTAGGGGAAATATGATCTCTAGTTTACTGAGCATATACACCTAGATTTAAATCAAATTCTATCTGAACCTTCTCTGCATGCTCTGAGGTGTTCAAATAGCTTTTGTTCTCATTTGCAATTTCAGACACTGGCAAAAAACTGAAATGAAAATATGCAAAATGTTTAATTTAAAAAAGCCTTTTCTTATAAGCTTACCAGTCAGATTTTTGCAGACCCAAGTGTTTCTGACAGATACTTCACATAAGCATCTGAACTTCTAATATTTATTAACAAAATGGAATCTATTCACCTGAAGAGCTTGTATGTGGCTTATATCTGACTCATGGTCTTATCCAAGGCCCACTGAATTCAATACAGTGACTTTCCACAAAGCAAGGATGCTAGTGATTTTTTTTCCCCTATAGGGGCCTGCTGTGTGAAGCTGCAGGAAGCCATTTTGGGAGGCACAGTTCAGTGCAGCCTACTACAGTACATAGGAGACTCTGTGTGTTCTCTCTCAGATATGTTTATGTTCTCTCTTGAAGGAAAAGGAAGATCATTTTGATTGTATGCTTGTGCTTGCTCTTTATCTCTGGGAGAGAATAGCACAAATCTTTTTGCAGAGCCACTCACAGCTGGGCTTCAAACTGTTATAAAATACTCTAGTCATAAATATTTGGAGAGGCATGAAATTTAGTCAGAGTCTGCAACCCATATTCATACTGAGGGCAACCTTACTCTGTAAGTATTCGATTGTTACATGCAAATTAAGACACTACTGTGTATAAATAAGAGTTGTAAAGTGTTAACCCATAGTTGTAGTTAGAGGAAGGTTACATGGGTGAATCTTGTTGTAGACCCTAAAGGTTACTTTGCATTCTAGAGAGGCAGAAGTGTAAATTTCTACAAGCTTATTCTAGTTCTCTCCATGAAACCCAAATGAATATAGAGGGAGGTGTGTGTGTCTGTCAAGTTCAAAAGAGCACTCTAGAATGGGTGAACAACCATACCCCAGCCCTGCAAAAATCAATGAGATTGAATTGACTATAAAGTCATGTACAGCATTCAAAGAGCATTATTAACATGATCGCTATGATTAGGTATTTTTACAGCTTTATTATTCAAGGACTGTTTTATGTACTTAGCGAGCGATAAGTTTTGTGTTAAGTAAAATTCTCAAACTTGGTTAGTTGGAGATTGATTAAACAATCAGCACTTAACCATCAAAATGTGAAGGATATTGTGTAAAGCCTACATTCAAGGGGAAAAAAGGTTCAGGTTCATTGCATTGCATTGCATTTCATGCAGTCATTTACCCCAGAGCAAAGTGGGGATAAAATACTGTCAGGTCACTATGGCAGTGTTTGAACTCTGTTTGTATGGATTTAGCTGATTATACAAAGGGAGGAGCAATGGAGAACATACTGCATGGTTTGGCTGGAAAAGCTGAAGGATAGGGCAGTGGGTTGCTTATCTGGACATTAGAATGGTAGTGTTATAATTACATCAGTACCACAAAGGAGTCATCAGTGCTGTGGAGTGTTAGCATTCTGCCCACACTGATCATACTCACTCACACATGCTCAGGCCTTGAACCTGCTGTGTGCTCATTCTGTATGGCACTCGGTAGCTGCTCTTCAGGTGAATTTTCGGGAGGTATTGGTGCCCTGTTGTGTACGCAGGGCCATGGGTGTCCAGTATACTAGGCGGGGGAAGGCTTTGCCTTCCCAAACTGCCAGGCATGACTCTGCCCCCAGAACACCTGCTGTAGGCATTCTGGGGGCAGAGGGATGCTGCCCCCAGTACCTTCCTTCCCCACTTATCCAGTCAGAGGAAGCTGGGGGTACCCCACCCACCCCATGCTCGGAGAGCTGGAGAGATTTGGGTTGGCTTGGGCAATGAGGTTTCCTTCCTCCCCGGTGTTCTGGAGATTGGGGAGGTTCGGGCTGCATGGCCTCCTCCCTCCCCAGAGCACTGGAGAGGCTGGGGCTCACACGTGCTTCCTCTCCCCGTAGTGGGGGGCATGCGTGGTCAGTGTACTGCCCCATCTCCTCCTCACCTTGTAATGGGGGCAGGGCCTCAGCAGAGGGGGCGGGGCTGTAGGTGGGGCTGCCTCCCCAAACTCCAGCTGCACCAACTGCCCATGGTCAGGGCTAATATTCTAAAATAGTGAATCCAAAAAGGAATTAGTAATATAATAATCTAAGTGGAGATACAAAAGCCTCCTTTTTCTTCATTTTTTCTGATACCAAAATTTATTTGACAAAAAGGCTGCTGGAATGCCTTCAAAATCTTCCCATAAAATATTTGTTTTTACAGACAACATTTTTCAGCTACACTTCATGCAGGCTTTTGCCTGTCAAAATTATGTGTGTAGTTCACTGAATGGGGAAGGGGGCAATAGAGGCTCATTTTGACAGTTAGGCTCCCGGGTGACAACCTGGCTTCAACTGACACCAAGAGGAGTTTTGCTGTTGACTACAGTTGCTCCAGGATATCATCCCAGTTTTCTTATATTAGAGTACCATCACAGAATGTGTACACCTATTTTGAAGGTACTCTTCATAAAAGTGTGCATGTGAATATGCTGGTGTGTAGTTTTTGCTTTTAAAAGCTCTGTCACCTCCGCAAGAAGATCAGAACACATTTGTTGCCAAGAAAGCATTCAGAAACATTAAAGAGGTGGAATGTGTGTTTTATTACACAGCTTCCTATTCTTCTGAAGTCTTGATGAATTGCATTAATAGTTTGAAAATGAATGCCGGACATGAATTTAAAAGAAAGTTGAATAGGGACTAAGTTATTTTTTTTTTTGGGGGGGGGGGGGGGAAGCATGATCTTTTTCAGATCCTGATCTATTTCTGGTGAGCACAGAACCTATATAGCTATTTGTCCTAATTGTGTGGGTTTGTGAGAGGTTCATCTGAATCTTATTGGAACAGGAGCACTGATGAACACTGAAAAGAATTATCCTTTGTGATGGAGGAATTTTGCCAGGCAAGCATTTGTTTTTGTCCTCCTTGTGTTGTTCACTTCAGCTGTGTAGGAGAAACAATAGTTTTTAAATAAATACCCATCTATGTATTAGCAATGGGAACACACTACAACATCGGGATCTGAACTTCTCACAACCCAAATGCTGTGGGGTATTCAAACTTGAAGATTTAATTCAGGCTCATTTCTAATCAACACAAAAAGCTAAACTCAGTGCAGGCATATACAAAAGCACAAATACAGGCCTGCTGAGAGCTGGGACAGAGGGAGCAATTGCTTAAGACCTGGTGATTCAAAAGGCCCCAAGGCTCCTGATTGCTGCTGCTACCAAAATCTCAGCAGAAGCCCTGGTCCCTTTAAATCACTGCCAGAGTGCTCTGGATGGCACTGAAGGTTGGCTGTCCTCAGCCCTGCCCATTCACCCTGAGGAGCCCTCCCCCCTTCTGGGAGCATGGACACTCCCTCTCACACACACACCTATACACTCCTTCCTCACGGACTTGGCAATTCTGTTGATTCCATTACACAAATCCCATTGAAATCTATGCAAAGTGCATCCACTTATGCCTGGGATGAATTTGATCCTATGGATTGGATTGCTTTATTTTTTAAAAAAAAAATATTCCTTTTGGTGTCTTCTTTCAAGTTCTTTGAGGCTGCTTAAATGGGGAATACATTGCTGCTACCTTTTTGGCAGCTGGAAAACTGTTTGTAGAAGCACTGCATTGGTACATTGAGTAAGTCCAACTATTTTCCTCGGCTACTACAGCACTACTTCAAGATTTTGTTTTATTAATCTTGACATCTCCTATGTTTACTTACATATTCCAAGACACTAATGCAAGGAAGACTGGCTAATCATTACATGTTACACAACTGGAGATATTTAAGAGCAGGTTAGCCAGACATCTGTCAGGGATGATCTTGACAGTTCTTGGTCGTGCCATCAGGGCAGGGGACTGGACTCTGACCTCTTGAGGTCCCTTCGAGTTCTAGTGTTCTATGATTCCTACTTTTAAGATCCAGCTAATTTCAGTAGCTGTTATTGCTTTGTGACATTTTGCAGAAGAACTTTATGCTAGATTTACTGGAATGAAACTAATGTAATGGACTAAAGTGTATTTATTTCTCTACCTACCAAAGGTAGCTGAAGTAGCTAAGATTTGGTTTAAATTCTCTTCCTGACAAGAAACACAGTCACTCTGTCTGCAGGACTGATAAGAGAGCACATTGGGGGGGGGGGGGGGGGGGCATCTGTTGTAGATTTATAATCAGAAAGCTTATATTATACCATCCTTTGCTCCCAAGATCCTACTTGTTGTTTTTGTTTCCCTAACAACAGCTCTCAAAAAATACCCCACAGTTTGATAACCTTGGAAAAGATTTTTTTTTCCCTTGGTCTCATATTTCATATCCTCACTAATTCACACTGGTGAGGATAAAACTGATGTCTGACCTGCATTTGATAAGTTGCAAGTTTGTAACAAATACCACGGGTTGTCACCAGGGACACAACCTTCAACACCAAAAGAATAGGCCTGTCACTTGAGTTGAAACCAGGGGCGGCTCTAGGCACCAGCAAATCAAGCCCATGTGTGGGGCAGCACATTTCCAGGGGTGGCATTTGCAGGTAAGCAGCCGCCCCCGGCAATGCCCGCCCCCGTCCCACCCCATCTATTTTAAAGGGCCGCGGGAGCTTGGCTCTGGCTGTGTGTCCCCGGGAGCTGGCTGCAGAGTATGGTATGGCCAGACTCCACCCTGCCCTGCCGGCTCCAGTCCTGCCACAGCCCCAGCCTCAGCCCCGTTCGCCGGCAAGAGACCGCTCCCTGCCGGACGGCTGGCTCACTGCGCCCCACACCCTGATCCCCTGCACTCCGGTCTCCCTGCTCTCCCTGGTCCCTGCGACTCTCTGGCTCTGCACCACTCTTTCACCCCTCACTCTGCTCCCCCCGATCCCTGCCCCCCTCTGGCTCTGTGCCGCCCGTTCCCTGCACTGCCCCTGCACCCTGGTCCCCGTGCCCCTCTGGCTCTGTGCCCCCTCTGTGCCCTGCAGCCTCTTTTCCCTGTGCCCCTCTGGGTCTGTGCCCCCCCATTCCCTGCACTGCCCCTGGACCCCATCCCTCTGCCCTTCCTGTTCCCCATGTCCCATTCCCTATGCCTCCCCTGCACCTCACACTCTGCTCTCTCCAATCTCTGAGTTCCTCTGGCTCTGTGCCTCCCGTTCTCTGTGCCACCCCTGTACCCCCCACACTGTTCCCCGCATCCATCTGGCTCTGTGCACCCCAGTCCCCCTGCTTCTCCCGGTCCCCGCGCCCCCCCTGGCTCTGCGCCTCCCATTCCCCACAGTGAACCCTGCTCCCCCTTTTCCCCATGCCCCTCTAGCTCTGCGCTGTCCCTGCACCCTGCTCCCCCTGTGGGTCGGGAGTGAGGGTTCTTGTCCATAGGGAGGGGCTGGACAGGGCAGGGAAAAGGCTGTTGTGACCCAGCAGTGAGTGAAAGGGGAGGGGGAGTTTACTTTGCTTTTATGGAAAAGAAATAAATAAAATTATATTTGCTATTTATAGGGCTAAAATGCTGGGACAAAAATGAAAACAAAAACAAAAAAATGTTGCAAAGTGCAAACGTGTAAAAGCCAACCAAAAAAAAGGGGGGAGGGGCAAAAAATATTTTGCTTGGGAAGGCAAAAGACCCAGAGCCGGCCCTGGCTGAAACATTAACTTAAAGAAGTGTCTTCAGAGTCTGTTGCTTAAGGGAGACATGCTCAGGCCATTTAACCAGAATTTACATTCTTTTACCATCCTTTTTATCATTGGCAATGTGCAGAAACAATCAGAACTCCCTTTTTCTTTGTGATTGGTTCTTATTCGTCTGATCCTATTCACTGATTCCTATTTAAAATGTGTTGTATTCTTGGTTGCATTCGTTCAAACTTTGTCGTGATCTACTTCCAATGAAGAGAGTTTGTCCTAATATGTTGGAGAGCGAATTATCTATAAAATATTATGATACAGAATTTATTATCTTAAATAATATTACATGTGCAGAAATTTGAAAGCGTCAGCACTTTCAAGCAATTGAGAATATTAAACAGCGTTCTTTGCAGACATTTTGTAGTAAAATCCTAACTGGCCTATAATGTAAGCTAAAGAGTTTTTAGAGACTCCAAAACTCTTCAGGAAGTCTTTTTGTTTAGATAACCAATAAATATTTCTTTCTTCTGGAGCCTGCAGAATTTCAACACTGGAAGTAGGAGAGCGTAGCAGTTTCTTTTTCAAGTTAAAAATACCTGGCTTGGCTGAATTTGTGTTGAGATAATCAATGTCAGTGCACACCAACCATAAACGGATTGTGAGAAGAAAGAGAAAACTACCATCCTTTCATAAACAAAGGGAATCTTCCATTAATATAGAGTATGCTTTTTCCTATTAAGCCCTGACTCTTTAAAAGCCCCCGATGTATTTTGCCTGTATATAAAGTATTCATATTTAGATAAAATCTTAGTACAGTGGATTTTTCTGTATATCCATTCCTGCTTTAGAAATACTCACTTTTTTGGCTTTTGAGATATGGAAGGCATTGATTTGAGTCTTTTCTGGATTTGCATGCAGTTGGTTGTCTGTGTAGTGTTTGTCTAGGATGTAAAGTGCATTAACCATGATTCTCTCTCATACCAAGCTCCTTGTCTATGTAGTGACACACAGATGATCGTATAGCAACTAATACAAAATAACTTGGATATTGTTTGTATAGATGTTGAATAATACATGTGCTAAGGTGCTACAGGTTGAACCTCTGTAGTCTGGGATTCTCTGGTCTGACAACATCTGTGCTCCCACAGGACCATGGATGTTGTTGGACTAGATGGCCCCAGCAGCTAGCAGCCCATAGGGCCAGTGGCTTGAGGGCAGGGAGCCCAGCCAACAGGGACAGGGAGCTCTGCTGGCCGGAGCAGGGCCAGCAGCCAGGGACAGGGAGTCCTTCTGGCCAGGGATGTAGAGCTCTGCCATGGCCAGAGCAAGGCTGGCTTGGAGAGTAGCCTTACTGGAGATCTAGATTGAAGATCTAGATTGCTGGGTATACACAGGATCGTTTACCAAAGTGATGAAGAGTTAGTAATCTTAATCTTCCCATTGAATAGCTTTTGATGGGCGAGCTGAATAGCCAAGTTGTTATGTTCACCTGTCTTTCTAATGCTGGAAAGCCCATATATGAGCAAACTTTTTTTCTATTGTGGGTGATATCTGGGTATTTTGCCAAGTTCTGCTGGGATTTCAGGCTTGTCCAAGTAATTTTTGGTAGTAGATGTTTACCAGTGGCTATTGTGTCATAACCAAAAGGATTGTCTTGGAATGCCATATATTTCATACAGTATGACTGACTGGGGTGCTAGCCTGAGGGAAAATTCTCTCCAGCAGCCGCAAGCTAGGTGTCGCCTACTAGACAGACATACAGCATTAGCAAAGTGGTTGTAGTTCTCGGGAATCAATTTAATTGGTAACCCTAACCCTAACCAGTTTGCTCTCTGGAAGTAGAAACAATGTTGGAGTGGCACAATGATAGACAGACACGGCACCAGAATTTATCTTCATACCAATAAGAGATGGTGGTGAAACCTCAGGACTGGATCTAGTACCAATTTTCTACATGAGTGAGCTAATATAATTTTAAAAAGGTAAATCAGGGTTATGCCCACAGTTCCATTGGCCAGTGTTAAAAACTTGTGTAATGAATCAATCTTAACTGATGAACAATTGCCTATGTTTCCATAGTTGTCATTCCCTTCATAGCTCCAATGGGTGCTGTGGCTGTTGAAATTGCCAATTATGATTCAGGATATTGTTTGTCATTAGACTAGTAGGTTGATGAAATTAAAATGTCTGTGGTGGTTTGTAAATGGGGAAGATTACAGTAAGCTGAATGGTGCCAGGCTAAGTATTATCCTCTTCTGTTTTATAGGCAGGTGCAATCCTGATGCCTCATTTAACAAATTTGCTTCTGCCATATTGACCATTTGGTGAGCATGGCACCCCTGTTTTGTGCAATGCTGTCCTATTTACTAGCTAACATTACTTCCAAGTTTCCAAGTGGAAAGAAAGATTAGTGCCAGTCCCAAGAAAGATCCTTGATATCCAGGCTGGGAAGCAATGTCTTATTGTTGATGTCTGCCTTTGTTTTGTAGCATCAGAAGAATAAGAAGTGGGTAGCAGTAGAAAGTATTTAGCAGGATTTGCAACCTTTAAGGCTGACTGACTGCTGCATGAAGGCATCTTCTGTGGCTCCCAGCCTGGCCTAACTTTATTCACCTTCCTGCTCACAGGGGAAAGTTGTCTGTCCTTTTGGAGAGTTATTAACTACCATTATAAATTCTAGAGCTGTGTGAAGCTTGGCAGGCTTTCTTGTCCGGGGAGAGAGAGCAAAAGGGGTAGTTGCCCTGGGGCCCAGCAATACAAAGGGATCCGGAGTTGCCAACTACTGCTACTGTGGCAGGAGCCACTGCTGGAGCCTTGGGCCCTTTAATTTGCCACTGGAGTATGCATTGTCTCTCCACATGGATGTGAGGGTAAGTGGGAGGCATGTTGCACTCTGGGCAACACTGAGGGCTGATTGTTCTGACTCTGTTCCTTCCACCTGAGGCCCCGCCCTTTCTGAGAATGTGGAATTGCTCCCTCCCACCTTGTGTGCACAAGCTGTCAGCTCCTATGGACTCAGGTGAATATTGCCTTTAGGCTGATCTGAGTGTGATTACCAACCTGGGTTTGGTGTTTGGTTCGAAATGAATGTCCTAACCCCAATGTAACATTTGTCCTGAATCACAGTTTCACTCAGTTGTACCAAATATTGATGATAAAAACTATGAATTTGCTCAGATTCACTTGAAATGGGGCTCAGAGACTGTTGTGTTGTTTTCCATATTGTGACCTGAATGAAAAGTTTGTAGAAAAGTCCAGGTTTGACGGGCATTGTGTGGTCTCTTGGCCTTGGTTGGGGACTGCTTGCACAACTAATAGGATCTAGAAAGAAACAATTCTCCTTTCCCTGTGTGACCTCTAAAGCCTTAAAGATAAGGTAAATAAAAGGTACTATCAACTAGGGCTCAGTCAACTTGATGTTAATTTGAACATAGGTACTAGATATTTCTGATTAATTAGCATTGAACTTGCTTGAATAGAACTACTTTTACCACCTGTCCCATATTCAGCCTATGGAAATATGGTCGCCCTAGTTTTGTTTATGAAAATTTTGTAATTTTTCAGTAATACTGCCATGCCATCTACTGGGTACATTTATTATGCTGTTACATTTGGGTGTACTTTGATCATTCAAGCTGAAACTAGGTTTATCTGGTCAATTTATTGGACAGTTTGTATGCATGTACTCCTGATCTTGTCCCAAATCTAATATAATTTTGACTGATTTACTCACTTGGTATAACAAAGAGTAAATTGTGGCATCATATGAGTCAGATGAGAAAACTAAGAAAAAATTAGCTTGAAATTGCTCTAATGAGCTATGATGGAAAAGGAGCTACTGAAATGCTTAATGCAGTTCAATGTTAAAGTCTATTGCACGTGATCTTTTTAGAGATATGGTTCTGTACTGTATTTTACCTCCAAATTAGAGGAATTTGGTTTAGGGTCAAATATAATATTTTGTGCTTTGATGTAACAAAAATATGTCTGACTTTATAATGTTTATTGAAATTGGGTCTGCTGGAAAGATGATGATTCTAAACAGAATAGTCTCTCAAACCAAGTATTATTTTATTTGTTTAAACTATACTATAACCCAATGAGTTAAGCAATGGTGAGAATATATTCATCAACAATTTTGTCAAAGAATTTAGTTGGAAAAAAAAGTTTTTATATAAAAGGAATTTTGTTCAAAAGTCTTTTTTTTTTTAAAGTTTCAAAACACAATTTTGAAAATATTTACTTTCAAACAGATTTTAATTGAATCCTGATTGCCTTTGTTATTATTAGAGAGCTTACCATGGCATAGTTGAACTAGCAAAATTAAGACTGGAAATATGATATACATTTTTGTTAGAATAATTCATCATTGGAAAAACTTACTAAGGCTCATGGTTGATCCTCTTTCCCTGATCATTTCTAAATCAAAATTAGAGGTCTTTTTCTGAAAGTTATGCTAGAGGAATTATTTGAAGAAATTCCTTGGCCTGTATTTTCCAGGAGGTTAGGCATTATCAAACTGGTTCCTTCTGGCCTTGAATCTACTAAAACATTGGGGGGGGGGGATCTTTTTTTCATGCTTTCTGAATTAAAAGTACAGTAAAACTCCAATAGTCCGGCATCCAATAGTCCGGCATCAAAATGGCAAGAGCCTAGTGAGTGAGCTTCAGCAAAAAATGAGTCACAAGGTAACAGCGGCAGCAGCTGAACTGAGCAAAAAGGGTAAAAAAGGCTTAAAAAAAACTAAAACATTACAGTATACTGTATACAGTATGTACAATAAAAAGGGTTAAGAATACTTTATATACATTATATAATGTATACAGTATATATATAACCATCTTATAGTACCTCCTGATAGTCCGGCATATCTGATAATCCGGCACCACGTAGGTCCCATAGGTTCCGGATTATTGGAAGTCTACTGTAATTTATTCCCTCATAGGAAATTTTCCTCAAAACTCCCATGAAAAAAATCCTATTTTCTAGTCAGCTCTACTCAGAACAAAATTGATTGCCATTCCCAAAACTAAAAGTGAAATCTCTGAAAAAATGTGTGCAATCTGGCTACTTGCATACCAAGAGCTATATTCTGCTCTCATTACACCCTTTATGCCCAATGAAATCAATGAGGTGATTCAAAAGCAATTGTTATCACAGCACTCCATTTTGTTTTTGTCTACCAGTTGTTCTATTACCAGGCTAATATGTTTATTTGCTACATTTACAGGTTGTAACTCCCTGGTTCTCTGGTCCAGCACCCTAAATGGTCCCAAACGACAGAATCTGCTGGATCGGGGGACATCAGTGCTGGGCCCCCCTGCTGCCCCCGTCACAGGGCTGTACTCTGGAAGCAGCAGAGGGATCAACATTGATTGAGCGGGAACTGGGAAAGGGGGAAGAGGAAGAGGCAGGGTGGCTGAGGAGCCCTGCTGCCCAGAGCCAGGAGTGCAGACCTGTGGGGCTTCACAGCCACCCTGCTTCTCCCCCAAGTGTTCCCCCATCTCTGTCTTTTCTCTCATACCTCCCTGAGCTAGAGCACCCCACATGAGCTATTGGTAGTATCCCAGAAGCTCTGTGAGGGTGGGAGAGGAATTGCTGAGTGCAAGCCCAGCTTTTTCCCATGAGTGCTCTGGCCTGGGAACATCCACAGGGATGCTGGGCCCCGATGTTGCTGCGCTACGGAAGTCCAAATTAAAGAGGTCCAACGTGCATGTCTGTTGTTGACTGTACAATTACTCACATTGTAAATGAGCACTGTGATATTTTCCCCTATAAAACTAATGACTAGTATTTGGTCTAGCTCACCATTCACAATCATTGAGACACTCAAATCCAACAAAATAAAGTGGTGCCAAGAATTAAAATGTTGATGCAGGATACTGTTCAATTTTAAACACATTGGCCCAGATCCACATCTGCTGTAAACTGGTATGTCTACGTTGGCTTTGGTTTGGCCCACAGTGTTTCTAGTTAGATGCTTCAAAATACGGAGGAGCTTCTTAGATCACCTCTTCTATCAAAATTCCTAATTATACATAGATGAAAAGGTGACCCATTTAGAAGTTGTAATGAACTACAAGTTAGCTTTAGCTTTTTTCTTGATCTGTTTGCTTTGTTTGGTATCATTATTCTTTTGGCCCCATTTGTGAAGTATTGTGCAGTTGTAGTGTGACACAAACCATGAGGAGGATTTGTTTGAAACTGCATTAGTTTTAGTAAAATCTGTTTGTATTTATCTTCAAGATGTCAAATGCTGATTCCCAGGGATCTATTCTCCAGTAAACTACTACACTTTAGTATCCTTATTAAGCACTTGGTGTGACCTCTTGCTTCTCCAACCCTTGCTGTTTAATGTGCTTAATTCTAACCTTTACTAGCTAGAAATTGTACACACTTTCTACAAATTGCTGTTGATTAGCACATGACACTGCTGCAGGAAGTAGAACCCCTAGTGGTAATCTGCTTTATTCAGGCTGATCTAGAATGAGGTAATTAAATTTCTGAAAAGGCCAAGAGTGAGCTTTGTCATGTCATTCTTGTATGGCTGTGACTTTGCTGGTTCATTTACATCAAGTAAATTGATTTAAAATGTTAGCTCTTCATGGGGTGACAGTCTCAAATATAGAATTTTCTCATTTGTATGCATCAGGCAAGTTTGAATTCTTGCAGCTCAGTCAGAATCATGTAGATTTTTAAACCCTCGATTTTATTATATTTTTTAGCAAACATTTTCTTCTTATGCTACTATTCTTCACAAAAATAAAGCCTTAAAATTACACCTGCCCTATTGGGTAAATTCCACTAATACTTTGATTCTGTCACAATGACTTTCCCTTCCAATAGGCCAGGTAGATTTTACAACTACAAGCCTTCAAACTCACTGCTAAAAGTTCCTATCTTTGGCACAAAGTAAGCAATATATAACATTTTTCAAGACTGAAAAGGTCTATAAACTGCCATTTTGAGAGATATGGGGGAATTTGTTTGGCAAATAGATGTATTTCTTTCTTTGAATATATCCCTTAGTACTTTTTATATTAAAATTAAATAAATTTTATACCATCAAATGAGCGGCACTGTTATGGGTACCCGCATTACCCATAATGTGCTAATGTTTTTATGGCTGATCTAGAATAATGTTTCCTCATTTCCGTCCCCCAGGTACCATCCCTTAGCACAGCGTTTCCCAAACTATGGGCCGTGGCCCGACACCAGGCCATGGGAAAAAATACCAGGCCTCAGTGTGGCTGCTGGGAGGGGAGCAGAGCAGGGTGGTCTGGGAGAAGGTGTGTGTGTGTGGGGAGGGGGAGAAATCAGCCACCAGGAAGCAGGGTTGGGGGCAGCAATGCTGTCCCATGGAGATGGGGGGGCAGGTGGCTGGCAGAAGCAGGATTGGGGGGCAGCAGGGCTGTCCTGTGGAGATCCGGGCAGATGGGCGGGCGGCGGAAGCAGGGTTGGGGTAGCGGGGCTATCCGGCGGAGATCCGGGCGGGCAGGCAGGTGGCGGAAGCAGGGTTAGGGGTAGCGGGGCTATCCGACGGAGATCCGGGTGGGTGGGCAGCAGAAACAGGGTTAGGGGTAGCAGGGCTGTCCGGTGGAGATCCGGGTGGGTGGGTGGCAGAAGCAGGGTTGGGACAGTGGGGTTGTCCCATGGAGATTGGGGAGGGCGGGTGGCAGAACCAGGGCTGAACGGGGGCCAGGGGGGCTGGCCAGGGAAGATCGGGAGGAGGAGGACTGGAGAACCACTCTCTGGAAGCAGGGCTGGACAGGGGCAGTGGGCTGGCCAGGGGACGGGGCGGGAGTGGGAGGGAGGGAGGGGAACCAGCCACTGGAAGCAGGGCTAGATCGGGGAGACCAGGAGGAGGAGGATGGGAGAACCAGCTTCCGGAAGCAGGACTGGACAGGGGCAGCGGCTGACCGGGGGAGATTGGGGGGGGAGGAGAAAACAGCCACTGGAAGCAGGGCTGGACTGGGGAGATTGGGAGGAGAAGGGGGAGAGTGGGACTGACCCAGGCACATGCAGACCCGGGCACACGAGTGAGTCCAGCCCCGGAGATTCCTTCTGCCCTCCTCCCCCATATACCCTCCCTCAAGTAGTTGCAAACTGCCTGGCTGGTAGACACACTCACACAGCCTGAGCACATCTACCAGCCAGGCAGTTCGCAGCTAAGGACTGATACACTTAATAATAATAAAACTTACCTAATTAGAAAATACTGGACATTTTATATGTCTGGTATTTTCTCAATTTGTTTCCCAGACAGAAGCCTCAAATACCAGACTGTCCGGTACAAAAATGGACACCTGGCAACACTATCCCTCCTTGCCCCCTCCCTCCTAGCTAGATACCCTACCCCCAATCTGCTCCTGCTCCTGGAGTGCCCATGCGGTGCCCGGTCTCCCAAGCTCTAGCCCAGGCTGGGTGGTGGATGCAGCTGGGTGAAACACTGAAAATTTATTCATTTTTCATTCTTTTTTATATGTGTTTATATTTTTGGACTGCAAAAAACAGTACTAAAAAAAAAAACGGGTTCTAACTAAAGTAAAAAGTTTGAAGAACCCTGATATAGCCAGCTTTCTATCCATCTTACAGTCCATTTATCCAATCCCTATTCCCCTAACTTGCTGGCAAGAATATTGTGGGTGACTGTATCAAAAGCCTTGCTAATGCTGGCACTGGAGGCTTTGGGAGGACCAGAAACAACTTAGTTGAATATTCATCAGTTTCTTAATGAATATGCAAATATGCAAATGACTGTTACCGGTCCTCCAAAAGTTCGTGAATGTATTTACTGGTCCCCATGTCAAAAAGTTTGGGAACCCCTGTCCTAGCACCCTTCCTCTACTTATGAAAATGTCATCAATGTAGCATCATATGGATCTATGAGAAAGGAGGCCCTAACAAATCTTTTAATCTCTAAGGTGCAACAGGACACTCTGTTGTTTTTGCAGATACAGACTAATATGGTTACCTCTCTGAGACTTTTAAAATTAATAGTTTTTCTGTTTGGTTCATGGTAAATATACCAGATGGTCTTCTGAGCAGACATCCTTGGTAGTTTTCATTAAAACTGCTTAGGACAATGCTCACATAACAGCAGACACTATACATGTGTTTTTATTGACATTTTGAACTTGTGATAAGATGCAAAGCTAACATTTATATAGGTGTCCTAGGCTATGTCTAGACTGCAGGCTTCTTTCAGAAGAAGCTTTTCTGGAAGAGATCTTGTGGAAAAACTTCTTCCGAATGAGAGAAACCACACTGCAAAAGCACATCGAAAAAGCGATCTGCTTTTTTGAAACATAGTGTCCACACTGAATGGATGCTACCTAGCATGTAAGCTGTGATGGGCAGAGTGGCCAACAGGGCACCTGTGCTTTTTCCTCTTTCCTCTTCTTTCAAAAGAACTCCCTCTTCCCTGTCCACATATGCCTTTTTGCGAAAGAGCTCTTTTGCAAAAAGACTTCTTCCTCGTAGAATGATGTTTACCAATGTCGGGAAAACCCCTCTGTTATTTTGATTTTATTTTGGGAGAACACAATGTGGATGTAGTTGAAGTTTTTCCGAAAAAAACTCTGTAGTGTAGACATACCCCTACTGAATTCTGATAAATTAGTAAAATAACATCAGCTATTGAAGATATTTTGTTTCTATTTGCTTTATAACTGGGGGAGTTGAGGCTGATGTTTTGTCCCAGAGAAGTCACAGCTTTAATTATGAATATCCTTTTGCACTGCCTTGAAGCCTTCAGATTACATATTTCTAGCCTTGCAGGATGAATGTGTAGTGACTAACCTTGAGTTACCATAAAAAGGTATTCTCCTCTCAAAGAATGAGTGTACATTTAAGGCTGTTGGATAGACTATAAGGTGTAATTCAGGCTAATTTTCCTAAAATACGTTGGACTTGACTCTCAGTTACCCTAGAGCCCTCCCTCTTTATTCTACTTTGACAAGGAAAAGGAGTGCAAGAGGGCAGGATGGGGAGGGGAAACTGTTCTCAAAGACTGCTCTGTTCAGGAAGGCCACCAAAGCTGCTTCAGAAATTATATAAAGACTCTAAAGCGGACGAAAGGCAAAATATGACCCACAGGCAGAATCTAGCCTGCCAAACCTCCAGATACAGCCCACCACTGTCCCAGGGTCCAGCTCAAAGTGATTGGCTGGGGGGGACGACAAGTGTGCCATGTACCCCTGGGCAGTGGGGCTTCATGCACTTTCCCCACATCTAGCACAATCTCACATCTCCTATTGGCTGTAAATTGGCCAGTGGGCTCTGCCTGGGCAGTGCTTGTGGCTCAGGCAGCATGTGGAGGCCCCTCCAGGCACACCCTGAGATGCAGATGGCCTCCACGGCAGGGTGATTTCAGTAGCAGGCAGGGGCATGGCAGGCAGGAAGCCTGTCTGAGGATCTGATTGGGCTGCTGGCTGGGAGCCACCCAGGGTAAGCACCTCCTGCCAGAGAGCCTGCACCTGGCACCTTACCCCATCTAGCATCTCAACTCTCTACTCCAGGCCAAAAACCAAACCCTTTGCACCCCCCACTTCCACATCCATACCTCCTCCCAGATCCTGTAACCTTTCCTGCACCCCAATACCTTGCTCCAGATCACAACTGCTTCCTCTCGTTCACAATGGAAATTCCTGCACCCCTGTCCTAGATCATAAGCCCCTCCTAAATTCTACATCTCATTCTGTACAGTGCCTCCAACTCAGAATCCCCTCCTGAACCCTGCACTCCCTCTTGCAACACAATCTTCTGCCCCAGGTCACATACTCCTCCTTCACCCAGTCTTCATCCCAGACCTAGCTCTTCCTCCATTAATGACATAGAAGATTGCAGCTCTCAACCACTTTCCAGATTTGTGGAGTGGTCCCCCATCAAAAATTATTAAAGAAGCCATACTCCCAACTCTGGGTATCAGGGACTGGGAGGATGTATAAAACATTGCTCTAAAGCTTTTTTTTTCAGATTTGCCACAGAAGAGCAGACATTAGAATAGAATGAAGAAATTCTGATTTACATCAGGTTTGAACAGGTCTTTAATTGCCGTAGAGCATGAACATAAGAACATAAGAACATAAGAACGGCCGTACTGGGTCAGACCAAAGGTCCATCTAGCCCAGTATCCTGTCTGCTGACAGTGGCCAGCACCAGGTGCCCCGGAGAGGGTGGACCGAAGACAATGATCAAGCTTCTCTTTAAACTCTGTTATACTCCTAGCCTTCACAGCCTCCTCTGGCAAGAAGTTCCACAGGTTAACTACACGCTGTGTAAAGAAGAACTTTCTTTTATTAGTTTTAAACCTGCTACCCGTTAATTTCATTTGGTGTCCTCTAGTTCTTCTATTTAGGGAACTAATAAATAACTTTTCTTTATCGGCCCTCTCCACAGCACTCATGATTTTATATACCTCTATCATATCCCCCCTCAGTCTCCTCTTTTCTAAACTGAAAAGTCCCAATCGCTTTAACCTCTCCTCATATGGGACATGTTCCAAACCCCTAATCATTTTAGTTGCCCTTTTCTGAACCCTTTCCAAGGCCAAAATATCTTTTTTGAAGATGTGGGCGTACCATAGTTTTATACAGGGGCAGTAAGATATTCTGGGTCTTAGTTTCTATCCCTTTCGTAATAATTCCTAGCATCCTATTTGCCTTTTTGACCGCCACTGCACACTGCATGGAAGTTTTCAGAGAACTGTCCATGATAACTCCAAGATCTCTTTCCTGATTTGTCATAGCCAAATTAGCCCCATCATACTGTACGTATAGTTGGGGTTATTTTTCCTGATGTGCATTACTTTACACTTACTTTACATTAAATTTCATTTGCCATTTTGTTGCCCAATCACTCAGTTTGGTGAGATCTTCTTGGAGTCCTCAGTCTGCTTCTGTCTTGACTATCCTAAACAGTTTTGTATCATCTGCAAACTTTACTACCTCACTGCTTACCCCTTTCTCCAGATCATTTATGAATAAGTTGAAAAGGATTGGTCCCAGGACTGACCCTTGGGGGACACCACTAGTTACCCCTCTCCAATCTGAAAATTTACATGGAGGTGTGTGAAGATGGTTTACCCCTAATTTGTTCTGTTCCCAAGTACAAGAATGGAGTAATTAAAAATCAGTTGCAATGCAACTGAGCTGAATTTGAACAAGAGAGTATTTGCAGCTTATGTCTAAGTGTGTCAAGTTTGGTAAAGTACTGTCTCTGCCTTTAAAATAAACAGTGAGTCCTCTGTGTGTTAATTCATGAAAGGAAGAACTGAATAAAATTAACAATTTATACATTGTACACAAGCTGTGTGTTAACCTTATAAACCCAAGCTCTGCAGACTTTAAACAGTTTAGAAAATTTTGTGGTAAAATTTCCTGCTCTCCCTCCAAGTATATAAAATGTAGAGGTGTAATTTTTTTGGAAGATGGAAAAATGTAATACTTAAGGCCTGAGGTTACCAAACTGAGCCTCCATGACTGCTGACCCACAGACCAGTTTCCTAGAACCCCAGTCACATAACTACTTTTTGTTCTGAAAGCTGCATGTCTCCATGGGAGGATTCTGTGGCATTTTGGCTGCTGTCTTGTGATTGCTCTTATCACTTTTGTAAATGATGTGTAGAGGCTTACTCCAAAGGCTTAACCCATAGGCTTAATCCAAAGCCCACTGAAGTCAGTGTAAATCTTCAGTGTTATGCAAGAGTGGTTGCTACGGAATCCTGTGCTCTGGGAGGGAGTCTGTGGAAAAGATTGAGAATTAATGGTAATCATAGAATACTAGGGCTGGAAAGGACTAAAAATTCCAGTCCCCTGCCCTCCATGGCAGGAACCAGTACTGTCTAGACCATCCCTGATAGACATGTATCTAACATACTCTTAAATATCTCCAGAGATGGAGATTCCACAACCTCCCTAGGCAATTTATTTCAGTGTTTAACCACCCAGACAGAACAAAATACAGGACTATGTAGCACTTTAAAGACTAACAAGATGGTTTAATTACATGATGAGCTTTCGTGGGCCAGACCCACTTCCTCAGATCAAATAGTGGAAGAAAATTGTCACAACCACATATACCAAAGGATACAATTAAAAAAATGAACACATATGAAAAGGACAAATCAAATTTCAGAACAGAAGGGCGATGGGGGAGGGGAGGTAAGTTCCCGACAGTTAGGAACTTTTTCCTAATGTCCACCCTAAACCTCCCTTGCTGCAGTTTAAGCCCATTGCTTCTTGTTCTATCCTCAGAGGCCAGGAAGAACACATTTTCTCCTTCTTCCTTGTGACACCCTTTAGATACCTGAAAACCGCTATCATGTCCCTTCTCAATCTTCTCTTTTCCAAACTGAACAAGCCCAATTCTTTCAGTCTTTTTTTGATAGGTCACGTTCTCTAGACCTTTAATAATTCTTGTTGGTCTTCTCTGGACCCTCTCCAATTTCTCCACATCTTTCTTGAAATGTGGTGCCCAGAACTGGACACAATACTCCAACTGAGGCCTAATCAGCGCAGAGTAGAGTGGAAGAATGACTTCTCGTGTCTTGCTCATAACACACCTGTTAATGCATCCTAGAATCATGTTCGCTTTTTTTGCAACAGCAACACACTGCTGACTCATATTCAGCTTGTGGTCCATTATAACCCTTGTGCCATACTCCTTCCTAGACAGTCACTTCCCATTCTGTATGTGTGAAACTGATTGTTCCTTGCTAGGTGGAGCACATTGCTTTTGTCCTTATTACACGTCATCCTGTTTACCTTCAGACTATTTCTCCAATTTGTCCAGATCATTTTGAATGATGACCCTATCCTACCAAGCAGTTACAACCCCTCCTAGCTTGGTATCATCTCCAAACTTAATAAGCGTACTCTCTATGCCAATATCTAAATCGTCGATGAAGATATTGAACAGAACCGGTCCCAAAATAGACCCCTGGGGAGCCCCACTTGTTATACCTTTCCAGCAGGATTGTAAACCAAATAACTACTCTCTGAGAATGGTTATCCAACCAGCTAAGCACCCACCTTATAGTAGCCCCATCTAAGTTGTTTTTACCTAGTTTATTGATAAGAATATCATGCAAGACCGTATCAAATTCCTTGCTAAAGTCTAGGTATACCACATCCACTGCTTCTCCCTTATCCACAAGACTCATCCTATCAAAGAAAGCTATCAGATTGGTTTGACGTGATTTGTTCTTTACAAATCCATGCTGTCTGTTCCCTATCACCTTATTTTCTTCCTGGTGTTTGCAGATGATTTCCTTAATTACTTGTTCCATTATCTTTCCTGGCACAGCAGTTAAACTGACTGGTCTATAATTTCCTGGGTTGTTCTTATTTCCCTTTTTATAGATGGGCAGTATATTTGCCCTTTTCCAGTCTTCTGGAATCATAGAATCATAGATCTGGGATTGGTCATGAAGTCCAGCCCCCCTGCCCAAGGTAGGACCAATCCCAGCTAAAACAACCCAGCCAGGGCTTTGTCAAGCCAAGACTTAAAAACGTCTAGGGAAGGAGATTCCACCACCTCCCTAGGTAACCCATTCTAGTGCTTCACCACGCTCCTAGTGAAATAGTTATTCCTAATATCCAACCTAGACCTCTCCCACTGTAACTTAAGACCATTGCTCCTTGTTCTGCCATCCTGTGAACAGTCTTTCTCCAGCCTCTTTGGAACCTCCCTTCAGGAAGTTGAAGGATTCTACCAAATCACCCCTCATTCTTCTCTTCTGCAGACTAAACAAACCCAAATCTTTCAGTCTCTCCTCATAGGTCATGCGCTCCAGCCCCCTAATCATTTTGATTGGCCTCTGCTGGACCCTTTCCAATGTGTCTCCATCCTTTCTATAGTGGGGGGCCCAGAACTGGACACAATATTCTAGATGTGTCCTCACCAGAGCCGAATAAAGGGGAATAATCACTTCTCTGGATCTGCTGGCAATGCTCCTCTTAATTCACCCCAATATGCCATTAGCCTTCTTGGCTACAAGGGCACACTGTTGACTCATATCCAGCTTCTTATCCACTGTCATTTCCAAGTCCTTTTCTGCTACTTAGCCCTTCGGTCCCCAGTCTGTAACAATGCTTGGGATTCTTCTGTCCCAAGTGCAGGACTCTACACCTGTCCTTGTTGAACCTCATCAGATTTCTTTTGGCCCAATCCTTTAATCTGTCCAGATCACTCTCGACCCTACCCTGCACTCCAGCGTATCTACCTCTCCTCCTAGCTTAGTGTCATCTGTGAACTTGCTGAGGGTGCAATCCATTCCCTCATCCAGGTCATTAATAAAGATGTTGAACAAAACCAGTCCAAGAACAGATCCTTGGGGCATTCCGCTAGAAACTGGCCACCAACCAATAATTTTTAAGGTTATTTTTTAATATGTAGTGCTTTTATCCAAAGTGGTTTACAGTAGTTAATTAATAATACATACATTTGGAAAGATCGTTAAGTCCGCTGAGACCCTTGATGATTTTCAAATGATCCATAAAAAAAAAATTGAGAATCACTGATCTAGAGAGTAAAGTTCACAGGTTTTTTACTCTTATCAATATGTAAGATGTTACTAATAGAGATTTATGAACCACACAGAGATATAAAGTTTTTATGTAGTATTTTGATACAAAACTTGTAGAAAAGCAAGAAAACATCTTTATCATGAGGTGTTGTTAGGCCCCAGAATTGTATTGTGCATATTCACAACCCGATGGAACACCATGAAAGTGAATATGAAACAAAGTCAATGGAGAGCATCCTAAGGGGAAGTGACTGTCCAGGCTTCAACCTTTTTATCACCCTAGTGTCAAAAGTAGGAATATTTTAGAAAGTAACACATCTTTTTCTATGCCACCTACATACATCTGAAACAATTACCGAATTCCAGCCTCCATGTCATATTCTGCATTCCAGTAGACCAATTTTGGTTTCTCATTGAACTTGTGAGACTTTGTGGTTGACCATAATTACATTTTTGACAAGTCAACTTAACCGTCCACATCAGTCCCTCTCGATAGTTTTGATATCTCAGTTATCTGTCGATAGTTTTGATGTCTTGCTCTCACTGAAATGTATTTCATAAATGGAATAGTTTTATTACATATTACCAGCAACCTTAACATGCTCATTATTATACTGCAGGTATATGGTATGAAGTAATTTAAGTGCATATGGTATAGAAGATGTATATTTTAAAACTCTCTTTCCCCATAGATGCTACGACCTTTATTCAACAGAAGGAAGCTTTAATCTCTAAAGTACATAGCATATTTTTCACGTGTGTATAATGTGTCTGTGGGACTGTTTTCACTGGAAATAAATAAATCTGAGAGGGAGGTACATCACTGAACTATGGAATGAACTTCCATCAAAAATACCCCATGAATATCTTTCCATCCTACATAAAAAATTCAAGTATATCATTTTCTCTCAGTGATGTTGACGGAAATGACATACTTGTGCTATCCAGAACATTTGTCAAATTCTTATACTAAAGTATTACCTTTTTGGTGAAAATAGATCTTCGTAAAGTGTCAGAAAATAGTTTGCAAACTCTTTAAGGTCTCAAGTTCACTAATCAAATGTAGCATCCTTTCATGGGTCCTATTATAGCAAAAGAGACTTAGAAAAGGAAATAGTGAAACTTGTTTACAATTGCTTTTGGTGAAGTCTATTGTTTATATTCTAGACCAGTGGTCCTCAACTGGTCAATCGATCATGATCGGCACTCGGCCGGCTCCTGCCTTCCCCTGCCCCATGTTATACATGATCTAGATAATAATGTATATTAATTCACACTTCTCCATTATCACTTGACTAGAATCATATAGGTTGAAGGCTTGTGGTCTTGAATGGGAGTCCAGTGGCTTTAGACCGTGTGCAAAGTTCAGATCATTTGGAGTTATTCAAGGAACGCAGCAATTATTACAAAATGGTGCTATATGTTTTCATGCATGCTTACTTGTTAACTGTTGCTGTAATGCAACAGATTAAATGGAAACTAAATACACATTCTTTGTGAGGTTGTTGACTCCAATATTGTAAATAGCACTGTGAGAGGTCCTTTGTAATTATTAATGGTTCACTGGAGTCTCAGAAACTGGCATTTCTTCAGAGAATGTAATGACATCAGAATAGTATGTCTGGAGCTATTCACTTTTCTTTTCAGCCCCGTATAAGGGAAACAAAGGAAAACTATGACTAATAGCACTATATGACAACCCAGATTAAAACCCATTCCAGTAACCATTTTAACAAACCAGCATATTCCTTCTTATCTGCTCGGTGACCATTAGAAATGCAAGCTGTACCATTTGTCTGTCAGCCATCTAAACAATCTTGAGAGAGGCTATAAGCAACAATGGAAATGGGATTCTCAACAGAGTTGGTTTTAGTCAACTTGGAGCTATTACAAACCACTACTTTTCTGCCTGCCATACCTTACCATTTATTTCAGTGAGACAAAGACCCAGATGTTTAAAGGAGACACAAGAGAAATAGCTCATAACAGCAATATTTTAAAATTCTACTTCTCATATTTCAAGAAGTGTATTTTTGATGTGTTTTGAGAACATAAGAAAGACCATACTGGGTCATACCAAAGATCCATCTAGTCCAGTTTCCTGTCTTCCAACAGTGGATAATGCCAGATGCCCCTGAGGGAGTGAACAGAACAGGTAATCAAGTGATCCCTCTGCTGTCACCCATTTCCAGCATCTGACAAAAAGAGGCTAGGGACACCATTCTTACTCAGGCTCGCTAATGAATATTGATAGACTTAACCTCATGAATTTCTCTAGTTCTTTTTTGAACCCCATTAAAGTCCTGGTCTTAACAACATCCTCTGGCAAGGAGTTCTACAGATTGAACTTTCTACACAGTATGAAGAAAAACTTCCTTTTGTTTATTTTAAACCAGTTGCCTATTTAATTTCATTTGGTGACCCATAGTTCTTGTGTTATGGGAACAAGTAAATAACTTTTCTTTATCCACTTTCTCCATACCAATCATGATTTTATAAACATCTATCATCTCTCCCCTTAGTCTCCTATTTTCTAAGATGAAAAGTCCCAGTCTTGTTAATCTCTTCTTATGGCACCCGTTCCAAACCTCTAATCATCTTTGTTGCCCTTTTCTGCACCTTTTCCAATGCCTATATATCTTTTGGAGCTGAGACGACCACAGGATTCAAAATGGGGGCATACCATGGATTTATACAGAGGCAATAAGATAGTCTCTATCTTATTCCCTATCCCCTTTTTAATGATTCCTAACATTCTATTTGCTTTTTTGACCGCTGCTGAATGCTGAGTGGATGTTTTCAGAGAACTATCCACAATAGGTGCATTTAGACTACATTCCTCTTTCGAAAGAGGAATGCAGGTGAGGGATATCGAAAATGCAAATTAAGCACTGATATACAGATCTCGCATTTCATTTGCATAATCTCTTCCGATTGCTTTTTCGGAAAATATTTTTTTCAAGGAAAAAAAGCAGTCTAGAATTGGTTCTTTCAAAAAAATCCCCTTTTTCAAAAGAACCCTTATTCCTGAAAAAATGAGGTTTTACAGGGTTCTTTCAAAAAAGAGGTTGTTTCAAAAGAACCCCACCTAGACTGCTTTTTAAAAAAAAAAATCTCTTCCAAAAAAGCGAGATTTGTAAATCAGCACTTCATTTGCGTTTTTGATGTCCCTCATTTGCATTCCTCTTTTGAAAGAGGAATGTAGTCTAGATGCACCCAATGACTCCAACATCTCTCTCGTAAGTGGTTATAGCTAAATTAGTCCCCATCATTTTGTATGTATAGCTGGGTTTATTTATTCCAATCTGTATTACTTAGCATTTATCAATATTAAAATTAATTTGCCATTTTGTTGCCCAATCACCTAGTTTTGTGAGATCGTTTTGAAGCTCTTCATAGTCTGCTCAAGATAGTTGAGAACAAAGCAGTTTAGTTTCATCTGCAAATTTTGCAACCTCACTGTTTACCCCTTTCTCTAGACCATTTATAATTATTTTTAATAGGATTGGTCCCAGCATGGACCTTTGGAGGACACCATTTGTTACCTCTCTCCATTCTGAAAACTGACCATTTATTCCTACCCTTTATTTCCTGTCTTTTGCCCAGTTATCAATCCATGAAAGGACCTTCCCTCTTATCCCCTGACAACTTACTTTACTTAAGAATTTTTCATGAGGGATCTTGTCAAAGGCTTTCTGGAAATCTAAGTACACTATATCCACTGGATTCTGTCTGTCCATGTTTGTTGACCCCCTAAAATAACTCTAGTAGATTAGTAAGGCATGATTTCCCTTTACAGAAACCATGTTGACTTCCCCCAACAAATTATGATCATCTATAGGTCTGACAATTTTATTCTTTACTATAGTTTCAACTAATTTGCCCGGTACTGATGTTGCCCAGTCTGTAATTGCCAGGATCACCTCTAGAGCCCTTTTCAAATATTGGCGTCACATGAACTATCTTCCAATCTTTAGAAACATAAGATAATTTAAAGGATAGGTTACAAACCACAGTTAATAATTTCACATTTGAGTTCTTTCAGAACTCTTGGGTGAATGCTATCTGGTCCCGGTGACTTGTTACTGTTAAGTTTATCAATATGTTCCAAAACCTCCTCTGAAACCTCAATCTGGGACAATTCCTCAGATTTGTTCCCTAAAAAGAATGGCTCAGGTTTGGGAATCTCCCCAATATCCTCAGTTCTGAAGATGGGAAGCAAAGAATTGATTTATTTTCTCCGCAATGACTTTATTGTCTTGAGTGCTTCCTTTGCATCTCGATTGTCCAGTGGCCCCACTGGTTATTTAGCAGGCTTCCTGCTGCTTATGTCAAACATTCGCTATTACTTTTTAGTTCTTGGCTAGCCGATCTTCAAACTCCTTTTTGGCTTTCTTTATTATATTTTTATATTTAATTTGACAGCGTTTATGCTCCTTTCTGTTTTTCTCCCTAGAATTTAACTTCTACTTTTTATACAATGCTTTTTTATCTGTGTCTGCTTCTTTTACTTGGTTGTGAAGCCACGGTGGCAATTTTTTTGGTTCTCTTACTGTTTTTTTAATTTGGGGTATACATTAAAGTTGGCTTCTGGGCTGCTCTGGCTCCTGCTGTCATGGTGAGTGTGGGAGCAGGGTGACGGCTGACCTCTTCTGCCACTTCACACTAGGCCCTCCCTACAGATGCTCCCCTATGCCACCCTGGGACTCTTCCATAAGATGGTTGAGACAAGACCTGGGATGGCCACCCCAAGCAATCCTGTGGACAGGATAGAATGAATTAACTCAATCTATTATCTTAACAAAGAGAAGATTAGGAGATGATTTGGTTCTAGTCCTACAAGTAGAACACAGGGAAGAAATATTTAATAATGGGCTTTTCAGTTTAACCGGGAACTGTATAAAATTGTCCAATGCCTAGGAACAAAGCAGGATGTCAGATAGATGATCACAACAGTCCCTGCCAGACTTCGAATCTATGAAACTCTCTTCTTACCCATTCCAGCTCTGTGTAGCTTTTCTTGTTATGCTAACTCATGAGAAAAGAGGTAGAAGAAGAGATGTAGATATTAATTATTTCAGTGCTGCACTTGATTCTGAGGTTTTTTTCAGGCAATGTTCCTGAATTAGCCTCTCACTTATCCAAGAACAGAATCTCAGGTTAGATCAATTAATGATGCTTACAAAAAAGATAATGTAGATATTTATGTACTGATAGTTAATTTTCAAAAATCAAATGTGGCTTATCAGTCTTCATAAAGTCAGTTTGAGCTAGAGGTTTGACTTGCATTACTTTTTGATTTGGGTTTTACTGGTGCATTCAAAAGAGAAAGATGTCTGATTTGATTAATAGAATGCAGTGCTAGGTTTCTTGGATTTGTTTCCAGATGTTCGACTGACTTAAGGAGTGATCTTAAGCAAAGCATGTGACCTCTGAAGCTCAGTTTATTCATTGGTAAAAATGCTGTAATTCCTGCTACAGGGATTACTGTGTGCCATCCGTTACTGATGCAGGAGAAGTGCTTTTGATATTGTCCAATGAAGAACACTATATATGCAAAGTACTTTATTGATGTCTTTATCATCACTTTTATTAGCTGAAATCAAGAATAATTAAAATTACAAAAGTGGATAATGGTTATAAGCAAGTTACACGCTATAATTTGGTATTAATTAAATTTAAAATATTAACAAGGGACAAACTGGTACTGTAATAGGAAACATAGCTTTTAGTTGTATTTTAAAGCTTGATTATTCAAAAATCACATTTCTCTTTACACCCAGGTTAGAACATCTGCCAAGGCAGATTATTTGGGTATAGACATCATTGCTGGTTAATATAAACCCTCTAAAATGTTACCTAACAACTGCAAGGCAATATGCATTGCCTTAATGTATCATTAAATCTGTATTTGTGTTTTGTACAATTTTGTATTTATCCTGGTCCAGTGGGCCTGGCAGAGTTCCCAGCATTGTAACATACTTTTTTATGAATTACCCAGAATGATTTATCAAGTATGTTGTTCTGTATCTTGTTTGTTTGTTTGCTTGGTGTGTGTGTGTATGGTTTTTGTTGTTGTTGTTGTTTTTGTTTTGTTTTGTGGCCCATGTAATGCTATTTGGAGCAGCTAGGGAAAAATTCAACTCTGAAGATAAAAAGTTTGTAATACCATGTCCATGTAAAGGCAAGTTTTTACTGCGGAGAAAATAAAATTCTATTTATTTACTTACCCTGGTTTCATTATCCTCAGCATTTACGAATCTCTTTCATTATTGAAATAAAGTGTTTTTAGGGCCATTCTGTGGCTGGTGCTTCTGTGGGGATAATGCAAGGAGCAAGGCATAATAGAGGTAAATTGTTAAATGAGAATAATTAGCCATGGAAATAATGTATCAAGGCTCATGGTGCATTCTTCATCCTGGACAATTGTTTTGGAGACATTCTATGGTTTTCGTTATACAGGAGATCATGCTACCTGATTACAGTGGTCCCTTCTGGCCTTGGAATATATGACTCTGTGATGGCACAATCAAACTCCCTACTTTCTCATAAGCACAGGGTATTGCTTTGTTATACTGACCTCATTCACCTTCAACAACAGAGCTGGCTAACTACATAGGGAATTATGTGTTACACTCCCTTAGGGGTGGTGACCCCTCTCTGCATGTTGGGTGCCTCTTTGGGTGGGCGTTATTCAATGTTATTGCAAGTGCAGGGCAGTGCCTCACATACACCATCTGGCTCTAACAAGGTCCTTGTTTGAGTAGCACAATTATGTTTCTCTGGTGAATGTTCTCACTGTATTGCCTTCAGTTTTCATGGGATGGTAATGTTTGCTATCAGGGCCAGCTTTAGGAAGTGCGGGGCCCAATTCGAACAATTTTGACGGGGCCCCGCAGCAATTTTGGTTGAGCAAAAAAAAAAAGCACAAAAATCCCCCGCCCCCGCCCCCCCCCCCCCCCCCCACACCCCCTCACACCTTCCCGCAGCACAGAAAAACACTGCGCTAAACTTTCATTATTGTGGTGCATGCAGCCGACACACTCCTCCTCCAGGGCCAGCAAGGGCGGCAGATTTGTATAAGTTTTGTATAAGATGTTCTTGCACAAGAAGCCACCAGTGTAGACATAGCCTAAGAGTTTCCTCCCATGAGCAGAATGGATTTTGTGTTGTGCACCTGTACTGAGTTCATGTGGCTTATTTGGATGTGCTACTGTGGCACCCAAGTTTTTAATAAATATTTTATAAACCTTTACCTTCTCTCTGCTGCCTCCTTGCTCCATCAGCTCCCCTGGTACCTGCTGCCCCCCAACTCCTCACCTTCCTCTGCTGTCCTGACTCCTGCACTCCTCACTGCCCTCAGCCCTCCTGCGACCTGCCCCCCTCCTCCAGCCCTTCTCTCCCCCCGTGCCCACTTCTCCAGTAGCCCCACTCTGATCATGTGAGCTACCCCTCCTCATCCCCTCTTCTAACACCTCCCTCTACACACTTGCCCTGCCTCTCTCCTCTGGTGCTGGTCCCTCCCCTGCAGGTGTCTGCCCTTCTGCTTCATCCCAGAATCCCCTGGCACCTGCACCTTCCCTTAGCCCTGCACCCTCCTGGTGCCTCCCCCTTCCCTTATTGCCCCTGGCCCCTTTTTCCCTGATTCCCACCCCCTCACCACTCTCTGCCCCCATTCCCCTCCTGCCCCTCTGTGCCCTCACACATGACTTGCTCCATCCCCACCTTTCTCATGCCCACCTTCTTTCAAGCCTTCTCCCAGCACCTCCCCTCCCCCCTCTAGCCCCAATGCCCTTCCCCTCTCCTCTTCTCTCCCAGCATCACCCTGTCCCCCCTTCCACTGACACCTCCCCTCCTGCCCTTTTCCTCATTGTCTGCACTTGTCCCCCCTGGCATTTGTTTCTCCTCCACCCTGTCTCTTGGTGCCTTCCTCTCCCTCCTCCCACTCTGCACAAGCCCTTTCCTCTCCCACCGCTCCCCCTATGCACAAGCACCTTCCTCTCCCACCCTTTTCCCTCCCCCCCGCACAAGCCCCTTCCTCTCCCACCCTTTCTCCCTAGTTTCCCACCTCCCCTCCTTTTTGCCTTCCACTTTGTGGGGCTGGTGTCTGTGCTTGGGCCCTGGTCTCCAAACCTGGAGCTAGGCTACGCCGGGCCAAGCACTTTTAAATTCCCGGGCCATAATGTCACATCATGCCCACCCACCTGAGAACACCGTGCATGGCAGCAGCAGCCACTGGAGAGAGGGAGCCACACTGAGAGCCACGCACGGCAGGGCCGGGCCAGGGCCAAGGGGGACGCTCTGGGTGCAGAGTGGGAGGATGCGTGGGGGGCCGGCAGGTGGGAGCCAGGGACTGCTCCAGGCAGAGCCAGGGGAGAGACCCAGCTCCAAATATTGCTGGAGCAGGGCCCCCAGCTCTGAATATTAACTCGCCGCCCATGGTGCCCGGCATACTTCTGGGTTCAGGGTACAGGGGCTCTTTAGGTGTGGGGCCCCATTCAGGGGAATCGGGCAAATCGGCCTAAAGCCGGCCCTGCTTGCTGTATTAATAGTCATAAGGAGGAGTGCAAAAATAAATATACCAATATTCACTTGGATATTGAAATAAGTTTACTCCAAGAAAGAGACAAAGAGCTTGACTGGTCAGTTACTGTGAACATTTGAGGTAACCATGTTTCACTCTCAACTAGTCACATAATGTGATTTTCACACTGGATGGATAGAGGCAGGAATTTTCCAAAGCAGAGATTAAAAGAAAATGTTCTTATTCCAAACTGCAATAAAAGTTGTGCTGATCCAGTCATGTCATGGACACAGTACCATGTAACTTGTCTGGGCACTCTCATAACTAACCAGTTTACCCATTGTCAACCTCTGCATCTTCGGACGTGGACTCTTCAGATTCCTGGTTACCCAGCTGTGAATTCAAAGCATGGGATACAAATGGCAGCTTCCTAATAAACTTGTGTCTCATGCTCTTATGTAAAGTGTTCACTATTTGCGTTCAAGATACAGTTTTATTGCTGGAAGCGAGCTAACCAAGCCATCCCTCTGTTATGCCTTGATCGTCAATAACATAGTTCTGATAACAGAGCAGTAAAGTTCAAAATCCATAACAATAAAGCCAAATCCAAGTAAGGATGACTCTAACTCAATGCAGTGGATGACCATTGTTTTAGGGCAGCTTGGGAAAGACTCCTTATGATACCTGTGTGCTCTGTGGCCAGGATACTCTTTATTTCACTGCTAACAGTCTTTGCTCCCAGTAATCACCCTTAAAGACCTGACTCAGTCTTCACTACCCCTTCCACATTCCATAGTGGGGAACATGCAGCTTAGAAAATGTAATCTATCAAATACCAGACCAGCTATTGGAAGGGTACTAATGTCTTCTTTCAGTCCAGAGATATATTACCTCTGAGCATATTTATTGTAAAGAATCTGTGATGATGTAGTATTTGTGATACCCCCACTTTTCTGACAGGATGTTTAAAGTAATGTCTCTTAACCAAACAATGTTAAAATGAAAAATAGCTTTGAAGTGGTTTGTGTAATTTACACTTGCATAGTCAGTGTTTCACTTTGTCTGCTCCCTGAATACAAATAGTGCCAGTGCTACATTTTTTTTTACATGTGTAGCCATCAGAAGGTATGTCTACACTGCAGATTATTTCCAGGATATTTCTGGTATCCCGAAAAAACTCTGCCGTGTCCAAGGAACGTGTCTGCTCTTCCAAACTTTTATTTGGAAGAGCAGATGCGCTTTTTTGGCATCCCGGTAAACCTCATTTTAGGAGGAAGAAGGAATGTTCTAAAAAGGGGTTTTTTTCCAACATTTGGCCCAGTGTAGATGGATTAAATGTCAAAAAAGCTTTTTTTCAAAAAAAAAAAAAGCAGAGAAAGGTACGCAAATTGCAGTTCTCAAATTGCGTATCTTTTTCTGGAAAAAGAACTCTGTATAGACATAGCCAGAGTGATATAATCAGTTTTGAATAACTTGTATATAATAGACTTTGGTCATACTTGTTGATAAACATTTACCAATTTTGTATGTGCTCCTCATTGTAATATCTAGGTATCACTTGCTAGGAGAACCAGTTGCAAAATTTAAGGATATGTTTTTTCATTAAAATTTTGCAAAGAAAGAAAACTATTTTTTCTTTAATAATTTTTGGTCAGATTTTTTTTAGTTTTACATTAAAGCAGTGCTTTTTATTTTTAAACAATAGTTTTTCATTCCTTTTAAAAGACACATTTTTCGATCCATTCCGTTTACAAGGATTAGAAAAAAGCATCACTGCTGCCTGACATGGACGTCTTCTGACTCTTCCTATGTTTCAGGATAGGTCATCTTTGGACATTGGTTACAGTGGGCTAATGACAGAGAGATGAGAGAACTTGAGGCTGTTTGGCAGTGTGTTTTGCTGAAGAAAGATTACAATTTGTACAAAGAGACAAGTCTTCAATTATTCTCTAAAGGTGGCAAGAGTCAGTCCCAACCTGATGTCAAGTGAAGGAGACTTCCAAAGCAGGGGCTATTCATTGAGACTATCGTTCACCTACTTCTAGCAACCTTATAGATTCCAGAGCCTTCATTTGAGTAATAGGACACAATTCTGCCAATGAGTGTCATATGCTTACTTCCTTCATTCCTGTTTTCCTTGATCAGGTAAGGCCCTTTGCAGCATGAGGCACTTTGTTTTGCTTTTACTCTCTTTGATCAGATTCATACTTGTCAAGTGCAATGAGCAGAATCGTTGCCAAGGAATTACCTCAAATAATTTCAAATTGTAACATTGTACATGTCAAATATGAAAATAGAATCTGCTATCCCTTGTAGAAAATATAGTATACAGTACTGTGAGGGGTGTGTTCGCTTACTGTTCCATAGAACTTTGCTTGACTGTGTGGCAATGGAAGTTTCTAAAGCTCTGTGCACAATTTGAAAATGTACCCTGAAAGTAACATGGCTTCCTAACACACATCCTTATGGTTTAATACTATGGTATTTAAAGAGCTCTTTAGGTAATCAGAGTTTTATCTTACTTTGTTTGACAGTGTATTCTGGACAGGGTCCAGACCACTTGAACTGTAACAGTCTATTAATATTAGTTTAATGTAGTCTGTGCTGAGAGGACCAATGTCTTGGGTCTCTCCTGTGGTATGTATGAAAAGTGATGACAGTGTGTCCTAGTCTTGTTTATTTTATTTTATAGTCAAATATCAAGGAATATGTTTGTGTCTGCTTTTAAAAATACATTAAAGAAATAACATGTCTGTGAATCAGACTTAGTGTATAATTTGTCATTTAACCAAAAAGTAGACCTTGTTGTGCCATTATCAAATTTTTTGGGGAAAAAAAAGTGAATTCTTTAGTTGAAAGATGTCAGTATCAAGAAATAGCAACAATACATTTTATGTTACCAACTCACATGGTATAGACTGGGAATACAGACAGTAAACTTTGTCTGAAGATAAAGCATGCAGTGAAAAATTTGCAAATACACTTGCACCTCCGTAGTCCAGGTGTCCCTAATCCCAGAACACCCAGGCTGTGTCTAGACTGGCCAGTTTTTCCGGAAAATCAGCCGCTTTTCCAGAAAAACTTGCCAGCTGTCTACACTGGCCGCTTGAATTTTCGCAAAAGCACTGACTTCCTACTGTAAGAAATCAGTGCTTCTTGTGGAAATACTATTCTGCTCCAGTTTGTTTTCCGCAAAAAAGCCCTGATCGCGACAATGGCGATCGGGGCTTTTTTGCAGAAAAGCACGTCTAGATTGGCACGGACGCTTTTCTGCAAAAAGTGCTTTTGCGGAAAAGCGTCCGTGCCAATCTAGACGCTCTGTTCCAAAAATGCTTTTAATAGAAAACTTTTCCGGTAAGAGCATTTCTGGAAAATCATGCCAATCTAGATGCAGCCCCAGTGTTCAGACCATGGCAGGTAGAGGACAAAGGGGTTTTGTGTATCCTTCTACTTTTCACAAATGTACATGTGTGTAAACAAATGTAAATTTTGCACTCTGTTTCCTGACAGTTCATGAATACAATCCTGAAATTCGTTGAATTGATTGCAAATCATTCAGCCTACTCTCTTCTTTAAAAGAAGAAATTTCGTTAATCTCACAACAATCCTTTTATTCAGGCTCTTCTGCCACTTCCATATCTGAACACTTCATTGCCCTTTCATCCATCTCTAATACTTTTGATGACTTCTGACCCATGCTAGATTTAAATGTATGGCCTAATGATACTAGAGAAAGAGAGAAATGCATAGAAGAACCAAAATATGGCTTCCTAATTCTTTGTCTAGCATGAACCTAGGGTGCTGATGAGCTCTAACCCATGCGATTTGGCAACAGCCTCTAAATAATCATCTGCCAGCTGGGGATAGGTGGAGCACAATGTGCTTCAGCCATCCTTCCTATCTCCAACAAACACCATAGGCTGAGATCTGCAGGGAGAGATGCCTATGGAGAAACTCTCTGTTATGCCCGCAGGGAGCTAACATCTCTCACAAGGCGTCTGAGGTGTTAGGATCAACTCTCAAAAGAGTTAATCTTCAGTATTTTCTAAGCATCCCGCTACATTGTACACTTCTCAGTCAGAGATGAGTTTACACACAAATGTGTCTGTGGTTTATAATTACAAATCCTGACAGAAAACGTTTCTTTAAAACCTGTAGCGCTAACAGCTGTTTCTGATTATTGTAAATTTATAGGTGAAAAAGGTATACCCTGGTTGCCCTATGGTATGATATTGTTCATCTGGGTATAGTACTATTGTAAAAAAGCCCAATGAAAATCCAGATAATATTATGAGACCTAATTCTTTTTTGATGGATGCTATGACTATGACTAGAGTGAAAAAACCATTTCCTCAAGAGGTTTATAAATGAATACATCTACAGCTGGGATTAAGGGATTGCACAGAAATGCACACTGCATTTGACCCTGTGTGCTGAAATTCTAAATTCTAAATGTCAAAAGCTTTATAATTTAATTTTCATAAATATGGTTGGAACTAAACCAGAAATTATCAGCAAAATCCTTGTATGCTGTTGCATGTATTTCAGTTCTTTTTCTAAAACATTCACCCAACACATTTTTAGGTGAGCATATATTATGTTATATTAACAAGATAGCAAAGCAAGAAAAATGAAAAGGTGGCACTGTTAAGCATATGGATTTATATTAGCTCGTGAAAAAGCAAGAGATACAATATTATATAAGAAGGTAAATAATGACCTAATATTTTACATAGATTATATAGCTGGAGAGCTGTGTGACTAGAGCTGTAAGAGTAATGGAGAAAATTATATGTCTGAATAATTTATTAAGACAATATTACACAATATATCAAATTATTCAAACAGTTGCACATATGGATAATAGGCAAGTGCTTGAAATTACACAGAACTTTGTATAACAACCTAGAGCTTTTCATCTCCAGACTTCAGTTCATTTGTCTGTGTGTTTTTGCCCTGTATCAACAGTTAACAGAAATGGGCCCGCAATCTCATAGTGTAGAGGAATGTAGGCCCCTTTCCAGGACTTTTTCATTGAAAAACTGACACATTTGTAACATGTACTTTCTGAAGAAAAAATCTGATAATTCCTCACCAAAAGGGGATTTAATATTGTCCCCCCCCCCTCCCCTCCCACACACACAGAAAAACCCTACCTCTACTTACAAAGTGATAGAGATGCAGCCATGTTAGTCTGGTCTAGCTGAAACAAAAGACAGGACTATGCAGCACTTTAAAAACTAACAAGATGGTTTATTGGGTGATGAGCTTTCGTGGGCCAGACCCACTTCCTTTAAAGTGCTCATAGTCCTGTCTTTTGTTTCTACTTACAAGGGTTACTAATTGATTTATATTTATTGAAACAATAGTGGGTTTCTCTGAAGAAGCATGTAATTGTTAAGAAGGTGAAGATGTGATTGTGAAGATTAATGGTGAAGATGTAGTCAAATGGGCCAGAGGATTAGGGAGGGAAGAAACCAAGTAGAAAGATGTGAATGCTAACACTGTAAAAGGTAACAACTCTCTTGAATGGGTTTACTACTGTGAAAATCCATTAGTTAAATGTGATGGACGGAAGGAGTGTTGTGCTTTTCTAAATATCACAGCATTTAGTAACTAAGGCTGTGTCCAGACTCAGGGGTTTTTTCAAAAAAAGTAGCCTTTTTTCGAAAAAACTTCACCTGCGTCTAGACTACAGCCGAGTTCTTTCGAAATTAAATAGAAAGAACGCGGCTTTTCTTTCGACGGTGGTAAACCTCATTGCACGAGGAAGAACGCCTTTTTCGACGGAGATCCGTCGAAAATAAGTGAGTGTGGACGTGGGGAGGCCATTTTTTCGAAAATACTGGCCTCCAGGAAGAAGCCCTGGTGGACAATCTGGGGCATGGCTTGCATGTCTCTGGTTCCTGGCTGCAGCCATTTCTTAAAGGGACAGGCACCCTCACAGCCACTTGTTGCAGCAAAGCAGCCAGAGCACACGGCTACTTAGGTGCAGCATGTCCCAGCCCCAAGACCCTCCTGGCCCTTCCAGAGAGCCTTCTGGGGACCCAGCCAGGGGCTCCAACCGCCGGGCACCGTCATGGTCTGGGCCAGAGATCAAGACCCTTCTCGAGCTCTGGGGAGAGGAGGAGGTCTTACAAGCCCTCAAAAGCAGGCGGCGAAATGCGGACATTTATGGCCGCATGGCAGAGGCCCTGGCCCAGAAGGGACACTACCCCCGCACCCAGGACCAGGTGCGCTCCAAAGTTAAAGAGCTGCGCCAAGGGTATGTCAAGGCCAGGGAGGAGAGCTCCCATTCTGGTGCAGCCCCCTACTACTGCCCTTACTATACTGAGCTGGACCAGATCCTGGGTGATGGTGGTGAAGCATGCACACCACGGCATTTCGTCCAGTCAGGCTTGGCAGACCCTGTGGTGGACGCGCCAGAGCAGGACCCAGAGCACTCAGGAGACGGGGACATGGTGCCAGAGGAGGACAGTGAGGAGACGGCGACCCTCACCCTGGAGCCAGTCACCCAGACCCCAGAGGCCTCCCAGGTGTCATCTGGCGCAGGAGATGAAGCAGCAGGTGAGTGCAGTGAGGTTGTGTAACACCCGGGGGGGGGGGGGAAAGGTAGCTGGGTGCACAGTGGGTGATGCACAAGGGAAACCTGTCATGCTCAGGCTGATGCCCAGGTCACACACAGTGTTGCCTTCAGAATGTCTGATTCCCCTGTCTCAAGGAGAGGGCATGCCCTTTTGGACAGCTGTTGCACACATGACTGATTGTGATAGAAATGTAGCCGTGTTACTCTGATCTGAAGAAGTGGGTCTGGCCCACGAAAACTCATCCCCTAATAAACCATCCTGTTAGTATTTTAAGTGCTACAGAGTCCAGTTTTTTAGGACTGATTGTGTCTTCTTCTTTTCCTCCACAGCTGGACCAGCCGTGCAAGAGGGCCGCAGCACTCCAGCCCCACCTCCATCTCCATCTCAGGGACATGGGAGCCGTAGACACAGGCGTGTGTATGTGGACATCCTGAGGCAGCATGTGGAGGCCGTGCAGGAGCTCAACACCATCCTGCGAGAGAGGGCGGAGGCAGAGGATCGGTGGCGTGACCGGCTGATGGAGGAGCTGGTCCAGCAGCGCACGTCCCTGACTGCCACTCTCAGGGAGGTCTGCGGCTTGCCTGCTCCTGTGTCTGGTCCTGCTCCTCCAGCACCACATGACCCCGCCCCACCAAACCCCCCTTCCACAACTGCATCCCTTTCCCCCCTTGGACCTCCCTCTCCCCCAGTCCCCCCAGTTCCCCAGCTCCTCTCTCCCCCTGGCCTTCCTCTCCCCAGGCCTCCCCGTCCCAAGAGCACCCTATCCAGCCAACCGACAGGTGCACCACCCGATCCCGTGGCCATGGTGGACCCCGAACACGAGGCCCAGGCAGGAGACTGAGATCAGGCAAGCACCGTGCAACCTGATCCCCTTCCCCCCTCCAGGTTTCAAGTCCCCTTCCCCCCTCCAGGTTTCAAGCACCCCCATCACCCCAGTTAAATGACAAAGAAAGTGTTCAACAAAATGTTTATTGTACATAGTTTTTTCTACATAAAAAATGAACAAAAGCTTTTTTATGTTTGCAACAGTTATACTATTTTTTGAGTGATATTTAAAAAAATAAAACAGAACTTATTATTTTGAGACAAACCCTGGTGTTAATGATTTCTCCAAACAGGGTCAGGAGATGGGTTGTGGAGGGAAGCTTCTTTTGGGCCAGGGCCCAGTCCCCAGGCAGAAGCCCCTCAGTAGAGTCAGTGGCCTCCACTTGAGAATTGCTCCCGTAGGGCCTCCCGTATGCAAACAGCAGACCGGTGAGCCTGGCGGATGGCAGCTGTCCAGGGCTGGGCAAAGTGCCTCTCCTGGCCTTCAGCACCTGTACCCCACCCTGGTAGGAAGGCCTCCCCTTTCCTCTCCACCAGGTTATGGAGAACGCAACACGCAGCCACCACCTCAGGGATGTTGCTCTCCCCCATGTCTCGGCGTGTGAGCAAGCACCGGAATCTGCCTTTTAAATGCCCGAACGCACATTCCACCTGGTTGCGAGCCCAGTTAAGGTGAGCATTAAACTGCTCCTTGCTCGCATCCAGGTGGCCGGTGTAGGGCTTCATCAGCCACGGCATCAGGGGGTAGGCCGCATCAGCCACTATGCACACCGGCATGTGCACATCCCCAACTGCAAAGTTGTGATGCGGGAAAAATGTTCCTGCCTGAAGCCTCCGGTAGAGGTACGAGTTCCTGAAGATGCGGGCATCATGTGCCCGCCCTGACCACCCAACACAAATGTCAGAAAACTGGCCACGATGGTCGACCAGGGCCTGGAGGACCATAGAAAAGTAGCCCTTTCTGTTAATGAATTGGGCTGCTCGATGGGGTGGTGCACGGATTGGAATGTGTGTCCCATCAAGCGCTCCTCCACAATTCGGGAACCAAGGGCAGCAAAGCCGGCCATGACGCTGTCCAGATCTGGTAGACAGATGAGCCTGTTGAGCAGCTCCGAATTGATAGCCCTCACCACCTGCAGAACGAGACAGACAACAAAATGTTAGAAGGGGTGCCTTATCTCTTAGGAGGAGAACCCACCACCCACCTTCCCTCTCAAACACCCCAGGAATCCCCTCCTCAGAACCCCCCCCCAAAAAAATTCAGGGTGAGTGGAGTAGCTCCCTCCCACTCCCACTCCACTTTGCCCTTCCTGACAGTCTCCCTTCCCCCCACCCCATACTGTGACTGTCCCCAGACAATGACTTACCTCCATCAGGATGGATCCAACAGTAGACCTGCCCACTCCAAATTGGTGTCCCACGGAGCGGTAGCTGTCGGGGGTTGCCAGCTTCCAGAGGGCAATGGCGACCCTCTTTTCCAGGAGGATAGCGGGCCGCAGGTGAGTGTCTTGCCGTTGCAGAGCAGGGGCGAGCCAGGTACACAGCTCCTGGAAAGTGGTCTTTCGCATCCGGAAGTTGCGTAGCCACTCTTGGTCATCCCAGAGCTCCATCACGAGCCGGTCCCACCAGTCAGAACTGGTGTCAAGCCTCCAAACACACCTGTCCACAAAGAAGTTTCGAGGCAAGGGCAGTGCGGCTGCTTGACGGACGATCCCTTCGTACCTCTGGTCTGGGTCCAGATGGGGAAGTAGCCTCATGACTGTGCCATGCAGATGCAGCAACACTTGCAGTATGATGGCGTGGGGCCATCGCCTGCCCAGGGGCAGCTCTGGCTCCATGCCAAAAAAATGGGTCTAAAACAGAAAAACCTCCACACAAAAAACCTGCTGGGGTGTCCCAGGAAGCTGAGCACTCCAAACCAGCACTGCAATGCCTTGCGTACCTCCTAGAGGGACAGCAAAGGCAGCTGTAGAAGCAGAGCAACGGGTGTTCAGGAGTGTCCCTTTAACCACGCCGCGTCTCTGCAAAGGGCAGGCAGGCAGCAGCACCCGGAAGGAAATGCTGCCCCCATGCCCTGGCAGAAGTGGTTCCGGGTGGTTTTTAATTTTGAAAGAGCATCCAGCAGTCAGGATGCTCTTTTTCGAAAAAGCGGATCGATTTTCCGATCCACGTATTGTAGTCTAGACGCGCTCTTTCAAAAGTATCTTTTGAAAGAGCCTCTTTCGAAAGAGGCTTGCAGTCTAGACATAGCCTAAAGGATTAAACTCGGAATCCCTGAAAAAATCCAGCAAGTGTTGGCAGAGAGCCATGAGAGCTAATAGGAAGAAAGTGTTAAGGTTTGAATTGATAAACAGACCTTCAGTCTTCTTTGTGTGAGAGAAGCAAGAGGGGCTGGGAGAAAGATGGAATGAGCCTGGGAGACAGAAATGAAATTTACAGTAATAACCATGTCTAGAACAAAAACTTGAAGCAGCAAAGGTAAGTAGACAGGGAATGTGTATTTAGTTGTGACCAGGTTATCTTCTTTGTTTTGTAGTTTGGTTAAATTCCTCTGTGCTGAGTCCATGTGCCCCTTCCTCTACACTGTAATTAAAGCTGAATTCTAGGGAAGTAATTCTCTGTGCCATAATCTATTTTTTTTCTGTTGCTCTCTAATACCTAGTAACCAAGTATATCTTTTTAAAGGCTATGATCTGATTCTTGCATCCTGGAAGGTAATAGGAAGTCTGTGTATGCATGTCTAAGACTGAGAGGTCAGCTATTAGAGATTACAGTTTTTATTTTTTTAAGCTCTCTTGTGATTAAAAAGAACTTGGGGTACCCCTCTGGGCAAAGTGCCCAAATGAATCTTCCCGAGTTTAAGAAGAAAGTTGGGGTTTTTTTCCACTTGGGAGGTGGCAGCATACCTCTTAAAGTCAGGGAATCTGTGACCTTGGGGAGTTCTTTAAACAGAAACCTCCCCCCTCTAGTCCTTTTTTGGACTGGGGTCCACTAAGCCACAGAAAAATCAGTTTGGGGCCACACACAAGTGAAAAGCAAAAAAACAAAAACCACAAACCCTCCATGACGTGGCCCCCAACTGAGGAAAACTCCCCACATTCCCCTTGCACACTAGGGACTTGAGGGCCCCAGGCTATAGATTTTGTGTGCTCCAGCCCTGTAGAGGGGGCAACGAGGGGGGCTGGAGTACCAGCATGGCTCCCTAATGCTGGGGGCACAGCCCTGAGCCTCAGAGGCAGGATCCAGGCAAGCTAGTGGCTGCATCTGTCCCCTGAGCCAAAGGTTCCCCACCCCTGTCTAGAGGCATGGTATTAAGGTGTCTTGCAGGCCCCCACCATCTGCACTCAATGTGCCAGTGTGGGGAACAGCCTTGACAGTAAAGTTTTAAATATTAAGTAGTTCTCCAGGGTTTCATCAAACATTTTATTTGGCCTCCCTTATCTTAAGTTTTTCTTTGAGATTTGGGTTCATTTTATGCAGTGAGGTCAGAGTAAAACTTAACATGTGTGGATAAAAGAAATTCGATCGTCTTGAAGCTTGATATACTAAGAGCTTTTCAAAAGTTGGTATGAGCTATAATTCAGGAAGATCTGATCATTGCAGAGATACTACCATGAAATTAACTTCGACAGAAGTGAAAAACTAGGGTGATCAGATTGTAAGTGTGAAAAATCAGGTGGGGAGTAATAAGTGCCTCTAACAGACAAAGCCCAGAATATTGGGGCAGGCCCTGTAAACTCCAGACATCTGGAGACTCTATTAAAAACAAAAATGTAAACAATTTGAAGCCCAAATCAGCCCTGGTGAAAGCAGTTATCATTACTGGGCTAAATTTGATCCTTAATCTTGTAGAATGCATACTTCTTAAGAAAGTAAAAAATAAATAAGTCTTAATTTAAGTTTGATGAGAAGCTGAAGGGTCACTTCTCGTTTAAAAATCTTTGGCTGGTTTTCTTTCCATCCTTAGAAAAACAAACTAGCAGAGTTTAATGTGGCGTTATCCTTTTGGGCGCATATCTGATTGTAAACTCTTTAGGAGGAGTTCATTTATATTCATTAGATACAGGTTGAACGTCTCTAGTCCTGCAACCTCAGGACCTGAACATTGATGAACTGGAGAATTTGCCAAACTATGGGAGATCAGTATTGTCTAGCACAGTTGCCAACACTTCCACTGCTTACTGAGCTCTTAGAAGACATTTAGGGGTAAATTATAGAATCATAGAATCATAGAATAATAGGACTGGAAGGGACCTCGAGAGGTCATCGAGTCCAGCCCCCCGCCCTCAAGGCAGGATCAAGCTCCGTCTACACCATCCCTGACAGATGTCTATCTAACCTGTTCTTAAATATCTCCAGAGAGGGAGATTCCACCACCTCCCTTGGCAATTTATTCCAATATTTGACCACCCTGACAGTTAGGAATTTTTTCCTAATGTCCAATCTAAACCTCCCCTGCTGCACTTTAAGCCCATTACTCCTTGTCCTGTCCTCAGAAACCAAGAGGAACAAATTTTCGCCTTCCTCCTTGTGACACCCTTTTAGATATTTGAAAACCGCTATCATGTCCCCCCTTAATCTTCTTTTTTCCAAATTAAACAAGCCCAGTTCATGAAGCCTGGCTTCATAGGTCATGTTCTCTAAAACTTTAATCATTCTTGTCGCTCTTCTCTGTACCCTTTCCAATTTCTCCACATCTTTCTTGAAATGTGGTGCCCAGAACTGGACACAGTACTCCAGCTGAGGCCTAACTAGTGCAGAGTAGAGCGGCAGAATGACTTCACGAGTTTTGCTTACAACACACCTGTTGATACAACCTAGAATCATATTTGCTTTTTTTGCAACTGCATCACACTGTTGACTCATATTCAACTTGTGGTCCACTATGACCCCTAGATCCCTTTCCGCCATGCTTCTTCCTAGACAGTCGCTTCCCATCTTGTATGTATGGAACTGATTGTTCCTTCCTAAGTGGAGCACTTTGCATTTCTCTTTATTAAACCTCATCCTGTTTACCTCTGACCATTTCTCTAACTTGCTAAGGTCATTTTGAATTATGTCCCTATCCTCCAAAGAAATCGCAACCCCACCCAGTTTGGTATCATCTGCAAACTTAATAAGCGTACTCTCTATCCCAATATCTACATCACTGATGAAGATATTGAACAGTACGGGTCCCAAAACAGACCCTTGAGGAACTCCACTTGTTATCCCTTTCCAGCAGGATTTAGAACCGTTAACAACAACTCTCTGACTACGGTTATCCAGCCAATTATGCACCCACCTTATCGTGGCCCTATCTAAGTTATATTTGCCTAGTTTATCAATAAGAATATCATGCGAGACCGTATTAAATGCCTTACTAAAGTCTAGGTATATGACATCCACCGCTTCTCCCTTATCCACAAGGCTCGTTATCTTATCAAAGAAAGCTATCAGATTAGTTTGGCATGACTTGTTCTTCACAAACCCATGCTGGCTATTCCCTATCACTTTATTACCTTCCAAGTGTTTGCATATGATTTCCTTAATTACCTGCTCCATTATCTTTCCTGGGACAGACGTTAAACTGACCGGTCTGTAGTTTCCTGGGTTGTTCTTATTCCCCTTTTTATAGATGGGCACAATATTTGCCCTTTTCCAGTCTTCTGGAATCTCCCCTGTCTGCCATGATTTTTCAAAGATCATAGCTAAAGGCTCAGATACCTCCTCTATCAGCTCCTTGAGTATCCTGGGATGCATTTCATCAGGGCCTGGTGACTTGCTGACATCTAACTTTCCTAAGTGATTTTTAACTTGTTCTTTGTGTATCCTATCTTCTAAACTTACCCTCTCTCTGCTTGTATTCACTACGTTAGGCACACCTCCAGACTTCTCGGTGAAGACCGAAACAAAGAAGTCATTGAGCATCTCCGCCATTTCCAAGTTCCCTGTTACTGCTTCTCCCTCCTGACTAAGCAGTGGGCCTACCCTGTCCTTGGTCTTCCTCTTGCTAATTAAGAGCACACAACACTGTAAGTTAGGACTAGTATCTGTAAACAGACTTTGAGACTGCAGGAAACTTGGCCACACCCATGATAAGTGGACATCCAACTAACTAAAATCATGCCAGGCCACAGATATTGCACGACCGAAGTGTGCCAGGCTAGAAAGATTCAACCTGTATTAAGATCTTTAAAAAAGTGTATGTTTTTGCTTTGATAAAAGTGAACATCCATTTGAAAGCAAAATACATGAAAACTTAGGATGCTCAGTCTCAACTTTTATTTCTTTTACACAGCATAACTTGGAATGCCTTGATGTCTTTTAAACCAATGAACTTGGGGTAGAATAATTCCTTTCACTTTAAACTGTCTCAGTGAAATATGGTACCTCAGCCTGAAATAATAAAGGCTCCTGACAGTAAATCAATAAAATCCCACAGAGCAGCAGCCCTGTACTTACCTTGGGGTGGGATATAGCAAAGGCATTGGTGGCAACATTGACTTTTTCAGTAATTTCATAAACTCTCTATTTTCTGGGGGAAAAAATCCATTACCTCTAACAGCATTTCTGAGCTCTCCTGTTTACAAAAGTCTCGCTGAACAAGCTGTCACCTTATTTGCATGTGCATTGAACTGTGTAATTATATTTTTTAAAGTTATGTTAGTTTCTTATAGGGAAAATGTGTCTTGTATATCATTTGGATATACTTTCTGAAGCCGTGGACACAATGTAATTCTCCTTTAATAATGGTTCCCAAGCTATTTCATATGACTCCTCTCCCAATTAGTCATACAGGAAAGCACAGTGGTTATGGCCTCCCAACATTTGTTTGCAATTCCCTCTAGAGGGTGCAATTCTCAAGCTGAGAAGCTGTGATACATCTCCAACTTAGTAAAAAGTGCTCTAGCACTTTTAATTGAAAAAAAGCAGTAATTTGTGTCTCCTACTTTAACACCAAAGAAGATCATAAAACCCTAGGACACAGAAAGTTAAATTTCTCATGATAATGTTAAATTGCTCATGTTACACAGAATGTACGTCAAAGTATTCATTCAACACTCTAACAAATGAATATGGGTGAGTTATTCATTATTCATCCATCCTGGCTCCCTGTGTATTGCAAACTGATTGCTATCACAGTTTGCATTTAATTACCTGACTCTTTTGCCAAAAATTTCCATCTTCTTCTTTCACTCCCTGTTACCCCTAATTCTCTCTATTAAGCTGCCTATTAAAAAAGCCTTGCTTAACAAATTAGGGGGGCTGTGCTTCTGCAAGAGTTTCCACACTTTAATCCTGCATGGAACAGCCTGAGCTAGCCCCCAAGATCACTATTTGTCATCCCACTACCCAAATCCTTTCTGAAGATCACTTTTATTTTAGAAGATATCTGAAAGGAATTCGCTTCCCTCAACTTTGCTATTAGAGTCAAATAAGAATATACCATGTAAAAACAAAAAAACCTCAAAGCATTGCATTAAAACATATCCCATCATCCTGACCATTTTATACCTAGCCTTTGCCTGTTACCAATTTTTGGATTGCTACATAAAGTAACTTGGCCAGAGGTACTGCATCATGCAGAGTCTTTGGGTATATCTATATTACACAACTTTTGGAGACAAGTCTGTGTTGTCACAGCCCTGACACTGAAAGTCAGCATGTGTAAATGCTATTTGTGGACAAAATACTTTCACTGCTAATGAAGGGATTTCACTTTGTCAGCAACAGAATGCTCCTGAAGTAAAGTAGAATTCACGCTTTCACTCGCATTGGCAAATCTTTGATGTTGTTTGGGGGGCCGGCAGAACTAATTCACCCATGAATGACAAAAGATTTGTGGATCAAGTGCAAGTGTGAACATAACCTCAGTAAGTACTTTTGGGCAAAGAATCATCCTTATTTTTCTTCAGCTTTTAGTACAATGTGGTAACTACTGTGAATTATAACACTCTCCTTGTCCTTTTTATTTTCATCCATTCTCTAGGGCATCCTGTCTTCTCAGTACCAAATAACTATTCACGAACCTATTTTTTATCTTTTTTCTCAGACACCATGAGATTCACATACAACAGAGTTTAGTGTATGTTCATCATCCCTTTTCTCATCCAGTTAAATGATTGCTTTTCAAAACTTTAAATGTAATTTGTCTTTTTATTAAGTCCCCTTTTTAAGAGCTCAGAAACAGTGGAATGAATTTTTCTCATGTTTTTTACACACACACAAATCCAACTGAGGTTAATATTATGCCTGGAAAAGCTTGGGCTCAAAAGAAGAATATTTACAAAAATATGTGAAAATGGAAAGTCCACATATATTCTGAAATTGATGGCGGGTTAGCCCATGTTGATACTTTTCTGACATAATATCAAATCAATCTTCTTCATTTACAAGTAAAAAGATTAATTCTCTTAACTAAAGCTTAACTTGGAATCTGACAGTCAAGCAGTTTTCAGACTGGCTCATTAACGCTAATTAGCAATGCAATAATCAGAGTTTCTACAGATGTATTAAAAAAAATGAAGACCATCTCTCCTTTTTGAGAGTTAACTTGACTGCAATAGTAACCAGGTGTAAGATTTCCTTTTGAGTAAGCAACTAAGATGGAATACCCCAAACTTTGAAGTCATAAGTTCTTTTAGTCACTTTTTTTTATAACTTCCTTTAACTCTTTTTTGTTTGTTTGTTAATCCCAAATGCTTTAGTACAGTTTTAGAGCCATGAATATTTGGACTTGGATTTTCAAATAAGCCCAAGGGAGTTAGATGCTTATCTTTAATTGTAATTCAAAAGGGAGTTAGGCCTCAAACTCCCCTACTCCTCTGAAAACTCAGCCTTGGTTTTACTTTATATGCCATCCTCAGTATGTGGATATGTATTCGGTATGCTGTATTGGATGCCATCTGATTGGCGTTTGCGGGGATCTTTCATTGTGGAATTCATTTAGAGGGCATTCAAACTTGTTTTTTCTAGTACCCTTGTATTTCCCAATCGGAACTCATTCTCCAGTGAATCAGTTTCATAATACTTGACTTCTGTGTCTTAAGTTTTTCTTTGTCTGCTTCACTCATATGGTAAAATTTTCAGACCCCTTTCAAGTTACACACCTACTGTATTTTATTCTAAATAATTTTCAGCCTAATTACTAAATGTCACCAAGTTTTCTTCTTTGAGCAGATGCAACCATGTTTTCCATGTATACACCCAGTAAGCTGAAACCAGAGCACTTTACCTCCAAACTTGGTGTTTTCTGAAGTTAAGATACAACATCATCTTGATATGATGAGTCCTTGGTCCTCCTGCATAGGCTCATTCCATTTCCCTTGGTGAATGCATTAACCTGGATTGCCTGCTGCACCAAGCTATTTTCTCTGCCCAGCCTCGTGACATGGTGCTTCTCCCTCCCTCACACCACAATCAAAGTTTCTGGATCTGCAGTTGCTTTATTCCAGCCTGATCTGACTGTACCCGAATCATCATGAGACTCACCTCCTCCGCCAGCCAATCCTAGCTTTTAGTTTGGGATTGTCCTCCCTCCCCTTCAATGACACTCCATATGTTATTGACCAATTTCTTTTCTTTGTTCAGATGTTATGCTCCTCCCACTCAATGAAACAAAAATGTGTTAATCTGTTAACTGGTTTCCCACCCCGACAATAGGAGCTGTCCAAGCAGCAACTTAGTGGGTCTTGTACCTAATTATAGATGTGGGGGGTAACCCCTTTGCCACCTCATGCATTTAAGTGCACGTGATTTTAAGCCTGAGAGTCATTTCATTGATTTCAATGGCTCACATGCTTAAAGTGGTACCCGTACGTAAGTGCTTTGCTGTATTAAAATCATGAATGCCATCTTCTTTAAATGGAAGACTAAGGCATGTAGATTAGGCTACCAGACATAGGAAAATGAAGCAGCGATGTAAATAATCGCCGCTTCATTTAAATTTACATGGCTGCCACACTGAGCCGACAAACAGCTGATCAGCTGTTTGTCGGCTCAGCACGATAGTCTGGATGCGCGGGTGGCAACATCAAAGGTATTTGTCGACCACCCAGGTATGCCTCCTGGGATGAGGTATACCTAGGTGGTCGACAAATACCTTTGATGTTGCCACCCGCGCGTCCAGACTATCGCGCTGAGCAGACAAACAGCTGATCAGCTATTTGTCGGCTCAGCGCGGCAGCCATGTAAATTTAAATGAAGCGGCGATTATTTAAATCGCTGCTTCATTTTCCTATGTCTGGTAGCCTAATCTACATGCCTCTGGTGACAGAGGCATGTAGTCTAGATGTACCCGAAGTAGAATTACCACTAGCAGGTCTGTGTATTTGTATTACACACTGTATGCGTTATGAAGTGTAAATATTCCTACAACCAGTGCTTCAATCCTGGTGCTCAAGGACTTGATTGCAATAATATTAACGCAAGCTAAGAGCTGCTTGGAGCACAAATCTGTCTATCATCCTGTCCTATATAAGGACCTGTGTTTGATAGTTGCTTACCATAACATATTTAAGTGACTAAAGCCTTTTTCTTTGTAGACTTATGCCACCATGTGGAAGTATTTTCTTATCCAAATGTCTATTGTATCAAAATCCTATAAAGTCTTAATAAAGCATATTTTTAAATATTCTGGACTGAGAGAAAAGGTTCTAACTTGTTCCACATCTGCAGTTAGTATAGAATTATGCATGAAACCACTGGACTAGAAATACTCTTCACCTTTTTAAGGAAAGAATGTCTCCTCCCTTCTATATATACAGTGTAGAGTTCTGTTTATGAATAATCAAGAAAATAAATGTCCTCTGAACACAACGAGTATGACAGCCTTACTAGATGGGCTGAGTTTAAATTGAAAAGCACATAAATCTCATAGGTTAGTTGTAAAAATGATATTTAACTGCCTAGAAGAGGTTAATGATAAAAAAATTAAAAGCAGAAAATAAGTGATAATGTTTGGTTCTAATAAAAAGCTGATCCTAAACGTTTCATCTCTCTGTTTTCAAATGTAAATTACAATGACTGTATGGAGTCTACTTAAAAAAAAGTCCTGAATTCATTAAGTACAGCAAGTAGAGACAAAAATTCAAAGCCTTTTATTATTGGCAGGATTATGAATGTCACCTATTCTAACATGAATGTATCTCTTTACCAAATTTCATCTGCTTGGACTGATTTTTTTATGCCATGTATTTGCCTCAGGCTGGACTGATTTTTTTATGCCATGTATTTGCCTCAGGCTGAATTCTGAAGGAAAATTTCAGAAAATGAAATTTTGAAATTCTGAAACTGTAAGAGGAAAAATAAAATTGTTAAGCTCATATTAAGAAAATGTAGGTTGCCTCTTTTTCAAGAAGCACTAGCGTCATTATTCTTCGGAGCAGGGAATTGAAAGAAGATGTTTATGTCCCAGACATGTCTTTTCCCATCTTCATGAAAATCTACTCGAATTTGGCCAAATTATAAACTTCTGAAAATTGCAGTGTGTGCTTGTTCCAAGACTTCCTAGAGTTTTTCAGTTTAATTCCCCCATCTGCACTAATCATGCTAGATCCTGGAATGCTGCAGGCCTTTCCTTGTAATTGAAACAGTAGGTTGCTCTGCATCAGGGTCAGGCCTAAAAACTATCATATGTTGTATGTTCAAACAAAGAACAATGGTGTGAGAATAAGGCTGTTGGCTTGGGCCTTGTGTGACATGGGTTTGCCTGCTCTTTCAATGGGCAAGTCACTCAGGGAAAGATTTTTAAAGGTATTGCATTGCAATGCCTAACTAATTTAGGAGCCTAAATCTTATTTTCAAAAGGGATTGGTCACTTAGAAGTCTGAAAACCATCAATTGTGAGTAGGATTTAGGACTGGTTCAAAAAATAGCAGTGTATTGTACTGGTGGAACAGATTCTCTGAGTAGAAACCTGTTCATGACATACTCAGGGTATCCCCCTTCCCCCCACCATCACCATGAGGGCTACACTATTATTTGTACTGGACTAGTCTGATTAGAGTTAGCACAGGCATGTCACTTCAAATTGGGAATTACACTCCAGCTCAAAGTGTAATCAGTCTGTCAGACTGCCTATGTTTTTAAGGATAGAAAAAGCTGCAAAAGTGGCAGGCTACCATGAGGGGATTAGAAAATTATGTTGAAGCATTGGCCACAGCTCTTATGATTCCTTTCACAAATGGAAGAAGTAGTAGAGAATTTATGGATTCAAAACTTATGGAGTTTCTGATATGCTCTGAAGATTATTTCAATATAGGAAAGGATCTAAACATGAATGCCACATTAATGTATGAATTCGTATTTAAAGATTTAATCAACACACAGGAAAATAGGCAAATTATATTAACAAAGCAATCCTAACTCTCCAGTTTTGCCCCCAGAGAGTTGGATGACTAGTTCTGCTCTTGAATGGATATATTTAATATAGATTGGTCTCAGTTCTTCCATTAGAAATAGATGCACAACTCCATGTATCTCTAGAGGTATCTGCCCAGATGTGTGTGAAGATTAAATTGGGCTCCACATATGAAATATAGACAAATCATGGTTCCTATGAGAATCTTAATGTTTGCATTATAACCCTAATGTTTACGTTGTATTTTTGTACCAATTATACATTCTAGCTTTGATTGCAGGCTACAGTTTATCTACTGCATACACCAATTCAATATTTTTTCATTTATACTAGAGAACAAGCACAAAATGAGGTCTTTTAGCTTCAAGTTGATGATTTTTCTTTCTTTTGTGAAGTTAGCTACAAGTGGCTACTGAATCATATGAACGACTATATTAATTAACTCGTATCCTACCTTTAAACAATGCCTGATTTATCTTACATTGTCTTTTCAAAGCATTCCATGTGTTTTGGTTTGGTTTTTTTGCCCATGACTCATGGTAAACAGAGGTTGAGAGAAGGTAATATTTCCTTGTTTGGGAACTTGTGAAGTACTAGGCATTTTCAAGTTTTAAAGCTCATCCCATTATTTTAAAAAGCTAAGCTATGATTTATTTATGCAGGAAAAGTGTGGGGGCATTTTACTCATGTTAACATAGATGAAGAATTGCTGAAAGGGTTTTGTTTACATTTCCCTGTCGGTACTCTTTAAAAAGAAAACCTCCATTAGATGGCGACCAAACATGGAAATTACAGCATAAATTTCAAGTGTTGAGATTTATGTGTCTATAGACATGCAAGGGTATAATAAAGCCTGTTTTGAAAATGTAGCTATTGTAGTAATTACTAATGCTTATTGTTTAGCCATTAACTACAAGTCTACTGATGTCCCAGTAAGATAATGTGAATTTCTGTAGACAAAGCAAATGGAGAAGTTACTCATAGACTTCTAAATCTTCCTTGCAGTAGGTATGTCTAAAATGTGCTAGTTATTTTCAAATATTTAATTTACTATTCTTGATTAAGTAAACAGAATTACAAATGCATTTGGAACAGATGATTATAAAACCCCCAAACACTTCTGCATAGCTGAAAACAGTTTCCCCTGGAGGATCATAGAGAGAGCCCTGAAATAGTAGTTGGATGTAATAATATATAAACTCAATTCTATGTGGCACTTTAAAAAAATAAATCTTTTTTTTTCCTTTATGTGTAGTTTGCTCTAACATTAATGGTAGCTATCTATATATTTTGATGAGAGAACAAAATCCCAAGATGCTAAATAAATTTCCAGTCTTTTTAGGATATATTGTAAGTCTAGGTTAACCATATTTAATTTTCATGAAAAATACAAAGCTTATCTCAAAGGTATGTTACAAAAGAAACAATAAGCTTAATTGCAGATGGGAGATCTGGGGAAAATTCTACAAAATCAGGAGAGACTATAACTTTTGTCTAGTGTACATTTTCTAATGAAGTCTGTCTGCTGGAGAGTAAAATACCATAATATTTGCAGCGTAATAGTATAGGCTTGAATTATTGAAGAAGTGGAATGTATTTGGATGGTTTTCTCTACTTTCTGTTTACTTCTTATATTCCTTAGAAGTTAGCAACAATCTTAAAAACATATAATTTGGGAGCAACCAAATCATTCTAAACAGAGTTATAGCTATGCATGTGCAATTGTAATTAATCTAGATGAAATTTGTAATAATCCTTCTAGAACTTCAGCCTAAAAAAAGATTTAACAATGCTATCTAAGGTATAGTTTTCCTTTTAAAAAAAACCCACTTAAATACAGGCAGTCCCCGACTTACGCGGATCCGACTTATGTTGGATCCGCACTTACGAACGGGGCTTTCTCGCCCCGGAGGTCGAGGTGGCGGATTGCTACCTGCGAGCTCCGGGGCGAGAAAGCCCCGTTCGTAAGCTGCTCCGGTGCCCCTGGTCTGCTGGAGACCGTCTCCAGCAGACCAGGGCACCGGGCGGGTTCCCGCGCTTCTGGGGCTTTGCCAGAGCAAAGCCTCAGAAGCGCGGGAACCCGCCGCTGCTGCCGCTTCAGTCCGGGTGCCGGTGGTCTGCTGGGGACCGTCCCCAGCAGACCACAGGCACTGGGACTGAAGCTGCAGCCACGGCGGGGTCCCGCGCCTCTGAGACTTTGCCAGAGCAAAGCCTCAGAGGTGAGGCACCCTGCTGCCGCTGCGGCTCTGCTCCCCGTGTCCCTGGTCTGCGGGGGGGGGGGGGGCGCAGCTAGTGTGCCCCCCCCAGCAGACCAGGCTTTTGTTTTGGACCCTGGGGCAGAGCAGCTGGGGCGCTGCCGATTGGTCCTGCAGCGCCGCTCTGGGCACTACTGGATCAACCCGGCAGCACCCCAGCTACTCTGCCCCAGGTCCTGATTCAGCCGCTGCTGGTCAGTTTCAGCAGCGGCTGAATCAGGACGCCTGGGGCAGAGCAGATGGGGTGCTGCTGGGTTGGTCCAGTAGCACCGAGGAGCGGCGCTACTGGAGCAACCCAGCAGCACCCCAGCTGCTCTGCCCCAGGTGTCCCCAAGTCAGCTTCTGCTGAAACTGACCAGCGCTGACTACAGGAAGCCCGAGGCAGAGTTGCTCTGCCCCGGGCTTCCTGGAATCAGCTGCTGATCAGTTTCAGCAGCAGCTGACTTGGGGACGCCTGGGGTTCTTAAGTTGATTCTGTATGTAAGTCAGAACTGGTGGTCAGTTTCAGCAGCGGCTGAATCTGGACGCCAGTTCCGACTTACATACAGATTCAACTTAAGAACAAACCTACAGTTCCTATCTTGTACGTAACCCGGGGACTGCCTGTATGCCAAAGTATACAAACAGCAGGTAAGATTATTGTATTCCCCTTTAAAGTTGATGGAGGTTTGTCCCATCTTCTCTAGCTAGCAAGAAAATACATTTCTTATCAGTAGGTTTGTTGTGGACATCCATGATATGAATCAAAGTAACAAGCAAATATTTGCATAAGCTAAATGCGTAAAAAATGGACAAGAGCTATAAATTTGTACAACCGTATTGAAGCAGTGGAGCTACACTAATTTACATTTACACTGTTTCACACTGAAAATCTTGTGTGAAATAAATTATTATTATTAATTAATTAATATGTATTGGTTGCTGCTATGGTTTGGAATTCATAAGTTCCGAGGAAAAAATTATTTTCCAAGCACATCACAACATGGGTGGGAAATGCCTGAAACATTGTAATACTGAAGATTTATCAGAGCAAATTAGCTGTCATCTCATTGCAAATATATCTAAACAGTGCCTGTATAATTTTGGACTGCATATGCAAAGGCATCATATGATCTCTCTCCTTATGTGTTTGGCATGATGGAACCTAGAATATTATTTATTGTTTTGGGACATCTCATTTCAGAAAGAAAGATGAGGGGAGAAGAGCAACCATGCCGATCTGAGGGTTGGAAAGACCAACCAATGAGGATAGGTTAAAAGAGCCTCATATGTACAGTGTGGGCACAACATGGGAGTAGTTGAATGGTGAATACGGTTTTGGATGGTTAAGGGTTGGATGGTTACAAATTATATTGCTCAGTGAAAATTAATAAAGTGCATGTTTGCTAATGCATTGATTTGTTAATAAAAACTGGTTTTATATTTTATTGTGCAGTGCTTCAAGGTATATTTTGTAAGAGAGAATTATCCTCAACATTTTTAAGACTTCCTGACAATGAAACAGAGCAAGGAATAGCTACCCTATGATGGTGATGGAAACTCCATTGCATGCTGTTCTTAAAACTAGACTAAATAAAACCCTAGGAAATATAGGACCCTGAAAAATCCTGCATAAGACTGAATGAATACTTAATTTTTCTCTGCTTTCTTGTGATGTTGACAATTTTTCCCACCCAGCAGCACTTTTTTCTTCCATATCCTTGATGAAATCCTGGGCCCATTGAAATCAGTGGGAGTTTTGCCATTCAACTTCAATGGAGTCAGTATTTTTCTGCATTAACTTCATAGGATGGCAGAATCAGGAAGCTTGTCACTTCCACTCTCTGGAAGCTGAAAACAACATTACAAGGTTTCATGACTCTCTGCCCACAGATGGTATGTGCTCTGTTTGAGCAAAGACTTTTCTACATGGTAGCACTTTAAACTGAACCTGCGACTTGAGTGTTGAACTCTAGTCTTTCCTCTCATATATCATCACTGATAATAGAGATTCTGTGCAATTCAGTGAAGCTCTCTGAGCAGTGATGAAAGACTGCTGTTTTCATGCATGAATTAAGGGCTTAGGTTTGGCAAATAATGAATTAAAAGATCTAGTGAAATGGGAGATGCTTTTATGTTTCATAACCGGACAGAGGACTGCTCTTACAATCTTGACCCCATGTCTTTTAAAAGCAATAGAAAAAATCCCATGAGTTTAATGAGCTTTGTTCAGGATCAAGGTCTTTAGTAAAGCTTAATCAGCATGTCATACTTAGGATGACACACACACTTGACTATATAGACACACACCAGTAACTGGGAGCCAAAATACTCCCAAATAGACAGGAAAGATTCTTTACTAAAGGCATATAAGTGTAGTTAACTTTCAGACATGCTTATGAGTTCCCTTGTCTTTGTGATTTTAAAACAAGATTGTAACGAGAAATTTTATAGCCTTCAAAACCAATAATGATTTTATATAATGTCACATTGTAATTAATTATTATGTTAAATATGTCTTAAGTTTCTTCTTTCTACCTTTCACCTGACCAAAATGGGAGAGATTCCTATAGAGTTGCACCACTGACATTTTAAAGAAATGTGAGCTGACATTTCCCATGGGAAAAAAACCTCTCCTTTGAAGAAACTGAGTGTCTCTGGCCCGAGTGACTTGTGTCTCATCCCATTTTCTAAAGTTTATCCTTGCCTTAAAGAACTACTGGAAGCTCTCCCACACCATTTGTCTTTGTTTTCTGACTTGAAATATTGAACGAAATAAACTAAGCATACACCGATAAACAATTATGTATTTTGTCTATTGGTCTAGATTAGTATTGGAAAATAATCATTCATATCAAAAGATATTAATACTAAGCACACAGATTTGACCAGAAATTGTAATGGAAAAATCTAAGGGAAATATATATGTAATAATTTACCTAGGATTTAGATTATTTACCTTGTAATCCTCATCTCATCTTTATATGACAGGGATCACTTAGCCTTTTACAGACTGTGAAACTGAGGCTATGTCTACACTGCAGGCTATCTTCAGAAAAAGGCACACAGATTGTGAATCGCAATTTGCATACCTTTTTCTGATTCTTTTTCGGAAGAGGCTTTTCTGACATTTGGCCCATCTAAATGGGACCAAATGTGGGGGAAACCTCCTTTTTTCGGAAGAGCCTTTATTCCCAATGAAATGAGGAATACAGGGTTTCCAAAAGAGAGTGCCCACTTTTTCAGAAACTGATTGAAAAACTCTGTAGTGTAGACATAGCCTGAGAGACAGACGTTGAATGATTTTTGTGAAAAGACAGGTATATGTCAGAACCTGGAATAGAAGCTATATCCCCCAATGGCCAGCTTCAAGATGAGTCAACAGTGCATAATTAAACCTTTGAAAAATAATATCTTAAAGATTTTGTATTATAAAAAATAGTGACCATAAATACACATGATTTTACATTGACCAGATAACATTGACCAGAGGCTATCAGCCTAGTTAAAAATTAGTTCTCATTTATTGTAAACTAGAGCCATAATTAAACATCCTTTCTTACCCAACAATTGCTATAACTGGCCTTCAAGGAAACTGAGAAGCTCTGTATTTTTTGGAATCTGAGTCTGAATGTCTATAGTTTTGTTGCAGGAGTCGACAGTAGCTCTAATGCTAGAACAATGCAAAGATCTTCATTTTTGTGCATTGCTTTTGTAGTTGGTAGTATCATTACACCCCATTATCCATTAGCTAGATGGGATAGGGTTGGCTACCTTACACCCAGAGGACACTGGGTAGCACTCTGACTCTTCCCTTCCGTAACCGGGAGTGACTCGCTGCCATAATGCCTTCTGCTGGTCACTCAGAGAATCTGCTCAATTCAACCCCAGAACATCCTCTTCTGGTCGGTGTGTTACCTGCTGTTACCTGTTGTTTTCCACCACCTTTGTTTGAAGACCCGCGTCCTTCCCAGAATACAGAGCCCTTCCCCAGGGTACTGCCCTGACACAATACTCACACACTTTGGAGTCCTCCCCTCAGGGAACCCCAGCCCCCTATACCCACTATGCCTCAGTGAACCACTGCCAATCTTCATCTAGCCTCCTGTCTCGGTGCAAACTACAGTGTGAGATGGCCACTCATCATTGGCAAGGGGAGCAGATCTGCTGCCCTCTTCTGCCCTGGCTGCCTTCCTGCAGTCCTATGACCCTCAAGCCTTGAGGTGCAAGGCCTCATCCTGGTTGTTTCCCTCACCAGAGCTCTCCAACTCTGCCTGCCTTTCCCCATACTGCTTGGCCTCGAGAAGCCTCTGTAGCTTCTCTGGCAGCCAGGTCCCTTCTGCTCCACATCTGGAGCAAGGGTCTCTTCTCTCCTCCCTCTCCTCCCCAGTAACCCTTATTTATGCAGCCCCAGCTGGGCCTAGTTTGCTTGCCACGAATGCTAGCCACATAGCCCTAGCCCTCTCCCAGGGCTAGATTTAATCCTTGATAGGGCCAGTGTGGGGCGGAGCCCCTGTCATACCCTCTTGGTTGCTTAATAACACAATATCAAAGTCCAAGAGACAATTAAAAATATGTCTTTGAGAATCTGACTTTTTTTAGTCCTTCCATACAATGGTCCTTCACAGGTCAATGTTTCCTTCCTCCCTTAGTAAGGAATCGCTAGCCCCCTCCCCACCCAGCTAGGTTCCAGTTCAGGCACCCTCCTGAGGATTTCTGTGGCTGGAGCTCAGCTTTCCCACTATGAGTTCCAACCCCGTTGGTCTCAGAACATTCCTTGCTGAAGCCTTTCCACCATCTGTACCTGAGCGTCACCCTTTTTGCAGCTTCCTGTGGCCCTTCACAGGGAAATCAGCTGTCCTCAATCCAGCCTATTACAGTGACAAAGGCAAGTTGGAGCAGTTCCTTCAATAATCAGGGTTGGATGACCTCCAACCCATACAGCTACCATGTTATATTCAGGTTTTGGCAGGAAGGAGGAACCAATTTACCACTATTAAAAATGAATTTGGTTGTGATAGCACATACATTCTTTTAATGCTCTAGGAATTTAAAAAATTACTTTTAGCTTCAGGAAGTTGTAGCAGACTAGATGCTCAACTATAGTAAAACAACATAACTCCATGCTGATTTATTCTACTTTGAAAATCTGATCTGTAGAAATTCGTCAAGGAACTTAGAGCTCATCGGGGGTTACTAACAATTACAAGTCATTGTTGAGGAGTTGTACAGAAGTCTTCATCACTTGGCTATTCCAAGACAATATGGCTTACAGGTTCAAGAAATCTGATATCAGGTTTGTGCAAAGTGAATTTGCAGGCTTAGCACGCAGCCATATTAAAGGGCATGAATGTGGCTGAAGGATTTTGTTTGTTTGTTTAAGTTCAAACGTATGCTCAATACAAAATATCTTGCAATAGTTTCCTATGGTAAAATATGCAAGTCACCAGCCAGTATTTGGGCTGAGTACCAATATTAATCACTATCACTGGCAACAGAGAAAGGATCTTCTCAATAGCCTTTATTCAGCTTTTAATAAATTGTCCCTTTCTGCTTTCCAAGATTTCATGACAGCAATCTACTGTCAAACATTTAAGGTCCAGACAACTAATGTGGAAATAGAATATAGGAGTCAAAATATTCTGTAGTCCATGTAATTATAGAACTGAGTAATTGGAACCAGTACTTGTTGATAGCAATAGATTTCACAAGGAGAAGGTGGAGTCTAGGATCAAGAGATCAGTAGAGGATGTAGAGAATTTTTATTATTAATTATTATTTGAGACTGGCTTATTTTTTCAGACCTAATATTTCTATTATTTGGCAAAAACAAAGATGGAGCCTGGTCGTTTAACTTGCTGCTTTGAAACAAACTGAGAAATGATTAGGTAAAATGTTTGTTTTGGTCATTTTAATTTTGAGCCATACATAGTTATAGAATTTAGTTTTACGTCAATGAAATGTGATAAAACTATCTATGAAAAAGCAGACAACACATATCTATTATACAGTATTCTCTGGCTTCTCTGCACTTCACTGAATGCTTAAGATGAAAAGACAAGTCCTTATAAAAATTCTTGGGGTTTAATAACAGAAGCTAATACTATGGAATTAATTTTTGAAGCTGCCCCTTACAATAGAAATGTTGAATAGTGATTTCACTGAACAGAATTAAATTGAAGAGAAAATTAGAGCATGATCAGGGATCATAAGAATGGTCATATTGGGTCAGACGAAAGGTCCATCTAGCCCAGTATCCTGTCTTCCGACAGTGGCAAATGCCAGATGCCCCAGAGGGAGTGAACAGAATAGGGAATCTTCAAGCAATCACTCTCCCATCACCCATTCCCAGCCTCTGACAAAGGCTAGGGACACCATTCCTACCATCCTCGCTAATAGCCATTGATGGACTTAACCTCCATGAATGTATCTAGTTCTTTCTTGAACCCTGTTAGAGCCCTGGTCTTCACAACCTCCTCTGGAAAGGAGTTCCACAGGCTGACCATGTTCTGTGTAAAGAAAACCTTCCTTTTGTTTGTTTTAAACCTGCTACCTATAAATTTTGTTTGGTGACCCCTAGTTTCTTATGTTATGGGAACATGTAAATAACTTTTCCTTATTCACTTTTTCCACACCTGTCATGATCTGTGCACAATGAAAACAAAAAGTCCAAAATACGATGAGGTTTGAACATTCATGCAGGTAAATGGCAGTAATCCATAATAATAATAATAATCACTTGATTTCAGTCTGTATTTGGAACATCTGCCTGTACTATAGTATATACTAGTTGGGTGCAGTCGTAAGGGAGGTGCATATTTCCAATTACTTCTAATGTAAGAAGTGATGGAAGCAACAGAGAAATTCATGCAGCAGTGGGAGCAGCATATCTTTGAGCATAGTAGAACTTCCAAATTGTCCTTGGAGTAGCAGCATTGCGTTTCTTTTCTTACAGAATTCAAGGGCATAGTCCTCTGTTGCTTATGTATTAGAAACAGAGCTGGTAGCAGTGTCTAGAGTTAAGATTGTTAAACACGTCCCATTATAAAGTCCCTGGTTTCAATTGCTCATAACTCTGGCAAACTGTAACCATTTGGAATGAAACTTTCCATTCTGAGTATCTGCCTCTGGCTACATTTTTGGAAAACTCCAGCTAAAACATCTCAGTCATTTATGATAATGAGAGTTAGGGGTAAATGTTTTGTCAGTGTATATATAAAAGTCTGCGACCTTTTCATTGAGAAGCTCTAGCTTGGTGGAAGGATTTGAAATTTGGCAAGGGGTGAGGGGGGAGAGAGATCCTGGCCTGGCATCAAGGATCGCCTTAGATTGTCCTCATGACAATCTGCCAAAATGTGGCCAAGTTACAAGCCTTTGAGGGGAAAGAAAGAAAAATACTGGCCTGGTTTGTAATAGGGATGTAATAGTGTAATCGTAAGCAATAAGCAAAAGCGTATAGGTTAATGCTATAGACTACACGCATTTCCCTTCCTCCCCCCCCCAGTAAATTTTTTAGCAGGCTGGTCAGCTGCCCAGCTCAGTCCTGGCTTGCACTGAGTCCTGTACCTACCCCTGCTGTGGCTCTGCATTTAATGTGTATTAGCAGCCAGGCAAACAGGCAGCCTGGCTCAGTTCTGGATCACGCCAGGTCTGGGAGCTCAGACCTCTCCCCACCAGACAGGGGCTACCCAGGGACTATAGAATAGTCGACTAATCAATAAGGATTCACGAGGTTAATCGACTATTCAATCAACCAATATTTAACATCCCTAGTTTGGACCTCAGATCAGACTGATTAAGTGATCACTTCTGCCCTTGGAAAGGTGGACTCTGGCTATGTCTAGACTATGCTTTATTTACGAAAGAGGGTAGGCAAATTCAACGGGAATTTGCATATCTTCTTCCGATATGACTTTCGAAAGCGGGTCTTTCAAAAGTGAAAGTAGTCTGCAGGTGTTTTTTGGGGGGGAGGGGGGGAAACCTTTTTTGAAAAAAATCTCTTCCTTAAAAAATGAGGTTTACGCAGTTTTTCAAAAGCCGGTGATGAGCTTCCAGAGGGTGATGGCTACCCACTTCTGGAGAGGGTTGGCAGGTCTCCTGTGAGTGTCCCAGAGCCTGAGGGTGGGGGAAAGCCACTCTCACAACTCCATGAAGGTGTCTTTCCACATGTGGAAATTTTGGAGCCACTACTGGTCATTCCACCACTCCATGACGATCTGGTTCCACCAGTCAGAACTAGTGTCCCATTGCCAGAAGTGGCGGTGCACAGTGTGAGGGAAGGGCAGGTGGGGTCGAGCTGTATGAGCAGTGCTGGAGACAGGAGAGGAGGTGTCCCACAATGATCTGGGAGTCCTTTTCCTGTAGGGCCATGAGGGCAGCCTGCAGAAACTGCAGCAAGAGATGCAGCATGAGATGTAAGAGCCATCGACTGCTCGGAGGCTGGTCCAGCTCCATGGCAGGAGCGCTGTGGTGTCTGCAAGGGCAACCAGAGCAGGCAGTGAGAAGGCTTTGCTGTCCCTTAAGGAGATTGGCAAAGGAGAAAAGCCTGAGACACGACTGTACTGGGGGTTCCCTTTAAGCACAAACCTCAGGTAGCTGCTGCCTGAGTCTATAGGAAGCGAGTGCTCTCCTGATGCTCTGCCTGAAGTGCTTCTGGGTGGCCTTAAATGTGATTCAGGTTCCAATCAGTGTGGATGCTCTATTTAAAAATAGCTCAGCGCTATTTCAGTGGGCATTTGCTGTATAGACGTGCTATTTTGAAATAAGCAATTTCAAAATATGAATTTTGAAATAGCTTATTCCAAAATAAACAGGCAGTATAGACATACCCTCAGATTTTAATATGCTGAGAAACCTGCTGCTGCTGCTCATGATTCCTCATTTGATAACCCTGACAAATTACCCTAATCCTAAACTGGAGTGTTCATTTTAGAACTGGTGTAGGGATGTTCTTATATGAGCCTTTGTGTTTTATTGTAGGAGATTTGTCTGTCTGGAATGGCATGAGTGTCTTGTTCTTTGGTTTGTTTCTATTACAGATTATCCTCAAGGGAGCCTAAGCCATTATCATTACTTCTGTGTGTTAAAGGCCTGTCAATGTCAAATTCTTTTAGGGAGCGTAGTAAACATAATGGGATTTGCTGAAGCAAAGTAGTGAAATGGGATCCTGCTGCCTCAGAAGGGAACGGAAGTGTGTGCAAAATGGAAGTGTGTGCAAATTGTGCATTTACAATTTCTTTTTTTTTCTGTTTTTCTTCCTTAGGAATGTTCTCTAGGTTCACACCACAGTGTGCATGGTCAGATTGTGTTAGCAGCACAGGCAGTGTTATTAACAGTAGTTTCGGCAGCAATAGCACAAGCCTGAACGTTCAACTAAAATATAATCAAAGCTAAATTTTCAGCTGGATTAGAGTTAGCATCTATTCTTTTCTGGAATACAGAACTGAAAAGGCCTACAGGTCAGCAACACTTGTGGCCAATAATGCAAGCAATTAAACTGACTGTTTAACACGAGCAGATGAAGATTCATTTTGATAGTCTCCAAAGCTTGTGCATGAAACACTTAGAACCTTTAAGCGGCTATGGCAGATGGTACAATGCAATGACTCACATTTTATATAACAAACAGAATTAATATTGAATATAACATGGAGCTGTCAACCCATACAAGAGAGTCACAGGTAAAATGGACTCATGTGTGTAGTCAAAGTGAAAAGAATGTGCTATACATTTTTTAATGGGAATTAGTAAAATTTACTCTGAGAAAATGGCTTTTTTAGAATATATTTATTTATAGTCAGGAGCTTTCAAAACTCATTGGTAGTCTACAGATGAATAGCTATAATGGAAGTAGAAGATTTCTTACTCAATAGAGAGACTATTCAAAAACAATTCAGTGAATTCTGTTTCCAATAGTCTCCCAGATACTAGTTTGGCTTGCAGGTTAGCAAAAAAAATCCCCTACCTACTTGAAAGTCTGACAATAGAGGCCTGTTCTCAAATGGTTTATATACTTTTCTTGTGTGTCCCCCAAAAGGTTCAAATTAAGAGGAAGTTATCACTCATTGTTCTCCAGTGAGAAATTTGCTTGATTGAATGGATGCTGGTTTTAGCAAGATCTGTTTTTATATGATAACTCTTCTCATTTTCTCTGTGTACGGTTGTGTATACAATTTTTAAAGGGTGTGGACGCAGAAGGAGCTGTCTCAGTACTAATCATAATGTTTGATGTGTGTCATACATTTGCAATGCTTTTTGCTGTCAGCTCCCTTGGTTATATGCAGAGGAGTTCTTACTTGGTCTGTGGCTATCTGGTTGCTTATGTTTGCACATGGCTTGCTTGCTCAGGATTAGCCATCAGCAAGTTTAAATACTAATCTAGACACATTCACTATGATATCTGTAAATAAAAGTAGTCTGTCAGAAATTGACACATGTCCATAAAAAGAAGGGGGTATTTCTTTCCATCCATTCTCAGCATCTCAGCATGCCTGTTACCAGGGGTCATGGCTGAGTTTGGTCCACCGGTTGAACCATCAGCTTCCCCAGCTTGGGCTGGGTATTGATGGGGAGTCTGATCTGAATGCTGATCCATGATGTAAGTGAGCTACAGAAAATGGTAATCTGTTCTTAAGGACTGTCTCTTTTCCTCCTTTTTTTCTGCAATGTGTTTCTTCCCTTCTCTGGTATTTTGAGGAATGCTTAGGAGAAGTGGCAAATGACGAAACAATACCAAGAATTGCACTATTTTTTTAATCTCTTCTGGAATAATTGTCCATACCTTGGAACTGCTGTTGAGAAGGCTCTGCCTTCTGCTTTCTTGAATCCATAAGTTACTAAGGGCTTGTGGAATGGGGAGTCCAAAGTGGAGCCTTTCATTAAGATGGCAGGATCCTACCCTGTCAATTCTGCCTTCTAGTCGAATGGCCTCTACATGAAGTTCTGGTGGTATACCGGGGTTATGAGCTTGGAGGGCACAAGGAAAACTTACTCTACTTCAGAATTCGTGTAGGCTTGAGAAAAGTGATCTCACGCAATGTGCTTGTAAGAAAAGGAATGCTGGTGGCAGCAACATTGCAGGAAATTGTGCAGTGCAGCATTGATCCTGGGAAGCTGCCATACATTTGAGCATCTGTGAAGTTATTCCATCCATGCCAGGGACTAGACTGAAGCCATCTTTGTCTCCTTTCCTCTGGAACTGTTCATTCTATGCTATCTCTCAGAAGCTGGCCATATGATAGGGTAGTGATGGGGGGCCAATGCAAATTGTAGATCACCAGTACAATATGCTCTCTTCCAACTTTGCACTTAGCAAATAGCCTTCTGGTATTGAACTATGAACATAAGAATGGCCAGACCATAGGTCCATCTAGCCAAGTATCCTATCTTCTGACAGTGGCCAATGCCAGATTCCCCAGAGGGAATGAACAGAACAGGTAATCATCAAGTGATCCATCCATCTCCTGTTGTCCATTCTCAGCTTCTGACAAACCGAAGCTAGGGATACCATTCCTGTCCATTCTGGCTAATGACAATTGATGGACCTACCCTCCATGACTTTATCTAGTTCTTTTTTGAACCCTGCTAAAGTCCTGGTCTTCACAACATCCTCTGGCAAGGAGTTCCAGAGGTTCACTGTTCATTGTGTGACAAAATACTTCTTTTGCTTGTTTTAAACCTACTACCTATTAATTTCATTTGAGGACTCCTAGTTCTTGAGTTGTGGACTGTCAGCATTTTTGAAATTGGAAGTCAGCAGTGCTGAATGACCAATCTTAAGAGTTTATTTGAAATACAGTGTAATTGGGATGGTATTACAGTTCAAACACAGAAAATGTCTGTACATATCATTATCACTTAGGTAACTTTTCATATTCTTTATTGGGAACTTTATGAATTGAAACTTTATTTTGTGAAGCAAAATGTTTTTATTGTGCAGCATGAGTTTGCCTGGCAAATCTGATTACTCATGGTGAGTCTCAAATTACTGTATTTTGCCCACTGTGCCTAATATAAAAATGAAACAAATATCTGATTTATGCATAAAAAGTAACATAGAGGTTCTTAAATAAAACATATTTGTAATTCTCTACTGTTCATTTAAATCAGTTGAATCTGAGTCTACTCCTTGTTTTTTCTTTGTGGGTTATTTGTTCATTGAGATATTTGAATGTAGAGAAAAATGCATTTAAAAACTTGGGTTTTTTTAAAGTACCCTAACAATCTGCATGATAATAGTGGTTTTTTTTTCTCTAGATACCTTGAAACAAACTAACATCTCCCTCTAGTGGAAAGCTTTCAAAATGTAATGAATAATTTTATTTCATGCTGGGGCTACGTCTAGACTATATAGTTTTTTCCGGTATCCCGGAAAAACTCCACTGCATCTAGGGAATGCGTCTGCTCTTCCGACATTTTTTGTGGAAGAGCAGACATGCTCTTTCGGAAGCCCTGTCCTCCTCCTTCTGAAAGAGGAGGCTTTTCCAAAATTTTGGGCCCAGTGTAGATGGGCCACATTTCAGAAAAGCCTTTGCTGAAAAAACAATCGGAAATTCCTATTTCCAAAAAAAAGCAGCAGTCTAGACATAGCCTAGGTAAGAACATTCTAAAGAAAGTACAAACATCTCATCATTATCACAGAAAAGTAATTAAAATTAAATACAGGTAAATGACTGTAAATAATAGAAGAGGTAATATGAGGTTATGAGAAGAATGGTTTGTATTCCAAATCTCTCTCTAGAGCGGTTAATTCAAAGTGTTTGGAAAACTTTTGTGAGAAAAGAAAATGGATATCAGAGATACTGATCTTTTGTGACTTGACCAAGGAAATAAATCAAGTCATTGGCAAAGTTAGGACTAGTTTTCTGAAATTCTTAGTATCCAGTTTTATCCTTAATCCATAATGCTTGTAGCAGTGTTATTCAGTACTTATTTAAGAGCACCATTTCCTGGATCATGATTCATGATGGGGTGAAGACAACATTTTGTGATTTGGGGATGGGGAGCTCAGTTAAAAACTAAAATAGCAGTTTAATCATACATCCATGAGTAGTTTTATACTATTTGTCCATTTTTAATAAAGTGAAATAGGGAAATGCTGTTCCAAAGTCAGTGTGTTCTTGATTAAATACAATCCTTAAATTTCTGGGAAAGATAAATCCATGCCCAACCTCCCAATAGTCAATGTGAATGCATTAGCAATATTGTATTACACAACAGGTTTTTAGTGTGAGTGGCTTTGAGAAGGGAAGAAAAAGGGATGCCAAAGTGAATCATATAGACATATAGGCTCATCCCCAGAATAGTTTTGGTACAAAATGGCTTGCAGTTTTTAGCATGACTGAAAGGGGTGATAACTTACCAGAAAAGACAGATATGGGTTATATTAAAGAGCAAATATCAGGAGTCCTAAGAATGGACTAAGACCTGGGAAGAAAACTGTGGGAAGAAGTGTCTCAAGGCTTAGGGCATTAACAAACAAATAAATGAATTGTTTTTGAGGTACCTGTGATTCAGACATAGTCAGGAGGAAGACATGGTGGTTTAGTGTTGAACTTTTTCAAAAGTTACACTGTTTTCAATAGGAGTTAGGCCATTCCTGAGCAAAATGCTTTTGAATATCCACTATTAATGTTAAGGGAGAAAGTTATGAGCAAAAATTAGACTTACCATTCCACAAGAAAGTCTAACATTTATTTCCCAACCCCTACTCCTTAAAAACCATCAGAATCAAGGCAAAAGTCAAAATAACAAAACTTCTTATGGGATAAAATACCCACAAGATTTTTATATAGAAATGTCAAAACATTTTTCTTGACCATTTATCAAAATGTGATGGTTTGACACTTCTGAATTGAAAGACTTTGGGTTTTTTTAATTGAACTGAACCATTTAATTTTGACTGTCTTTTAGTATTAAATTGCATCTATTTATAGAGCCATGAAGCCTCATGGGAGTTGTAGTTTGGTTGCCTTTTGTCCTAATTCCCTCCTATGAGCTGAACTTCCTGGTTAGTCTATATGTCCCAAGATGCTTCATAGTCATGCAATTCCTATAGAACACCACACAGCTCAGCTAGTGGGAGAACATAGTATACCATGGGAGATATGGTCTAGCTAAGGCGCTCAGCCCAAAGTGGGGGTGAACCAGAATCTGAATTTCTGCTTCCATGATGCACTGTGCAAGTGGAGACAAATGCAGTTTAAAGGGGAATTGACCCTAAAGGGAAGGAAACATTTGAGTTCAATAAATCAAAATATATTTTTTTCAGGTCAAACTCATCAAAACAAAGTATTTCCTTTTGCCGTTCCTATCAGAAATCTAAAATAGTTTGTCAAAATGTGTAGACAGAAAAATTCCAACCAGCTTTACTGGTCAGAATCAATCTTATTGGGGTTCAACTAGCTTGAAGTAATCACTCAGGACATGTCTACAGTGGGAAGTTATTTCGAAATAATTCCCTTTATTTCAAAATAACAAGGCGAGTGTCCAACTACCAAACTTGTTATTCCAAAATAATTGGCTTTTTATTTTGAAATAAGAACTCCTGCTTGTGAAGAGGAATTATCTTATTTTGAAATAAGTTATTTTGAAATAACAACTCCTGAAATAACTATTTCAAAATAACGTGGTAGTGTACACATAGCTTCTGTGAGAATTCAAAGGCAACAATGTTAGAAGTGTAGGGTATCATGAAGACCACTCCTCACTTAGTTTTTCTGTCTCTGTGGCCAGAGAAGACTTCAAGAATAAGTGAGAAAGTTGATCTGCAGGGATGTAGAAAACTTCAGTTAGTTGTAGTGAACACATTAAGTAGCTTTCTTACTCATTATCCACCTCTACAGTAGAAGAAAACCACTTGGAAACCAACAAATAATGACCAAGTTGGAGATATCTGGAGGGGCATACTTAGGTAAAGAGAAATTTAACTAACACACTAAATGACCATCCTAATATCCAGCTTTAGCAATAATACCAAATAAAGGTGACAACAGTACCAAATAAAAGTGATGTCAGCAGTGATTTTCAGAAACATACCTCAGAGACTATAGCAGGCCTGATGCACTAGTACAGTGCCAGCCTCCATCCCTTGGTGATCCCCAAAAGCTGTGCCCTAAGGGATGACATGCTGGGTGGTGGGGATTTGAGGCAATAGTGCGAAAGAGAAGGGCATGAGGACCAGTGACCAGTTCCTCTCAGCCCACTTAGGATTCCCAGGAGATATGCACAATTGCTCCAGCTGGGGATGGCTCACCGGTCAGAAGTTTGAGACTCCTGTTATAGATAAAAGAAGAGCATCCTAAGCATGTCTTGCATTCCTTTCTCTGATATCTTCACTTCTTGTAACTTAAAATTCAAATATTCTTCCAGTTTAGCTCCTAGGGTGTATCTAGACTATACCTCTCTGTCAACAGAGAGATGTAGATTAGGCACATCTAAATTGCTAATGAAGCAGGGATTTAAATATCCCACACTTCATTAAAATAAACATGTCTGCTGCTTTTTTCCTAAATGGAATTTTAAAAAAGAATGGCAGTCTAGACGCGGATCTGTGGAAAATAAACCCTTTTTCGACAGATCCTGTAAATGTATTTTTTGTGGTATACAGGATCTGTCGAAAAAGGGTTTATTTTTGACAGATCCACGTCTAGACTGCTGTTTTTTCAAAAAAACTCCGTTTCGAAAAAAGTGGCAGCAATGTTTATGCTAATGAAGCGTGAGATATTTAAATCCCAGCTTCATTAGCAATTTCGACGTGCTTGATTTGCATCCCTCTGTCAACAGAGGGATGCAGTCTAGACGTAGCCCTAGAGTGGGATCTCCAAAGTGTACAGTATTGCCCTTGTCCTGCACCCATTGATACAGAGCAGAATTATGCAGCACCGAACACTTTAAGAATTCCCACCCTCAGTGGATATTTTGCAATAGAAGGGATTACTTACTAAAGCAAAGAATTGGAGACCGTGAACATAAAATGGACCTGATTCAGTGTTAGTGACTTAAAAATGGTTACAGCAAGAATAAGTATGGGCCAATCTGTGTCACTGACTTAAATGCAATTTTTCATACTGCCCATTTATTATTAACTAGCCAATTAGCCCATCATAAAATGGGATTTTCAGGTCTCTCCTCCATGTCCGTCTTCTCTCCTGAGCCTCCGGTCTCTCACTCCATGTATCTCTCTTCTCTTCCTCCTACTTCCTTCCCCCCCCACAGCTCTCCTCCGCCTCCTGCCTCTCTCTCTGTCTCTCTCTTTCTCCTCTCCTCCCCCTCCTGCCTCTCACTCACCCAAATGGTCGCTTGCTCCCCCGCGGCAGCCCAGCTGAGCGGCGCAGAAGTCAGCCGAGCACCATGGCGGGAGGTTCACGGCCAGAGGGCGGGGCCTGGAGCCGCTGTCACGCTGCACGTCACCGCTCCACCCCCCTTCTCCTCCCGCTGTGGCACTTGGCTGACTTCTGCACCACTCAGCTGGGCCGCCGCAAAGTCAGTCGAGCGCCGCAGTGGGAGGCGAAGGGGGCCAGAACGGTGACGTATACAGCCAGGCCCCATCCCCTGGCCATGTACGGCACCACCCCGCCCCCCCTTCCCCTCCCACTGTGGTGCTTGTCTGACTTCTGCACCGCTCAGCCGGGCCGCCACGGGAGAGCAAGCGGCGCAAGCGGCCATTTGGGCCCCATGCTCCCCATGCAGCACAGGGGTGCTGCATGGGGACCACGGCGCCCAAATGGCTGCTTGCGCCACTTGTTCCCCCGCAGGGGCCCGGCTGAGTGGCGCAGAAGTCACCCGAGCACCACGGCAGGAGGCAACAGCGCCACCCAGAGGGAACAGCCAGTGTTTCAGCATTACAGAGTCACAGACATTGGGCTACTAATATATGATAGTGGTCCAGCTTAAAATTTGGACACTGAAAACATTTTTGTCTGCAGGAACGGTTTGTTTAAGACCTTGAAATTTCACTTCAGCAAAGTTTCTTATGCAATCCTATAGGCAAACACTGAAATATACATTTTCATCCTGACCTGCAGCATATAAATTGATAACCCTTTACTTGCTAAGGATGAGGAGAATTTTTTTTATTAATTTAACAGTGCCTAGATCTTGTTGCTGCTGTTGACTTCTGTTTCCTGTTACTCATGCCCCAGAATTTAGAAACTCTGTTTTTGTTTTTGATTTTTTAAACTCTGAACTGTTTGTAAATAAGTTTGAGTTTGGGTTCAGCTTGAGAAGCATCAGTATCTTTGATGTTTGTCTGAACTACTGTACCGAAATGTCTTAAGCCTGTAAAATGAGGTTGGAAATGTTGCCAAGTAAAGTTTTCTCATGAGAGTTGCATTACTTCCTGCTTCCACTCAGAACAGAAGTAGCATGTGAAAAGACTTTCCTGTTGTATTTTGGTGCTTCCAAGGTCTGTTTTTAGCTGGAACTGGAAACATGTAGACAACTGGGCAAATGAAAGAATAACCAGGGGAATCCTCCAGTAAGGGTATTATTGGCTGTGTTTTATGTCAAGAATTTAGCAAAAGGCCAGATCCTAGTATAACCTGACCTCACTGTCTTGGCTTTAATGGAGCTATGACGACCACCAGGTCAGGATGTGATATTTAATTCTGAAATTTCATAGTGTTGAATTGTACGGTCCTGTCCCCACCCCTCCCCCCACACACACACACACAAAGGAGTTGAGGGTAGGGGGCAGTTGCTAGGTTACTGTAGGGGGGGAGGGTTGTGGCACTGCTACCTTTACTTCTGCACTGCTGTCAGCAGTGGTGCTGCCTTCAGAGCTGGGCAGCTGGAGAATGGTGGTTATTGGCTGGGAGTCCAGCTCTGAAGGCAGAGAGCTACCACTAGCAGCAGCACAGAAGGATGGTGTATATGGTATTGCCACCCTTACTTCTGCACTAATGCCTGCCAAACGGGGACCTTAGTCAGCAGATGCCACTCTCCAGGTACCCAACTCTGAAAACAGCAGTCCAGAAATAAGGAAGACTTGGGTATGGTGTTGCCATCCTTACTTAGGGTATGTCTACTCTTGCTCCCTCTTTTGAGAAAGAGATGCAAATGAAGACATTCGAAATTGCAAATGAAGCTGGATTTTAAAATGGCGCTATTTCGAAATAGTGCTATTTTGAAATAACAGATGCTGTTAAGACGTGGTTAAAACCACGTGAGAAAACCCTTCTCTTGAAAAAACTGGTAAATCTCATTGTATGGAATAAGGATTATTTCCATATAAGGGTTTTTTTCTCGAAATAACCATGTCTTAACAGTGTCTGTTATTTTGAAATAGTGCTATTTCAAAATAACGCGAATATGCAAATGAAGCAAGGGATATTTAAATCCCGGCTTCATTTGCAATTTCGAATGTCTTCATTTGCATCCCTCTCTCGAAAGAGGGTGCAAGTGTTGACATACCCTTAGACAGTGCTAGCAGGGTGCTGACCTCAGACCTGGCCAACCTTACAACCACTGCTCTCCAGTGGTTCAGTTCTACAGGCAGCCCAGAAGTCAGAGTGGCAATACCATGACCCTGCTAAAATAGCCTTGTGATCCCTCTGCAATTCCTCTTTGGGTCAGGACTCCTAGTTTGAGAAACACTGGTCTCCACCATGACATCTGTATAGTAGAGAGTAAAAGCACACAAAAGTCCAGATGTCACCATCTGTGATAATGTATTTTGCATGGCTCTGAATTTGGTAGGGCCCTACTGATATCTAGCCTAAAGCCTTTTAAACATGTTACTATTTTATTAAATATTGTATTGGAAGCCCTGAAGAAGATCTGGGACCCATGGTACTAAATACTGTAAGAATATTCCTGAAAATACTAAGGCTGTGTCTATAATACAAGCTAGGACTATGATTCCCAGTGTGGGTGCATTTATACTAGCTTGATGAGAGCTAGCATGGATATAAATAGCAGTGAAGCTATGATGGCATAGGTAGCGACAGCAGAGGCATAGATTAGCTTTGCTGAGGACAAAGCTATAGAGTTCAGGAAAGTCTGTGCTTCGCTCAGCTAACCCGCCCCTTCATTGCTGGTGTGCATACCACCACCACTATCCTACTTATACTCCCACAAGCTCTGTGTGTCCACAAGCTGGTCATTAAACTCTTAGCTCGTAGTGTCTTTGAAATCCAGTCTGGCAAGGAACTAATAATGAAGAGTAGCATTGATATTTATTTAAAATATCCCATATTTCCACAAGACGGCAATGTGCCTATACCTTGATTTTATATCCCTATGTTTCATAGAATAATGTTGAAAATATCATTATGGTTCTCAGAGTCTCCGGTGGAAAAAATTGACTTAAAATGAACAGCTGCTCACCTCTTTTCTCTAGTTTCTGAGCCTGGCATGTTAATATCCATGCTGTTGCAAGATATAAATGATGGCTTCATTTGTTCATCTATATCCTAGAGGCTGTGGCTTCAGTCGTGTCACACAAATGTAATGAGAAGCAGGAAATCTGGTCCATTCAATTATTGCAAAGCTGAAAGTCTACATGCTTTTGGGGGTGATATTAGCAAAAAGTTAATATTATGATAGAGGTTACCAGGCAGCTTGTTACACGTAGTCTCACCCATTTTTCTTAAGATGCGAGCAAATTATTTTAATTTTGCAAGACATCTTGTTGAGATGTTGGGATTTTCTTCAGTTGCTTTAGTGGAGCTGTGCCAAGCAAAAAAAGGAGTTTGTTCATTGTTTTAATATCTCTATCCAGAGTCAATTCTTGTTGCCTGGGAGCTGGGCATTAGTGCTGGGTTGGGAACCCTGACAGAGTGGATTTTCTATATTCTGTTTGTGATTGCCTCTATTCAAAAACTGAGGGATAGTGTAAAATAAATGAATTGCACTGAAAATATATCTAGACTACTACGTACCATTGATTTATCCTCCACCAGCAAGGCCTTGAGATTTGCTTCCCCTCAACAAAGAGACAACAATAAACATTCTCATGTCACCGTGTAATTTCTTTTTGTATTGATTTCTCTGATTTCTGACTTTAGTTTTGCCTTAGGGGAATGACTTAAACTTAAATCTTGTCTGTCTTTTCTTCTTTTAGTTATCAAGCTTTAATAGCTTTAAGAAACTTGTCCAGGGGAGAAGGCAGTAATTGTACAAGTATATGTCAAAATTTATAAAAAAAAAACCCTGATAATGTTTGCTCTCTTTGTGATAGAGTATACAGACCCTACACTGGCCAGGAAACCATTAATGAAGTGTTGTGAGCTCAATCATCTCTAGTCCTTCATTCTCCCAACAAGTGTTAGGGTTGGAAGAAGAAAAGGTTGAAAGGGAAGAGCCGAGCTCAGCAAGTGGAATGATAGAGCCCTGGCACTACTTAATACACTGCTGCACCTGAAGGCAGGCCTGTGCGGATTTGCTGTTTTGTCAATCTGCTATCAGTGACTTGCTTGCAATTCAAAGGTAGGTGGCTGTAGCTGCTGTCTTGCCTGATGGTGATGACAGCCAGTTCTTGTTGTGGCAGCAGGGATTAGCTCAGAACGGACAAACTCATAGTCAGAGACCAGACCAGTTGCTCAAACTTAGGATTCAGTCTCATAAGAATGTATTTAGCATTCATAAATGGGTGTAAGCTGCTGCATGCACTAATGTTATTTGTGAGGAAATAGGTAAGCTTTGCTTTATAACTTTTTCAAAATGTTTGTGCTGCCTGGGTGTAGTGTACTGGGCCATTTAGTGGTACTGAGATCACTTACAGAGATAATAATGAGTGTTCTCTTCAGCCTTAGCTAATAGGTAGCTGGCTTTTTAGCTCATGCGGGAAAGGGTCATACAATAAGCTTCAGAGGTCCCAGGTTCAATTCTGTCCACAGATGGCTGGGATATGCCCCATTATATTTGCTCTAAACTTGTGAACTCATATTGGAAGAGTGTTTCCACTCAGAAGTCCAGAAAAACTATCAAAATCAGAGGGGCAATCAAGGAACATTCAAACCAAGTACCGTATTGCTGAATGGCTCTGTCTCATCTTCGAAATGCTACATACATTCATCCTATGGGTTTAGAAGCGAAATGAAGGAAATGAGAGACACAGGGAAATCTTCCATCTCTTTGCTGTCTGAACACTTGCATGACCAGAGACACTATGCTGAAGCCAGAGATTGCCCGAGGTGACCCTGGAATCTGCCCTGAAATACCTTTTGAACTGAAAATTCACTGTAACTCTGTCATTTAGGAATTAGATTGCAATTATGTTGTGTTTGCTTGCTAAATAATTCTTTTTTCTTTTTCCTAGTTAATAAACCTGTAGATAGTCCATCACAGGACTGGCTACTGTTGTTGTCTGGTGAGATATCTAGGATACCAATTGATTGGAGGAAGTGTGTGGTCTCTTAGGACTCCAGGTAATCTGGAGTTAATCCTAGGTGGTCAGAAAAAAACACCTCTTTTTAAATTGGTACAATAGAACCTCAGAGTTACGGACTCCTCAGGAATGGAGGTTATCTGTAGCTATGATATGGTCCTTAACTCTGAACAAGACATTATGGTTTTCAACCTTTGTTAGATTGGGGTTGCAGCCACATGGTGAGGGTGTCAGGGCTCTGTCTGGGAGGGCATGGGGAGTGGAGCTCCAGACCATAGGGGCTGCCAGATGGGAGGAGTACCAGGGAGTCAGGGCTTTAGACTTGGTGAGAGTGGTGGGGCTCAGGGCCTCTGCCCCATGGTTCTGATCCTTGTTTCAATGGGGAAGTTGGTAGAACGGAGTCAGAGCTTGGGGCTCTAGCTATGTGGGGAGGGCTGGGACTAAAACTGTTGCTCCCTATCATCCCGAAACCTTGGAATCCCCAATTGGGCTAAAGTGAGCTAGCGCGTGCACGCACACACACACACACACACATATCCTGCAGCTAAAGCACAGAGCCTCAGGTCAGTACAACATTTGTGTTTTGTTTTGGTTTCCACTGCTGCCTGATTGGGAACTTCTGGTTTCACATTAGATTGGTGCATCCATGGTCTTTGAGGTTCTACTGTAACTGGAAATGGAATTACTGATGATGTCAGCCACACAAACATTATCTGTTAAATCACCACAGTGTGAATTGTCTTTAAGGCACGACCCAAATTAAAAGATTGCACTTAACTGCACTATCCAAAGGCAGCTGTAGGAGCCACAGTGCCTCAGCTAGGGAACCTTTTTTTATAGTGACATCTTGTTGAAGTGGGTGAGAGATGTGGGAAGAGTAAATAGCAATAGATCTTTATGGAAATGCTGTTTTCTCTTGCTCTTCTATGTAAGAAATTCCCATCCTATGGGAATGTGAAACTGAGAAAAAACAATTGACAACCCAAATTGGGACAAAAATGAAAATCTCAAACTTTCACAAACTGAGACTCTCTTCACCCTCCCCCAAAAATATGGAACAACTTAATTCAATGTTTTATTTGTATTTTAACTCTTTATAACTTTCCCTTTTTAGTATAATTTAAAATATAAACTAGAAAGCTGTTTTGAACAGAAAAATGAAACTTTTCATTTAAAAATGTCAATATATCCTATTCTGGCAACTTCAAAACTGATTTTTATATATTGAATTGTGAGAGCTGTTGAAAATAACCCTTTCCCACAAACAGGTTTTTACAAATCAGTATTTTCTGACAAAAAATGTGCTGTTGAAAAATTCTCAGACAGCTCTGGTACTGACCTAGATATGTCTGGAATCTTCCCCCATTCTTCATGAAATAGGATCCTTAGTTTAAAAAACTCCATATGCTAACATTTCCTGGAAATTGCTGATACTAATGAAATAGCTGTCACCTTTTTTGATTCTAAATATCTGCAACATTCTTTCCCCCGTGTTTTTTTCATTCTCTGGATGTTGACTTGGTATATCTGGATTCCGTTTGCAGCCAGGTTTCCTATTTGACTTTAAGGAACTCAGGTTTGGTCTACACCGCAGTGCTATTTGTGGATATGGGAGGTATCCCGAAATAGCTATCCTGCGTCTTAACAGCAAGCCTGTTATTTTGAAATATAACAGGCTCACTAGTCCAACATCCCTGTAAACCTCATTCCATGAGGAGCAAGGAACATTTTGGAATAGTGGGCTATTTTGAAATTTGGTGCTGTGTAGACAGTGCCAAATTATGAAATAAGCTATTTCGAAATTGACTCAAAATAAGCTACACAATGTAGCTCAAATTATATCACTTATTTTGAGCTGTGGGTAGGGTATAGAATCACCCTCAATGTCCTGTCTCTCAGGGTATGTCTACACTACCCTCCTAATTCGAACTAGGAGGGTTATGTAGGCATACCGCACTTGCAAATGAAGCCCGGGATTTGAATTTCCCGGGCTTCATTTGCATGAAGCCGGCCGGCGCCATTTTTAAATGCCGGCAGTTCGAACCGGCAGTGGAATAAGGAGTACAGCTAGTTCGGATTAGGAAGCCTAGAACCTCGCGGCACGGGGTTCGAACTGCCGGAATTTAAAAATGTTGCTGGCCGGCTTCATGCAAATGAAGCCCGGGAAATTCAAATCCCGGGCTTCGTTTGCAAGTGCGGTATGCCTAAATTACCCTCCTAGTTCGAATTAGGAGGGTAGTGTAGACATACCCTCACTCTTTCTCTACATTTGCCATTTGTAAAAGAGGGCTATCTTCAGAATTGCCAACCCCAAAATCCCATGTGGTTGGCTCCAGAATAGCATGGTTGTCTTAAAACTCATGAGATCTGTATTTTTAAAAAAAACTGTTTAGGGTTCTTTTCATTTTCCTTATGACTTCTGATTCTTTCAGGCAAACTTGGGTCAATGCTTTCAAATTTTTCTCCTCAAGACGTGGGCTAGAAATGTAGTTGGTTGGTTGGTTTTAAATGCAAAGTGAGATTTTTTTTTTTTTTTTTTTTTACCAAATCACATGCTTTCAGGAATAGCTGCTTGACAAATACAACAAATATTATGTCATTAGATTTTAAATAACCAGAATCATCAGCACTAATTATTTCACTGACTTGTGTAGCAAAGAATTCATCTACCTTTGTAAGATGTTTAGATACTACATATCTGAAAACAAAACCCATGGCACCATGGGAAATAGCAGCCCACATTCTGTTCCTATTGTCTCCTCTGGAATCTGCACCTCTGGCAATGCAGGGACATGAAAAATGATAAGAATATCCTGTTTGAAAGACTGAACCTCAGATTGTTTACACAAAATGCTACTTTAGGTAGGTTTCAGCTGTCATATCCCCACCACTACCACGTTTGATCATTGTCCCTGCATATTTTCTCTCTCACACACTGACAGCCCAGAATGAAAGTGATTGTGAGTGCTGAGTTCAGCTGTCTTCCTCAGCATGTTGGCAATCTCACCACCTGCACACCTATGCCTTGGACACTGTAGATTATCTTTCCAATGTGATTACCTACAGATCTGACTGTTCTCAAACTCCATATTAACACTTTTCTTCATCCAAATATCACTTACATAGCCTGGAAGTGTAAGTGCAGAAAAGTGTTAGAGACCATGATGGTCACAACACTAAGGATTTATTTTTATTTGGTGTATTCTTTGTAGCCAAGTGTACATTGTGACTTTCCTTAGAAAACAAATACGGGTGTTCAGTGAGCAGGTACACAACCCTTCACAAGTCCACTAAGGCTTAAATTGGCAAAGGGTTAGTAAATGCCACTAAAACTGGTACTTAAATCTCTTGGTCTCTTTTGAAAATCCAGCCCCAAAATTGACCAGATGGAAGTGTATTTCACTGTTTTATGGGGTTTTTTTTACTCTTGTTTATAATGCCCTGTGTTAATTTCAAAAACACCAATTTTTGGCTTCTGTTCTATTGTATTTTGTCTTTTGTTTCTTATGGAACATTAAGCCAACAGGACTTAAACTAATCATTTTCTTCTCTTTGCTTCTCACAAGGCTGGATTAAGGGGGTGGGGGCTAGCCAGAAAGCTGCCTGGGGCGCCAACCTTTGGGGGGCGCCTGATGGCAGTTGTAAGGGGCACCGTGCACCCGGCTGTGTGGCACCCCTTAGAGCTGCCCTCAGGCACCGCACGCCGGGGGCCACATGGTGCCCAATTGCAGCTGTAAAGTGTGCAGCGCACTGTGGGAGCAGGGTTGCGCATGTGCCGTGCGCCCGGGGGCGGAGCCACTCATGCATCGCGCGCCCGCTGCCCAGGGTGCAGGAATTGCTCAAGCCAGCCCTGGCTTCTCATATGACTACTTTTATAACTACATTCCTCATTTCGCCTCCTGCAGAAAATTAGATGATTCCATCTTGCTGGGACAGGGGTAGGTAAACTGCTAACTGTAGCAGGGGTGGGGAACTTTTTTGGGTCAGTGTCTGTTTACTCACAGAAAAATCAATGGGGGGGCCACACAAATAAAAAACCCTTCCCTGATGTGACCCCTAGCTGAGGAGAAGGACACTCCCCCATATTCCCTTCACACACCAGAGCCTAGAAGGCCCAGGCTAGTAGATTTTGTGTGCTCCAGCTGCATATGGGTGGGGAGAAGAAGGGGGAAGAAAGGCTGGAGCACCAGCTCGTGCTCCCTAGTTCTAGGGGGAGCCCTGAGCCTTGGGGACAGGATCCAGGCATTCTGGGGGCCACATCTGGCCCCTGGACCTTAGAATTCCCAACTCCAGAACTATGTGCTTAAAAGGAGGCTGATCCCTAGAGAGTGCCCCTTCCATTTTTCCCCACCTCCAAATGCAGTAGCAGAACTCTTTTGCTTCCACTCAAGATTATCTGTATCATACTCTGGGGATAGACATGCCCTAGAATATAGTCTGATAAAATTGGATCTTCAGATTTCTACAACTTTGTTACAAAAGGACCCTTTTACAATATCATTTTTAAGAGACTGAAAGATTGGGTTGAACTGTAGTAGTATCCATGTCGGAGTTCCTTTCCCAGAACTTTGAAAGCTCCCCCCGGCCGATGGAAGTTGGTCCAATAAAAGATATTACTTCACCCACCTTATCTGTCTCGACCACTGGACTGCAGATTTCTGGCAGGAACCATACGTACAAGCTAATGATCAGCAGGATTTTATTGGTAAGTTTTGCATTTTGTGGTCTGCAAACAATTTTTTTCTGTCCTGCTTTTTCTCATAATTTATCAGAAAACTCAGTTCAGCATCTGACTGGCTGCTGAGTCTTATTTCATTTATTTAATCCATTTGGTTTGGGGAGGGATTTAAATAGGTAAATTAATCCTATTATTACAGCATCATTTCTGAAGGATTTCAAACTTAAGTGACTTCTTCGTCAGGTTTAGATACTCGCCATGTAGGCCGATGTGCTAGTGCTGGTGGTGTTGCAGCATTACCTGACTGGAAGCAGTTTCCATTATATACATGTTTTTGTGGTTTGGTTCAATGGCTCTCAGCACCCTTATACAAATTGTTCTTTCACCTAGTTATTTAGGCTATTTAATTGGCTCTATCACCTCAAAATTGGTGATCTATTCAAGGAACAGTAGTAGAGGAAAAGTATATGCTATATGAATAACCAAACTGGCCTGTGGATGTCACTATAATATCACAAATGTGTCTGAGTTATTCATCAGGCCCTATAAAATCATGATTTCAATTAACCAAACAAGTAGCATTCATGTTCTTCAATAAGCTCTCATAGTTGTTAATCACTGAAGTTGGAGAGGGAAAAAATGTATGCAATACCCTAGTCCGGATACTGGCCTGTGCAAGGGTGTTCTCAACATTACTCCTTCTACCATTTACCGAGTCTAATTTAAACGGACTTTTCCATTGGAAAGGTATATTATTTTGCAAGGCTGTTTAGTATATTTCTCCTTCTATTCTGATTTAGGTTTTTTTGCTCATATTAATGTACTATTATGCTTTTGTAGTTTAAAGGAATTTGTCATTGAAGGTTGAATCTTTACTTGTGAAGGTAATCTTTATGTTTAGTTGGGGCTAAGCCCATGTGTAAAAGATTACTCACAGGAGTAGAGATTGAAGAATCAGGACTTTAGACTAGATAGGGAATTACAATTCATTTGGGCATGTCAATTGGCTGAAATGAATTTAGATATAGAAGTAGGGAAAGAGAATGCAGTTTTTAAGGAAAATCTTTATTTGAAATTTGTGGTCACAGCGAACTCTGCAGTGGTTTGGCTTGATGTGTTAGGTAGCCTTCATAATCTTTTTCACAAGGGTTAGCAACGAATCAACCTCTCCACACTTTTATGCTTGGAGATAGGAGGGAGCTTTATTGTGGTGGTGCTGAAATGTTAGGAGTAGCTCCTCTCACTTTACTTTTAACTCATGAAAGTTTATTTTGTTTTCTCTTTTCCTCACTTTTTCTCTTTTTCTCTTTCTTTCTCTTTTCTATCAAAAGAGACAGTGAAAAATATAAAAAGATAAAACACTTACAACTCTGTATATATTTCTAAATACCACATGCGTCACAAAAGCAGATTATAATCATGCAGGTATGCTATTTTACAACTTGTCAAAACTGCAAGACCAGACAGCACTACACAGAAGTACCATGTTATGGTGAGGGTAAGTGCAATTAAACTGAAGACACGCATAAGAACTCGAGGGAACTAATGAAGGGAGGGAATGAAAGCTAGGAAGATTAGGTGGAATGGTGGTCTGGAATTTTTTGAGACATCTCAACATTTTTATTATCCAAGTTAGCTATTTCCAGAGGATTCAGGATCATCATCAGGTTGCTGGTTCTCCCCCATCTAGTTTTAGACAGAGGTCATCTGATAAGGACCAGTGTCTCTAAAGCTGTTCATTATTTATGAATGATTTGTATCAAACATTGCCATTGTATTTGCTGTACATGCTCAGGCCATGTTCAGATGACTTTATTATCCAAAGGTCAGACTTTGCCCCATCTTTGTTTAGGACAAGGTGGGTGAAATCTTTTTATTAAACCAATTTCTATTAATGAGAAAAAAAGCTCTTAAACTTACACACAACTTTTCTCCAGGTGTGGAAAATAACTTCAAGTGAAACTGCTAAATACAAAGTGGGACAGATTGGTTAGCATAAGTAGTTAACTCATATTTCAAGGGACCATTCAGGGTGAAATGGTTTGTTAACTCTCGTCCTGTCATAGCCAGGAAAGGGGGAAGGGAAGCACCTGGATGTGTATTACTGGTTTTATAGATTGTTGTAAGAAGCCATAAATCCAGTGTCTGTTAAGTCCATGATTGTTTGTGTATCTCAAAGTTATTAATTGATTATTAATTCCAAGGCTCATCTTTTGAAAATGTTGGGCAGAATGCTTTTAGGATGAGGACTGATAAGGGCTGATAGGTCAGATAGAATAATAGTTTTTTTGTGAAAAATGTTCTCTCAGAGGTGAGGTGATCTTCTCTCAGGGTTCCCTACTTCAAACTAAGGATGCAAATGCAGACAGTCAAAATTGCTAATGAAGCAGGGATTTAAATATCCCACGCTTCATTAGCATGATCTTGCCGGCGTGCTAGTTCGAATCACAGCTGTTTCAAACAAGGAAGTGTGCGCTGGGACACGTTAGTTCGAACCAAAGTCCTTGGTTCGAGCTAACGTTACTCCTCAAAAAATGAGGAGTAATGTTAGTTCGAACCAAGGGGGTTGGTTCGAACTAACACGTCCTGGTGTGCACTTCCTGGTTTGAATCAGCTGTGATTCGAACTAGTATGCCAGTGAGATCATGCTAATGAAGCGCGGGATATTTAAATCCCCGCTTCATTAGCAATTTTGAATGCCTGCATTTGCATCCCTAGTTCGAACTAGGGTGCAGTGTAGACATACCCCGAGATTTTAACTTATTTTCCGATGTGAGTTCACTGGAGAGTGTTTAGTGACTGGTTTCACGCACATAATTGCTATTGGGACATTGATTGCACTGAATGAGGTATGACACATGCTGTAATAGGTAGGACCCATGGACCTTGAAAGGTGTGCTGAGAATGGTGTTGATCATTCCAGCAGTGGAGATATGTCTTCTCAGTTTGCATCTGTTGTTCTGGAAGGTTCCAGTGCCACTTGGAGTGGCCCTAGTCTGTAAGGAGCTTGCTTTTGATGATGAGATTGGGTATGTTGGTAGGTTGTTTAAAGGCCAGAAGAGGGGATTCAGTATGAGTTTATATCAAGATGGGTCTCCATGGCATATGGATTTGAAGTTGTTTGTTGGTACCTCCACAGGGATTCCCATGTGAAGTGATAGGTGACAACTAAGGTATGTGGTAAGCAGCAGTTTTATTTCAGTATTGAAGCAGATTCTCTTAGGTTATTTGGGTGACCTGTTCCGTGATGCAATTTACTTCTCCAGTGGAGTGTCCTTGTTCGAGGAAGGCATTTTCACAGAATATGCTCCAAGGAGAAAGTCAAGATATATACCTTAACACATCAAAACTGCCTTTACCAAACAAGGATGCTCTCCCAGAGGAGTAGATTCCACCATGGAACTAACCATGTGTGTACACACACACACACACACACACACACACACACACACACACACACACACACACACCATATCTCCACCAGAGATGTGTTTTTATAGCTTTTGTTTAAAGTTATAATTATGCTAATGATGATATTGAATAAGAATATCCTATTCAATATTTTTATTAATGCCTCACTGGATTTGTTGTTGTAATATTAGCCTTCCTAGTTCCTTGTTTCAGTCAAACCTGCCTAGAATATAAAGCATAATTATTTTTTATTCACCAAAATTAGTTTTCCAGCTCATTATTTTTTACTGTTGTCATTCTTGATTTTTTTCAAAGACTTAAAGTGGGTAGTGGATTATTTTAATATATTACTTTCCTTTTGCAATCTTGTGGAGGTGAGTGAGAGGCCCATGCATTGCTAACCTACAGACATTATAGAAGGCTGTTTACTACTACAGTTATCAACAGTGTTTTGGTTACAGTAAGGCCAGGGTTCTACTCCTTTAGAGGTAGAGGTGGCTAGCTGTCATTTAGCCACAAGATCATATGGATTCATTACACTTTCACTTCTGGAGAGAAGAGTCCACCCATAGCCATTCTACTTTATGGATAAAATGACTCCGATCTTAAATTGGTTCCCACAAAATGTCCACATCATGAAACCACTGAGCAATATTGCATAGCTAGCAGTTTGTGTTTGGGAAAAGCTAAGATAAACGCTGACACAAGTCATGTGTTTCAGCCTGACTGAGATGAATTGGCAGACTTTACTCTGAGAAATTTCACAGTTCTGACTTGCACAATGTCAAGTTCTTGAAGTGCTATAAATTACTGATATTGATTTCAGGGGCACAGTTTTTGGGTACATCTTTTGATTTATGGCCTTTGAGGAATGTGGCCTTTTGATGTACATGTGATGTCTCAGGAGAATGTTTTTTCAGGTGGTGGAAATTTACTAGCTCTATATGTTTTTATACAATGATGCAATTAATGTCCACTAAGTCAAGCAATCCCTTATCACTGCTGAAAGCATATCTTGCTTGCTTTTGGGTGAGTTCAAAACTTTGGCTTGGATTCAGCAAGATACTGAACAACAAACCTAGCTTCAAGCATGTGAAACCAAAGGTTTTACTTGTGTACTTAGATTCAGGCATATGCCCAAGTACTTTTTAGAATCAGAGCCTTTATGATTAGAACCCTAAGTATTTGTATTCACATATCTGTATACACAGAATTCCATGGATATTCTCCTTGACATATGTAGATGTAGATACCTGTAGATATTAAGGAGATATCCTCAAATTCCAGGATTCTAGATTCAAACTGTGTTTCCACATTCATATCTGCAAAAATGAGCTGAGGATATCCATATCCACAATTCAGATATCGATGGCTTTGCAGTGCTCTATTTATAATGAATATGGCTAAAGCAAAACTAATCATTGCCATCCCTTAAAACATGAACTCTGGACCCCTTGCTCTATTCATCTGAAGAAGTGGATTGTGCCCACAAAAGCTCATGGTACCATCCACATTTTTTTGTTAGTCTCTAAAGTGCTGAAAAACCATTAGCTGGGGTTTTTTGGGGGATTTTTTTCAGTTACAGACTAACACAGCTACCCCTCTGAGACTTTTATGATATCTGGAGCATGAAACTACTTAGCTGGAATTTATATGTATATTTGACACTATCAGAATGGGATTGATTGGGGACCGGAAATGGCGATGTCATTGCAATAAGTAATTTTCCTCTTTAGGTATTCTCACCTTCTTATCACTGTTGAAAGTGGGCCACATTTGCCTTGATTAAATTAGCCTTTTTAGCACTGATGTAACACTCCCATCTCTGTATGTATAAATCCCTGTCAGCTGAAGCTTTCACTTCATGCATCTGAAAGCGAGTTGTAACCCACAAAAGCTTATGCCCTAATTTAAGTGTTAGTCTTTAAGGTGCCACAGGACTCCTCGTTGTTTTGCTGAAACAGACCGACACGGTTACCCTCCTCTCTGAAACTAGTGGCCATATGATGGCACTTCTTAACAAATTATATATTTCTTCAGTGGAAAGAACAGTCAGAGCTATCACTAGCCTAAAGTCAAAGCAGAAGTGAACCTATTTTTATTTACACAAAAGTTACTTTTCTGAATTACATCCACACTTATTGCAAAGAGATGCAACAAGTAATCTGAGAAAAGATATAGTTCCGTGGTTACATTGGAGCTGAGATCTAGTTAGCTTTCTTATCCAATATTTCAGAATAATAATTATTCACTGAAAACAAGGAAGCATTGCTACATCTGATTGTTAGTTCAAACATTAATAGACTAATCATTTATTATTCATTGTGTTTCTGTATCATTGCTATTTCTGAAGAGATTTGGTGTGTGGGGTGTTTTTTGTTTTGTTTTTTGTTTTTGTTGGATATTTTTTACCGTGTAGAACCTACATGCTAAAAGAAAGCTCTTATTCAAGTGGACCCAGATGAGCTATTTTCATACAGGCAAAATTAATTGCTGAATTGAAGCAAGAACCTTTTTATTGACTGTCTAAGGTGTGCAATTTCTCATGAACTGAAAATGTTCAAGCTTGTCGAGGCAGCTTGACAGCATGTATTGAACATGCACACTCTTCAGGGACCTGAAAATTAATTTAACATAAGAACTTTTAGAAATCAATTCTTGTACAATGCAAACACTTCCCCTGGAATCTCCACCAGCTCAAAATGTCAATTCCTGTTTTAGTCTACTAAATCCATGGAAATTAAATTGAAATATTTAGTTTTTTGTTAATGGTCCCTTCAGGTTTATAGGCAGGATATAGTTAGGATGGCACAAAGGACTGTAAGTAGGAGTAATGGGGTGAAGTTAATAAAGGAAAATGTAGGCTGAAATAAGGTACGGGAGGGACTAGATTATTCAATATATTAGGGCGATCAAGCGATTAAAAAATGTAATTGCGATTAATCGTCTGCGCTTCCCCTTTGAAACACCGCCGCGTAATTTCAACTGGGCAGTGCTGCATGGAGCTCGGGATCAGCTGGAGATCCCCAGCTGACTCCAGTCTCCATGCAGCTCTGCCCCTTTGAAGCACCAGGGCAGTGTTTCCAAGGAGCAGTGCAAAGCGGAGCCCACGGTCAGCTGCAGTCCCCAGCTCCATGCAGCGCTGCCTCTTGGAAGCACTGAGGCGGCATTTCTAAGGGGCAGCACAAGGAATTCTTGAGATGATCCCGGGTTCTGGGGAAATGCTGCAGGGAGCCCGGGATCAGCTGGTCAGTCCCCAGCTCACTCACGCAGCTACCCCTTTAAAACGCCGTCTCTGCACATTTCAAAGGGGGCAGTGGAGCCCAGTGTAAGGTGGGAACTCTCCAGCTGACCCTGAGTTCCACTGCCTCAGGGAGCCCAGGATCAGCTGGGCAGTACACAGCTGACCCTGGGCTCCATGGCAGCTGCCCCTTTGAAACACCAGAGACAGTGTTTTAAAGGGGCAACTGCCCCACAGCTGCTCCATGGATCAACTGTGCAGTGACTGCCCCTTTAAAATGCTGTCTCTGGTGTTTCAAAGGGGCAGCTTCCATGGAGCCCAGAGTCAGCTGGGAATTGCCCAGCTGATCCTGGCCTACCTGCGGCATTTCCCCAGAACCCGGGATCAACTAGGGAGTCCCCAGCTGACCCCGGGTTCTGGGGAAATGCAGTGCGGAGCCCAGGATCACCTGGGAGTCCCCAGCTCACCCTGAGCTCTACTGCCCCTTTGCAACACACGGAGGTGGCATTTCAAAGCGGCAGCCACCCATAGCTGATCTCCACTCAGCTGTGAGGCGGCTGCTCCTTTGAAACACTGCCTCTGCGTGTTTCTAAGGGGCAGTGGAGTAAGGGATCAGCTGGGGATTCCTAAGCTGATCTCAGGCTCTGCGTTGCATTGCCCCTTTGAAGCGCCAGATCAGCACTTCAAAGGGGCAGTGCAGCATTAACACCTGCGATTAATGCATTAAACAAAATAATGCGTTAATCCTGCTCTGCATTAATCGCAGGTGTTAACGCATGTCAATTGACAGCCCTACAATAGATCTTTTCCATGTCTCACTTCAGTGTTGCAAAATGCTTCACTAAGTGGAGACTTAAGTGATAAAGGGGAGATACTCAAAAGCCCCACCGGGATTTAAAAATGTAAGTCTCATTGGTTTTCACTGCTCTTGAAAGTCTCATCCCAAAATGCTCTTTTCTGCTACCTTACTTCAGACAGCAAAAATCTCCCAGTAGGGTTGGAGATCCAAAGTACGGGGAGCAGGATTGAGTCAATAGTTTAATCAGTCTCTATGAAACATGGAATGCACATTAGTACAGGGGTGGTCTTTAGCAGAATGCCAAACAGCCCTGTCCTCTGGCAGATCATCCAAGAACTGTGGGTTTTGGAAGTTCAATTAATTGCCCACTGTGCGTCTGAGATTTAAGAAGCATTTGCTGTGTGTGATTTGTTTTTTAGATGGCTATAACTTATTCTTGGCCTATCAGTAATGAATTCACCTGGATCATATTCTACATACATATACATGAATAAATCTTTACACATCTAATTGGCTTTGTCGTCATTGTCATCCTTATCAAATGTGTATAATCTACTGAGGATCAGTGCACCAGGCAGAGTGGCCACAGTTGATTGTGTTGCACCAGTTGTCATGTAGTAGAGTTCCAAGATATGGCTCAGTCCTATGACTACAGCAATCTCATGTATAGTTCTATGGGTGGTGCCAGGTAGGATCAGGATGTGTACCCCGTCACACATTTAAAATGATGGTGAGAGTGACAGACAAGGTCAGAACGTAGAATCAATAATGTTATTCCTGAGAAACAATACAGCAACCTTTGGAATGGAACATTACTCCTGAAATTCTCCATGCAGGTTGTCACTCTAGAAAGGAGTGGGCAATACAAGAAACCAATGATGTGACTAAATGCTGAACACTTCAGCAACGACTCCTGTCAGCCTAGCCTGACATGTACTGTACTCATCTTCTCAGATGCTCAGAAGCAGAAATAACATATTATATAAGCGTTATAATGTGTTACAAGTTTCTATAACTGGATTTTTTGTTGCCTGGTTACCTCTTTATTAATTGCATTTTTTCATAGCAGTAGCTTCAGACTTACTCACAAATATTGTGAAGGATGGAAAACAAGTTAGTTAGAAGGATGGAAAACAAGTCAGAATTTCACATGGTCCTTCTATTATCATGTTGTAGCTCACCTTTAAAGAAGCAGGCACATTATGTCATGAAGGCACATGTTCAATTATTGTCGGTGGGTACATGTAGAGCAGTCCCATCCATACAATTGTTCAGGCCAGCCACTCCAGGCCCTGCGCCGTGGGGGACTCTGTGGTGAAATAAGAAGGATAAAGATGCCTTGACAATCCTATGGACAGGTCCCAGGATGGCCAGGTAACTAGTGGGGGAACTGGCATGGGGTGGCTGGTCACCCCCCTCACTCAGCACTGTAGCAGGTGAGGGAGCAACCCAGCAGCCTGTTCCACTCCACCCCACTCTTCCCAGCTACCCTCTTTCAGCCTGCTGCACGTGGCTTCACCAAGCAGTTACTCCACTGCTGTGACTCTCCTTTCTAACTTATACAATTAGGAAGTACTTAAAAGGTAGGTGGCATGTTGTGAACTTTATTAAATAACTCTCCTTAGCTGTGTCTGAATCCACGTAAGAGAGTGCCCTGGGGCAAAATGGTTATTGTTCTTGTGCAAACTGTCTTTCAAGACTGAAGAGTTAGAGCATTGGGTATACATAGAACCAAATGGATGTTTTAAGTGTTGGTTGAAATAGATAATGGATAAGTCACTTAGTTCTACATTTTGAATATCATGCATATCACCAAACAAGTCCAGATACCTGGGTCCATTCAAAACACAGATGCTATGGTTATCTTCCTGGTCTGATTCTATATGGCACCTTCATCTTTATCCTTCTTATTTCACCTCTGTGACTCTGCAACAGATAGGTAGAGGCCAGTAAGGAATTCAGGCACTAATCTTACTTGTTTCAAGTGTTATCGTATGTACAAGATATGGGTCTGAATTCCCTACAAGGCTACATTCTGGGAAGCATTATTAGGAGTGCTGCGAGCAAGACATAAGAATTCTTCCACTCTACTCTGCACTGATTATGCCTCAGCTGGAGTATTTTGTCCAGGTCTAGGCACAACATTTCAGAAAAGATATGGAGAAAGTGGAAAAGGTCCAGAGGAGAGCAACAAAAATAATTAAAGAACTATAAAACATGAGCTATGAAGAAAGATTGAAAGAACTGGGTTTGTTAATTTGGAAGTGAAAACACTGAGCATTGATATAATAGCAGCTTTTATGTACTGAAAATGGTGTTACAAGGAAAAGGGAGAAAAATTATTCTCCTTAACATCTGATAATAGGACAAGAAGCAATGGCCTTAAATTGCAAGAAAGGAGGTAGGTTGGACATTAGAAAAAAAACTTCCTATCCTAAGGGTTGTTAAACACTTGAATAAATTGCGGAGGGAGGTTGTGGAATCTCCATAATTGGAGATACTGAAGAGCACTCATTCACTCCTCAGTGAAATTGTCCATGCTTTTGGGATTTTGATCATCTATCAGAGATGATCTAGATTATGCTTGGTCCTGACATGGACTTGATGACCTGTGAGGGTCCTTTCCAGTTCTAGTATTCTGTGATTTTATGACCTCTACCTAGCTATTAGCAGTTAGCCATTTCCTATAGACACCAAGGATATTTTTTGAGACAACCTAAGTTGAAGGGCAACACAGGTTAATGGCATCATGGACTTAGTTGAGAGAGCATTCTGTGCACAAAGGCTGGCATGGAAGAAAAATTGAAGGCACTTGTTGAAATGAACAAAATGGTGTCATTTGGAGTGGGAGAAAAATGGGGAATAATGTGATAATATAGCAAAGCAGGTAAATAGAGTGAGGCTAGTTTGTAAAAGGCCTTAAAGGTAAGAAACTTTTATTTGATGTGATGGAAAGAGGTGGTAAGAGCATATATTTAGGGGCCAGCTATGCATGCACATTCTTACTGTTTTACCTCCCTCCTGATCCTTCTAATTTTAATTGGTTGTCTTGTAAGAGTGTTTTCTTTCCTTCATTCTACAAAATTTGCATTTGTAGTTTGATAGGGGAAAAATATGTGGCCAAGCAAATGCAAACAAGTGGACTTAAAAAAATCAGAGTGGGGAAGGACTTGAATGTCTGTAGAAACATGCTAAGTAGTAGTAAACCGGTAAGGTGGCTGACCCAGAAATAGAAGAATACTCAAGGATAGATGTCTAAATGGTAGCATTAGTTGCATTTTCTTATTGTGAACGTAGACAACCCACTGAGGCTTATGTTCATGGATTTTTTCCAAGACTTTCAGCATTTGCTGCTGTAACTCCCAAGACTCCTGCACTGAACAAAAGCCCCCGTATATTCTATGAATGAAATAACACTTGGATTTGCAAAACAGATTTAGAACTGGGAAGACATAGATTAAGGAATAGGCATAGTTTATCATTAATGTTAATAATGATTTTTCAGCAACTAATGTGTAGTTATTTCTCTTGTAGCTGTCTATTTATGCTCTTAATTAAAAATGAGGGGATTTTGCAAGAGACTAATAGCTAGAACATTAGAGCTGGCTGAAAAGTTGTTTTTCTTGCTTCTGGTTTAAGGTGAGGGGCTTGAATAGGTATATTTTCATTTCCTTCATGTTACAGGCAATATCAGAAAGTGTGGACACCTACTGTACAGGAATTTGCCTTACTGGGTAATATTGATCATTTTGATACACTGATTATCTGCTGCTATTGTACTTTTGTTTTCCTTCTACCTCTGCTTCTTGATGTTTACACTTATAAACTGTACATCCTATTATGCAATGGTTTCTGCAGATGGTCCACATTCTAGATTAATTTCGTGAGTGAAATTCCCACTTCAGTCAAGTGGGAGTTTCACTTGAGCAAGGACAACGGAATCTGGCTTTTACATATGCTGGTTTTAACATGTTTTAAACGTATGCTACTCTCCAAACTTATACATTCCTTTTCTTATAGGATTCAGAACTATGTGGGCTGCAATACCTAAACAGATTTGGTGATGGGCCCAGAAAATTAAGGATGGAGTTTTGTCATGAATTCCTTAGTTCATACATTTAATATTTGCAAGAATCATTGTAGGTTCAAATATGTGCTCAGGTATATGAATGAAGTTCCCCTATGGCATAATTCATCCATATGTTTTAGCATTGAATTGGGCTAGTTTTCTATGAAAATCCAAATCACACTCCAAACATATACAATTATTTTTTCTTCTCCCTGTCGTTCTAACTAGACACACAGAGATAGATTTTTCTGATCATGCAACTCCATTGACTTCAGTGCAGTTACACCAGCCCTCTACCATTTTGACATAGTTGTTTGTTTTTCTTCTATCCATATGTATTCCTAGTTAGCCTGTTATTTTAGTCTAGAAAAGAGAAGACTGAGATGGAACATAACCATTTTCAAGTACATGAAAGGTGGTTACAAGAAGGAAGGTAGAAAATTGTACTACTTAACCTCTGAGGATAGCACAAAAAGCAGTGGGCTTAAAATGCAGCAAGGGAGATTTCAGTTGGATATTAGGAAAAAACTTCCGAACTGTCAGTCTAGTTAAGCACAGGAATAAATTGCCTAAGGGATTGTGGAATTGTCATCATTGGAGATTTTTAAAAGCAGGTTAGACAAACTCGTCTATATAATACTTGGTCCTGCCATGACAGAAGAGGACTTGACAGATGACCTTGCAAGGTCCCATCCAGTCCTATGATTCTATTAACTTTTTTTTAGTTATCTGAAACAGATGACTGGTGTGGTCTGGAATATTTTTTGTACACTAGCTATGACCATCTCCTTGGTTGAAACTCTTCATTGTCTATTTGCTCACCTACATGGTAATTGTTCCCTGGTGTTTAAACCCAAATGGTGTTTAAATAGTTGTTAAATATTTCAAGATTATTAATCGATATAATCATTTACAAATAATTAGCTGGCTACAATCTGTAATGTCTTATTGATTGCCTGCAATTTTGAATTGCTTATAAATTCATACAAAGCCCTTACTAATATAGCTTATTGAAACAGTCCGTGTTTTATTTTCCTCTGAATTACATTTTCCATTTCCTGCTTTTTCATTTTGGACAGACCCAGCAGGGTTTTCCTGGAGAAAATGTTTTGTTCCAAATGTGTAAAATTTGCTGCTGAATAGTAGCCAAACTCAGCATCTGTTCAGTTCAGTGGGAGTGACTCCATAGAGTTTTATGAGTGGGTGTAACTCAGGGGTGAGCAATCATTTTTGATGGGGGGCTCCTCCGAGATTTTAGTAAGTGGTGAAGAGCCTCACTTTTCTGTTATATTAATGGAAGTAGTGTAGAGTCTGGGATGAAAGTTGGGTATAGAACAGAGCTCCAGGTATGGGATTGGGATGCATGAGATGGTGTGGGGTCTGGAAGGGAGTTTGGGTGAAGGAGGGGGTTGTGATCTGGGGCAGTGGTACAGGATGGGGTGCAGAATGTTTGGGTTGTGACATTGGATGGAAGGTTGAGATGTAGTGCCCAGGGCAGGGTCTAGCTGGGAGACATTTACCATAGGTGACTCCCGACCAGCAGACCAGGATGACCCTCTGGCAGGCTCCTTGCCTGGTGCACCTCTACATGCCACTCAAAGTGGCCAGCTGCTGGAGTCAGTGTGTGTGTCCCTGCACAGAGCACTCCTTGGGGAGGAGGTGAGCAACAGGTCTCCGTGTGCTGCACACATACACAAGCACAGCCCACTCTGCTCCCATTGGCTGGTTTCTGGTCAGTGAGAGCTGCAAGAATTGTGCTAGGGCAAAAGCAGAGTGCAGAGACCTCCTCACTTGGGATGCATTGCACAGAGATGCACACAGGCCCAGCCAAAGAGTTTGTGGGGCCCAAGGCAGCAAGTTGTGTGTGGCTAAGCCGCACAGCTGTGTGGTTCCCAGTCAGGGCAGCGAGTGAGCGGCCGGGAGGGCAGGGCCCAGAGCTGGACAGTGCGGGGCCCTGAATGCACGGGGCCCAAAGCATCCTCCTTGTTTACCTTGCCCAAAGGCTGGGCCTGAATGCACACATTGGCCACAGCAGCTGGTCACTGAGTGATGTTGGGGGAGAAGGCACAACAGGCAGGAAGCCTACGTAAGGGTCCTGCTGGGGTACAGGACATTGGTGGCCCAGAGTATTCAACTGTTTGGCTGATAGAGCTGGCCCCTGATGTAACTGAATGTAATATTAGGATGGCCAGATATTCTATCTTTTAATAAGGCCTTTCTTTTAACAAGGCTGATACCTGAAACCCTGCCATTCCATATATATACATTCTGCATGGTATAACTGAGGAAAATACCCCTATTCAGGAAAGTACTAAGCATCTGTTTAATCACATAAAAGTCAATAAGACTTAAGCAAATACTTGTAGTTAAGCATGCATTTAATTTTTTTTTCCAAATCAGGATATACTACACATCTCACAATTTTAAGAAGCTTTATAAACAGGACATTGGTATTATTTTTGTGTTTTCTCTGTGTCATTATCTCAGTGTTATGACTGTAATTGGTCTGATCTTAAATGGAGAAGAAAACACTAACTTAACCACATTTTAGAAGCCCCTAAGCAATAACCTAAAATAACTTTTCTATGTTTAATTACATAAGAATGTTGAGCTCTAGTACTGTCTCAGAATCTTCTGGATAATTTTGCGAGCCTGTATATTGAATTCTCCTATTAATTCCACTGCAGATTTATCATTTTAGGCACAAAATCTACTTGTTAGTATTTCCCATGATAACTGACAACCATGAGAGAGCCGATTTGTGAAATCCTGGCCTCACTGGAAACAATGACCAACCTATCATTAATTTTTCAGAGAGGCCAGAATTTCACCCACTGAATTTTACTTTCCTACCAAACAAAAGTTACTAGCCCAGGATGATTAGACAAGTAGTAACAATGCAATGTGACTTCTGCTTTGCTTCATGGCACATAATCTTGTAGGCAATTTTGTAAAATATTCCTCTCTGGGTATAAGATCCCCGTCTTTGTAATATTCTGTAATGCTTTGCCTTTTTAACATTCTTTCCAATGGATTAAGATGCTGGCAGATTATATTGAATAAAATGTCTCAATCTTTTTGAGATGCATCTCACTGTATCACATTTACCTTACCTTTAGGTCCTTCTGTGCTGCTGATGTGCTGGGCAATCCTGTTCCTCCACTGATTATGGACTTCCAATAGCTTTAGTACTACTTCCACGGTGATGTGAGCATATTTAATGCTCACATTGTTCTCTGACAGTTCTTTCTTGACCTTCCTCACTTGCTCGTTCCTCCTTTTGGTTACACAATATAATGCTTCCTTAGCATGTCTCCCTCCTTCCATAAGTCGTACATGTCTCAGTTGCCAGAACCTTCTTTGTTTTTATGATGAACAGCCTCCAAACTCTTTTTTTTTTTTTTTTTTAGCCACTGCCATTGGCCAACTCTCTGCTCCATACAGAAGCGTGATCAGCACAATCACTTGGTATAATCTGACCTTTAGTTTGGTGTGGAGACCTTCATTTGACCAGATGTTGGTCATCCTTTCAAAGAAGTGTTTGTTTTTTTCTAATCTCATATAAATATCTTTATCATAGCCACCTTTAAATGTCATCATACTTCCTAGTATCAGAGGGGTAGCTGTGTTAGTCTGGATCTGCAAAAGCGACAAGGAGCCCTGTAGCACCTTATAGACTAACAGATGTATTGGAGCATAAGCTTTCGTGGGCAAAGACCCATTTCGTCAGATCTGATGAAGTGGGTCTTTGCCCATGAAAGTTTATGCTCCAATACATCTGTTAGTCTATAAGCTGCTACAGGACTCCTTGTCGCTTTCACACTTCCTAGGTGACACAAAACTTCTACCTGTTAGATTTATTTTCTGTCCATGTACACCTTCACATCTGTTATCCCATTTCCTGGTTTCTATAACTTTGTTTCCTCTGAATGTAGTGTCTGTAGCCAGACCCACCCCCATTTGCTTTTTCAGCTGGAGTGTGAACACCTTTCTTGTTACACTGAGCAAATGCGGTCTGACCAGCTTCCTTTTATACAAGTAGCGGAAAATCCCCATAATGTTTGAAGCTTGTTAAAACCACATTGCCTTAATGGAATCCATTGTATTCATGCTTATGAATATGTAAACTGTCAATGTATGGAATGCATGAGGAAGCGTGAATGAGAAACTGCCAATCATAAGGCAGCACAGCATATATTACCTTTTATGGCTTTGAGGAAGGATGCTGCAAAGTGCATACACTGATATGATGGGTGGCCAAGAAAAGATATAACAGCAAGCCAACCTCAGGACCAGACCATAAGCAGTAGAGCTGACCTACAGATCTGAAGGGATTCTGGGAACTCTTTTCACTTCATGGCCAATCTCCAGGAAGCTGTCACCTGGCCAGCCTCAGCCACCTGCAAAATCTAAACTAACTCTTGCCATGCTTACAGTCTGCCTCCAAACTGCCAGCATGAATATGATGTGTATGTGAGTACTGCCATACCATTAGGAAACTATAATAATAAACAAGTCTCACTGCTACTCCAGTTCATACTTTTTCTGGGTTTATTCTTGGCTGATTCCAAGGGCAGGTAAGAGTTTCATTTTTAGTTGCCTGCTGTTTAAGGGCAATATTTCTGTTCTACATCACATTAAGTAAAACAGCAAAATTGACAAACTCAACCAGGTTACTTATCTCTAAGCCATTTTTCATTGTTCATGGTGCCTTTCACTGCCTTCTTCAACACCCAGTCTATTGAAAAGTATCGGTGATAACTACGCCTTAACTCCAATCATATGAAACCACTCATCCAGGTTGGTAGCTGATGTTACTGTGCCTCTGTTTCTATAATATAACATCCTTATTTGATCACCTTATGTGGCGTCCTATAGCTTCTAGCAATATTCTGTCAGGTCCCTTAGTTAACAGTATCGAACACTTTTTTCAGGTTGGTTCAGATAGGTTTTTGCCAAGAAATACCTTTTAAAATGGTCTTTTAATGAGTGAGTGGCTGTTTACATCATGATCTATCTGGACAGAATTCATCCTGCTCTCAAAATATTTTGTCCACTGCCTTCTTCATTCTTTCTCTATCTTTTTCTCTGTATCCTAACAATTTGGCCTGTGTCTTGCACTGTTCATGTTATGCCTTCAGAGCTTTCTGCTTTGCAGTCACTGCCCACGTTCCAGATGTAATGTATTCATTTTTCTTCCATTCCATTTCAAGGCCCACTACTTCCTTTAATGTATTGACTACCATCTTCTTCCATTTTGATCATCTGTCTCCAAGACTTTTGTCAGTTTGGTTCTGTAAAACACTGGATGGTTACTAAGTACAATTTGGAATATGAGATGTGGTTTTTTGCCCATGAACTTTTCTATTGCTATGTCCATCTTTGTGATTTTTTTTGAGTTTGTTATAACATGGCTACTAAAAGATAATAATCTGAGTCATTATCAGACTCTTACATTCCTCAAAGAGGATGCCCTTTTCTTATCTATGAATGCAGGGTCTACCCGATCGACTGTCAAATTATCTGATGCTCTCAGCGGTTACTCAGTAGGACATTTTCCTGTCACCCTCCTATTTGTGGATCAGTTGATGGCTGACCAGCCCAATTCTGGAGCCGCAGGTCTTATTGCAGAAGGGGCAGGTAATGGTGGTTATTGGAGGGACACGGGGCAGTTTTTGCTGCTCTTTTCTCTTTCTTCACCTTTCCTCATCTGCACTGCAGAGGGACCTTTCAATTGCACCACCCCCTCATGGATTATTGCTCTCCACTGGGGACGGTCCTGGGCAAGGTTCTCCCAAGTGTTGACACTGATGCTGCGCTTTTTCATCTTTGCCTTCAACATGTCTTTAAATCACTCCCTCTGGCCCCCAACGCTCCTTTATCCTTCCTTCAGCTCAGAAAACAGAATCTGTTTTGGGAGGTGCTGATCAGGCATATGAACCATGTGACCACACCAGCAAAGTTGTTGGTAGATGAGGATAGCTTCAATGCTGTTCATTTTTGACTCTTCCAGGATACTAGTGTTCATGCGCCTGTCCTCCTGAGGGATATTTAAGATTCTCCTGAGGCAGCATTGATGATATTGTTCAAGTGCCTTCAGGTGATGCTTATATGTTATCTTGGCACTGATGTCCTGGTTCTCAAAGACTCTTCATCAGGCGGGCAAAAGTAGAGCTTGCACAGCTCAGGTGATGCTGGATTTCCATGTCAATGTCGACTTTGGTGGAGAGATGACTTCCAAGGTATGGGAAATGCTATGCATGTGAATCATCTTGTGCTGGAAGAAACTGCCTCCTGTCTTTAGTGTGTTTATGCTACAGAAATTCAAGTCCATTTGCCATTAACGGTTTGTATGCTTTCCACTCCTGTGTCCATGACTCCTTCTCAGCCAGTAGAATTATCAATTTGTGCATTGAAGTTGCCTGTCATCATCCTGATATTATGGTTGGATACATCATTTGATGCTGTTTGCATCTGTTGGTAGATTGTATCCTTTCCATTGTCTATTGTGGTTTGTTGATGCAGATTCTTAGATTATTGTACACTTGACTTGTTTTATTTGTAGCCCAGCTTTTGTTTTGTTCCTCCCCTGCTGCCAAGCAAACAGGGTCTTCATTGTGATGTTATCTAGCATAATTGCTATATGTCTTTCCTCCTAAGAATACATTGTAGTGTCTTCAGATGCCATCTTGCTTCTCTCTGTCGATCTTGTCTCACAAATTCCAGGTACAGGTTGAAACTCTGTAAACCGGTACTCTCCTGTAGGGCAACATACATGGTCTGGGAAGACCACGGTTGTTCCAGGACCAGAGCATCCCAATGGAGCACTGGTGCCTAGGAGCAGGCTGCAGGAACCCGGGTCCCTGCAGTTGGGTTGCTGGGTGCACCCGAGTGCCACAGTGGGGCTGTTCAGCGGGACTACCCAGCAAGTCCCAGCTGGGCTGCCAGCCTAGGGACTGGAAAGGCAGGGGAACTTGCAGCAGATTCAGGGTTTGGATGTTGGTAGCTGAAGAGGGAAGATATGACCTCCCCATGTCTGGCAAAATCCCTCATCTGGGACCGATCAGGTCCTGAGGGTGCCAGATCAGGGGCTGTCCTATGTGGATATTCAGATGTGGGTTTTTTTTTTCATTTTTATGTAACCTGTCAGTTTTTCCATACTATACCAACCATATACAGTCCATGTGCCTACTTTAATGATAGATTAGCTCACCAGGATTCAGTGTATTGAGATCTCAACTTCCTTTGGGCTTTCACTGAGATCTGTTATACTTGAACTCCATCTTCCCTACTGTCCTCAAGCTTTGTTTCAATGGAACTGTTTCTGTTGAAGTAATGTTTCATCTATGTTGGCTGCAGAACCAACTACAGAACTCCTACTTTTTTAAAATCTGGGTTTGGGACCAGCAGGGTTGCTCACAGTGACAGATTGTATCAAATGCATTAAAGTTTTAATGTTAGTCTAACCTCTGTCATGGCCCTGAGGTAGTACTTTGGTATCTAAAGGCTTTTAATGCATTTGCAGTAAGTCTGGTGCAACTCCATTTTCTACTGGTTAATAATCAGTTGAATGCTTGTAATTTATTTTATTAGCAGGTCTATCAAGGTGGAGGGTGTTTAATCTGAAGATATACACTCTAGTATTACCATAGACTGCCTCGTTAATTAGCCGGTGCAAGAGCTCCCTAAATTTGTCCTAGAATGATGAAACAAGAGATTACAACAAAGGTCACTCTGTATTCTAAAAATCTCTTGTTAATTTCCCTACAGTTATTTGTCACAGTACTCTTTTCCAGATTTATTATACAAGGTTTTTTTTTTTTTTACTGCTTCCTCTTTCCTGATTAATCTAGTCCCTGACTCCCTAGTTCATATGTGGTATTCTTGAAACTAATTGTTCTGCTACACTAGTGTCTGATAGATCACTCCATATAAAGTAAGGTCAGATCAGCTGCTGTTCACAGAGAGCATATGCATTTTTTCTTAGAAATTTGCCATTTGTCTACTGCCAGTCTTTATCTTTGATAGGTGTTCCCTTGTTGCCACTCGCATTATGTGCAATATATTAGAAGAGACTATGGAACAGAAAATCATTGTCCATGTGTTCTTTTGTCCAATATATATACAAATGTTAAGTCATCCACAGGAGTACCATTTAATCTTCATTCTTTTTCAATTAGACAAATGGTTTTTGTTTTCATATTAACTGGCAGCTGGAGGATGGGGAAAGGAATTTTTAATTTCAGTGATTTCTCTGTGTAAATCTTAGAAGTAATAAAAAAAAATAGAAGCAATAGGGCAAATTCTTAGCCATGTAATACTTAATGTGCCACATCTGTTGGACCAAAGTAGTCCAATGTGTACAAGAGAATAATACAAATGTGGGAACATTAATTTTGTTTCTCACCAAACACAAATTGCAAATAACTTTGTTGAACTCTACTAAAGGCAGTGCTTGGCCTAAATCCTTGAAAGTTAAAGTAAAGGTGAAATAGCAAAACTCATATGAATACGAGTAATCCTGTAGCACTTAGAAGCTACGTCTACACTGCAGCCTTTTGTCACGCTATCATTTGCATATTCTCTGCCGATGCTTTTGGTGGAAGAGGTTTTTGCGCAAAAACAAGCAATGGAGATGAATCTGTTTTGCACAAAACTCCCCTTTTGCATAAGATCCTATAAGGATCTTGAGCACAAGGGGGGTTTTGTGCAAAAAGGACCCGTCTACACCGATTGTTTTCTGAGCAAAAACCTCTTGCACAAAAAGCATCAGCAGAGAATATGCGAATGACAGCACAACAAATGTTAATGAGCACTTCATTAGCATACTCTCTTCCAGCAAAAGGCTGCAGTGTAGATGTAGCCAGAGGCTGGTGATGAAGTGGTATTTGCCCATGAAAGCTCATGATACTCTATATATTTATATATTTGTTAGTCTCTAAAGTTCCATAGGACTACTCATTGTTTTTAAAGTTACAGAATAACATTGCTACCCCTCTGAGACTCATAAATACGAAAGCAAAAAACCCAATTTAGATAATCTTACTCAATGCAAAAAATAGTCTTAAATAGTGAATGGAATTGTCCAGAATATCCTCAGAGACTAAGATTGTATCTGTAGTACAGCACAGAGACAATCTTAGTTTCACTTTAGAGCTGTTTTTTCCCCAGAACACGTGGAATCCACACTTGATGTGTTTACTAATAAAATCGTGCTGGGGAAGGACTTAATTCATAGATTCTAAAACCACAAGGTACCATAAGATCATCTAAATCACAAGCCATTACATTTGAGCCAGTTATCTCTGCATTAAACCCAACATCTTGGGTTTGACTAATGCATAACTTGTGCTTCAGTAAGCCCAGAATTTCCCTTGGTATTTTTTTCCATTGGTTAATCAATCTCCCTGTTACAAAACAATGCCTTATGTCTAAGGTAAATTAAATTACTTAGAAATGGGAGGGGAGTTTTGGCTTAGATTTTGGAGATTTATGGAAGATCATAATATGTGTGTGCATGTGCAACCACAACACTGAGGATGAAATTTTCATATGAAGCTTAGGAAGTTAGGTATCCACTTACTGTTGAAAGTCAATAGACTTGAGTGCCTAGTTATGTTAGGCCTTTTTAAAAAATGTACATTGCTTAGCAAATAAGCAGCTATTCAATATTTTGTTTTGTTTTAATTGTTCAATGTATGGACCTACAGCTTATTTACTACACACTATTCAAAACTTGGGATGAATTATACGTTTTCTCATGAAGTTTCCTATGGTGCTTTCACCAAGGAATCTGAATTCTTCCCGAACATCAATTAACTTATTTTTACAATACCCCTGTGAGTTGAGTAGGTATTATAAGCTCCATTTTATTTTTGATTGAATAACTGCTTGCAGCATTTCAGCTCAAACGGTTTGTCTCTAATTATCATCCCATATGGCTGGAGAGATACCATGTGACAGTTTAATCATGTGCACATGTATGTCAACTGCTTGTTCCCGATCTGTGTGCTGTCAGATGAAGCTTATGTGCTTGAGGGTGTGTTTGCCTTTACTAAATACCATCCAAGCTGGGAGTCCAGGCTTACATCATACTTCTGTATTTTTAGAAGTTATTGATGTGTCTTGGTGGTGCTTTTCCACGTCCCTTTGTGCGCTGCCATAAGCTGTTTGTAATCAGCTTCTGCTTTGAGTTATGGCCAGGGAAAATTTCATGAAAACTTGCACATATAAATGCCACACTTAGGGTATGTCTACACTACCAAGTTTTGTCAAGGAAACTAATGGTGACATGCAGAAATAAAAAATGGCAAAGTTTGTAGTGTGTGCTCACACTTGCCCCCTCTGACAGATCATGTTCCCATTGAGAGCTACCCCATTGACAGCCAGAGCAATGCATTGTGGGCAAGCCCTCTCAGAAACTGACAGAGGCCCAGGCCACTTTGAGTTTAGAGGCCCCAGCCCCCCGACGTATCTAACTTCTCATCCACAGGGTCATACTAAGACCAAAACAACATATGGAAATGAACACTTGAGACATTTATTTATTAACAATTAAGTCATTATATCAATATGTTAAAAATGTAACTTTAATTTTGGGTTTCCACTGCAAGCAGAACTCTTCATTTTAGGAATGCTTTTCTGGCTTTGTGTGCAAACTTTTTTATAATTTAAGAAAAATCTAATTTATGTGCAACATCACTGTTAATGTTAAGCATCATGAGACCATTCAAATGCTCTTTTCCCAGTGTAGTTCTTTGCTTGTTTTATCACCTTGAATGTGCATTCACCTGAAGCCACTGAGGTAGCGAGACTGACAAAAATATGTAATGCAATTGTGATATTAGGAAATACAGTGTACAGAGCAAGATTGAATATTTCTTGAAGCAGTTCTTTGGGCTTGCAGTCTGATTTAAAATTGGTGGAATGATTACATTTCAGGAGGACAATCTCGTCACAGAGATCTCTTAAAATTTCGTTGTTGCACCTTTGTTGAAATTGTTCAGCTTCATCACTTAGTCCTCTGAACTCCCAAAGGAATCCAAAAAGGTTACAAATTTGTTGCAGTGACTCAAATCGATATGAAAAACCAGATTTGATGGAGTCAATAATAAAACAACCATTGACTCAACAGTGCCTTTCTGCGTTAGATTGAGATGTTAGGCTGCAATTGGTGGAAAACTCAGATGAACTGTCAATACCCCATTCTACTGATTTGAACTCAGAAAGGATTGCGTCCATTGATCACTAATACTGAATATCTTTAAGAAGTCATTCAATGTTATCCCTCTCAATATCTAATGTAGCATCTGACGAAGTGGGTCTTTGCCCACGAAAGCTTATGCTCCTACACTTCAGTTAGTCTATAAGGTGCCACAGGACTCCTCGTCGCTTTTGCAGATTCAGACTAACACGGCTACCCCTCTGATACTTAATGTAGCATTGTGTGCTTCAATTACAAGATGACTTTCATGGATCATTTTAAGCAGCTTCATCCACATGGATAACATTAAAATGCATTCAAATTTGGATATATATATCTGAGTTGACTTAAGTTCAGTGTGAGCCTGTGCTGTGAGAGTAAGAGATTCATGTTCACTTAAAGCCTTTCTCACAGAGTCCAAATGCTGCGCAACTGGTTTAATCAATTCATGCTGGCATCAATTCATGCTGACCATCTCATTGTCAACATGCCATTAAGGGAAACAGGCAGATGATGCTTCAGAATTTCTCACATTTGAGGACGGTTACTGAAGAGGTTGTACAATTGCTGGATTATTCCAAAGTATGTGATTGCTTCCTTGCATGATTCAGCACAATCAACACTAACAAGATTTAATGTGCGGTTGCCACAACTGGAGAAAATACAGTTTGATTTTGCTCAAGAAGGACTGCTTGTGCTCTGTTGTGCTTCCCAGTCGTATTGGATCCATTGTCAATAGGCTTGGCCAGTGCAGACTTTGAAATTTAATTTGACACCTTCTAGAATTTCTAATACATGAACAGCAATTTCTTTTCCAGTTTTGTCATGAAATTATTGAACAAAGGGAATCGTTTTTCAACTGAAACCTTTGAACTTCCTACTGTTTAAACATATCGAACTACTAAGGTAATCTGTTCTTTATGACAACAGTATCGAGTTGCATCAATAATAATTAAAAAGTACCTCGCATGGGGTGCTGCCGGTTGGCCTCTTAAGGGGGGGTAGTCTTATACGTCGAGTATAAGACGAAAACCTATCTTTTAACTAGAAAATTGGGGGTCGTCTTATATGCCCAGTCGCCTTATACGCTGGAAAATACGGTACTAATGATTTGGGGAAGATGGAATATTTGTTTATAGATGCTGAGTGGTTTGTAGATTTTTAAAATACATTTTATCATAAATGTAAGCTCTTGTGACATCACAAAAAAAGCACCATGAGATGACATTCATCTGCCTGTTTAGCCACTGATTCATAATTGCTGCTATTTTCTGTGCTTTAAAATGCTATTATAATTGCAAGGGGACTTATGTTTATTTTATAAGTAGCTCTTGTCCCCAGTCATCCACATTTCAATATTATCTTCAAACTTTTTCAGCTAAGAGTAACAAGGGCTTAATTTAAACTTTTTATAGTTACGTTTCTTTTCTCTGTGCAGACTTTAACCCAGCTGTCAAATTTGTAGTCTTGTGTGTGTATTCTAATGCTAAATATAGAGCTTTAGTATTAGAAAAGAACCAAAGGAACAAAAACATAATGTATTTTAAAAAATATTTTTTAAATATTTTATTTACGTTTTAACTTGTTTTGCTTGGTGGTTTCCACAAAAGGGATAGGAAATTTCTGAAGGTAAAAGAACTGCTGTGTAGTAGAAAAAGCTTTAATTCTAAAGCTCCAGAGGGGTAGCCAAGTCAGTCTGTAAGAGGAAAACTTAAATAACAACAAATAGTCTGGTAGTACTTGAAAGACTAACAAAACATGTAGATGGTATCATGAACTTTCTTGGGTACAACCCACTTCTTCAGATGACTGGAATGTTTGAAGTACAGATCCAAAAATAAATAAGGGAAGGCGAGAGGGGGTAGAAGGAAAACAAATTGAAGAGGAGGAAGAAAAAAAGACAGTGAATAAACTTCAGAGGTATAGCCGAGTGAGTTGGTAACAGGAAAAACTTAAAAAACAATAAACAGTCTAGTAGCATCTTAAAGACTACTTTTAATTCTAAGACTTTCTGGGACAAGTTGCCAGAATGTTTCCATATTGTCTTTGTATGATCTGCACATCTACATGGTCTTTTGATGGGCTAAAGGATTGCCCAAACACAAGAAAAGAGCTCCTTAGCTTCAAAATGTATGAGACCCGTTGATCTGTCTGTATGCATGTCTCTTTCTCTGACTGCATTGGTTTCCAGTCCCTCATTGCGAGAATGTCCTCATATTTAACTAATTACAGAACACCAGTACATAGTGTTCATCTTTTGTTCTGACCTCTTTTGAAGCCTCTACTCGATATAACTTTTATGTGCAGAAGTCCAGATGCTTATGATAAAGCTCTAGAAGTTGTTTGAAGATGCTATAAATACAATTCACGTTTTCATTGCCTACAAGTTTTACAGTATGTATCATAATTTGATTTTGCTGTTGTCCCCTAAAGGACATTCCATTACTTTGCTATATGTTCTTTAGTTTAACACCTCTCTTTCCCTCTTTAATACTGCATTTGATGCTTGAGAATAAACTTTGTTCTTTGGTGACTCTGCTGCTCTCTTTTTTGGCAAATGATTAGTTTCCCCATATTTGTTGTTAAGCAGGAGCCAACTTGGCAAGTCTCCATTTGCTATTGTCTGCTATGCATCAGCTTCTTCAGCGTAAGAAGGTGCAACAGCTCCAGGGGTAGTTTTTTCTGTAGCTACAGAAATGCCGGAGATGTTTTACCTATTATGCTGTCATCACAGCAATCTATTTGAATTGACAGGTGCATTTGAATACATGTGACGGCATTTCTTCCTGCCCCTTCACCCAAAATGTGAACAACTATCAAACCTGCATAAAAAAATGTTCCACTCACTCAAACAGGTACAGGGCCTTTTTCAGTTATTACATGAATCTTTGAACAGCCCATTGCAGTATGTTGTTTATATGTTACATGTAGGTGTGGTCTATATTGGAAAGTTTACCAGTTCAGCTATGATTTTGTTGTCAGTGTGCCTGTCAAAGCCCATTGGTGTGGATTTAGTTTTACTGCTATAAAGGTAATTTATCTCAGTACAACTTATTCCCTCTCTTGTATGGGGATGTCTTTACCGCTATAAAATGTCTTAATTCTGGAGGCTGCATCACTGCCAGGGAAGTTGTAATACTGTAACAGGAGGTAAAGCAGAACAGCTTTGAAGTGTAGACAAGCCCTCACTGAAGTTGAACCCTTATGTAGCCTTGCAAACATACAGCCGGCCATGGCTCAGAGTATTCTAAAAGACAATCACCCTTTGTTTAGGTAGCTGTAAGGCACTTCTGGCAAAAGAAAGAGGGATAACTGATAATCAAGGACCAAGAAATAAAGAGAAAGTATGCTTATTCCTGGCAAGGATGGTGTAATTTAAAAGGGGGAAAGAATGGGCAAAGGAGTTAATGATACTGAATAAATGAGTTATCCCGCAACAAACACTAAAATCCCACAAACACTAAAATCATTAATCTAGTTAATGATCCTCTCAAAGTCTTTCCCACAACACTTGTCTGGGTGGTGCAGATGAAACTTTTTGTGAAGGGCTTGCTGCAAAGCAGACAGCTCTCCCTTTTGGCTGTAATGAGTCCTTGTCTGTGGATGCACTGCCAGCAATTGGTCCTCTGTGGCAGAAAGCAATGTCGGAGGTGAGTCCTCTCTGGCTGTTGTATCCTTTTCTCAAGCAGCTAGTCCTCTCTTTGGCCACAAGGTCCTTCCTAGGCTCAGCCATGGCAGGCCTTCTGGGACCTGCAGTTTTGTCTGCCAGACATGCCAATTAAGTATTGACTCTGGTCATGCCTTCCCCGCCTGTGCAAAGATGGGATCTGCCTGCACATGGTTCACATATCTTTGTGGTCTCAAGACCCACATGCAGTTTCTCCAGGGCCTGCAACCGGTTGCTTTGCTTGTTAGTTTGGCTGCTGGACCAGGCTCCTTTGTCCATGTGTCCCCATCAAGCAGGGATGAGGAAGGCAGACTCAACTGCACTTCCAGTTTCTGCCAATATGGTGATCTCCATTAATATTTGGGTTGATTGTTTAACTTCCTGAGTAGACTAACCTGTGCTTTGTTTATTCCTGGGTTCCTGTTGCAATCTCAGTAAGACAATTGAGGAGCAACATTAACTAAGAGAGCACTAACTAACTAAGCTGCTGGTCCATCTTTCATTGAAGCCAGTGTCATAACACTCTTAGAATTCATAGAATCATAGAACACTAGAACTGGAAGGAAACTAGAGAAGTCATCGAGTCCTTTCCCCTGCCCACACGGCAGGACCAACCACCATATAGACCATCCCCGATAGATGTCTGTCTAACCTGCTCCTAAATATCTTCAGTGATGGAGATTCCACAACATCCCTAGGCAACTTATTCCAGTATTTAACCACCTTGACAGTTAAGAAGTTTTTCTGAATGTCCAGCCTAAACCTCCCTTGGTGCAATTTAAGCCCATTGCTTCTCGTCCTATCATCAGAGGCCAAGACGAACAATTTTTCTCCCTCCTCCATGTACTTCAATTGAAGTAGTGTAATATTGATAAGAAGAACTGTTGTCTATTTTGCTATCTCATTAGGTACAAACAGCTAGGGTACATCTAGACTACAAGTCTCTTTCAAAAGAGGCTTGTAGTCTAGATGTACCCTTATAGTCACCCCTGGAAATGCAGGAAAACTCTGCTAAAGAGAAAAGACCAACTTTCCAGCTTTCCAGAGAATTAAGGGCAAAAATTGGCCATAATTCTCTTTGCATTTTTACATTTTGCTATCCTTATTTACAAAATAATAAAGTATATTTTCCCTATTTAGAATTAAGATGAAAAACAATTAATGCTTTCTTAATTGGAGCTGCTAATTTGCATTCTCATTGGAGTGGCAAACTGCTGAATGGCTGTGAAAGCTGAACTAATTTCTCATATTCGTAGGTGATCACTTCCAGGTAAGCACGGACCCAAACTGGTGGAATGGAAATGGGAAATGCTGTCTCTGTTTTGTAGCTAAGCAGAGGCCGCCTTTTGATATTCCTACCTTTCTGTCAGCTGTCTGTGTCACTGAATTCATTTTTAAAAGGAAATATAAAATTTGAACAGCAGAACATATAAGGCACAATCTTACAGCATTTTTCTTTGTGTTGTGTATCTTGAGACTATATCATTTTGTGGCAGCCTACCTCCTCATTTGAAATATGTCTGAAGACCAGATATATCCTTCATTTTGTAGAAAGCAAGACTGACATTCTAAGCCATCAATTCTCCTGAAATGGATCTATCCTGGAAATGACTTATATAGACTTCAGTCTACTGTTGGAGACAGGACTCTGAGATTTATTCAGGGAAGGACAGTGGATCTAAACATTTTAAAATTAAAAATATCTCTACTTCTTCTCATTTGCTCCTTCCTTCTTTCTTTCATTAGCACCAATTAACATTTTAAAATACCTGTCAACATTACGATTTCATTGACCCTGGTGCAAATCAGGATTAACTCCTTTGACATTAAAGCAGGGAGGTGTTTTGGGATACACATCATTTTAACTCAGGAGAATTTGGCCTATTATGCATATACTCTGCATTTTTAATGCGATAGGAGTATGGGATTCATCTTTTTAGAACTGACATTCTTTGTGATGTATGTTTTTAAATTATTTTGGTGTGCTGTGTGGTCTTAATGGGACCCACAGTGTATGGGAATCATGGCTCAGGTTATGATCCTGAACAGAGTACCCCCATCACAAGTAATAGTGCTGTTGGGGACCCAACATCCACAGAGCTCACCTTCACCACACATGGTGAGTTTGACTCCTAGGATTTCTAGTAGAATAGCTCTTCAGAAATTTTTGGTTGGGATGTTTTACTGCCAGAGAATGCTGAGTTCATCAACATCAAAATGCTTCGAAGGGTTTGTTTTTATCAAGTTGAAATACAGGCAGGGTTCTGGGGCAACTCTGCCTGATTTCCTCTCAGTTCTCATGCCTTACTCTGTGGCAGCCCATGCAAAGGTCTACTAAGGAGCTCAGACTAATCCAGCATCCTGGCTCTTTGGCTGACCATCTGGCACCCCAAGAAAGAGCCAAGAACCTGAGAGCCCTGATTCTCACAGTTCTCAAAATAGGCTCTTTGGTTCCTCTACAGCCTTCCTCACTAGCTGCTGTGGAGCAGGGTTCCCAGGGTTCTTCTGGAAACATGGGCTCCTGCCAACTCAATTTCTTGGCGCCTCTACAGCTTGTCTAGCAGCTCACCACAGAGTAATGCTGCCTGGAGCCTAGTCATCATTAGCTGAAGAACTAAAGTAAGCTGGGAGTGATGGCCATTTTTGTCATTTTTACATTTCAAGCCACCGAGTCCATAGATTGAAAGAAATGGCAAAGGCCGTAAAACTCATGAAAACAGGTTTCCAGCACATCTGCTTCTGGCTGAAAATACAATGAGAAAAGCCTTTCCTCTTGGCAGTTTTGGAATGTCTTCTGTGGCCTGGGGTTGAAAATGCATTAAAGATGCATATGGATGTTTGAGGGCCTATTAGGTTCAGCCCAAGAAATCGGCAGAAATTTTGCAATTCAGATAAGCACTCTAAACTTTGGGCAATTTTTATAGAATGGTTCTAAAATCCATTGAAGATGAGTTTTCTCATGAGGTTTCTGGTACTTCCTGTGTCTAATCAGGCAAGAAATAAAACATGGACTACAATAACCACATTTTCTTTTGCCGATCTTGCTTAGAAGTGGTGCTGAAGCATTAACAAATGAAAATGTATGCAAAAAGACTTTGTTTATATTTTTCTTGAAATGAGCTGATCTGTCTATTTGTAATTAGAAAGAAGAGAAGTGTGAGTTGTCCTTTTTCTGTGCCACTCCTAGTGAAATATCTGATAGTAGTTGTAACTCTAGCAAGATCAGAGAAAAGATGCATGCTGAAGATGGAACAATTTTAAAACAACAATGGCTGAGTGATAATTTATTAAAAGCTGCTCACCATGAAAGGTATATGATGTGGACCATGGGGGGTGGGAAATGCCAACAGGCTCATAAATCTGAACAATGTTGGCTCAAATGTTTCTCTTTCCACACAATATAGAGTGGAGCAAAAACAGTCATCAAAATGTCATTGATGGGGCCATATCAGAACCTATATAAGCAGATGTACAATCATGGGTCTTTCTGTATTTATAGAGTAAAACCCATGAAGCTCTCTGTAAAGACCAGAGCTTCCTATTATTCAAACACAAATGAATAAACAGTGTCGCTCTCAAAGAGTTTGCAGTCTTAAGACAAGTGACATATGAAATGACAGATATAGACTTTTATATGTATATGAACATTTGCAGTTTTGAAAATGTACAAATAGACAAAGTAGATGACTGCTGTGTACACCTGTCCTTAAATCAATTGTTACTTGGATTATTTATTTTAGACATAGGTAGGGAAAATTGAAAGGACTATAGAAATAAATGAGCAGAAAGTCATTTTGGGAGAAAGTTTGTAGCAGCGAATCTATATAACACCTTTTACTTTGGTCAGTATGCTGATGGTCAGGGCCATATAAACTTCTGAACTATTTTTGTAACTTGGAGGCATACCATGGCTAGAGATTGGAAAATTATTTGTTTGCTGATGCAGTGATGATCAGAATTAGAGAAATTATCTGAGTTTGTCCTTATCTGGAAAAAATATGCTTCAAGCAACAAAACATTTATTCCTACAATAAAACAATATATTGCTGCATTTCCCCATCAGATGAATGTAGTGAATTATTCCTTAAGTGTCCACTAAGGGGAGTACAGTGCTGGACCAGCCTTTCTGGTTTCCATGGCAACAGTGGGGAGTGGAGTCTTTCAAGCTATGTGCTTGCTAAAGCAGGTGTCGGGTTGCATCGCTGTTCAGAAGCTCCTAGATTCAGTGCAGCCAGCGAGCCTTTCCATTTCCCATTGGAAACATCTTGGACCCCCTCAAGCTCAGTGAATGAACATTGTCAAACTCCCCATGAATGAAGATGGTTCACCATTCAGGCTCTATTCAGTCCTTTAAGCAGCAAAAAGGTCAGTAGAAATATTTTTGTCTCTGGTCTGTGCGCTAAATCATTAGGTCTGCATGCCCTTGCAATATGCAGAAGCATCAGTACGCCAGCTGCTCATGATACCGGAGCTATGCAGATGTGTTTAAACTCTTGCAGCAAGTTAAAATGTTACCCATCAGTTTGGTCCCCGAAATGGCTAGGTATTTTCCTCCCATTACTAAACAAATAACATTCTCTAGGAAACATAATATCTACTGTACCTGGGCTGTTTGATTTATAGTCTAAAAAGCATTCCAAGATTTTTATTTTAAGCAAATAGTCTCTGTCCTTCAAATGATGCCAAATTCCAGTGTGGAAAAAATGTGCCTGGCATCACTGCACTTCATGTTACAGGATTTTGCTGTGAGTGTGCTTCATTGCAGCTGAGTAGTATTTGCTTTGAAAAGGTTGAAGATCACACGCAACTATCACCATAGATGTCATTTGCTACTTTACATGCCTGCTTTTTACAATACTCATGTTAATGCTGTATGATGTTTGACCATAGAACTGATCTAATACATTTTAGTTTTTCATTAAAACTTTGCTCAGTATTAAAATATTGTTTCCTTAGTTTTATTCAGCTGCTGTAATAAATGCTCAGTATTGTTTGTGGCTTGAAGTGAACAGGACAAAGGAGAGATAAGAGAGGTCTCCTTCTAGTTTTCTGCTGTTTTCTTTTATTTTGGTAACTGAGTTGTTATTGGTATATAATATATTAGTACAATCAGGAGTCAAGCTCAAACCATGAAGAAGAAAAAAATAACCATGACTACTTTCAGCACATCAGTTCTCCAAAACAAAAATACTTATCTTTAATTATTGTCTCCTTTTGCACATCAGGAATATTGGAATGTTTGACTATTGCCAGCAAGACTCTTAATATATGTCATATATGTCTGTTAGCAACTATGACTGAGATATTTATTAATTATTTTAGTCTTTTCTTAGCTTGGTGCAATGAAGATCTAATAAATACATTAATAGTTCCTGGAAGGTTATAGTTTGTTTCTTTGCATGCTTTTTGTTTCATTGTGATTGGTAAGGAGAGATCAACATTTTCACTGTTTCACTGGGTGCATTTGTGCCGCTACAGTTAGCGTAACTCTATCAGCATTTCTATTCAAATACAAATCATTATGCCTTGGGTTTTGTTAAGCCATAAAATTTCAGCCTAGACTCAAATGTTTCAAGTATTCACCCTTGGAACAACTACTATGTCCACCAAGTTTTGTTAAAAAATCATTTGTTTGAGAGCACATCTGTGAGAGGAAGTTGAAAAGTTTGGGGAATGTTTGTACTCCTGTAATTCCAAAATAACTTAATTAGCAATTTTGTACCTATTTCTTCCTTTTGTGCTTCTGATTTTGCTGCTCCAAATTGTGAAAGGTCCATTCATTTTGAAAATAAGATATTGAATAGGTACAGTAAAGTCTTTTTCTCAGATGTCAGATTTGTAAACGCATGCACTTATGACAGGTTTGTAATGCATGCAGTCAGTTTATAGAATTTAACAGTTCCTTATGAGGCATTACATGCGTCAGGTCAATGTTTAGCTAACTTAAGAATCCCTAGCAAGGTCCTGAGCAGACTATACTGTACTATTCTTAAAATAATTTTATTTTAAAATTGCATAATTTCTTAGTTTCAGGGTGGAATGTAATTATGGTAACAGAGCCACAATGAACATTGTGGTAGATTCAGTATGCTTGTAACATTTCATAATATATTAGCTTTGGTGGAGTATGTCTACACAGCAGCAATATTTTGGAATAACTAACGTTATTCCAAAATAACAAAGGACGTGTCTACACTATACGCCATTATTTTGAAATAATGTAGAGCTGGAGGACTTCTGACTCCTGTAGCCCTCATTTTACAGGAGTAAGGAAAGTGGAAGGAAGAATGTTCTTCCTTTGACTTCCTGTTGTCTAGACAGTTCCAAACACCAAATTATTTCGACTTAAGCTATACAACTGACATAGCTGAATTTGCATAGTTTAATTTGACTTTAGCCCTGCTGTGTAGACATGTCCTTACAGTTCATGGAATGAGCTACATACTCAAAAATGGATTCATATCCTGTCCTTTACACCTTGTGCAAAATCTGAGTAAATTAGCTTTTCACAGTAGTGTTGTGTTGATGGTGTGGGGTGCTTTCAAGAAGTCATGGAGTATGTATACCCATGGACATGATTTCCTGTGAAATACAGTAACACCCTTGACCAAAAAAGAAAAAAAACCATGTCTCCTCCCTACAAGGATCTATTGAACAATGACATGACTGAACAGTACAAAATGCCAGCTCTCCAACTCCTGGACAACAGATTTTCTCTCATTATAGTGGTTTTGGGGTCACTGGGGATGGCAGGAAAGAATAAACAAACTGAAAACCACAAACAAAACCTGCCAAAAATCAAATCAAAGCAAAGATCAGACAGAAAATTGAGTGCAAAATAAAAATAAATTCCGGTTGATATTTAAAGGATTAATGTACTAAAAGAATCTAGCACTGTGCATTTCTGTTTAATTTTCATATGTTTCTCAACATCAAAAAATCAGAACGTGATTTTTTTTTTATTCAGACTTGTATATAAATTTATCTTTGTATATTTTTCTTGATGTTGCCTGTGTATATTTAATGGTATGCAAAGAATGGTCCCCACATTTTATTTTCTACAAAATCAGTGATAATTCTAGTAGAATGGCCAAGTGCCCCATACAGCTGTGCTCTCTATGCTTAATTAGGAACAAGACACATTTTGGGGGCAGGTTGGAGTAGTTCCAGCAATTATTTCTTTGTGGAACTTCAATATAGAGTTAAGCAGTAGGTCAAACAAAAAGCGGAATGTGTCATAAAAAAAAATTTCTAATACAACTTTTTGTGGACTGAGCCTTATGGGGTAGCTTCAAGTGACACAATACTCAGACTGGCGAAAGGTTTACTTTTACAATCCAATCTTCATTGGTTTGGAGAAAATGTTATTTGTTTCTCTTGGCTTCTTTGTTCACTTGTCTGAGCTTTTTGCTATGTCTAAAAGGATGAGTATGGTGGTTTCTTCAGCTTTCTCCAATTACATTACTTTGCACATCTTGAAAGGAAGCACCCAAATTCTCTGGCATATTACAGTGAAACTCAGAAATCTCATATCTCTGAAAAGAATTTTTTTTTTAATCTCTGGACTAGTATTTTGGTTCCTTGCTCTGTTTTCTTTGATGGTAACAATGGACCCAGAACAAGACGCTATCAGTAAAGTATCAAAGCATAGATTTGTCCTTTCCTCCATCCAAAATAAAGCAAATACCAGTGAACATACTCATAATTTTCAAAAGTTGCTTTGAAGCATATCGTTACATTATCAGCTGAGTGATTTAAAAGATCTATTCTAAAGCCACATAGAAGTTAATGGAATGGATGTTTCATTTTCCCCGGTCTTGTCCTATTCCAAATAACTGAAATTATCCGAGTAAAAAAGAACAATAGTCCTAAAGTTAGACTAATCCAGGTCCGCAGCATGGTACTACATTAGATAAGCTGAGCCATCTGGACAGTCCTTTTGTCACTATTTTTAAATTGTATTGTACCACAAGGTGCAGATGCATTGTCTGCCACATGTAGCATGACATTGTACTGTACTCTGTTGTCTATAGCATGAAAACAGTAACATTCCTAAAGGTGTACATTTTCCCATTTATTATTATTTAACACTGAATTGTTTATCTACTTACAAGTGTCAGAAGGGTTTGATTACTTGCATAAGAATTGTGTGTGAAGGAAAGGAGAGGAATGCCTTATGCTTTCTAGTTGGTTTTTGGGCCATTTTTGCTTTCTGAGGTTTTGGATTTAGAGTCCTGATCTGTGAATGCACTACTGACCTTCCTGTCTGGTTAAAACCTATAAAAAGATTTGGGTCCTTTTGTTGCTTCCTCAGATGTGGTGAGCCAACAGCTACATGCTGACAAACAGCGATTTGACTCTTTTTCAAAAATATCTTTGGCAGGATACTAAAAATATAGTGACAGAATAATTCCATGCTTAGCTGAAAGATATCTATGGAATTCTTATCTTCTATTATTAGAATAGGGCATGGAAGGAAGGTTATTTTGCTAGTGGTGGACACGGGGGAAGTGTTAGTGTTGACTTGTATTGCATGTATTTGCTATTTTTCATAGCTTGAGAGAGCCAGACATTCCATCAGATATCTTACAGTAGTACCTAAAGAATCTATCTAGCAAAGGACCCCTTCTATTTATCAGTTCACATATGCATACTAGGAAAAATTTCCCCAGAGAACTTACATTTAAAACTCCACATAATGGGGGGTTGAGGAGTGAAACAAACCTTGGCAGAGGTGGAGAAGGGAGAATAAAGTAACAGTAACATAACCATTTTTTTCATAGACTAGTGATGTGTGCAATTTATGTAAGTAGAGGTTATAACTAGGTTCCTGCACCATGCTTATTATGACATTAGCTTATGATTGCTTGACCGAAATTACAACGGGATATTGTTGATTTACATGCATGATATGGTGGGATTTTTTTTTCCAACTTCTATATCCTATGATATTGGTCTGAATGGACAGTTAGTCTGATTTGGTATAATAATTGCTATGTTGCTGAAGTTGCAGTTCGAAGTGCTGGACTAGAACCTGGTTATTTGAAAGGCTGCCTTTCACTATGCATTGTACCTGAGATGCTGCTATTGACTGGCATTGCTCTTTTCAGTACTAGCAGCACAGCTTTCTAATTGCAGACTTTGGGACTCATTCCCTATAGCAATGTACAATATAAGGTGTGTTTATTCTATTTAGCTTTTCACTGGCTGGCTGCCAGAATGTCATTAAGTTTAGTTCCAGATCCAAACTTTTGAGCACCCCAAACTTTAATAAGGATTGGACACAAAGTCAAATTTTGTTTCTGAAACTATCTCTATAACAGGGAGAACCAAGACAAAGGACTGTCACGTCCAAAAATGGTGGGGTTGTTCAGATCTGTGTTTGATTTGGATTCCTCTCTGGAGGATGTATAATTATTCTGCCTTCCTTCACAGGAGTGTTTTAATGTTTCATTAATCAGTGATTGTAAAGTACTTTGAGATACTCAGATAAAAGCTGTTATATAATAATGCACACTATTACATATTTTGTAAACAGGAGAACCAGAAATCTGTAGCCTCTTCTAAAAGATAACTTTATTTAGAAGACATTTGCTGTTCTAAATGACATTTTACTAACAACATCTTTTTGTTTTGTGTTTTGGAAGCTAATAAGAAGCAGAGACATCACTGAAAGTATTAAAAGGTGCAACTGTATCATATCGATTTATGAATATCATATTTCATTTTTCTATTTGATATTTGTCACACAGACCAAAATAATGGCAAAAAGGTTTCTCAAAAATAATGAAAACTAGAGGAATAGTGTCAGGCCCATTCCTTTTATCTGCACTCAAGAAGCAGATGACCCCATGTTAAAGTCTGAAAGCCATTCCCCGGAACTATAAGCTTTACTAAACTGTGTATGGTTATGGGAATGAAAGTATCCATTAAGATATATTTTTAAATGTCTTTTCTCTGCTCACTCAGCATGCAATATTTTGACGTTACAACATACTAAAATGTTAGCATTTAAAATTACATGCCAGTATATTGAAAGACAAGGCTCATATTTTAAAAGAGATACATGCATATTTCTTTGTGGGTCTATTTTAAGCATCTGAGCCCTTTTATGTGCACCCAGAATGGACAGCCAAAAGTGCTAGAAAAGTGTTTGACCATAACAAGTTTTTTTAAATATAATTATCATATTACAATAGGTAACAATTCCAATGAAATATACTGAAGCAAAATGCAGGACAATGTAGCACTTTAAAGACTAACAAGATGGTTTATTAGATGATGAGCTTTCGTGGGCCAGACCCACTTCCTCAGGTCAAATAGTGGAAGAAAATAGTCACAACCATATATACCAAAGGATACAATTAAAAAAAAAGTGAACACATATGAAAAGGACAAATCACATTTCAGAACAGGAGGGCGATGCGGGGGGGGGGGGGAAGGATGGAAGGTAAGTGTCTGTGAGTTGATGATATTAGAGGTGGGGAGAGTGGGATGTTTGTGAGCTAATGGTATTAGAGGTGATAATTGGGGAAGCTATCTTAGTAATGGGTAAGATAGTTTGAGTGTTTGTTCATTCCTTCTCGGAGAGTGTCGAATTTTAACATGAATGACAGTTCAGAGGATTCCCTTTCAAGTGCAGATGTAAAAGGTCTTTGTAGCAGAACACGGCTACATTTCTATCACTATTCTACATGCAATGAAATATACTGTTTGTAGTTAATATATGTATAATTGTTAAACTTATAATTCCTGGGTTTGCATGTGTTAAGCACAGAACAATGAAATGAGTGGAAACCTGCTTCATGCTGGAGAATTGTTTTGTCACAGTTCAGTATTGTTTTACCTTCTAAATACATTTGAGGTACAGATGACAACTTGATGATTGCTCAGGATAATAATGTGCTTTGGTATTAGTTTATTGTCTTCTAATTGTTGGGCAGTTTTTTCTTCTCTTGTGAACATTGTAGTTTGTTACTAATTTTGCCAAAATTTTCTAGAGTGATAGATAAGAAAAAAAACTTGGAGTATGATAAACTACAACAATTCTGGGAATTTCTCTATTAATGTAGTCTTTAAGGATAAAAGTTTACCCACCCAAGTATCCTGTGCTAGTTGTGCCCACGGAGTCTAACATGTTGCACCCTCAAACAGATAGACAGTATGATTCAGTGAGCCTCTGTAAGTGCAATTACACATACAAATGTAGGCTTTTTGGTAGCTTTTCGGTACCAAACATTTGCTGGAACATAGAACATTTGCAGGCACACCCACTCTCTTTTGAAAAAGCGTCCCTAAATGTTCTTCAGAGGATGGAAACAATTGCTGAAATCCTTTCCCCCACCTGACAGAAAGAACAAAGATAAGGTATCGAGAGAGGCTTATTTTTACTTACAACAGATCGAAACTTTCTGATACGGCAACATCCTTGGTGCGTTCCCTGATCTGGGTTAGCTAGATGTTCACTTCTCATGGGTATGGCTGCCTTTCCCTGTCCCATAAAGTTGTTTATAGCTACCACTTTTGGCTCTCAGGGTTCAGTGCTGTTATTTAGCTCTAATTTACCCCACATGTCTTCTAAGAACTCAGAAATCAGTGAAAGTATTAATGCTGCTACACAATATTGACCTCCCATGGTTTGGCAAATTCTCTGGTTTGGCACCAGGTCCAGAGAGTGCCAGACTGGAGAGATTCAACCTGTATATGCTTTTAAAGTGCTATTAAAATCACCATACATTAGAATGACCATGGCTTACTGTCCTGTAGTATAGTGATAGAAATGTAGCCGTGTTAGTCTGGGGTAGTTGAAGCAAAATGCAGGACAATGTAGCACTTTAAAGACTAACAATATGGTTTATTAGATGATGAGCTTTCGTGGGCCAGACCCACTTCCTCAGATCAAATAGTGGAAGAAAGTAGTCACAACCATATATACCAAAGGATACAATTTAAAAAATGAACAAATATGAAAAGGACAAATCACATTGCAGAACAGAAGGGGGATGCGGGGGGGGGGGGGGGGGAAGGGGGAGGAAGGAAGGTAAGTGTCTGTGAATTGCTGATATTAAAGGTAGGGAGAGTGGGATGTTTGTGAGTTAATGGTATTACAGGTGATAATTGGGGAAACTGTCTTGGTAATGGGTGAGAAAGTTCAAATTCTTGTTAAGTCCTTGTTGGCAAGTGTCGAATTTTAACATGAATGACAGTTCAGAGAATTCCCTTTCAAGTGCAGATGTAAAAGGTCTTTGTAGCAGAATGCAGGTGGCTAAGTCATTTAGAGAGTGTCCTTTCTGGTTAAAGTGGCAAGAAACTGTTTTCTCTTTGTGATCTTGTCTGATATCTGTTTTGTGGGCATTAATCCTTTGGCGAAGTGTCTCAGATGTTTGTCCAATGTACATAGCAGACGGACACTTTCGGCACATGATAGCATAGATTATATTTCTGGATGCGCAGGAATATGTGTTCTTGATCTTATAACTCACTTGGTTAGGTCCAATAATGGTATCAGCAGAATGAATATGTGGACAAAGTTGGCAACGGGGTTTGTTGCAAGGGAAGGTACCAGGGTTGGTATTAGTGTGGTATGTCCTGTGGTGGTTGGTAAGAATCATCTTGAGGTTAGGTGGTTGTCTATAGGAGACTATGGGTCTGTCTCCCAGAGCCTCTTTGAGTATGGTATCCTGTTCCAATATAGGCTGTAGTTTATTGATAATGTGTTGGACAGGTTTAAGTTGGGGGTTGTAAGTGATGACAAGTGGTGTTCTATTGTTGGTTTTCTTGGGTCTGTCTTGAAGTAGATGGTTTCTAGGTATTCGTCTGGCTCTTTCAATTTGCTTTTTTATTTCTCTGGGTGGGTAGTTGAGATTTATAAATGCTTGGTAGAGATCCTGAAGCTTCTGGTCTCTGTCAGTGGGATTAGAGCAGATGCGGTTGTATCGAAGGGCTTGGCTATAGACGATGGATCGTGTGGTGTGTTCTGGATGGGAGCTGGATGCATGTAGGTAACTGTATGAGTCGGTGGGTTTTCTGTAGAGAGTGGTGTCTAATTTTCCATTGTTGATTTGTACGGTGGTGTCCAGGAAGTGGATCTCTCGTGTAGAATGGTCCAGGCTGAGGTTGATGGTGGGGTGTAGGTTGTTGAAATCTCTGTGGAATATCTCCAGTGTTTCTTGGCCATGTGTCCAGATCATAAAGATGTCATCGATGTACCGTAGGTAGAGGAGGGGTGAAAGGGGACGGGAGTTGAGGAAACGTTGTTCTAGGTCAGCCATAAAGATGTTAGCATACTGTGGGGCCATGCGTGTACCCATGGCTGTGCCGCTGATCTGGAGGTATAAGTTGTTCTCAAACTGGAAATAATTGTGGGTGAGATCAAAGTTACATAGGTCTGCTATCAGGTTGGCAGTAGTGTCCTCTGGGATAGTGTTTCTAATTGCTTGTAATCCGTCTTCATGTGGGATGTTGGTATATAGAGCTTCTACATCCATGGTGGCAAGGATGGTATTATTGGGGAGGTTATCGATGTTTTGTAGTTTCCTTAGGAAGTCAGTAGTGTCTCGGAGATAGCTGGGGCTATTGGTTACGAAGGGTTTGAGAAGAGTGTCTACATAACTGGATAGGCCAGTAGTGAGCGTGCCAATACCAGAGATGATGGGACGTCCGGGGTGCCCAGGTTTATGGATCTTGGGAAGTAGATAGAACAATCCTGGTCGGGGGTCAGAAGGTGATTCTGTGAGGATTTGTTCCCGAGTAGCTGTGGGGAGGCTTTTAAGGAGACAGTGTAGTTTCTTTTGGTAGTCCAAGGTGGGGTCAGAGGGGAGAGGTTTGTAAAATGTGGTGTTCAAGAGTTGTCTGGTTGCCTCCTGGTTATAGTCGGCCTTATTCATAGTAGTAGTGTTTTGAAGGAGGCCTAACATCCATGAGCAAGCTGTAAGAGATGCTGTAGGGGATCACCTGTGTCCGTGTCCCCTGTTTTCCCGATGCACCCCTTTGTGCGTATTTAGAGTTACCGGATTTATTAAATTTTATCACATTACAAATCTTGTGATATGGTCGATTGCCCTCCACACGCTAGGGAAGGGGATTCGGGCCCACCCTCGCTCCGAATCCCGACCCAGGGCCCTAAGGTCAGGACTCTCATCCCCACCTAGCGGAGGGGGTTGGAATCCCTAAACTCCCCAGCTCTCGGGGTCCATGCCCCCGCCCTGGGCCGCTTCTTCCCGAGCCTCTGTCCGAGACTAGCCAGGGGACCCCGGGTTACAACTCACCCAGGGTCTCCAGATCTCCGACCTGACTTGCCTCCACTCCAACTCCTCAGGGATCCGCTGCCCTCCCCTCAGGCATGGGACTTGTTTTTAAATTACCCGCCGGACGCGGGGGAATAACGCCCCCCCGACGTCATCCCGCCGCACCGCCGTCGGGCCTCGGGAAGATGACGTCACCACAGACGTCATAACGGCTTGCCCCCAAGCTCCACGGGTGCGCTCCCCCGAGCCGCTGCTTATTCTGAGCACCGCCGCTCCCCACCCGGGGCTCTCCGCGGCTTGTCGCCCCGGTGTGGCGCAAACCCCGCTTCCCAGTCTCTGTGGAGACACAGGGTTTTTAGGGGGGGGGGGAGTCACCCCACCACAGATGCATTAAAACAGCTTGCCTATTCATCATAACACTCAGCCAGGTAATGTAAACTGATACACCACTTGTGGTCACTTATATGCATTCAGGAGAAACTACTGTAGTTCATCCAAATACCCAGTAGTTCCTACTTATGGGTGTTCCCTCTTGGTAATACAATAGAAGAGGGATGAGACCAAGTATACTTTGAAGAAAATAAATTGTTCAAATGTATTTCTTGGCAACAAACCATCAGGAAGAAAAAAAAATCTCAGGATTGACTGAATGTGTTTTGTAACCTCAGCATTTAGGAAAAGATTTCCATGTTGATCAGAAATCATCTTTGCCATTTGCACCAGTAATCTGTCCTCCAGGTAACGTATCTGCTAGGAGTTTTCAGCCAGTGTGGTCAGGGCCATCTTTAGAATTTATGAGGCCCTATGTAGTACTAGTACACTGGTGTCTGTATGTCTATTGGCAGCTGATGGAAGGGAGTATTTTTAGATGTGATTTTATAATCTTCAGTAACACACTAATGAAATATTTTAAAGCAAATTTTAAACTGGGGTCCTATAGACTAACACAGTAAATTCAGAAACTAACAGTATATACCTGAGGTTGGCAACTGTTTGTTGAACGGCTTTATTAACACTTGAATGGCTCTTTTAAGCTTCATTGTTCTGCTAATAGGTCTGGCAGGTTTTTTCACTTTGAAGTTAACTAGATCCTTTCCAGAGGAAGCAGAACCACATATTAGGGAGAGAAAGAAGTGAATGGGTGGACATTAAGGGTATATCTACACAGCAATATTATTTAGAAATAAATAGCATCTATACAGCAGGCAATTATGTTGAGAGAGTGTCAAAATACTGTCAAGCTGGAGGACTTCTTACTCCAATTCCTGTAACCCTCATTGTATGAGGAGTAAGGGAAGTCAGAGGAAGAGTGCTCTGTTTCAAAATAAGTGCTCTGAATATGGCTAATTATGTTCCAAAATATTTAATGGTAACAAGTTAATTAATAAATTGTCATGGAAGAGGATCTAGTGTTATTGTGCAATCAAAGGTTTGGGTTTGGGGTTTTTTTGTTTGTTTTACTTTTATTGGAATCTGATTCAAAGCCCACTGAAATCAATAGGAGATTTTTCATTTACATCCATTTGCTTTGGAATCCTAAAGATTTCATTTTGTGTGGCATAAGCAAGGTTCAGGTTAATTCCCGGCCCCCGCCTCCCTTCCCCATCCACTTTTAAAACCAGTTCAGGTGTCCCTGTTTATATATTGTGGATTCACAAAGAAGAGTTGTGTAGACTTTTTAAAAGAAGATGAAATTCACATAATTGTTTCTCAGTATCTCTTGACCTCTTTGCATTTGCATACATCTGCTCTTCCCTGGTATCAGATTGTGAGCCTTCCTCATTTTGGTGAGCATTTACAAAAGCAAATTCATGGATGTTATTGACATTGTTCATATGGGTTACTGCCTGTCAGTCTCACTACAGGGGTCACAATTAGCCCATCAGTAAATGCTCACATATAAAAGTTTTTCTTCTGTTTGAGACAGCTTGCACATATGGAGATGAGGAAGATATGAATGTTTGTGTTCAATCTCTGTGGGGCAAGACGTGATTTTTCAAGCTATTCAAAAATGAAATCTGTTGCCAAGAAAAAGGATTAATTTTTTCCTTGATTAGTCTCTGAAAATTCAAAAAATTAACAGTGTAAAAAGCTTTCTTGTTCTACACTGGCTGCTTGAATTTGCGCAAGAGCACTGACTTTGTAATGTACAAAATCAGTGCTTCATGCGCAAATACTTTCACGCTCCCGCTCGGGAAAAAGCCCTCTTGCGCAAGAATACTTGCGCAAGAGGGCCAGTGTAGACGGGGAAGAACTGTTTTGCGCAAAAAAGCCCTGATGGCTAACATGGCGATTGGGGCTTTCTTCCGCAAAATCGTGTCTAGACTTGCCACGGATGCTTTTGCGCAAAAGCATCCATGCCAATCTAGACGCTCTTTTGCGGAAATACTTTTAACGGAAAAACTTTTCCGTTAAAAGTATTTCCACAAAATCATGCCAGTCTAGACACAGCCAGAAGGTATTGTAGCTTTCAAAAGTGTGCAAGCCAATAGAACTCAGTTTTGTTGCTGATTTACTTGTCTTGTTGGATTTGCATTCAGTGCACTTTGCTGACAGCTCAAAGACAATGCATACATGAGAGAAACGACAATGAGATATTCATGCATTTCAAAAGTCAGAAGTCTAATTGCTAATCACTTTAATGTTGCAGATAATAGCATTGGCATGCTTTTGGGTAGAAACATACATGAAGAAGGTTAGGTAGTGAATAAAACGGAACATATCTGATTTTATAGATTTAGGATTGTATTAGAACATAAAAACATAATAATGGCAGTACTGGGTCAGACCAAAGGTCCATCTAGCCCAGTAGCCTGTCTGCTGACAGTGGCCAGTGCCAGGTACCCGAGAGGGGCTGAACCGAAGACAATGATCAAGCAATTTGTCTCGTGCCATCCATCTCCAGCCTCTGACAAACAGAGGCCAGGGACACCAATTCTATCCCCTGGCTAATAGCCTTTTATGGACCTAACCTCCATGAATTTACAGTAGACTTCCAATAATCCAGAACCTATGGGACCTAGGTGGTGCTGGATTATCAGATATGTCAGACTATCCGGAGATACTATAAGTTGGTTATATATATACTGTACACATTATATACTGTATATAAAGTGTTCTTAACTCTTATTATTGTACATACTGTATACAATATACTGTAATGTTTTAGTTTTTTTAAGCTTTTTTTACCCTTTTTGCTCAGTTCAGCTGCTGCCGCTGTTACCTTGTAACTCATTTTTTACTGAAGCTCACTCACTAGGCTCTTGCCATTTTGATGCCGGACTATCAGGAGTGCCGGACTATTGGATGCCGGACTATTGGAGTTTTACTGTATCTAGCTTCTCTTTAAACTCTGTACTAGTCCTAGCCTTCACAGCCTCCTCTGGCAAGGAGTTCCACAGGTTGACTACATGTTGTGTGAAGAAGAACTTTCACTTATTAGTTTTAAACCTGCTGCCCATTCATTTCATTTGGTGTCCTCTAGTTCTTCTGTTATGGGAACTAATAAATAACTTTTCTTTATCCGCCCTCTCTACACCACTCATGATTTTATATATCTCTATCATATCTCCCCTCAGTCTCCTCTTTTCTAAACTGAAAAGTCCCAGTCTCTTTGGCCTCTCTTCATATGGGACCAGTTCCAAACCCCTAATCATTTTAGTTGCCCTTTTCTGAACCCTTTCATTGAAGGTCCTTGCATTTTAATCCTAACTGGAAAGTTTTCTTGTTAAATGTCTTACAACTTCTATAATTTTCATCTGAAATGGGCTGAATGTTGAACACCTTTTACTTGTCATTGCCCAAGTATACATCGATCTCCTTTCTCTTTTCCAGATATGAACAAAATCTGCTTGATACCTGTTCATGGGAGGTCTGGCTGGATCTCAGAATGGGTAATGGATTCAGACCCTTACAGCTCTAGTTCACTATTCCAGACCTAGCCCACTGACTGATAATTACTATGGTCTGTGACCTAAATGAAAGGTGTTAGCAGCGGGGAGAGTCTACGGTGATTTTTTTTTAAAAGGATGGCTGTCTGCATTGCAAACCTACCATCATGCTCTGTTTAACTGGGAGTTTGACACACCTGACGGTGGTCTCAGTAGAGACAGAATGAGTGCATTAAGATATACCAAACTGCTGTCCTATTTAGGTGTTCCTTTTGGCTCAGGTATTACAATGAATAGAAATGCTTTAGTTTTTTTCCCCTTTGCGTATACTTACTATGCGTTTGATAGGAAACGGGATATAAGTCTCCAAAGCTGTTAATGCAGCCCTGTCCCTGAACATTGAATTGACTTCTTAGAAAACTAAATGTTCTTTTTCTAGCAGCATAAGCATTTCTCTGATTTGCATTGTTCCATTAGCTTCCTTTTCTGTCACAGGTTTTTTGTTTGTTTGTGGGGTTTTTTGTTTGTTTTTTAGTATGTGAAAATAGGGACAAAAAACGAAGGAGAAGAAAAGAGACAGAAGGAGAGTAGGGAACAGAGGTGCCCCCAAAAAAGCTCAAAAATTTAGGAAAGCCAGAAGAATTCAAAGGCACAAACGGGAGGTAGGCATCCAACACTCGTTGATGTGAAGAGATATAAGAAGAAAGAGATGGTGATGATGGCAGAGATGTTAGGGAAATAAAATAATATCCTGGAATGAAAGTAAAGGCATGGGAGCATTTATCAGCACTGTCACTTAAGAACATCAGAATAGTATTTTACCAGTTTCTTCCAAAACATCTTCTAGTTCCCTGTCACTCTGTGACCATTCCTGAGATTTGTCACCTGAAAAGAATGGTTTAGGTGTAGGAATCTCCCTAACATTCTCTTTTGAAGATGAAAAATATTCATTTAGTTTCTCTGCAATCGCTTTTCTTCCTTGAATGCTCCTTTAGCACAGAGGTCGTCCAGTGACTCCACTGCTTGTTTGGCAAACACCCTGTTTCTGAGTTATTTTTAAAACAGTGTAGTTAGTTTGTATTAGTTTTTATGGGTTTTACTAGTTGCTTTTCAAATTCTTTTTTGGCCTTCCTAATTATACTTTTACACTTGACTTCCCATAGCTTATGCTCCTTTGTGTTTTCATCACTAGGATTTGGCTTCCAATTTCTGAAGGATGCCTTTTTGCCTCTAAATACTTTTTTTCTACGCTGTTTACCACTGTCGCATTTATATGATCCTCTTACTGTTTTTTGTTTGTTTAATTTCTGGCAAGCATTTGGTTTGATCCATTATTTTGAATCAGTTTCCTATGCAGCTTACAGGCATTTCACCCCTGTTACTGTTGTTTTTCCATTTTAGCAGCTTCCTCGTTTTTACATGATTCCCATTTTTGAAGTTAAATGCTCCTGTGGTGGGTATTTTTGATAATTTCACCCCAACTAGGAGCCATTCAGCTATATCCATCTCTTGGATCAGCTATTGTGAGCTGAGTTCCCCCTAAACTGAGCTGCTGTGCAGCCTCACACGAAGCTGTAGTGGCCAGAGAAAGGAGCCCCTCCCTGCCAGCCTCAGCCTCTTTAGCTGTGCCACTGAACTGTCACAACTAAGGAAAAGAGACCCCTTCTTGTAATCTCCAGCAGGGATTCCACCCAGGTAAGCCCAACTTCTGACCCCATGCCCCACCTTGAGCCTATACCCTCTCCTGCACACCAACCCCTGGTCCTGAGCCTCTCCCCAAACTTGGATCACCCTCTCTGCACCCCAAACTGCTCAACCCTAACTTAGATCCCACTCAGCAAGCCGGAGCCCTCACTGTCTTGCGCCCCAACCCTCTACTTCAGCCCTGACCCCCACCCCCACATCCACTCTCAGATCTTTTGGTCCCACTCCTGCCATGCGAATTTTGTTATGTGCCCCAATCTGAAAGTGATGTCACACATCACCTCTACATTGGTGCATATAAGAAAATTCATGAATCATTTAGGACAAACCAAAAATTGCTTTTCCTCTTGTGGATGGATACCTCTAGTAGTTGCTCCAAGAAAGTTATTAATGGTGAGTAAAAAAATTATCTTTGCATCCTATCCTGAAGTGGCATGATTCCAGTCAATATGGGGATAGTTAAAATTGACTCATTATTATTTGGGTTTTCTCTTTGGATAGTCTTTGTAATTTCCCCTGCCTTTCCCGGTTACCATCACCATTCTGGTCAAGTAGTTGGTAGTTGCTCTACTATTATTGTTCAAGTTTGAAATTATCCATGGAGATTCTATGGTACGGTCCAATTAATTTAAAATGTTTATTATAGTTGACTGTGACGGGGCACCTCCGCCCCGCACTGACTCACGGCCCCGGGAAGCCCTCTGGGCCCGCCGCAACGGGGAAGCCCTGCTCTTTCCGGGCTGCTCGGGCACTGTTAGGCCGGTGCCGCCTGATGACATCACTGACGGTGCCAGCAGAGAGAGAGAGAGAGGGGCCATGGCCCCGCCGAAGGGTGGCGTCCCTGGGTGGACGTGGCCATACAGAGGCCGCCCTGCGCGGTGATTGGTGCCGCTGGATGGGTACGACTTTTAAAAGTGCGTCAGTGCCACGGGCGGGGGGGAGCCAGAACCACCCCGGAGTCGGGACCCGGGAGGGGCGGCCGGGGTAGCCAGCACCCTGGGCAGCCGCAGCAAAGTGCGGCCTCTTGTCCGCGGTAAGCCCCACGATAAGGGGGCGGAGGCGGGGACGCACCCATAAGTAAGGGAGGAGACAGAGTGGAACGGAAGAGGGGAGGGAAGGAAGCAGCCCAGGGCGGAACCCTGGAGTGGTTGGCGGGCTGACGAGTTACGGTACCGAACCCCGTCAGTCGGACCAGTTTCCTCTTGATCCTAGTCCTTAGGGCCCTGGGCTGGGGCCCGTGAGTGAGGGCGGTCCCAGGCCCCCCTTCCCCCTCCTCCGAGAGTGACACAGAGGAGGACAAAGACTGCGTTAGGGGCCTGATCCCAATGCCACAACTGCTTGCCTTTGGGGTGTGACGCGTGTGGACAGTCACATTGACTGTATACTTTGTTTCACATATCCTGCCATTCCCTCACCAGCACAACATACTCTGTCATTCTTATTTTATATCCTGGTATCATCATGTCCCATTTATTATCATAGTTTCACCAAGTTACTGTGATGCTTATTACATGAATATCCTCATTTAATGCAGGCACTCAGTTTCACCCATCTTCGTCTTAAGACTTCTTACTTTCGTATACAGCAGTTATACAATTTGTCAAGATTTAGTTATCTGCCTTCATGGGATATAATTGAATTGGTCTCTTTTTCATTTGATTTTCTTTGGTTCCTTCCTGTACTTTATCAACCTCTATCCTCTCCTCTTTACTAGGCTAGATATCTTCTAAATGTCTAGAATATCTCCTTTAATCAATTTTCCCATGCAGAATGTATCTGTCCAAACTCTGTGCTCCTCTGCACCTGTTGGCTTTCCTCATAGCCCCTAATTTAAAACCTCTTCTGCAACATTTTAATTTCACATGCTAGTATTTTGGTTTCAATTTGGTGAAGGTGCAGCCCATCTTCACTGTATAGACGCTTCCTTTCACAAAAGGATCATGTCAGCCGATGGTCAGGGCAGTGTGTGGTGTGTGTGTGTGTCAACTGCTAGGACACAGGGTCCCTTCGCAGCGGGCAACCTGTGAAGGCTGACGGGTGCCCCAGGAGTCTGTCCCATGGAGGCAACAGGACCCAAACACCCAGTTCTACCTGTGTCTGCCCCTATGACTGTCTGGAGTTCTTTTAATTGTGTTTTGTTCTGTTACAGCAACAGGAGGAGTCAGGTTAAAGCTTAAACAGTTACAGGTTTATTAAAGAGACTTATAAAGCATATGGTTACAATGGCTATTGTTTACTTCTTAACTGCTAGCAAATACAGGTCTTAAAGATGGTTAAAAAGGAAGATAGAAAGTAATGGTACCAAGTGACTGCTTAATCTTTAAAGAGCTCTATTCTATGCATGCACTAAAACAAAAGGACACATACAGGTACAATTTTTACCCCCTTCTGCGTCTCTCAATTCCAGCGTGTCAGGCCAGGACTGGTCACTCAATTCCCCGGGAAAGACGAATACGAGGCTGTGTGTCCTTGTTTGGACCTCGTGAGGCAATTACCTAACCCGACCAGCAGGTAAATGATAGATTGACGCTCAGAGTGAGTGTGCTGCTGGACCCATCTTTATACCTGTGGGGTCACGTATTCTCTTTCTTTCTTATCTATGGTGCCAAATTGTGCTGGGTCATCTTTGTGATGCCAGTTCTTACAAGGGAGTTGTGAACTTAATTTACACTTGTAAGAGAGATAACTAAATTGGGAGTACTGGGCATTCTTTTTTTCAGAGGGAGATTCCTCTCCCAGGGTCGGCTGTGTGATCGTATCAACATAGGTGCCAGCCAAGGGCAGTTTTCGCAGCCTCTAGGTCAGTGGATTGGCTTGCTCACCCTCTCTTATCTGTGTTTACAGTTATCCAGCATGTCCGGGCCTCTGTCAAGGCATCAAAGACTATGGTGATTTTATTGCTCTCTGTGTCCTGTGTGCTCCAGGCATCCTAGAGGGGCAAGCAAGATGGATGTGACGGGGGGGGGGGGGGGGCGGGCTCTGTCTGGCTACAGATCGTCAGTCCTTAATTAACCTAAACCCTCCTCTCATACCATCCCCCCCATTGTCATCTGATTCCCATATTGAGAGAGCCAGTCTAAATGGCTCTAAATGTGGAACTGAAAGCATTTCAGAGAATGGAGTCATAGAGGCTTGGGCTTTCAGCCATTATCAGTAGCAGAAACTTGGTCTTCAAAACTTCTTTCTTTTCCCTATGTTGTTGATACCCACATATGCTACAACAACTGGATCCTTCCTAGAATGTCACATAAGTCAATCTATTTATATTTCTAATAATATAATTCCCCATTGCTGTTAATTGTCTCTTCCTAATAATAAAGGTTCTCAAAACCTAGATTATTTCTATCTGTTCTATCTTGATGATGATCTGCTTATAAAAAGTACATGGGATTTTTTTTTCGAGGAAAAGGCAATATGCAACTTTTATTGAACATACAGCATAGAAAGCAGTATGTTCATTTATTTACACACATACACATTGTTTTGGTGATATTAAAGTTACCAATCTGTAGCTGAGACCAATCTAATGGTCAGTTAGATTGGGTCTGAGTAGAGAAGCCAGGTTATGTTGGTTGAGATCTGATGCTTTGAGTCTTTTCAGGATGAATCTAAAGTTCCGTGATAAAACACCCCATATTTATAGTAGTTCTTCCCCCATGCAAACCTACAGATTTTGCTTCATTACATTATAACTGGTTATTTTCAATTTATTTTAAGTGATTAAGTTTTTTTATTGTTATTTTCATTGACATTTCAGATGACTGTCTTTGGGAGTTGCCACGTTTTGCTTTTGGTTAGATTTTGTTATGTTCTGGTTATATAAGTGCTCATTTCATCTTCTAGGTGGTTAATTTCCCCCCCTGTTAGTCATTAGGTGCAATGGGTACATTTGATATTCTTTTAGTGCTTTTAAGTCTCTTCCTCATCCCTTAACTATCTAGATTCAGCCATAACCTTTACATTTATTTCTTTTCATGTACACGTTCCTCATGCTCACAAATACAAATTACACCGCTTTTTTTAAAACACAAAAATAGTAGAGCACAATCTAAGAATGTAAGATAATTATTACAAAAATGTTCACACTATAAAAAATGACTACAATTTTTCCATAATAAACAAATACCGAACAGTTAACATGTGCCCATAATGAATTACAAAGGTTTGTCTAGTTTTCTGTTGCTCTACATCAGCGTAGGCACAGGCAGCTTACCCAATGCCTATCTAACAATGGCACTAGGCTGTTTCTTTCCATTAATTAAACAAAGATATCTGGCAGGGTCCAGCTAAACATAATACATTATTCTAAACATTCTATATGATATGCTTTACATTACACATATAATACTGTATAAATTATGCAAAAGTTACATTTTGGCTACAATGTTCCCCTTTCTCTGAGACTTTCATTGTCTCAACACCACAAAGACTGTAGAAGATGGGATGGAACCACTCTATTATATCCTTGATAGGCCCCTTAATATACCACTACAGCTATGTTAAACCTGCATACTTTCCTCCACAGAGGGCCTTGTAAGCTCAAAATGCTTTGGCAACTTTAATGATGAGCATTAATATAAAAGTTTTCATGTCAATTAATGTAGATATAGAATTTTGGACTGGTATATTAGAAGAAACATGGCACTGGAAGCATAATTTTAGTCCATTCTCGCTATCTTTCTTTGAATATTTTCAGCACTGGGAAATTAAATCTATTGATCCTTGGGTTACTTAGTTTATGAAACTCTAATAACTGAAGCGGCTGGATCAGATTCAGGTCTCATTTACACTAGTGAATAACTGAAATAATTCCATTAAGAGGAATTACTGCAGGTTTACACCAGTTTACTTTTATAAAAATCTGGCCCAAAGATTTAATTCACACCCCCAAACGGAAGGCGAAAACTTCAACATTCTAATGATGATGATGATGGTTTAATTATTGTAGCAACACTCAGACACCACATCTAGGATTGAAAACCCCTATATATAAGCATATAGTTGGATAGGATCATTTTCCCGCAGGAGATAAAATCCAAAATGGTATTTACAGTGGAGATTTTCAAAGGCTCAAATGGCAATTAGGTCACAAACTTCCTGTCACTATATCCTGCTAATTAATCAGATTCAGTAATAGCAATTAGAGTCTTAGGATATGTCTGCACTGCAAAATTATTTCCCAATAACTAGCACTGTTCCAAACTAACTTAGTCTACATCTACACAGCAGGCAGTTATTCAAAATAGTGTCAAAATACTGTCCAGCTGGAGGACTTCTTACTCCGACTCCTGTAACCCTCATTGTATGAGGAGTAGGGGAAGTCGGAGGAAGAGTGCTCTATTTTGAAATAAGTGCTGTGTAGACACTACCAATTTCAAAATAAGCTCTTTCGAAATAAGATATGCAATGGACGTAGATCAATTTGCATAGCTTATTTCGAATTAAGTCCTGCAGTGTAGATGCACTCCTAGGCTGTGTCTAGACTGGCCAGTTTTTCCGGAAAATCAGCCGCTTTTCCGGAAAAACTTGCCAGCTGTCTACACTGGCCACTTGAATTTCCTCAAAGGCACTGCCTTCCTACTGTAAGAAATCAGTGCTTCTTGTGGAAATACTATTCTGCTCCCATTCAGGCAAAAGTACCTTTTGCGCAAAGCTTTTGTGCAAAAGGGCCAGTGTAGACAGCTCAGATTTGTTTTCTGCAAAAAAGCCCTGATTGCGAAAATGGCGATTGGGGCTTTTTTGCGGAAAAGCACGTCTAGATTGGCACGGACGCTTTTCCGCAAAAAGTGCTTTTGTGGAAAAGCGTCTGTGCCAATCTAGATGCTTTGTTCCAAAAATGCTTTTAACGGAAAACTTTTCCATTAAAAGCATTTCCGGAAAATCATGCCAAGCTAGACACAGCCCTAGAGTTTAAGGCCACCTAATCTGGTTTCCTGTATGGCAACTAAACTCCTGTCTCCCCCTGTATGAATAATATGAATAATCCACAGGAATTTAGCTATACAATTACCTTTAATGTAACATTTTCATTCTATAGAAATGTGTACCTTGTTTGTTTTATTTTCCTCTTGATTTATTTTTCAGTTTTACATGTTTTATTTTAATAATCCAGACACAAAATTTCCTTTTCAATGTGTCACATGAATGAAGTTATAAGCACTAGCTGAACACATACAACCAAACTTGTCCCTGTAGTAATAACTCATATTGAGTCAAAGGAGTTTCAGTAGGGATGGATTTGGCCTATAAATATCTTCAGCATACTTACTTCACATAAAAGTCCTGGGGCATATTCTGCCCTTGTTACCTCATATATTCTCTCTCAAGTGGGGTTTCAACAAATAGAACTGTGGTAGAACTGGATTCCTAATAGGCCATATTCCATCCATGGGCTTTAGAAACAATATCTTGTCAGATAGCCCAGTGGACAAAATATTTGATTTATATTACAAAGGAAGTAAGTTAAAACTCTTTTTTTGCTTTGGGCTAAGGAACTAATGAGGAGGGAGGCAATAATAATCTTTTGTACAAATATTTGATTCATGGCAATGAATGTAAGCAGAACAGAATTGTTTTGATATGACTAGAACTAATGGGGTGAGATTAATACTTTAATTTTGGAAGACTTACTTTTGGAAACACTTTTTTTGGTACTAAGATTGATTAAACTGTAGGACCCTCTCCCCAGAGCTGTGGAAGGAGCCCCATTGTTTGGGATACACACTAAAAAACATGCAAGAAAAATGGAAGATGTGCAATGTACGAGCCTGCATTTCCTGGAAGATATACAATGTAATGGAGACCTCTCCATCACTAACTTCCTCTACACTATATGGTAGCTAGAGAAAAACATGAGAGCTGTCTGGCATTCAGTAACATGCACTGCAGCATTTAATAGCACTGTCTAACATTTAATTAGCCAACACAGGGAGCAGCATGGTGGCATGTTTGTGTGAGGAAGACTTTCATTGTATTGATATGGCATTCCCAATCATGGGAGAGGAGCCTGACTGGTGTAAAGTTTCAAGATTAGGAGAGAAGCTGTGGGGAGGTAGGACAGGAATTAAGCTAGCCAAGATGTTCTTCACAACTGCTATGTAGACAATTAAGATTGAAAGGTGCCTATTGACTCTCTCGGAAAATACTGCTTGTGTCTTATGTAATAAGCAATTAATTTTTAAGATTCGTTATTTCCAGAGATGTTTTTAAATGCAAATATGTTTAAAGCATCTAATGTACCACAATATTTTTTCCTTTTAAAAAGAAACCTGGTTTTCAGTTATACATACTCAAAGATATCAGAAGCAATTTGCAGTTTTAACACTAATGAAGCCTTGCAATAGTTAGTGATTTTTGCTTTAATTAAAAAATTAATACCACACACTTTTGCACCTTAAACTGTCTGCATTTGAGCATCTACACCAGGCATGTCCAAAGTCCGGCCCGCGGGCCAATTGCAGCCCATGTTCCGGTTTAATACGGCTCCACAGGTAATTTGGCAATATCTATCATTTATGGCCTCCAACGAATTAATATGTATTGAGATGAATACATTGTAAAATCTCAGTTAATGTCGGTTGGTCTAAATCAGTTATTAATATATTTGGACACAACATGTATACTTGGTGTTATGTTCCTGTTCATATTTTTTTAACTTAAAAGTTGACAGACAACCTTTATTACCAATAATATGTAATGTACTTTACAATGTTCCTGACATATTTCAGCTTCCTGGATTTTTTTTTCATCTGGCCTTCAGATATGAAAGGCAGAGTGATTTAACACCTGTTTAGATTTGTCATCCATGTGACAAATGAAAAGTATGTTGTTTGCAATAAACTTTGCATAAAATAGTTAATTTGCATTTAATTTTAATGGTTCAAAGAATGTCAGGCAAAATGGTCGGCCCTCACGCATGTTCACTTCATCAAATCTGGCCCTCTTTGAAAAAAGTTTGGACACCCCTGATCTACACAGATTTTTTTTTCCTAAAAAATAGGCTTTATATTGGAAAGTTGAATAAAAATGTCGGAATTTGTAAATTGAATTGTAATAGCACCATAGTTTCAGATAATAAATCCAGAGGCTTTTGTTTAGGTATGTTAGGCTGGCATTTGAGAAGTAAAACTGTACAGCAGCAAAAAATCTGCAGTGGAATTAACCACAAAAAGCTTCTCTGAAATAATACTGAAATTCACAAACATGACAAGATAATGAAACCTATTAATGACAACTAACAAAGGAACTTTTTAAAAAATAGCTATTACGGGTCTAATGCAGCATAGTAGTCAAACATGTACTTAACTTCCACTGAAAGAAATGTTCCATTACCTTTGTTGGGTTTTAAGCATGTGCTTAGTGCTGAATCTGATACATAAAGGCAGCTGCATAAAATGATGCAATTAACATGGCGGGAACTTCTTGGAGAAAAAAAGGCTATATGTAATGATTGTGTTAATTGAGGTCATTTAAAGAAGCAAGCTGTGCCCACGAAAGTCCATGATACCTCTACATGTTTTGTTAGTCTTTAAAGTGCTACGAGACTATTTGTTGTTTTTTTAAATTTTTCCTGTACAAACTAACTCGGCAACCACGTGAAGCTTCTGTGTTAATCTAGTTCATCTTCCTGCATAACACTGGCAAAAGAACCCCGCACAATAATTTTAGCATCAAGATCATAACTTCTTTATAAGATTGTTTATTGTTTAGAAAAATATGCGGTCTTGATTTAAAGAATGGCTGTGATAGAAAATCAACTAGGTACAAATTTGTACTCTGTCTTATCTGAATTTTTCTAGTTCAGCTTCCAGTCATTAGTCTGTTATGACTTTGTCTGCTACATTGAAGAGCCATTTAATGTGAGAAATCTATTCTTCACATAAGCATTTGTAGACTGTAATCAAGACATCTCCCAATCTTCCCTGGGATAAATTAAATAGTTCGAGCTTCTTTAGTCTCGCTCTATTGAGGTCTGGGAAACATGCTTCAATCACTGTTGTAGCTTTTTGGCATCTTCTCCAATTTTCAACATTGTTTGGGAAGTGCAGACACCAGAAATGGATAAAGTATTCCAGTAATGGTGTTATTAATGCTGTATGAAGTATTCTCTCTTCTTGCTTGATATTTTCTTGTTTATACATTCAAGGATCACAATTGCCTGGGTGGAGCAGTGGGATATCAGATGCTCATGTTCAGTTGGCTATCTGTCAGACGTTACAGAATGGGTGGGGAACCTGCATCCCAGGCCAATACTTCCCACAACTCCCATTGGATGGGAATATTTAAACACATCAACTGGGAGCTGTAGGGCTCTGTACCTGTGGACACTCAGCAATTCAACCATCTTGCAGCCCACTAATAGCTAACCCTGATTAAAAGCATGTAGCTCATGGGCCAGAGGTTCCCCACCCCTACTTTAGTGTCACTGCGTTCCAGGATCCCATGATGAATACAGTATGTATGGAATGAAGTTTCACTGGCTATTGGGACAGCTGACTTCAACTAACAGATGACCATTAGAAGAGATTTCACTGAAACTTAGCTGAGGTTGTTGTAGACTCTTTTACTAAGCATTGTTGCAACACATACTGGATTGTCTTGCCATTTAGCCATTGGCAATATTTCATCTGATGTTAGTGGTAGCATGTGATCCTTAGTAATCTTTATATGATGATTAGGGGACTGGTTTTGTACAGCACCCAATTCATCTTTGAAGCTGATAAGTCTGGTGCAATGAAACTGAATTCAGGAAAAAATAATTTAGTGTCAGTGGATTAACTGAAACATAGAAAAAACCCTAACACGTAACATGTAGGTGGTGACTGTTAAATTTAAAAGCAAATACAGAAAGATCAAGTTACGTCTGGAGGGTTAGTTGCCAATTTGAATAAGTAAGATGATTTCACCAGTTAAAATACATGTTGACATTTTAGAGTGTAAGCCTGTTATGCCCTGCAAATGTACCTGTTAAAATTACTTATCTTTATAATTTGCAACCATGGAGCACTAGTTAATAACAAAGGCAGTTGAAAATTGTTGAAAAATAGTTTATGTGAAAATGAATTTTAAAAAAATGAGTATAGGTTGAACCTCTCTAGTTCGGAAATTTCTTGTCCAGCAACATCAGTGGTCTGGCATGATATTAGTTAGCCAGATGTTGACTACTTATGGGCATGGCCAAGTTTTCTGCAATGCTATAAAGTTTGTTTACAGCCACCAGTCCTGGCTCTCAGTGTTCTGTGCTGTTATTTCAGTCTAATTTACCCCTAAACGTCTTCTAAGATCACAGTAAGCAGTGAAAGTGTTGGTAATGCTGCTAGACAATATTGACCTCCTGTGATTCGGCAAACTCTCTGGTTTGGCTCCAGTCAGGTCCTGAGGGTGCCAGAATGAGAGGTTCAGTCTGTATTATGGGACTACGCTGATTGGTCAACTTCAAATTAAAAAAAAATTCTGTCGCATTGTTCAGTATTGATTGAGTTTGATCATCAGTTAACATCATCTTAACACTTCTCTTTATTTGTCTCAGAGGGGTAGCTGTGTTAATCTGTAACTTTAGAAGCAATGAGTAGTCCTGTGGCACTTTAAAGACAAACTAACCAACCAACCAACCAGCAAACAAATACATAAATTAGTATCATGAGCTTTCATGGGCAAAACCCACTTCATCAGATGAGCTCTTTATTTATGTATTTCACTGTTGAACCTCTCCTACTTTTTTCCTTTTCTCCCTCTTACCCACTGTGCATTCTCTGTCATGGAGCTTTTTAAATTTGCGTTTGGTGCTAGGTGATGTTTTTAGTTGAGATTTATTTGCTTTTTGGTTTGGTTTGGGTTAGGTTGGATTTATTATAGTTCTTGAGCTTTTTCTACTTAGTTACAGATTAGTATGCTTTTCTTCCCCTGTGTTCTGACAATGTCTTTGGGATATTGAGAGTGTCATTAACCATTTTTTTCTGGTCACCTTAATTATGCAACACTTCCAACAAAACTGTCCTGTCAATCACATGAATTGGGCGGGCTACCCTAGGCCCTGAGGACTTTTGGGGGCCCTGAGGCAGCTGTCCCAACCGTCCTATGGATGGGAGGGACCAAAGGATTACGGGGCCTGGCAAACAGCAACAAGCAGTGTTGCCCTGCTCTGCATTCAGTACATGGGTGGCGAGAGCTGGAGCAGCCTGGGAGCCTGCTCTGCCCTGCTGCTCCACCCTCCCAGCCTGCTGCACTCGGCTTCTCCAAAGCAGCAGGATGCAGAGCACCCTGCCCCAGGACACTCTGCTTCCCACTGCCACAGAGAAGCAGGGTGCAGCAGGCCCAGAGAGGGTGCCACAGCGGGACAGAGCATGCTGCCAGGCTGCTGTAGCTCCCACCGCCTGCTGGGCAGGGCCAGGGAGATGATCAATGCTTCCTCCATGCCAGGTCCCCCATAACTCCTCAGGTCACATTGCTTGGGGGAAGTGGGGAGACGCACAGGTGGGGCTTGGACAAGGGCTGGAGCAGGGTTGGGGATGGGACCTGAGGTGGTGGTTGTTGGTGGTGGTGGTTTCCTGGATATTTTAAACAAATAGTGTATTTTGAAAAGGTAGGGACATCACCATTCTGAGGTAGTGCAGCAGTTGGCCACCTGGACCCAGCATTATGAAGCGGCAAACTATCTAGACATTAAAAGGTTAGAAATTTCTGGAAACCATGTCCTTAAGATAACTTGATCTGGCTTTCGAATGAAAAAACCATCTTGTTTGACTAGCAATCTTGCTCCTGCAAATATGCTCCTTATGGAGGAGGCATAAGGGAATCTACAGGGATATTCAGATCTTCAAGATATTCTGTTGCCATTAATTTCCCACTACTAGAGTTACCTGTATCCACTTTTGTGTTACAAGCTCATATACCAGCAATGTCATGGCAATGAATACTATGACATCTGCAGTTATTCTGAATAGCTTCACTGCTGGCTGGCAATACTGTGCAAATCTCATTTGTGTTGTTGTAGAACTGCACACCCCTGTACTTACATAGCAAGAAAGAGTCTGAGTTGTGCATTGGGTTGCTACATTTTTTTCAGTGGATTTTTTGTGGGTGTTCATTCAAGTGGTAGCAAATCTGACATTTAAGAAATGTCAAATTCAGTTATATTTTTACTATAGGGCATATAAATGGGGCACTAAAATAAAGCCCTCCACTATCATTATTATAGGTTTCCCATTACTGTGTGAGTTCCAAGCTCTCTCTTTTGTACCAAAATGAAGATAATCTGAAGAGTGCTGATATTGTTTCACCCTGGATTTGCAAAGCTGCTTTGTGTTAAAGTGAAATGTTGTCAGAGAAAGGTGATTGTGAATCAGTAGCATTTTCTAATCATTTTGGCATCATTCCAAAGAGAGCCATGCTATTCTTTTCTAAGTCTCAAAATATTTTCCAAAATGAGAGTCACAGCATTTCTTCAGCAAATATTGTGAATCTTGATTGTGCAGAAATAGGAACTAACTAGTACAGTGAGATGCTCTTCTGCTAGATATAAGTTTTTGGATGGGGGCCAACAATATTTTAATCTGAATTTACCTCTGTGATGCAGTGTGCTACAGTATTCACCATATGGAGATGTCTAGATTAGTGGATTATGAAAGGAAAAAGATTAAGCAATATCTACAGATCTCAAACTCAGTAGAAATCCTGGTGCATCAGTCTTACAAATATGACAGTTTTATTTTCTTTTTTTTTTAGAGCCATAGTTATATATATGCCGGGGAGGGAGAGGATGATGGCAAGGAAGGACAATAAAACTGCTTTCTAGAAAAAGAGAAATAATATAATCTCTTCTTCCTCCCTTTCATTTCTGTAGTGTTTCTTTTTTCAGAGAAGAGATGTAGCTGCTTTAAAATACTGCAGTAGTCACTAAAGGCTAGCAAGTGCTCAGGAAACCACACGTATTATATCATTTATAAGTAATCATATTCATCTTAACCTTTTGAACTCCAATAGTAAGTAATTTGGGCAAGGGGTTAATCCCATTAGCTTCTGAGTTTTTGCATGGCAAGTGAGTCAGAACAGAGTTTTGTTTTAAAATGCATTATATCACCTTTTGTGTTTGAAAAATTGGTGAAAAAAGTGGGCAGGTTGTCAGCTTTCCCTAGAAAACACTAGAAATCACCACCCTACACAACCAACATGGCAGTACAATAACAAGTTGATTATGTGTAGTTCCCCCCCACCCAGGGGTCTAGCAAACACCTATTCAGCCACTTTGTCAGGTGCACCTGGATAGTATTAATTGCATCTGAAGAGAGATCTAGGTGGTGGCTGTGGAGACACAAGCTGTCCTAACCTGCACTAATCTTATTAATCCCCTTGCAGTTGTTCTACCATTCTATGATCCCCAGATTGCGTCATGCTCCATCCAACTCCCAGAACACTCCTGGACTGATGTCCTCCATTTTATTTCACAGAGGCCAGATATCCTATGGTCATTTAACAAAGACAGATTTCTAATCCCTTCCACACTGCTAAAAAAGTACAAAGGGCACAAAGTGAGGTGGAGAATTTGGACCAGACTGTCTGAAGCAGAGCTGACTGAAAAACTGAATTCCAATCTCGTATAAAATGTTGAATTTTGTAAAAACATGTTGTCTGAATTTGGGATGAAATTAAAAAACCTGGAAACTTTTTATGGGGCAGAAATTCTGAAAAATTCCTTTAGAAGTGTCAGCTTTTTGGCTGTCCATCTGTAATGTGCTTAGTTCAATGATTAATGGGAACCAAAACTATTAAAAAAACACAACAACTTAGCTTCAGAGATATCCAGTACCGGGATATACTAGGCACTAGTTGATATAGACTGATTGCTAAGACAAGATGTTTTTATTTATTTTCAAGAGGCAGTCCAACCCCTGAATGTTTAACAAACACTTAGCCAATGCAGAGCAGAATCAGTAACAGAAAATTACATAGATTTTAGAAGACAAAAGGTATCCAAACAAATGCACTCACGAGGGTGTACTCATGCACACATACACTAGATAAAAGCAAGAAGGCACAGCCGGGGGGATAAAACTTTCCTCATAAAAGAAAGGTAAAAAAAAGAATCAGAAAGCTTTACAGCTTAAAAATATCATAAAATAAAATACCTTGAGGGATAAATCACTACTAGGAAGTTGATGACCCAGAAGCTGTTTTCCCATACAAAACAAAAATAAAATCAACCCCAAAGAGGGCATATTAAAATGCTTAAGCAAGGCACCATGTTGAGAGATAACATAGGATTACCACTGAAGTGGAGGAAAGTTAAAAAGAAAAATTCCAAACAAATTAAAAGAAATACTATTATTATTCATTGTTTATTATAAATTGTCATAGTTTACTTCTCTGTTTCTAAGGATTATAGAGAAGAAAAACAGTTCTTGTCTTAGCGATTAAGTCAATAGCTTTATATTAAAAACTTGAGTTTAGATTCAAAGTACATGTGTTTTATCTCCCAGATATGATCAGGCTGAAAACATTTTGGAAGAAAGCAGCTTGTAGACTAATAATACAATCACTTAAAGCTGGTCAGAAAAATTCCAAATTTTGATACTGCAATGAAAACTTCAAACAGCAATGAAAAAAATGGGAATTAAATTTCCACTATTTACCCCATTTTTGACAAGCTGCTACAAACCTGTCCCAGAGTCATCACATTCCTGCCCTCTCTAAGCTAAATAAATGCTTTGAAAATTGTCATAAATGGAGATAACAGAGGAGAAGCTGAGGGAAAGATTCCAGCAACAAAAACAACAAGAAGAAACAAAATAATGAGATCCAAAGCAGACTTTGACTCCCTCAGAGAACTGATGGGCAGGATTCCCTGGGATACTTACATGAAGGAGAGCTGGCACTATTTTAAAGAAGCCTTATAAAAGGCACAGGAAGAAACCATCTCGATGCGCAGTGAGAAAAGCAAATCTGGTAGGTGACCAGATTGGCTTACCGGGGAAATCCTTGGTGAGCTTCAACACAAAAAGGAAGCTTACAAGAAGTGGAAACTTGGACAGCTGACTGGAGTATAAATATATTGCTTAAGAATTCAGGGGAGTTATCAGGAAGGTGAAAGTGCAATTGGAATTGCATCTAGCAATGGATGTGAAGGGTAACAAGGAAGGCTTTTACAGGCATGTTGGCAATAAAAGGGTGATTAGAGAGGATGTGGGACCCTTACTGGATGAGGGAAGTAACCTAGTGATGTCAGAAAAGCTGAAGTACTCAATGCTTTCTTTGTGTCTGTCTTCACAGACAAGGTCAGCTCCCAGACTAATGCACAAGGCAACGCAATATGAGAAGGAGGTGGACAGCCCTTGGTGGGAAAAGAACAGGTTAGGAACTATTCAGAAAAGCTAAATATACACAGATCCATGGGTCTGGATTTAATGCATCCAAGGATACTGAGGGAGTTGGAACATTTCATTGCAGAGCCTTTGGACATTATCTTTGAAAACTTGTGGAGATCGGGAGAGATCCCGGATGATTGGAAAAAGGCAAATGTAGTGCCCATCTTTTAAAAAGAGAAGAAGGACAATCCAGGGAACTAAAGACTGGTCAGCCTTACCTCAGTCCCCGGAAAAATCATGGATGGGATCCTCAAGGAATCCATTCTGAAGCACTTGGAAGAGGGGAAAGTGATCAGGAATACTCAACATGGATTCATGAAGGGCAAGTCATGCCTGACCAATCTGATTAGCTTCTATGATGAGGTAACTGGCTCTGTGGATATGGGAAAGACAGTGGATGTGATACACCTTGACTTTAGCAAAGCTTTTGATACGGTCTCCCATAATATTCTTGCCAGCAAGTTAAGGGAGTATGGAATGGATAAATGGACTGTAAGATGGATAGAAAGCTGGCTAGATTGTTGGGCCCAACAGGTAGTGATCAACAGCTCAATGTCAGGTTGGCGGATGGTTTCTAGTGGAGTGCCCTAAGGATTGGTTCTAGGACTGCTTTTGTTCAACATCTTTATTAATGACCTGGATTAGGGGCTGGATTGCATCTTCAGCAAGTTTGTAGATGACACTAAACTAGGGGGAGAGGTAGATACTCTGCAGGGCAGGAATAGGGTCCAGAGTGACTTGAACAGATTAGAGGATTGGACCAAAAGAAACTGATGAGGTTCAACAAGGACAAGTGCAGAGTCTTACACTTGGGATGGAAGAATCCCAAGCATTGTTATAGGCTGGGGACTGACTGGCTAAGTAGCAGTTCCGCAGAAATGGACCTGGGGATTACAGTGGATGAGAAACTGGATATGAGTCAACAGTGTGCCCTTGTAGCCAAGAAGGTTAATAGCATATTAGGGTGCATTAGGAAAAGCATTGTGAGCAGATCCAGAGAAGTGATTATTCCTCTTTATTTGGTTCTGGTGAGGCCACATCTGGAGTATTGTGTCCAGTTCTGGGCCCCCCACTATAGAAAGGATGTGGACACATTGGAGATGATTAAGGGGCTGGAGCACATGACCTATGAGGAGAGACTGAGGGATTTGGGTTTGTTTAGTCTGCAGAAGAGAAAAGTGAGGGGGGATTTGATAACAGCCTTCAACTTCACGAAGGGAGGTTACAAAGAGGGTGGAGAAAGGCTGTTCACAGTAGTGATGGATGGCAGAACAAAGAGCAATGGTCTCAAGTTACAGTGGGAGAGGTCAGGATTGGATATTAGGAAACATTATTTCTCTGAGAGGGTGAAGCACTGGAATGGGTTACCTTGGGAAGTGGTGGAATCTCCATCCCTAGAGGTTTTTAAGTCTCAGCTTGAAAAAGCCCTGAATGGGTTGATTTAGTTGGGGTTGGTCCTGCCTTGGGCAGGGGGCTGGACTTGATGATCTCCTAAGCTCTCTTCCAGCTCTATGATTCTAGGGAATTATTTCATCTTGATACATTATTTTGAGTTAATGCCTTCACATTTATTTCTAATTTCATTGTTAACTACACAGTTGAGTTTATTGGGCACAGGACTAGTTTCTTAGAAAAGTGTTTGTCAAAAACAAAGGGTAAGGATCAAGTCTGCACTTGCAGACAACCAGACTAAAATATATGCCACTTTTATCCATAATGGAGTACTAAAACCATAAGATTCACCTAAAAATGAAAACTTATGGGAAAGCAGCATGGTATGATGCTTTCTATTGCACTTCTTCCACCAGTTTGTTCTCCGTGAAAACCAAAATGCAGAAGCTGGAGTGCAATCTCAGTGCTGATTTTAGAAGATGGATTTTTTTGTGTTCTATGGCACAGAGGCAAGTTTTAATCTGAAGACTATGTGTAGTTTAACTTACAACTGGTCAAGAAGGGTGGCATAGGAGAGAAATGCCAACACCAAATGTTCCTTGGTGAGAAAATGAAACATCGTGACACTTTGCACCCTGAGCTAGTCAGTTTATTGACTTCCTGGACACTCATTAATGGATCTCCAAGTTGCTGTTTTGTTTCAGACCAATTCCACAAGCCAAATACACAGAGAAGGATTGGAACTTAACTTAATTCACAAGTTTAATTTTCATGCAAATGGTATGAATCATGATACCGGATGGTTCCCGCGTTATCAACCAACCAAACAATGAAGGTGCTATTGGTTCTTGATGTCTGTGTAGAATCTGGTGTTGGTCATCTTTCTTCCCAAGTGCACAGTAATGGTTCCTATCAGCCTCTTATAACTATTTAGTCTTTAAGGTGTTACTAGACTATTTGTTGTTTTTTAAGTTTTTCCTGTTACAGACTAACCCAGTTCCTCTGAAGCTTATCTACTCACTGTCTCTTTTTTCTTCCTCCCCTCCATTTTTTCCCTTCAATCTCTTCCCCCCCACCACTCCCCCTTCCCTTATTTATTCTTGGCTCTGGACTTCCAACACTCCAGTCATCTAAAGGAGTGGGTTGTGCCCATGAATGCTTATGATACCATCTACATGTTTTGTCAGTCTTTAAGGTGCTACTAGACTATTTGTTGTTTTTAAGTTTATTGGTAGATAGACTGTGTATTTAAATCATATTCATTCTAACACTTATATTTTGAATCATCTGTCCCTCCTGTTGTGTAACTATTAGCAACAAGCAAAGCCTAGAGATAGTTTTGGGTGCAGCATCCGTTCCTTTCAGATGAGAACTTGGCTACAATAATCCATGCATTTGTCATCACGGTTATTGAAACTCATTGTGAAGGCTATGCAGATGCTCTGTTTAGTACAGAATAGAGTTACCTGTATTCTCCATGCTCTCGCCATAAGCACAGAAGGCTTGGGATCAAGACTGGCTCTCACTTTCAAGGGTAGCACTGGCTCCCAGTCAGGTTCCAATGCAAGTTTATGGCTTTGTTCATAATTTTCAAAGCAATTAATGGAACAAAGATTCATTTTTTATTTATGACACCGCCCCCATGACAGCTGAGTCAATGCAGATCTCAAAGGCCAGGTCAATGCACGTGAGAGCTGCGGACACAGAAATTTCTGCCAAGGGGATTCAGCTATGGAACAATCAAAGGAGATCAAATGAATCCAGAGTCTGACATTGTTTATGAAACAAAGCCCTCCTCCTTAAGAAAGCCACGTGTCTCTCACAATCTAAATACCCCATTTACACTCAACCGCCCCATCCAAAAAAAAAAAAAAAAACTCTACCCCAAACAAAGTGCTAACCTAATAAAGGGATATTTCATTGGCACCCCACTAAGAGCTTTGCTTTCCTTTGCTATTGCTACTGATTTTATGTATGAAAGGAACTCAAATACTATGATGGTGGGCAGTAGTAGAAGACTTTCAGTTCAGTAGTAGATAGTTACAAAATTGGGTGAAATTTTGAATCAGTTCTTTGCTTCAAAACATATGTATCACTGCTGACTATTCAGATCTGTGCAAGCAGATTTGTATTAATTTAAGTAATAAGAGCTAAGGAAGAGAAAACAGTTAATCTTTTGCACATATTTAAGAAGTATTATGTGTGTATTACAGATTAGAAGACTGATATAAAACTGTAACCTTCACTTTAAGGCCTTACAGTACAATCCAGTTCAAAAAAGCATACAGGTACAGCTATATCATTACTTAGAGGTTTGCAGTTTAAGCTTATTGTTCTTCTTAATCCTTATTAACAAAGAGAATTGAAACTTAATCACCACCAAACCATGGTTAATATGTAGAGAAATATTGCCTATAGTATCTGGAACTTTATATTTTTTTGAGGATATATTACTTACTAGAGCTGTTCAAAGAGCTGGGAGTCATTTATTGAAAAATTCAATATGATTTTCTGTTAGTGGACTGATATTTTTCCAAAATAAATAATTTTTTAAGAAATGAACAATTTAAATGTCAAAGATGGAGGTTTATTGTTTAAAGCATTTGTCTTTGGTAGAATTTACCTAGCAAAGTTAAGAAGATTGAATTCTCTTCTGACATTCTTGCCACTTCCTAACTCCTTAATCTGCATTCCCAAAACTAAAGCTGCTTGTATGGTTTCGGTGAGGAAAGTATTATTTGCTTATCCATTATTCTTTCTGAAATGCTCCTCTTGAGTTTTCCTTTTCTCTTAATAAGTATGCTTATTAAGTGTGCAGGTGATACCAAGCTGGGAGGGGTTACAACTGCTTTTGAGGGTAGGGTCAAAATTCAAAATGATCTGGACAAACTGGAGAAATGGTCTGAAGTAAATAGGATGACGTTTAATAAGGACAAATGCAAAGTACTCCATTTAGGAAGGAACAATCAGTGTCACACATACAGAATGGGAAGCGACTGTCTAGGGAGGATTACTGCAGAAAGAGTACTAGGGGTCATAGTGGATCACAAGCTACATATGAGTCAACAGGGTGATGCTGTTGCAAAAAAAGCAAACATGATTCTGGGATGCATCAACAGGTGTGTTGTGAGCTAGACACGAGAAGTCATTCTTTTGCTCTTCTCTACACTGATCAGGCCTCAGTTGGAGTGTTGTGTCCAGTTCTGGGCACCATATTTCAAGAAAGATGTGGAGAAATTGGAGAAGGTCCAGAGAAGAGCAACAAGAATGATTACAGGTCTAGAGAACATGACCTATGAAGGAAGACTGAAAGAATTGCGCTTGTTTAGTTTGGAAAGGAGAAAACTGAGAGGGGACATAATAGCAGTTTTCAGGTATCTAAAGGGGCATCAAAAGGAGGAGGGAGAAAAATTGTTCTCCTTGGACTCTGAGGATAGGACAAGAAGCAATGGGCGTAAACTGTAGCAAGGGACATTTAGGCTGGACATTAGGAAAAACTTCCTTCCTGTCAGGGTAGTTAAACACTGGAATAATTTGCCTAGGGAAGTTATGGAAAATCTGTCTCTGGAGATATTTAAGAGCCCATTAGATAGACATTTATCAAGGATGGTTTAGATGGTACTGGGTCCTGCCATGAGGGCAGGGGACTGGACTCAATCACTTCTGGAGGTCCTTTCCAGTTCTAGTGTTCTATGATTCTATGACTCTGACCTGTCTTTGCCTTGCCCTTTTTCATTTATTTTAGTCTTCCTACTTTTTTCATGTATCCCATGCCCACCAATTGACTTCCCATTAAAGTATTTTATCTCATGTTAAATTATTGTGTCTCCCAGGTTTTTAATCCTTTATCTTTTCTCCTTTTATTCCTCCTTTACCCTATTTTTCCCTTTGGGATTTGCTTCTGTTCTAGTTCCTCTTTTTAGTAGGGTTCCCAGTTCCAGAATGCTTTAATTTATTTTTAAAGTGTTCTTAAGTTTGTAATGTAGCCTCCTTGTAGGCCTTCCAGCTACTTTATGAGCTCCAGTTCAATTGCTTTAAGGTGTTCTGCTAACTGGGCCACAAATTACCCTGTGTGCCACACCTGGCTCCTTAACTACTGAAGAAGCAAGATACCACACTGCTCTTTAAAGTATGCTCACAGTGGAGGTCACCTAAAAAGCCTACTTCTAAAGCTTCCAGATGCCCATGTTATCTTCTGAAAAGACAGATTTTCCAGCCAGCAGGATAAAAGATATCATAATTGAAGACATCAGTTAATTAGTGATGATTGCAAGGATGAAGGGAAGTGATTGTCCTTGGTTTCGTGGCTAGAGAGACAGAGATGGATGCTGAGGGACCCTGAAATTCATCCTTGGTGCCTCTGCAGAGGAAAGAGAGGGTCAAAAGGCTAACTAATGATCACCTGTGAAATCCACAGTGTGACTCAAGTCCCCTTAGTAATCACAGAGATTTACAGCTTATGTGGAGTAAGAATTCATGAGGGCACATGTGGAGTTGCTATGTGGGATGTCATAGTAATGACTATTAGAATGATGCCAGGGTTTCTCTGTGTGCCTCAACAGATTTTTCTGATAGAAATAATAGCCAATAGGCATCTAGTCATCTATTAAATAAACTGTAATTGTTAGCTTCCATCTGGTCTTTGAGGCTTAAATCAACAGGGAAGAAAGGAGCATGCAAATGTTCCATTCAGTCAGGAGAAATTTGCATAGAAATATCTGATTCCATGCTGATGCTGAACAATTTGGCAAAATCTGGTCTGGCAAACATCTGGCTTGAGAAGTAGAAGTATGTTAAGCTCTTGAAAAAAACAACTGCTCAGGTGGAAGACATTGACCTCCAGGGTCCAAAAGGCTGACTACCTTTAATGCTGGAGAGCATAAGGCTCTGGATAATAATGGAAAATCTTAGGAGGCTTGTTAGATATGGAAACTGATCACTGCTTTGTAAATTAAATTTTATTTTAAAAAAATGTCCTGATCTTGATGACTAATGTTTTGATTTTGATTTGTTTTGTTAAGTCAAAATATCAATGAGCCATTTGGGTCACATATAAACAGCAAAAAGTGCCAGACTTCACTATTTGTTTTACAAGATTGACGTAATGATAATCAAAGACTATTAAACACACCAAGGAGTTTATATCTCCAGCTGAGTAAATTGCTGAAGGCAATTGAGTGCATCAAAAAGCATCAACTTCCTTTCTGTAAGCAAAGTAGTTGGAGAGTCCAAAAAGATGTAAAATACGAGATGAAACTCCATGGCCCTGCACCGTTGGAAACTGACTGGTCCCAGGACAGGGGAGGTCAGTGCTGACTCCTCTGCTCCTGCCATGGGGCTTCTGCTGCCAGACCTCAGGGTGCCAGCGCTCTGTTCTCCCTAGTTGCACGAGGACTCTGCTGCCAACCTCCAGCCCACACCAGAGCTCTTCTGCTTTGGCGATATCACACGAAACTCGGTGTTGGATGAGCCACCAGAAAAATCCATTAGAATTATGAGAGTGACAGAAGAAAAAGCTGAATCCAAGTTTTGTTTTACCAAATAATGTACAGCAATACCGACTTCGTTGACTTGTGTAATTTCACTAAATCTTAAAATTCATTTTCTTTCCAGGTGGCAATTTGTGAGACCATTTATACCTTCCAAACCTACGGCTAACATTTTTTCAATTGGCTACAGTGTGTGATCAGTACACCACTTCTGCATTTAGGGAATGACTTTTTAAGACAACCAGTGCTATTTCTATTGTTGCTATGTTATTACATGGACTCAGCAAAGTTTTTTTTAAATCTGCCATAGTTTGAAGGTCAGTTTGTTAGGCTAAGCATACAAAGGCTCAGTGTCTTAGTGGTCCTTCTAAACCGTGTTGAAGTTCTCAAGGGAAATTATTTTTATGTGAGATTACTAGAACTCCTGCTTCTAATCATGGCTGGAGATGATGCTAAAATAGGGATTACAAGTAATTTATTCCTGACAATATCTTCTAGCTAAATTTTACAGGGCCAACCTAGCATAGGTCTCACTGCAGAATTACTATTAAATGGACAATTTTTCTTTTCTTTCATCCTCTACTCTGACATTCTTCACTCTACATTATTTATTTGTATTACCATAGTAAACTGAGCCTATATTGTGCTGAATACTGTACCAACACAACGAAAAATGGTCCTTGCTCCAGAGACCTCATAATCAAAGTGTAAGACAATAAAATGGACACAGACAGCTGAAATACAAGGAAACAAACTGGATGACATTGGTCTGCACAATGGACAGTGGTATCTGCACACCAGAATCTTACCCTTGTCAAGTTTTGTGTAGGCCTCAGAGTAAAAAGAGTTTCCAGGAGAGATCTGAAGGAGGATAGTGAGGTAGCTTTGCAGATATTTATGGACAGCGCCTCACATGTATGTATGGAAGAATGGGGAAAAGCGTGCCTACTTGAAAACCTAGCAAAGGGGAGTGGATGCTGGCATCATAAACTGCTTGGAGATGCATGTTGACAGTTCAATAGCAAATGAAGGATGACAGGTTTGAAAATGAAGACAAGCAGCTTGATGCAATAGAGAAGCAAGAGCAGGCGGAGGGTTGCAAGAGAAAAGTGACATGGTCAAAGCAATGGCCTAGGAATATGAACTTAGCAGAGCTATTCTAAAAGAATCTGAGGGGGATACAACTGTATTTCTCAAAGCCAGAGAGAAGGATATTGCAGTAACCAATGCATGAAGTGATGAGTGCTTGAGAGAGTTTCAGCTGCATAGATGGGTAAGAGAGGCTATGTCTTAGAGACGTTATGCAAAAAGAATGATCAAAATTTAGATACAGAACTATAGCTTGGATGTGCAGAGACAGAGGGAGGTCTGAGGTTATGGCCTGAGTAACCAGAAGGATGATAGTGGTGGTCACAATAAGGAAGAAAAAAGTAGGAGGGGAGGTCTTGGGGGACAAAAAAAACTAGCCTTCTTGAGCTTGGCCTGATTGCTAGACAGGCTGAGATTTTAGTTTGAATGGGAGAAGAGAGTAGTTGTCAGCATAGAACTGGGTTTGTGGTTTTTCATGAGATTACCAAGAGGAAAAGGGTGTGGGTAGAAGAAAAGGGGACCAAGGACAGAGCTCAGTAAAACTCGCACGTGAAATTATAGGGCAGATGAGGAGGATCCTGTACAAGACAAACTGAAGGAGTAATTAGAGGAGTACCAAGAGAGGATAGCATCATGGAAGCCAAGGGAGGGCAATATTTCTAAAGGGGGAGCATGATCAACTGGTGTCAGAGGTGGCTGACAGGACAAGGAGGATGGGGGTGGAGTACTGCTTCTGAGCATTAGCTAGGATGAGATCATTAAAGAGCGGTTAGAGCAGTTTCAGTGGAATATAAGGAGCAGAAGCCAGACTTGAGAGAACTTAAGTGGCATAAAAGGAGATGAACTCCAACAGGCAATTGTAGACAGATTAGAGATGAAGGAGGTTTTGCTGGAGATGTAAATGGGGAAAATTGAGGGGAGAAAGGTTCAGATGGGAAAGACCAGCAGATGCTTTTTCTTATATAGGTGCCTCTTACTCTCCACCCCATCCCTATCTAGTCACCCTATTATATTGTGAGCAGAAAGAGCCAGAGGCTCGTGTGACTGTACTGCAAGAGGAGAGGAGAACAAGTAAGGGTGCCTCTACACTGTACCCTTAGCTCAAAATAAGCTACGCAATTTGAGCTACACGAATTGCATAGCTTATTTTGAGTTCATTTCAAAATAGCTTTTTTCATAATTTGGTGCTGTCTACACAGTGCCAAATTTTGAAATAAATTGCTATTCCGGAACGTCCCTTAATCCTCATGGAATGAGGTTTACAGGGGCATTGGAATAGCATGCCCATTATTTAGAAAGCTATTTCAAAATAACAGGTGAACTGTCAGAAAGTGGAATAGCTATTTCAGGATACCCGAAGTATCCTGAAATGGCGCCTAAGGGAGCAGATAAGTGTGGGCAGGCGACAAATCAGGAGATAAGATGGGGTCATAGGATGCGAGAAGTGCTTAGGAGTGGATAAGTGATGAGAAACATCTGCATCTGTGTAAGGGATGGAGAGAGTTGCAGGAAAGCAAGGAGAAGAGAAGGTGAGCTGATAGGAGGTTGTATTTTGCACCTTTCTCTTGGAAGGAATCTGAGATTTCATGTGTGGAAAGAGAAGTAAAGGATTGAAGAGTGAGTGAAAGGTAGCAAAAGGGTGTGTAGGATCATAAGATGGGATTGATTTTTGGAAACCTGTCATCCTCATTATTACAACTGTGATCTCTACCTGTGTGTAACTGTCCCGCATCCTAATATAAAAGTAATCAAAATGAATTACTCTAGTGGGAAAGAGATGCTTTCCTTATTCAACTGTTTCTAATCTGGACTGGCAGTGGTTTTGCATCAGTAGAATGTATTCACTTTTGAATATAGAACCAGAGTCTATGTAGCCCAACAATTAGAATCATTGAACTAGAAATCATGTCATCTGGCTCTCCAGCTGAATAAGACCATTTTGATTTTGTAAGAAGGAATATAAGCAGTTGAACAAATATAGGTTTTCGCTATTTGAGCAGCATCAAAGTAGAGAAGAGAACTCATTGCATTTGGGAAGTCTGGATTTCTTTGCTTTAGTGGAATGATGTCATTAGCTGTCATGGAAGACAGTCTTACACATCAATAAATATTGGTCTAATATAAGTATGATCATGCAGAACAATCACACATACTCACACTGTCACAGAATCTTGTCTCCGAAAATGAGGAAGGAAAAGTTGTGCTGAGATTTCAGATGTGCATTCTGACACTAGCTAGGATGAGATCACCTCATCATCTCCAGTCTGATTCTGGCCTGCACCTCGTCATTTCCAGCCTGATTCTGGCCTGCATATTTATACCTGCTTCTGGAAATTTCCACTACATGCATCTGACGAAGTGGGTCTTTGCCCATGAAAGCTTATACTCCAACACTTCAGTTAGTCTATAAGGTGCCACAGGACTCCTCACCGCTATTGTGACACTAGAATTTACATTCCAGGACTAATTCGTCTAGGTTTAATTTTGATCTGTATTAGATGTTATCTTAATTTTTTCCAGCGCTTAAGATATTTAAGAGCATTATAGTGTGTGCAATTAAAGGAAACTTTCTTCTATTGTTGAAGAAAAATGCAGAGGTTTTAGAGATATTTATACCACTTTGGAGTATGTCATAGGATCATTTTCATTGTATTTTAACACAGCTGAGAATATTTTTAACATGTTGATTTTCCTCCTGTTTAACTCAGTAAACTCATTTATCACAATTTTAAACTGTGAGTGCACAGAGACATTTGCACTTCTCATTCCAAAACTGTGCTTATTTCTCTGTGTTCCTCACCCCATTCATATTTCTGCTATTGTCTGTATCAAAACAATTGACCTGATTCCTTTATACGCCTCATCCATAATCTTTCCTTAATGTAAATTATCTCACTTTTGATTAGTTACCATTTCATTTGGCTTATTGGCAATGATGTACTCCTTTTCCTTTAGGGTCTTCTTTATATGCATTCTCTCCTTTCACTTAAGCACTATAAATACAGTGGTTTGTTCATTTCAACTCTGACCCTTAGATCAGTCCTAAAAACCATTTTTGCTCTGTGTTTAACCTTCTGAAGCTGCATCATATCACTGCTGGGATCAGTATACAAGATTTATAACCATGTATCATTAGTGCAACGCTGGACATCAGAGGATCTACCTTCTCTTGATTTATAGCAAACTGTACATTTCTGCAGTGACAACTGAAGAAGACTTAATGTTGCTGGCAATAGTAAGTTTCAGGTCTGACACTGGGTTCTCAAAGTACAAAATAAGCTACATAAGCATCTGTCAAACACAAGCAATTTATTTTCTGACAGCTATCAGCTGTACCCCTTAACTAAAAGAACAACATGATGGGAAAAGCAGCATTCTTATATCCCTTCTTCTAGCCAGGGAACCCCGTTTCAGCTGCGGATGAAGTGGGAGACTGTCTCAGCTTCCAAGGTGTAGGTACCCAAAGCCCATCAGTGAGGTCCAAATTGCTGTGCTCTGGTGCAGCTTTAAATACAATATCTCTGCCTTGTTCTGCAGCTTGGAAATATCCGAGGGTTACTCATCACTTGTTGCAGTATGGCTCAGCTGTATTGCTTGTCCTTTGACTTTGTTTACATGATCAGTACATTTGGTTAAGCAGGATTCTTACCGGTATGTTCCCGCCCTTATCTACAATTCCTACAATTCGTTCTTGCTACAATGGTGTATGTTCCTAGAGGCTTGCTTCTGGCTCATCAGTAGTAGGGAAGTGGGGGGGGATGGGAAACGCGGGGAATACAGGCCTCACCACCCCTATACTTCACACATACAGAATTCTTCTGCAATTGATCCCTACATTTAATTTGCCTTTTCTCCCTTTCCACTCAACCATTGCCATTTTCCAAATATAGCTCAAAATGCCAGCATCAGGCAATATGAGACAAAATTAAAGAAATGAAATATATCCAACATTTGTGAAACCAACAGTTGAATGGTATGTGTATGAGAGGGATCTTTTCTTCTAACTCCAACCACCTTTGGACTTTTTTTTCACCTAATATCCTAACTTCAATAGAGTAGTTTTCTGTACACAGATTCTTTACAGGCCATGTATGGTCTGGATTCCTCATTCTTCTATTCTTCCACTTTTCCTGTGAGAAGTCCAATAAAGGCAGGAAAATGGTGTCATCTTAACTTATTATCCCGACTGACCTCTGCTTTGGAGAACTGAGATAGGGTTATATATTCTTAATGGTTCTCACTGGAATCAGATTTCTGGGGTTTCTTTGCTCAGTTATTTGTGGTTTGTGCCACGTAAACCACACACATTCTTGGGTCCTCTTGAAATATACTTTAGAACTCCTGGGCAATCTTATTTATATCAGGATTGCCAACATTTTAACTTGATTGCTTTTTTCTTTTGAAACAGACACTAGAGGTTGCTTAGGACCTTTTAGAGTCTTCCATTAGATGGTATTTTCAGTAAACCTGCATTTGAACATGGAATCCATGCCAAAGGCTCACAAGCTTCAGTTTTTATACTATCTCCTAGGAATCAGAGGAATTATGACTCATAAACTGCTTTATTGAACATGCATCATTGTACCATTTTAAAAGTGAGCACACAAGACCGACAGAGTAGCTTGTGATTGACGCAAATTCTCACCTGGAGAGTTAAAATTGTGCTATATGCTATACATTCAAATAGGCTGCGTCTAGATTGGCATGATTTTCCGGAAATGCTTTTAACAGAAAAGTTTTCCGTTAAAAATATTTTCGGAACAGAGCGTCTAGATTGGCATAGACACTTTTCCGCAAAAGCACTTTTTGCGGAAAAGCGTCCGTACCAATCTGGACGCGCTTTTCCACAAAAAAGCCATTTTCGCGATCGGGGCTTTTTTGCGGAAAACAAATCTGAGCTGTCTACACTGGCCCTTTTGCACAAAAGCTTTGCGTAAAAGGGACTTTTGCCTGAACGGGAGCAGAATAGTATTTCCGCAAGAAGCACTGATTTCTTACAGTAGGAAGTAAGTGCTTTTGCAGAAATTCAAGTGGCCAGTGTAGACAGCTGGCAAGTTTTTCCGGAAAAGTGGCAGATTTTCCAGAAAAACTGGCCAGTCTAGACACAGCCATAATGAAAAGATGATCCATGTTCCAACAAGTTTACAGTCTAAAGTGCTGAAAACTCACATGTACTGTGAATTATTATCGTTACGCTCACTGCACATCACAATGTGTGCCATTATTGTGTTAGTCTGTATTATTATCCCATCCAAGCGATTGTTCATTAAACTCTTCAGGGCAAGGAGTCTATAATTTGTCACTTTCTATTTATGCATAAGTTGCATGCACAGTTACACAATTTGAGAGACCATCCAGGGGAATTTTTTCTTTTACCTAAAGTCTTTTACCTAAAGTCTATTCTTTTCCGTCCATGTGTGGAATAAATTGTAATATGCATCATGGCATGTGTGAATGTGCACCAGTATAAACAAAAAACCTAGCTGTGGGCATTCGGCTAATCAGCTGGGTGACATTTGAACCTCTCCTGAGCGGCTGTACAAGCACACAGTTTACAGAGAACACTAATCAGAATGCTTGTGGGCTGTAACATAACCAGATGATAGACTCCTATTCCGTCCCAAGTGGATTAGTACAGTTCATGCATACTTGCAATTTCTGTATCCTTCAATCACTGCCCACGCTGACAGAATTCTATAGAAAAGGATTATAGGAAGGATGAAATAATTAATTTTATTTGACCCCAAAGACTTTTGCTGTCTCCTTACGTGAAAGTTGGATTGATTCTTATCAAGGCATACCAACCAATCTCTGTTTCAGCTGGACTGCTGACAATACCTTGAATGCTGACAGTATCTTGATGCAGTTAACTTTTGTTGGTGCTTGGTTGCATTCATCATATAATCTTTGTTCACATAATTTATTACATGGCATTACACCACCTTTTTGTCCACCAGCCTTGGGCTATTTCAGGGGATGGAGAGTTCTACAGCGTAACTTAGACAGCTCTGGGGACCTGTCTAAATGATGGTAGCATTGTCTAGAATCTTGACACCATTGGGTGTGCAGTCTCACCACCAACATGCCTGTCCAACACCTGGTGGTATTCCTACTCCAGGGCTTGCAATGGGGGTAGGGTACTCAGAAAATAGCTTTTTGTAGTCATCTACCACAGCACCTGCACCAGGCCAATCCTTCCCAAGGCAGAATTGTTTTATGGTCTCTTCCACACCACTGTAGTCCTTGTGTGGAGTTTAAATGAGCATGAGCAGGAAGGGGGATCTTGCCCATTGATATTCTGGGCAAGTGCTGTTGCTGAATATTTGTCTCATACGGTCATACCAATACCCCCGTACAAATTAAATACCACTCTCTAGGAGCAGGATTTTAATTAAATTGTTTTGTTTAGGTATGTTTTATTTTAGTATTTTAAAGTGATTGACATAGAGTGAAGAGTGCCACATATAAAATAAAACAATTTTAAAAAATCCTTCTTGCCAGATTTCAGTTTGTTACTCATTTATACAAAGTACTAAGGCTTGAGTATAATTTATAGTTTGACACTATAGGTCAAATATATGGTTAAAAAATTGTAATCACAAAAGAACTGCAAGACATGCTTTGTGCATTTTCTGTGGAATTGGCCATGTTTATTTAAAATCGCTCAAGCTTGGCAGTGTGTTAGAAAGCTCTATCCCTATTTATTTTGATAATTTGCATTAATCTGTTTTATATTCAAGGGAGGAAATGAGGTGGAATAGAAGGAAAGTTTCTAAATCTACCCAATATTTCATTCATACAGCTGTTCTGATATTAACTATAGTGTTCATTTTGTATCAGTGCTATAACCTATCCAGAAAGGGAAAATTTTTTTTAATGAACCCAAAATGCCAAATATTATACAAATGTCAAAAGTTCCATCTGTTAGGTTGCAATTCCAAATCTGCTGATTTAGTCATTCTTTCTTGTCTGAGAATTAATTGAATTTTTCCCAGGAGGCTTTGTCAACGTATTTGAAAATCAAAGAGTCTGACCCTAGTAGCTGCCATTTACTTCCACTATAATTATGTTGTTTAACTGACATCAATGAGAGGTGCTGGTGTTTGGCCACACTTAGGATCAATCCCTAATTGAACCTTATTTTTACTATAATATCTTGGAAGAACGTAGCTTTAAAAAATCAGAAGAAGGTCCTACCATCACCTCCATCAATGTGAACCTGGAGTATTACTACTGACTTTGGTGGAGTTATTCCAGATTTGAAGTGGTACAAGAGAACTGATTTTGAACTCACTGCCTTGTCAGAGCTTGCATTTTAGGAAGCTTTTTTCAAACTAATTAGAATGGAATATTTTTTGTCATGAACCTGAGGTCCATGATACAACAACGGTCAGTTCAAATATGGTTTTCAAAACAGAACCATGCTTTTTGAATTTCACTCCCATTGAGTTCAATGAGAGGTGTAGTATTGACTTCAGAGGGAGAAAAATTACACCAATGCTGGGCACTCTATAATACTTAAAATATAGTGAAATGTTCCAAGTAAAACCTTGATTCTCGCTACTAACTTCACTAAGGATTCAATCCTGCAAGATTCTGAATGTTTTGGCCTATACCAGCAAAGCACTTAAGCTAATGGAACAAATGAAGTGTATAAAGTGAAGTGTATGCTTGAGTGTTTTGCTGGATAGGGACAGAGTTCTCAGTATCTCATAAGATTGAGCCCTACAGATCTTTTATAAAGAGGATCATGTGCTAAATGAACACATTCTATTACTTAACGTTAGGGTTTTCTATGAGTGCTGACTTACTAAAATTATCCAAAAGCATTGAAAAAAGCAAGCTGACACAGAATATATATCACTGTACAGAATTATAAAAGTATATATACAGAATTATAAGAGTAATAGCTGACAATGGGTCAGTCTGTCTAGTCAGTATCACCATAACATCCAAGTGTTTTCTAAATATTTATAAATATGAATATCAATCTGTCTCTTCCTTCCCAGCTTCCACCAATACAGATTGCTTAGTTTAGAGATAGAGAAAGAGAGAGTGAGAATGGAGGAGCCATGAAAATAATTTAATTGGGGTAGCCAAGAGGAAGAAATTAGTCCTGTGCTTAATTGTGAACACAGGTAGTTCTGTCTTTTTGTTTCCTATGCTTATGTGAGTTCCGTAGTCTATATATAGCTTCTACACAAGTCCTTTCCACCTATGCTGATGAGAATCTTGCTACTGGTTAACACTAACTATTCTAATGTTATGGCAGGTCATGGTCAAGTTATCTCCCAGGTAGTTAAGATACATTCCTTGGGGGGGCTTTGAATATGAGAACAAGCTCTATATTCACTGAGGGACAGCAAAGTGAGCATCTCACAGAGATGCTGATGGGCTCCCATGTTATATATCAGTTGGAACTTTTTCAGGGTCCATGGATTAATTCCTAAATATGACTTAAAGTAATAATTCCGGTACTACAAAAGTTTTGATTATGAATTGGAACATTCCTTGAAACAGTTCAAAACAAGCGCTTTAACAAACATGCAGACAAGGGGGATCCAGTAGATATAGTATACTTAGATTTTCAGAAAGCCTTTGACAAGGTCCCTCACCAAAGGCTCTTGTGTAAATTACATGGCCATTGGATAAGAGGGAAGGTCCTTTCTTGGATTGAGAACTGGTTAAAAGACAGAAAACAAAGGGTAGAAATAAATGGTAAATTTTCAGAATGGAGAGGGGTAACTAGTGGTGTCCCCCAATGGTCAGTCCTGGGACCAATCCTTTTCAACTTATTCATAAATGAGCTAAAGAAAGGGGTGAGTTGGTAAAGTTTGCAGATGATACCAAACTGTTTAGGTTAGTCAAGACAGAAGCAGACTGTGACGGACTCCAAGAAGATCTCACCAAACTGAGTGATTGGGCAACAAAATGGCAAATGAAATTTAATGTAGATAAGTGTAAAGTAATGTACATTGGGGAAAAATAACCCCAACTATACGTACAGTATGATGGGGGCTAATTTGGCTATGACAAATCAGGAAAGAGATCTTGGAGTTATCGTGGACAGTTCTCTGAAAACTTCCACACAGTCTGCAGCGGCGGTAAAAAAGGCAAATAGGATGCTAGGAATTATTAAGAAAGGGATAGAAAATAAGACACAGAATATCTTACTGCCCCTGTATAAAACTATGGTATGCCCACATCTTGAATACTGTGTACAGATGTGGTCTCCTCACCTCAAAAAAGATATTTTGGTCTTGGAAAGGGTTCAGAAAAGGGCAACTAAAATGATTAGGGATTTGGAACGGGTCACATATGAGGAGAGGCTTAAGCGACTAGGACTTTTCTGTTTAGAAAAGAAGAGACTGAGGGGGGATATGATAGAGGTATCCCTGGCCTCTGTTTGTCAGAGGCTGGAGAGGGATGGCAGGAGACAAATTGCTTGATCATTGTCTTCGGTCCACCCTCTCTGGGGCACCTGGTGCTGGCCACTGTTGGCAAACAGGATACTAGGCTAGATGGACCTTTGGTCTGACCCAGTATGGCCATTCTTATGTTCTTATGTTTATTTTCAGTATGCTTTGTCATTCAGAATGTATGCAGTTTGGACCAGTATTGGCTGTTTTTAATAACAATGGGAAAATATTTATTTATACATAGTAGAATTTAATCTATGGTTTATGTAGGTTTGTTCTCCCCATCCAACCTGTGTTTTCGACAATCAAGAATTATCAAATAGCAACATATTTCTTCTGCTTGCAAGCAAAGTTCCCTTTCCTTTATAAACAACAAATGTATTATCTATAATTGACTTTTCAACTAATCAAACCTTATGCTAACTTCTATCAGAAGGGATGTGGTTTATCTTTTTAGTCCATGGAATATAGATGTTCTTTGTGGATATTACAGATCAGCTAAATAGATGGAATAAATGCTTGGAAGGTTTGCCACCACTCTACATCCATTGTCCCTGAGTTTCTGGCCATGCAAATCCATTGGGGTATGTCTACACTACCCCGCTAGTTCGAACTAGCGGGGTAATGTAGGCATATCGCAATTGCAAATGAAGCCCGGGATTTGAATTTCCCGGGCTTCATTTGCATAAGTGGGGCACCGCCATTTTAAAATCCCCGCTCGTTCGAACCCCGTGCTGCGCGCTACACGCGGCACGAACTAGGTAGTTCAAACTAGGCTTCCTAGTTCGAACTACCGTTACTCCGCGTGGAATGAGGAGTAACGGTAGTTCGAACTAGGAAGCCTAGTTCGAACTACCTAGTTCATGCCGCGTGTAGTCGCGCGGCACGGGGTTCGAACGAGCAGGGATTTAAAAATGGCGGCGCCCCGCTTATGAAATGAAGCCCGGGAAATTCAAATCCCGGGCTTCATTTGCAATTGCGGTATGCCTACATTACCCCGCTAGTTCGAACTAGCGGGGTAGTGTAGACATACCCTTGGTCACCTATAACCTACAGCTATATGTCCATTCACAAATTCTGTAGCTAATCATATATTCCAAAGTCATAGGGAACCATTGTGATCAACTGATAAGACATGATGTATGACACAGGCCAGAGAATTTCCCAAAAAATAAATCCTAGACCAAATCTTTTAAAAAATCATTCAGTCTTGATTGAATGAAATTGCCAATGGTGAAGAATCCACCACATCCTTGGGTAATTGTTCAGATGGTTAATTATCTTCTGTTTAAGATATATGTCTTATTTCAAACCTGAATTTGTCTAGCTTCCGCTTTTAGCCACTGGATCTTATTATACTGTTCCCTGCTAGACTGAAGAGCCCATTATTATATATTTCTTCCCCATGTAGGTACTTAGACTGTAATTGAGTCATCCCTTAACCTTTCTTTTGTTAGACGTAAGGAATAAAATCTATTTAGTTTATCATTATAAGACATGTTTTCTAGTATTTTAATCTTCTTGTGGCTTTTCTCTGAACCCTCTCCAATTTATCAACATCCTCCTTGGACACAGTATTCCATCAACAATTGCAGCAATGCCAAATACAAAGATAAAATAACCTCTCTAGTTCTACTCATGATTCCTCTGTTGATACATTCAAGTCTCCCCTAAGCCCTTTCTCCCAGAGCCCATGTTCACCTCATTATCCACCACAACCCCTATAATTTTTTGAGTCAATATTTTTTGTTTCCCAGAACACAGTCCCACATTCTGAAAATATGGTCTACATTCCTTGTTACTAGAAGTATACATTTTAATTTATAAAACTCATTTTGTTTCCTGGCCCTCAGCTTAAGTGATCCAGATCACTTTGAATCAGCAACCTGTTCTCTTTATTTTTGTACTACTCCCCTAATTTTTGGGTTATCTGCCAGCTTTATCAATGATAATTTAATGTTTCCAGCTAGGTTATTGATAAAAATGTTTGATTAGTGTTGAGCAGAGAACTGATTTGTGTAGGACCTCACTAGAAATACACCCTGTCAATGATGATTCCACAATTAAAGTTACATTTTGAGACCTATTAGTTAGCCAGCTTTTAATCCATTTAATATGTGCATTGTTAATTTTATACTGTTAAACATTTTTAACCCAAATGTTTTGTGTTGTGGGAAGTCATATGAATTACATTAGTCTAAGTGTATTACAATCAATATTATTGCCTACATCAACCAAACTTGTAATCTCATCAGAAAAGACAGTTAGCTTGACAGTTTCCATTTTTGTAAACCTACCCTGATTGGCATTAATTATAATTCTCTAATGTAATTCTTTATTAATCAAGTCCTATATTAGCTAAATCATTATCTAGCTCAGGGACTGTCAGACTGTTGGCCTATACTTTCTTGGATCACCTTGTTTGCCCCTTTTAAATTACAACACATTAGCTTTCTTCAAATCCTCCAGAACTTCCCAAATGTTCCAAGGCTTATAGAAAATTAACATAAAGGGCCCATCAAGTTCCTTAGTCAAGTCTCTTAAAACTCTAAGAGGCAAGTTGATTTAAATGTTTAACTTCCATACTGCTGTTTAGTATCCTTCTATCAGTGGGATGGAAGGAGTGTTTTTGTACAATATGACTAAGGGCATATCTATGCTTACATCCACTCTGCTATTGCGTTCTTTCGACGAAAGTCGAAAGAATGGAGGGGTTTTTCCGACAATAGTAAATGTCTTTCTGCGAGGAAGAAGCCTTTTTCTGAAAAAACTTTTTCAGAAAGAGGCATGAGTAGACACGGAAGAGAGTGTTTTTTCAAAAGAAGAGGCCTCCAGGAAAAAGCACAGGTGCCCTGGTGGCCACTCCATCCACAGTAATCACAACTGAAATTCAAGACAGTGTCCAATGAATGTGGATGCTATCTTTAAAAAAATCAGATCGCTTTTTCATTGTACTTTTGCTGTGTATATGCTCTCTTTCGAAAAAAGATTTTCCAGAAGATCTCTTCCAGAAAAGGTTCTTCTGAAAGAAACTTGCAGTCTAGACTCAATCATCTATTTTTCCCTCAAATGCTGTACAGAATATGTATTTAATACATCTACCTTTTCTGCTTTATGATTAATAACTCCTCCATTTCTATCTAATAGTGGACCAGTACCAATCAGGGATGAGACTGAGACTGTGCTCTGCGAGAGAAACAAATATACCTAAAGGACAATATCGATCCCTGTATCAGTGGGTTTTAAAACAATTGTAAGAAATGCTGTTTCAGTTAATGAAGTTCAGTGAAAAGAAACCGTTGGAGTTTAGTTTTCTTGCTGGATTTGAAGACTTCCTGTGTAACTATAAAAACAAAACATTATGCCAGGTACAAATGTGAAACAACCAAAAATAAATCTGACCCAACTATCCCAGGCATACTCAACAGGCAAACTATATAAAAGCCAGATTTAAAAACAAACAAGCCTCCAATTAGACACCAAAGTGAATTTGGGAGCTACTGGAATTTCGGAAATCTGAGCATAATTAGGAGTAATAAGTACTTCAAAATCTGGCCTAGAGCCTACTAATATATTGGTGTCTTTAGCTTTCCATGTGACCTGACAGTATTAGCAAACTTGGGAAAAAATGAATGCTTTCTTCAGGTGCCTGTTTTCCTTCCACAATCTGTAAGCTCTTTAGAACAGTGACTGTGCCTTTCTGTATATTTGGTACATAGCTTGGTGGGGTCCTGAGTAGTCCTTAAAAAAAGGTCTTATTACCAGCAATAATATTTTCATTACAAGAAACCTAAATTTGTATTAGTTTTGTCTCCCATTATTCACCTTGAAATCGTGTTTTGTGGGAGAAAAACAGATTGTGACTCATCTGAAAGTGGAATTTCACCATCTTTTGCAAACTACTAGGCTGCGTCTAGACTGGCATGATTTTGCAGAAATACTTTTAACTGAAAAGTTTTTCCGTTAAAAGTATTTCCGCAAAAGAGCATCTAGACTGGCACGGATGCTTTTGTGCAAAAAGTGCTTTTGCGCAAAAGCATCCGTGCCCAGTATAGATGCATTTTTGCGCAAGAAAGCGCCAATGGCCATTTTAGCCATCGGGCTTTCTTGCACAAAAAATTAAGGTTCCTGTCTACACTGGCTCTTTTGCGCAAGTATTCTTGTATAAGAGGGCTTATCCCTGAGCAGGAGCGTCAAAGTATTTGCGCAAAAAGCACTGAATTCTTACATTAGAATGTCAGTGCTCTTGCACAAATTCAAGCGGCCAGTGTAGACTGCTGGCAAGTTTTTGCGCAAAAGCAGCTACATTTGCGCAAAATCTTGCCAGTCTAGACACACCCTAGCTATTGTTTGTTTGCCAGAGTTCAGCCCACATTTAAGTAGCAAAATATTGCAATGTGATTTTAACATAATTAACATTAAGTGTATGCAGTGAAAATTATGTACTTTTATCTTTAGTCAAATCTGCAACCTTTTTTGGTGAAAAACATTCTGAAAATATCATGCTTTTATATCCATACATGGGTATTTTTGTATGACTTTTATGTCTTCCTCTTCCATGAGGTAATTTCAAATGACAACAAATATTGAGTGAAGATGCCTTGTAGGACTCTGAAGGAAAAGTTTCAATGCCTTTTGTTTGGAGAGGCCTCAGTCCATTTCAGTGATAAATTTTAATTGTCTCACCATTGAAGTCAGTCGCCTCCTTAAAGAAATATAAATATTAATTAATATTATGTAATATTAATGAATAAATATTAATATTAAAGAAATATGTATATAAATATATTTAGTGAGAGAAAGAATTGAAAGCTTAAGCCCAGATAAATCTGTTAGTCTACAAGGTTTCACAGGACTCCTCATTTTTATAGTAGTAATAATGTCTAATTGTTAGATAGGATTCATCATCAGGAAATCCAAAAGCACTTTATGAAAACAGGTCAGTATCATTGTCCCCATTTTATAGCTGAGGCACAGAGTGGCATATGACTTGCCTAAGGCCACCCAGGAGATCAGTGGCAGAACTGGGAATAAACATCATGAGTCCCAGTTAACATCTACTAGGGGGTAGTTATTTTAAACCTTACATGCTGCTGTGATCACTATAAAAAGAGTATTAGAATAGAAAGATGCAAGTTGTGTTATCCCTCACTGCACTGTTCCAAATCTCAGAGTCACACTATGCTATCCCGGAGATCCCTGTGAATAGACACATACATGGATAGGAACATGAAACCTTAGGGTGCCCAGTTGCCCAGAGTAGTCATATTTCTTTCTTCAGATCACTGCAGAAAGGGTTTTCCTCTTTGTACATTTATTTCCTATCTGCAAACATCTCCATGTTTAATATGGCTGCAGTTAGTTTATTGATATTTGTCATGCTGCCTAGGAGAAATATTTTCCAAAGCGATAACTATGAGTACTTATCAGGGGGCAGGCTAAAGAGGAAATGAAATCATGGAACACCATTTGAGCAGGAGTGTGTTGGTAATGTCGTCCTTTAATGAGTTATTACACTATCTGTACAGTGTTCTCTCATAACTCCAGAGCAAAGCAATCAGTGGAGCAAAATTAACAAAAGGGAAATTCAAAGGCCCCTCCTTTGCAGGAAGTCAGACTATGATCGCAAAGACTCTTTCTGGCTTTGAAATCTATTACATTTTTTCTGATTCTATTAAATACTAGAGAATTTTTGTTGGTAGTGTCACTAGGATACTATATTCGTTGTCATAATATATAACTTAATTGAATGGTGACTTGCTGGAAAAGAACTCCCCAAAAATAATTTAGTATATTAATTTTGAATAAGTAGCAAATGTTTTGGAGAAGTTGGGGTATTTTATTGTATAAAATATATCAAATTATGGAAGAAAAAAATAAGTATTGTTAATTCTATTCCATGTGGTGAATATGTCTGTCCCAACCTGTTTAATGCATTTAGTCTCTGCCATTAAAAATAGAATTTTATTCCCTTATCTGTCACAAGGTAATGTCCTGTTGGTAATGCAAGTTACAGCGCTGTTATATTTTTTTCTTTTCAACAACTGAAGTAGACGAAGCATCCTATAATGAAAGTGTAATCAATTAACTGTGCAGTTAGTGGTTACTCTTCCTGTCGAGGAAACATCTTCAAAGTGTCAGTGATCAAGTTTTTTGAGTGTCTTATGGGGTTTTGTATTTTCACATCTCCTCAGCTACTGCCAGAGTTGTTGTAAGTGGACTTTCAATTACACAACCAACTCCTTTCTGTGGTTTTACTATGGATTTTTGTACGTAGGAAGGTTGTGCCAGGTAAAACAACAACAACAACAACAAACTACCTTCCAAGAATGAAAACCTGGCAGTTGCATCAACCGATCACTAGTTGACCGACACAATGACTCAGATGCTTATGATACCACACATCAGAGTTCTGAGCTTTTAATTAGTAGAGGATATCCTCTGACCTGCTCATAGAGAAGAAGGTTTTTAGTGATCACAGGACAAATAAACTTCCACTTTCTTCTACTAAATAGGTTGCATATTATGCAAAATTTGGTTGCTTAGTATGACCTACTGCTTAGGAGTCAGCTGGGTGGCTCTAGGGTTCTCTTCTACCAATTCCATCACCTGTGAGCCTGGGTGAATTACCCAACCTCTCCGTGCCTCAGGGAATAGGATTCTGCTTTCAGGCTTATTTTTAATTAATTTTAATCTATTTAACTGATAGGGAATGGTGGTTGGAAGGGTATTCTTGTGGAAGACACATTGTCTCTGGAATTCATTTTGCTCTATTCCACATGTGTTGACCTGTTGGACATGTGTTGAAGACTATGAATGTGTTCATTTCCCAAGACATGCTCCAAAGCCCAGTCCCCTCAGGCATTTGGGATTAGAGTTGCCATGTGTCCGTTTTTTGCCTGGACTGTCCATTATTTGGGTCCCCCGTCCAGTAAAAGAACCAGAAAATTCACATGTCCAGTATTTCCTGTTTTCTTCGGATGGAAGTCCAGTGGGGACAATTTTCCCTTACTGCATCTGGTGAGGGTGGGGGAGTGAGGAGCATGGGGCCATTTAAAGGCACAGCACCTTTTTTTTTTTTTTTTTTTTTTTTTTTAAACCATCTGGCAACCCTATTTGGGATAAGTATGGTTGGAGAGACATATATACTGGGAATAGGTTTCCGTGGTAATTATTAGATGCTTATATGCTTTAGGTGAATACTGATTTATATTTAATATTAAGAAATATAATTATACTTAGAATAGAAAACTTGTTTTATAAATTAGAAAAAAAGTGTTGCAAAAGACACTGAAGTGTGTAGAAAAAAGCATTATTCTGGAAGTTCAGAGAATTATTAAGTAACACAAATGTCTTATTCAGGTGCAAAGATATGTCAGGCTCTTTCATAGTTCTGTACAGTATGTTTAATTGTGCATGTTGAAAGGCTATTATTTTCTCTTTAAACTGCAGGCTCTAAAACAGCATTGGTAACTTTTTCAGTTATGTACCCTTTTGAATTTTTAAATCAGTAAAGAGCTTGACTTCTTTAAAAAATAATTTAGGAAAATTATATAATTTTAAAATAGCTCTGCACACCTCCGCAGCACATTTCAAGACACACTGAGCTGTCTAAGTAGGCATGATGTACGAGTACAGGTGACTTTATGGATTGGTTACCAAGGTTGCTGAAGAAGACTAAAGAAACGTGTATAATCACTAATCATTTTATTGTATCTTGCTGTAAGAAGGCTTTGTCACTTGCTCCCTCTCCTCAAACAGTGAGCAGTAGCAGGAAGCTGTATTGCAAATGGCAGAGAAAAATCAGCTCTGCAGCGTCACCTGCTGTGGCTATTTACAGGCCTCTTCATCAGGTCAAGGAGTAGTGCAGAAACCATAGCTCAGTGGTTTGAGTATTGGCCTGCTTAAACCCAGGGTTGTGAGTTCAACCCTTGAGGGGGCCAGTTAGGGTTCTGAGGCAAATCTGTCAGGAATAGTACTTGGTTCTGCTGTGAGGGCAGGGGACTAGACTAGATGACCTCTCAAGGTCCCTTCCAATGCTATTAAATATATATATATAATGCATTTCTAATATGTGCTGACAGTATGGATGAGGCCCACAAGGAAATGCAATCCCCATTTTGAGTTAGAGAGTCTTATGTCAGGGTTTGAGTATGTGATGAAGCGCTATGAACAAATTATACTTTTATAGTGGGCAACTTGGCATCAAAGACTGAGATCTTAGCTCTCTTCTTGAAATTAAAACAGCATAAATGGTGTTAAGACTCCTCAATGCTGCTGGATCTCTTGCCGATCTTCTGTGCATATATGTGCTGTGTGTCATTGGTCCATAAAATGAAGACAATGGGAATCCAGATCTGAATTTAGTGATGTGAGAGCCCATTTCTAATTGCTACCTACAGGCATTTGAAAAAAAGCCTTTGTACTGGTGCAATGCTGTTGTGTCACATCTACAGTTGATCTTCACTTTCCACAGCTGTCCTGTGAATTACAAAATGTCCAGTAAAAATAATCCCCTAATTTTAGGCCTGTTTGTGGAGCCTGTCCATTGTAGGATGGCTATATTTTGATTATAGTGCTTGACACTATGGGTCCATAAGTCTTCAAAAAAAGGAGGATAGATTTATTATCCTTATTTTACAGATTGGGAAACTGTTGTGAAGAGAAGGGAAGTAACGTTCCTTAGGTCATAATTTTCAGAGGTAGAGCCAGGATTAAAACCAAACTCTTCTACCTCCCAGTTCATCAGCCTGCCTACTGGACCCTATGCCTCTATTGGCAGATGCATACACTTTAAGGAGACGTCGAAAACTGAGAGCCTGATCTAGTTGAGCCACACTTTCTGTGCATTGTGGTTGGTATTTCAAATGTTTCAGGTCTCCCTTTCTTTGTTTGCAATGTGTGTGGGAGAGGTGGGAACACTAGGGAAAGTTTTCTTTATTAAAGAAATGATTCAGCTGAATATCTGTTGTTTTCATGAGCTGGTTAATTGGGATGCATATTAGTAATGCAGGAAGTTATATTCCCTTTAGGCCTCAGGTCTCTGATTCTTATTGTTAACCTTGTAGTTGCAGTTTCTGTGGAATTACTTTTCCATACAAAGCATCTTCCCTCCCTCCATATCCCCCCATCCCCCCACCCCCCGCTGCCCCGAAATGTTAGGGATGAAAACATGCTCTGTAGCATTTCAGTTACCTGTTAATGGCTGTGATGTAAAATCATATACTTTTGTTACTTCCTCATGAGGTTTTATTTAAAGTATGAATTTAGAGCATGTGCAAAGTTTTGATTGAAGGCCATGGAGATAACTTCTCTTCTGATCCTGAAGTACAGCAAAAGCTCTCGGACACTATCCCACCAGCCTAGGGTTACTGGGGTCTAGAAGCACCACTTCTGTAAGGGGGTAAAGGGGTAGTACATAGAGCTGGGCAAATATTTTTTTCAATACTAAGTTTACTTTGACCTTTTCAGAATGAGATCTTTTGTTTTGCTGGGCTAGATTCACAATAGGATTTAAGCATCATTCACAAGGAGGAGGTGGTGGAGGTAGTCGTTTCGTCTGGAGCAGGGACTTAAACTCATCTCTCCGTATGGGTCTCTATTAATCTCTCCTGTTGCAGTGCTTTTCCATCACTGTTTCCGTAACATATTTTATTTTCATTGGGCAAAATTGTTAGGCCTGTGTCTAACCTCCAACCTGGGTGTCTGTTTTGTTTGGCCCTTCCCTCACAGACCAATCAGACATTGTTAAGCCTGCAAAAAGTCCCTGAAAATTCCCCCACAGATTCTGAGGATCATTTGAATGCACAAGCTATCCTGCTATGAGAAGGCACAGACACCATGGAACAGGTAGCATCATTCATTAGGGCCATATTGTTGTATTTAGTCACTGGCTCAAGTGGGGAGGGGCTTGTTTAGCTTCACTGCGCCAGGAGGAACTCTGAGGTCTGCTTAGGCTGAATTTTTATACCTGCACCCAGTCCAGACTCAAGCCCACCTAACCCAAGACTTGGAGCACTGAGTTGCTTTCCAACCTAACTCTTCCTTTTGAATTTGAATAAGCACCATTGCTGCTCTCTTTGGGGTTGGCTCGCCTCCTTCAGCCCATAGGACAGGTATGCCAGCAGCTGCATATTCCAGCAATTGTGCACTCTTTTCCTGCGGTCCAGAGTTCCCTTCTCTCCTGTGTGTGCTATGGAGTGAGAACTTCTACAACTCTTCATCACACTCATTCTGTGGTACTCACAGCATAGTAAGATGGTGGCAATGGGCAGGAATGGAGCAAGCAGCTGCCACTCCCATGCCAAACACATGGCCATAAGGAGAGCCAACCGGACCTGAATCTAAGAGGATGTGATTGGTTTTTTTTTCTATTTTACTAGTCCCTGATACTTGTAGTTGGGTTTGGTTGAGTTGGGGGTTCTCCTCTCTGAGGGGCTGTGCCTTAAAAATGAGGGGAAAGAGCTGTGTACAACAAAAATATAGCAGTTTCAATAGGGTTAGCTATATTGGTTCAAATAAAATAATCAACCAAAACTTGAACCAAAACTTGAATCTGAAAAGGACCTTTTCTGAGGTATGCAAAAGTTGGGATAACTTCATTATTTCCTTTCTCTGTTACTTTTATTCATTTTCACCTTTTGTATTTCTAGCCAAAACTGGAAGTGGTAATATAGAAATAATGTGAGAGGTTTTCTGGCCAAGAATTAAGTAAAATTACTGAAAATCCCAAGAAAATTTGTTTTTAGCTTTCCAGCCTCTTCATAATTTTATCTGAACTGTGCCAAGTCTATAGTAGACCCGAAAAGTTGGGTTAAGTTATGCAACTTCAGGTACGTTAATAACATCCCTGAAGTTGACATACCTTAGGCTGTGTTTGGCACTGTCTCCATAGTGGGAGGTCAATGGGAGCAAACGCTCCAATTGGCTTTCCTTATTTCTTGTGAGTAGCAGTACTGCTGCCGACTGGGGGAGCCCTCAGCATTCGATTTAGCTGATCCTTACTAGACCCGTTAAATAAAATGCTAGAAGATCAATCTCCAGCATGGCAAGTGACGACATGGCCTTAGATTCACTCGGGTCTGTGAGGAGAAATCTGCACTATAGAAGGAAAACGTAAGAGGAAAGGCCTACCCCCTCTAAACTGTGTCTGTCCTAGGATCTATAGGGTTCTCAGAATATGATAGCCTTGGCTTCTGTGGCCATCTATCAGTAGTTTCTGGTTCCCATCTTCCCTCATGGTTGTAGCTCCTGATTAATTCCCCAGTGAGAAGCAACCATCCAGGGGTAAAGCTGACTAGACCCATACATATTTCCTGCATGTTTTCCCAGCAAGATAGGCTGCTGCCTAAAAATACAAGAAGGAGCTCCTTCCATGACCTCTGGGCAAGAACGCTACAGAAGGCACTGCTTTCTCACTTTATGCTTTCGAGCTTTTCTAAAGATTTTAAAGTATCAGTTCCCATTTAGTCAACAAAATAAATGGCCAAATTTTCAAACATGCTCAACATCTGAAAGGCTGGCATCTTCTAGAAATCTGGTAACTTAATAAGTGCTTAACCAGGGGCAGAGTTTCCTTTACAATCTGGCCCCAAATTGTGGGTACTGAGCCCCTCCTACCCCTGAAAAGTCTATTTAATCCTATGATTCACAAAGTAAAATAGGTAAGTAGTAGTTCTCCCATTTTAAGTTAAGTTGAGTGATTTAAGAGATCTATACTAGGGAGTTATTTCAAAATAACCCCTCTTTGACAGACTTCTGGCTAAGCCAGAGCTCTGCCATGGTAGCCTGGCTGAAGAGGCTAAGGGGAAACAGCTGAGCAAGCCCAGGCCTGAAGGGCTATTAGAACCAGCTGTGGGCCTCACTGGGTGAGGGCTATATAAGGCAGAGGAAGGAAGCCAGGCAAGGGTAAGGAGGAGCCAGGATGTGGCTGAGTGCCCCCCTGGTAAATGGTGGAGCTGACTGAATTGACTTTGTACATAGAAGGTGGTGGGAGCTAACAATAAATGCATGGGTCACTACACCAGAAGTGTTTCTGGCTGATTTGTGGATGAGAAGGTGTCCCAAACCAAGGGGCCTGAGTGGGAACTCTGTCACACCCCCTTATTATAAAATAGTAAGTGAGCATCCACACTACCAAGCCTGTTATTTCAAAGTAATGGATGGCTTATTTTGAAATCTGTACTCATGGAAATAACACTAATTTTGGAATAGTGATTTTGAAATACCAGTAGTGTGGATGCTTTGCTGCTGCTATTTTGAAATAATTACTCCTGAGAGTAATTCAAAATAGTTACTCCCCTGTGCTTCCTGGGGCTCTATGTTGAGTTAGTACATTCACAATAATGGAGTCTGTCTCTGACTAATTTTGAGGCTCCCCTGTAAAGGGGACACGCTATTTTGATTTTGTTGTTTTGGGAATTATTTCAAATTTAGTTATTTCTAAATTTCCTAGTGTAGACATGCTCACTATAAGTTAATGGCAGAACCCTGGATGCTATCAGGCCTATGTTCAGGATCTCTAGCCCACTTGGTAGAAATCATTATTGTGTAACTGGGCCAAACTGGAAAATGGATTCTAATCTAGAAGATTAATTTTAGTACTACTTTGTTTCTGTTGGTTTTTAATGACACAGGGCTCTCAGATGCTCAGATGTCTTGCTTTCTTGGTTGGATGGACTCTGTTGCTTGGAATTATTTTCAGTTTTACATAAATTGAGGCAAGTTGCTATAACATTTGTTAGGTCAGATAATGAAAAAAGGTGAGGTGTGATACAGGCTACTGTTGTTGAAACAAAGTTTTAAAAATCTGAAAACTTCACATCCAAAACAGCAGCAACCTGTGTGAAGAAAAAGAAGACCGAGAATGACTGTTACCCTAGTACAGGACCCGATCCTGTTCCCAGAGAGTATTAACACTGCACACTTTATAATCCCCCATTTTGTACTTGAATGTGAAGGAGTGCTTCCTGAAATTTCCTTTTAAAAAGTCAACATGGGAAACACGAGGGCTGTGTCTAGACTGCAGGGTTTTTTTAAAAAAAGTAGCCTTTTTTTTTTTCAAAAAAACTTCACCTGCATCTAGACTATAGCTGTGTTCTTTTGAAATTAAATCGAAAAAATGCGGCTTTTCTTTCGACGGCAGTACGCCTCATTTCATGAGGAATAACGCCTTTTTTCAAAAGTGCTCTTTTGAAAAAAGGCACTATATAATGCAAACTGTGCTTTTTTGAAAGATCATCCAGACTGCCTGGGTGCTCTCTTTCAAAAAAGCAGCTTGCTTTTTCGAAAGTACTGATTGTAGTCTAGATGCTCTTTTTCGAAAGAAACTTGCAGTCTAGACCTAGTCTAGGTGAAGTAAACTCCAACTCTATCTCATGCAGTATCTTAAAATGAGAAATGTCTTAAAATTAGAATTGCCCTTGATCAGTATATTTGTGTGGGCTGGATTAAACTTCATTGAGACCGGTGTGACAACCATATTTCATTCATGATATATATGAGGCTCAATTGAATTCCTTGATGGAATAGATAATTGAAACAATGGGAGTCTTGGGTCCAAAACAAAGCTTTGTGCAAGGCTGAAGTGGGAGTTATGTTTATGGGTGGGGGAGGATGTTCCTGACGACAAACACAAGAGTAGGTCACTGAATAGGTTGAAATAGGTTTCTCATTTCTTTCCAGGTATGTATGATTAGAAAGGAATAAGAAACACTACGGAGAAGCAGCAGAAATCAAGGAGACAACAGGACAAGCAATGAAAGAGGGACCCTGAGAAAAACCTGAAGGGAGAGGTTTGGAGTTCATTGCTCACAGTTCCAAGCCTCTTTCAGAACAGCAAAGAACCTGTATCATGCTGCTTGATTTCTATCTGTAGGGAAACCAGACTTTGCAAATAAACACAATAGAATCACCATTTATCCTCCTCCCCAGGACATCCTTTAGGATCCTGAAAATTGGCTAACTACCTGGGTCAAAAGGGATAACAGTATTCTATTCTACACATAGGATATAACTGCCATTTAGTATTGGTTCAAAGCTAGGAAAGGAGGCTCAAAAATGATATAAATGAACAGGCATAATCCTCTGCATTAGGTATCAAATGAGCTGAACAGTATTGCTTTATTCAAAGACATTGGGGAAAACAATAATTAAAGGAGACTAAGGTATATAGCAGTGATTGCAAGTCAATGTATAAGAAAAAACACCTTGGGGATCATATTAATATTTGCAAGAGGAAGAACTGAATCTAAAATTATTCCTGTCAAGAGCCAAACACCAACTTCCCTTTAAGTCTCTAGAGAGCATCCACATACGCACACACTGATTTTATGCAATAACCCCTTGCTCCGAACAAACGAATAAAAAATGCAATCATAATTAATTATAAAAACATTCGGGACTCTATTTCCATAGCAAGTCATAAACAAAAAGTGATTAAACAATAAATAAATGAAGTAACAAGGTCTTTCTATCCTCATCAGTTCTACATAGGCACCTCATATCCTCAGCTTAATTAAAGTTCCCTCTCTTCTGCTACGCCCTTTCATTCTCCCCCGTCTCCAAAAAAAATAATGATCTAGCCAGGAAACTTACTGGCACTTATTTGTTGCTGTCTTTCTCCTTATGTGGTCATTTAAGCCTGTAGAAGGAGTGGTATTTATGGGAGGAAGAGATGAAGGATGGTTGTGAAAGGAGAATGTGAGGTTTAGAGAGATATGATGGCATTTATGGCAGAGGGAGATAAGTTTGGAAGGATGAAGAAAGTATTGTTAGGAGCCTTGCAGAGGTAGGGCCTTGTGATACTTGTGCGTGTTGTAGGAAGGACCTGTCTTTGTAGGTGCTTTTACTCCACTACTTGAATAGGTGTATGTGGATTGGGTTTAAACTGTATCATGGTGTTCCCAGTTTCCCTTCTGGCAATTACATTTTCCTTCATGCAGCCTGTTCTGTCTCTTACACTGATATTGGAGTATTTGGGTAGAACTATGCTCCTGTACATTCTCAGATTTCTTCCTCCCTCACCTCTTCCTTTGGCTCAATATGAAAATGTTCACATTAGTCCCTCTGTGAAATAAACAGGTCTGTGAGACAGTGCAGATAAAAGTAGTGATGCTATCTACTACCAAGATCCACAGCTCTCAACAGAGTCAGAAATTATCAGTGAATTCATTGAGCTCTGAGTTGTGATGGCTTAGTTATAGTCAAGTTTCATTGCTTATTAATTGTTTGTTTTAGGCATATTATGAAGAAATCTGTGTTTCTGGATCACAAACTCTAGGATGGATTACATAATCTAAGTATGAACATATTTATATAGTGAACCACTGTACTCAATATTGTAGAAACATGCTACTGATGGAGAGGGAGAGACATACAGTGACCTTATGCCAGCAGTTTGGTGAGGGGCAGTCTGTTATTCTCTTGACATGCAAGCAACATATTTTATGCTAACACAATCCCTCCAAACCTTGCACAGAGTCCTATGTGCCCTTACTACAATTGGTCTTTCATCATATGTTGAAGGTTCTGATCCTGCAAAAATTTAAATGTGCATAAATTTATGTATGCGTTTGCAGGATTAAGGTCTATGGTCTGTAAAACTTTGTTTAACCTGAAAATTTGCCTGTTTGAAGGAAAAAAATCTGACATTTCTCCCTCCCCCCCTCCCCCCAAAAAAGCTGTGAACACATACAAACAAAAATCATGTTTCTCAAATACTCTGTCTTATTTTGCTGTCCTATCATCGGATGATCAAGTCAAGAACAGAAATCCAACATTTTTCCCCGTTGTTTTGAAACATATAGCAGGTTGCTAAAGATTACTAGATTCTGTGCTTAACAGCATTTGCATCTCTCTATATTTTTAAGGACTGAAAACTACTTTTTTATTCCATATTACCTGTAAAAAAAATGAGATTTTTAATTCTCCCTGAGATGGAGACATTTATTACATATCTAGATTTAAAAGGTTACTGCTACCAATCTGAACTGAATTCTAATACCTTCCATAATAATATCCTTAATCATTACCTCTGAAGACAAAGCATGAAACTTTAATGTCAAGCAAACTATAAATAATACATAATATATGATTCTGAGAATAGAGTTACACTCGTCATTAAAAAACACTTCCTAGTGCTTTGCAAGAATGTTTGATTGTTTTGTTTTTCCAAGCAATGAACAAAGCCTTATTTTACATAGATAAGCATTAATATGGGGGCTTATTCCATACCATTGAAATCACTGTGGATGCGTCTAGACTGGCATGATTTTGTGGAAATACTTTTAACGGAAAAATATTTCCTTTAAAAGTATTTCCACAAAAGCGCGTTTAGATTGGCACGGATGCTTTTGCGCAAAAGTGCTTTTGCGCAAAAGCATCCGTGGCCAGTCTAGATGCAATTTTGTGCAAGAAAACCCCGATCGCCATTTTAGCCATTGGGGCTTTTTTACGCAAAACAGTTCTTCCCTGTCTACACTGGCCCTCTTGCTCAAGTATTCTTTCGCAAGAGGGCTTTTTCCCAAGTGGGAGCGTGAAAGTATTTGCGCAAGGATCACTGATTTTGTACATCATAAAGTCAGTGCTTTTGTGCAAATTCAAGTGGCCAGTGTAGACAGCTGGCAAGTTTTTGCGCAACTGCTTTTGCGCAAAATCTTGCCAGTCTAGACACAACCTGTAAGTTTAGCTTTGCCTCTGGGGGAGGGCATGGGGTTAAACCCATGATAGGAATGTATTATTTTGCTATAGTTTATTTCAAATTAGGTCAGTGCCCTTATTTTTCATATGGGGAAATGAGGTACTGAGAGGTCAAGGTCATGCAGCAGGCCTGGGAATAAATCCCAAATTCCTTCAGTCCCAGGCTAGTGTTCTGCCCACTACTAAATGGATACAGGTTACGTTACTTTTCATTTCACCTGTATGACTAAAGAGATTTCAGAATCTTTTTTATAGCTTATTCCCCCATTAGCACATCTGAGCAGATTTCTCCTTATTGAGTTAATTCTTCACATACAATAAATTAATATTTGCCAAATGTAACACCCAATATAGGTCTGTCCGGGGGCTCGCCCCTGTCTCGGGGTTGCCACCCCCATCCGGGGCCTAACTCGGCCCGTCTGGGCCTAGCCCTCAAAGTACCCTGCCCCTCTCGTAGGGGAAATACGGCCCACCGGCCTAGTCCCAAAGTACAATGCCCCTGTGCTAGGGGAAATACGGCCTCCCGGCCTAATCCTCAGTTTGCAGGCCCGGAGGCCTAGTCTTCAATTCAGGTTTTGTTACCCGGCTCTCCACTGGCCAGGGTCTCGGGCAGCAGGAGTAGGGGGGCCCGGGCCCTCCCTCTCCACCGGACCCCGACCCAGGGCCCTAGTAGTGGCGGGTGGTTCCCACCACTGGCTCGGGGGGGGGGCTCCTCCCCGCAACGCCCCGAGCCCTCAGGGGCTTCTACAGCTCCCTGCCCTGGGTCGCTTCCTACCCCCTGCTCACAGCCGGCCGCGGTCCCACCTGTCGGCGTCGGTCGACGGGCTGTAGTGGCCCTCCCCCTGGCAGCCGCAGAGTTGGCGGAGTCCGGTCCAGCACTCGGGTCGCGGGTGGTCGGTCGGCAGCTCCGGCGTTGGGGCCGAGCCCGGCAGAGGCCCGGCAGCAGCACGCTCAGCTCCCCCGGCGACTCCCTCTCTGTCCAGTGGCCGCTAGCTCCTGCTCGGGTCGCAGTCTGCCCCTTCTGAGCAGGCCAGCAGCCTTTTATACCTTGGCTCCCTTTGGAGCATGCCCAGTAGGGCTGTGTGGGTGGGGCCCTCTCCGCCCCCGGCCCCAGGTGGTTTCCCTGGGCTTGAGTGCGGGGTGGGGCCGCCCCGTCACAAGGTCATAATGATTCCTGGTTTCAATCCTATACATTTAGTACACTTCATAACATTGATAAACAAAATAGTATTGAGGTATTTTGAAATGCGGATGACCATTTACATAAATATTGAGGCTTTTCACAAAGGTCTTAGAAGCCTTTCAGAAAAATACTCAGAGATTCTTCTATCCACAGATTTAGCTGCTTTGCATGCTGAGTGTTTTGTGCCATGAAGACTCCTGCTAAAACTTAACATGGAAAAAAATGATCATGGAGATAAAACATCTTGATAACTCATTTGCTTCATTTTAAAATAGGAACTGATGATATGCAAAATGATAATAAAAAGGGATACCGGCTGTTTCTCAATTGGTGGGAACAAAAAATACCTCCTAACATCTCTTTTTGTGTCTTGGAGAATGATTTTGCTCCTGAACAAGAGAAGCCTAATGAAACCCAATAGCACATGTTTACAGATGGGTTAAAATACCATGAATATGTGGGCACTAATGGAAGTATTGTACAAACCAATCCATCTTCCACAGTGGTTGTGCTAGTATTAAAGGTTCTTGACCCTTAAAGGGGTTTAATTCACTTTAGTGATAGTCTCTTTTGGTTTCTATTTGTATTTCTCCAAATTACCACAGTTAACATCTTGACGTAGTTCAAAATGGCAAAGGCTGAAAGAATTTTCTTGTACCATCTGTGTGCTGTGAACTGTAATAGATAAAATAAGATTACCTCTAGAATACCAAGCAAAGAGAATAGTTGTGATGTCTATACATAGGACTGAAGCATAGTCGTATAGGCATAGTGATTTTTATATATTTACAAAAGTGAGTGAGAAAATACTCTCATATTCTGCATTAGCAACTTACATTCCAAGCTGGAGAGACAATCAAACACAAGCTTTGTGTGGAATGCTGTATACTAGCTATAGTTTTATATGTTGTCCTTATGAGAATCAATATAGGTTTATATTTATGAGCAACTATGAAAGGGCCCGGGACTCTGGCCACAACCGCTGCCACAATAGCAGCAGTGGCAACTGGGAGCTGCAGACCCTTTTATATCAAAGGGCCCTGGGGTAATTGTCTCCTTTGTCCTCCTCCTCTTGTCGGTAGGTCTGGCTGCAGCATTCTGAAAACATATTCTCTCCCTGTGCTCATCATGGTGCTATAGTTGCACATGCAACTACGTAGCCAAGTGGCTACAAGCAACTAGAAATAGCAGCCTGGTTAATTTTTATTAGTGTTGTGTGATCAGTACCATTTTTTTCCATTAGAACAGTGGAACTCAACCTTTCCAGACTGCAGTACCCCTTTCAGGAGGCAGATTTCTCTTGCTTAGCCCAGGTTTCACCTCACTTAAAAACTACAGGTTGGAACTCCCTGCTCCAGCACCCTCAGGTCCTGATCAGTCCCAGCTGAGGGAATTTGCTGGAGCAGCGAAGGCCCCTGCCAATGGCCCCTCAGCCCACTGACCCTCTCTGCTGCTGGTTCCTTTAGTGCCAGTAAGGCTAGCCCCACCCTGGACCCACTCCAATTGGGCTCCTACAGCACCAGCCCTGCTCCTGGGTGGCACGTGGCCTTGACCAGGCTGCCTCTGCCCCAGCTGGGTTACCATGGCCCTGGCTCTACTGCCAGGCTGCCCCTGCTAAGCTGTTCTGGGGAGGGAAGCAGGCAAGATATGACTTTGGATCCCCCTCTCCTTTCATGGCTCACCCTCTTGAGCATTACTGCTTAGCTAACACAAATTATTTTAACCCAACTTCTGAGTGTAATAAAGAGCGATTAAATAAGTTTGTGTAGTTTTAATTGAACTTCTTATTTCATTTATTAATAAAATCAAATGTTCTATAATTTAAATTTGAGAGTAATCACCTGCATTGCTTACTGTCACATCAAATAATCTGCCAGTTACTCAATGTGGCGATGTGTTGAGACATACGGTATACTGTAAACAGAAGTATTAGAATACTTAACAATTATAGTCTCATGTATCTTGTTTTCACGTCAGCCCATTTGTCCAAGACTTCTGCAAAGGGCCTGTATCATTCAAGCTTGTGCGCAATTGAAATGACTGCCAGGTTGGTTAAATGCTCTTGGTGTCTTGTAGGTTACAGATCATTTGGAAGTGGGGGGGGTCAGGACCGGGAGCCGAGGGCATGGGAGGCTCAGGGCAGGAGGATTGGGGGTTCAGGAATAAGGGTGGGGGCTGGATATAGAAGGCTTAGGACAGGGGGATGTGGAGATGCAGAAATCAGGGCAGGAAGCTAGAGGGTGTTTGGGTGAGTGTGGCAGGGAAAGGGCACCATTTTGGGAAGGCAGGGGGAGGGGGCTGCAGTCGCACATGCCGGGTCATTGCTGCAGTTCCTCTTCCCCTGACAATCAGGGAGCAAAGGGAAGTGCACATCTCGTGTGAAGTCCTCCTCTTCCCTTCCCTTGGGCAGCCAGGAGTGAGAGGAAGATGCATAAGGTATGCACGTTCCCCCTCATTCCCTGGTAATCAGGGGAAGAGGAAAAGCATCAAAGTTCCAGGTTCACATGGCTGCAGCCCCCCTCACACTCTCCAAAGGGCAGGGGTGGGGTTTAGGGGCTGGGCACACACCCCAAGCCAGTCCCTTTCACCTGCCTGGCAGCCTGCTTCTTAGTAAGGCAGCCTGAAGTAGAGCTCTGGGAGTCCATCTGGGAGTAGCTGCAGCCGAGCACCCCAACCTGCTAGCCTCTTCTTTCCAGGGTGCCGCATAAGGGGGTGCATCCATTTACTTTCACCTCTGTGACATGCCCCCTAGAAGTACCACTGATACTCAAGCATCACATTGATAGATGACAATGGGCTATTTTAGGTGGTTCCTAGAAAGCATTTTTGGAGATTTGGGAACCACTCAATGGAAAAGTGCAATGTCTTATATTTAACTATATCTAGTTGTTGAGACAATGCTTCCTTCTGGAGTTTTGCAGTACTATTGACTGTTGAAAGAAATATTTATGGTAGTTGTTTTTATTTTCAAGAAGCTAAGTACTTATTTAATTTTCTAACAGCTTCCAGAGTAGCCCACAGCTTTTCAGAGTCTTTAAATTCCCATGTTAAATTAAGTGCATTAATATTGCCTTATTTTCAGTCAGGCACTGATTATATTAAAATCACCCAAACTCAGCTATTTCATGGTGATCGACTTAAAAACATTTACTTTCAAAAAGACTTTAATATGAAAAATCACATCACATTAAAAATCCTCCATTAGCTCTCTTATTAACTCTGCTTGCATTCCTTCCTTAACTTTGTCTGCGGGAAGATCCAAACCATTGACACGCTCTCTGAAAGTCAGATGGTTACAGCTGACTTGGCCCATGTGCCCTAAGGACAAGAACTAACTTTTTCTTTTTTCTAACTGCTAAATAATCAGTAGATGCAAAGTTTTATGTCCAACCAAGTAGCAATCCATAAGATACTGTTCATTTTGACAAAAGTCCTGCTTTAATAATGTCATTTTTAAAAAAATCATGTATTGTACTTTCTAGTATGGCCATATTTACTTAAATGGTTTGGAGCAGATGACCAGATGGCAATACAAGCAAATGTTGGACAGTTATGGGGTTGTGGCCTGTTCCTGCTCCCCTTTTTCTCTCTCTGTATCCTCCCCAACTTGTCACTCCTGGAGAATATTATATGCTCCAAAAATCCAGATTCCTACAATTAAGAAAATATACTATATTGGTTTTCCAACCTGGCCCGGAGGGCAACTGAAAGCAGCTATAAACATTAAAAAAATACATAAGACAAATGGGGAAAAGGAAGTTGATATTTATGAATCTAAAATTAGAAACTAAAAAATTAACAGAAGCAGGTGAAATCTATGCTCAACGGCCTTTTATGGTTTTGCTCCATTACTATATAAAAATCATAGAATTATCCCTAATAATGTATTAAAGACAGAAATGTTCAATAAATGTTTCATTATATAATTTAAAACATTTTCATAACATTAACTAATGAAGTATTTGTTAAACAGAATAGAAATGAAAAATATTAATCACAGCGGTTAATGATCAATCCTGATAGATTAAGGCACAGTGAATAAATATATCATTCCTCTTTCCCTTCTAAATCATAATACTGTCACCTCTTCATGCCACTCAACCACTAGTTATGCCCAAAACATATTTACTATGAACATATTTAGCATGGATATGTTATGTTCCTCAGTTTGTGGTGAACAGTCTGTTTAAAGGGAAACCCGCAAAGTATGTTTAAATACTGCGCTTGTGCCCTTGAGATATAGGGAGGATTTGTTGGTTAGTTTTAAAAATGATTTCCCCCATTCCATGCTTTTTTATTTAATATCAGGATTTTTTTTAGTATTTCCTGTCTTGCTGAATGACCTATTGATAATCTTGGAGCATATCAAGTGCATAGAAAAACTTACATTTTAAACATTTCACACTCTTTGCACATCAAGAAAAACTGGGTACAAGTCCAATTTTCTTTGTCCTTGTTAATCCTTCTCTACTCTTATGTTGGCACCTCCAAAATAGCCTTCTCTTTCCAGTTCATTCTCATACGGGTAACTTCTTGAAAAATGATCCTCTTCAGAATGAACTTTTCCTTTCTTGAACAGTTGACCAATTTTTTTCTACTTTTTTTTAAGTATGCACAAAACCCAGGAAAATATAGGTGTCCCACTATAAAAACAACCAGAAATGTTTATGCACACACCACAAAATTTAGCTAGGCTTCGGCATGTTACTTTACTAAGTACAAGTCATCTGACAGTGGATAAGAGCAAGACCTGTTCCAACTTTGATTCAATTTTAAGAGGTAAATATTCATGCTAATGATTGCGCTGACTCCTGCCCCTTTCCGCTGGGCATTAGACTGCTGGAGCACCAGAGATCAATGCTGTGAAGGTAGGGATAAAGCTGCATCAGCTTTTTTACATCTGGTTCTTGCAATGCAGTATAGCAGAACACGTGCTGCTTTACCCTTTATGGGTTACCTGAAAAATCAAGCATGCTATTAAGACAGTAATATGAATCTGAAATGATTTATATAAAGATGATTCTCTAGTCACCAGGGCTATGTCTAGACTGCAGGCTTCTTTCGAAAGAGGCTCTTTCGAAAGCATCTTTCGAAAGAGCCTCTTTCAAAAGATCGCGTCTAGACTGCAGGCAGATCTTTCGAAAGAGAAATCCGCTTTTTTGAAAGAGAGCACCCAGCGAGTCTGGATGTTCTCTTTCGAAGACGGCCTCTTTACATTAAAGAACGCCTTCTTTCGAAAGAGGAACTTTCGAAAGAAGGCGTTCTTCCTCGTGAAACAAGGTTTACCGCCATCGAAAGAAAAGCCGCGTTCTTTCGAAATAATTTCAAAAGAACGCGGCTTGAGTCTGGACGCAGGGGAAGTTTTTTCGGGAAAAGGCTACTTTTCCCGAAAAAAACCCTGAGTCTGGACACGGCCCAGGTCATGTTTCAGAGGGGTAGCCATGTTAGTCTGTATCTGCAAAAACAATGAGTCCTGTGGCACTCTAAAGACTAAGGACTTAGTTTGGATTAACTTTAAACTGCCACGTTTAGCCGTGGGCAGTTCGTTCGAACTAAGGGGGATTTAAAAATGGCCGCCGGATGGGAACATGCAAAGAAAGCCCGGGATACTTAAATCCCAGGCTTCATTTACAATTCTGGTTGCCTGATTTGCCTACCTAGCTCAAAGTAATGAGCTAGTGTAGACATATGCTAAGGCTGTGTCTAGACTGGCAAGTTTTTCCGGAAAATTATCTGCTTTTCTGGAAAAACTTGCCATCTGTCTACACTGGCCTCTTGGATTTCCGGAAAAGCACTGACGATCTCATGTAAAATCATCAGTGCTTTTCTGGAAAAACTATGCTGCTCCCGTTTGGGCAAAAGTCTCTTTCCAAAAGACTTTTGTGCAAAAGGGCCAGTGTAGACAGCATAGTACTGTTTTCCGCAAAAAAGCCCCGATCGTGAAAAAGGCAATCAGGGCTTTTTTGCAGAAAACCGCGTCTAGATTGGCCACGGATGCTTTTTCGCAAAAAGTGCTTTTGTGGAAAAGCATCCTGCCAATCTAGAAGCGCTTTTCCGAAAATGCTTTTAACGGAAAACTTCTCCGTTAAAAGCATTTTCGGAAATTCATGCCAGTGTAGACGTAGCCCACGAGTATGTCTACACTTGCACCCCAGTTCGAACTAGGGATGCAAATGTAGGCATTCGAAATAGTCAGTGAAGTGGGGATTTAAATATCCTGCACTTCATTAGCATGATCTTGTCGGCGCGTTACTCCGATCAACAGCTCTTTCAAAAGTGAAAGTGCACTCCGGGACACGTTAGTTCAAACCGAACCCCTTGGTTCCAACTAACATTACTCCTCAAAAAATGAGGAATAACATTAGTTGGAACCAAGGGGTTTGGTTTGAACTAACGTGTCCCGGAGCGCACTTCAACTTTTGAAAGAGCTGTTGATTGGAGTAACGCGCCGGCGAGATCATGCTACTGAAGTGCAGGATATTTAAATCCTCACTTCATTGACTATTTTGAATGCCTACATTTGCATCCCTAGTTTGAACTGGAATGCAAGTGTAGACATACCCTAACAGATTTGTAGGGGCATATGCTAAGGTCATGTCTGTTTTCTTCAGTCCAAAAAGATAATACATCTCCTGTACACCCTGTGAATTGGTTGCATCAAAAAGTTACTTTTTCCTTTGATCATAAACTCAGGTTCAACGTAGTACAGGTTGTACCTCCCTTGTCTGGCAACCTAGGCACCTGAATGATCCAGAACCAGGGATTTTGCCAGACCAACAAAGGTCAATGCTCCCCTGCTAGCTGCCTCCCTGCTCCTGGGCTCCACTCCTGGATGTGGGGCTCCCAAGGCTCAGTCTTCCTGCCCTGATGCTGGTCCTACTGTCACTGGCCTGGCCTGGGCTCCCCACTCTGATGCCTGCCCCACTAACACCACAAGTTCCCTGGGATTCCAGGCTTGGGCTCCCTGGCTCACCGCAAGTCCTACTCCTGCCAGAGTTCCTTGATGGGGTTATTGCCACTGAAGGTTTCCTGGGGTTCTCTGGCCGGGGCTGTGCAGCTACTGCTCGGGGTTTCCTGGGGGTCCCCAGCTGAGACTGCCCAGCTACCACCAGCCCAGCTGCCTCCATGGATACCCTGTCTAGCTCCTGCTCCCAGACTCCAGGGCAATTTGGTCCCACAATGTGTTGCCGGACCAGGGTGTCCCATATTTGAGAGGTTCAACCTGTAGTATAACATTGTATAGAATAGTAAAGATGTTAAACATATGCAATCAACACGATGTACAACTGGGCTGCTCTTTTGCAATTTAAATACTAAGCTCTTGTGAGCAGCTGGTAAATTCTATATTCAGACCATAAAGAGCAGCTTGATGATTGTCCTTGACTTACATTTGACCACTCATCAGGGGTGCTGGAACAATTTTCTATTGCGGAAGTAGGGAGAGCCACTGAACCAAGCTGTAAACCATGTACAAAATGGAAAGCATTAAAAGCCAGAGAGGGCAGCAGCTGCCTCCACATCCCTAGCTCCAGCACCCATGCCACTCACTTTTTTTTGTCAATTAAAAAAACAACTTATGGCTGTGAAACATATTTATACTTATGGTAAAATAAGCAAAACTGTGAAATATAAACAGAGAAACTCTGATTTGTACATTCAAAAGTAATTCAGATCTCAGGACAAATGTGAGAGACTGAACAGCTCATTCAAGCATTGTTAGATACTGAATTCACCAGCAATTGTCTGGGGGGAAGCTAATTATTTTCATTATTCGAGTCCTTTATTATTTCCATGACATTAAACATTTGTCAATTGTTGTTGTTACACAGAAATTGGACCACTAATTACATAAATTACAACTTAATTTCTTTTTGGTGGGTCTGTAATTGGCAACTAAAAATTTGTGTACAGTCAGTCAGCTATTACAACCGGCTCTTTTTGTACATTAATTTCTGCAGTAGTTTTGCACAGCAATCCTGTGGGTGTTATTGGAAACACACTTCATGTTCAGAAATCTGTATTTTAAGTTCAAATAATGTAATGGGAATTTGGGAACTTTACAAAGAAAGTCTAGTGACATTTCTTTCCAGAGGATTTAGAGTAATATTGCCTATAATTGTTTAATCCACTATCAGCTAAGAGCTATTCATATGTGTGAAATGTGCAAGCTACCCTTTCTTTTCACAGAAATGAGCTGTAGAAGAATAAGGAAAAGCTGAATGTACATTAGATGTATTTCTGTCTTAATGAGAATCAGATTTAGAGATAAGGCTTTGCTTTAAGAGCAAACATTAAGGCTACGTCTACACTGGCCCCTTTTCCGGAAGGGGCATGTAAATTTCACTAGTCGTCGTAGGGAAATCCGCGGGGGATTTAAATATCCCCCGCGGCATTTAAATAAAAATGTCCGCCGCTTTTTTCCGGCTTTTAAAAAAGCCGGAAAAGAGCGTCTAGACTGGCCCCGATCCTCCGGAAAAAGTGCCCTTTTCCGGAGGCTCTTATTCCTACTTCAAAGTAGGGCACTTTTTCTGGAGGATCGGGGCCAGTCTAGACGCTCTTTTCCGGCTTTTTTAAAAGCCAGAAAAAAGCGGCGGACATTTTTATTTAAATGCCGCGGGGGATATTTAAATCCCCCGCGGATTTCCCTACGACGACTGCTGAAATTTACATGCCCCTTCCGGAAAAGGGGCCAGTGTAGACGTAGCCTAAGAGTAAACATAACACAGAAAATGTGTGTTCTGTTTTCGTAAAGCTTCCCTGTGTGTCCCTTACCATGATTATATGTACATATGATTGGGTTATTATTAATCAATATCTTCATATGTAATCACATTTTACCTCGAAAGACTGGTCTGTATGTACATGAATCACTTTTCTCATCACTGATGCACAGCAATTTCTAGGGTGCAATGTGTTAGCTGTTTAAAAGCAAACTGCAAAATGTCTGGAAAATGGAAAGTAACAAGTTGCTTTGTATGTATGTTTATCTTATCAGGAAACCTGATTATAAGACTTAATGTCAAACAAAAGAAACATCTGTCCAATTTAAATAACTCGAGTTCTAACTTGGAAAATCCTTAATGACCTGCCTGTATTTGAAAACATGGGGCTGTGTTTGCAGCAGGTGAAGAGGTTGAATATGTTGAATAAATATTGCTTTCTATAAAATATTTCCAGATCTAGTTTTTACCTAAAAGCGGCGAGGAGTCCTGTGGCACCTTAGGGTATGTCTACACTACCCCGCTAGTTCGAACTAGCGGGGTAATGTATGCATACCGCACTTGCTAATGAAGCCCGGGATTTGAATTTCCCGGGCTTCATTAGCATAAGCGGGGAGCCGCCATTTTTAAATCCCCGCTGCTTCGAACCCCATGTAGCGTGGCTACACGGGGCTCGAACTAGGCAGTTCGGACTAGGGTCCTATTCCGAACTACCGTTACTCCTCGTGAAACGAGGTGTACCGGTAGTTCGGAATAGGCACCCTAGTCCGAACTACCTAGTTCGAGCCCCGTGTAGCCGCGCTACACGGGGTTCGAAGCAGTGGGGATTTAAAAATGGCGGCTCCCCGCTTATGCTAATGAAGCCCGGGAAATTCAAATCCCGGGCTTCATTAGCAAGTGTGGTATGCATACATTACCCTCCTAGTTCGAACTAGGAGGGTAGTGTAGACATACCCTTATAGACTAACCAAAGTATTGGAGCATAAGCTTTCGTGGGCAAAGACCCACTTCGTCAGATGCATTAGATTTTTACCTAGTTAACAGGAAGCAAACTTGAATTGTTGCTATACCAACATTTACAATATATACTGAAACTATAATTTTCTGTGAGACTGCTGAAAAGGTACATTGTTAAAAAAAATGTGTAAGACAAATTGTCTTACATCTTTTTTAATGGATGTTTAATGGACAGTCTTGGGTATAAATTCCACACCACTGAGTAGTTGAACAAAAAAATAAATAAATAACCCCCACACACACTAAATTGTGTAAATTCACCTACAGCGTCTTTTAAATTCAGTGAACACAGAATTGCTTGCATAATTTTTCATCCTTACGTTATCAGTCTTGTATACATTTTCATGGCTTCTCTGTTATGCTGTAGCACCGTAAGTATTCAGTAGTATTCATTTCATAAATAGTAGTTGGGGTAGTCACAAGGTCTCTGGCTCCTAGAAATAAAGTAGGTCTAGGTCCCATATGCCAGGTCACATGTCTTCATTTGGCTAATAAAGATGATGGGGCAGTACCTGGGTCTTGGTGAGGGGAAGTTCCAGTAAGCCAGAGCATACAGGTGCACTCAAGGACAGGTGGGAACTGCTAAAAACCAGGAAGATGAGGACGTTTTAGAAGAACACAGAGGGCATTGTCTGCTGGCTCTAAAATGGGGCTGAAAGTAGGGGAGCAGCAAAGCAGCTGGCATATCTAGAGCCAGACAGTTGGAGATGGAGAAGCCATGAGAGTGCTGGGAAAGTGGGGGTGCTCCCTGTCAAGGTTCTCTACCAGATAGGCTGTGAGGGTTCCCGGTGAGAAAAGCAGTGTCCTGGCTCAGCTGAAAGGGCTGTGGTGGTGATCTCAGTACAAGGACTGATAGAGTTTCGGAGCGGGCCATAACATCAGTGTGTGGTGTATGAGGGGAACCAAAGGGTGAGACATCTTGAGTTTTAAGGGCCTTCAGTTGATAAGATGGGATAGAACAGTGAAGGGCAACCTAGGCCTAGTGAGTGGGCCGCATGAGAGGCCCTTCATCTCAGTGGACCACAAGACTGATGTAATGAAGACAGCCTCCTGGGAGAGGGTAGTTTTGCTAACTGCACTGGCGGACCTAAAATGTGCAGGAGTGCGGATTGAACCAGAGCAGCACCTGGATTGGATTCAGAGATAGCATGAGGCTCTCACAAGCAGCACGCGTCTCACTTCACGTGGCCTTGCTTTATGTGTGTGTCAGTAATTTTGCAATACCAGTAGGAAAAAATCTCTGGATGGAAACTAGCAGAATTTGGCAGCCCTACACATGAGCAACCCTAAACACAATGTCTCATGGGCCACACGTGGAACCTGGATGGGCCACATGCGGCCTGTGAGCCACAGGCTGCCCACCATGGGGATAGAGTTTTTTTTGTTATTGACATTGCACAGACCCTCTGATACAATATCAGACTCCATAGCTATCTCTTTTCTCACCCACAGGCCAATAGTGAGTCAAACAAATTCACATTTATTAGTTGGCTTTCAGACATGTTAGCATATTACTCTCTATAAGGCATTTGACCTTCTGCTTTCAAGTAAAAGGGGCATCTTCCGAGGTTGGAGAAAGCATAAGAATAATTATATTATGAGGGGATAAGTACATGTTAAAACATGGCGTGTCAAGCATTTCTAGATTGAAGCTGTCAGGCCGAGGAGGTTTGGCAGCATTAACGACTTTTACTGCGTCAGTAATGTTTCCTGAACAGATTCACTTATCTCATTGCCTTCTCTCCTTTTCACTCTGTTCATAAGAAAGTAATTTCATTTGGGGGAGAAAGTTAGTTATGTCTTCCAGAGCTGAGCATGTATGCAATGTTGTTGTAGCTGTACAGGTCCAAGTATATCAGAGAGCTGTACCTGTCTTTATAAAGTTCACAGATATTTTTTTGTTTTTGTTTTTTTTGTACTCAAGTATGGCAACTTTCAAGTCTGTTAGGGTATGTCTACACTACAATGTTAGTTCGAACTAACGGACGTTAGTTCGAACTAACATTCATAGCCGCTACACTAGCGCTCCGCTAGTTCGAATTTGAATCGAACTAGCGGAGCGCTTAGTTCGAACTAGGTAAACCTCATTTTACGAGGATTAAGCCTAGTTCGAACTAGCTAGTTCGAATTAAGGGGTGTGTAGCCCCTTAATTCGAACTAGTGGGAGGCTAGCCCTCCCCAGGTTTCCCTGGTGGCCACTCTGGCCAACACCAGGGAAACTCTATGCCCCCATCCCGGCCCCGGACCCCTTAAAGGGGTACAGGCTGACTACGGTGCCCGTGCCAGGTGCAAGCCTGCCAGCACCCAGCCAGCAGACCCTGCACCTGGCACGGCACAGAGCCACCCACCCGATGTCCCCCAGTCCACCCCCTCTTCCCGGGACCAGGCTGGCGGCTCCCGGGAGCTTGCCCTGGACCGCAAGAGGCGGGCACCTTCCTGGGCTAGTGCGGACATCGTGGACCTCGTCCACGATCTCCGTACTAGGCACAGGAAAGTGGCCGTCTAGGGCAGGAGAGCTGCCAGCCTGGCCACCAAGGAGCAGGTGTGCATGAAAATCAAGGGGGTCCACTGAGACCCCCGACCCTGAGCCCTGAGCCTACAATGGCCATCCTGGGTCAGACCAAAGGTCCATCTAGCCCAGTAGCCTGTCTGCCGACAGCGGCCAACCCTAGGAACCCTGGAGGGGATGGACCGAAGACAGTGACCAAGCCATTTGTCTCGTGCCATCCCTCTCCAGCCTTCCACAAACCTTGGGCAGGGACACCACTCCTACCCCCTGGCTAAGACTACTCCATGGACACAACCTCCATGACTTGATCTCACTTCCCTTTAAACTCTGTTCTAGTTGTAGCCTTCACAGCAAGGAGTTCCGCAGGTTAACTATTTGCTTTGTGAAGAACAACTTTCTCTTACTAGTTTGAAGCCTGCTACCCATTCCTTTCCTTTGGTGTCCTCTAGTCCTTCTTTATGGGAACTAATGAAGAACTTTTCTGAATGCACCCTCTCCACCCAAACCCTGCTTTTAGAGACCTCTATCCTGTCCCCCCTCCGGGTATGTCTACACTAGAAAGTTAGTTCGAACTAACGGACGTTAGTTCGAACTAACTTTCCTATGCGCTACACTAGCGCTCCGCTAGTTCGAATTTGAATCGAACTAGCGGAGCGCTTAGTTCGAACTAGGTAAACCTCATTTTACGAGGACTAACGCCTAGTTCGAACTAGCTAGTTCGAACTAAGGGCTGTGTAGCCCTTTAGTTCGAACTAGTGGGAGGCTAGCCCTCCCCAGGTTTCCCTGGTGGCCACTCTGGCCAACACCAGGGAAACTCTATGCCCCCCTCCCGGCCCCGGACCCCTTAAAGGGGCACGGGCTGGCTACGGTGCCCGTGCCAGGTGCAAGCCTGCCAGCACCCAGCTAGCAGACCCTGCACCTGGCACGGCACAGAGCCACCCACCCGATGCCCCCCAGCCCACCCCCTCTTGCCGGGACCAGGCTGGCGGCTCCCGGGAGCTTCCCCTGGACCGCAAGAGGCGGGCACCTTCCTGGGCTAGTGCGGACATCGTGGACCTCGTCCACGATCTCCGCACTAGGCACAGGAAAGTGGCCGTCTAGGGCAGGAGAGCTGCCAGCCTGGCCACCCAGGACCAGGTGTGCATGAAAATCAAGGGGGTCCACTGAGACCCCCGACACTGAGCCCTGAGCTTACAATGGCCGTCCTGGGTCAGACCAAAGGTCCATCTAGCCCAGTAGCCTGTCTGCCCACAGCGGCCAACCCTAGGGACCCTGGAGGGGATGGACCGAAGACAATGACCAAGCCATTTGTCTCGTGCCATCCCTCTCCAGCCTTCCACAAACTTTGGGCAGGGACACCACTCCTACCCTCTGGCTAATAGGACTCCATGGACCCAACGTCCATGACTTGATCTCACTTCCCTTTAAACTCTGTTCTAGTTCTAGCCTTCACAGCCTCCTGCAGCAAGGAGTTCCACAGGTTAACTATTTGCTTTGTCAAGAACAACTTTCTCTTACTAGTTTCAAGCCTGCTACCCATTCCTTTCCTTTGGTGTCCTCTAGTCCTTCTTTATGGGAACTCATGAAGAACTTTTCTGAATGCACCCTCTCCACCCAACCCCTGCTTTTACAGACCTCTATCCTGTCCCCCCTCCGTCTCCTCTTTTCTAAGCTGAACAGTCCCAGTCTCTGTAGCCTCTCTTCATCTGGGACCTGTTCCCAACCCCTGATCATGTTAGTTGCCCTCCCCTCTCCCAGCCTTTCTCTTCCCCTCTCCCACCTCCTTTTCCCAGTCTCCCCCAGTTTTTTTCAATAAAGACAGAGTCAATGTTGGAAGAAACGTTATCTTTATTTTGTACATCAAGAAGAAGGGGGGCTAGGGAAGGGCAAGTGGAAGGAGGTGAGGGAGGAATGGGGTACGAGCCCCCGATGGGGAGGACTGGGCTGGCTCTGCGGGCTTCTGGGGGTGGAAGCTCTCCTGCAGCCCCCCAATTACTCCCTCTCCCCAGATGGCAGCCTGCGGCAAGTGCAGCCGGGCTGATGGCCGAGTGGTGTGATGTGCCCAGTGTGGGCACTCAGGGCACTCCAAGCCAGAACTTCTTTGCAAGCGGGGCACCCCTTAGAACTGTGTGTCCGGGGTGGGGGTCGGGACCCTTTAAGCGCAGCCCTCGGCTAGCCTGAGACAGTATCTCCATGCTCTAAGTCCTCCTTTTATGCCCTGCCGGCACTGCTTCCGGCCATCATTAAGCCCTGTTCAGAGTCCACTCAATGTGGACTTACTAGTTCGAACTAGCAAAACGCTAGTTCGAACTAGTTTTTAGTTCTAGATGCGTTAGTTCGAACTAGCTTAGTTCGAATTAACTAATTCGAACTAAGTTAGTTCGAACTAGCGCTGTAGTGTAGACGTACCCTCCGTCTCCTCTTTTCTAAGCTGAACAGTCCCAGTCTCTGTAGCCTCTCTTCATCTGGGACCTGTTTCCAACCCCTGATCATGTTAGTTGCCCTCCCCTCTCCCAGCCTTTCTCTTCCCCTCTCCCACCTCCTTTTCCCAGTCTCCCCCAGTTTTGTTCAATAAAGACAGAGTCAATGTTGGAAGAAACGTTATCTTTATTTTGTACATCAATAAGAAGAGGGGCTAGGAAAGGGTAAGTGGAAGGAGGTGAGGGAGGAATGGGGTACGAGCCCCCGATGGGAAGGACTGGGCTGGCTCTGCAGGCTTCTGGGGGTAGAAGCTCTCCTGCAGCCCCCCAATTGCTCCCTCTCCCCAGATGGCAGCCTGCGGCAAGTGCAGCCGGGCTGATGTCCGAGTGCTGTGATGTGCCGAGTGTGGGCACTCCAGGCACTCCAAGCCAGGTCTGCTTTGCAAGCGGGGCACCCCTTAAACCTGTCTGTCCGGGGTGGGGGTCGGGTCCCTTTAAGCACAGCCCTCGGCTAGCCTGAGACAGCATCTCCACGCTCTAAGTCCTCCTCTGATGCCCTGCCGGCACTGCTTCCGGCCATCCTTAAGCCCTGTTCAGAGTCCACTCAATGTGGACTTGCTAGTTCGAATTAGCAAAATGCTAATTCGAACTAGTTTTTAGTTCTAGACGCGTTAGTTCGAATTAGCTTAGTTCGAATTAACTAATTCGAACTAAGTTAGTTCGAACTAGTGCTGTAGTGTAGACGTACCCTCACTGAGTTACAGACCATATGGTACCATATGGCCCCAGAATATACCAACATTTTCATGGCTGATTTGCAATGCTTCTTTAACTCTTGTTTCCAAGTGTCCCCTCTCTTCTTGAGCTATATTGATGGCATCATCAGCATATGGGCTCACAGGGATGATGCCCTTCAAGAGTTCCACTGGGATTTCAACAATTTCCACCCTACCATCCTACTCATCCCAGATCAGTGCACATAAGAAATCCCCTTCCTGGACACTACAGTGCAAATAAGTGATGGTCACATAAACACCACTATATTCTGGAGCACACTGACTGCTATACTTACCTACATACTTCCAGCTTTCATCCAGAGCAACTTTATAAACCAGTACTGATAGTACACAGACACACAAGCTTACACACTCCATATATGATACAGTGTGTATCTAGTGCAGCTATAGAGCAAGTGTTTAGAAATATGTGTGTATGCCAGCACACGCACACAGATCTTTTATAATGTCTCTGAAATGAGTCCTGAAGTCTTTTAGCAACTGATATCTCAAATGCATTTTAATTCTCAAGTGCATTTACAGAGAGCAGTGCATGTGTGTCTTGGAATAGTCACAGGGAATAAACCAACTCTCCACGGGATTGGCAATCTGTTTGATGTGCAGCTGCAAAGGATAAAGACAGATGCTTCAGAGCAGCAGTCTCTTCTGTTCAGCTCTTTTCTGCTCCCTGTGAAATGAGGCTTCTTAATATAGGTTTCATAAGATGCTGTACTCGAACCTTTTGTCTAATTGTTAAGAATCCATTAATAACTTGCGGTAATGATCTTGTGGTAATGTTGGATTATAATAATTTCATCTATTCAACAATGTTTTTCTTCATTTAACCTTGCTTCTATGTAACACTCCCACAGTCTTAATTATTAACAGAAGAATCTATTTTTAATTATTAAACTTAACATACAACTTTCACACTTCACGTTAACAGTTAAGGCAGGCAATATTTGATTTCACTAGTGAGTTTTCAATTAGGCTGGTTGCATTTTTTCTGCCTCCCTCTTACATACAAGTTCCTGTAATGGCTCTTCAAGCTCCGTCCACCACCACTCCTTCAAAATATGCTCAGTGGTCTCCTCTTTCTAACCCTGCTGTAAGTGAGTTACAAAGCAGCCAAAGTGCAAAATGTTCCTTTTAAAGTTCATCTACCACCTTCCCTACTGCAGTCACACAGATGTGCACACAAACCAACCTTCCACTTAGAATATTCAACCTTATTGTAGTGTATCATCTCTGTAGGGGTACGTCTAGACTACAGGCTTTTGTCAACAGAAGTTTTGTCGACAGATACTGTTGACAAAGCTTCTGTCGACAAAGAGCGTCTAGACTACATTCAGTTCTGTCAACAAAACAAGCTGCTTAGTGTAGACGCAAAGGACAGTTTAGATGCAATAACGCTTTCTGTCGACAGAACTCTGTCGACAGAAGGCGTTATGCCTCGTAAAATGAGGTATACCAGCGTCGACAAAATTGCTGAGTTCTGTCAACGTTATGTCGACAGAACTCAGCGGTAGTGTAGACACAGGTTTAGTTTTGTCAACAAAAGTCCACTTTTGTCGACAAAACCCTGTAGTCTAGACACACCCTAAGTTAGTTTATACACTACTAGAAAACTTACCTGGGGTTCCTCAGGTCCTTCTGGGCAGGGGGCTGGAGTGTTGAGGGTGCAAGAATCAGGGCAGGATCTTGGGAATGTGGGTGGTTCAAGGCAGGGGGTGTGAGTGCAGGAGTCGGGGTTTGGTGAGGAGGGGCTCAGGGCAGAAGGTGTGGGTGTAGAAGTCAGCAGAGAGTGGGCCGCTCAGGACAGGGGATGGGTGGCTCCTGGCAGAGGAGTGGGGTGGCTCAGGGGAACTCGAAGTCTGGCTGGGGCTGTGCAGCCCTGGTTGCAGCTCCTCTTAGGAGGGCCACGATGGAATGGTATGAACTGCCTAGGCCAGGCATGTAGGTGGTTACCCATGGGCTGGGCTGGGGCTGCATTGCCTGGCTGTTTGCTTCTCCTTGGGGTGGCTATGGCAACATGATTGCTGGCTGTTGGGCTGTCCCCCTGCTGTGTCTGGTGCTGGGGGGAGTAGTTTCAGCTGTGGCTTTGGGGCAAGAGGGCAACTTACCTGTGGCTGGTGGCTTACAACAGCAAAGCCCCAGCCACAGCTGGCCATGCAACTTACTTATGGTTGGCCCCCTATTGTCACTCTGCAGTAAAAGTATCCCCCATGCTGCTGTCCCCTGGTGGTTATTGAAGAGCAGTGGCAGCCCGTCAATATAGGCAAACTGGGCAGTCGCCTAGGGCACCAAGATAAATGGGCGTTGAGGGTTTTTGAGGCAGGGGTGCTGATCACGCGTTTCGCCTAGGGTGCCAGTTGCCGGCAATTCGTCTAGGGCCGCTCCTGTAATGCAGAGCATAACTGTCCCTGCTATCAGACCCCTTCCTTTCTGGTTAATGAGAACGAATCGAATTCCAGGCCCATCCCATTGTCCTGGAACAACCAAACCCTGACCTTGCTTTAAGTTATGATATGAGGAAGTTGCCTATCAAATGTAGCTGTTACTGTTCAGGAGGAATTCTTGAACAAATGGACTCACAGACAGACACATACACGATCTAAAATCTATAGTAGATGAACATTTGTGATCTTCATAAATAGGATCTGTCCATTATGTACATCTTTAGTGCACTGATATGGTGACACTAACATGGTAAACCTAACTTTATTAGATTACTCGTACCAGCAGCTTCATGTGATTTTATGTTAGTTGAGAACTGTTCTCAGAAAGCCACATTGAAATGTTGGCAATGTATGTCTACACTGAAGCTGGGAGGTGAGATTCCCTGAGAGAGGACTAAGAGACTCTCAGAAGCTTAGCTTGAGTCAGTGCACTAAAAATATGAGGGTGAACACTATTGTTTTGGTAACAACTCGGACCAGTCACCCAAGTTCAGACGCAGGGGATTAGGTAAACTTGAACATGGCTGATTAGCCTGAATTCCCATCAGTTGAACTGTGATAGTATGAATCTGTCTACCTAAACTAATAATCACACACTCCCCACAGCTGCATAGACATACACTGAGTCAGGCTGGGGTATTTTCTCCTTACGCAACCTACAGCCTTTTTAGGTTGGACATTAGGAAAAACTTCCTAATTGTCAGGGTGGTGAAACACTGGAATAAATTGCCTAGGGAGGTTGTGGAATCTCCATCTCTGGAGATATTTAAGAGTGGGTCAGATAAATGTCTATCAGAGATGGTCTAGACAGTGCTGGGTCCTGCCATGAGGGCAGGGGACTGGACTTGATGACCTCTCGAGATCCCTTTTAGTCCTAGTATTCTATGATTCAATCACACTTGTTTTTGGATTATATTCTAGTGACAGCTGTGTAGCTGTTGTTAAATGAATCAGTCCCGTAATAAGAAAACAGTTCTGTTGACTCCACTCTCATTGGCTAATGTCCCTAGAAAACTACTTCTCAATGCTATTTTGTACTTCAGGGCATCTCCAAAATGAAGTAGTTAGAGACTCACAAAAAAATAGTTTACAGTTTGAGACTAAAATATGGGAAAAGTTCATGCTGGAGCTGATTCATCTCCTCAATTTTTTTATATTATAGATTTGCATTAGTCATTCTGTAACATAGTAAACCTGTACTTTCTTTTGCAACTTCTTTACTTGACACCGAAACACACGTTCTTTCAAGTGCTATACAAATGAGATTCTTCCACATATTTTGGTATTTTCATGTCATGTGTAATCTCACAGGGTGTGAATGATCATTGTTCTTCAAAACTTTCTCACTCAGGGCTCATCTTACTGCTTGGCCTATGAACATTTTTTCTACAAGTTGCTTTTTAATCTGTTTTCAATAACATCCTCCCTCCACACACACACACACACTTCCCCAAGGAAGGGCATGATTCTCACAAAAGTAGAAAGTAGACAGGGCCTAAACATGTTTTGATGAGTCTGGGGAAAAATCTGAAACTGGGGATATGTCTGCACTGCTGGGTTTTTTCGGCAGAAGATATGCAGATTGCGCTCTCACTTGCCTATCTTCTGCCGATCCTTTTTGCGGAAGAGGCTTTGCCAATAAAAAGCCCCATGTACACAGGGCCATTTCTTCAAAGAAAACCCTTTTTCTCAAGATCCCTTATTCCTTAAAAAATGAGGATTACAGGATCTTGCGAAAAAGGTTTTTTTTCCAACAAATGGCCCCATTTACACGGGGCTTTTATCAGCAAAACCTCTTCTGCAAAAAGGAACTGCAGAAGATATGCAAATGAGAACACGATTTGCATAACTTCTACCAAAAAAAGCTGGCAGTGTAGACATAGGAAGCCCCAATCTTTTCCAGAAAGACTAGCACGAAGAGAATCATAGAATCATAGAATCATAGAATAATAGGACTGGAAGGGACCTCGAGAGGTCATCGAGTCCAGCTCCCCGCCCTCAAGGCAGGATCAAGCTCCGTCTACACCATCCCTGACAGATGTCTATCCAACCTGTTCTTAAATATCTCCAGAGAGGGAGATTCCACCACCTCCCTTGGCAATTTATTCCAATATTTGACCACCCTGACAGTTAGGAATTTTTTCCTAATGTCCAATCTAAACCTCCCCTGCTGCACTTTAAGCCCATTACTCCTTGTCCTGTCCTCAGAAACCAAGAGGAACAAATTTTCGCCTTCCTCCTTGTGACACCCTTTTAGATATTTGAAAACCGCTATCATGTCCCCCTTAATCTTCTTTTTTCCAAACTAAACAAGCCCAGTTCATGAAGCCTGGCTTCATAGGTCATGTTCTCTAAACCTTTAATCATTCTTGTCGCTCTTCTCTGTACCCTTTCCAATTTCTCCACATCTTTCTTAAAATGTGGCGCCCAGAACTGGACACAGTACTCCAGCTGAGGCCTAACTAGTGCAGAGTAGAGCGGCAGAATGACTTCACGAGTTTTGCTTACAACACACCTGTTGATACAACCTAGAATCATATTTGCTTTTTTTGCAACAGCATCACACTGTTGACTCATATTCAACTTGTGGTCCACTATGACCCCTAGATCCCTTTCCGCCATGCTCCTTCCTAGACAGTCGCTTTCCATCTTGTATGTATGGAACTGATTGTTCCTTCCTAAGTGGAGCACTTTGCATTTCTCTTTATTAAACCTCATCCTGCTTACCTCTGACCATTTCTCTAACTTGCTAAGGTCATTTTGAATTATGTCCCTATCCTCCAAAGAAGTCGCAACCCCACCCAGTTTGGTATCATCTGCAAACTTAATAAGCGTACTCTCTATCCCAATATCTACATCATTGATGAAGATATTGAACAGTACGGGTCCCAAAACAGACCCTTGAGGAACTCCACTTGTTATCCCTTTCCAGCAGGATTTAGAACCATTAACAACAACTCTCTGACTACGGTTATCCAGCCAATTATGCACCCACCTTATCGTGGCCCTATCTAAGTTATATTTGCCTAGTTTATCAATAAGAATATCATGCGAGACCGTATCAAATGCCTTACTAAAGTCTAGGTATATGACATCCACCGCTTCTCCCTTATCCACAAGGCTCGTTATCTTATCAAAGAAAGCTATCAGATTAGTTTGGCATGACTTGTTCTTCACAACCCCATGCTGGCTATTCCCTATCACTTTATTACCTTCCAAGTGTTTGCATATGATTTCCTTAATTACCTGCTCCATTATCTTTCCTGGGACAGACGTTAAACTGACCGGTCTGTAGTTTCCTGGGTTGTTCTTATTCCCCTTTTTATAGATGGGCACAATATTTGCCCTTTTCCAGTCTTCTGGAATCTCCCCTGTCTGCCATGATTTTTCAAAGATCATAGCGAAAGGCTCAGATACCTCCTCTATCAGCTCCTTGAGTATCCTGGGATGCATTTCATCAGGACCTGGTGACTTGCTGACATCTAACTTTCCTAAGTGATTTTTAACTTGTTCTTTGTGTATCCTATCTTCTAAACTTACCCTCTCTCTGCTTGTATTCACTACGTTAGGCATGAGAAAGACAGAGAAAGACAGAGCCTAGAGTGTGAATCCACACAACGCTCATTCCACAGTAGTAGCTTAGCTCCATCCCTGCTGTGGGTATTGTGACCAGACATGCAGGATTTCAGCACCACTTAGGTTTGACCTGGTTGCCCCTCTCTTGTGACTAGTTGCCAGGGACAAATTCCAGTGAGAAGCCCTGTGACCTAGTCATGCCCTCTCAAATGGAGAACCTGGGGCAAATATCCTCCCATTCCCTGGGTGGCCTTGGAGACAGAATATGCCTTTAGTGCAGTATAAATATTTTGACTGAATGTTAAAGAAAATTTAACTTCTTTAGCTAATGTATATGTGTATTCTTAATTGCAGCTATACAGTACTCTAGACCAGGACAATTACTATGGTTAATAAGCCATTTGAATTTGTTCTACCTTATAGGAAAGAGCAGGGATGAGGAATCCAATTTCTGGTGAGTCCAAACTTAGAATTTAGTCATTTTTATATTGTCTCAATTACTGGAAATGCTTCTGGGAAAAGTCTGTAATACAAGGAACAGATGTCACAATCTGTTTTCTGAATAACTGATAATACATGTGGCCTTTGAGACTGACAGATGGCACTGACCCTTTTCTTTATTATTTATTAAGTTTTGGCTTTAACTACTTCACTGCTATTGAATTAAATTCTAATTAGTACCTCAGGAAAGAAGCCTTTTATATGATTCGAAAGCTTACACTGTGCATGAGCAATGTTGCTAGGCTCTCCCGTGCCAGAAAGTCTTTTGTCATCTACACTGTGGAAAACAAAACACAAACAAAAAATAAATCCACAGCAGTGGGTCTCAAAGCTTTGGTCAACTGATTTGGTGCAGGGGGCTCTCATCCCAGGCCTACAAACATTCAGTTTGGAGCCTGGGCCCTAAGATCCAACCTCCTTGGAAACCCAAGGATCCAATCCAAATAGTGCTATTTTTAACACAGTAGCATGACCACGAGTCCACTGGCTTGAGTACTGAGTGTAGTAATCGCTGCAGAGTGTGGATTTTGCTAAATTCTGTCTTTTGTCTTTCTTTTCATGATGGTCAACAAGTAACTATTCCGACAGATTTTATAGCATTACATTCAAATGTGTTTACATGGTTTATTTTTCTTTTCAAAGCATACAAACCACTTATTTCAAATACACATGAACAAAAACCAGCCAGAAGACCCAGTAAAACCATCATTCTAAACAATAGGCTTACTTGGGCTTTCATTTTTGAAGACATGAAGTGTTCTGTTCAAGGTCTTGGGCTGTGGTTAAATATATTTGGTTTCTGATTCCTCACTTGCCCAGATTTCCTATGAATTAGAGAAAGTTGTTTAATCTCACTGAGCCTAAATTCACACATGTAAAATAGGGATATTAATAATTCCTTTCTCCCATTTCATCTTGTCTATTTAAATTTTAAACTTCTCAGTCTATTGCTATGTCTTTGGACAGTGCTCAGTACAATAGGGCCCTCATCTGCAATACAAACAATACATACATTGTAATTGAGAAATTCTTCTTTATTTTATAAGTTCTTAAATATGGGTCCTTTAAAAAATAATATAAATGACTTCACAGATTGGAATGACTCCAAATCTGAATTTTTGGTCCTTTAGTTTTTAATTAGTGGCGTACGTTTGGGAGTATGAGAGCCTCAAAGCAATTAAATGCTTGCGTATCAGTTTAAAAGTTGCTTATTGTGCATTATTTATGCCAAATACCAGACAGATCCTGTATACTGTCCAGTTCTCTGTATGGAAATTGCACAGGCCAACATCTTATAAGATTCTGTGAAAATGCCTATTGCATATACAAAGCAAACAAATGTAGGCTCCAGACTTCTTCAGATACCACAAATAAGACTATATTATGGAGTGTAATTTGCTTATTTCAATGATTTTTTTCTGAAGAAATTGTTTTCCCTGTAGCAGCAGATCAACACTGCATAAACTCGTGCTATAGGCAGAATGTGCCCATTCAAATTCCAGCTCTTCAGAGAGACTGGACCTCCAGGGCAGAAGTCAAAAGTTGTCATTTACCAAAGACTCACAAATAGGGTCAGCATTTTTGTGTGCACAGATTACATAGCCACCACAGACATGCCAGCCATAGCCTGTATTCATAGATCCCAGAGCCATTTATCTCTCCTCTGATAGGAAACCAGGGCACTTTCATCAGGCTGCCGGTAGCACTGTATTGTAATGTATTGACATCTAATGGACACTTAAAGTAACTTCACAGTAAGTGTAGCTGAGGCCCGGCCTGACATGAATAATTAACACATTTCTTGTCTGAAGTGTTATAGCCATTATAATACCAAACATCCCTGCCCTACCTGCTGCCCCACTATGAATGGAGGCCCCACCCCCAACCTGTCCCCTTCCATCTGTAGCCCTGACCCCACTAAATCCAGTCCCCTCATCTCTTCCTCCATCCCTTTTACATTCTCCCCTACCCTCACTCCAGGCTGGAGCAGAGGATTGGGGTACGGGAGAAGATGAGAACTCCAACTAAAGATGTGTGCTGGGGACAAGGGGCTTGGGGTTCAGGAGGGGGCTCTGGGATGAGGACAAGGTGTTTGGAGAGCAGGAAAGGGCTCTGGAAGGGGATTATAGTGGAGGACGGGGTTCTGACTGAGTATAGGATGGGGTCGGGCCATGACTTACCTCACGAGGCTCCCAGTCAATGGCGCAGTGGGGCTAAGTCAGGCTCCCTGCTTGCCTTGGCTCCACCCTGCTCCTGGAAGAATCCAGCATGTCCGGCTCTTAGGAGGCATGGTCATGCAGCTTTGCATAGTGCACTCTGCTTGTGCCTGCAAGTGCTGCCCTTGCAGCTCCCCCAGGTCATGAATCCTGACAAACGGGATCTGTGGAGATGGCACTCGGGGTGGGGGCAGTGCTCAGAGCTTCCCTGGCTGCTCTTGCACCTAAGGGCCTCGAGAAGTCAGGACATGCCGATCTCTTTGGGAGCTCCATGGAGCCTTAGCCCTGCAGCACCACTGAATGGACTTTAAATGGGCCCCATCAGCGGTGCTGTCCAGAGCCACTAAGGGCCCCTCTTTGACCGGGTGTTCTGGTTGAAGACCAGTTGCAAGATAAGTGCAGTAATATCTTTTATTAGACCAACTTCTGTTGGTGAGAGAGAAGCTTTCAAGCTCACCCAGATCTCATTTCTTGGAAGACAGAATGAGTGAGGTAAACAGATAATTAGATTGAAAACAGCACATCTGTACTAAATAAGAAAAGTAAGTAGGTTTGAGTCAGCTAAGGCTAAGAGGGAGAACACTCAGGGAACCACTCACTAAGAATGGACAAGATAAATTAGGAATGTAGAAATGAGGTAAAGAATAGGTCACATGCGAGGACAGTACATGCTGCATGGGGATGGATTTCAGCTAAGTCACCAACCAATCCTAAAATGTGTGGTACAATGTTTAGTAACTGCAAAGAGATGTGTACGTGTATATAAAGTATGAGGTGTAACTTTGGATCTGTGGAATGCTCTGTTTCCATCCCTGTGCTTGCATCTGATCAACACAGCTTAGTTTTGCTGTGTGCCAAATAAAGAAACCTCCCCTGAATGACAAAATCTGGAGTTGGACTGAGGTGTTTTTGGACCTCAGAGAAGTGGATGAAGTGTTCTCTCAGAATGGACAAGGCATTCTTGACGAACCAAATGAAAAAAGTCTTGGAAGGAATAAATTACCAACCGTAAAATTCAGCCTAGATTAAATCTGCTATGTAGTTGTTTCAATCTGAATTTGTTTAAGACTTTGCTTTCATCCATGTTGTTTGCTGAGTTATAGTGTTATAAGTTTGAAATAATCTCAGTTAATATGGTTCCCAAAGAGCATACTAGACATATGTCTTGTGAAGAATTTAAATGATTTCAAAGACCAGCTTGTTGACTAATATACGCTGGCTAGCGTACGTATATACTGCATTATGCTGATAATATTTCCCACAATATATATTCTAAGCATTTAAATATACCCATTAAGTATTTAATATAGCAGTTATATAGGTCAAATTGCCATGTACATTTATTATAATATGTTCACTTATGCTAAGTAACTCATAACACTTTTCATTAACTTCAGTAAGCTTTGGCTTATGTAGATAGAAAATTTCCAGTGTGAGGTCATGCAATTGTTTCCTCATAGCAACAAAAGGGGAGCTACGCTCACAAATCTATTTATCCTGATATAGACATGCCTAGGAGGCTTCTTTACTCCCCTTAGTACCACAATTCCATGGGTTTCAAATACAAGATATAGGGGGATGCCATGTTACCAGAAACAAGGTACAAAGCTGATTAACTGAATCCAGTTTCAGATTACATATATAGTACCTTTACTGGTAAATAAGCAGGGTATAAGAAGATGGCTTTAGGGATGAAATTTTGCTTAGCACTGCATCTGAGTAAAATGAATGTAATGTAGATTCACAACATTGCAGTTTGGAGACTAATGCTGTTTGGAGACTAATACTCTGTAGAATCTTTTTCCTGTAACATATTAATAAATCTGACTGACATTGGTTATTTGGTCTCTTGAGTATATTTTATAATGAACCAAAGTATGATCAAGCAAGTGATTATGCAATTATGCAACAAACTGGAATACAACCTTAATCACTGATGTAAACATTAGATTCTGACCTGTCAGAAGACCCCTTGCTTCAAACTCATTCTTGGCATTTTTTGACATATATTTGGCACCTTCTATATAGTTAAAGCATTTTGTCATCTCTGGGCACATCAAAAAATACAACAAAATTTATGCATCTGGGTTTCCAATATTCATTCTTCTGCCATAATATGTGAAGTATGATTAATATCCAAGACTTGATTTAAAATTAATGAAAATGTTGGATTTAAATCTTATAAAAATGCTAATGAATTTTAATCTCATTGATTGAGAATGTACTATTAGTTCCAACAGCTCATTTAAAATGTTCAGACATATTTTACAGTACAAAATATTTAGGAAGCTTTACGATGTCTGTGATATATGGTGAGTGTCATTTACCATTATTAAAGTGGAGTCTTGATTGAGTTATTAATTATGGTAGCTGCATGTGGTATCTGTTTATAAGCACATATGCATTTCCACCTTAATACTGATAAGTTTAAGTCTTAAAAATGGCTTTGATGTGGAAGTTGAGCAAAGATGAGTAGTGGTAAAATTACTCTGTATCTTCTGTTGGGAAATAATTAATATTTTATCATGCTCTTCTCAGAATGGAGAGTGCAAGTTATGCCTCCAAAGTGTGCTTTGAAAAGTGAATTACTGTTAACTGGGGTGACATAAGGCCACCTGACTTATATGTTTAGTATCTTATACTGCATTTTAACATAAATGCCATGCAGTTGATTCATCATCAGAGCTATTAACTCACTCAATACTCACATATTTTAATATTTCAGTAATGAAAAAATACAGCAAGAAAGCTTTGGAGGAAAGAATTTAGGTCAGGAGGATACATCAGTTTTGTTGCTGTATTTTCAAAAGCTGGCTTCATGTTTCCTAATTACTATCTCTGTCAGCAACTTGATAAACTCATCTAGCATATTTTCAGAAGGGGTACTTCCTGATAAATAAAAGTTTTCAATGCAGTGTTTTGGGCCTTTAGGATCAAACGACAGACAACTAAGTAGCAGGATAGGGCTTTATTGAATATGCTCCGCTTTGCCCTTCTGATGAGAAGCAAAAGACCTGAGTGCTAAACAGCTATTTTAAAAGCCACAGAGAAATAAAGCAACAAGAGTACGTGAGGAACTGCATCTGATTTTCAGCATATCTAAATATATCAATGGTGGAAAGTTCTATGTACAACAGAAAACACTTCTCTAAATTGTAAACATATTGTGAAGCAGTTTTCACATTGATGTATAAAGACTAAAGAGATGGACACTGAGTAGGACGATGGGTTTGTTAGTTGGATTCTGATTGCATGTTCTTGAGAGAACTGTTTGCCAATCCAGACCACCTGACCCCAGTAATGTTCCTTAATAATTTATGGCTGATTCAAAGTATGTAAGAACAGAGGAAAGCAAGCAAGAAAAAAGAAAGGGTGACTGAGTATGAATGAAATCTTCCAATTTACCCTTGTCTAGCAGTTTGTTGTTCTCACCCTCATTCATTATATTTCATCTTGATTCTAGTTGATAAACACTTCAGGCCTTGCACAATATCTAAACTTTATTCTGAGAAGTGTGTAGTAAACCAGAGCCCAGAATAAATAACTCAGGGTATGTCTACACTACCCTCCTAGTTCGAACTAGGAGGGTAATGTATGCATACCGCACTTGCTAATGAAGCCCGGGATTTGAATTTCCCGGGCTTCATTAGCATAAGCGGGGAGCCGCCATTTTTAAATCCCCGCTGCTTCGAACCCCGTGTAGCGCGGCTACACGGGGCTCGAACTAGGTAGTTCGGACTAGGGTGCCTATTCCGAACTACCGGTACACCTCGTTTCACGAGGAGTAACGGTAGTTCGGAATAGGCACCCTAGTCCGAACTACCTAGTTCGAGCCCCGTGTAGCCGCGCTACACGGGGTTCGAAGCAGCGGGGATTTAAAAATGGCGGCTCCCCGCTTATGCTAATGAAGCCCGGGAAATTCAAATCCCGGGCTTCATTAGCAAGTGCGGTATGCATACATTACCCCGCTAGTTCGAACTAGCGGGGTAGTGTAGACATACCCTCAGAGTCTTCCCAATATCTCCCTGCATAATGGTGGTATTGGGATCTGTTGAGCTTCCCAAGTAGATAAGGCAGCAGATTGCAACATGTGTATGGGAGTGTGTGTGTGTGGTGGAGGGGGAGGGTTGCCAACAGTCAATGGTTTTTTTAAATAGCTTGGAATGAGTAATTTGTCATTCTCCATAACACATTCAGTGCCCTAATCAGGAAATGTGTTTTGTGAGCTTTATGTCTAAATATTGTTTTTGTTCATATCTTGCATTCTGACTTTCAGATCTGGCAATGTGTTCCAATGTGTTCTAAAATATTGCAGTTGTGGCTCAGAAGGGTAAAAATATTACTGAAAAGTTTCATATTCATTAGATCAAACAATTGAATCTTCCTAATTAATGTGCATAATACTACATAGCTTCTGATTCTCTACATTTTGGGTGTTTCAGGTATGAACACAAGCAGGAGTGAGACAGTGAAAGAGCCTCCACTGAAGCCCTCTAGAAGATCCATGCCATGCTTAGCACAGAGCCAAACACATCCTCATTGTCTGAGCAAGCATTCTTCATTTCTTCAGTCAAACAGGATCCAGCCGCAGTCTCGGCCTCTAAGTGCAGGGACGTCAACAGCTACAGTCAATGTAGTGTCAGAACGGAGTGAGTAGTTGCCCTTTATTTACTCCACCTTCCTTCAAATATATGGTTTTTCCTAAACTCTGATGTGCTTGGGTTTGTTATCCTTATTTTGGTGAAAATGGTGAAATCATAATAAAACCAAAACCTTATTATTATTACTAGAGCTACTTACAGAATGTGATAAATTTTTAAAAAAAACCTACTTACAGATTACACAATACTTAGATGAATCATTGTAGTATCTGTTTGCTGCTGTATAACTTATTTAATATTTAAAGGATGCCTGAAAAGTATTCCATTAAGAAGATCTTAGAAAAATAGAGGTTATGCTCCTTGGTCATGAGTTATGGTTTTTTACAATACATACTAAGATTGTGTGCAATCCTGACCCCAGAGAAGGTAATGGTGAAGTTCTCATGAACTTCAGTTTGCCCTGGATTTTACCCATTGTACTTATGGGATGTAATCTAAATATATAAATATATACCTGTATCTCGGAATGAATGCAAAATGCACCAAATTAGAATTGTTATGACCTTTGACAATGGCAAACCTGTAAATAGGGAAGGAAACAGATATCTTAGGCTGTATACCCAAAACTGGCTGTACATAGACAGATCCCCCCAAAAGAGCATTGGGGACCTCCACAAAGGCATAGGGGATAAGTGAATAGATAGATAGATAGATAGATAGATAGATAGATAGATAGATAGATAGATAGATAGATAGATAGATAGATAGATAGCAGGACTGGGGTCTTGGCCTTTATCTGCATATATTGTTTTTTGTCATTTCCAGAATCATTACATCTAGATACTGATAACTGATAGAGATTTAAGAGTATAATAGAAAAATGCATGTATATATTCCCAAACTGATGCAGATTTATCTGAGCATAGACTATGTTTTGCAAATGATGGTGCTTGTATATACTACATTGGGAACTTCCAAGTTCACACTTGGCCTGCTTGCCAGCTGCTTTTAAATGTAGGTTTATATGTGACTTTGGTGTTCTCCTATAATTCCTCTCCTTCCTTGTTGTTTATTCCCCTAAAACACTTGAGAGCTTATTCTATTCTTTAGTTCTTGTTTGTGATGGGAGTTTAAAATCATTCTTTCTTTTTTTTTCCAAATCCAACTTGGCAAAAATCTATACATTTACGTAGAAATACTTCAATTAGCAACATAAGTCACAGCCAGTGCATATCACTGTTACATGGTTATCTGCCTTTTCAAGGAGAGATGGATTCCACTTGTGACTGGTTCAGTTTGATAGCTAGAAGACCATCTGGTCCTATAAAGGCTTGTCACAGCCCAGTTGTGCTAGAGACTTGCAGGGAGAAGGTAGGTTTCTTCACCCACTGTAAGAGCATAGCTATTTGACTTGCAGGCAATCACCTCAATCTGGGGATTGAGAACTGTAGGGAACACATAATCTCTTGCAGGATTCCTGGGATCGGAACAAGGACCTAGCAGTGGCCCGTGAGAGGTAATGGAAAAGCCTATGCTGGAAACTACAGCCTACCTATTGCAGTATATTGCCTATATATTTGTTTAACCGGTAATGTCAGGTCTCAGGCAAGGGCCTGAACTAGATTCTAACATGGTATGCCCTCCTTGGACTGGGGAGACAGCCTAGGATTTTGCAAGTAACAGTGCCAGGCTTACATGAAATTCTAGAGTGACCAGTAAGTTTGGGAGAATAATTGCAACTATAATTCATTGAATAATTTACAGCAGTTGAACAATATTGAAAAATTTATCAGATAAAACATGGGCCAGCTTTTATTACCAAACTCTTTGAGCCATTCTCCTCCCAATGTGATAATAGTTGACTATTTTTAACACGAGTTTAGGCTTAAGCAGGAAAAGAATCACAAGTACTACTAATTCAATGATGCTCTGTGTTCAGTAGCAGAAAATGTTCGACAAAGTTTATCAGCATATTTAAAGCCTTATTTTGGCCATTTTGAGTGAATAGCTGCCAAACATTGTTTCTTAGTTGTTTGCAACACAAAAAGATTACATTTTTGGAATCTTACATTCATTTCAGCTAAGGTGATGGAGACCCTGGAAAACAACCTACTCAAGCTATCTAATACAGAATACAGTGATCCATTTTTAGGTGAGTTTATTTGTTATCTAGGCAGCAGTTATTTTTTTAAAAGATATTTTGTGTTTTAACTCTACAGTTGAAACCTCCATTCTTGAAGCTGAGCTTCTAAATTTTGTATCAAAAGTCAGGCTTTAATAAGTTAAAACAACATATGAAGTTTATTTTCAGAATTGTGTATAGACGTTTTTGTTCATTTAAATGTTCACGTATCCATGCTGACAACTTCTGTTTGTAGCCAAAGTGCATTGACGCTTCCTCCTTTTATTCATCCCAAAAGTATATATTAATTATAATATCAGAGGGAGTTGGAGTTGGAAATAGATACCAAACTTGCAAAAATAAAGTCTGCAAACTAACAGATTATATAACTCTGCAAAGAAACACAGACACATAGGTTATATGAAAATAAATGTTTTGTTTCACAGAAAATTTGAAAGGTTTTCAGTAAGAAGTAGCAAGATGTTGATTGTTCGTGGGAGATAATTGATTACATAGTTTTGTGTAGATCTCGAAATAATTGCAATTCCATAAAGCTTTCTATTCTTAACGTCCATCCTCTCTTCTGATGTTTTAAATGGACTCTCTTAATTTTTCTTTTGCCAATTTGGAAAGCATTTGCACGAAATTTTGAGAGAATAAGCAATAGAATTTAAGGTGTTATTTATATGTAGATATAGATATTCCCTTACTCTTATTAGATATTTTAAAATATTATGAAGATTATTTTCCTAAATATGAAAAACTTTTTTTCAATCACTGTAGTTTAGAATATAACTTCATGAGCTTTTACAATTTAAATTAGTTTCCTTCTTGCTATTTGGTTTTTTTCTTGTTCACATGAAATGATATTTTGTTTTATAATGGTTCATGAATGCTGCAGGGACTTTTTAAAAGGAAAGAATGATGCTTATATTCGAGAGAAAGCGGGCATTAAAATTATTGCAGTTTTGAGAATATATATCAGAAAATGGCTCTATTTGGGGCATATTTGTCCTAGTACTCATGTCACTTACATCTTTTTTGAAGATCAAAGAATATAAGGGAGAAGTCACTCCTAGACATATTTCAAAAGTAGCTATCTTATATAGGCAGTCCCCGGGTTACATGGATCCGACTTACATCGGATCCCTACTTACAAACGGGGTGAGGCAACCCCGCACTAGCTGCTTCCCCCCCAGCAGACCAGGGAGACGCGAAGCTAGCGGGTCCCTTCCCTCCCCTCAGCAGACCAGGGAGACGCAGAGCAGCTTTTCTTATCAGACACCTCAGCTTGAGAATAAAGGACTGAAGGAAGTGAGGTGTGGGAGAATAAAACTGAGCTCTGGAGAAATGTTTGGCTAGAGTTTCCCCTACAATATGTACCAGTTCCAAATTACATACAAATTCAACTTAAGAACAAACCTACAGTCCCTATCTTGTACGTAACCCGGGGACTGCCTGTATGCTCCTATAAAATGAGAGTGTATACACACACACACACACACACACATTAATTGTGTGTAAAATATGCATGGATGTATACAACATAGCTAGCTGTGCACACAAATATCTGAACTGTGTGCACATGCAATTCCCTGTGAGAGCATAAATACATGTATTTGTGGTGGTAGCTTAAGCAACAATTATGGAAACTTCTGTTAGTCAACTCTGTATAATGACTAAAAAAATACCAGCATATCCTACAACAGACCAGTATTCATGCACACGCTTATTTTTTTATTTTCAGTTAGAGGTATTTTTATAATTCTCATAACTCAAATACTTCTGCATTGATTTCTCTTATTGCTCTGAATATATTATTTGGGAAGATAGGTGGGTTCTTTTGGAAATCAGAATGGGAGCGTGGGCTCATTGGTGTAGGTTGCCTCCTGGGTGTTTAGCTATCTAAATTGCCATCACTATATATTCCAAAATCATGATTTGGGCTGAGAAATTATGAGATTGACTTAAAATTCATGTTTTGATTTTGTTTTAATAGTACATCCATCGGATCTGCTGAGACCCCTGGGATGTGGCTACTTTTTTATTTGAAATTAAAATAGATGGTGGCATTATCCCAATCCCACACACTTGTATTAAAATAAAATGTCACTTTCCGGCATGGCTGATCTAAGACCCTCTGTGCTCTTTCCTATATGAAGGATGAAATACTAGCACTGTTCACATTTGTTATATTGAGCTTAAACTTCACTGAAATGGATGAGAGTGCCAACGTGCACTAGGGTCCCACCTCCCCCCTTGCCCATTGTGTGCTACTTGATTTATGGATTGCTGTACACTCCACTCGCTAACCAGAATCTGCTCAGCTTCTTCCAAAGTTGGTTCTTATGGCTTGTCTATACATAATTTTGACTGTTTTTAATTTATTGCTTGAAATTTACTGAAATAGGCACCTTTGTACCAGTATAACTGCATCTGCCCTAGAGAGTTGCATGGATTTAACTGTATCTGTTTCTAAATAGATATGGATTAATTAGCGCAAAAATTTTGCGCAGACCAACCCTTAGTGGAATGTATCAAGGGGCTTGATGGCTATGGATTAAGTTATTGTTGTGATACTGCCCAACATCACAGGTGAGATGCTGTCTGCTCAGCACATTTGATCTGCAGAACTGCCTACGCACTCTGTGCTAAAATGTGCCTTCAGTTACATTGGAGTAAATCCAGAGTTACTCCATGGAATTGCTTTTGCTTTACAGCAATGTAACTGAGGATAGAATGTATTTGCTTTTCTCCAAGAAAGACGAAAGTGTTATAAATGGAGAATAAAATTTTGAAAAACCCCAGTGAAAATCATTTTAAAATGATCAAATCTGAAAGATCAGTTTCTATCAAAGGACACCTGAGAAATCCAAAGTGTGACTAAAAATAAAAACCAAAGGAAACAATTCAATTCATTCTGAAAAGCAGCAAGCAGAACTATCTTCCTTTTGAAGTGTTGATCCTTAAACAGGTGAGGATGACAAAGCACTGTTAAATGCTATAGTCAGTGCTAGTACATTTTGATGTAGCTTGCATAATACATTTGATAAATGGTTTTCATTTCCTCAGTGAACCTCTTACATTTGCCCCATGAGAACTCTAAAGATGGGGGTGAATTAAGTGAGTGTGGTAAATTTTTAATTAGACAGCAGAGCATGGTAAATTTTTAATTTAGCAGCATTATTTTTTTAAGATGCATCCTTCTGCGTGGTGTTTTTCTTAGTTTGAATAGTAGCTATGAACAAATGAAGACATGAGAAAAGAATTAAGTTTCTGATCCCAAAGTGACTTGAAGTCAATGGAAAGACTTCTGTTGATTTCATTGGACTTTGGATAAGAACCTATATTTCTTGTAGGTATAGGGTACCTTCTGGTTGGCAGGATCATCCAGTACCTCATTTTCCAGTCTCTGTCTTGGCATTTTCCCTGAGTCCTCACAGTCAGTATACAGAGTGTGAGGATCCTTGCATTAATGGGGGAGATAGGAACTCACAGAGCATAAGCTCAAAAATCTGGCTAACTTCTCCATTCATCCTAGAGCTGTTTCTCATTCCTCATAGTGATAGAAATGTAGCCGTGTTAGTCTGGGGTAGCTGAAGCAAAATGCAGGACAATGTAGCACTTTAAAGACTAACAAGATGGTTTATTAGATGATGAGCTTTCGTGGGCCAGACCCACTTCCTCAGATCAAATAGTGGAAGAAAGTAGTCACAACCATATATACCAAAGGATACAATTAAAAAAATGAACAAATATGAAAAGGACAAATCACATTGCAGAACAGGAGGGGGATGCGGGGGGGGGGGGGAGAAGGAAGGTAAGTGTCTGTAAATTGATGATATTAGAGGTAGGGAGAGTGGGATGTTTGTGAGTTAATGGTATTAGAGGTGATAATTGGGGAAACTATCTTGGTAATGGGCGAGATAGTTCAAGTGTTTGTTGAGTCCTTTTTGGAAAGTGTCGAATTTTAACATGAATGACAGTTCAGAGGATTCCCTTTCAAGTGCAGATGTAAAAGGTCTTTGTAGCAGAATGCAGGTGGTTAAGTCATTGAGAGAGTGTCCTTTCTGGTTAAAATGGCAAGAAACTGTTTTTTCTTTGTGATCTTGTCTGATATCTGTTTTGTGGGCATTAATCCTTTGGCGAAGTGTCTGAGATGTTTGTCCAATGTACATAGCAGACGGACACTTTCGGCACATGATAGCATAGATTATATTTCTGGATGCGCAGGAATATGTGTTCTTGATCTTATAACTCACTTGGTTAGGTCCAATAATGGTATCAGCAGAATGAATATGTGGACAAAGCTGGCAACGGGGTTTGTTGCAAGGGAAGGTACCAGGGTTGGTATTAGTGTGGTATGTCCTGTGGTGGTTGGTAAGAATCATCTTGAGCTTAGGTGGTTGTCTATAGGAGACTATGGGTCTGTCTCCCAGAGCCTCTTTGAGTATGGTATCCTGTTCCAGTATAGGCTGTAGTTTATTGATAATGTGTTGGACAGGCTTAAGTTGGGGGTTGTAGGTGATGACAAGTGGTGTTCTATTGTTGGTTTTCTTGGGTCTGTCTTGAAGTAGATGGTTTCTAGGTATTCGTCTGGCTCTTTCAATTTGCTTTTTTATTTCTCTGGGTGGGTAGTTGAGGTTTATAAATGCTTGGTAGAGATCCTGAAGCTTCTGGTCTCTGTCAGTGGGATTAGAGCAGATGCGGTTGTATCGAAGGGCTTGGCTATAGACGATGGATCGTGTGGTGTGTTCTGGATGGGAGCTGGAAGCATGTAGGTAACTGTATGAGTCGGTGGGTTTTCTGTAGAGAGTGGTGTCTAATTTTCCATTGTTGATTTGTACTGTGGTGTCCAGGAAGTGGATCTCTCGTGTAGAATGGTCCAGGCTGAGGTTGATGGTGGGGTGTAGGTTGTTGAAATCTCTGTGGAATATCTCCAGTGTTTCTTGGTCATGCGTCCAGATCATAAAGATGTCATCGATGTACCGTAGGTAGAGGAGGGGTGAAAGGGGATGGGAGTTGAGGAAACGTTGTTCTGGGTCATGTGCCGAAAGTGTCCGTCTGCTATGTACATTGGACAAACATCTCAGACACTTTGCCAAAGGATTAATGCCCACAAAACAGATATCAGACAAGATCACAAAGAAAAAACAGTTTCTTGCCATTTTAACCAGAAAGGACACTCTCTCAATGACTTAACCACCTGCATTCTGCTACAAAGACCTTTTACATCTGCACTTGAAAGGGAATCCTCTGAACAGTCATTCATGTTAAAATTCGACACTTTCCAAAAAGGACTCAACAAACACTTGAACTATCTCACCCATTACCAAGATAGTTTCCCCAATTATCACCTCTAATACCATTAACTCACAAACATCCCACTCTCCCTACCTCTAATATCATCAATTCACAGACACTTACCTTCCTTCCTTCCTTCCCCCCCCCCCCCCCCTGCATCCCCTCCTGTTCTGCAATGTGATTTGTCCTTTTCATATTTGTTCATTTTTTTAATTGTATCCTTTGGTATATATGGTTGTGACTATTTTCTTCCACTATTTGATCTGAGGAAGTGGGTCTGGCCCACGAAAGCTCATCATCTAATAAACCATCTTGTTAGTCTTTAAAGTGCTACATTGTCCTGCATTTTGCTTCATTCCTCATAGGCACTGTTTCTCCTGAGCCTGCTACTCATTCATTCTATTGGTGAAAAGTTCCTGGCTTTTGATTAGTCAGAGAATCTCTGAGGCCTTTCTTTCCGAAGAGAATGCTCACAGCTTAAGGACCAGTACTGCAGTTAACAAACACACAGGAAACTGACCAATGTTAAGGATTAAACTTGGGTACTCAAAATACTACCGTTTTTCACTAGAGCTATTGGTGTAAGTCATCTCCCATAAAGATATGCCCGAGAATAATCTTTTACTTTATATTAAGCTAGTTCCTCAGCTGGATTTGATTGGTATAGCTTTACTGACTTCATTAAGTGAATAGAAATGTGACTTCAGCTGAGCTAACAGTGATTTCCACCAGCCAAGTATCTGGCCCATTTGTCTTGCATCCCAAAGTACCGTGCAAAGCAATGCAAAATTTAATGTAATGAAAATAAGCCATCTCCAATGAGCTGAGCCAACTAAATGTAGAAAGTTGTATTAACGAGAAATGTGTTTAGTTCTAGAACCATAGTAGAAATGTAGCCATTCTAATCTGTTGATTGAGTGTCAGCATATAATCAAGCATTACATCACCTTTTGCATTTCAGGCAAGGTGAGGAAATGCTTGATAAACCTGCTGGTAAAAAACATACTAATGCACAAAGATAAGTAAAATAGTCAATCTGGGAGTTAAGCAAGGAAGGTTTGTACATAGGCACAGTCCTATAAAGGAAAATGTCTTCAGTTTTAATGATAATGGAAGTTAGGTAATTAAAGGGAAACTTTTTAGGAATTATAATTGTGACTCTGCTAGAAACTGATCTTTTGGGGATTTCTACTAGAGACTTTTAGCTCTAAAAGCAAGATGCTGACAATTGAAGTAATATTGAATTTCCATAAATAGTCCCCCAAAATCCTATTCTGAACCTGTCTAGTATTTAGATAGCTGTAGTTACAGAAGAGTCTCAATTTTCCTACCTTCGCTTATCCAACATTCCGTTTTACTGCCGTGCCACCCGCCATCACGTGCTGCCCACCGACATGATGATTTGACAAATAAGAATGCAGCGTGTACAACAGCTGATCACAATCAGCGCCGCACATCCACACCATGCACATGAGTGCAGTCGTGCTTTTGTTTGATGTTTATTTTTTGTTACGATTAGTAATATATTGAGTTTATACATATTTATACCCATATTTTTATTAATTTTCCATATTATCCAACATTTCCATCCTCCAGTCCCATTTAGGTCGGATAATCGAGACTCTACTGTATTGCATAACATGTTTTATACTTTCTAATGGGCTGATACTGGCAAAAATAACGTTAATTACCTTGTTTTAATAAGCTTCTTCCCATTGCTCTAAAACGGTCATATTCATGAGTAAAGTTTGTGTTACTTATGTAGCTGGCAACAGAGTTTTGTGTTTATTTTGTTCTGTTCTCAGTACTAAACCACTTCTACTCCTATTTTGCCCTTCATATACAAACATTGCTTTCAGATATAACCACCGCATGACAAATGTTTTCTTCTGTTGCACGTTGTAGAGCAAAGAGAACTGAATAAGATATCCAGACTCCCAACCACACAGAAAAGGAAAAACAGTAACTGCACTGCACTGTCTGTTTCCCCTAGGAACTCTTCTGTGGTTGAGACTCTGTGTTTGAAGACATAAGGATAGTGGCAGGACTAGGATACTGCAGAGCAAGGACACATCTGATACTTGTTACACTTTCTTCATCAGTCTATCTCGCAGATGTACTGAACACTGGCATTAATGCTGCCTGCTTGCTTTTTTTCCTCTTTGAAAGATTGAATGTGCACTCTTTCAAAGATTCAGCCAGATTTATGAAGGTATTCAGACATCTATAGCTGTAGATATGTGTCTAGTGGGATTTTCAAAAGCACCTTGGCAAGTAACCTGCTTAGATGCTACTAATGTATCTGCATCTGTTGGCATACAAATGCCTTTGCAAATTTAGCTGAGTCTGATTGCTTATCTAAAAGTAAGTTTTGCCGCTCTTGCTTTTCTCAAGTAACACTTTAATCAATAATCACTTTGAGAATCCATAGAGTAAGGTTTCATCTACACTGATACTTTTGCTATTAAATCTCTTGTCACTCAGGTGTGTAAAAAAATAAATAAATAAAATAAACAAAACAAAAAAAAGCCACCACACCCCAAATGACACCGTTTTTAGTGATGAAAAGTGACAATGTGGATATCACTCAGTTAGTGAGAGCCAAGGTCCCGCGATGAAGCTACCATCTCTTGTTGGGAGTGGTTTCATTTTGTTGCTGGGAGAGCTCTTTCCTGTTGATAAAGTGTTACCACACAGTACAGCTGGTAGTGAGTCACGAGTGACAGTGTAGACATAGCCTAAGATTCTATACAACATGAGTAAGGGTTGCAGAAATCTGCTTCATAAATTGATAGTTGTATCAGTACAAAGCTGAATGCCTACTGAATTGAGTGAGTGGAATATGCAGTGGAACAGTAACTTAGCTATTTTATCACCCAACAACATCACCATTTGCAGTACTGTTGGATAAATACAACTCAAAAGTCTCTGAATTTGCTTTAGCTGTCCTCTTCTTCCCTTAGCCCCCAGCTGTGACCATAATTCGTGGATTTTGAAGAGATCAAGATTTATTTTCACGCAGAATGCATATAATCATATATTCACAGACGCAGGGCACATTTGAAACACTCTTTCCAGGTATTTGTGCAAGTAGTGGTATATTTTATGGGCCACTACTTGACATAGCAGAGTGCCCTCAATAGACTCTCCAAAAAAAGGTAATTAAATGAGTAACACAAAGAATCTGACCTCAATATTTTGGTAACTAGAACCAGATAGCTGCACATGGTTACTCTGTGTCAATGAAAATGAGAAGACCAATATATAAAGGGCACTTGCTGTATTTTGTATGGGCTTGGGACATTGTTTAACATCTCTTACCAGTATCTGACTGCATTCTTCTCACCTAAGATCATGATTGAATCCATCTTTATTTTTGTCAGTGGAATCAAAGGAAAATTACATTTTAAACTCTGCACTTGATGTGTTTGTGGGCAATAATCTTATAGTAGACTATTCCCCTCCCCAGGAAGAGTACTTGGTCAAAGCTTTTGTCTTAAAGAAAGAAAAAGATGCAAAACCTTCTAAAATTCCTTAAACCTCTTTATTTTGTACCAATACCTAAACTCTTAGTTTCTCACTAAGAAATTCAAATCCACAATGGCTTCCTTCAGATTCTCTGTGTGATTATATTCTTGATTCATCCACTCTTACTCATGTTGTTGAGAAGTGCCTTACTCTGGCAAGTCCCATTAAAGTAATCTGAAAGGGTGGTAGAAACATCGCAATAAGAGTTTTATGCTCATTTACTCAAGGAACGCAAATAATACCATGTGACAATTGTGACTAGTGGCAACTAACCAACATAGCTCAAAGTTCGAATACTGAGTATTAAATAGTGTCAGAATTGTTTGTGACCAATCTAGAGAGTAAAAATTTCACCAAAAATTGTTTTAATAAAAAGTAACCTTTTAAAGAAACAATATCATTTGGTGTAGATGCGTGGCCAGAGTTGGCACCAGAGCTGATTGCAGGGATGATTATGATGGAGAAGTCGATTGTGCCCGCGAAAGCTCATGATACCATCTACATGTTTTGTTCGTCTTTTAGGTGCTACTAGACTGTTCGTTGTGTTTTACGTTTTTCTTGTTACAGACTAACTCGGCTACCCCTCTGAAGCTCAATAATACACCTGATCAGGAACAGCGGCTACATTTAATTATTTATTTACTATAGTTTGATTCTCTCTGGACTGGCAACATCCATAATCCAGCATGATTTTAGTTAGCCAGAACTGTTTATCATGGATATGGTCAAGTTTCCCACGGTCCCATAAAGCTTATTCAACAGCCACTAGTCCTGGCTCTCAGTGTAATATGCTGTTATTTAGCTCTGATTTACCTCTAAGGGTGTGTCTAGACTACAGGGTTTTGTCGACAAAAGTGGACTTTTCTCAACAAAACTATACCTGCGTCTACACTACCGTCATGTTCTGTCAACAGTAAGTCGACAGAACACGGCAGTTTTGTCGATGGCAATAAACCTCATTCTACGAGGAATAAGGCCTTTTTTTGACATGTCAGAGTTATGTCAAAAAAAGGCGCTATAGCAACCTGCCCCTTTCCCTTCAGTCTCCATCCCTTCCCGTGCAGTCTGGGGCTACTTCAAACATTTCTGAAGTGGCCTCTGAAAAAAAATTATTGCCCACCGCTCTCTAGAGCAATGCCTGGAACTCCTTTAAATGGCTTTCTTTATTGAGTATAGAAAGCAAGGCCACATACATATCAGGTGTTCTTCGATTATTTTCACATGTCCACTCAATGTAGGTATCTGTGTTCTCCACGTTCACCAGTACCGGAAGATTTTCCTTAGCAGTATCTGGCTCCAGTGCTCCCATGCATATGCCATGCTCTATAGGTTGCTGCCATACCCCCTCCACACACAGTGAGGAGCTGAATGATTTCAGTTGTCATCAATGTCAGTTGAGGGTGATGAGCACCTTAGAGAATTTAGCTCTATTTGCATGTTTGTCTCCGAATCCTAAATTGTTGTTACCTAAACCTTCCAATTCATAGCTGTTCACTTACCTTGTCCATCTTCTAACAGTATTCTTACCCCCAATTTATTTATGTTGCTGTTTATTATTTGTCACTTTTAAATACTGCCTCCCCCATCACGGTTTGAGGTCTCTTCTCGTCTATGTCTTGTGATGGGTTTTAATATGGCCTGTTGGTTACTATTCATTTGGATTTTTTTCATTTAGGGTTATTAGTGTTACACTGTCACCTGACACACAGGATGAAAGGTTCTATATAAATAAAGATACAATGTTATAGTAAAAATCACTTGGAGAAATCTAGAAAATCATGGTCTTAATTAAATAGCATGGCCATGTGACTTTAATGAATTATTACTGCAAATCGATTTCACTTTATAGCTGGATCTGAGTAACTGAGTGCTCACTATGTGTCACTGTGATGTTAATTAAATTAACAAACAATTCTCCATTAAACTGCTAATTAATGTACCTCAGCATGTATAAGCTGCATAAAATAACTCAGGCTATTTTTTCTATAAGATTTACCATGCAGAACTCAAGTACTTGCTGCGATTCTGAGCAAACAAAATTCAAGATTATGGTTCTGATAGCATTAATTACTTGGTGCATATTTAAGATTTCACATTATTGGGATGAAAGTTGTTCCCAATTACCCTAAATTTTCACATCAACATGTGAAAGCTAAGATGAGAACTTGGCTCAGTGTGTGTAGATGTATCTTTGTCTTAAAATAAACATATATGCAATATGACTGAATTGCAGTTGCATTAGGAAAAATATCCTCCTTCTCCTTTTCTTTGGAAAAAAAAATCACAACTAGCCTTTCCTGCCATATATGATTATAACAGTGTGGTCAAACCAGGTACTGAACGTAGGTCTCCTGAATCTCAGGTCAGTGACTTATCTACAAAACTATCTTTCTAACATTCAAACTGGACGTGCAACATGCGCTTCACTTGTCCCAAATGGATGTACAGTTTAAATTGGAGGTAATTAGAAAAGCTCTAGAAAAGGACTGTCAGTTTTGTTGCCCTTTCCCCTTTCCTGTTTCGGCTACACTTACGAAAGAAAGGCACATGGGTGTTCCTATTTTAGCCCTTCAGGGCAAGGGCCCTCTTTTGGTCTGTGTTACAGTGCCTAACACAATAGGTCCCTGATCTCATCTGGGCCTCTAAGTGCTACCATACTACAAATTATAGGAATTATCAATTCTTATGTTGTACTTGACATGTTTCAAGTGTTGTACAAACATTAATGCTCACAATATCTCTGTGGTTATGTAGGATAAGCATGTTCCCTGTTTAGTGATTGGGAAGGGGGAGGCAAGGCTATCTAGCAAACCACTGCTGCAGCTAATATTAGAACTCCATCTCTGGCTCCCACCTCTCATTTAATGCTTCTAGAGAACCTGCAAAGAAAGAAGGCATGTTAGGCTATGCGGTAGGCCCTCTGTTGTCTGAAACTATCTTATGATTATGAAGATATAGAAGATTTACCTGGCTACTCAATTTTTATTTTTTTGGAAAATTAAAATGAAAATGTACATAAGAACAGACATACTGGGTCCATACAGCCCAGTACCCTGTCTGCCAACAGTGGCCAATACCAGATGCCTCAGAGGGAGGGGACCCAACAGGTAATCCTCACGTGCTCCCTCCCCTGTCACCCACCTCTGGAGAAACCGAGACTAGGGACACCATTCCTACTCATCCTGGCTAATAGCCATTGATGGACCTAACCTCCATGAATCTATCTAGCTCTTTTTTGAGCCCTGTTAAAGTCCTCGCCCTCACCACATGCTTCATGTAAATCAATATGCTTGTGTGGGACTGTGGGGGTGTGTCTAGACTACAGAGTTTTGTCGACAAAAGTGGACTTTTGTCGACAAAACTATACCTGCGTCTACACTACCGCTGAGTTCTGTCGACATAACATCGACAGAACTCAGCAGTTTTGTCGACGCTGGTAAACCTCATTTTACGAGGCATAACGCCTTCTGTCGACAGAGTTTCTGTCGACAGAAGGTGTTATTGCATGTAAACTGTCCTTTGCGTCTACACTACCATGTCAACAAAGCAGCTTGCTTTGTCGACAGAACTGAATGTAGTGTAGACGCTCTTTGTCGACAGAAGTTTTGTCGACAGTATCTGTCGACAAAACTTCTGTCGACAAAAGCCTGTAGTCTAGACATACACTGGATGAGGGATTCAGTACGCAAGCTGCCCTGGGGAGAGGCATCTCTCAGTCCATCTCTCTCTCACTGCAGCAGCTTAGGGCCAGGTGAGAAGCACCTCTCCATGGCTGCTGCATCTCTGGTGGACACAACCGGGGAGGGGTACATGTCCCTGACTGACGCAAGTCCAGGTTCCTCTGCCTCTCCACACTCCCCAGCCACAGACAGGAATGCAGCAAACTGTAAACTTTCTCCTCTCTCCCTGATGAAGGGAAACTGCCAGCAATATCCCCATATGGGAGGGGAGCTTCAGGCCCCCTGCCTTCCATAAAGGGGGGTTGGGAGACCAGGGCGGGGGCACTTCTGGATGGGAGATGCACCCTAGACAGCCTCTTTCATCTGCCTGGTGATTCTTTCTCTTTTCTGTATGGTTTTATGAGAAGCAATCCCATTCCAGGCACATCCCACTTTCCTGGCACAACCAAACCCTGACCTTGCTTTAAGTTATGATAAAAGGAAGCTGTACACCAAATATGGTGGTCCCAGCTTTTACCATTTAGGAGTTCTTGAATGGACAGACGGACGCACAGACAAACTGTCTCAAATATATGGTAAATTTACTAAATAACCAAAATTGGTATACATTTAAAGCCAGATCTGTGAGGTGCAACATGCCAAATATCTTCAGTTCCCATTGACTACAGCTGAGAGACCTAAAATAAAATGAAGGAAAAATAACACATTACCTCTTTCCACCATCTGTAAAATGAGCAATAGAGTTGGGAATAAAATTCAGGTCTTCTGACTTTCATGAGGCCACACTGTATGTGGGTTGTACACCAAATTGGCAGTGTAAAGACCAAACTATTGCAGAGTTATATAAAAGCACAATAGCCTCTGATAGTGTTTTTAGCTGTTTGAAAAAAACAGTGTTTTTCACTCGAATAACTTCAATGCTGTAGAATAAATGTTATGTAAACTCAACTAAACCAAAAAGCTTCACCTCTAAACTGAGAGCAAACATGATAAAATTTCAGCTCAAAAGGAAGAGGGGAATATGATAATCCACAAATGTGGGTGCTTCAAGGTAATATTTTTATATCCACTCTAGCAATAATACAAATGAGCCCATCTGTGTTGCTTTGTTTTCCATCAGATATAGGAAAGGACAAAGACACTTATACAGATGATTCAGAACATGGGAATTATGATTCTCGCACAGATCAGTCACTGCTTATTCAAAACACGCTTACCAGACAGAAACCAGAACCTCGGACTAAGTCATCTTTGAAGGTAATGGACCGCTGAACTTATTAAGTTACATGAATTGTCATAATGTGCTTAAATGCTGAAAAAAATATTATAGGTTTACCTTATAGCAAATGTTAAAATTGGATTTTAAAAGAAATATAGTGTTCTCCATAGAATTAAGGGCAACATTGTGATAGCAAACAATAAAGGCAAAAGTGAGCATAAGCAATACAAATAAAGCCAGAACTGTTCTTGACAGAGCATGCAATCCCCAAAAGATGGAGTGCAAGAATATCTTGAAGAATTTGGCCTTGTCTAAACTACCAAGTTTTGTTGCCAAAAATTGCCTTGTGGAGATAAAACAGTGAGAGTGTGCACACTGTGATGCTGCAATGCCACTTACGTCAGGGAAAATACCAAGTTTCGGTGACAAATATTCCATCACACACAAGATTTTTTCTTCTTTTTCCTCCCTTTTATTGTTGACAGAGCCAGTGTAGACACTGCTGTTTTGTCCTCAGAACTAGCTTCTGCCACTATCCCATAATGGTCACTCTGCTCAGAGTTTTGAAGTCTGCTGCCCTGCAGGCCTGTGCCTCTCCGTTTTCAAAGCTCTGGGAAGTATCTGGCAGCTGAATGTTTTGCTCCATTTGTGGAACAAATAGCTCTTGTTCTGCTCTGCACTAGGAACACAACAGCAAGCAGACTGCTGATGCAGGGAGAGGGGCACACGCACTGTTCTGCTTTGGCATTTCTCAGCATGGAGAACTCACAGAGCTACTCATGATGCCGCTTCCTACAACTGAAAAGGCTCTGAAAAAACCTGAAAGGAAACCCAAGACATTCAGCAATTGGCTCTACCTTCCCACAACACTACACTGCACTGTGGAATATATACCCACAATGCATTGCTCACACTGATGATGGTGCCCTTGATGTAGACATGATCTGTTGACAGAGGCAGCAAGTGTGAATAACCACTGGCAACTTTTTTTTTTTTTTTATTCACTTTTTGGAGATGACGTAAGTTTTGTTGAAATACTTGGTAGTGTAGACAAGACCTTTGATTCAAGCATCCCTATGGAAAGAGAAGTAAAAGACTTCTATATCATGATAAGCAGGACCTACAGTAACACTAGCAGAAATTCCCTGTAGAAATAAGGACACAAGTACACAATTAACAAATAAATAAATAAATTACAAAGGTCTAAGATTGTGTCTTAGGCTATGTCTAGACTGCAGGCTTCTTTCGAAAGATGCTCTTTCGAAAGCATCTTTCGAAAGAGCATCTTTCGAAAGATCGCATCTAGACTGCAGGCAGATCTTTCGAAAGAAAAATCCGCTTTTTCGAAAGAGAGCACCCAGCGAGTCTGGATGCTCTCTTTCGAAGACGGCCTCTTTACATTGAAGAACGCCTTCCTTCGAAAGAGGAACTTTCGAAGGAAGGCGTTCTTCCTCGTGAAACGAGGTTTACCGCCATCGAAAGAAAAGCAGCGTTCTTTCGAAATAATTTCGAAAGAACGCGGCTTGAGTCTGGACGCAGGGGAAGTTTTTTCGGGAAAAGGCTACTTTTCCCGAAAAACCCCCTGAGTCTGGACACGGCCTCAGTGACCCTCAAAAATAAGACCCAGCTATTGTCTAAAAATTTGAAGACTGGAATAATCTATTGGATTAAGGGCATATTAACTACAATGTATAGCAAAGTAGTAGTCTGTTGGTTGTGTTTCAATGAATTAATAATGGATGTGTTCAGAAGCTTAATTGCAGTAAAAGTCAAGAGTTTTGTAAATACACACTCTCTCATTCAGATGTATAAGTCTTCTGATTTAGTACATCTTCATGAGATGTGGTAACAGTAATAAATGAAACACACACTTTGCATAGGATTCTAATGCCATTATTCTTCACCTTACTGCTCAAGACATAGAATACAGATCATATAGAAAAAAAACATCCTTACCACAAGTAGTCCTGTGGAATCTTAGAGACTAACCAAAATATATAGAATAGCTTTTGTGGGTAAAATGCACTTCATCAGCTGAATTGGAGTGGAAATAACAGAAACTAAAAGATGCATATTTATAACAGCAGAAGAAGTATTGTCAATTGTAGGACCCATGACAGGTGGTATTTCTGCCGTTATATATATATCTTGGTTTCTGTTATTTCCACTCCAATTAATCTGATGAAGTGGATATTACCTACAAAAGCTCATGATTCTATAAATTTTGGTTAGTCTACAGGGAAGATTGAAGCTGCCATTGTCAATCTTCCAGCATTCAAATGAATAGGTCTTGTTAAGACAGCTAAATTGAACTGAGAGGGACACTCGGGTCGATGCCAGTAGTCCTGCTTCCATGAGGAGTAAGGAAAATTGAAGGAAGAGTGTTTTCCCTTCAACTTCCTGCAGTGGGGATGGTGCCAAAAGTTGAGTTAAGGTACTTTGACTTCAGCTACACAATTAATGAAGTTGTGTAGCTTAATTTGACCATGTCCTGTAGAGTAGACATTCGCTAAGGTGCCAGAGATTTGTTGTTCTAAAGTTTTTCTAAAGGGATTTGTTGACTAATCCCTTTGAGATTCTTACCACAGTGTGCCTCCCTCTGGCTTACCCTTCACTTGAAAGTCCTTTGGGAACCATGTGAAGTCAAATAGACACAGGGCTCCCTTTGCATCAAACTTCAGCAGCATTCATTTGCTTGAACTAATGAAAATGGCCAAAGATCCCTAAGGGAGAGATCACAACCTGCCCTTGCATGTTTTGCTTCAGTGTCCCAATCTGTAAAACAGATGTAATGTTTTCCTACCTTCACACAGGTGTTAAAATGTTTCTTGTATTACTGTTTGTCAAGCACTATTATATCTCTGATATAATATATCTCTGATATTTGGTGCAAATTAGGTTACAAATTCTAAACATGGATATTAATAGTCCTATCCATTTCATTAATCATAGGCTATAACACCATTAAAAGGGCAATATTGTATGAAAATGTTTGTGACCTATTGCTACTGGAGTTGTTACCTTAAAACAACTAGCTTTCATATTCAATACTTATTGATGCACTTCTGTGAATGATTTATTGTTATATCTCAAACTATTATAGAATGAACAATTGGTTGTTTCCTGCTTATGCCTAGATGGCATAGGTTCAGACATAACAGTGTTTAACAAAAAGGAGGACAGATTAGACTTGCTTAAATTGAGTATCTCATGTGACTGTTTTTATTGCCTATTATATTAATAAGACTTCTGCTTAGATTTCTGTGGCTAAAAATGACTTAGCTTTGTGGTCAAATATATAGTATCTACATAGTATATTTTTATTACTAGAATTCTACAAAATTCTGTGAACAGTTACAGGCTTATCTTTTTGCAAGTATGTTTGAAAATTCCACCTGCATAGGTTTGGAGGGCAAACAGTCTGCCTGGGTTTGAACCTTGTCCAGTGGTCCAGTGTCAAGTTTGTAATGAAGCACAACCCATACATAGTTTCATATTATGTGCCATTTCCATGTGAACATTTTGCTTCTTTATTGAAATTAATATTTATTTTTAAAATTTCTTTTCCCTTCTGTTTTCTCTTGTCACTTAATGGAAGGTTTATACTTATTAGGGCCACAGTAAAGAAAATTCAGCTGTGTATTCATTAGTCCAGAGTTTTAGGGGCTGAAATTCTTCTTGTTGATAATAGGTGAGTGTAAGGAATAGGAACAAAATAGAATGAATTAAAATGAAAGGAGGGGGATGGAGACATTCAGCAATGAGTAAGACTTTATAAGGAATCAAACTTCTGCCAAAGTGCAGGTATGCATGATCAAAATGAATGGAATGGATTAGTCAAAATGCAACCATGAAAAGGATGAGATCAACAGCTGTAATAGTAAGTAACTCAGAATTAGAAGAGTGTCAACCCTTCTTAATTTTGAATGTTTTTAAAATGGGTCTATCATTTATTCAGTTTAGGAAAATGATCTTGTAGATCTATTTCAGCAATTTCTCAAAAGACATGTCAGTGGGAAAACAAATGTTGACCAAGCAAGGGAAGTTAAATAATTTCCAGAAAGCATGACGTCCTCCTCTACATACTCTTGACTAAAGGTTAAAAAGGAGACTGGTAATACTTTCAACACAAAATCCAGGAATACATTAGCAAAGAAAATTGCATCATCATAGCTTGAAAAGTTTCAAAAAAGTTTAAGTATGTTATTCCCTATGGTATGAGTAATCAGTAATCTGCAACATTCTAGGGTTTTGGCTTCAAATGTTTGTTTTTGGAAAGCTTCAAGTGGAGAGTCATGAGATGCTCATTGATGCCGACAAGGACTTCAGACAGATAGGCTCTTTGTCAGTTTGTTTGTGATGGCAAATCCTACTCCGTGAATTTGTTTTTCTTCCTTTGGGGTTCTTTACCAGAAAAAGTTGTACCCTCCACCTACAGTGCCACTTACTGTAAGTGGTCTAAGTGCCACTACATGGCACAGTGAGCCAAACTAGGTCTGTGGGTTACATTTACATGCAAGAACTAAGATTTTCACACAGATTTTTATTCAGTTCCTGACCCTTTTGTTCTACCATGGTCTACGTATTTGGGCAAATCCTGACCTTGTTGAAGTCAGTTATAGTGTTATTGTTATTTGAACCAGGATTTCTCACACCGGTCCTTAGTTGCCTCATCTACTAAGGAAAAATACTAAGTCTGTAGCCCAAGCAGTTGTGGTGATTATTTATTCAGTATTCTAGGTGGAGATGGCAATTCACAAAGGGATAGAATATATGGCTCAGGAGCAGGATAGTGGTATGCTAGGTTACTTTGTTTAATTTTTAAAAATGGGCATTCCAGATAGACAATGGTTTATCACTTTGCTGTGTTTATTATTCACTGTACATCACTAGACCAGAAAAACTAGATGGATCTGAGTTCCTGCTCCCTCAGAAATATCATAAAAAGATTTATGGTTTTATTAGCCACCCACATACCCTATTATTTATTTTTCTTGTACATTCATCGAGAAATTGCAAGACATTTATGTAAATCTTATTTTAATATGTAGCTTCATTAGTGGAAAAAGTCCATCAAGATGATTTTTCTTGAGTGTAATAAGCTATCACACCAAATTCACAAGCTGTCTTCCTAGGGATGGAAATTCACCGTTGGTTCCGAATATCATTGTTGTTACATGAAAGAGATTTTTCAGAATTATGTCTTAGAAGACTGGCCTTCCTTTGGTGGGTGCAATTTACACCCAGGGATTTTGTTGCTGCAAATCAGTTGCAGATATGAAGCTGAGTGTTCATACCAGATTGCAGGAACAGGTCAAGTGGTTACATTTTGGAGTTGTTTTGGTTTTGGTTTAGTTTTTGAATCCAAGGACTATATGTGACGGATTGCTCCCCCCCCCCCCCCCCCCCATGCTTTATGAAAGAGACTTATGGATACAGATATGCCTACCTCAAAGGTGCTTTGGACAAATTATCTCATGTAACCCATCAATCTTCATGTCACAATCTGCTAGATCAGTTTATCTTATTTTGCTGTATGTATCATTCTTGTAGGTAAAGTTAGATATATGGAGTATAGGATGCTTGACAGTTTTAAATGTGCAAATGAAAGCTATCAAGAGTATTTCCAATGCTGGAACACCTCAATGTCAGGGCGCACATATGTAAACACCATCTTCTATTCTTTAAGTCTCAGCTGTGGTTGGTCTTAGGAAGTCACGAGACCTCCCTAACTAGTAGGAACTGGCCAGGTAACTTCCCCATGTAACAGGGAATCCATAAAACAAAGGGAAGCTTAGCATGTTTTTTATCTTTGTCTGGGGCACTTCCAAGAAAGTGAAACAGAGTCCCCCGGGAGAGGGAGCTTCCCTGGTTTGAAGGCTTAGCTAGAACAGGAACAGTTTTAGGGTGAGTTTTTAATAAGTTTGTGCTGAGGTTTTAAGTTTGTAATCTACTTTGCTCTGCCTGTTCTCATTTATTACCATTTAAATCCTACTGCTTGAACTTAACAAAATCACTTTTATTTACTATCAAGCCCAGTGAAAATAATTGTTACCTAGGGGAGCAATCAGTGTGTACATCCTCCTTTCATTGCTAAAGGAGGCTTACCTAAATAATTCATTTGGGGTTCTGGTCCCATTTGGGAAGTAGTATTCTTGGAAGCTAGGCCCAAAACTGCATCATCCTTGGACCTGAAGAGGTTCAGTGTTGGTACGGCTTCTTGGGGGGCAGTGGTCTTGGCTGGGGAAGACCAGGGAGCTGGCCCAGCAGGACAGAGTGGTGAGAACCCTCAGAGACCAGGAAGGTGAGTGGCAGTGGCCTTGTCAGGTGTTCTGTGATCACAGCCCGTCACACTATATTTCTCAGTATTTGTGACACCCACTCCCTTAAATTCCTTGTAAATGAGCAATTTATAGTCACAATCCATCAACTCAGCAACCCAGAGACTGCTCTCTTCTTGAACAGTGCCACAAAGTGGGTAAGAAAGAGGTAAGACTATCACCTGACGTCCTGCTCTTTCTGCTCCCTTGCCCTTGCCTCCAAAATGAGCTGGGTGCAGAGGCAGGTTGGGGGCTAGGAGGGAAACAGGTTCTCTCTTGAAGAGTAATCTAGGTTCTTTTGGTCAGTACAGCCAGCTCAGGGCTATTCTTAAAGGGACAATCTAGCTGTCCATATGCTATATAGATGATATAGTAACACTTTCAATGGTGTTTTCATTTGTGTATACTATATAGTTATTGATTAAATTACTAGGAAATAAAAATACTTTCTCTAATAACTTAGTGTCATCCATGTCAGACTACATTTATGTCACATTATTAACAGATATTTATATAAAAATGGTGGATAAGCTTGTAATAATGTGCAGATATTGTTGAAACAACACCTATGAGCAAACAGATTTTACGGTTACATAAAGGTGAAAGGCTCCTATAACTTCTGAACAATAGTATACTTTTTCATACTGTACATTAAAATAAACTTTAACATAGCAGATGTTACTAAAATCCATCTAGTGAAACAAAAGAGGCTCAGACTCATTTCACGGAAAACTTTTTTCATGCCTAACGATTCATTAAATATTACTTATAAGTTAGCAATAAGTGGTGAGCCCTTTAATGCAGACTTCAGTGCAAAACCTCAGTGTCCACGGTCTTCGCTTAACTGATTATCTCTGTTCTCACTATGTTTGAAAACCGTGCCAAGCAAATTTATGACGCCTCAAATGGTTCTTTTTCATTAATCCCTATGGAGTAAATCAAACCGCAAGGAATCAGACCACAACAGTGTCTTAAATTACAGCAAAGCAAGCAGGCCGGCATTTAAAGTCTCAAGCAAAGGGAGGATACAGGAACCACAGAGGGGAAGTTCCTTTTGTTACTCTGAAGGAGGCTTTTAAACAGAGGCTTTGGTTAAGGTGTCCTACTTTGTCTTGAATGCTTCGAAATGTGTTTCGATGCTGAACTCTAATTTTGGTGTACAAACGAGAAGGTACTTTTTATGAACATTTCATGTTGCAATTTAGTAAATGGGTATGTTCTGACTAAGGGGAAAATGTTTAATTGCTTTGGATTCATAAAAGCATGATGTTACTGGAAAATACTATATTTCCTATTTGTGTATGTACCTTTATATTGAAGGTACACGTAATGGCTTTAAAAAAAGAAATGTTAACTGTTTTACTGCTGATGTTAAAGTAATACTAAAGTACTAATAATTTAAGAAACTGAAAATAGTTGTCAGCAGAGATGTGGTCATTATTGGATTTTTCCCTTTTCCTAAAAATGGTTATGCAGCTATTGCATTTACTCATGCATAAATATCTGTAAAATATTAATATATAGTGGCCATAATACAGGAAGTCAGAAGGTTGACCACTCTTAACTTTGCCTTAAATGACTAAATGTTACCTAAGTATCTGTATGGATTACAAGGAAGTATAGAGAATACTGCAGTTAGAGGCCGTGTTACTAAATTACACATGCTATGACACCATAAGCAAAACTCTCAGGATTTTTTAAGACCAAGCACACTTTTCCTTCCGGAAACTCACAATTTTAAGTGTTTTTTTTCAACTTCCTTATTACAAAATGTTTTCCATTTTTCTTACAGTAACAAATGTTTAATTTTAATAAATGGCCACTTACATAATGAACCTTGAATTCACAATAAAAATGATGCTTGTACTGGAAAAATTTAAGAAACTGAATCACAGTACACAGAGAAATGGAATTCTATAAAATACCAAGAGTAAAAGCAGACTGAGATAAAGACCACTCACTGATTATTAGCAGAGTAAAAATACACTCTAAGTTGATATATAAATCTGAAAATGAGGGTCGTACTCGAATAAGTATTCTGAAATCATGTTCTCCTAAACTATGTGCAGAGTTTAACAAATCTCTTCTTCGGTGCTTACCTAAAAATGCTGAAGGGAATTTAGAGGAAAATGTGGAAATCTCTGCAGAAAAAGATATATAAAATTGGACTTAATACATTTTGTCCTTTAAAAAAAAAAGGGAACCATTCGTTCAAGCAAAGAAAGAATCTTATGCAAAATATGAGAAGCCAATGCCTTTAACTTTAGAAAACCTGCAAAGAGCTACAGGATCTCTGCAGAAAGCTTCTATGAAATGTGCTAATGAATTCTAGATAAACCTATGCCATAGTATACGATCTGCAGCAGCTGTTGGAAATCTGTGAACCATGTATGATGGCATTAAAAGAACTCTCGGACCAACAATATCCTAAGTTGTCTCAATGTTTGCTATTGAGTTTGATCAAGAATCAAGCATTTAAGAGCTGGAGAAGGTTTTAAATTGTCTTGTCTTGTAATTGGAAAAGCAGCTAGAAAAGATGGTATTCTGGCAGAACTACTCAAATGTGGGAAACTAACTCTTTCACTACATATATAAAGTTTCCTCCTTCAATCCTGGAAAGACAGAAAAGTTCCTCGGGACGTGCACGATGCAAATATCATGACCCTTTACAAAAATGATGGAGATAAGGAAGATTATGATAGTTACAGAAACATTTTGTTTCTCAGCATCACCAGCAAACCCTCTATTCAAGTGTGCTTTCATAGCTGCAAGTACTTGCTGAAAGAGACACAATGTGTATTGTGAGCAGGTAGATCTACAGTGGGTAGGATATTCTCTTTTTGCTTACTACAGTAGAAAAACAGAGAACAAGGGAAATCACTTTTTACTGCCGCCTTTGCCTTGACCAAAGCTTTTCACAGGGTTAGTAGTTCCAGTCTGGACAAAGTACTTTGAAAAATTGGATTCCCTGCCAAAGCCCTTCAGCATAATACAATCTTTCCACAGTGGAAGTAAAGGAAATGCCTCTGAAAGTTCTGAGTTTAAAAAAAGTGGAGTAAAAGAGGAAGATGTATCTTGCTACGTACATTGTTTGTAATATTCTTCTCAATGCTCTTGAGCTATGTGTTTAAAATGTAAGAGATTATGTTTATCTTCATAAGCAATCTGATGGCAAGCCGGTCAGCCTTGCTAGACTGAAAGCTAAAACTAAGGTGCAAAAAAGTTGCTTTGAGACAATTCCTTTATGCCAATGATGGTGCTTTTATCTCTCCTAGTGACATTTACCTAGAAGAGTTTATAAAAAGCCTCCAAGGTGCATGTCGAACTTCCTCATCATTGGTGTGAAAAAAAAACTAGTATTTATGGGGCAAGGCACAGAATGCTAGTCTTCAGTTCAATCAGAGAAACCAGTCTCCAAACCATAGACTTTTTGTTTTGTAATGTGGGAGCTACTATTAATAAGACCATGTCAGTGGATGAAGAATTAGACGTATGTATTGGGAAGGCAGCCACCAATTTTGATTGCTTCACAAAATGAGCATAGACGAACAGGAAGCGTACAAAAGACAAAGATCTTGATGTATAAAGTCTGCATAGTCAATATCCTTCTTTATGTCTGCAAGTCATGGGCTTACTACAGCAGGCAAGAAAAGACACACTAGCTTTCATCTATGATGCCTGAGATCCATTATCTGAGTAAGATAAAATCACCACCGAAGAAGCGCTAATCAGGGCACAAATCTCCAGGCTGACAGCAGCACCATCTACAGTAAACTTCTGATAATCCGGCATCTTTAGGACACGGGATGCTGGATTATCAGATATCCCAGAGTCAGCCGCTGGTCAGTTTCAGCAGCGGCTGACTTGGGGATGCCGGGGGCAGAGCAGCTGGGGTGCTGCCAGGTTAGTCTCCTAGCGCCGAGGGGCGGTGCTAGGGGACCAACCCGGCAGCACCCTAGCTGCTCTGCCCCTGGCTTCCCCGAGTCAGCTGCTGGTCAGTTTCTTCAGTGGCTGAATCAGGGAAGCCGGGGACAGAGCAGCTCCAATTGTCCGGCTGCCCAGAGCAGTTCCAGATGGTGGAACTATCCATCTATACCATCAGGAGTGCCGGACCATTGGATGCCAGACCACTGGAGTTTTACTGTACTTGGATTTCAAAATGCTTGCAGGAGGGATTGAAAATGCTTTGATATTGAGTCACAGACTTGAGAAGTCCAAGTAAAAGAGCATTCAACTTGACAAAGCAGTCTGGAAACAGATATCACAGAACATGATAATCAGTTGATCTCTACACAAAAAGAGTAAAAAACAAGCAACTAGCAATAGACAAAAAGAAAACACCTTTTGTTGTGCTTGATGTGATAAAAATCTGTTTGTCTAAAAATTGGCTTTTTAAAGTCACCAATAAAGCTGCAATAATCTAAATGTCTGTAAAGATGAATGAGGCCATTTACATAATTAGATTGCATTTCCATAATAAAATCATTATACAGAGAAAAGACATTTAATATCTAAAGAGAAAAGAGATATTTAAAATTCAATCTGATTAGTATGCTTTGGGATTTGATATTTTTGTAAAAAAAAAAACAGAACAAAGGTTTCATACCTTTATTTGGTAGGAGATGGATAAATAGTGAAATGACTTACTTAGTACTTTCTCAAATTCAAAATGATCCCATTTTAGTTGAACTTTTTTGAGAGCATATATCTAGAAAGTTTTTAAAGAAGGGGTTTTACACGTGTAAGAACATAACATAAGAATGGCCATACTGGGTGAAACCAAAAGTCCATCTAGCCCGTATCCTGTCTTCTGACAGTGGCCAATGCCAGATGCCCGAGAGGGAACAGAACAGGTAATCATCAACCTCTCCTGTCACCCATGTCCAGCACCTGACAAACAGAGGCAAGGGATACCATTCCTACTTATCCTGGCTAATAAGTATTCATGGACTTAATCGTCATGAATTTTTCTAGTTCTTTTTTTAACCCTGTTAAAGTCCTGGTTTTCACAACATCCACTGGCAAGGAGTTCCACAGATTGATCGTCCACTGCGTGAAGAAAAATTTCCTTTTGTTTGTTTTGAACCTGCTCCCAATTAATCTCATTTGGTGACCCACTAGTTCTTATACTATGGGAACAAATAAATAACTTTTCCTTATTCACTTTCTCCATACCTGTCACAACTTTACAGACCTCTATCATCTCCCCTCTGAGCGTATGTCTACACAGCAAAGTTATTTCGGAAAAAAAGCTGTTATTTTGAAATAACTGTACTAGCATCTACACAGCCAAACCGCTATTTCAAAATTAATTCGAAATACCAGAGTGTTTATTTCCAATTTGGTAAACCTCATTCCATGAGGAATGATGCCAAATACAAAAAATCCATTTTGAAATAAGTGCTATGTAGACACTTGTTTCAAAATAGGGGGCCTCCAGCCTTCCCAGGGTGCCCTGTTGGCCACTCCAGCCTCAACTAAGAACACTTCACTCCCTCCCCCGTCCCGGAGCCCTTAAAAGGGGTTGACTCTGGATATAGTGCCTGTGCCAGCTCCAAGCCTGACATCCCAGAGCCAGCAGTCACTGTCTCTGATCCAGTGGCCCCAAAACATGAGCGAGCAAGCCACTGGCTGCCAGCCCTCTGGAGCAGTCTGCCAGGACCCGGGAGAGGTGGTGCCTTCCTGGTCCAGGGTGGAGATCATGGACCTTATTCAGTTTTGGGAGAAGTTGCCCCCAACATCCATAATCTCCACACTAGATGGAGGAACACAGCCATCTATGGCAGGATAGCTGCCAGCCTGGCCACCAAAGGCCACATGTGAACCCCGGAGCAGGTTTGCATGAAAATCAAGTTGGTCCAGCGAGACCCCCAAACCTGAGCACTTAGCTTCCCCTCCTCCTGTTTCCCCCTTCCAGCTCCCTCCTCCCAGGTTTCTCTATCACCTCTCCCACCCTCTCTTCTCCCCTCTCCTGCCTCCTTTCCCCAGTCTCACCAGAGTTTCATTACCCCCCTCCCCAGTTTTCTTAAAGAGAACTAGTGTTCATGAAAATACTTGAATTTTATTTGACATCAGGAAGGGGAGTTAGGGACGGGTAAATGGAAGGATGTGAGGGAGGAATGAGGCACAAACCCCCAGTGGGGAGACCAGGGAGGCTCTTAGTGCTCCTCAGGGTGGAAGCTCTCCCGCAGGGCCTCCTAGATACTGACATCCCCCCGATGGACCTCCCAGATGGCAGCCTGCAGAAAGTGCAGCCAGACTTGCAGCAATGCATCCACGAGAAGCACCAGAGTGCCCAGGAGCAGCTTTGGCTCCATGTTGCAGAGTGCTGTGGTGTCCCGAGAGGGCAACCGGAGCATGCAGAGACAAAATGCTTTGCTGTTCCTCATCGAGGTAGGCAATCAAGCACAGAAAGCTGAGAATTGGCTGTCTGGGGGGAGGGAAGGGGAGTCCCTTTAAGCACAGGCCTCAGATAGCCTCAGGCAGCAGATACACAAAGTAACTCCTGACCTGATGCCCTGGTTCTTTCAGAACTCTTGGGTAAATGTCATCTGGTCCCAGTGACTCGTTAGTGTTTAGTTTATCAATTTGTTCCAAAACCTCCTCTGACACGTCAGTCTGAGACAATTCTTCAGATTTGTCACCTAAAAAGAATAGCTCAGGTTTGGGAATCTCCCTGATATTGCTTTGAGTGAACACCATCTGGCATGCTGTTATGCATCCAAGATTCTTCAGTGTATATTCAATGCATTGCAATGTATCAATTGTTGAACAGTGGTTTAGTTGAGATGTGAAAGCAAGGGTTCATTTGCAAAAGATGAGGCAAAGCTGCTAACTGTGAAAGATGAAATTACTACTACAGCACGCATGTATGTTTTTTCTGTATGTACCTGCATGCATTTACACATCACATAACATACTATATGCAGTAATGATATCCATGAGGTATACATTTGATATGGACACTACAGCAAAATGAGGACAGATGCATGCATGTAATTAAGTTGTAAGTGGCAAGTTTTATTAAACTTTAATACATACTTTCCACCCATCACCCAAAATATCCTGTACCAGGAAATTAATTGATTCCATTGTGGTGGTTACAGAGTTCCTACCTTATAAACCATAATGTGGGGTAGGTTCTCTTCAGTCTATCTCCCCAGGACTTAACTTTATCTGGGTGTGTCTACACTATATCACTAATTCGAACTAACTTAATTTGAATTAGTTAATTCGAACTAAGCTAATTCGAACTAGTGCATCTAGACCTAAAAACTAGTTCGAATTAGCATTTCCACACAGAGTGGACCCTGAATCGGGGTTAAGGATGGCCAGAAGCAGTGCCGGCAGGGCATCAGATTAGGATGTAGAGCGTGGAGCTGCTGTCTCAGGCTAGCCGAGGGCTGTGCTTAAAGGGACCCGACCTCCACCCCGAACAGACAGTTCTCAGGGGTGCCCCACTTGCAAAGCAGTCCTGGCTTGGAGCGCCCTGAGTGCCCACACTTGGCACATCACAGCACTCGGCCATCAGCCCGGCTGCACTTGCCGCAGGCTGCCATCTGTGGGGGAGGGGGACTCGGGGGGCTGCAGGAGAGCTTCCACCCCAAGGAGCCCACGGAGCCACCCCAGTCCTCCCCATCGGAGACTCATACCCCATTCCTCCCTCACCTCCTTCCACTTCCCCTCCCTAGCCGCTCTTCCTGATGTACAAAATAAAGGACACGTGTGTTCAAAAATAGAAACTCTCTTTATTGAACAAAACTCGGGGAGACTGGGAAAAGGAGGTGGGAGAGGGGAAGAGAGAGGGTGGGAGAGGGGAGGGCAACTAAAATGATCAGGGGTTGGGAACAGGTCCCATATGAAGAGAGGCTAAAGAGACTGAGACTTTTCAGCTTAGAAAAGAGGAGACGGAGGGGGGATATGATAGAGGTCTATAAAAGCATGAGTGGTGTGGAGAGGGTGCATACAGAAAAGTTCTTCATTAGTTCCCATAATAGAAGGACTAGAGGTCACCAAATGAAATGAATAGGTAGCAGGCTTCAAAGTAACAACAGAAAGTTATTCTTCACAAAGCAAATAGTCAGCCTGTGGAACTCTTTGCTGCAGGAGGCTGTGAAGGCTAGAATTATAACAGAGTTTAAAGAGAAGTGAGATAAATTCATGGAGGTTGGGTCCATGGAGTAGTATTAGCCAGGGGGTAGAAATGGTGTCCCTGACCTCTGTTTGTGGAAGGCTGGAGATGGATGGCACGAGACAAATGGCTTGGTCATTGTCTTCGGTCCATCCCCTCCAGGGTACCTAATGTTGGCCGCTGTCGGCAGACAGGCTACTGGGCTAGATGGACCTTTGGTCTGACCCAGTACGGCCATTCTAAGCTCAGGGCTCAGGGTCGGGGGTCTCAGTGGACCACCTTGATTTTTATGCAAACCTGCTCCTGGGTGGCCAGGCTGGCAGCTCTCCTGCCCTAGCTGGCCACTTTCCTGTGCCTAGTGAGGAGGTCGTGGATGAGGTCCACGATGTCTGCACTAGACCAGGCAGGCGTCCGCCTCTTGCGGACCCGGGCTGGCTCCCGGGAGCCGCCAGCCTGGTCCTGGGAAGAGGCTGAGGGCTGGGTGGCAGCGGGTGGCTGGCTCGAGCCACGCCAGGTGCAGGGTCTGCTGGCTGGGTGCTGGCAGGCTTGCACCTGGCACGGGCACCGTAGCCAGACCGTGCACCTTAATCCTACCTAGCTTACTCTACAAAACTAACTATATACTATGTGTTCAGTGCTCTAGTATACACACAGTTTTTAGCTATGTGTGTGTGCGGGAGGACAGGGGTGGTAACCTAAACTTTAGGTAGTGACAGTGTCAGATATCAGACTCTCTAGAATGGGGAACTGATAAAAAATAAATAGGGAAAATGCTTTTTCGGTAATGTTTTTGTATCGATAGTTTTGTTTATACAAAGTATGTCATCAAGTATTTTAATTTCAATGTAACCTAATTTTTTTTAAAGGCTGGGAAGATGGAGGAAATGAAAAACTAGATAAGTTTTATCTAGAAGACTTTTATATTGAGCTTGTTTTGTTTTAATGTCTGACAACGTTACCCGTTTGTTCTCTCATTTATCTTCATTATTTTGTAATCTGCATTTTGCACTCTCATAGAGAGATGACTCTGTTAATTGTGCAATCTATTCTTTATCAGATGGCCTTGGTACTTTTTCCCTGTGGTTTTAGTAGCACTGTGATTGCAAAATAATTTTTTAAAATATCCCAAGAGGTCCATGTGATTGACTTTGGATGTGTTCTGAACCACAGAAAAAAATTAAAGACATATCAATTAAGTAGTTCAGATTATGCTTTTTGAGATTTATCCTGTTCTTTCCCCATAATACTCAGAGGAACAGCCTCGGAAAGCATCTCTTGTTTTTGTTAGGTCAAGAGCAGCACTAATTTTCTCCTATTTCTGGGAATTCTACTGGATGCATTTTAATTTCCAGTACAATAGAAGGATGATTGACAGGGAGGTGACCAAATCAACTTATCTCCTTCAAGGATGCATTTAAAAACATCTGAAGAATCTCTCAGAAGGAAGGCAGGTATGGATAGTGATAGGTCTTCTGTTGTTACCTGCACAGCATGTGCCATGTTTGCCTTCCTCCCGGAAGATAGAAGGGATTTCCTCTGCACTAAGTGCAAGCTGGTTGTCATTTTGGAAGAAAAAATTAGAGGACTTGAGGCCCAAGTATCAACCTTACATTCCATCAGAGAGGATGAAGACTTCCTCGATAGAAGGCAACATTTAATCCTGCAGGCACAGCAGGCTGAAGAACCAGCGAGGGCAGTACAGGACAAGGAAGAGAACTGGCAGCATGTAACCTCTAGAAGAAAAAGGCCAACTCAGGTATCCCCATAGAGTTTTTTAAGTCTCGGCTTGACAAAGCTGGGTTGATTTAGTTGGGATTGGTCCTGCCTTGGGCAGGGGGCTGGACTTGATGACCTACTGAGGTCTCTTCCAGCTCTATGATTCTATGAACTGCCAATCACTGTCCTGTTGACTCCAGTACACCAACTCAATGAGACGCCCAAGAGGAGTCAATGGGAGAACATCTCCTGTTGAAGCACTGCAGCAAATGGACTGCAGAGAGTAGATCTAAGTATGTCAACTATGATGTTCATGTATCTGAAGTTGCGTAACTTAGATCGATCTTCCCCCAGAGTGTAGACCTGCTAGATAGCTAAATAGCCCCCTACATAGCTTTCAACTTCTATAGTTTATTCTATAGAGTATACTCAAGTGAAATTGTTTTATCACTCATGTTGGCCAGATTCTGCTTCTATTACTCATGATGAGTGTAGGACCTTACTCTGCAAGTGGTACTACTGAAACTATTTTATAGTAATCCCAATGGACCAGAGTCTGCCACCCTTACATTACAAATAGTACCTTTCTTTGTGAGATGTCCCGCTGATACCGCTGAAATCATGGGGAATGCTCACAAAAAAAGATACTGTTCAAGCAAGGAGAAATTGCAGAATTGGGCCTTATGTTACTCAATCAGGAAAAATGTCGGGTTTTTATAGTGGAGGAAACAAAACTACATACAATACACTATTATCAGGAGCGAGCCAAATATGGCCTCTGGGCTTCATCCAGCCAGCCACAATACTCTGGGCTGCCAATGTCCCACGGCCCAGCAGGCCTCTCAGGCAGGCTACCTGCTTGCATGGCCCCACATACCACTCAAAGTGGCCAGCTGCTGGGGCCATGTGTGTCTCTGCACTGCAGGCCCCATTGGATGGTGTCCATGTGCTGCCAGCGCAATCCTTGCAGCTCCAATTGATGAGAAACTGGCCAATGAGAGTTCTCTGAGCCATGCTCGTGGTGCAGGCAACATGCAAAGCTTCCTCTTCCCATGGGACATGTGGCTCAGATATGCACACATGGGCCACTTTGACTGGCATGTGAGGTCATGGCAGGCAGGGAGACTGCCTAAAGGTCCTGCTCGGCTACCGGCCGAGAATCGCATACTACAGTAAGCATGAACCTGGCACCCCACTCCCTCCTACACCCCAACTTCCTGACACAGATCACAACCCAAACCCTCTGAACTCCCTCCTGCCCTGGTCACAACTCCCTCCCAGACCCTGTGCCCTTTCCTAAACCCGTCCCCCAAGTCAGAATCCTCTCCTGCACCCATGCCCCCTCCCAGACTCTGTAGCCCCTCCTGGATTCCAATCCTCTGCTGCTCCAGGTCACAACCCCTTCCTTCACCCAAACTTTCTCCCAGACTCTGCACTCCAATCTCCCTTCTACACCCAACCTACCTTGATTCCCTTCTGCACCCAACCTCCATCTCAGACCTAGCACCTCCTCCATTAATATAGAAGCATGTGTTCCTTGACCACTTTCTAAATTCTTGCTCACCCCTGCTTAATAAGTATGTTATGTGTATTTTTTTCACTTTGTTGAATTCAATTACTTAAATTAAGCATAATTATAGGGAAATCAAGGAGACATCTCACTGCTTTTTCCAACCACACAAAGTTTCAAGGGCCAGGCCCAAAAATCATGGGATCTGCTTAAAATATAATTATTAACAGAAAAAATACTGAGTTCAGGGATTATTTTTATTTTCCTTCCCATTTTTTACTCTGTAAGGCTATGTCTACACGGCATGCTTATTTCAAAATAAGCTACTCCGGAATAGTTATTTCAAAATAGCTTATTTTAAAAAAATCGCTCGTCTACACTGCAGGGATGCCTCAAAATTAGTCCAAAGCAGGTTTCCCTAATGTAGACATGCTACCTCGATTTAGAGCCCCAGGAGGCACTGGGAAGGAATAACTTAGAATGGCCCTGGTGAAGGGCTATTTCGAAATAGCAGCAGTGGAGCAACTACACATGCCTTATTTTGAAATAGCTATTTCGGAATAGGCATTATTCCTCATAGAATGAGGTTTACAGGTTTCAGAATAAGCCATCTGTTATTTAGGAATTATTTCAAAATAACGAAAAGTCTGTGTAGACGCTCACATTGTTATTTTGAAATAATACTAGTTATCTCAAAATAATGGTGCAGTGTAGACATACCCTTGGTCTGTACACTTTTCTTTGTAAACATGTAGGCCAGAAACTTACTTAAAGAGGGCTCCACTGAGTTTTAAGTGATGAATAAACCTTACATAAGAACATAAGAATGGCCATACTGGGTCAGACCAAAGGTCCATCTAGCCTAGAATCCTGTTGGCTGACCGTGTCCAATACAAGACAATGTTAAATTATCCCTTTCTGATAAGATGTTAATGCACCCATGCGATGAAAGGATCCATATTGGATTTCAGAAGCCAGTTAAACACTGTGTTTGCACCTTGAGTGTGGGCCTAGGAAGGGGATATCTAGAGCTTTTTCCATAAAGAGCTGGGTGAGCCCAGATGGAAACCCAGAAGAGAAGTGGGCAAGGGCTCCCTCCCTCTGGGAAACAACCTTAAAGACAGCTGAGAATGAAAGAAGCGGACATTCTTCTCCAGGGGTAAACTGGAAGCCAGACTTGAGACAGGGACCTCAGGAATTGTAACTTGTTTGAACCCCAGACTGTGGAAAGGAGTTTGCCAACCACTGGCCTATTGAGTTAGTTGAGTCACAGAAACCTGTGGCTGGACAGAAGGACGGTCTAATGTAGCAGAGGTATGCCTGTAACAAGGTGGCTGTCTGAGGAGCCCACCTGGGCTGAATATTTGGTTTTGCATGCATTTCTGTTGACTTCTGGTAAAAGACACCCTGTCTTCAAAAGAGGCAGTACTCTGTAAATGAATCTGGCTGGAGGGCAAAGGCACTCCTACATGTAGAGTAGGCCAAAGCACAGTGGGGGGGATAACTGACACAAGCGAGCTGTGATACCACATACAGCCAGGAAAGGTATGTGGTATCAGCTGTGGGACAGCAACTTTACCACACCTTCTTACACAGGAAGTGTAGTGTGTATATGTTGAGAAGGATGACAATTTTACAATTACTTATTCCGACTGTAACTACACTTCAAATTTCCATGTAGTCCAAAGATCTAAATATATTGAACATCTTCCAGAGATTGTGTTTGATTTTGAAAATTTGAACCATGTAAGGAGAAGGTAACGCCATCAAGAGCTGTTCAGGCCAAGGAATGTCTCCCAACAAGAAACTGGAATTGAAGAGTAATGACTGAGTTAGATAACATTGCTAACTGAGAGGATGCTCTCAGATTGCTTCAAATGGTCTAAAAAAGACTGTTTTGATTTTCCGTTTTCAAAAGCACCTCATTAGCTAGCTTTAGTTTTTGCAAACCAAGAGATATTAGGATTAAATTTTTATTTTATTTCAACCATGAAAGTTTAAGAACGGGGATTTTCAGTTCTAACTCCTATAGTTGTAGCAAACATATAACTTGCCCTCTCTGACATATCCTTTTTCAGACAATCAGTTCTGCAGTTCCATAAACATTTTTTGCTTAACAGCTATTCCATGAGTTCAGAAAAGTATTAAGCCATTGAGTTTACATCAGAACCGATAAGGATCAGTAGTTAAATAATGGATGATGTGTCAGTAAGAGCACAGTGGACAGTTTTTCATTAAAGCAATTGTTTTATTGTATATGAAATATGGAAGTTTAAAACAGAACCCATGGTACTGAACATCCAGCAGGGTGAAACGTGATTGATTTCAAGTTTCCTAGTTCTCTTTTTTTCTGTATTAGACAATAGTTCATGCTGTTAAAGATAGCTTTCAACAGGCAAAAGGGATGTATTTTATATTACCATGAGCCCTAATGGCTATGTAGCCAAGTCAATCTGCAGAGAATTTGGAAAAGATTGTAGAATTTCCAACAATATAATTGGAAAATATAACAAACAAAATAAATGTAGCAGCAAGATTCAAAATTTTACCTGACTTCTCATTCTCTGAGGGTATGTCTGCACCTCAGCGTTATTTCAAAATATCTTATTTTGAAATAGTTTATTCGAAATAAGTTATTTTGAAATAATGGATCTACACACAAAATGCATTTTGAAATAGCACATCCACACTGAGTGGACGCTGAATCGCATTTAAGGCTGGCCGGAACCAGTTCCTGCAGGACATCAGGTCAGGAGTTACTTTGTGTGGCTGCTGCCTGAGGCCTGTGTTTAAAGGGACACCCACCCCAGACAGCCAGTTCTCAGCTTTCTGTGCTTGATTGCCTACCTCGATGAGGGACAGCAAAGCATTTTGTCTCCGCGTGCTCCGATTGCCCTCCCTCGGGACACCACAGCATTCTGCAACATGGAGCCAGAGCTGCCCCTGGGCACTCTGGTGCTTCTCGAGGATGCATTGCTGAAAGCCTGACTGCACTTTCTGCAGGCTGCCATCTGGGAGGTCCATCAGGGGGCTGTCAGTATCCAGGAGGCCCGCAGGAGAGCTTCCACCCTGAGGAGCACTAAGAGCCTCCCTTGTCTCCCCACTGGGGGTTTGTGCCTCATTCCTCTCTCATGTCCTTCCACTTGCCCCTCCCTAATCCCCCTTCCTGATGTCAAATAAAATTCATGTATTTTCATGAACACAAGTTCTCTTTATTTAAGAAAACGGAGGAGGGGGGTAATGAAACTCTGGTGAGACTGGGGAAAGAAGGTGGGAGAGGGGAGAAGAGAGGGTGGAAGAGGGGAGGGGGAAACCTGTAAGGAGGGAGCTGGAAGGGGGAAGCAAGGGGAAGAAGGCGGAGGGGAAGTTCAGGGCACAGGATTGGGGGTCTCACCGGACCAACTTGATTTCCCATGCAAACCTGCTCCTGGGTTCACATGTGGCCTTTGGTGGCCAGGCTGGCAGCTATCCTGCCATGGACGGCTGTGTTCCTCCATCTAGTGCGGAGATCATGGATGTTGGGAGCATTCTCCCCCACCCCCAACCTGAATAAGGTCCATGATCTCCACCCTGGACCAGGATTGATGCTGGAGTGGCCACCAGGGCACCCTGGGAAGGCTGGAGGCCCCCTATTTTGATATAATGTCTACACAGCACTTATTTCAAATTTGGCGTTATTCCTCGTGGAATGAGGGTTACCAAATTCAAAATAAGCGCTCTGCTATTTCAAATTAATTTCAAAATAGCTGTTTGGTTGTGTAGACGCTAGTAAAGTTATAGCAAAATAATGGCTGTTATTTTGAAATAACTTTGCTGTGTAGACACACCCTTTAAAGGGTATGTCTATACTTGCACCCTCTTTCGAGAGAGGGATGCAAATGAAGACACTGAAAATTGCAAATGGAGCCGGGATTTAAATATCCCGTGCTTCATTTGCATGTTTGTGTTATGGCACTATTTTGAAATAGCACTATTTCAAAAAAACAGACACTGTTAAGATGTGGTTGTTTCGAAAGAAAACCCTTCTCTCGAAATAACCCTTATTCCTCATTCTATGGGGTTTACCAGTTATCTCAAGAGAAGGGTTTTCTCTCAAAATAACTGCATCTTAACAGTGTCTATTATTTTGAAATAGCGCTATTTCAAAATAGCACAATAATGTGAATATGCAAATGAAGCACAGGATATTTAAATCCCGGCTTCATTTGCAATTTTGAATGTCTTCATTTGCATCCCTCTTTCAAAAGTGGGTACAAGTGTCGACATACCCTAAAACCTTTTTCTTTCTGTGTCTGCTACTTTTGTACTTTTGGGATATGGTTGTTGTTATTTTGTAACCTATTGGATTCTGTAAATAGCTAATCAGGGGTCCAGAACTAGTGGTAAAAAGCATGAGAAAATTTTAACAGTATTTTTTTAAAGAATACTTGCAGTGCTGCAAAGTCTAAGGAAACCGCTATTTCTATTTATCATGGGAAAAGGTTCAGATAAATACACAACTCCAAGTATTGTAATTTTCACAATGAATAAGCTAAATTACTTGAATCCTGTGAATTCACCAAGAAAACCTCCTCTATGCACATTAAAATGGAAGTGAAATTTTGGCCACATGTAATGCTGGTACAGCATATCTTACATTTACAGTGGAGTGGCAGAGCTGAAACTCTTTGAGGGGTGGGCAATGCCACATGTGTGTGTTCAAAATCCATGCTCCTTTTTTTCCAGAGGATTTTGTGAGTGGCTTTGCTGTTAGGTTTTTTTAGAACACCAGTGTAACGCTGGCAAAGGCTAACTTCCTGATGGAAATAAAATATGAAAGTAAAAAAAAACAGACTTCTAGTGGTGACCTAGAAAGCCAAATTCCGTAGAGTGGGATCAGGGTATAAGCATAAAAGGAAGAATTTATGAAAGACTTAACAACTGCTGATAAAAATGAATAAACCAAATCCTCACACGGAGACTAGTAAAGCAATGGTGGCTCTTTACAGCAGATGTATTTTATCCTTTTTTAAGGAAGATAAAATAGGATGTTTATCCACTGCTGTAATTATTCCCCAAGTACAACTTTATTCACTGTCAGCTCTTCCAAAATTCTATGGCAGACCATGGCCCTGGTTCTGCTTTTGTTAGAACATTACTCCAGACTTTTGTCGGTGTAACTAAGATAAGATTCTAGCTTTGTTATCATTTTCACCTGGCACTTTGAAAGAATAAAGTAACTTTATTTTTGATAAATAAGTGAATAAGATTCAGTCACTGGGTTTCAGGGTTAGACAAAAGTGAGATTTCTACCATGTCTTTGATATGATGTATTTGTCTGTTCCAGGGTTTGGTTTGGTTTTTGCACCGTCGCTATTTCCAAACATTTGAAAATTTAGTCCCTATTCAGAAGAGTGAAACCAATCTTTTCTTCCACTTGCTATGTTGTGTTAAAGACCTACATATCTAGATTTATGCATATTCTTATCCCATTGCTTCCCACATCTTATGAAGAGCTTTGTAGTTGGCACATCCTCCCTTTTCTTGAATAATGCTAAGCGGTGAAATACGTAAGTATTGATATTTAAAGTGGCATCTGGAGTAATATCTGCTGAAATGAATGAGGACACTTCATAGATCAGAGCTACTTCAGGTGTTCTGGGAACTGAGATCTAGGCATATCTTATTTCATGCTTGAAGGTTTTTTTCAAATGTAATAGCTGAAATATATTCTAACTAAACATGATATTCTGCAGAACATTTTTCAGGTTTGTCCAGGCTTGCCCCACCAATTAGCCTTTTACATGCAATCATATGAGCACATGCCTTCCCCTGTGCAGTAATTATGTATAATCCTGTTTGGAACCAATTTTATTGCTTTTTCAGAATGAGATGAATGCCACAGCGTCATCAGGCCTCTTCTTCAAAGATGGCAAAAAGCGCATTGATTACATCTTGGTCTACAAAAAGTCAAGTCTACAAATAGAAAAAAGAAACACTTTTGAAAAGAACCTGCGGGCAGAGGGCTTGATGTTAGAAAGAGAGGTATGTCTTCTAGAGTGTATGTATTCTGAGAGAACCTATAATTTACTGTGACAATCTATTCCTAATTTATTGCAAACAGGCTTTCAAAATTATTATAAGTGCTGACCAGGCTTTTATCACTCTATATTACCATCTAAAACAGAAAGGGACTGAGTCACCACTATGTTGACTTTGTTTCTGTTGACATAATTTCATTTAAATCAGTGGAGTTGAAATATGTGGAATAGTACAGTGTTCAGCTGGCTTTATCTACTTAGAATTTGCACAAGGAGTAACCGTTAATATGCTCTGTTGTCTGTCTCTTGAGTTACAGATTATAGAGTAAACCTATTTATGGATAGAATCCATTCTGAAACAGGGTCTGCACTTTATTCTCCTCTCACTTGTGAACTTTCATTGCATTCAGTAGAATTAATCCTGATTCATTGTTATTTTCACCAGTTAAATGGAGATCAGAATAGAGCCTTATTTAACCAAAATTGCTAGACTCTATCAAGTCATTCTTGCACGTACCAAATTACAATAAAATTAGTAAATTTTGAAATTATTCTACTTAGTTGTGGTGTTATTTTGATCCAATCTAGCAAAACAGATTTTTTTTTAAAAGTTCTGATATTTTGAAAGCAGAACCAATATCCCCCAAATCCATGACATTTTATAAAAGTAAAACTTTTTTCATTCAGAACATAATTTCAAAATCAGATAATTCTCTTAAGAAAACATGAAGCAATGTCTACACTGCCCAGTCTTGTGCAAGAACATATGTAAATGAGCTGTGGCGATGAATATCACCACAGCTCACTTGCATGACTATTGAGCCGCCATTTTGCTCAAGCGGTTTTGCGCAAGTAGGAGCAGTGTAGACTTTTGCACAAGAGCTGAAAATAAGCAGAATAGACTGTTCCTTCTGGCACAAAAGTCCCTTGCGCAAAAGTGGCAGTTCATTAGGTATGCAAATGAGGCATGGTGATATTCATCGCCATACCTCATTTGCATATGTTCTTGCGCAAGACTGGGCAGTGTAGATATGGCTGAAGGGTACATCTACACAGTAGCTCTAAAGCCAAATAAGCTATGCAACTTGAGCAACGTCGATTGTGCGGCTTAAGCTGAAATAGTTTATTTTGGCTTTTGGCGCTGTCCATACAGCAAGAAGTCTGAGAGAGAGCACTCTTCCTCTGACTTCCCTTACTCTTCATAAAATGAGGATTACAGGAGTCGGAATAAGAAGTCCTCCAGCTCAACATTATTTTTACATTATGTGAAAACAACTGTTTGTAATGTAGATGTGGACTATGTTATTTCGGAACAGTCATACCCAAAATGTTTAAATTTGACTAGCTTAGATGCAAATCAACCATTTTGAAAGAAAAAAGGTACAAAGCAACATTATAAGATTCTATAATGACTTAAAATAGTCAATCTTTTTCATTGTAATGTATTCTTAAAATCATTTTATTTTTTCAACTCTCTGATCATGACACCTTGCAAGCTTCCACACAAATACAGTATAATTAAAAATATGGCATGTTATCGACATAACTCTGGAAGAGCACAATAACATTTCCTCCCTATTATCTCTGTTTTAAATGTTGCTTGCTGTGTTGTATGTAGCCACATTTTTTGGTGCCAGGTTATTAGAGGGACAAGATGGGCAAGGTAATATTGGATCAACTTCTGTTGGTGAAAGAAGCAATCTTTCAGTCTTAGACACAAGAAAAAGCTTTATGTAAGCTCAAAAACTTGTCTCCTTGAACCACAGAGATAGGTCCAATAACAGATATCACCCCACCTACCTTCTCTTTCTTAAAGATTGTGCATCTAAAAGATTAATACTCCTTCGAGAATTATAGAATAAAAGTAGCATTTCCTTTTAGATGTGAGAGAAATATTGCTGTGGACCCAGCTGTCTAACCTCAGGCAAAATGCTCTTTGGCCTCCAGATCCCTTTTTTGTGCTGAATTATGCAGAGCTGGCACTGGAGATACCTATATGTTAACTTCACAGCTATCTTCTTCCCACACAGAGGATATTCTACTTTTCCATTGTTTTGGAACCTTCTGCAGATTGATTGTCTGGGAGTGAATTTTACTCAGAGTACTTGTACTGAGCAGCCTTTTGAAACAAGGGAAAGAAATGAGAAGAGATAAAAACAGAAAGTGTGTTTAATTACTTTTTAATGTCCTCCTTGCTACTTGCATGAGACACTAAGGCTGGAAGTGTTCTTAGGTCTTACTCTCATTGTCTTCAGTGGCGCATGATCAGGGTCTAAGTGTATACTTAAAAAATAAAATGAGCATCGCATTTGATAATCCTTTGATTTACAACAAAATGAATTAGGTTGTTGTAAAAATGTTCTCCCAAGCATGCATCCACTCTTCCCCAGCTTCCATGGCAAACTATTGATCCCTCCCCCCATTCCTGAACAGTATTAGAGGCAGAAACCCTAAGAAAAATCTACAGTGAGTTTTACATTCGACCCAGTGCATAATGAGATGGTGATTTCAATGGATTTATGCTAATTAACACAAGCTCATGATCTTTCCCTTGCTGTTTCAATTAATCTGAGGAAATGGTCAGTGGAATGTATGTGATGAATGAGCTTATTTACATTTCATAATTTGCATTCTTTATGTAAAGTCTTATTGTCAAATTAATCACTGGCATAAGTGGGTACGATTCCTGGTAACTTCATTAAGAGTTGTACCTGCTTTCACCTGGAGCTTTACTGTGTCCTTTGACTGTATAAACAACAGGCTCTCAAAATCCAGTCATCAACGTCCTGGATTTGAGTACTTCTACAGTGTAAACTTAAAAAATAACAAATAGTATGGTAGCTCTTTAAAGACTAACAAAACATGTAGATGGTGTCATGAGCTTTCGTGGGCACAGCCCACTTCTTCAGATGACAGACCATTTTCACTTCTTGCTTTCACAGTTATAACTTGTAAAGAGGACTGAGAGGGGAAGAAAGATGAAAGACAAGTATTAAAACAAAGGAGATTGCTAACAGAAATAATAACAAAAATATATACTCAAAATGATTTACCACCTTCTATGCTGTCATTCACTTTCATATTAGTTTCTGTGTAGAGTTATTACATTGATTTAAAAAGTAATCAGGAATTAGCTGAAAAGTTTTCTGGGTTTAAACTTCAAATGGGGACTAAAACAGTAAAAATAATAATATCAGTTTTAGATTCAAACATCTTTTATAGTTTTATTTATTTTAAAAAATGTTTAAAATATTAATTTTAAAATAAAATCAAAATTCAAAGACGCATTGGAATGAGTTTCCCAGCTGCTATTGACCTTTAATGAGAGTTAGATGGCCAACTGTCTGTTGGGCCTTTGAAAATCTCTCTCAACTTGAGAAAAAATGGAACTTGGAAGATCCATCTTGGAAAAGAGTCAACCCTGTCAAAATGTTTGACTTATAAAAATGCAAGTGAATACATCTGGAGAAAAACCATCTGAAACTGAAATATTGACCAGGAAGGAACAAAACAGGAAACAGCACTAATAAGATCATAGAAATGTAGTGATAGGAAGGACTTCAAAGTCATTAGGTCCAGGCCCCTGAGCCAAAGCAGGACCAAGTGTTTTGGATATTTGTTATTTGTTCATAATAAAATGCTCAAGATCCTTGAGCAGATTTGCAGTAAATTCAGCAAATATGATGTAATTCTACAATGTTGAGTATAAGTTGAGGAACAATTTAAATCTATAAAGGCACACAACAGATATATGTGTGTCTTCTTCCTGTAGCAGCTTAGCGCCAGGCAACACTCTTGTTACACCACCCATCTCCCATCTCTAGGCTTGTCATCTTGGGGAGAAGGACCTGTGGTCTGATGACACCATCCTTGGGTAGATGGTAGATCCATTCTCCTCACTGGTGTCTTCAAGTGGGAACCAGCCCACATTACCTCTGTGATGGCAATTCAGGATTGCAGCTGGGAAGAAATTTAATTTTTTCCTTTACTCACTCTGGCAAAAAGCTGCGGAAAATAACCTCCAGCTGCTGTTCACTCCCAGAGAGCTGAAACAAAGCCCCTTCTGAATAGTTACTAGGTTATGCTAAGGGGTAAGTCCCTTGGAAAAATAGGTTATCTTTTTGCTGCATGGCTCGGGACCTATTCCTAAATTTGAGTCACTTCCTCTTAATTAATCACAATGGCTTCTGTGGAACCTGGAGAGCCCATGGAGTAGGCTCAGCCAGGCAGTAATTCAGGAGAAATGAAAGATGACTTCAGTCCTTCAACTATCACCATAGTGCCATTTCAAAAATGAAATCTGAAATGCACTTAAAATGGTCCTGCTGTGAGGGGAGGAGACTGGATTTGATGACTTTTCAAGGTCCTTTCCAATTCTAGTGTTCTGTGAAGTTGTATCTTAATGACTGAGAGCAACAAGATAATGTAAAAGTATCCTCTATTTTGAAGAACACTTTAAATGGAAGAAAATGTGTGAATACTTTTATACTAAAAAACTGCATGTTTCTGGGAGCTCTGTAGAATCAAAAATAGTAACATAGAGTGTATTTGATTATATAATGAATATTTCACACAGCACTTCATTTAAAATTGGGCTTTTGAATTTCTATTTTAATATATTGCTTACTTCTTGCTTGTTTTATTTCGTGCTTGCATACTTCTTGCTTGTTTATAATCAATTTGAAAAATGTGGCAATCAGGGCAAAATCTTAACTACATTGAAGTCAAAAGCAAAATACACACTCTTGAGAGCAGAAGTTGGCTCATAGGCATATTTTCAGAAAGCAGACTGCCACATGGTACTAAACTGTTAATAAATATATGTGTGTGTATTTTATCATCCATTACAGCCAGCTATTACAAGCAACGATATGTTTGTTAAAATTCACTGTCCATGGGATACATTGTGCAAATATGCCGAAAGAATGAACATCAGGATGCCTTTCAGGTATTGTAGTAACTATTTGATTTTTTTATACTTTGGGTATTATGCTTTATATTTAACTGTTTTTACTCATTTATTAAGGTAACACGGAGTCCCCTCCTATGGTTCAAGCCTCTTATTTCATTATAGCTAAATTTTTCCCTTCTGATGTCATGAAAGTAAAAGATTTTGTAAGGGCAGTTTTACCAGTTTTGGGGGTAAAAACATGGCTGATGACACTACAGTATATGGCTGAAGCCACTCTATTTTCACATTTAGCTACAGTAATTGTATTGAAAGCTTACTTTCTTAACAAACTCAAGTCTCCCTGAAGAGCCTAATGATCAAAACATATCACACATATTTTCACACATTGGGAAGTCCTTTTCACGGTCTCAAAAGATCTGTGGTTTGTTGTCTTAGCCTTAGGAGCATGGAATCTTCTATGGAATCTTCTCAGCTGGAGTATTGTGTCCAGTTCTGGGCGCCACATTTCAAGAAAGATGTGGAGAAATTGGAAAGGGTACAGAGAAGAGCGACAAGAATGATTAAAGGTCTAGAGAACACGACCTATGAAGCCAGGCTTCATGAACTGGGCTTGTTTAGTTTGGAAAAAAGAAGATTAAGGGGAGACATGATAGCGGTTTTCAAATATCTAAAAGGGTGTCACAAGGAGGAAGGAGAAAATTTGTTCCTCTTGGTTTCTGAGGACAGGACAAGGAGTAATGGGCTTAAAGTGCAGCAAGGGAGGTTTAGATTGGACATCAGGAAAAAATTCCTAACTGTCAGGGTGGTCAAATATTGGAATAAATTGCCAAGGGAGGTGGTGGAATCTCCCTCTCTGGAGATATTTAAGAACAGGTTAGATAGACATCTGTCAGGGATGGTGTAGACGGAGCTTGGTCCTGCCTTGAGGGCGGGGGGCTGGACTCGATGACCTCTCGAGGTCCCTTCCAGTCCTATGATTCTATGATTCTATGAATGATGGATAATAGCCAGACCTTGACTGGAATTATAGTCAATGGCAAGGGAAGTTACAGAAAACACTGGTACTCACTATTTCAGATATAAAACCCTGACATTCTGGAGAAAACCAAATCTCTTGTGTTCCTGGGATTCTCTTCACTTCCTGTTTTCAGATTGATGACCTTCTGTCTCCTTATTTTTTTAGAATTATAAAAACTCTAAAAGGCAGCCTGTCCATAAACCCTAAACACCTTTTAAAATAAAAATTACAGCACAAATGTGTTCTTGTAGTAAGTACAGAAATACAATTTAAAGTAACATATCTCCAGGAAGCCAATAGATGTAATATTCAGTTCCCACTCACCTGCAACAATTCCCCATGCTTATAATTTCCCATCATTTTTAAATGCCTGTGGGTGGGGGACAGAAGCTTTTTAGAGTGCGCTCAAAGTCAATGGATTGGGGATAAAACAGGACAAGGTGGCAATCAAATTCCAAAGTCTTGGAACACAAACTGAGAGTCCCCTTACAGCAGCTTCTTCTCACTTATACCAATGGCTCTCTCACTGGAGAGCCTTTGCTGACTTAAGCTATGCCAGTATGGCATGGGCAGAGAGAGAGAACGCTTTGGGTAAGTAGGCCCCAAGATTAGACTTCACCTAGCAACTCAGAAGCAGCCTGACTATCTTTAACTGAAAATCCATTTGAGCACCTGTCCCTATAGCATTATGAAATTTAAACTCTGATTGAATCATTTTCCAAATCCCTTTCCTTAGAGAAAGACTGAGTAATAATCATTTACCACTTGAGTAAGGAAGATTTTTGATATTTCTATTTGCGCTTTTCTCTCACTCGAATGATTCATTGTCACCATCTTAAATATTCATTTTCCCCTACATTCCAGCACCCAAATGAACTCTCTCTTGGCATTTTAAACCACTATAAACGGACTTTTACCAGCAGCAAAGAGTAGCCTGTGCTGGAATTTCAAATTGTTTTGGAACTAGTGCAGAAGCAGGAGTTCTTTACCCGAATAGCTTTGGTCTCAAACTGATCCTCTGAGATTCATAGAGCTTGGGAGGATAGGTGCAGCAGTCTATCTTTAGGGAGCAACCCCATTGCAGAGAATTGGGGAGAAACTCAATGCTCAGTTTTCCTCCACTTGAGCAACTTTTATATTGTGAACAAAACACGAGAAGTCATTCTTCTGCTCTACTCTGCGCTGGTTAGGTTGGTCTCATTTGGAGTATTGTGTCCAGTTCTGGGCACCACATTTCAAGAAAGAAGTGGAGAAATTGGAGAAGGTCAAGAGAAGAGCAACAAAAATGATTATATCCAGAAACCATGACTTAAGAGGGAAGACTGAAAGAACTGAGTTTGTTTAGTTTAGAAAAAAGAAGACTGAGAGGGGACATGATAGCAGTTTTCAAGTTATCAAAAGGGTGTTATAAGGAGGAAGGAGAAAAATTGTTCTCTTTGGCTTCTGAGGATAAGACAAGAAGCAATGGACTTAAACTTCAGCAAGGAGGTTTAGGTTGGACATTAAGAAAATCTTGCCGTCACGGTAGTTAAACACCGGAATAAATTGCCTATGGGGGGTTAGACAGACACCTGTCAGGGATGATCTAGACAGTGCGTGGTCCTGCCATGAGGGTAGGGAAAAGACTTGATGACCTCTTGAGGTCCCTTCTAGTTCTAGTATTCTATGATTCTATGTGGGAAGGACACCTGTACAGGGATTCTAACTGAAGATTAAAATTCACTTAGGGCAGCCATTAATTGTTGTTTTTTCAGCTTGTGATCAATGGGGAATATTACTGGATTCCCAATCGGCAGCTGCAAACTTTACAGATGAATTCCATATTTGGTTTTTAAGAAGTTCTTTGAGTCTTAGAGAATGCAAATTTATTCCCATGTCTAGGCTTGATACATCTGCAGCTAGCTCATATAAAAATGTAGGAGCTTCACTTCCCAGCAGAGGGATGTTCTGGATATTTTTTCATTTTAGAGATGCTATCAGTTTCACCTACAATTTGCTTCAACCCCGTGCCAGATAACTGGCGTTTGCTTCTCTCAAGATGGGCAAAAAGCTTTGGCGAAAATATTATTATTTGTACTCGTAGAGCTGAACAGCTGCCAGACTGTTAGAGCTGGCCATGGGGGAGTGATGCAACCTCATGGTCTGATGAGAAGAGTGAGAAACTGGACATTCTAATCCTGATTCTGTTTATGACTCCTGCTGCTGAATTAGGAAAACTATGTGAGCCTGGTTTAATTGGCTTTACTAAGTTGTGGAAGCAAAATGCCCAGTTTCCTTGAGCAAGCTGAGGTTGTGTAGGTAAATTCAGGTCCCTGCATTTTTTTAAATCAAGGTTTTACCAGTTCAGATTCTGCCCTCACTGAAGTCAGTTATTGAAGAGTTTTTTTTTTTTTTTTTTTTTTTTGTAGCTGACAGGAAGGTTGAGAGTAAATTGGTTTAATGTCATTGGAGATAAAAAGTGCAAGTTCGCCAAGTGGTACTGTTGCTAATTTAGGCTCAACATTCTGAAATATTTGGCAAAAAAAACACCAAAAAAAGTTGGGGGTCTTTTTTTTGTAATTCAAGAGCAAAATAGAATAGTTGTCTGCTAGTTCTGACCTTGTCAGCAAATGAGCCATCAACCCAAGGCAAAGGAGAGTGAATCAGTGACAGGGAGTGATTAAAGCTCCCATTAACAGTCCTGTAAACAACCCAGCCTTCTCATAACTGCTTATTTATTTCAATGAAAAACAAATTAATAAAAGAAGAGCATGGGAACTGATGATGAGTGTTTTATAGAAGGAATCATACTTGGCATTCTACTCCTCTCTGCTTTTGAAGTGTGTAGAGAGCTCTGATAGCTAGAATGGGAATTATATACAACACGCAATACAGCATAAAAATAAACCACTACGTGACTAATCATGCAGCTTGGATGCCAGCTAAATTTATATTGGCTTAAAAAAAATGAATGGTATTATGAGAGTCAGTTGGATCACGCAATTTGGGCCTAATCCTGCATTTATGAACGTGAGTAGTCCCAATGTCTTGAATGGGACACTAACATACATAAAATTCCTCGCATAAGTGTATTTGCTGGATTGGGACAATTAAGTCTATATTTTACTTTAATTGTTTTTCCATTTCCTAATGCTGTTTTTCTCCCAACTTGTTATTAAAAAGACTTGAAGTACAATAATTATTTTGATATTTGACCTAGCTGATTTTCTTACTTGAGAGAGAAATTTATGAAAGCCAAGTTCCTACAGATATTTATGCACTCTTAGAATTGTATTTGGCATCTAATTAATAATTTTTCTAGGCAGGCATTCAAACTAACTTTTTGTTAAAGTTCTTAGTGCTGTATTCCATTCACTTTATTCAGATATTTGAAAATTAGTTTCTAAAAAGCAGAATGACACTGCTTACAATACATACTGAATAAATATGTTAAATAGACTATTTCTTTAAAGTATATACCTGCACTGAGGTTTTACTCAAAGAACCATTTTCTAAGCATTGTAACATATTCTATGTTCTGTTGCTGAGGTAACACTTCTCATCTGTTGGAAAAAGGAAGCCTTATTATACACAGTTCTCTCCCAAAATGTACTGTAGTGGGGGTTGTATCCTACTCTTGTTCTGTACTAGCAGCAGATTGCTTCCCCCCCTCCATAACTTACCAAAAACTAAGTCTCTATGTGTGCCCCAACCTTAGCATCATCATGGGAGAGGGAGTAATTTCCCCACAGAAGATGCTTTTCTTACTGTGCTTATCAAGCCTCATGTGTTACACCTCTTTACTCTCCTGCTCAGTGATGTAAAGGTGGGCCACAATCTTGCTCTTTAACGATACTTCTAGTAGGCATATCCCCAAAGAGAATATTTGATCTAAATGCATGCCCTAACTCTAAATTCTCTCAAAAAACTGATCGCACATTAGTAGTCCCACTGAAATCAACAGAATTACCCTTGAAAAGGAAGAAAGGTTTGGTGCTAGACTTGGCATAAGTGTAGCTGAAAAGAGTCAAAATAACTTGCTTTCATCCCAAGGGACTACCCAAAGTCCCAGATCCTGATCTCAGGGAAATCAATGTGAAACTGCAAATTAATTTTACTAGTAAAAAATAGTATTTCAATGCATAATATGTATTTCAACTACAGTTGGGAAAAAAATTGGCTGAAATATTTTTTCACTAAAATATACCAATTCAGGTTAATTGAAACAGATAGCAAGTGTATGTTAATTTCAGTGAATTTTTTCAGTTGGCATGAAAAAAGAAAACATTTTGCAAATGTTGAAATGAATGGAATATTCTTTCCTATTTTCTTTCTCTGAAGCTGTTGCACTTCACATAAAATAGTCACAAAGCTGGGGCGAACTAAATCTTTCATGCAACCCAAAATGAAATTTTCCCAGCTTTTCAATTTGATGAAAAATCTGGAAAACTTCAGTTTCAGTTCCACCTGAACCTAGAGGTATTTTTGATGCTCTCTTCTTCACCCACGTCAACATAACCACAAATGATCCAAAAGCTCAGGAGGTTGCTGAGCTTTCTAACAATTAACTTTTGAGGCTCAGTATGATATGTAATGAAAATTAAGATATGAATAGTTATCAATAACGTGTTTTTAATACTTTGCAATAATTGTTGGCTCTGACATACATTTCAGTATTTTTCACACAATTACATTGGGAACCACAAATTATTTATATTTGTTTTAATGATATGCCTGAATGTTCTATGAAAAAGGAACATGTTGCATGTTTAAAAGGTATGTATAAGAGGCAGCAGCTTTGCCATACAAGATTGAAACTCAAGCAAATAGGATGATCATGCATGAAGAAGAAGTAGCTTATGTAAAATAGAAATTGTGATCTATATAATGAGTTATATGACCTATAGCTATAGTTCAGCTGGACTCCTAAGTGGAGCAGTTAAGGGCAATTAAAAGTAATGGAAAAAGCCATGTTTCATAAGTATAATATCTTTTTTAAAAACCCTTAACTTATAGGGTTTCTATGCTCCTTTTGCAACTTTGTATAGGAGCATCCCAAATCAGGCTGCCAAGTACCTAAGAGGTATTTGAAGAGAGATAGGTTTCAGATAACCCTAAGAAAGATTTCACGAATGAACATTTTCTCAGCTCCTCCTCCTTTTCAGACCAAGCACTCCCTCTCTTGCACAATAGATGTATTACAAATATTTGCCAGATGGATCCTGTTAACTTTGTATGGTTTCTTCATGGGGCATCTTCATCTCTTTCAAATTTAAGTTACCATCTGATGAGGATCTCCTTTGTTTAACATCCAGAACTGAAATATTATTATTTGTAATGTTTAATGATATTCCTGTGCAAGATGAGAAAATGCTTCTTGAAGAATGGCTGAAAAAAGTTTGTCATTTATTTTAAACACTGATACTCAAAAATATTGGTTTATTCTTATCTCAATATACAGAAGTATAAAGGATCTCAGCAACTAATACCATTGGAGATTAGTATGTACAAAGTAGTGCCATGAGCCAGCAAACTCATCCATACCAATAATGCCCTTCAAGAGGTCTCTGTACTAACATAAGGGCGCACTCACCTAGGTGAGATTGCAGCATCAGGGTTTAAGCCACTTGCAAAATTGAAAAGTTATTTGCAAAATTGAAAAGAAGGGCATGTAGACCAGTGGTGGGAAGTGAAAAAAACTATTTTGCTACAAGTATTTCGCTGTATGTGTATGTGTTTCAAGAATAACTGTTTCCTGTGAAGATTTCATTGGGAATTATATAACTTTTTTTCTTCAGAAATTACTGTGCCCCAGGAAAGGAAAAGAGAAGTGAACTGAAACATAAAGATAATTTGTTCCTGTTAAATGAATCTTGGAGCCATATACTGCTCTTAATTTGCATGCAAAATAGTAATTGATGTCTATGAGAAATGCATATACAGATTTAAGAATGTATATAGCCTTTATTACAGAACTAAAGCAATTGCTAATTTTGAAAATGATCCCTGTAGAATTAAAAACAGTAAGAAGGACCATATCTTGTTAATAGCTTTTTGGCCAAAACTTGTATTATCTTTACTGAGAATTCAGTGAATGAATCAATAATTTGACATGGCTGAGCCTCTGTAGATCCGTCATATCAAAATGTAAAGTAATTTTTAGAATTACTGTATTTCAATTTTAATTTTTTTTCTCTCTTTAGCATGTAAATTTGCATTGTATGTGTTCTCATACATGTGGGAGTCCTTTTCAACTGTCTCTAACTTGATTGTTCTCAGATGACTTCTGCTATTCTTTCAGGAAAAAATGTTATTACACTGACTGGAGGAGCAAAACCATGGGCAGGTTGGTGGGTGATGCATAGCTTCTAATCTTGCCATATAGCCACCCGCTAAACATTAGCAGTTGTAAATTTATCCAAAGAAACTAAAACTATCAGAGTTGATTAATGGAAACGCAAAAATGTGTTAACACAAATAATGCCCTAAAATAGACAGCTGTTACAGGATGCTGTACAGTTAAGCATTGCCATTTCTCACATTGCAAGTGAGGTACTTCTCATGCCAAAAGAATGGTCTCATTGAATTTATTAGCAGAGATTTAATATTAAAGACAGCATTTTAGTGAGTGCTTGAGTTACTAAAATTTATTTGTTGCTTTACAACATACACTTTTCATTTGCAGATTGTCTTCTAATATGAGCATAAGAATGGCCATACTGGGACAGACTAAAGGTCCATCTAGCATATTATGCTGTCTTCTGATAGTGGCCAAAGCCAGGTGCCCCAGAGAGAGTGAACAGAACCGGCAATCATCATGAGATTCTACTCATTTTGCCAGTTTCCAGCTTCTAGCAAACCGAGGGACATTATCCCTACCCATCCTGACTAATAGCCATTGTTAGATCTATCCTCCATGAACTTACCTAGTTCTTTTTTTAAGCCTGTAATAATCTTGGTCTTCACAACATCCTCAGGCAAAGAGTTTCCACAGTCTGACTCTGTTGTGGGGTTGGGGAACCCCTTCTATTTGTTTGTTAAAACTGTTGTCTATTTATTTCATTTGATTATGCCTAGTTCTTGTGCTATAAGGAGTAAATTACACTTACTTTCTCCACTTCTCTCTTATTCCATCACAGCTTACTTTGCTTAAAAGAATTTGTTGAAGGGTCTTGTCAAAGGCTTTCTGAAAATCAAAAAAGTGTCTCAATTGCAAAATTTGGTTTATAAATCCAGATATTCAATAGTAATATTAGACAGAAATTATTTATAACATAAATTTACAACTGCTTTTCTCCTCTCCCCTGTCATGCACGTGCTTGCTTTATTTTAGTGTACAATGCAAAGCAGACTGCTTACAATTTTGTAATATTAAGGCTAATATACCCAGGGCCATGCCATAAAACATGCTTAGTTCCATACTAAATTCTTCTGGGGATTTCTGTGTGTGATTAAAAACTTGGATTTTAGGTGAATTTATAATCCTATTTAGTAACACATATATAGAATATGCAATTCAAGTAAACTCCATGTTTAACAATAGAGTAGTAAATTATATTTGGGTTCAGGAAGGAATTTTCCCCCAGGTCTGATTGGCAGAGACCCTGGTTGTGTTTTGCTTTTATTTTTATTTTTTGGTCTGCTTCACACATGAAGTCAGTAATTCGAACAAAAGTGAAAGGTGCCTTTTCTGTAATTTTAGGTATTTAAATCACGTTTTGAGGGGCTTTAAAAAGTCAGCCAGCAGTACTGGAGTGGGTGGCTGAAGTTCTGTGGCCTGCAACGCACAGAAGGTCAAACTAGATGATCAAGATGATACGTAGGTGCCAACTTCCCTTCTAGACAGGGGATCCTGACCCCCCCCCCCCCATCCCTGCCTGTGTCTCCCACTCCATCCCTTTTCCCGAAACCCCGCCTCACCTCTGTTCTACCTTTTTCCCTGAGTACACTGTGTACCCCTTCCCCTCCTTCTCTCTTACAGCATTCAAAATACCACAGAACAGCTGTTTGTGGTGGGTGGGAGGTACTGGGAGGGAGGAAGAGGAGTTGCCGATCAGGACTGCCAATGGGTGAGGGGTTCTGGGGAGAGAGACAGGGGAGGGGCTTGGTTGCTGGTGGGTGCTGAGCACCCATTAATTTTTCCATGTGGGTAGTCTCAGAGTCAATGCCTATGTGATGGTACCTTCTGGCCTTAAAGTCTACGTGAATTTTAACACCAGAGACAAACATATTTTTCATTATTATATGAAGTTTCTTTTATGCAAAGTCAAAAACCAATCAGGCGAAGTTAAATATTTTGCTGCATTTTTATTCCAGCATTTTAAAAGAGGAAAAGCCCCGTTTTTAATAATTACATGTAAACTCTTACTGTTGGAAAAGTCCAAATCTAAATAAAAAAACTAATCCTTAAAATGCACACAAAACAGAAATGGGAAAATAAAAAAACACATTGTTATAACTTTTTCAGTATGTGTGCATCACTGTCCATGTTACTATAATAATTCTATAAATTTACAAGCTGTGTCCTATAAACATAAGCATAGATCATAGGGACAGGATTTTTTATTAAAAATTTGAAATTAACAGGTAGAGTGGTACAAGAACTAGAAAAAAGAACGAAGTGAAAATGAATACTTCTCATCGCATCTTCATTTTTAAAGAAACTATTACCATTTATTCGACTTTTGCATACTGGGGCAAACTCAGATGCATCTGCACGGCAAAATTTGCTTTTTCTAATGCCACTGGTGTCAGATATTTTAAAAATTCACAATGATACTAAAGTATTAGGACTAATTCTGAAGACATTCCACACCTTCTGAGTGCTATCATTAACCATATGGAATCACTGAGGAATTGAATCTTTTGTTTAGGAGAGTTCTGGGCACACAAACTTTTAATTTTTATCACCCCAGATTTACTTCAAAATTGGCATATCACATCTGTGTAAATGAGTAAAACTTCACATGCTTTATCTAGGGTCAAATGCTGGTATTTCCTGCAGTAAAGGTGCAAAAATGTCAGTTTCAGCTGTCAGAGCAGGACGATGGAAATGAGTGTGTGTGTGGGGGGGGGTATTATATTTTTTGTGATGAAACAAAACTCCCCCTTTGCAGAAACAGTCTAGCTTTAAAAATGCATTTGATGGTTAGTGAACCCCAACATTGTATAGTATGTGTCAATAGGACGTGATCCAGTTTTCACAGAAATTAATTGGAGACTTTCCTTTGACTTCAGTGGGAGCTGGATTGTCATAATAACACGAGATTTTCAACTTGTGTAAACTGCCACAAGTTTACACAACTATGCTAAGTTTAACAGAACTATGCCTGTTTACATCAGTTGAGGAGGCAGTCCATGTACAGCTAGATAAAAACCATCCTCTCTTAGAACAGGTACACTTTTAAGAAAAGAATGTAACGAATTAAGAACTGTTACAGGTGCTGTCCTGCAAGTTCTTCATGAATGGGACTCCAGTTGAAGTCAATGGAATACTTACAGGATCAGAGAGATATGATGTCCATGGGAACAAATGTATCTGTGTTTTTACCAGCTCATTTATTAAATCACTCATTTAGTAAACTATGTACCTGATCGTGATTTCCTTGTACTCCCACAAACATCTCCACTTTCGATAAGAACTTCAGATTCATACTCTATAAAGCTAAATACTCCAATTTTAAAAGTCTGTGGCACACGGAGAACAACAGAATTCAAAATGGCCAGCCTTAAAGGGACAGGTGACTTTTTTTCCCCTTCAATAACTTTCCCCCCGACAACAAAATGTCATTGGTGTTCCTCATTAAAACAAAATTATTGTTTGGTGTTCCTCTGTCTTAAAAAGAAACACTGAAATAGGGAGGAAAAGTCACACTCTTTTGTTTTCTGTTTTTTGTTTGTCCCCTGAACAAAAAGCAATTATTTGCTCAGCTCTTGTTTTACTTATAGGGGTTTTTTTAATTCTAGCTCTAGTTTTTACTTAAGTATTGAAAACTTAAGTATAGCTATCTTTCTTCATCAGCAGTATGCAGAACTCACAATGCCCTTCCTTACATGTAAGCTGCGGTAGCTGTATATTGCAACACGATTTAGGAGAGAGTTTGGGCCTTAATTCTGGTGCTTTGTGTATGTAAGCTGTGTGTGTGATATTGTTCCACTGTGTATGAGTATAGTAACATTCAGGTTTTTATATTCAACAATGTCTGAACTTTGGAGTAATTGAACCATTAATCAGTCATAAAAGCTGTTCCTGGCTCTGATATAAGCATGACTTAGTGATTTATTTCCATTTGTTTGGTTTATTGATGTGCAATATTGAACAGCAGAATAAGCTATATATTTATCTATTTCTTTTTTGTTATGAAAGTTTCTCCAAAATCCCCATAAAAATAAACTTATAAATGGAGACCTGGGTTTTCTTTAAGAGTCTATTTAGTTTGAATCTCTGTATCATCCTCTGGAGATCTTAAATTGATAAAATAGCAGAGCAGGTTTTCAACAGAATAACTGCTTCTATTGTCCTTTTCATAAATTATAATCCTAATAATTAGATACTGAAAATTCTTGCTCTCATTTGATTAAAAAAAAACTTATTGGGAGAGTCTTCCCTACTCACAAGGGCAAAACTTTTTAAGGTCAGCCACTGAGAATCTTCATGCAACCCACATGTCTACCAAACTCAGGTTAGACAATAATACTTGGTTGTCCAGCAAGATTATAAAACATCATTAAATGATCACAAATTATACAAAAAGAATGAATGTAAAATTGAAAAAAAAAAGGGCAGTGTGAGTTAAATAGAATTCTTATACCTCCTGTCTGCACAATATGATAATTGGTTAGTAGCAGTTGGCACAGAACGTCTCAGAACGTCTGAAAATGTTATATTCAAAGAATGCAGACAACTCATCTGATTCACCATTAAAAAGAAACTTTTTCTTTCTCTTTGTAAGCGAATTTAATGCTAATATAAGGTGCCTGATTGGTATATTTGTCATTTGGGGCACAAGCGTTATATCGAAATAATTTAGTCCGTGTCTACACTGCAGACACATTGGCCACATTATCACCACCTTATACTGGAAACCTACCTGCAGTTATTCTTACCTACATGCCTCTAGCTTCCATCCAGGACAGCCAATGGTTTACAGCCATGCCCTAAGATACAACCGGATTTGCTCCAATCTCATATGCAAAGACAAACACTTACAGAATCTTTATCAGGCATTCTTAAAACTTAAATACCCACCTGGGAAAGTGAAGAAATAGATTGACAGAGCCAGATGAATACTAAAGAATCTGCTTCTTCAGGACAGGTCCAACAAGGAAAATAACAGAACTCCATTATTCATCACCTACAACCCCCACCTTATACCCCTCTAGACAGCACCAAATTACAAAATAAACTATTTCAAAATTAATTTGGAATAAGCTACGCAGTTTGTGTAATTCAAATTGCGTATCTTATTTTGAGCTATGGGTGCAGTGTAGACGCATCTTAGGAGAGCATTTTAACCTACCTGACAAACTCATTAATAGATTTAAAAGTATTTGTTCTTCTGCAAAGAAATTTCAAAAACCATCTACAGCGAGAAAGTACAGAAATGACCTTCATATGCAAGTTTGACACTCTCTCTCATGGCTTAATCAAAAACATGAACTGGATGGGCCATTATAAAACCTGCTTTCCTTATATTGAACACTCAATTGATGTCAAAAGCTAAGTATGGGACTTTGGGTTGGGGATGAACTGAGAGAAAACCTAAAACAAGAATAAAAATCAGAAACCAATGCAAATGGCCACCATTTGCCTCATTAGCCTCATTATCACCAACAGTACAATTGACAGGTACTTTTTCCCCCTCTCCCTCTTTTTCTTTTCCTGTTATAAATTGTGAGGGTACCCCCTTTTCTCTTCACTCTGCTCATCTGAGGAAGCTAGTCTGTAACTTTAAAAACAACAAGTAGTCCTGTGATACCTTAAGGTGCATCTACACAGCACGCTAAACTTGAAATAAGGTACAAGGGGTACAGGGATGCTGAAATAGAGCACCCGTTATTTTGAAAAATATTTCAAAATAATGGGCATGTTTCAAAGATACAGGGTAGCTATTTCAGGATACCAGAGGTATCCTGAAATAGCCCCGCTGTCTAGATGTACCCTTAGAGACTAGCAAATATAAATATAGTATTATGAGGTTTCACAAGTAAAACCCTCTTCAGCTCATGATAGTATATGTATTTGTGTTGGTCTCTGAGGTGCCACAGGACTATCATGTGAGAGAATAGTCAGGTCTAGTATTTCCAAATACTGAAATTAATGTGCACTTTGCACTAACCGGCAGCAAAATTATATAAAACCTCTACTATGTGTCAGAATAATCTGAGAAATATATCTTATGGCTTCATCCTGCAAATGACATGTGAGCAACTTTATTTTTGTGAATCAGCTCTATTCAACTCAAGTGTACGTTTGTAAGATAGGGTTATTCAACAGCAGTAATGGGAATAGGGGTGGCTAGTTTTTGGTTTTACTTTTTGTAATTGGAAACCAGACAGCCTTTTTTGGAAAAATAAAGAAACAAATACACAATTGGATAGGGGAACTTTCTGATTCTAAGGGTACATCTACACTGCACGGCTATTTCAGAATACCAGAGTTATCCCAAAATAGTTAACCCGTGTCTACACAAGCCTCCCATTATTTCAGAATAACGCTATTTTGCCATCCTGGTAAACCTCGTTACACGAGGTATAAGGGTATAAGGAATGGCCCAAAATAGCACATTATGTGTAGACGCACCAAATTTCAAAATAAGCTATTTCAAAATAGATTGCTCATCTTACTTTGAGTTTAAGGTGCTGTGTCACACTGAAGCATTTTTCAAATGTTAGATTGTCCCTGAACATAAAATCTTACAATGGAAAAGCCCGAGTGATCTTACTATGCAGCTTACTGTCAATTTGAAATAAGCTTTTTCAGCAATCTCACTTATGTTCCACTTTTCTTTCCACTTAATCACTTAATTTCATGGGACTATTTTCATGGCAAATGCAAAATACTTCCCTAGAAATTTAACTGCTATATGCAAATGGCCTGATTTGGATAATATGAGATTCTGGCTCTACATTTTAGGTTTCTAAATAATAAACATACACTGCATGTGGGGTTGTAGTAGTAGGTCTTGGCTTTTCATTTGTACTCTGCTTCTTTGCTGACTATGAGAGGAAAATTTTCTGAAGGGTAGTCTCCCTTTCCAAGTGCAAATCGTAGGTGCAAAATTCATGCAGACTTTTTTTTTCATAACTGAAAAGTGGGCTCATTCCAAATAGTTGTATCTCTGATTCCTGTCCTCAATTATCAGTTTAATTGCAGCTGTAAATCAGATAGTTGTAAGAGCAAGTACCCAGATTTGTGCCTTGGATTTATTTTGTGAGTATAAAACATAGATGCAACTTGTAAAAACCAGGCCTAAACCCAGCTGAAAAATATAGATGTTGTGAAGGTGTCTTACCACTCAACCATACCTCCAGAGATATATTATCACAACAAGAGCCAATCCAGTATTCCTTAAACACACAAAATTCCCATTAATTTCTATGGTAGGTGAGTTTGGGTGTGCAAGTAATATAGGATCAGGCAAATCTGAAAGGCAGAATTGGTCATTGCTGGCGAATTTCCATTTCTAATTTCTATAAATTGAGTTTTGACATCCATATCTAAACATACCTCTAATGGAGGGAGTCAGGGAGTCTTGCGTATAGAAAGATTGAGCACAGACTTAGAACTAAGTCCTATGATTATGTGATAACTCATCCTTAGAAAATTGCAGAAATACTTTTTCTAGTTTTTGACAAAAGCAGGGTTGACAATAATTTTTAATGGGGGGCCACTCCAAGATTTTGGTAAGTGGTCAAGGGCTGCACTTCTGTGGAGGTGGTGTGGTGTCTGGGATGGTGAATAGGGTGTAGAAGGGAGTTTGGGTTAGAGAACTAGGGTGCAGGAGGGAGTGTGGAAAAGGGTGCAGGGTCTAGGAGGGGGTTGTGTCCTGGAAGAAGGGGGAAATGCGTTACAGAGGGTTTGGGTGGTGACGTGGGGCAGGGTCAGCGAGGGTCAGCATCTGGGAGGATCTGGGGGAGGGTGCAGGATTGGATTCAGGGTCTGCTAGAGAGTTGTGACCTGGAGGAGGTGGGGATACAGAGGATAACCCTGGGCAGATAGTTGGCGGAGGGTGGAGAAGTGGGAGATGCCAGGGGCAGACTCTGGCTGGGAGGTTCTTACCTAAGTGGCTCTGAGCCAGCAGCTTTCTAAGTATCTGAAACAGGGTCCCTGCCTGTGTGTGTGTGGGGGGGGGGGGTCTGCTCCAGCACAGGGAGGGAGTGAGAAGGGAGAAGGCTTCATTCACTGCCCTTACCTTCAGCAAAATATCTTAGCTCCTATTGGCCAGAAACTCCTATTTGCTAGGAGGCCGCAAAAGCACACAAAGCTTTCTCCTCCTTGCCCAGCTTGCACAGCAATTTGAAGCCTGCTGTTTCAAGTGGCTGTTCCTGCTCTGTAATAAGGGTGCCAGCAAGGTGGCTGCTGACTGGATCCTGTGGCTTGTTGGGCTGGATCCGGCCCGCTAGCAGCCTCTTGCCCACCCCTGGTTTAAATGCTGATTGTATAACAATTTTGCACTTTTTGCTCAAAAGTATTCTTGTTGTATTTGACTTGTAGCGATACTCTTGAGGGATAGAATTTGACAGGCCTCTACACATCATATGGAGCTTTAACTGGATGTGCCAGGGACTAGGTTCATTTACAATTCATAATCATGTAGAATTAAGGACTATATTTTTCTTCTCTATTTAAAAGAAGGAATTTTGTGCATGAGGTATCCATAGGGTTGGTCTTTATATCTTAGATTCAGCATTAGATTGGGCCTGTACACACACCCTTGACTAAGGCGGGGAGAGTCATTGTAATTGCTATTGCAAAGAAGCTACTTTGGGAAGGAATTACAATTCAGAGAACCGTTCTCTAAAGCAACACAGGGTATACGGGATGACTTGAAGGTAGGGAGGTGAGGTGGATTCCACTGTTTAAGGGACATCCTCAAGGTAGGGAGGTGGGGTGAGGTGAGGTGAGGTGGGTTCCTGCATGGCTTAGGGGATAGGGCATTTTCCTGGGGAGCAGAAAGTGGCAGGCTCCAGAGTTGCCTCTGCCTACCCTCGGTGCCATCAGACCGCCAACACAGGATGTAAGGGATGCCCTGAAGGTGGGGTGGCTTCCAGTGTGGCTTAGGGGATAGAGCATTGGCCTGGGGAGCAGAGGATGATGGGTTCCAGAGCCACCTCTGCCCACCCTCAGAGCCACTGGACCACCAATACAGGATATAAGGGACATCCTGAATATTACCATCCTTACCACTGTGCTACCTTAAGTCAGCCAAATCCTGCTATCCTTGTTTGACCAAATGCTGACAACAATGACGGTTGTGGGAATGGTATTTGAGTGAGGTCCAAAAGATCAACTCACAAACAATATAAGCATTGACTTTTTTATTTTGTTTTAGTAATTTAGAAAAAAATAAGTTTTCTCTTGCTTCCATTTCAAGCCTATATAGTTCATTCTCATCCAGCATATAGAGCAATGATGGCAACAAAAGCAATATGCTGCTGTGAGCATAAATCTAACTTGTCATTGTTCCAGTTTGCAGAGGAATATGAGAGAACTGAAAAGCTGGCTTCCCAGAAATCCAATGAAGCTTGACAAGGAGGCCCTCCCTGACCTGGAAGAGACAGATTGCTACACAGCACCCTTTAGCCGAGCGCGGATTCACCAGTAAGTGCTAGTGTTGGGAATGCAACAGAAGAAATCCATGTGCCCATTTTATTTTCTCATTTCTTCTCTCCAGGTGACAGCAAGGCAGATGGTCACCGACAAGCACATGGTGTCAGGTTTTATGTTTCCTGTTGGTTTTTACTTAGGACCATATTCTGTCCTCCGATACTCAATAGTGGCTTCCATTGAGATCTGTTCAATAGCATAGTTTAGAGGCAAAATCTGGCTCCAATAGGGAGCATGCTCCTTTCACATCATTAAATACAAAAACTCTAGATTTTATTTTATTTAGTTCAAGAAACAGCTGGGCTAAATCTCAGAATGTTCCCTCAGCTGAAAAGAAGGAAATCCCTGGGAACATGTTGAAAACAGTGACTTTGGATTTTAACCAGCTGTGTCTGCCACAAATGTTCCTTCCTCAGATATGTGTAGAAAATCCTTGATCTTCTTTATACAACCTAAAAACCACAAATCTATCTGCTAGGGCCAAGATGTCATCTCTGATTTGCTGTACTATGGATTAATGCTACCTGTTTATAATGTGGTATACAGTGATGGAGTTTAAAATGATTTGTAATGTATTGTCCCTCTTTTAATTTTTATTTAATCTTAAGGTAAAGACTTGAATATAGTAGAGTTAAAGCTTGACTTCACATAAGTTCATGTGAAATCTAGTGGATGGCATGTAGTAGTGGGAACAGCTAAGTGCTAATCCCTGCCAATAAGTCACTGTGTGGCATTGTCTAATCACTTAGGCCCAAAATTTCCAAACTGTCATCTGTTATTGGTGCCCAACTTGAGACCTCTCAGCCCCGATGGTGATTTGTGTTCGAATTGCACTTACCACAGAATCACAGAAATGTAGGGGTAGAAGGGACTTTGAGGTCAAAGTCCATTTCCTATTGTGATGAGGCCAAGTGTACCTATACCATTCCTTGGTTAAGCTGCCTTTCTAGCAAGTTATGACCCTGAATTGTGCTGAGCATTTGTAACTCCTATTGACTTCAGCTGGATTTGAGAAAACTCAGGACTTCTGAAAATTAGGCCCAAGGTGTTTCTAGTTGGACACCTAAAAAATGGAGGCATCCCAAATCATGGGCCACTACATGAGAATTTTGGTCTTAACCAATGTGATTGTTCTCCCATCAGTAAAATGGAGATGATACATACTATTTCTTCAGAGTGTTGAAAGGACTTTTTGAAGACTGTGTCTTATGTAATAACTGTGTCTTAACTGTGACACATAACACTGTGTCTTATGCAATAACTATGAATCACTAGTAAATATATATATATACAGTATGGCAAAATAACCTGTTGGATAGTTGTGCTTCAAAAGCTATGGATTACTTTGAATATAAAAAGGAATCAATCATTTTAACAGCTTTACAATAAATAACAAGGACAGCTTCTTCAGCAACTCCACAAGAAGTAGAATAGTGCACCACATGCTACAGAGAACAAAGTATGAAGATGGAAAATCAAAAATGGGTAAGAATTCTGATATTTAGAAAAAACGTAAATTGGGTCTTATGATGAGTACTACTATCTTTTGTCTATATAAAGAAAAATATTCGTTAAATAAACCAAATAAACATTTCCAGTATTCATAATATAACATATTCATTCAGAAATAGGACTGACTGAGCATCGCAAGCTAATATTTGTTAAATTGTTCAGTATAATTCAAATGTCTTCTGATTAATGGATTAAAAATATTTTATACATTTGATGGATAAACAGAAATTCTTGTATAGACAATGAAAGCATTTGTCTGGTTATATATACCATGTTGTCTGAGAGAAATTCAAACCTGTAACTAACACTACTAATGCAGTAGTATTACTCATAGAATTTGAAGTTGTATTTATCATTGCCACATTTCCTCAATTCATAGGCTGAAATGCAATACCTCTTGAAAAGCTTAAAATGGATATTGAAACTCATTTTTCTTCTCCTTAGGTATTAATAGACTACTCAATAATGGAACATATGAAGCTGCATTTCCACCACATGAGGTAGCTGATTTAGTTTTGCCTTAAGTGTTAGATTTAAAGTAAAAGTTGTTTTAACATTGAGATCATATTTTAACTGTAAGTTTATTTTATGGTGTTTTTATTTTCTTTTATATTGTGATATAGCTTTTTATTTATCATGCTCCGTACACTGATATGAGCCTTGCTTGGATCTTCATGTAGTCCTGTGTACAGTAATGAACTTACTTTCTGGGATGCTCTCGTATTGATTTAAAATGGTCCTGTACTATGTACATTTTAAATGGACATTGCATGTGAGATTGTTAAAGAGAATATAAATTGTTCCAATTGTTCAAATTACTGTTGCATGCTGTAGACAAAATGTCCTATTTTTCTAATTTATTTTTCAGTGGATCGAATACGGGAAAACTAATATTAAAATTTGCAGTGAAAACTATTTCTGAATAGTTGTATAGAACTTTATCTTGAAGGCAGGGGAGGATAAAATAACAGTCCTCTCAATATACCACTCATGTTTTCATTATTAATGCTTCAGCTAGGTGTTATTGATTTTAGGGGAATAGTAACCAATCCAGTGGAAATAAAAAGTCCTTGTAACAGTGAGAGCTTTTTCTCACTTCTGCAATCACATTTTCTCACTTATTCTCACATGCTTCTTTTTTTTTAGTGTAAATAACTGTCTCTAGTTATACTGCAAACTATTACAGTACTTTAATATCATCACATTAGTGAGTCATTATTTTATTGCAGTTGCAATTAAAAAATCAGCACAAGGACCTGCATGAAAGACTAGGGATAAGATATTTTATATTTTTAATTTCCAACCCAGTGTGACACAGCAAGTTAAAAGTTCAACCCAATGTGAGTGTTGTTGTGTTCATATTTTGCCGTGGCAAATCAGTGGGAAAAAAAAACAGAGATTCTAATAAAAATCTCAGCACATTTCTGTTTTACTTATGGCATCCATTTATGCCAAACTTGCTTTGTGGTGGGAGAGATGCTCCCCTTTAGCTAGAAAACCACATTAGGCCAATTTTTATACAGATTGAACCTCTCTAGTCTGGCATCTTCGTGACCTGACCAGTGCCAAACGAAAGAATTTGCCGAACCACAGGAAGTCAATATCGTCTAGCAGCATTACCATCACTTCAACTGCTTACTGGGCTCTTAGAAGACATTTAGGGGATAAATTAGAGGTAAATAACAGCACAGAACACTAAGAACCAAGACCGGTGGCTGTAACGAAACTTTATGGAACCACAGGGAATTTAGCCACTCCCATGAGAAGTGGACATCTAGCTTACTGAAATCATGCTGGACCACGGATGTTATCAGACCAGAGAATGCTGCACTAGAAAGATTCAACCTATATTAAGTTACCCCTAAGATCCATATTCACTTTGGGATTGCCTGGATCTGATTGAGAAGAATGTGTCCCCCTTTTTCTGTGATGTCTTTTTTAAAATTGACTTAGGTTAAGCATGGGGTTGGGAAGAGGGGTGAGGACAGTTTGAGAACTATGCATTTACATTACAAGAAAGTGTCAACAAACTCAAATAAGCTTGACAAATCTTTAAGAAAAGAGAGGGAGAGAGCGAGAGAGAGAGAGAGAGAGAGGAAGATATTTACAAGGTTTAACAACACGTGTGACTGCTAACTTTGAAAGGACTCTGGGAACTGGCTGAAGAGACATGAAGTCCAATCTTGTGCCTCCTATGAAGGCAGCCCACTGTGTCTCCCCTCCTGCCTATGGAGTTATGACTTGATAGGCTTGAGTAGTCTACGTGTGAAATGGATTTCATGCAATACTGGACTCCTTACCAAGATGGTGAACTGTAACCCCTCTAACCAGTTTCTGGATCATTGCTAATTCACGTGGAAGTGGAGACTAGCACCCTCCAGAGAGGAAGCACTTGGCTGAATGGGATGAAAGATGTTTTACAGCAGGATGGAAACTGATTTCCAGTCTTATCCATTGGATCCTCATGTTTTCCAAATCTCTTTGACTGCTGAGCCTCCCCCAGTGGCAGGCTCAGAAATAATGCAATGGAAAGTTATTTTCCGATACTTTTTACTGTTTACACTATGCAGGGACACTAGTGGTTCTTGGCAGGCGCATTTTGTAGAAAATTGGGTGCAGCTTGTGCTATTGTGTCATACCCTTAAGCCTTGCTGGGTTAGAGAAGAGAGAGTAAATGGTGCTTTTTAAAATAAAATACCTTCAATGAAGTGACTATAAAAATGGTTGAGGTTTAGAAATGTTAAAACAAATGCAACCCAGGGGTGCTTTAGAGCTTTTAATGGATGGTATATTATCTTCAAAATAGTGAACCAAATCAGTCCCTAGTTCATAAAGCCATTAAATGCAAGGGAATGGCCACTACAATGGTATGCCTTATTAAACAAAAACATGGCCTTCAACTAGAGTACTGTCTAATGTCAGAACTGAATGTGGAACCACGGGAGGTTGGTGATTTCACTTAGAAAGGGCCTGAAAATTCTGCATTCAAGTTGTAATGTAATCCAGACAGAGCCAAAAAAGGTGTTGTTTGTGGGGACAAAATAACGCCAGCTCTGGTCTTCCCATGCTATTTCCATCATCTAATAAAAGAAATTCCATGGATCGACAAGTGACCTGTGTAACATAATGAACCCCTGATCACAACCTTCACACTCTCGCAGTAATCTTTGTACAGAAGTTATTACTGATTCTCTTGTTTTACACTTGCAAATCAGAAGTAAACCCATTAAAATGATTGGAAATGGGTGGAATTACACAGGAGATCAAAACAAAAGCAAAACATGTCTACATATGTGGCTCTTAGGAGCCTAAAAACATCTGGAAAATATTTATACTTATACAAGACCAAATATCCAGGACCTACAAATACTAGACCTGACTCTGTGCATCCTCATTGAAAAGTGGTAGGAATCTATTTAGTCAGGAAAGAATACTTTGGCATGGGTCTTTAAATCTGTACTGGCTGAAATTTGTCATTGCAGAGAAGTTTGTAATCATCTCTGTTATATCAGGCTTAACAATGAACTCAGGACTACATTTTCTATAACTATTAGTAATAAATGAATATGTGTCATCAAAAAAGTAATGTTCTTATTTAAATTTGAATCCAAATGAATTTTTAATGGCTCTTTCTTTCCCAGTGATACAGAAAGATCTTGGTTAATTTTTTTTCTGTGATTCAGGGAAGCCACAAGAGCAGACATCCCATCAAAACGCATGGAGCTCAAAATCACAGACACCTATTATATGAGCGCTGGGCACGGTGGGGAATGTGGTACAAATACCAGCCTCTGGATTTAATCAGGTACTCATACAATGCTACCCAGCTTGGTTCAATGACGTGAAAAGCTAGGCAGTGGGTAGACTGACCACACGTTCTGCTGAAAATTACAGGGATTTTATATTTAAAATAAACAAAATTTTGGAGCAAAAATGTGTGGTTTTGCTTTATTGATGGAATTTAGTTACTTCTAATTACAGTGCATGGCCTCAGCTCTGCCAGTTGTTCAGTGCTGATGGATCCTTCTGTAGGCTCATTGATTTCAGGGGACCCCAGGAAGGTGCAGAGACCACCCTCATGGAACAGCTTTCAGAGAGAAGGCCTACAGCTCAGTTCTGCCATCTTATTGGCACAGATAGACCCTTATCCCAGCCAGAGGCTTGTTGAAATCAGTGAAGCTCCAAATGGCTGCTACCACATGGATTGGCTTGCAAGGGTGAGGGTTTATGGCAGAAATGTTTTAAAATACAAATCTAGTTTTGATACAATCATTGTTGGAATTTATATATAATTTCCTTGACCTGTTTTGCTATTAACATCAGGAATTATTAAAACTAAAATAATTTTAAAAATTATTTTCCTTGTAATTAATGGTGTCTGTTTTTTTGCATTTCACTCATCTTGAACAGTGAATACAGACACGTCCATTCATTTCTGCTTACTGTCAGTTCTAGTCAATGTTAGGTCTCATACTGCAATCTGACGTGAGAGTGGGCTCTTATGGCCCTACAGAAGCAGGAGAGGCTCGAGGAGAGTAGCCGGCAACTGGCGCCCTAGGCGGAATGCATGATCAACGCCCCCGCCTCCATAGCCCTCAATGGTGTGACGTTTTATGCGGCACCCTAGGCAACTGCCGAGATTGCCTACATCCACGGGCTGCCCCTGCATGGAAGACAGTGAGGCTGTGCATGGGTATGGGTGTCCTTCTGACCAAATAGTAGGCTTGATGCTTTACTTTCTAGCCATCTCAATCTTTTGGCAAAATTTGGCCCAATTTTGAAGAATCAGGACTGAATCTTGAACTCACACTCTCCATGCAATACTACTTTCTGTAACAAAAGATTTCTGTGACAATCCAGCATATATTTTTTAAAATTGTTCACTTCATGTTATGTGAGAACAAGCTCTTTGTCACCTTCCTTGTCAGGATCCCAACAAGGGCGGTCAAGGCCAAGAGCAGGGGCAAATCTGAGTCTGGAAATACCAGAAGAGTTTGTAGGTAGGTTCAGGCCAGGATTAATACAGGCCAGGGACTGAGTCAGGAGCCAAAGCCGAAACCATGCCAGCGTGAAGCCAGGAATTCAAAAGTAAGGAGCTGGAAGTCATGACAGCTACAGATGAGCCACACAGTCACCAGGATACTACCTAGACATATCTTGGGTGTATATAGGGTAGAAAGCCAATCAGGAGTCATGGAGCTGCTGTCCATCAAATCCTTAAGGCAGAACTTCCCATGTCTGTGTCTTCAACAAGTTCATGGGAAGTGCCGTGCAAGTTAGTTACAGCCTGGAGATATCAGCTGCCTGGTTGCTCTACAGACCCAGGTTCTATAATTTTTGGTACATGAAAGTATTCACATAGCCCTGCGTCCAAACTTTTCGGATTTAATATTAACAAATATGCTGTTTTATAACTTCCTGCTTTTAACAGCGCTGAAGTAATGGAATACTTTAAATCACTGCAGCCATGTAAAATTGCAATGCACTGTAGCTGTACCCTTAGGGGATATGTCTGTTGGCTAGACTGCAAATAGTGCCACTAAATTATAATGCCAGAGTGAAATAAAATGTATTTGGCACAAATGTTACTAAAATACAATAAATGAAAATAAATCTAACAATTGTTATTTCCTTTTATAATGCCTGTAATGTTATCAAGATGGACATGATCATTTATTTCAAACTGTTTGTTTTTGCTGTCTCACACAGGCGGTATTTTGGTGAAAAAATTGGTCTTTATTTTGCTTGGTTGGGATGGTACACTGGAATGCTCATTCCTGCTGCACTTGTCGGGCTGTTTGTTTTCCTTTATGGATTATTTACGATGGATTCTAGCCAAGTAAGGTATGATACACAATGAAATCCCATTTTAGAAACTGCAAGTTATTTTTGCTAGTTCCATTGCTGAAAAGGCAAGTAGCAGCCAGACACAACCTTAGCTAAATGTTGCATCTCTTCAATCAGAGTTTAAACATTTGATTGACTTAACAGCTTTTCATAATAATCCAAATGAGGACTCGGTTATGTCATCAGAGACATCTCCTCTATATAACCATTTACATAAAAAACTGGACAGTTGCCATTCGTGGTACCTATATTTATATGTTTGCAGCATTTCCAACTCTGAGTACAAGGAAATACAGCAAATACTGAGCTGAAGATAAGTGATTGCAAATGACCTCCTATGAACGGTTCTCACTATGGTGAGCAGAATTCATGACAATTCTCTGATATCATTGAAACTCTGAACATAATTCTTCTCCCCGCTTCACTGGTGTAAATTAAGAGCCAACTCCCTTGTAACCAATTGAGCTACACTCATTTAATATTGGTGCGGGAGAGATCACAGTTGAGTGCTGTGCAGCATGAAAGCCACTGAAGTTTCAAAGTGAATTTTGCCTGATATGGGTCTATCCTAGGAGGAGCTGATGATGTCAACTTAAGAAAGAAGGGAAGAGAAATTGTGCTAAAGCAAATGTCTGATATGTTGTAAGGAGAAGTTTCTAAAAAGAGACTCTTCTTTTCAAAGCTTTCCATTAGGAGTGATTAGTTCCTCAATGCAGAATGCTAATCCATGGGATTAAAGTATAAAGTTTAGTCTGTGCTTACTAGTACTTTGCATGCTCAGACTGTTACCTTAATGGATCCAAATTTTGTAGAAAATTGATGCATTTTAGCCTTTGAACAATGAGCACTTTACCTTCCTTTAAATTATCTTTATCCTGTACTTTACGAAGTCCACCTGCAGTGCTTAATTAAAGCTTTGGAAACAATCAAATACCATTGCAGGTTGTGATATCAGCCAAACACAGTGTATTTCATTGTGTTGAGATGTTTTATTGTTTTTATTCCATGTTGTACGTTTGAAATGCAAACGTACAACATGAAATTGAGTTAATTTTAAAATGGAGTTACAAGTAGTTTCGAATATATAGGTCCGTGTGTTCTCTTTTTTATATTTTTCTAGTTTTACAACCAGATTTCCACTTTCCCTTGCTTTATGAAAGATTCACCCAAACAAAAGAGGAAACTGAACCCCACAAGAGGAAGCGTGAATACTAGCGACACAGAAATTTCAGAATATTCAACACAAGCAAATTAGGTCAGGGATGCTCAAACTTCATTGCACCATGATGCTCTTCTGTCAACAAAAATTACTTCATGATCCCAGGAGGAGGGGCCTGAGCCAGAGCCCACCCAAGCCCTTCTGACCTGGGTTGGGGGAGGGGACAAAGCCCAAGCCCCACTCCTCTGGTTGGGGCGGGGACAAAACTGAAGCTCAAGGGCTTCAGCCCCAGGCAGTGGGCCTGTAACCTGAATTCTGCTGCCCAGGGTTGCAGCTCTTGGCATTGGCTTCACCAGGCCTGTTGACAGGGGGAAAAAAGGTCAATTGCCGGGGAGCACAGTGATTCAGAGGCCCAGTCCTCGTGACTGCCACTGTTGCTATGGTAGCAGCCGGAGCCCCAGGCCCTTGAAATCGCCATGTGCTCTGCGACTTTGAGAGCTGGAGAGAGCACCCAGACCCATCCTTTCCACCCTCGACCCTGCCCCTTCCTGAAGTACAATGCCGACTCCCCCACACACCTTAGGCCCGTGCAGGTTGCTGTCTTCACTCGGCTTTGGCCCTGGTTAGTGGAGTTTGGGCATCTGGTGACCCCATTCAAAGGCAGTCATGACCCACTTTGTGATCCCCACCCACAGTTTTAGGTCATGTAGGAACACGAGTTTTATGCTGCAAACCGTGACAATGAAAGCCAGGATAGAATTCAGATCTTCTTGATCCCAAACCATATGCCCCTAGCATTTGAGCTGAAGTATTTTAGCTGTTGATAGTTTCTGACTCTTGTTTTAGCAGTTTTAATTTTATACAGTATAGGACAGCAACACACAAAAAGTAATCTGTTCTTACAATATGTCCTTGTCTACTCTGGTGTAGTGTAACAAAAACAACAACAACAGCAACAAAACCTCTAGTAAACTAGATTGTAAAGACAGCAAAGTATCCTCCCTTAGCATAGAGAGAGAATAAATGACCTCATCTGTCTTTTCCATGTTTATAGTCTGTGATTCTAGTATTATTGAGTTAATATTTGTAAAGCACTTCAAAGAGGAGTGTGGTATAAATGCTAGGTGGCGTTAGTAATTTACTGTTTCGATTTGCACTCTGTAAATGTTACAAGTCTATGTTTTTATCTCAATGAAAACAGTTAACCTTAGAGATTTTAATTTTGTGCCAGGGCATGTTGTCTGACAAATGTTCACATTGCCCCAAAACCTATTAAAAATGTGATTATTCAGTACAGTACCAATTGATGCCAGGTTGACTTTTTATTTTAGTAATGCCCTTTATCATGAACATGTTAACTATAAATAGCACTTTAGATTTTGCTTCTAAAACTGTTTATGGGCATTAGTGACACAATCTCTGTTCTGTGTTCACCAAGCTTTTTAAAAAAATCCTGCTGACTGATCAAATTAGATTTTTTGGGGAAAAAAGCACTTTGCTCAGAAATGTTGAGCAACCCCTCAACCGCTAGTATTATGTAAAAGTGCTCTTTGGGAAATACAAATCCCCCCTCTAGTGGTTTAGGAGCAAATTTCATTTAATCTCCATCAGCCATTTATTCAACACCAACAAATATAATATATTACCTGTGTTTTAAAACATGGTTTTCCCATTTCTGTCTGCAGAGGAGCTTGGAGATTCAGAAGTCTTTTTGTTTCCCTATCAAAGCTGATGGGCTGGGCAGATCATTCCATCAAAAGTCCCATGTTGTTTCCAGCACTCATCATTGGTATTAAGGCTACCATGCATGGTAGTGCAAGGCTGTACTTTATAGTGGTGAAAACTAGTTCCATGATTCTGTTTGGAGATGTATATAGTTGTATCAGAAAAATACAGTGGGTTTGTATCAAATTACTGTGAGTTATCAATTATCAAATTGCTGTGAGTTCAGATTCCATGAGATCTTTAATAGAACCCATACCAGCAAGAGTATGTGTAAACCAAAATCAAATTGGATTCTTTTGCATTTGTATTTCATCTCTTTTACTGCCTAAGGAAGCTATTGCAGCCTCAGTTTATCCGTGGTAAGGGAAGTTTGTTTGGGCCAGCATGGTAATGATAAGGACTTAGGACAGGAACTTAAGAGGTGTATTAAATGGAGCTGGTAATGTAGCAGTATCTTGTGGCTAGTGTCCAATGTGGGTAAGCAACTCAGAGGGGTCAGCTTCAAGAGGAACACGCGAGCAGGGGATTCAGAAGATAACAGCCTGCAGGAAGACGGGCAAGGCTTTGCAGACTAGAATACCCTCATTTCCCCTAATGGAGAAAGGAGGAAAGAATTTAGAAATGGTCAGAATCCTAAGGCTAAAGTTAAGCTAAAGAGGGACACCGTACATGGTTATTTAACAAGGTTTCCATTTTACAGAACCCTTAGCGACAGTACGTATCTGGTATTTTGTGGGACAGTGAGGTTACATACTCTCCATCCCTACTACGGATCCTAAAAGCTCATGCTTCAGGGTTTCAACTGACTACCCATAGGGGCCAGGAAGGGATTCCCTCCCCCCTCTGTCCCCCAGTGTAATCTGGGAAGTATTTTTTTCCAGTGTCCTTCCTATGAAGCATCAGGAATGGCCATGCTAGATGGGACATTCATCAGGGAAGGGCTTTGAGGTAGCACCAAGCAGTTTCTCTCTCAGGTACTTAACTGGCTGGTTCTTGCTCACATGCTCAAGGTCTGTGTGGAGTTGGAAAGAAATTCACTTGCATGTCAGATTTTCAGTGACCTTGGGATTTTTTGCCTTCCTCTGCAGCATGTGGACGCAGGTCACCTGCCAAGATTATCTGGGTATCTCTCACTTAATCATTTCCCCTCAATCATAGAAGCCTTGGGCACTGATGAACCTTGATCCTTCATATTCTCTGCCTTTGGCATGTAATGGTTTAGTCTTCTATGGGATGTGATACTTTGGTTTAATTTCAGTTAATTTTGGTTAATATGCAGGTGCTGGGTTGCACTGGTGGCCTATACAGGAGATCAGACTAAGTGATGTAGTGGTCAATGTTCTCTTTAATCTTTCCATTCATGTGCAGGTTTTTTCCATTCATGTGTGGAATATATTTTGTTATGTGCAGCGAGGCATGTGCGAGTGTGCATGATCAATAGAATCACAAAACCTACCTGTGGGTGCTCTACAAATCAACAGGGTGGCATTAGAATCAAGGTATTGAATAATGTGCCTAACGTTAAGAATGTGAGTAGTCCCAGGAGACTGCTCATGTACTTAAGCACCTTAGTGAGTTTCAGGGTCTTCTGAGGGCCACACTAATTGGATAGCTCAAGATTTATTTTTCAATCTGTAACTGAAATGTCATTACAATAATGGCTCTTGTTTTGTTTGTCCCCATAAATGATACAATTTGGGGGAAAATTTAAACACAAATACTCAAAATACAAGTGCTAGATGTTTTCCACCGTTTGCGCTCACCCTTCCCCAGTAAAACTAGTTGCCACCTGCTTTGGATGTTTTTGACTTTAAATATCTTGGGTGAAATCCTGGCTTTACTTTAGTAGATCTAACTTTTCTATTGACTTCACTGGGACTGGGATTTCACTCCTTGTCACTGTACATGTGCTTGGCCAGATCTTTCAGATTATGCAGATTGACATGGCTCCATTAATGTTGCCAGACCTAGAGTCTACACCAGCTCCCTGTGTTTTAAAGAGTGGCATAAATATTACTACAGGTTGAACCTCTGTTAACTAGGACTGTCTGGTCCAGCAACATCCATGATCCAATAGGACCACGGATGTTCCAGGACCAGAGAGTCCCAGTGGAAGGCTGGCAGCAGGGCAGCAGGGCTCCCAATAGCTGGGCTGCCTGGCATGTCCAGGAACCTGGCATCCCACATCGCGGCTGCCCGGAAGGTCTAGGAGCCCAGCACACTGCAGCTGGGTGCCAAGTACAGCCAGGAGCCTGGTATGCAGGGAGCTGGGCTGCCTGGCTTAGCAGGGAAGGTGGGGGGACTGGCAGGGCTGTGGGGCTGGCGAGGGGCATGGGGTGGCCAGGAGGCTGGCGGCTGATCCAGCTGGGGGTGCAGCCAGTAACAGGGGATCCTGAAATGACCTTCCCTGGTTCAGCAAAATCCCTCATCTGGGTCAGGTCCCAAGAGTGCTGGATCAGGGAGGTCCAATCTGTACCTAACTTGGCTAAATTTAAGGATAAGTAGTTAGTATTCTGGAAAGCCATGTGTGCTTGGCAGAAATAAGGACTGCAGTATTAGATCCAATTATGTTGTTAAATTTGCCTAGGGTCAAATCTTGTTGCTGCTGAAGTTGTTTGCAAAGCTCCTCTTTACTTCAGTGAGTAATGATTTGCTCTTAAATTAAATTGATTTACCATGATTTGCTCTTAAATTAAATTGATCATTAAAAATTAGATTTTTATTCGCCTATTTCATGGTCTAGGTATCTTACAAACAAATTAAGACTATAAATGGTGTCATTTAGATCTGGGAAAATGCAAGAAGCCTTTTTATAACCTTTATTTTACCATCTTTCTATTAAGCAAAGAGATCTGTGAGGCAAACGAAACCATCATGTGCCCTATGTGTGAACGCAATTGCACACTACAAAAACTCAACGAAAGCTGCATCTATGCAAAGGTAATTATTAGCTTTGTCCTGCAAGCTGATGCTATCTAAAAGTCAATTCTCTCTGCATAATGATTGCTGCTGTTACTTCTGCAAAGGCACCTCTACAAAGTGGAGATGCTCTGCTAACCTTTCAGTGACAAAAATATTTGCAACCTTTATACTCAAATAGTTTGTGTTTCATTAATGATGAAACAATCACAGCTGATTCTAAAAATTAGTGTCGGAGCACATTTTTTTTCTTACCTCTATTTTTGTCCATCTGAAGAAGCCCAATGATATAGCAAACCTTTCTGGTAGTGTTTTCTACTTTCCTGTATGATTAAGTTCTCGGGTTTTTTTTTTTCTTTTTCCCTTATAGTGTGACTGAATTTCTGTTCTTTTAAAGGATTTTTTTTATGATGGAAATGTATAATGGTCCTGTGGTTTGCTTTGTTTAACCAACCCAGCATAATGGTCTAACACAGTCTAATTTTCTGCTACAGGAAGCTGTCCCCCAAACACAAGCATTGACTGCTTTTAAATGCAAGCAATGTATATACATGAACACATAAATCAAGCCACTTTGGTTTGTATTATATTATCAAGGCTAAAAATAGTTTTTCTTTCTCAAAATAATTCTTGTTCAAAACTCAATATTCATAGAAATTTAAATGGCTCTGGCTTTAAAGCATAATAGTTAAAATTTGAAAAGAAATTTCAGTTTTTTAAAGAATTTTGAAATTTTGGTTTAATTTCAAAATGAAGCTAAATCAAAAAACAGAGAAATTCTTTATGAAAGAAAAATTCAAAATAATTTTAATCAAAACATTTCATACTGATTTTTAGTGTTTATAACATATAGTCTGGTACACAACAGAAATAATGCAAAATGACAAATAAATAGGTTTAATTTAAAAAATGTGGAAACTGGATGTTTTGATATTGTCGGAGCTTGGTTTTTTCCCCCAAAACAAAATGTTAATTGACTTGATGTTATGAAGTCTCTTGATTTTAAAGTTTCTTTTTTTGACAAAAAAAAATGGCTCCATCATTTTTTCTGACCAGCTCTAGCAATAAATCTTTCATCAGATGCACCCAAAACATTGTACAAACTGCTGGGCTGCCCATCACAGAAATGCATTCACCTATGGATTGCAGTTCTTTAACTGCTGTGATGTAGTAGGGGGTACCTTGCTGGTTGCTATGCTGGGTGGGCAGTGGGTTGTGAGTGACCTCCACTGGCTGCTGGCTGCAGCATGGCCCAGCGGGGCAGGGGATGAGTCAATATGCAAAGGGGCTTCGAACCTGTCTGACAAGTTATCTCCCAGGGAGTGGAACAATGGGAAGAAGGGAGGTGGAGCCCTGGCTGGGGGCAGGGCTGGAAGTGAGTTAATTAGGTTTCTGGTTGGTATCATGGAGGAAGCAGCCTAGGCAACGGGCTGGGTTCAGGGGCCCATCTCAAGGGGGGCTGAGGCATCCTAGGCCTGCCCTGTAACCAGATTACATCTGTGCTGTGCTGTATCCTGGAGAAGCAATAAACTCCCTCTATTCTACTGGCTGGTGGAGTCTGTCCGTGCCATTACGGGGGTGCAGGAGATGGGAAAACACCAACGTGCTGTCACAACTGCACACAACGACCTTACCCAGCAATTAACTGGAAGGGACACTACAATCACCAATATAGTAGTTTTGAATCATTTCATTTTAAGATCCTTGTTCCAGGAGAAAAGTTTTCTCTCTTTTATCTCTTCTATTAAAGATGCAGGTTTGGTGCTGTAAATATCACACACCGTTGTAAACTCCAGCCTGGGAGAGAGAACATTCCAAGCCTGAGCTAATTGCCACCCTCCCATGTCACTGAGTGGAGAAAATTGATGGGGCCAGAGGTGTAAGAGGGACAGTCCCGGTATCAAGAGAGGGAAATGCTTGTGAAGGGAAAATAGGTAGCTCCTCCCATGGGACTCCTTGGCACTGATTGGCCAGCTGGGTGAGGTGGGTGCTGATTGGCCAGCATTTTCCAGCTTCCAGGATTTCATCCTGCACAGAGGCCACATGGACCCTCTTTTGGCTCTATTTCAGCAGTCAACCCTTGGCACCAGAACTAGGAATGAGAACCCAAGCTGATAGATGCTGTGGGGTCTAACGGATATCCCATAAGGAGATTTGGAAGAAAATGTTCTCTCCTCAGTCAAATTGGCAGAGAATCAGGGAATTTTTTTGTACCTTCCTCACACCACCTGCAATTCACAGTGAGTTAATTAGGAACATGTATATTTCCTACCCATGATACTGGGGTGTCATTGCTCAAGTGGTAGATCTGACTTCACCAAGGTTCACTGTGAAGTTAATAAAGCCCTGGTGATTTCTTGCAAGGCTAGAGAGAGTGGGATGAAAATTATGCATTTTTCCTCCCCTCCCCTTTGCACATCATTTCCCTCCTGTTGATAAACAGATCCTAGAATCTGCAGAGAGCCCTATCCTTGTCTGGGAAGATGGATGATAATGCCGAGAAGATCCTAACCTGCTTTCTTATCTCATTTCCTCCATGCAGCCATAAAGAACACAATTTGGATCACGACATTTCTTTTGATAGTCCCCTTAAGAATAACATAGCCAATTAGTACCGGACTATTAATTTAAGGAGACAGAATGTAATTATTTAAGGTGTAATTTGGCCAGGACACCTGGGGTAATGCTCTTGTTCTTGAAAAAGATTTCTTTAACCATCAGTCAACACCTTGGTTTTATGGCTTTGTCTTGCTTTCAGCAGTATGTTGCCCTATAGTACACGTCCTGACTCACCAGCACTGCTTTCTGTAGCTTCTCACTTCTATGCAGACATCTCCAATCAAGAGACCCAGCCAGCTCAGCCCACTCCTGCTTAGCTTTAGGATAAAATCCTAGTTTGATGTGGTTCTAAGACTACAGGTCCAAACTTCTCAGGTCATTCTAAAGAAAATGCATGAGAAACCTACATGCCAGAAACCTACATGCTATTCAAGCAAGGTCTGAGCAGTAACTTTTTTGAGGTTCCTTCTGCATTTCCTCAGAAAGGTGAATTGTTTACTGCTGCCTTTATTGTACAGATTACTCCCAACCTGCTTGCATTAAAAATCTGGAGACACTTGTCTATTTTATTGACTTGCAAAATTCTGTAAACCCTGCCACTTTCATTTTCTATTCAGATTTTCAGTCTCATAAAATACTTTGCTTGTATGTTATTTTTAATATAAAGAAAAACAAAGCCAAAAGCATATTTGCATACAAATTTCACACAGTTATATCATTCATAAAATGAGCATATTATACTTGCTGTTAGGCATTAGATAATAACCTTTCAATTTTTTTCAGCAATTTAAAATAAACAGAGTACTATATACTAAAAAACGTGCCTGTTTAATGACTCTACTCCATATTAAAAGTGTTTGCATTCAAGAGAAAATAAAACATACTGGCAAGCAATACAGTATTTATGCTTTTTCAACTTTTTCCCCTGAATTTATAAGTGACAAGGATGTTGAGAGGTTTTTTAATATTTAATTATCTTCCCTCTTACAAAATATCCTCTCAGTGTTTATTTTCTAAAAGCAGATGCAATAACAATGGCAGTCTTTCATTTGAAAAAAGGTAAATTTGTCTGCTTTATAGGACTGAGCCAGTAACTGAGACAACCCCAGTGACAAAAGAAGGCAGCTATTATGTGTGATACTTTTGCTAATAGGAGATGTGTAACTCTCAATCCTTTAAATATCCCATAACCCTTGAGTCCTCACAAGCATAGCATTCCTGATGCCACAATATATTCTGTTAAAGGGCCCAATATTGCAAACCTTTATTTCTCTTAAATGGATCTTATCCAACCTGTCCCACTGAAATCAATAATCCCACCCTCATGAATAAGGATTACTTGAAGAAGTAAGAGTTGCAAGATGGGGCCTTACACTATGAACAAAATCAACAGTAATTAAACTTCAGAGGGGTAGCCCAGTTAGTCTGTAACTGGAAAAACTTAAAAAAACAATGAATAGTCTATCATCACCTTAAAGACTAACAATAAATGTAGATGGTATCATGAGCTTTTGTGAGTACAACCCACTTCTTCAGATGTTTTTTACATTTTTCCAGTAATGAAACTGTAATCTAAGTTGAAGTATTTACTAAAACGAAGCTATTCTCATTTGAAACAGAGAAAATACTCAAATATGCTCAAGACTTGCATTAGTTATTAAAACCACTTATGAGATCTTTTCTTTTTGTTTTTTTCTCTATTTCCCCTATTTGGTAGTGTGGGGGGGGGGGAGGAATCAAATGTTCCTGTGCAGAAATTCTCTCTCACAGGTTTACTCCAATAAAAAGCAGTAATCTATCATCTTTCAAGAGAAACTTTAAACCTGAGGGCCTGATCATTGGTGCTCACCAAATATTCTATAGCATTTTTTCACTAAATACATTTCTGCCCTTTACCACTGGCAGTTGACTACCTAAAATCCCCCTTCAGTAGGAAATATTATTCTTCACCACAGCCTCCGTATGCTGTTGCCTACTACGACTTGCACACAGTGACTCTAGATTCATATTGTCAAAATGTCTGTATTTCTATGGTGGATACAATGAACCATGAACTATATACAGAGGACATATTTGGGACAACACATCCCTGTGGAGCATTCAGACTGACATAGGCATGTAACCATTTTCAATTACAATTTATTCACCATCCACTGTGAGCTTTGAACTTTGCAGATAAAACAAAAGCTGTCCCAAAGAGTTTACACTGCAGGTAAAAAATGGACAATAGGCAACAAACAATAAAGAGATTGTGAAGCAGAGAAAGTTTTGCCTATCTTAGTACTATAATTACTTCATTTTTACATTAATTTTTATTAATATCTGGATGGCTTTATTCTTCATTTTGAGGGTAATTAGGATTTATAGATTTGTTAAAAGGAAAGGAGGGATTTAGAGGAAGAGCATAGAGGCCTGATAGACCAAGTGAGACAAGATATCCATGCATGGAGTTAAAAGTAAGGAAAAAAGAAAGAAGGGAATGAATAAACAGCAAGGGGCATTCATGGGAGAGAGGGAAATAGAGATAAAAGTGGGTAGGTATGAAGGCACGATTTAAGTTGTTCAGGCCCTAAAAATCTAGGACAAGGAGCTTAAATCAGATGCAGCAGGTGAAAGGAAATCATGGAAGAATTTAAAGACCCGGTTAGATGTGGTCAGAGTATCTGGCAAGAGGACTAAGTTTTGAGACCATATGTTAGACTCGTTAAAGGTGAATGAGTGATAATTGCAGTGAAAGATGATCCAGGCCTGCATATGCAGTGGGAATTAGGGGGCATGAATGGAATTGCACATGCAAATGCTGATGTATGCACCTTTTATGTGGGATTAGAGCTTCCTATTTATATGCCTGTATTTTGGGGGTTAAAACCTGTAAAGCACTTTGGGATCCTTTTTTGGAAGGGAGAGGAAGATACTAAATGAATATAGAGGTTTTATTATCATTAAATATTATTATTATTTATTTTGGTGTTTTACTTTTTGCATAGGTTACACATTTGTTTGATAATGGAGGGACTGTCTTCTTTGCTATTTTTATGGCAATATGGGGTAAGTCCATTTTCCTTCCTTTTACAGTTGCCTATTCATTGTAGAGTGGTTTGGAGCTTAATATAATTTTAAACAAGTAATATCCATGTTTATTTATTTTTCCTATTTTCACCAAATCGGTGTTTGTACTACTGGGAAATTTAAAAAAAATTCCACCACTAATTTAAGTTCAGAATGCAATGACTGTAGAAAAACAAGGCCTTTAATCCTATTATTTATGTCACCCGAGCAGAGCCTCCTTGGGGGTCCACTCACACAGGTTTAGGGCCAAAATCAGTTTCCAATGTAGAACGCTGTAAGATTAACAGATTTTAAGCTTGTAGGAGAAGGTTATTTAAAGAGAATTAAAGGCAGGTCAGAGAGTTTAGTGTTAACTATTAACAAGAAGATTTCAAATACAGGCAGTCCCCGGGTTACATGGATCTGACTTACATCAGATCCCCACTTACAAATGGGGTGAGGCAACCCGGCACTAGCTGCTTCCCCCCAGCAGACCAGGGAGACGCGAAGCTAGCGCCCCCCGCCCCTCCCCAGCAGACCAGGGAGACGCGGAGCGGCTTTTCTCAGCAGACACTTCAGCTTGAGAATAAAGGACTGAGGGAAGTGAGGTGTGGGAGAATAAAACTGAGCTCTGGAAAAATGTTTGGCTAGAGTTTCCCCTACAATATGTACCAGTTCCGACTTACATACAAATTCAACTTAAGAACAAACCTACAGTCCCTATTTTGTACGTAACCCGGGGACTGCCTGTAATTATTCTCTTCTTGGAAGGCCTTTGCATTCACTATGACATCATGCTCAAGACCAGGAGGCATCAAACAAACAATATATGCTCAGAGGCAACTTAAGAACAGGCGTTACCATCAAGTAACCTTTCTTTGATAAAAGAAGACAAATGCAGTTATTGCAGCACTGAGAGCCTGATCCAGTGAGCTTTTGCTGCAGTTGATATGGGTTTGCAATGGGAAGTCAGTAGCAATATTAGAGAGTATAAAGATTAGCATGCTATTAATATCTGAGATAGATGGATAGATAGTTCTTCCTGTGAAAGTTCTGTATATTTGTACCCTGGGACTTTAACATTGGTCCCCACAGAGCGTGGCCTCTATTCAAACCAATACTATATCATTGTGGAGAGGATATTTATGTACAGGGATTTCTCACTCTCACTTCAGCAAGTGCAAAGGGAAAGAGAAGGAATCTTAACAGTGCTAATCCACAGTATATGGTAGAACATCACTCATGTTTTGATGCCTTTGTTGGAGAAAACAGACATGCAAACAACGTAATAACTACCAAAAAAGGGATGATCAGGAGGGGACAATAGCAATGAAAACATCTGGAGTGTGCCCTTGTAATGTTTGCCTCTGTGTCCATTCATAGTTACAGCCCCACCTTGCTGATGTAGACTCACAACACTTCTTATGATTTAATATATGATGCCCCAAATACTTTTCATTCATAGCCACGTGGTTTGTCCTTCTGTGCACAATATGCTGTCCATGTACGTTTGTTAGCCATCACTCAGGTACTGCTTGTTTCAGTTTTCGCTTAGTATGAATGTCCAGTATAATGAAATACTCTCCAGAGCTTTTCTGGTTCCTCCACTGATTCTAAGGCTGCTTTCCTGCTTCCTCTGATGTAGACAGCATTGGTAGCTGCATGAATGGCCCTCTAGTAATGACTTTCCAGTCGTTGGTTCTGTGTAAATCCTCTGACACTCTCTAATGCAGAAATATAGTTGAGGGAAATTATATTCCTTCTTATGGTCAAACTCCTGACAGTCCAGGCTGCTTTGGAAACAGAACAGTGATGGGAAATTTTAATTTTGTTTCCCATTAGTCATGGTTCCCTTATATGCTCAACTATATTCATTTACATTAGATTATCACAGTTGCAGATGAATGAAATTTAATATTTTTTTTCCTTGTGAACTTAACACACACTTGGCCAGGTTCTCAGCTCATGTTCATGGGTATAATGCCATTAACTCCCCCAAAGTGTCCACTCTTGACAACACACAGTAAGATCCACAGCAATAAATATATGTCCTATGCAAACATTAGGACACTTAATCTTCGAGAACCATAAGCATCAAGTTGTTCTTACAAATCATATTTTGCCTTCCTAAAGCTTTTATGTCTTTAGGCATCTTAGGTGGCTCTAAACAGATACATTATGCTATTATTTTGAATATCAGCTCCATGATTTTTAGTCTCTTGCTGAATGAGCAAGAATTTTAAACTAGTCTGTAGTTCTCTGGATCCTTTTCATATTTTTTCTCCAAGGAGAATTCATTTCTTCCACAGAGTCCATCCCAAAATATGCTGCATCATTTCTATAGCTCCTAACCTGCAATGCAGATAATAGACCAACTAGTGCAGAGGAGGAGAAAGTGTTGACTATGCTTCTCTTTATTCTTGTGCTCTCCCTTCTGTAGTAACTGTAAGCAAATTCTCTTCATGTTTAAACAGTAATTCACTTTTGGCTGGCAAATTGCAAGCTATCATTAATGTAATTAAAGCCAGTGCCCTATAGCTTTTTCTGTCAAGAAGATGAAAATATCAAGGTGGGGAAAAAATCCCCTGAGCTGCAGATCTGATGGAAATGACATTTGAAGAAAGCAGCTTCTTATCATGGCAATTTTGTCTTGATGCGAATCTTTCCTTAGAATCCTGGTCATATTTTTCTCTGTTTACATGTTTGCAACCTCGACTGAAGCCAATAGAATTTGCCCAGGTATAACACACAGGATTTTGCCCGTTTCTGCGCAGCTTGCCAATATTGTTTCTAAAAAAATAGCATAGTGCCTTTTAACACTGAAGCAGATTGAGCACTCAATTAGTTTAATTACAAACTGGGACGGATGTCCTGTGGCGTAGCAGTGTATGTCTGGTATGTGTTAATATATTTTGCGATTTCAGATATGCTATCCAAAGCCTTTCAAGTTAATAGCCATAGGATTATTTCAAGGTAAATAAACTTGCTATGTATATAAAAAACAAGGCACATCGAAGATAAACGAGTTTGTAATCTGAAGCCAGCAGACCTTACCCCCTGAGATTATGCTGGGGGTTGAGATGAAGTCAAGTTGCCCATTGGAATGCCATCATATGGTTTTCCTTTGCTGTTCTGTGCTGCCGACTCATTTGTTGTGCTGGGATTGTAGTAAGACAAATCACCAAGGCTCACATCATAAGATGAATTCTCTAATCGGAGAACTGGAAAAATACATCATGATTATTTATAGTGCTTTTCAAATAGTGCTTATCAGTGCAGTGTTTGAGTTCCTCAATATTAATAAATGTAGCCTTGCAATGCTTGAGGAAGAAAAATGTTGAGGAACTGAGACACAGAAAGATTCAGGGACCTGATTCAAAGCCCACTGAAGTCAATAGAGGAACTTTTATTGACTTCAATAGGCTTTGGAGTGGGTACTCGTGACTTGCTCACACAAGATGCCTGTAGAAGAGTCAAGAATAGAACCTAAATATTTTAATTACCTGTCTGGTTCCTTAGCAACAAGACCATATTCTTCACTCAAAGATAAATACTTCAAGCTAATATATGACTAGATTGAATCAAATTGGACTATAGTATATTAATTCTCTTTCCTATTTCTTAACTATCAATAAAATGATCAAAACAGCAACATTTTGTTCTTTGGGAGATCTGAATGTAAACCTAAAAAAGTCAGAAAATGTCTGCACATGAATAGTGCTAGTGATTTTACACTGGAGTTTGGTTTTAATGTTCACGGCTATGTGTATCTAAAACCGTTTGTGTCCAAAATATATACTGTGTAGTACTGCTTCGCTGTTCTGCCAGGACTGATCAGTGTTTAGCCATCAACTATCATAGGGTATGTCTACACTACCCCGCTAGTTCGAACTAGCGGGGTAATGTATGCATACCGCACTTGCTAATGAAGCCCGGGATTTGAATTTCCCGGGCTTCATTAGCATAAGCGGGGAGCCGCCATTTTTAAATCCCCGCTGCTTCGAACCCCGTGTAGCGCGGCTACACGGGGCTCGAACTAGGTAGTTCGGACTAGGGTGCCTATTCCGAACTACCGGTACTCCTCGTTTCACGAGGAGTAACGGTAGTTCGGAATAGGACCCTAGTCCGAACTACCTAGTTCGAGCCCCGTGTAGCCGCGCTACACGGGGTTCGAAGCAGCGGGGATTTAAAAATGGCGGCTCCCCGCTTATGCTAATGAAGCCCGGGAAATTCAAATCCCGGGCTTCATTAGCAAGTGCGGTATGCATACATTACCCCGCTAGTTCGAACTAGCGGGGTAGTGTAGACATACCCATATATACCAGGAGTGGGCAATAATTTTTAATGGGGGGCCACTCGAAGATTTTGGAAAGTGCTCAAGGGCCACATTTCTACTAATGGGGCTTGGGGGCTGGTTGGGTACAGAAGGGAGCTTGGGGCAGGAGACTGGATGTAGGAAGGGGTGTGAGGTCTGAGACGGAATGTCAGTGAAGGAGTGGGTTGTGATCTGGGACAGAGGCTGGGGAGCAGAATCCAGGAGGGAGTGGGGGTGCAGAAGAGGATTCTGACGTAGGGGAAGTGTATAGGAGAAGGTCTGAGAGGGAGTTGTGACCTGGGGGAAAGAGGTGCAGAGGTTTTGGGTGGTGGCCTGGTGTGGGGGGAAGAGAGCGAGGATGCCAGAGGCAGGCTCTGGCTGGAAGGCACTTACCTAGGCAGCTGCCAGCCAGCAGCCCTACGGGAACCTGAAGGCTGCAGTCTCAAGCTACTTCACTTGGCTCTGCTCGGGACAGGGTGAAGGAGTGGGGAGAGGGTGGGAGGGAGGAGGCTTCAATGGCTGCCCCTGCCACCAGCAAAACATCTCAGCTGCTATTGGTTGGAAACTGGCCAATGAGTGCTAAGAGATTTTGTTGAGGGGTGGAACAGAGCACAAAGGCTCCCTCCTTGCTCCTGAACAGCCACATTTAAAGTGGCTGTCGCTGCCCTGTGCTTAAGGGACCCAGTGAGGCAGCTGCAGGCTGGATCTGGTGGCTAGCGGGCTGGATCCAACCCGCTGGCAGCCTCTTGCCCACCCCAATATACACTTACATGCGTCTTTATAAATTGTTTTGCCTACAAAGTGCATTACTGAGCTGCACAATTCATGATGGCCCTGCTAATAACAGTTTTACAGATCATAGAGAATAAACCAGCAAAGTATCGGCAACGGAAAATAATATATATGTTTAGAAATGTTCATCCATCTCTCTGTGAGTCTCACTGTCATTTAGGGGCCCCACCACTAGCCTCTGCCAGGCTCCCAGAGCTGTCCCCAGCTCCCAGCCTCTGGTTCCTCTGCAGGCAGGGTACTTCTCTGGCACTGCAGAAGCTGCAGAGGAACCGGAGACTGGGAGCTGAGGCAGACAAGGAGTTGCTAAGCACAGGGATAGGAGGCTGAAGATGGAGCTTGGGGCCAGTTTTTCCCAGAGCACCCATGGAGTTGCTGCTGAGGGGGACCATGGATATTGCTGGACAACAGAATCTCAGATTACAGAGGTTCATCCTGTTCTACTAATAATGGAATGACTATGCATGCACAACCTCTCTGCACATGAAGTATTGGGGTGCTGGAAGAAGGCTTGCTGGAAAAAGTAAGTTCCTCTTTAAGGGTTAGAGAGCCAGGGAGTGACCACTTCAGCATGGGGAAGCTGACCCATCCTCCTCCCAAGTGTCCAGAAGAGAAGGTTGACTATATAAGTCCATAAACTGCAAGAAAAGCCCCTTCTTCAGAGGTCTGGGATGGAATTTTCCCCTCACTGCCAGAATGGCCAACTTTAAGTATTTGTGGGAGGGAGTACTGTCTTCCCCACAGCATGTTCCAAGTGTCTCAGTAGGAGTGAACATGAAACAAGAGTTAGGATATGATGTTGCAGCTCTTTGTAAACATGGGACAAATGGCCAGTGCAGGTACTCTGTAGGAACAGGATATATTGATCAGATAAAATGGATTGAGAAAGGGTTGAAGAAGGTATTCTTTATAGAAACAGAAATGGGGAGTCAGTTCAGGACTCTTGTGACTGGTATGGCTGCCAACCAACTCATCTATCCTTTATAGTCCTCCCCTTAAGCCTCATTCAGGTGTGTGGGAAGGTGAGGTCCCAGCAGCAGATTGGCTACAATGGGTAGGGGGAAGAACTGACAGAGGCTGTTTGGGTACATACTGAACTGATTATGGAATTACCTGCACCATATACTTATCTCTCCAGGTACTCCCAGGCATTTAAGAATAAAATTGTGGCTTAATTAAACCACATTCAGTATCTCCTCTCTTACTTCTAGTATCGCCGGGCAATGGCTGTGTATTCCAAATTATGGTTCTCCTATGTAGATTACAGTGTAGGTGAACTTAAGAATGTAATTCTTAATGAGTTGAGATTTTAAATATAGAGTGAAGGAAATTTAATCACTTTTCCTGAATATTTTGAATATGGGAACACTTTTTTTTTTATACAGGCAGTCCCTGGGTTACGTACAAGATAGGGACTGTAGGTTTGTTCTTAAGTTGAATCTGTATGTAAGTCAGAACTGGAGTCAGCCGCTGCTGAAACTGATCAGTTTCAACCGCAGCTGAATCTGGATGCCAGTTCTGACTTACATACAGATTCAACTTAAGAAACCCAGGCGTCCCAAAGTCAGCTGCTGCTGAAACTGATCAGTGGCTGATTCCAGGAAGCCTGGGGCAGAGCAACTCTGCCTCGGGCTTCCTGTAGTCAGCGCTGGTCAGTTTCAGCAGCAGCTGACTTGGGGACACCTGGGGCAGAGCAGCTGGGGTGCTGCTGGGTTGCTCCAGTAGCGCGGCTCCTCGGCGCTACTGGAGCAACCCAGCAGCACCCCAGCTGCTCTGCCTCATGCGTCCTGATTCAGCCGCTGCTGAAACTGACCAGCAGTGGCTGAATCAGGACGCCTGGGGCAGAGCAGCTGGGGTGCTGCTAGGTTGGTCCGGAGCGGCGCTGCGGGACCAACCCGTCAACCCCCAGATGCTCTACCCCAGGGGTAGGCAAGAAAAGCCTGGTCTGCTGGGGGGGGCACTAGCTGTCCCCCCCCCCCAGCAGACCAGGGAGACGGGGGTGGCGGGACCGCCCAAGTCCTCCATGGCTTTTCTCCGTCTCCCTGGTCTGCTGACCTGGGAGACGCGGAGCAAAGCTGCAGAGCACGCGGGCAGCGGGACAGTCCAGGCGTGCCGCGGCTGTCCCACTGCTGGCGTGCTCCGAGGCTTTGCTCCCCATTTCCCTGGTCTGCTGGTCAGACCAGAGAGGGGGGGAGCAAAGCCTTGGAGCACGCCTGCAGCGGGACAGCTCAAGCGCGCCCGGGCTGTCCCACTGCGGGCGTGCTCCAAGGCTTTGCTCCCCATCTCCCTGCAGACCAGGGAGACGGAGAGCAAAGCCGCAGAGCACAAGGGCAGCGGGACAGTCCAGGCGCGCCGCGGCTGTCCCACTGCTGGCGTGCTCCGCGGCTTTGCTCCCCATCTCCCTGGTCTTCTGGTCAGACCAGGGAGATGGGGAGCAAAGCCGCGGAGCACGCCAGCAGTGGGACAGCCGCGGCGCGCCTGGACTGTCCCGCTGCCCGCGTGCTCTGCGGCTTTGCTCCGCGTCTCCCAGGTCAGCAGACCAGGGAGACGGAGCAAAGCCGTGGAGGACTTGGGCGGTCCCGCCACCCCCGTCTCCCTGGTCCACTTTGCTCCCGGGCAAACGAGCAAAGCTGCCCAGGCGGTGGCTTTGCTCTGGTGTCCCTGGTCTGCTGGGGGTGTCCAGCGGCTTTGATGGACCCCCCCAGCAGACCAGGGAGACCGGGAGAAGCTTTTCTCACCCCGGAGGACACGGGTGGCGACCCGCCGCCCGTGAGCTCCGGGGCGAGAAAAGCCCCGTTCGTAAGTCGGGGACTGCCTGTACTATACAGGATGAGTGTTGGGTGGGAGTGTACATGTGTTATCTCAAATTTCTAGATAAATTTCAGATTTGTTTGCTGTTTAGGAAAAAATATGTACTGACATGAAAAAATCAAAATAATAATAGTCTGAACACAGCATGTTTCAACAAATGGAAAAAAGGGTTCTGGAGGTGTTGCATTAATACTTATGCATAGGCTATATTTTCTTAAACACTGGAATCTATTTTCTATCAGAGAAACCGAAGAAAATGTGTTTGGCTATGTTTCATATAAATAATTTATATCTCCGTGCTGAAATGTTGTCTTGTGGTTGGTTTTATTGATTATATGAGGCAATGAAGATTTAAAAAGCTCTTTACACTAGACAAAGAAGTATGACAAATTAATGTGTTGAGTGCTAGATGCTTGTGAAGTATTTGCTAGTGGTGTTCTATAGCAGTTAATTGTAGTTAGTGTATCTTATTAATATTCTTCTTTTATTACAATTTATCATTAATTTGTGAGCATGGATATTCTGGGGGTACGGAAGCTCTGAAAACACATGAATAATATCCTCCTGGATTCATTTATGGTGAGTGAGGGAAGGGAACTGGACTTTATAATCTCTCAAGGTCCCTTCTAGTTTTAGTATTCAATGATTCTAACTTGGTTCAATTATACTGATTGGTAATGACTGCTGTTCTTTTATCTTGGTAATTGTACAAATTCCACTAGTATGAACTTATCCAAGTAGGGTCAAGGTGTTGCATGTTGTTTAGCTAATTTGTATCTATGAAAAGATATTAAGGTCTAAGGGGAGTATCTTCACTGTACAGTGAAACCTGTATTTTAGTCCAAACTTCCTTACCATCCACACAGCAAAAACCTGTGACATTGAGCTAGAGATGCTTTATGCCCAATATAACTATTACCCAGATAGTGGTATGGTTCAAAGAAGAAGTTCTGTTTTAATTTAGGCAGGTACCCACTAACTTTGCAGTGAGGACACAGGCAAAATTGTTTCAATGCTGATAGTACCCATCCCGCATTTCCCTCTGAAGGACAGACAAATCCTTCCACAATTGACAGAGAAACCGTCCTAGAGTGTCTCATCACAACGAACTATGGGATCTGACATATGACAGGACATGCTGACTATTGCAGAACAATGAGAACATGATATATAGGGGGTGAGGCTTTGATGTGGGATGCTTGCACCTGAGCTAGACTAAACTGGATTAACTATGCAGAGTAAGGATGTTAAATAGTTAACCAGTTAAATGAGCATTTATCCACTTAACTGTTTTGACTCAGCTCCTGCCACATTGCCCTGCCTCAGCCTCGACTGTGGGGTCCTTCTCTGGCCATGAGATCCTGTTGTCCAGCCCACTGCCAGGTCTGCTCCAGGCTGGTGCAGCTGGCCTCCACTGAAGTTCACTGCCTAGGGTCAGTTAACCAGTTAACTGGTAAGCATACAGGTAAGCCTTTTGCTTATTGGTTAACTGGTTAATACCCTAGTACCGAACAGACATACTGTAAGATCTTTTTCTATAAAAATTTACCCAATATTAAAAGAAAAATCCTCTCTCCCCTGCTTATGAATACTGAGAAGCTCTGAATATACTTCAAACCCCTTTGCCAAACTGAAAAATCTAAATAAAAAATAATATAAACATTCTCATTGTCTTCCAGGGTGCAAAAATGTCATGTCAAGAGTTCTGTGCAGAATGGAAAAGTCCTTCTACTCTCGGAACATGTGTAATATTCTTTACCTGGTTCACTCCTTGGGTCATCATAAAGTCGCTGATGAGAAAATGAGTCAGGCTTTCTCTTTGTACATAGAAAGTACCCAATTAGACCAATTAATGCAGATCCTAGAATGGCTCCTACAATCGCACCAAACACCACTCCTGCGCTGTGCTGATTCTCTGAGAGGAAGAAAAAGGATAAAGAAATTATTCAAATAAAAATGTTTAACTCTGTAGAGCCAGATCTATAACTGACATTTTACATGAGTGGAGAACCTGGCCCACTGTGACAAACTTTACTTTACAGGCAATAGTTAAGTCAGCCCCTCAACAGGCAAGGAAACATTCATTTCTCTTATTTACAAGTGGGGAAACTGTGGCACAAAAAATGTCTTAGTATCACTTTTCCCAATCAAACAAGTATTTGACTTACAGCTGTGTATAGAACCCAGGAGTTGTGGTTCCCAGCCACATGCTCTAACCACAAAGCTCTTTGATATCTTTGATATAACAAGTGTAAGTATATAGATCAAAGTATGTGGATAACCTGAAAAAAACTTAAGCAGTGAATAGTCCTGCAGCCCCTTAGAAACTAACAAAACATATAGATGGCATCATGAGCTTTTGTGGGCACAGCTCACTTCTTCAAATAAATGGAGTAAATGGGTCACAATGAATGCTGTAAAAGGATCATTTGAAGAAGGGGGTTTTCCCACGAAAGCTCATGATGCCATTTACATATTTTGTTAGTCTCTAAGAGGCTGCAGGACTATTTCTTGTCTTTTAACTTTTTTTAGTTACAAAGTAACACGGCTACCCCTCTGAAACTATATAAATAACCTGTGTTTTTTGGGTGTCTCTGCTTTTGGGTGCCCAATTTTGGAGACATTTTGTTAGGCATCCAAAATCAGAAACGTAGACAACACTGTACCTTTTTTAGTTTTTCAGGTAGCAAAATAATTTTTTTCTCTCCAACATTTTTCTTGTGTTTTATAAAACTTTTCTTTGCATTTTGACCTCTCTTGGTTGAACACCCTTTTTCAGAATCACTTTAGGCAAAAAGTCCTGATACACTGTAAATATTACAGCTTTAAAGAGATGCTTGAAAGTGTGACAATGCTTTTCAGGTTTTAGTGCAGACTGTACTGTATATGCTGGAATAACATTTCTGTCCAATGTGAAAAGCCTGCAGGGAAATTAATTATATAAAAATGCAATGTCTTCTAATCTTCTTTTCTCATTCACTGAAGCTCCAATCAGAAAGAGCAGAATAGAGAAGTGATATTTTTGCTTTTATATTGTATTGTTTCCCTAGACTTATCCAAATTGGTAGTAATAAAATACAAGACAGATAATCCATTTGGTATTATATACAAATTGAAGGTTTTAGTCACAAAAGTATCCTTTACTCTTAAGCAATGATTAATTTATTGCTTTAAATATGTAGAGCATGGCAATTCTACCGATCTATTTCATATATGCAGAAGCTGAGAAGATGAGGGGGGGAAATTGGCACATTCATCAAACCCTGCCTTAAATTTTCTGTGCAAATAAATGGATAACTAAATGAGCAGAATTTAACACAAAACAAAACTCATAAATTTAATTAGTTTGAATTCAAACTGATGCAATCAAAAAAACAAAACAATTTTCGGTGGACCATTCAACAGAAGTAGATCCAACTTGAATGGTGCTCTGGCTGAATCAGTCTGCTAGGAATATTCCAGTGATAGCTTCTACATACCAATATAGTTCAGAAACAAGATATTTGCCAATATGCCAGTTCACAAATACCACAGTCCTCTGATTAAACTGGCCTCGGATTACATGAGTTCTCTAATTAATTCACATATCCGCTATAGACTTCCTGTGTAACCTTGGATAAGTAACTTAGAGTATCATTTTCCAAAGTACTTAAGAGTGGCTCTTAAGCTCCAACCCCACTTGCAAATGTTACCATTAATCTCTTTCTGTGCCTCAGCTCCCCATTTGTAAAATTAAGACAATAGTGTTTTCCTTTCTCCTTCTGAATTTTGTTTAGTTAAATTGTAAGGTCTTTGGGTTTGAAAATATTTCTTACTATGTATATAGGCAATTATTATCACAATGTATCTATGATCTTAGTAGGATATCTAGGTTTTACTGTTTTATTTCATTCTAGTTGGGATTGGTCCTGCTTTGGGCAGGGGGCTGGACTTGAGGACCTCCTGAGGTCTCTTCCAACCCTATGATTCTATGACTCTAACCCTCCACCACTAAATGGTGTCCTCAAGACTGCTGCTAAATACCAAATGAAATCTGGCAATGCAGTTCAAAATTGCTGCAGAGCAGCCCAGGACATATGACTTCTTGTTGAAATTGAAATAAATAAAAAAAGTATTTCTGCCTGTGCTTTCAGCTAACCCCCAGAAATACGGAAATGCATGAAAATCATACTTGGCAAAATTACCTACACTTTATTGAATTTCAAAAAAAATTTCAGGTGAGGTCTATTTTTATCTGAAGCAGTTCACACATCTTTACAACTTCCCAAACATTGTAATCATTTTATTGCTCAGTATTATTACTTTATTTCATTTTTGTTGTTGTTGTAATTAAACTTTTACCTTCGTTGGGTTCTTTTGGATTTGATGGGAATGTGGAATGGTTGGTGAAATTCTGGTGTACATTTGTGGTCTTTGAAATTGTTTTAAAGTCTGTTGTGACATTGTCACTGTTGGCTGTGGAGAATGTGGTCAGTGTATTTGATGGACTATTTGTGGAGGAGACTTCTGTGGAGTTTGTTAGAGTGCCTTTAGTGAAGATTGTTGCAGTAGAACTGGTATAATTGACTGATGTGATATTTTTGAGTTCTGTGTTCCGTGGTATACCAGCACTTGTAGGCAGGTTGCTCGCGGTCACTGTGGGAAAGTCACTTGTGGTTATGGATATTGTTGAAGATGCTGGGATTCTGTTGGTGGTAGAGTTATTTATGGCATCCGGTAAGCTATTAGTTACATACCAAGACAAAGGTAACAATGTGCCATTAGTGGATCTATGAGGTACACTGTTGCTTTTAGTGTTATTTTCTATTACTGGACTTGTTGTTGTTTCATTCTTATTGGTCATTGATGGTGTGACATGGCTTGTAGTAGAAGGAGTTATTCCTTTAGTTCCATTAAGAGTTAGCTGCTGCGAAGTTCCTTGGTGTGTGGATGGAGTCATATCTGTAGTTGAGGTATTGTTTATGTAACCATTGCTTCTGGTCCACCATAAACTAGTCGGCAATAAAATAAGGATAATTCCACTGGAAGGCAACATGGTATTGACTTTGTGGTTTGTTTCTTTATGTAGAGAGCCTGAAAGAAGTTAAAAGGTTTGTGATTTAGTGTATTATGTGGAACTGAAAGTTGGATAACGAAGACACAAACATGTTCATGAAAAGATATAGCAACTTGATACAAGAGAAGAAAAGTTCTGTAGGTTCCTACAGATATGTCTACACTTCAGTTAAAGAATTGTAGCTGGCCGGTGTCAACTGAGTAAAGCTCAGGCTGAGTGAGCACTGTCAACTGGTAGTGTAGACAGTCAGATCCATGGTTTTGTGAGTGGGGAGAGTCCCAGAGCTGAAGCTGCAGCTGAAGCTCAAACATCTACACCGCAGTTGTACAGCTCCGGCCCCATGAGCCTAATTCAGCTGACACAGGCCAGCTGTGGGAGTTTAATTGCTGTGTACACCTTGATGAAGGGTTGCGTGTTGAGAACATAACACTCCTGACTAATAATTGTATTCTCTCAAAGCAATACTGTTGAGCAACAAAGCTTTTGCCATGTTTCCATAGGCAAAGCTATATACTCCTGTCCATTCTACAGCTCAGTCTGTAACAGCTTGCTATTACATGTGTACAAGGACCAATGCCTAAAAGGGTATGCTTTCTAGTCAGAAAGTAGCACCCAACAATACGTGAGTAACAGGGGCATGGCAAGGCCAACAAGCTATGTAATAGAACCTCTATGTTCTGTGTTCCCATCCAAAGCGGTATAGTAATTGTTGCAATTAGCCTTTGGAAGTGATGAGTTCCCTTACATATTTTGTGACCTTGTGGGGGAGACCATCACACGAATATAGCTGCGGCCAAGGATTTGTGACAGTTCGGCCGCTGAGCTAGCCCATGGAATTTGTGAAGCAGTGTTTCTTCTGTGCCCTGACTTTCAAGTGTTCGGACAAGGAGCAGCAAGAATTCTGATCCCCAAACACTTGGCTTGTTAGGCAGACATATTGGAATATGCTTATCAGGCTTTCTATAGTAGAGGCAGCTTGAGGTCATACAGTCATTACTTCTCAGACATCGCAGAGTCAAATGTGTAGGTCAGTGCTACTTTCAATAGCATTCTACTTCCATTCTACTTCCACATGTTTTATTGCCTGTAGGATGGAGACATGTTGCCTAAAAGTAGTCACTTGTCCCCTTCCTCTTTCACCCCTCAGCTCCACTGTCTGGCTTATTTTCCTTTCACTTTTGTAAATCTAACTGTGGGATTTTCTACCACTTTCATCCTCTCTGCATAGCAAGGAAGAGGGGATGAGTATAGGGACTCTATCTGTGGCCACTGGAAGAAGTCAGCTTGTCTCTGTCACCCGCCTTACAGGGACTTCTGTAATTTGACAGATGATATGATTCATTTCAGCTATCAACCAATGAACCTGGTCGTAGGTCTGACCAGGGGTGTTGACAGCCTCCGTGGCAGGTGTATGGGAGGGCAGGTGTATGGGAGGCGGTGCCTCGATCAGAAGAAGCAGGGCCCAGGGCAATCTGCCCTCCTCACCTCCCAGAGTTTGGCACGGACTCCCCAGAACTCAGAGCTAGTTGGAGCACGCAGCACAGCACTCCAGGGGCTGATTTAAAGGGTGTGGGGTTCTGGCTGCTGCTGCTGCTGCTGCTCTAGCAGAGGTGGCAGCTGACAGCTCCGGGCCCCTTTGAATCACCAGGCCGCAGGACAACTGGTCCCTTTGCCTTCCCCATTGGTGGGCCTGAGTCTGACCCTGCTCCCTTTGCAGTCAGTGACTGAACTCCCATTGCTTTCAATGCATACAAGATGTATGGCCCAAGAATGGAATTTGTATTTAGGTGTATTTGTAGGAATCACCTTTCAGCAATCTGTTTATAAATATTTTTTCCACTTTGGTAAATTGATCAGTCTCCCAGTATAGGTTGATCATCTGCCACGTGGGATTCATATTCCTTAGTTATTCCATTAAAAATACAACTTAGAAATGTTGGGGGGGTTTTATTATTATATTATAGAAATAAGTATTTCAGCTTAGAACTAATCTTTGGGTCTGGAATCACAAATCTGTAACAGGCAACTGACACAATTATGTTAATGAAAGTTGCTTTGTTTTCACTATACCTGTGTGCAAGGATATTTTTTCCAAAATGGCAATAATTAATAGATTTATTAAAAGTGTAATAAATAAAACTTTAAACGAGCTTTTACCAAGCTTTCAAATATTTGCTTTCATCTTGAAAGTTCCATTGTTTTAGCTCACTGGCATAACCCCTTTTTCCTTGTATCAGTAGCCATGTCATTACTGAACAAAGTGAGTTTTGTCATATTTCTTATTTCACCTTGACTGTAATTTGAAACTACCAAGGGAAATTACTAACAGTTCACTTTAACTGCACCTTTCATTTCAGTCTCATAATGGTAAAGAGTCAGCATCCTTTCTCTGTGGTTTTTGTGATTTCCTTAATCCTGTAATTTTCTCCTTGGGGGAGAAAAAGAGAATAAACTTGCTACAAAGTGTTTTTTTCTTTTATAGTGGCTCTAAGGCTATATTTAGGTTACCTTTCCTGGAAGCCCTTGGTGCCTAATAATTAACTGATCTTTTTTTAGTGTAGCATTAAAATTCAGATCAGAAACAACACTGCAGCTCTAGAAAGCCTCCCGTTGTCCTTAAATATGCAAACAATGGTATTATAGAATAACTGCAATTATTGCAGCTTCAAAACTTCGGAGTGGCTAAAATCTGATGAATAGAAGATTAGCCAGAATCTAAAGAATTTTCCAGTTGGCTTGAGCCACTAATTGTAAAATATTTGTGAAAGGAAAAATGATCTGATGTGATGATTCTAATCTTGCTGACACCTGTATAAATCAGCAGTAACTGAAATCACTACGGTCAGTCTAGGGTCAAAGCAATGTATATGCTATTAAAATCAGACTCTCTGACTTCATTATGGTCCCAGTCCTGCAATGACATGTGTGCATGCCCTGTCCCTGTGTGAAGCCCCACCAAAATTAGTGGGGCGCATAAGCATCCATCTCCAAGACCTTGCGGGATCAGGCCCTACAGATGGAGCAGCTTTTTAAATGAACCATTTGACATTGGTAGTTTGTCTCTTCAGACCTGAGTACAATTTTGAACAAGGTTTGGGCTTATCACAGGTTTTAACTAGTTTTATTTTCTTAAAACTGAAAATGCAGGAAAAGAGCTAGTAAAAATCCTTGCCGTGGTGTGGTTAATAAGAGTGAAAGCACTGACTTTATTTTATCGACCTTAATGGCTAAATTCATACCGTATATGGCTTCTCTGCTACATTCATATGTGTACATATGATGCACACTCAGTGAAATCCTGATTTCATGAAAGTCAATGTCAAAATTCCTAGGATATGCCTACACTGCAGCTGCAGTGATGCCTCCCAGCCCACATAGACAGACTCAGGCTAGCTCTGCTTCATCTCACATGTAAAAATAGCAGTATGTCCATAATGGAGCAGTTTGTGCCTTGAGTTAGCACCTTGTGCTTAGACTTAGGGTTTGCCCCCTCTCCTCCTCCCCTCCTCCCCCCGTTGCTATTTTTAGCACACTGGCTCAGATAGAGCCATCATGATTTTTTCTACCCTCCCAGCTGCAGTCTAGACATACCCGTCTTGATTTCACTGGGATCAGGATTTCCACCACAGTCTTTCTGGTAAGACTACTTTGATTTTATCATCTGAATTCAATTGCTTCCTTCTCTTTCTGATTTGAGTATCTCTGCTGTTATTTATTTATGTCCCATTATAATAGAGTAAAACGGCTTAGTGGAGTCTGAGGAGGAATGTTATTTTATATTAAAAAGTCATTCAAAGTGAATGACACACACTTATTTTCAGCTTGGTATATAGAAGAATTTGCATGCATCACTCCCACTGACCAATGACAGAAGTTATACACGCGTCAACAGAAGAATAGCTATCACAGTTATTTTCTTATGAGGCTGTGATACAACTATCAATTCAAGGTATTTTTGTTAAAAGTATTAATTAATAGAGCTTTACACTATTTTTTTATACGCCTGTATTTGGAAACAATATTGATTTGTATAGGAAACCAGGACATGATCACAAGAACGCCAGTTACATATCTCTAGTCCCGTAAAGAACACAGTTTATATATCTGGGGCATTCTAATTGTTCCTTGGTCTATGTTGTGCCTTCTAAGCTTAATCAAAGCACATTGTTTATTTTAGCACTGGTTCAAAACAGAGTAAAGGAATGTAAAATTATTATATTTCCCTGTGTGTAATATATATGCAATATTTTATAAAATTAAAATATATATATATATATATATTTGCAACTGACAGTCTTGGGATTATATTGGATAGTGGCACTCATGTCTGTTTCCTTGATAAATTGGATTGTTTTCCAAGGATTTTTCTGTTAAATGCCGTGAACAAATAAAGAAAACCTCTCTTTTTATTGTTTATTTTGGAGGAGAGGTGCATATGTTTGGGTTTTCCAGTTATTTTTATCCAAGAAACATTTTATAATTATTTTTGCAGTGCTTGCATTCCTAAAAACACGTCTTTTTAAAATTCAGTTACCGTTTTACCTCTGCAAATAGCTGGCAACTAGATCAGAATTCAATTACACACTTTCCTATGTACTCTCAATATAGATAGACTCAAACAGGTAGTTGTAATCTAGCAATGCTTCCTATAGCAAATCAGTATACTGGGTTTCTTCTAAATGTATACAAAGTTCCACAAGAGTATTTATGTCAATTCCCAGACTGATCTCATTAACAGCAAATCCTAAATTTACTTGCTAAAATCACTTCTTAAAAGTGCAGGAAAATCAAGTGTGAGCAAACTTCAAACTACAATGATATATTTTTTTTCTCTTTATGGTTCTTGCATCTCTGCACATCTTTACTATTAAATCTTGGACTTACTGGCCCAAGTCAATTTGTTTGCCAATGTTTTCCTCATAGGGATAGTTTTGATATGAGTTTGGTTTTCCAAGCCCTACATTCACTCAGATATCTTGTAAAAAAATCAATACTGCTCTGATTATTTGGTCAAATTCATTAACAAAAATGCACTTACCTTTTAGCTCTACAGTCTAAGCAAGTAGGTGTGAAATACTGCTGTGGCACAGAGTGCAATAAGTCTAGTGAACACATTAGAATGCAGGTACTGTAAATGTGACAGTGTTGTGCTCATCAGGAATGCACTATAGAAACGAAACTAGGTGGGGCTGTATTTCCCTGCCTGTAATAGAACACCTGAGAACCAGACTGACCTGCTTCTTGGTTGTCTTTGTTAAGAGCTAGCATTACTGAGTTCACAGAAATTACAGCTCTCGTTGTAAAGTGGGTGGACAAGTACCCATTGATTCTGTGAAGTTTACAAAATCTGACTTTTTGAGAAAGGTATCAAATGTCTATAAATTACATGGAGAATTGGTCTTCTGTAAATTAGATAGCAAACATTTTAATAAAAAGCGCTTTGCTACTGTATTCCAAACTGAAATAGTCAGCCTGTGGTACTCCTTGCAAGAGGATGCTGTGAAGGCCAAGACTCTCTAAAAGGGTTAAAAAACCTAGATATAAGTTCCTGGATGATAGATCTATCAATAGCTATTAGGCAGGATGGGCAGGAATGGTGTCCTTAGCCTGTTTGTCAGCAGCTGGGCATGGGCGACAGAGGATGGATCAGCTGTTCTGTTCATTCCTTGTGGGGCACTTGATATTGGCCACTGTCAGAAGACAGGACACTGGGCTAGATGGAGCTTTGGTCTGACCCAGTCTGACCATTCTTACGTTCTTAGGGTTTGAAGAGCTGTGTTTGTAGAAGTTGAATAAACAAAAGTTTATTATACTATGGCATATTCCTAATATACATCTACTTTGCACTAAATATGTATATCCATGCTGTTAGGCATTAGCCAAAGCCTCTGGGTCCAAATACCCTCCTAATTTGAAGGAAATTAAATGCAGATTTAGATTCAAATTTGGTAAATCAAACCGTAATTCCAGCTTTTGTGGGTGGAGGGGTGGAATAACAATCAGATCCAGATCCGAATCTTGCATGTCAGATGACCTCTTTATGTGCTGTATATAACCCTGGAGATGGATTGAGAGCAAATGGAGTAGTGGGGAAAGGCAAATATGCACAGTTTAGTTTTTTGCATATTGAAGTAGCCAGAACCACTTGTTACTGTAATTTTATTCTTTATTTATTTTAGACTGGTATGCATTGGAGAGGGACACCGAGGTGTTCCAGTGATATCTGAATAACTCCATGAGTGGAATACCATGGCACTTTTGTTTCCCCTTGACATTTTCCAAATATCAAGTGCAACTACTATTTCATGCCTTTCTCTAGTGTTATTATTTGAATATTAGTGATAGTGCTTGTTTGCGTGAGATGTTAGCCCCAAATCAACACACCTGCAGTAATATGGAACCTTCCTGATGCCAGTGTGATGACTCACAGGGGCATAGTTTCAAGCTTAGGACCTAATTGCGAGTTAAGGACCTAATTTTAATTTCCCCACATTATTACCTGCGATAAATAGCCACATTGGTGCTCTACTGCAGGTAGGTCTCTAACAGCAATGCTATTCTTTTAACCACTGTATCATCTAGACCTGCTCTGAGCAGGATTAGATAACAAGATGGGTTAAAACAACAACAGTGAACCTACATTAGCCTTCTCGTCATTGCAACAATGATGCAACAAAGCATCTAGTAGAGATGCATTAGTAGTAGAAACTGAGGGATGAGGGTTGCTATGGCCCCATTAGTCCAAATGAGTGACACATGGAGTAACTGTAATCTACTTTTATACATCAGGAAGTATTTCTGTGTTAAAAGCAAGTTTTAACTAATCTCAGGCAATGGATTTATTATACTTGGAAGTAAACTACACATAGTTGACACAAATAATTATAGTGCCTACATAGTACATTTTGATTGCCTGTGAATGTGATGAGATTTCTTTTGAAAACCAACTGTTTTGTTAATTTAAAGATTCTACTGTTAATTTAAAAACTTATCGTAAGCCATGGTATCAGCCACTAAGCAGATATGAGGGATACACTCTCAAATCTTCATTGCCATTCATTCCTGGTTTTCCATACTTATTGTTTTCATGTTGTTGAACCTCTGTACTGAAGCAATAGTTCATGATCAGCAATACGTTAACTTCTGTCCATCACTAAAAGGAGTTATTTAGGTACCTGCAATTCCTTTTTCCATAGAGCATGAAAGGTGGAGAGGGCAGAAAAGCAATAGTCACACAGGTTGCAAAGAGTGGTGATGTGGTATAATCACTAGAAAAAAGAAAATACTGACCTCATGCAAGAAAAGGGCATATTGACTGGTTGTAGCAATAGGGTGGGGCTTAAAATACCCATGTAGATATAGGAAACTAGCAGCCATAGTAATTGACTCTCCAGGAGCATGTACAGTGATGGTAATAATTCGCAGTTTTCAAAGTTACATATGATGGATTAGTAATGGGCCCAATTAATTGTTGGAGTCTGCAGTCTTGAGGTTTCCATCTTGAGGTCTACAAAATCATGAAGTGTTATCCCTTCATATAACACAAGAACTAGTAGTTACCCAATGAAAATAATAGGCAGTATACAGAAGTTCTTAAACTTCTAATAAGCAAGCATAATGAATAAAAAATGAAGTAGTTCTTACATAAAAACATAAGAACGGCCATACTGGGTCAAACCAATGGTCCATCTAGCCTAGTATTCTGTCTAACAACAGTGGCCAATACCAGATGCCCCAGAGGGAGTGAACAGAACAGTAATCCTCATGTGATCCCTCTCCTGTTATCCCTTTACAGACAAACAGAGGCTAGGGACATCATTCCTACCCTGGCTAATAGCCATTGATGGACCTAATCTCCATGAATCTACCTAGCTCTTTTTTGAACCCCGTTAAAATCCTAGCCTTTACCACATCCTCTGGCAAGGAGTTCCACAGGATGACTGTGCACTGAGTGAAGAAAAACTTCCTTTTGTTTGTTTTAAACCTGCTGCCTATTAATTTCATTTGGTAATTTCATTAGTTCTTCACACAATGCACATCCAACCTGTACAATTCATTGCCAGGTGATGCCATGAAGGCCAAAACTATTTAGTTCAATCTGGGTTCAAAAAAGAATGAGATAAGTCCCTGAAGGAGATGCTAACATGAGTTAAAAAATTGAAAAATAGAAGACAGTATACTGGGCTATTGGTGTAACCTGGTATGGTCATTCTCATGTTCAGTGGAGTTACACCAGAGATAAAATTAGCCCAGCTGATATAATTACTAGTTCTATTGGCTGATTGCTAACCAACTGATAATGGGAGCTGTAGTGTGGGCAGAAAGGTATCACCAACTGTTCAGGTGAGAGGAGAAACCCACTTTACAGGGAGGAAACTTATTGTATATTGGCAGTTGGACATTACATAATTCCTACTTCAGTAATGCAGTGGTTCCAACACTGGTCGAGCCCTGGTGCCTTCTGCCTTTCACTTCAGGAGGACTCATTTCAAAACATTCTGATCATTGTTGTAATGACCTGTATAATATATTTCACAATAGTTATTAAATCCTCCTTTGATGCAATCCGTCCATTGTTTCCTTGCTTTTTCTCAGAGACTCTTTCCTTCCACCTGACTCTCTGGTACTTCACAGAGTCTTTCCTAGGAGTCTGCAGAGGGAAACAGACTGTGGTAGGAGGACATGTGGCCTGGAGGATATAGTCCCCTAAAAGAGGGTGTGTCTGTCTGCCTGTCTCTCTCTCATATGAAGTGCTCAGCCCAGGGGAGAAGTTGGAGAACCCCTGTAAAGGTGTATTAGCAACCCAGAGGCAAGTCAGACATCTTTTAGAATGAGGTGAAAATTAGGCCACTTACTTTGGTGGCAAAATATGGATATAGGTGCCTTGTGCCTAACAATATTAGTTTTGAAAACAGTGGCACTGAATATATCCAAGCCTTTTCTGTGCTTTTTAGGCATAGCCATGTGTTGAAACAACCCAATTGATTTGACTTTTGTCCTCCAGTGTAGTTGTGCCCTTAGAGACTAACAAATATATTAGATCATGAGCTTCTATGTGTAAAACTTACTTCATCACATGAGTTGGAGTGGAAATTACAGAATCTAGAGTATACATACCAGCAAAAGTAGTTGCCTGTCAATCGAAGGACCAGTGTTAATGAAGCTACTTAAGTCACGCCGGATATGTCCCACTCATAGCTTTTGACGTGGAAATGCAAATATCAAAGGTGGGGAAAATGCCTTTGTGGTGCATTAACCAGTTAATGTCTTTATTCAAGCCTAAATAGACAGCGTTGAATTTGTATATGAACTCCAGTTCAGCAGTATCCCCTATAAGTGGGTGACACAATTTCTTTGTAGATGAATGGCTACTTTTAAATACATTATTGAACGTCCGGGGGTTAAAATATTCTCCTAGGGTATGTCTACGCTACAGCGCTAATTCGAACTAACTTAGTTCGAATTAGTTAATTTGAACTAAGCTAATTCGAACTAACGCATCTAGAACTAAAAAACTAGAGGGGACCCTGAATCGGGGTTAAGGATGGCCAGAAGCAGTGCCGGCAGGGCATCAGATGAGGACTTAGAGCGTGGAGCTGCTGTCTCAGGCTAGCTGAGGGCTGTGCTTAAAGGGACCCGACCCCCACCCCAGACAGACAGTTCTCAGGGGTGCCCCACTTGCAAAGCAGTCCTGGCTTGGATTGCCCGGAGTACCCACACTGGGCACATCACAGCACTCGGCCATCAGCCCGACTGCACTTGCCGCAGGCTGCCATCTGGGGAGAGGGGGCAATTGGGGGGCTGCAGGAGAGCTTCCACCCCCAGAAGCCCGCAGAGCCAGCCCAGTCCTCCCCATCGGGGGCTCGTACCCCATTCCTCCCTCACCTCCTTCCACTCACCTCCTTCACCTCCTTCCACTCGCCTGCCCTAGATGGCCACTTTCCTGTACCTAGTGCGGAGGTCATGGACGAGGTCCACGATGTCTGCACTGGACCAGGCGGGTGCCCGCCTCTTGCGGTCCTGGGCAAGCTCCCGGATGCCGCCAGCCTGGTCCCGGGAAGAGAGGGAGGACTGGGGGGCATCGGGTGGCTGGCTCGAGCCGTGCCACGTGCAGGGTCTGCTGGCTGGGTGCTGGCAGGCTTGCACCTGGCATGGGCATCGTAGCCAGCCCGTGCCCCTTTAAGGGGTCCGGGGCCGGGAGGGGGGCAATAGAGTTTCCCTGGTGTTGGCCAGATTGGCCACCAGGGAAAGCTGGGGAGGGCTAGCCTCTCACTAGTTCGAATTAAGGGGCTACACAGCCCTTAATTCGAACTAGTAAGTTCGAACTAGGCTTAGTCCTTGTGGAATGAGGTTTACCTAGTTCGAACTAAGCGCTCCGCTAGTTCGAATTAACTTTGTAGTGTAGACATACCGCTACAGGTTTATGTATGTTACCATTCCAGATGTCTGATTTGTGTCCATTTATTCTTTGTCGTGGAGATTGTCCAGTTTGGCCAACATACATGACAAAGGGGCATTCCTGGCACTTGATGGAATAGATCACTTTCATGGATGTGCAGGTGTATGAGCCCCTGATATTGTGGCTTATGTGGTTAGGTCCTATGGTGGTGTTGCTTGTACAGATATGTGAACAGAGTTGTCAATGGGGATTGTAGCAGAGGTAGGTTCCTGGGTGAGTATATATGAGGTGTGGTGTGCGGGTGCTGGTAAGTATTTACTTTAGGTATGAAGGCTGTCTGTAGGCAAGGATTGGCCTGTCTTCCAAGGTCTGTGAGAGTGAGGGTTCATTTTCCAGGGTAGGTTATAGATTGTCAATGATGCACTGGAGGGGTTTAACCTGGGGGCTGTATGTGATGACCGACGGTGTTCTGTTATTTTCCTTGTTGGCCCTGTCTTGAGGTAATTGACCTCTGGGTAGTTGTCTGTCTCTTTTGGTCTGTTTCCTCACTTCCCGATGGGTATTTAAGTTTTAAGAATGCCTGATAAAGATCTTGTAGGTGTTTGTCTCCGTCTGTGGGATTGGAACAGACCTGTTTGTATTTTAGGACTAGGCTGTAGACAACAGATCATGTGATGTGTCCTGGATTAAATCTATAGACATGTAGGTAAGTATAATGGTCAATAGGTTTCCAGCATAGGGTGGTGTATATGTAACCATCATTTATTTGTCCTGTAGTGTCCAGAAAGTGGATCTCTTGCATGGACTGGTCCAGGCTGAGGTTGATGGTGGGGTGGAAGTTGTTGAAATCCCTGTAGAATTCTTCAAGGAACTCCTTCCCATGGATCCATATGATGAAGATGTCATCAATGTAGCCTAAGTAGAGGAGGTGTACTAGAGGACAGGAGCCCATAGCAGTGCCACAGACTTTAAGATATAAATTGTTCCCAATTCAGAAATAGTTGTGGATGAGGACAAAGTCACATAGCTAAGTCACGAGGTGTGTTGTGGCATCATCGGAGATAGTGTTCCTGACACCTTGTAGTCCACCCTCATGTGGGATACTGGTATAAAGAGCTTCTTCAGCAACGATGGCCAGGATGCTGTTTTCAGGAAGGTTTCTTCAGGAAGTTATTGCTGTCTGGAAGGTAGCTAGAGTGCTGGTAGCATAAAGTCGGAGGAGAGAGTCAACATAGCCAGAAAGTCCTGCTGTAAAAGTTCTAATGCCTAAGACGATGGGACATCCAGGATTTTTAGGTTTATGGATCTTGGGTAGCAGATAGAATACTCCTTTTTTTGGAGCAGGGTGGGGGGATGGATATTTGTGTAGATTTTTTCCCTAGCTATAGCAGGGAGTTTCTTGAGCACATGGTGTACTTTCTTTTGGTATTCCTCAGTGCGATCGATTAATTTACTCTTGAATTAGTTATAATTTTTAGAGTCCATATGTGACTGGTTAGAACAAGGATAATGAACGTTATTATGCCTCTATTATTTTTAAACTCATCACTTAATTATGAAAAATAATAAGTGTAACTAATGGTTTCCACAGCTACAGTGTTTCTAGAGTTTTGGAAAAGGCGGAGAGCTGTGCTCACCTATGACTGGGATCTAATAGACTGGGAGGATGAAGAGGTAAGATCGCAAATAAGCAATCTAGTAATAATCTTTTTATCAACATGATACCAGTGTATGTAATAATGCTTTGTGCTCTGCTAGGACAATTGAATTTGCTATATAACACTGGTGCAATAGATCGGTAATGTGTCTTGCAAGTAGAGGTGCATCCAAATACTACTCACCTCTTGGCAGAATTTCTCTCTATCTCTTAACTCCTTTTGTTTGTGCAGGGTATGGGAATAAAATATTATGTGTGTCCATATTTAGCAAAGTGTGATGTGGTGAGGGGGGGAGAGAGAGAGAAAGGGGGGGAAGGGGAGGGGGAGGGGGAAGAGGAGCAGCCAGGAATATCTGTCTGGAGTAAGCAGGCCATACCTGTGGCCCTATCCCATTGTAGCTTAATGCTAAGTCATTCTGGGATTTGTAGTCAGGGACTGTGGGATCAAAGTATGCTGGAAACGTAGCCATGGATTAAAAAAAAAAAAAGCCTCCCTTTTCTCTGTTAAAGGGGAGCCCAGGGAAAAAGCAAGAAGTATCATGTGGCATCTGCCTAAAGAAAACACACCTTGCTCTTGGGTCCCTCCAGACAAAGAGCCCATCAGAGTGCTAGGGAAGACTGTGCTGTTCGGTATTAGAAAGCCAAATACAGGCGGGTCCTGATCCCTTTCCCTGCATACATTACTAGCCTTTAACTCCCATGATCCCTTTGCCCCACAAGTTCCTGATTCAGCCCAAAATCAGGCCAATCTGGATATGGGCAGGAGCCTAGATCTTGAACCTCTCTTAAAGGGCCAGTTTACCCTAATTTAGTCTGCCATGGCCACCAGCAAATATCAAACAGTTCTGTTCTGCACATGTCATGAAATGTGCTCTGTTAGTCACAAGTGAACCTTGCTGTAATGGAATTTAAGGCCACTCACCTCTAGGATAATAGTTGAAATTTGGTCTAGTTAATTGGGGCCCAACGTTGTTATCCCTTCATTCCTCTGGAGCCTCTTGAAGATGAGTTGATGATTTTAGTCTACCTCTTAATGAACATTTTCTGCACCACAAAATCACCGCCACAATGGTTTTCTTAACAATCACAGCAGAGAAACCAGTGATTGAATGACATGGCCACCCAAATGCTTTAACCCCTAAAGATGCTCCTAGTATCTTGGTTGGTCAGTGTAAGAAAACTTTTACTACTGTGATTTATACTGTTCCGGATCTCTGGGTGAATGGAATGATGGGTCTCTAAGGCTCCTGTAAGGGTAATTATTTGGGTATTGACTTTTAAAAATATGTGAAGCACTTTGAGACAAAGGGAGCTATGCAACTGCTAGTCATTATCATCGTAGAATGTTTGTATTGAACACAGAGGTGCCGAAATAGTTTGTATTGTCAGGGTGCTGAGAGCCAAACTCTACAACTTGTATATAATGGAAAGCACTGCAAGCCCAGGGAATGCTGCAGCATCCTCTCTCTCTCTCTCGCTCTCTCTCTTACACACACACACACACACACACACACACACACACACACACACACACACACAAATCCCGTCCTGCACCACTAGTTCCAGTACCTATGACTGCATGCCTTATGCTTTCCCAAATCTGTCATTGCAGGAAGAGCTGCGCCCTCAGTTTGAAGCAAAATACTCCCAGGTGGAACGAGTAAATCCCATCACAGGAAAACCTGAACCTTTTCAACCCTTCCCTGACAAACTTAGTCGACTAATGGTGTCTGTCTCAGGAATATTCTTCATGGTAAAGTCTTTGATGCTTTTGAAAGGCCATTCTAAATCTGATTCTTATATCACACCAATGAAAACCAGGAGTGCTCCCACTAAAGTTCATTGAGTTACAATGGTGTAACAGGTGTGAGATCGGATCATGCGCAATGCTTGATAATGTTTGGTGGGTTGGTGATAGGTTGGGTTTCTTGATTGTGTGGAGGGCGGGGGGTGCACTCTTCGAATTTTGCACAAATAGAATATAGTGGGCATATGTCTTCATATAATAACAGAAAAAAAATTTTAAACTGTTTAGTATTTTGTCTCTAATCTAAGACTGCTCTGCTCCCTAAAACAAACTGGACTCTCTCTTTTTTTTTTAAGCATTCAATCTATCGATCTTGATTTCAGCTGTTTATTTTAATAGGTATTGTTTTCTTCTAATTACACAAGCATTTATTTCACCACAGATTTCTTTGGTACTCACTGCAGTGTTTGCAGTTGTGGTCTATCGCCTGGTAGCTATGGAACAATTTGCATCCTTCAAGTGGTATTTTATCAAAAAGTACTGGCAGTTTGCAACATCTGGCACTGGAGTCTGTATCAATTTCATGATCATCATGTCACTTAACGTTGTAAGTTTTAAAACATTTTAAAAGAGGGATGGGGATTTAAAGAGATGGATTCTTTAAAAACTGTTTACTATGTAATTGTACCTCAGGTAACTTTGTCAATAGCTAGAGAGAAACAGAAGCCATTTATAAATTCTACACTTTTCTATGCTCTACTTTAAACAGCTGAACAGTTTTGTTACAAATAGCTGATTGTTACACTCTCTTGCCATCTTAAGTATGTATTTTATTAATCTATATAGAGAAACAGCTGCACTTTGTTTATTTGTATTTAAAATGTCCACAGATGTTGTTGCAGTTGCTTTTATTCGATAACACGCTGCTGTTTCACAGATTTTTGAGCTGCCTGTACAATTTCTCACTGCAGGTTGGACTTCACTTGTCCAGCACTCTCGGAACCCGAGCAGTCCCAGATGAGGGAATTTGCTGTACCAGGGAAGGTCCCCTGCCACCGGCCCCCCTCAGCCTGCCACCCTTTCCCACTGCCAGCTCCTTTGGTCCCACTGCCAGCTGGGCGACATGGCTGCCCCAGCCCCACTGCGGCATAGCAGCATGCAGCCCTGCTTCCATGGCACATGACCCCAGTCAGGCTGCTGAACTGCCACGGACCCAGATGGGCTTCCCCGCTGGGCTGCCGTGGCCCAGCCTTGCTGCTAGCCAGGCCGCCACAGCTCTATCCCCACTGCTGGGCTGGCACACAACGCCGCTCAGGCTGCTGCGGCACAACCCCAATGCTGGGCCAGCACACACAGGCTGCACCTGCCCCACTACCATTGCCCTGCTTACACCGCCAGTCTGCTGAGCACCTGGCCCACTACCATCAGCCTCACCTTTCACGGGGCTTTCAGCTGCTGGCCCTCCTGTCCCAGGGCTCTCTCGTTCAGCAACATTCGTGGTCCTGCTGGACTACGGAAGTTGCTGGACAAGATAATCCCGGTTTAAGGAGGTACAACCTGTACAAATATTTTCAGTGGCACAGAAAACCATTTGTACGTTAGCAAAATCTACTTCCATTCAATCCAGAATTGTGACACCAATGCCATATCCAATAGGGATGTTTGAAAAAAAAATCTATGAATTCAAGACAATAAGCAAAGGAAATGCATCTATTCAGTCTAAATGGAATAATGTTTTGTTCTTCCTGACTGAGGATTCTAGAATCTCTCCCAGATGTAAAATGGTTCCTAGTAATGAAATCAGCTGTGACACCAACATTTTAAAACTTTAGAGGCATTACAGATTATGGTTTTAGTTTAACTTTTCTCTACAAAAATACATGTTTAAAATGTCTCCTCTATTAGCAGCTTTTGTACTGGTATAAAATGTTCTCTATCATTGCTGATGTATTTATCTACTTTGATATTTTAAGTGTAAATAGGTAAAGATTAACAATTTTGTAGTATTATTACTACTTCTGTTATCTGCTAAGTAGATAGCATCTTCAAAACAGTCTTTGCTAACTTTTTGAGATCATTATTATGCCTTTTCTGGGTCATGAAAAGTGCATAACAAGTGCACAAGCAAAACAAAGCTATTGAAAACATGGACCCACTCTTGCAAACATTTGTGATTTTACAAAGTCAAGCTGAAGTTTGTTTTAGAAGAATAGGTGAGGATCATAATAGCACTATTAAATAGACAATTAAGGTAAATACTAAATAACAGTCATATCTCCGTGTAAAAATGAAGTTGAAGGAAAATCCTAGTATAACAAATCTGTGGTTTCTCTCTACTTTCAGACCAGTCACACCCTTTTATTCCTAACTCTACGGATGAAACCCATGGATGCTCATGTTCATACATTAATATCTTTGTGAATATGTATTTGCATGAGAAGTGTTCTGACAGCCATCTCAAAATCTGTGTAGATCTGAGCACATCCAATCAGAAAACAGATCAATACCATGCAATTTAAGTGATCAGTCACTCAGGGTAGATAACATAGCAAATGATGAATTGCAAACAATTTGAGCACTCCATAGACTTACATATATTTCCATAACTCAGTAGATAGATGAATTCAAGCTACAAACAAACATTTAATTCCTTTTGTGGATAATTAGCCAAGAAAAAAAGGGGCTAAAATAGATGAATATTTTTTCATTGCAAATAATTAAGATGTGTGCAGTTCCTTGCCCTCATCACAGTTATCTTGATATTGTAGGACAGAGAAAAACTTGTGTTTCAATCGAATACTTATTTATTTTATTTGATAGATACTTTAATATTTTCACAATATATAATTTTTGCTATAATTTATGCTGTTTCTTTTTCAGGTATATGAAAAAGTTGCCTATCTCCTAACAGATTTAGGTAGGTGCATCTTAAATGCTGGCATACACCTCCATAGTTGTATTGTGTAACTCTGTATTTTTATATCAAATAATCGAAAACATAGTTAACATGTGTAGTAACATGGGGTATGTCTAGACTTCATGGCTCCGTCGACGGAGCCATGTAGATGAGTTTACTAGACATAGGAAAGTGAAGCGACAATTTAAATAATCACGGCTTCATTTACATCAAAATGGCTGCTGCGCTGTGCTGATCAGCTGTTTGGCGGCACAGCGGGGCAGTCTGGACACTCCACGGTCAACAACGGAAGCACAAGGCATAACGGAGTGGTCAACAAAGGCTTCCATTGTCAATCACGGAGCGTCCAGACTGCCCCGCTGTGCTGCCAAACAGCTGATCGGCACTGCACAACGGCCATTTTGATGTAAATGAAGCAGCGATTATTTAAATCGCCGCTTCATTTTCCTATGTCTAGTAATCTCATCGACATGGCTCCGTCGACGGAGCCATGTAGTCTAGACATACTTATGTTGTCCTTCCCCAAACTATTCATTGCCTATCAACTACAGAGAAACCTATTACTTACATGTGTTAAGAAAAACAAAGGAGACTGAAAAGAAAATTGTTGGTCATTAGTCACTAGAGATGACCAAATCCCTGGATTCCCCTTTTCCACCATTCCCTGCCGGTACTCCTCCATATCAGACTTTTGAGAAGTTTGGATCACAGCTGAACTATCAAACTTTGTCCCAGTTCTTTGTCTTCATCCTGCACTCTGCCTAGTGCAGGGAAACAACTAATGTCCATATGAAATCCCATTGAAATCTGGGATTTATCTAAATAGCAGTAATTTATTATTTCTTCTAGCCTATTAGAATTCTTAACATTTTGTGCCCAAGTAGCAATTGTTTTTAGTTTTCAAATGTTATCACGTAAAGTTGGAAGCCTGAAACAATAGTGCTCTTTTTTAAACATGTCCTGCTGATGACATGGTTTAGGGAAAGGGCTGTGATTGTGTTTAGGAAGATTAGGATTGTGCTACAGCTATTCTCCTCAATTAAGGGGGGGGGGGAACCTTCCTTCCCTTTTCCAAACACACATTGTGACTAGAGCTGTGTGGATCTGGGATTTACATTTTGTGGGAAATTTCCAGATTTTGACATGTGTTTCATTTAGAATTGGGATACAACAAAGAATTTCAAAATTTCCCATGAATTTACATTTAAAAAACCTCACTTAGGACTAATTGAAATGTTCTGTTTAAATTTCAACATCTTAGGACTTTTTAAAAATACCATGTTTAAAACAAAGAAAAATGTTCCATCCAGAAAGTCTAACAGGAACATCAAAATTCTGTATAATTTTTCCCCCGCAGAATTTTTTTTTCTTGTTGTTTAGGCAAAATGTCATTTTTCACTGGAAAAATCTTCCAATCAAATTTGTGACCAACAGTAATTTTGACTCTTTAAAGAAATTAATAAGACCAGGGAGTCTACTTTTTAAATTTCTAGTCAGGTGCTGGGGGAATGTTTTATCCTTAACATTTCATTTGATGTGTTCTCTCCAATTTAGTATGATATAGTTGACTATGCTGTGATTTCAAAAAGTCTTTCAATGCAACAGCAGCTACAGGATTTATTTATACATATGCAATAATATTAAAGACATGGCAATTCCCTACAGAGAGTAGACTACAGAAAAGTTGTCGCTCAAGTGGCTGATGCCCTGCATTTACATGAAACTCTACTTTCATACCAACTGGCAAGTGACCAGGGCTTTGGGAGCACCCACAACATTTTGATATTCATTTGGGTCATCAAAGTTATTTTATATAAACTGGTGCCCAGTTATAGTCAGATTTTATCTAAATGTTTCTATCAAAGCACTTTGTTGAATACCACAGGGAAATGAGAGGCACAACAAAGATTTGATTCATATCTTAGATCTGTTTTTTTCTCTTATACATGAAAAGTCCTTTTTGACATCTGGTGTTTATAGAGCATCAGTGATTTCTTTCATAATATGGCTTCTGGTCCTGCAGAAGTAGGTCATGATGATGTACGTTTTGTTTTTCTATATAACAGACTTTCAAAAACTACTTATTATTGAGGATGGTATTCAGGTCAGTCACAGGACTACTGAAAGCAAGAACTAGCGATGACAGACCATTCAAATATGGATCCAACTACCCAAAAGACTGCAATTTAACTGAACAGAACTTCACAGAGTAATTCCTAAAAGCAAAAGGTCATTTATGTCTGCAGCTAAGACAACTAGGCCCATTCCATTACTGGCCTCTGCACTCATACAATAATAAACCTCCAAAGTCCAAATGACTCTGTCCTACCTGTAAAATCTATTGCCCCAGAAAAATTGTAGTTCTCATGCCAAGACTTAGAGTACTTCCATGGATCCAATCTCACTGGCCTTGAGGGGTGGGTGGGAGTATAAACCAGGATAAATGGACTTGCCTCCACCTCCCAAACACCCCCATAATAATTTAAGACTCAATATTAATAGCACCTCTTTTAGAGCAGAAAAAGGCCTTTTTGCCCTGGCAATGTGAGGTCTTGCATAAGGCCAGTGGTGATAGGCAGCAGGATTACCCAATGGCAGCCCTTCTAACAAATACGCCACACAACTGGATGATTGTTATCATAAACTCGGACTAAACAATACAGCTCTAGATTTTTAGAACTGATGCCATTTCTCAAGACAAACTCTGGTGTGCAGATGCAGATAAACAGCAAGGTCTGCCTATAGACAAACAGGAAAGTGTGCACTCGTTCATAACTCCAATTAAAATGAAATTAAAATAAAACTAATATTAACTAAAATTTAAAAAGTCAGTACTCCTATTTCCTTGAATGCCATGCCAGTTAAAAAAGCACATTTAAATTCACTTGACACATTTTCTGAGTTTGACTGTTCACCTGCAGTAGAATCACTTTTTATTGCCCTAGCATCCCTAGATACTTCCTGAACTCATTAAGATAGACAAATAAATAAAAAGGAAAGGAAGAAAAAAAACAGTAACTGAGTGTCAACAGGCTGGGATCATTCAATGAGAGGCAAACCACAGCTTTGTAATGTTTATTTATTCTGTCCCTAAGCAACCATATTAACCTTAGAAGCAACCATATTAGCCTATCTCATCCAGCTTAAGAAAAATGCACCCTATCTCGGTTAATTATCTCTTTTTCTTCAGTTAAACAACCCCCAGAATCTGAAAGGGTCTCTATTAAGGACCCCAAAAGAAAACTCAAAAAAACTTAAAGAAAAAATGCATTTTTTTCTCTGAAACAATGTGGCCACATCTTTTTTAAACACTCAAAAGTGTATTTGCTGATTTCAGGATGACTTAGACTTTCAGTCACTCAGGTGATTTTGAATCATTTATCCACATGCGGTGTTCCATTGTTCGGTTTTTTAAAGGAGTTTGAAATGTTAATGAAAAATATCTGAATTGCACATTTCAATAATAAACAACCAGGACTAATTAAGATAGAAGTCCTGCCCAAAAAAGCTTAAAATCTAACTAGATAAGTGACATGCAAAGAGTGGGAGTGAGGAATTAAATAAAATCTTTGAGGTTTTTGTGTGCAGATTTATATTTGTAATTAAATACATAAATTAAGGATCTATTAATTCCATCTGCTCCCATGCTATTGTCAATTGCCATCTTTGAGGCATCAAGGCAAAGATGGGTCTTGATGAGAGAGTATGTGTCCCTGTGGATACATTCAGGGAAGATTCACGGACACAAGGAGTAGCATGGAATAAGGCATGCAAATATTTGTGAAAAGCAGATAGGGAGAGGTTGCTTTCAGTCCTGATCACTTCACTGTTTGTCTACCATGCCATTGTGTATTGACTGGCTGATGCTATGCAGTATCTGCACTGTCTACTCACTGTCTACACTAGGAAATTATTTTGAAATAACTCCCAAAATAACAGTTTTGAAATAGTGTGTCCATAACATGGGTTAGCTTCGAAATTAGTCGGAGACAGGCTCTCTTACTGTGGATGTGCTACCTCAAATTAGAGCCCCAGGAAGAACTGGAAGTAATTACTTTGAATGACTCTGGGTACTAGTTATTTCAAAATAAGCATTATTCCTCATGGAAATCAGGAGTTATTATTTCAGAATAACAAGCCTGTTATTTCAAAACAATGGGCTTGGTAATGTGGATGCTCCGTTTGTTATTTCAAAATAAGGGGAGTTATTTCGAAATAACTCCCTATTGTAAACCAGGGCTCTGAGAACTATTACCGCTGAGAAGAATCAAAGGAATATTGTGGGTGTGGGTTTTACTGAACCAACTTCTGTTGGTGAGAGACACAAGTTTTGGGGCTACACGGAGCTTCTCTTTAGGTCTAGGAAATGTACTAAGAGAAGAATCAAAGTATCTCAACATACCTCAAAGGATTAAAAAGTCCAAGACTCCGTAAAGAGAAAGCTGTCAAAATGGAAACTGGAACTCTCACTGGTATTTCATAGATCAGGGACTCCTTTTTGATTTGTGCATAGAACCAAGCTGACCATAGCTGGAGTAGGAGTTGTGCGACCTTCTAATTACATACTTTACTGAGGAAAAAATAAACATTTACTTAAAGGGCTAAATTAATTAAAACCCTATCATTTGTTCTATAGGAAACTTGTTGACCCAGGAACTCTTTAAGATGCTAGCAACTTCATTTCATTTGTAAATGTGTAATGTGTACTATGTTACTCCTTTTAGAGCACCCTAGAACAGAATCTGAATGGGAAAACAGTTTTGCCTTGAAAATGTTCCTCTTCCAGTTTGTCAACTTAAACAGCTCTATCTTTTATATTGCTTTTTTCCTTGGCAGGTAAGTTATTTTTTATCTTGACTTCATTTCCTAAAAATAGAGGGAAACACATACCAAACCCTTAGTGTTAGATATTTCATTATGGTAATGTATTAAATTGCATTAAAGAAAATATTGTAACATGCTATTGTTCGAGATTTATTCATCAGCAGAGTTTGTGGAGCTGGGTAAAAAAATAAAGCCAAATACAAAGCAGATATCTGCAAATTTGCAGTTACAAAATGTGTGCCCTCATGTGCACCCATATCTGCAAAAATGAGCCATGGATATCTGCATTAACATCTGCAGGTGGGGATACCTGTGGATATAAAACAGATATATCTGTGGATTTTCAGGGCTCTACCTATAAGCAGCAAATGCTGTGTAGTGGTTTCCAGACAGGATTGGGAGCCAGGATTCCTGTATTCTATATCTATATCTGTTCCTGTTACTAACTCTAGAAAATGTAGACTTTAACGTTTCATTCTAATGGAGCGTGATTTACTTGAAGATGCAAAATGGCAGTGGGTGCTGGACATTTTGTAAGCTTGGGCAAACCTCTTGACCTTGATTCATTTTCACTATTTTTAAAATATGTTTGATAATATTTGCCAATCTTACAAAATTATTGGAAATGCTAATTCATTTATGTTTCTAACACATTTGAATTCTTTGACTAGAACTTCAAAATTTTATGATGATGGGTCAGTTAAAGATTGAAAAAGTAGGTAACATCTGGTTAAGAGTATTCTAGAAATACTCTGTTTAACTATAAACAACTGAACATACTGAAACAAGCTGCAGGGAATATTACAATCCATGCTAATTATATTGGAAACCTCTTTGGGTCATCTGTTTATGTCTTTTATCCTTTTCTGACTTGCTAAATCAGACCTAAAATGCATACTCCATAGCTGAGGCTCCAATATTAGAGCTAAGTCTTCATGAGTTGATCCCTGTGCCCATATGGATCTTCATAGACTGGATGGGTATGATGGTTTTCCATCCTGGAGTCACTGCAGAACTGAATATGAATGCAGGGGGTTGTTTCTACACAATATAAAGTTTGGGTCTACTTTATATGGATGTCTGTACCAGTTTGGATTCTGAAATAACTTAGGGTATGTCTACACTACAAAGTTAATTCGAACTAACAGACGTTAGTTCGAATTAACTTTGATAGGCGCTACACTAGCGCTCCGCTAGTTCGAACTTAATTCGAACTAGTGGAGCGCTTAGTTCGAACTAGGTAAACCTCATTCCATGAGGACTAAGCCTAGTTCGAACTTACTAGTTCGAATTAAGGGGTGTGTAGCCCCTTAATTCGAATTAGTGGGAGGCTAGCCCTCCCCAGCTTTCCCTGGTAGCCACTCTGACCAAAACCAGGGAAACTCGTATGCCCCCTTCCCAGCCCCGGATCCCTTAAAGGGGCACGGGCTGGCTACGGTGCCCGTGCCTGGTGCAAGCCTGCCAGCACGCAGCTAGCAGACCCTGCACCTGGCACGGCTCGAGCCAGCCACCCGATGCCCCCCAGCCCTCCCTCTCTTCCCGGGACCAGGCTGGCGGCTCCCAGGAGCATGCCCGGGACCGCAAGAGAAGGGCACCCGCCTGGTCTAGTGCGGACATCGTGGACCTCGTCCACGACCTCCGCACTAAGCACAGGAAAGTGGCCGTCTAGGGCAGGAGAGCTGCCAGCCTGGCCACCCAGGAGCAGGTGTGCATGAAAATCAAGGTGGTCCACTGAGTCGCCCGACCCTGAGCCCTGAGCTTACAATGGCCGTACTGGGTCAGACCAAAGGTCCATCTAGCCCAGTAGCCTGTCTGCCGACAGCGGCCAACCCTAAGGACCCTGGAGGGGATGGACTGAAGACAGTGACCAAGCCATTTTTCTCGTGCCATCCCTCTCTAGCCTTCCACAAACTTTGGGCAGGGACACCACACCTACCCCCTGGCTAATACCACTCCATGGACCCAACCTCCATCACTTTATCCCACTTCTCTTTAAACTCTGTTCTAGTTCTAGCCTTCACAGCCTCCTGCAGCAAGGAGTTCTACAGGTTGACTATTTGCTTTGTGAAGAACAACTTTCTGTTACTAGTTTGAAGCCTGCTACCCATTCCTTTCCTTTGGTGTCCTCTAGTCCTTCTATTATGGGAACTAATGAAGAACTTTTCTGTATGCACCCTCTCCACCCCACTCGTGCTTTTATAGACCTCTATCCTATCCCCCCTCAGTCTCCTCTTTTCTAAACTGAAAAGTCCCAGTCTCTTTAGCCTCTCTTCATATGGGACCTGTTCCAAACCCCTGATCATTTTAGTTGCCCTCCCCTCTCCCACCCTCTCTCTTCCCCTCTCCCACCTCCTTTTCCCAGTCTCCCCGAGTTTTGTTCAATAAAGAGAGATTCTGTTTTTGAGCCCACGTTTTCTTTATTTTGTACATCAGGAAGAGGGGCTAGGGAAGGGTAAGTGGAAGGAGGTGAGGGCGGAATGGGGTACGAGCCCCTGATGGGGAGGACTGGGCTGGCTCTGCGGGTTTCTGGGGGTGGAAGCTCTCCTGCAGCCTCCCAATTGTCCCCTCTCCCCAGATGGCAGCCTGAGGCAAGTGCAGCCGGGCTGATGGCCGAGTGCTGTGATGTGCCCAGTGTGGGTACTCCAGGCAATCCAAGCCAGGACTGCTTTGCAAGCGGGGCACCCCTGAGAACTGTCTGTCCGGGGTGGGGGTCGGGTCCCTTTAAGCACAGCCCTCGGCTAGCCTGAGACAGCAGCTCCACGCTCTAAGTCCTCATCTGATGCCCTGCCAGCACTGCTTCCGGCCATCCTTAACCTCGGTTCAGGGTCCACTCTGTGTGGACATGCTAGTTCCAATTAGCAAAATGCTAATTCGAACTAGTTTTTTTGTCTGGATGCGTTAGTTCGAATTAGCTAAGTTCGAATTAGCGCTGTAGTGTAGACATACCCTTATACACACCTTCCCCTCCAGAGTCAAGCTTCTTTTAGATCCCATACTTTAGCTCACAGCCTTCAGCCACTTATTTGAACTGTTTATAGTTAACAGGCTTGATCAATGGAGAAATTCAACAATTCTAGCAATATAAAATGTTACTGGAATTTCCATTAAGAAACTAAAATCTCTTTTCTTAGATTCGCAGGCCGTCCAGGAAAATACAACAAACTTTTTAATAGATGGAGACTGGAAGAGGTAAACAATTTATGTCTGCCCGTCTGTCTGTCTGTCTCTCTATATAAAATTCCTACAGGATGACCGAGTCATGTCAGCATGTCACTCATGTCACCCGTGCCCAGCTTCAGGCCATAATTTCCACACACCCCCTCCCTGGAGCTCAGATGCTCTGGGCCCCACCAGCCTTGCACAGGCTACAGAGGCAGCTGTAGCCGGTCTCCCCTCCCCAGCAGCAGGCCCGGGGCTGTCCATGGGTCAACAAAGCAGACCTGGGGCTCAGCCTTCCCTGGCCGCCAGGGGCAAAGCCGGGGCTAGTGCACTGCAGCCTCAGCTGTCCCCACAGCTGGGGCAGGGCAGGGTTAGACCGGGGGGCGGGGAGGAGAGCCGGGGCAGGGGGACGAAAGGGGCTAGGGGTAGAGCCAGGGCTAGTACAGACTGTGCTGGAGGAAAAGAACCAGGGCTAGTGCAGCCTGGTCCTGGCCCACACTAGTGGCCAGGGGGAGAGCCAAGGTTTCCTACCCCCTGAGAGAGGGGGTTTGGCAAGTGTAGCAACAAGGGGGCACAGCCCCCTAGTTCTTTTGTAAAATCTCTACATGCAAAAAGGAAACGCTGGTGTGTGTCTAAGTCCTGGGTCATATTTATTTTTTCATTAAAGTTGTGGTGAGAAAGGTCAGATCTTTTTTTATTTCCATAGCAGAGGATTGGGAACTAAAAAGTGGGACTTCTCTTCTGAGTTCTCAGCTTTGTTGTGCAACCTTGGACTGGAAACTCCCCTCTCCGTAAAAAGGAGGCAGAAATCTACCTTATCTCATTGGCCTGTTAAGAGGTTTAAATCATTAATATTTGTGAGGACCGTGGAGATTCTTAGATAGAAGACACAGTGGGAGTGCAGCTCATTATTGTTGATGGGCTTTTATATCTGAGAGTATTTCTTTAAAAATTGAAGTCAAAGTTTCCAGACTTATGCACATAAAGATGCTAAATTATGCTACCTCCCCTGATTTCAGTGAGAGCTGAGCTTACTCAGCAGCTCTGAAAACTAGAATAATAGAATCCTAGGGCTGGAAGAGACCTCAGCAGGTCATCAAGTCCATTCCCCTGCCCAAAGCAGGACCAACCCCAACTAAATCATCCCAGCCAGGGCTTTGTCAAGTCGAGACTTAAAAATCTCTAGGGATGGAGATTCCACCCCCTCCCTAGGTAACCCATCCCAGTGCTTCACCACCCTCCTAGAGAAATAGTTTTTCCTAATATCCAACCTAGACCTCCCCCACTGTAACTTGAGACCATTGCCCCTAGATCTAGGGATCTTCTATTCAAGTTCCTAGATATTTATTTAGAAGCCTAACTTCCAGTGCCCAGGTCTGAAAAAGTTGGCATCAGTTATTAAATACTATTGATAACTTATTACCTAATTAAAACAAACTTATGTCCAAGTGTCTAAGTTACAACTGTCACCCTTTATGACAAATTAAACCACTCTTAAGTAAACCAAAAGAAAATTATGCACCATAGCCATTTTTCTTAGAAACATCTTTAAACTATAGAGGTAAAAGTCTGCCTTCATTGAACTCCTGTTCATGTCAGGGGACCCAGCATTTCACCTCAGGAATGTAAACATTTCATTTAGGCTGTGCATATAAAAACTAGGGGAATGCAGTTTAAAATATAAAAGTGTTTTAAAAATATACATTAATACATAACTTTTTTCCTTTTCCTTCAGTGTCATCCTAGTGGCTGTTTGATAGATCTCTGCTTGCAAATGGGAGTTATCATGGTTTTAAAACAAATGTGGAATAACTTTATGGAACTGGGTTATCCGTAAGTTCACTCATTGAGAACATTATTTTATTTAAAAAAATATGATCAATCTCTTTGCAGAAGTAGGAGACAAAGAAAAAGTTCAAATGTATATGAGAGAAGATTATGGCTTTTAATTGTGAATCTTAACTAGGTATGCAAAAGTTGTTCCTTAGCATATAGTTGCAAGGGGTAGCATATGTTCACACACATGGGAAATACAGGACACTGAATCATTTGCTTTAAATCTTTTGAACTTCATACAAGCCCCATCCACTGGTTTACTGACATGTGGAAGTGAGTACCAAAGTTTGGATCCATATGTGGATTTCGACATATCTCAAGATTAGATGCTGAGATCTGAAGATTTGATACAGCTCGTTATAGAAACACACAGAGAATTTGGATCTAGATCGGTGCTTTACTAGTGATCAGGAAGATTAATCAGTGTTCCCTATAAGCTGAGCACTGGGACAGCCACCCAGGAGAGATTCAAATGTCACCCAGCTGATTGACAGAACGCCCATAGCAGTATCAAAATACAGGACTATGTAGCACTTTAAAGACTAACAAGATGGTTTATTAGGTGATGAGCTTTCATGGGCCAGACTCACTTCCTCAGATCAAATAGTGGAAGAAAATAGTCACAACCATATATACCAAAGTGTGTGTGTGTGTGTATATATATATATATATATATATATATATATATATATATATATATATATATATATATATATAAAATAAAGCCAAATACAAAGCAGATATCTGCATATATACTTTGGTATATATGGTTGTAACTATTTTCTTCCACTATTTGATCTGAGGAAGTGGGTCTGGCCCACGAAAGCTCATCACCTAATAAACCATCTTGTTAGTCTTTAAAGTGCTACATAGTCCTGTATTTTGTTTCAGCTACACCAGACTAACACGGCTAGATTTCTATCACTATTCTACATAGCAGTATGTGTTTCTAGTGGTGGTGCACATTCGCACATTCCTCAGTGCACATAAAATGTATTCTGCAAATGGATGGAAAAATTAGAGGGAACATTAGGATACAAGTTCTGATTCAAACCCCAAATTTGCAACACAAGCTTTACTCTCATCTCTGTTGCAGCATGTCCATTTTCAAAGCAATTTACACATGCACATGGACTGTAGTACACTGTGAAAGTTATACACAGCTTATTTTGTATTTCTGGAACCGCTTACTCAAGAAGCTGCTAATTTGCACCACAGAGTCCTGTTGTGGCAAACGCATTTTCAAACCCTGTGCACCTAGAACATTTGATTATTAAAATTAGTTCCCTATTTTGGGAAGGAGCATGGTTCCTGAGGAACCCTTTGACCAGATGATAGTAACTTGCATTGTTAATTCTACCCATAATGTGACACAACAATTTTATGGCAGTGTGATAGCTCCACTAATGTTAAGGCAGAACCTGCATTTCCACTTTAACAGGAGTGCAAAAAGATCTGCAAAAATCTTTCTTTTGGACTAATTACTGTTTCAAAATATTTATAGTAGATTGAGCACTGCTTGATTTTTCTCTTGTGGTTTGTGAGGAGTGTATATTGTTTGAGTTTCCTATGACTTTTATATAGAGCCATGTATCCTGGCACCACATTGATCAAGGCTGAACTTACACCAGTTCTTAGCATTAGGTTCTCTTTTATGGGGTTTCCTGATCATAACCTCTTTGATCCGTAGCTCTTAAACCAGAAGCTTTCCTTTCAAAACAATACTTCCAGAAGGATCCCCTGAATAACGCAGGCTGAGAACCGCTAATGTTCCCAACCTACCTTCTCAGAAATCTGCCTAGAGCAGAACTCAAAGGCTATGTCTACACTACAGAGATTTTCCGAAAAAATGGCCAGTTTTCTGAAAAAACTTCACTTACGTCCACACTGCAATCGCTTTCTTTTGAAAAAAATTGAAAGAACAGAGGGGCTTTGTCTACACTGCAGGGTTTTTGCACAAGCAGCTTTTGCGGAAGAGATCTTCTGCAAAAACATCTTGCACAAACGTGTGTCCATCCCTCAAAAGTTCATCACAAAAGCAACGTGCTTTAGCGCAAGAGAGCATCCATACTGCATGGACACACTTGCATAAGAAAGTTCTGATGGCCATTCGTAGAATGGCCATCAGAGCACCTGTGCTCTTTCTGATAGGCTCTTTTTGCACAAGAAACCGCTGTTGAGCGTCCACACTTGAAGAACTCTTGCGCAAAAAGGAGTTATTCCTTGTAGATGGAGGTTTACTTACACCACAAAAAAGCCCTTTTTTCTGCCATTTTACTGTAACTTTTCTTGCGCAAAAACGCGCTTGAAGTATGGACGCTCCATGGGTTTGCGCAAAAATGGTTGTTTTTGTACAAAAATCCTGTATTGTAGCCATAGTCAGGGGTTTTTCCAACACTGGTAAACCTCTTTCTATGAGGAAGAAGCCTTATTCTGAAAGAGCTCTTTCAGAAAAAAGTGTGTGTGGACGGGGAAGAGAGACTTCTTTCGAAAGAAGAGGAAAGAGAAAAAAGCACAGGTGCCCTGGTGGCCACTTCGCCCATAGTAATCACAGCTGAAATGCGAGAAAGAGTCCATTCAGTGTAGATACTATCTGTTGAAATTGCAGATCGCTTTTTCGATGCGCTTTGTCAGTGTGGACGCTCTCTTTTGGAAGAAGTTTTTTCAGAAGGTCTCTTCCAGAAAAGCTTCTTCTGAAAGAAGCCTGCAGTCTAGATGTAGCCAAACTCATGCTTATGTTCAGTTCCGAACTTTACCCTGACAACTTTTTTTTAATATGTTGCTTTCTTCAAAGAGGCAGTGGCTGCCGAACACACAGTTCAGTACCATTCAGGTGATAACTGTTTGGAGCAGATAAGAGCCATAGTTTGAGCCTCAAATGTGCACAAAAAATATGTTCTAACCATAAAATGTTTGTCATGTGATTAGAGAGGAGCCAGCTGTACCGCAACCCAAACCCCATCCAGAGCTTGGTGAGCACGGGCACCCCAGTCTTTTTGGGAAGGCAATGCCTCTCTTTGCCTTTATTACCCACTTCTCAGAGGTAACTTTAAAAGCACACATAAGATAGCACAAAAGTGCAGTTGAGGAAACATAATAATGTGCTGCTCCCCTCTCCTATAGGATGGATGCTGTAAGTAAAGAAAATGAAATTTAAATGATTTAGTCAGCCTAAAATAACTATTTCAGAAGGATTTTCCTTGTTTCCTTCCCCATCAGATGCGGTGAGCTTGTTGTTCCCAGGTAAAACCATCCAATGTTGTTCAGCCATAAAGCTTTAAGGAATACTTGGGCCTTTTGAATTGTTTCATGCTGTTAACATTAATTATCTTTCATACTCTATATTAAACAGCCTGTGCAGCTTCTAGTGCAGTGGTCACCAACCAGTAGATCAGGATCTACTGGTAGATATTGGAACCTTTGACAGGTGATCCTGATAGGTTTGTCTGGGGAGCTATCAAATGCCGGCACTTCATTTGCCCCTCTCAGCACTACTGTGCTGTTCCTCCTTTGTACATTGGAGGAGCCCCTCACCCCTGGGAGCCTCTTTCTTGCTGTGCAGGGCATAGGAAGAAGAGGAAGGGGAACACTGATGTCAAGGTTCCCCTCCCTCCACCCTGTGCCCCATCTCCACAGAGCAGAGGGGGCAGGGATGGAAAGAGTTTGCTGGCCGCTTTTGGGAGTGGTGTAGAGCCAGGATAGGGGTGAGCCTGCCTTAGCCCCCTGCACCACCACCCAGAAGCCACCTGTGGTAAGAAGTGCCCAGTTGGAGCCTGCATTCTAAACCCCAACCCCAGTCCTGAATCCCTCATGCACCTCTGCCCCCACCCTGATAAAAGTGAGCAAGGATGCAGGAGGGGGGGATGGAGTGAGCAGAGGCGGGGTCTTGGGGAAGGGGCGGGAAGGAGGCATGGCAAGAGTATTTGGGTTTGAGGTAGATCCTGGAATGCACTTAAATTCAAAAAGTGATCTCGTGCTTAAAAAGCCGGAGACCACTGTTCTAAAGAGAACAGCTAGGCCAAAATTTTGAACATCTTTAAGACACTGGCAGAATATACTACATTTCTTTTGACACATCAAATTGCATTCCAGAGTTCCAGTGTTGAAACCCTGTCTAAAAAGCTATGTTCACTGTGTGCCAGCAGCCTGATAAAAATATTTGGGGCACTATTCAGTTGCTGCTAAACCTGAAGCACTGAACAGAGCAAAGGTACAGAGGGTATTGGAATTCTTGTCTTCCCAGTTCAGCAGTATCTTAACTTCTTTATCTCACAAATATTTGAGAACAAGTTTCCTCAGTTCAATATTTTCCCTTTCATGTGCACTAGGCATTGCTGGGCATTCATACAAGGCCTTTGTTTATCCTTGGGACCTTTTCAGCAGCAAAAGATAGGAGAAGCCAAAGGATAAACTGGATTTAGAAATGAATAACAGCAGATTGACACAGCTATCAGAAAACACTTTCCAGCACAATCTCTTTTCAGTGAAGTGTGAATGTTGCCTCCCTAAAGTGTGTATTCACGTGACTTCCAAATGAGCATACAGTTGCAGTCTCTGATTTCCCACTGCCCAAGCTGAAATAATACTTAGCACTTGCATAACCCTTTTCATTCAAAAAGCTTTCTACAACCTTTAGCTGATTATTAGTAACTGCTCCCCCATGAAATAACCATTGAACAGCATCATAAGGGCAGGTTACAATCCTTCTTGGAAACATCCTCACTAAAAGAAAAAAACAATATTTTTTTAACAAGTATTCTTTAAAGAAAAAAAGAATGTTTAAAAAAAACTTTAGGTTTGTGCACCAACAACTTCACCCCAGCCTAAGTGCCTAATATTCCATTGAAGTTGAAAGTAAATCTTTAAAATGACGCTTAAGTTGTATGTAAGGTCAGGCTCTCTACTCTAGCTTGAATGTCATTCTCTAAGAATATTGAGAAACGCTCTTGGAAAGTATGCCCACAGCTTGGAACAGTTCAAAATAGCCCTACATTGATATCAGAGAATTCTGTAAATTCTTGAACAAGCATCGGTGATTATACAAGCTCCGTGATCTGTCTAATGTAGGTTACTACAGAACTGGTGGTCACGACGCAAGATCAAGAAAGGAGGCCAGTTATTGGAGCATAAAATTTCACTACCTCAATGGGAAAAAGATTGGAATCTGCAACCCATGAACCTCCACGGCTTAATGGATGAGTACTTAGAAATGGGTGAGTAAATGCAGAGAAATATGCAGTTTTCTTATGGGAATCAGCAGCAGTTCCAAAGTTTTTCCTTTTTTAAACTACACTTATTTCCACTTTCTAACCTTGCAATCTGTTGTTAGTTTTGCAGTTTGGCTTTACCACCATCTTTGTCGCTGCCTTCCCACTGGCACCTCTCCTGGCATTGCTTAACAATATTATAGAAATAAGACTCGATGCTTACAAGTTTGTTACCCAGTGGAGGAGACCTATGCCTGCAAGAGCAACAGATATAGGTAAGAGAGCATAATGATGACACGCAATCTCTACACTACCTGTATGAGCACTACAGGTTTTTCCAAGAAAACTTGAGGAATGTCCACACTGCAATTGCATTCAAAAGAGCAGAGGGGTTTTTGTGGTATTGTTAATCCTCATTCTATGAGGACGAGCTCTTTCGCAAAAAGGCGTGTGTGGATGGCGAAGGGAAAGTTTTTTCAGAAGAAGAGGGAAGGGGGAAAAGCACAGGTGCCCTTGTGGCCATTCTGTGCATAGTAATCACTGCTTACATGCGAGATAGCATCCAGGCAGTCTGGACACTATCATGTCGCTTTTTCAATGCGCTTTTGCAGTGTGGACTCTCTCTTTCGAAAGAAGTTTTTTCTGAGGATCTCTTCTAAAAAAAGCTTTTTGTGCAATAAGCCTGTAGTTTAGATATAGCCTGAGTTATAAAAAAAGGGCCAATAGCCCCTTACATAAGTGTGGCTGTGCATAGGAGACAGTATATGTACCCCCATACTATTAAGCAACATTCACAATAAAAATTTGCTTCCCTTCTGATTTCCATTATAACAATTCTTTGTTTCCTCATCTTCACTCTCTTGAAAAGACTATCCTTTTGGGATTTATATACTTACAAAGTAATCATTTTAAATGGTATCCCAGATTTGGGCATTTGGGATTCACAGATTGGCTCTAAAACTAGAAGGCACCTGTTGCGTGAATCTAGTTCAGACACACAATAATAGTACAATTCTTGGAAAGTTTAACATAACTCCAGTCTGGATCTGAACATAGCTTTTCTGGCACAATCACTGTGTTTCTCAGAAAACCAGAAAAATTGCCTAAAATGAATGTTCTCATTCTTTTGATTGATTCTTCTTTCTTCTAGGTATCTGGTATGGAATCCTTGAAGGAATTGGAGTCCTGGCTGTCATAACTAATGCATTTGTTATTGCAATTACTTCTGACTATATCCCCCGTTTTGTCTATGCATACAAATATGGCCCGTGTACAGATGAAGGATACAGACAGGAAAAGTAATTCAGACATTTTCTACATATTCTCTCTCTCTCTTTCTTTAACTATCTTGCTGCAGAAGTGCATTCCCCCCATTGTTTGCCTTCATACTGTATAATGGATGACTAGTATTTTGTCTTTTATAGTTACATAAACCTGACTGTTACATAGTTTTTCCACAGAGATGTCTACTTAAATATGATCATGATTTTTCTTTTCCAACCCCCTTCACCAAAGTGAAATATAGTGACTGGCTTAAACATGAACAGAGGAGATGAATGGGATAATTGAGACATGCACATAGGCTCATGCACAATTTAAGTACGTAGCAACAAAAATTGATATCTGTAGTGTGTTAGCTCTTTGACCATGCCACATTTAGGCTGAGTCTATACTGCAAACCTCTTTCGCAAGAGGAAATGCAAATAGAGTGCTCTCATTTGCATTTCTTCTTCTGATCCCTTTTGCACAAAAACCTCTTGTGCAAAAGTGAGCCAAGGAGGAAATGCAAATGAGAGTGCGACATATGCGAATGAAAATGGTCCAACTCATATTCAATGGTCCACAATAGTCCGCAGATCGTTTTCAGCAATACTCACTATTTTGTAGTTGTCCAATTGATTTTTCCTTCCTAATTGTAGTACTTTGTGTTTCTTCATTTACGTTCATCTTGTAGATTTCAGAACAATTCTTCAGTTTTTCAAGGTCCTTTTGGATTCTAATCTTGTTTTCAATTACTTGCGACTTCCCAAATTGGCATCATATGTGAATTTTATAAGCCTACTTTCCACTCTGCTATTAAAGTCCTTAATGAAATCATTGAATAGTACTAGATTCAGGATTTATTCCTTTGGAGAGCCCATTAGATACACTCTATCACTTCAACATAGGACTGTGGTTCATCTGTTCCAGTATCTTGTCTTGAGATGGGCCAATCTCAGACACTTCAAAGGAAGGCAATAAGACCCTGTATTGGACAACTGTGGAATAACTTACCCTAAGCAGTTAGTGGCTGGCACATGCCCTGAAGCAGGATGTTTTCATAACCCTGACAAATATTTATTCTGCCTAATGTAATTGTGGTTGTTCTTTTTATTCACACAAACATCTAATTTGTTTCATCTTGACCTTGCAGCAATGAGTACTGCAGGTTAATGAGTAAAGTGTTTATGAATGCCACAAATTAATTACATATCTGTATTCAATGGTGAAGCAGTGTTTTCAGCTTTAACTCCTGACATGATTTTTGGCTTGTTTGGCTGCTCACCACAGTGGGTCATGTAGAGAGAGCCAGTCAAAAATAAGCCCAGGGCAATGAGTGGTTGCAATTCACAACATCATAGAAATTTCCTGTAGTCATTTATTACTGTACTAGCTGGAGTTACCTGGTGTTGCTCGGGAAAGTTGATGTAACTGAGGTGAGGAGCCTGAGGAGAGGGAGGGGGAAGGGAGTTGCATGCCTGCTGCCGCTGCCTGAGCCCGCCCTTTGCTTCCTTGGTCCTCCGCTGTCCTTAGTGAATGACTGTCCCCGCTGCTTCCCCCAGGAAGCCACTTCTCCCCACACTGCCAAACTCCATGCAGCCCCAGGAAGAGGCATCGGTCTCTCATCTCTTCCCTCCCGCAGTCCCTTAAAGCCTTCTCCTGGATGAAAGGTTATCCCATGTGAAGTTTGGGTGTGGTAGCTCTTATAGTGTCCAAGTTATTAGCATACAAACATTCTCCTTTATATATTAGATTTTGAAAATAATGACGTTGAAATTGTCAGGATCCATTATTTTCTCTGTTCTTATAGTGAGAGGAGCTGCACAAGTCAATCTGAGAATTCAGTTCACAGCAGTGATATTTTTTTCTACTGGAATTTATTCTTTAACATTCAGGTTTTAACCTTTGGGAAGGGTTGTTTGGTTCCATCCATCACACATGACAAAAAATAGAAGGGGTGACACTTGGAATGAAAAAGTTGTTTTTTTCACTGATCAGAGTTCACTGTGCTAGTTCACCATTAAAGGGTGCATTAAAAAGGAATGATTAGCTACTAAGTTGTTTATCTTTGTTCCATTTTCATTGCTGGTACCTCACAATTTCTAAAATGCCAGCTGGACACTTGGTTTATAGTTCTTTTGCTTGAAAACTGCACATTCAATAGGTGGTATGTTAATACCAACTTTATAAATAGATTTCATTATTTTATTATGTTTTATAGTTTTGTTTGTGATTTTAAAGATATCACTGATACAACATCAGGGCTGTATCTAGACTGGCAAGTTTTTCCAGAAAATCAGCCGCTTTTCTGGAAAAACTTGCCAGCTGTCTACACTGGCCGCTTGAATTTCCGGAAAAGCACTGACGATCTCATGTAAGATCATCAGTGATTTTCCGGAAATACTATGCTGCTCCAGTTCAGGCAAAAGTCTTTTTCCGAAAGACTTTTGTGCAAAAGGGCCAGTGTAGACAGCACAGTACTGTTTTCCGCAAAAAAGCCCCGATCACAAAAATGGCGACCAAGGCTTTTTTGCAGAAAAGCGCGTCTAGATTGGCCACGGACACTTTTCCGCAAAAAGTGCTTTTGAGGAAAAGCAACCTGCCAATCTAGACGTGCTTTTCCGAAAATGCTTTTAACGGAAAAGTTTTCGGAAAAATCATGCCAGTGTAGACGTAGCCCAGAAGTACATACCCCTTTGTTCCAGGTGAGAAGACTTAGGCGATGTCTAGACTGCAGGCTTCTTTCAGAAGAGACCTTCTGAAAAAACTTCTTCCGAAAAAGAGCGTCCACATTGCCAAAGCACATCAAAAAACTTATCTGCTTTTTCGAAAGATAGCATCCATACTGACTGGATGCTATCTCGCTTTTAAACTGTGATTACTATGAACGGAGTGGCGACCAGGGCACCTGTGCTTTTTCCTCTTTCTCTTCTTCTGAAAGAACTCCCTCTTCTTCCTTCCACACACGCCTTTTTCTGAAAGAGCTCTTTTGGAAAAAGGCTTCTTCCTCGTAGAAAGAGGATTACCAATGACGGAAACCCCCCTCTGTTCTTTCAATTTTCTTTCCAAAGAACGCGATTGCAGTGTGCGCATAATTGAAGTTTTTTCGGAAAAACGGGTGTTTTTCCGAAAAAAACCTCTGTAGCGTAGACATATCCCTATTGTTTTAACTTTGTACCATTCTTTATAGTTTCCTCTTACCTGGTTTCTAATGCATGGTCAAAATGTCCTGCCTCCTTGTCAGTGTCCTCTTTTGCTTTTTTCATCATTGATGGGCGGGGAGGGAGTGAAGTTCAGGTGATGATGAATAGGCTACATTCTGGCCTCACTAGATTTGATAGATAAGCCTCGTAAATTATTTTTGCATTGTATGATACTGTTGATGCTGGTCCATTTGAGGAGGTGACCGCTTGTGAGAAAAGACACTGCTTTCATATTCCTCCCTTCAGAATGCCATTTAATAGGCACTTAATTTTGTTCTTTAAAGCTACAAACCCATCCAATGCACGATGAATTCAGTGGGAATCTTAACCTGGTCCAGTGGCAACTGGACCCTGCTTCACAATGGCAAGCTCCTCATGAAAATTATGCTTTTTAAATTGCCACTTTTCATAGGCATTAGAATGTTCTGTGAGGATGACCACAAACAGGCTGATTTTTTTGTACATATGTTGTAGTGTCTTACTAGGAAAATGATTTTGGAGCTCAGATTAAAGGTCGCTATTTTTTCTTGTTCCTCTTCATCTTTTCTTACATTTGCCTTGCCCTTGAGGCATCATTTCTCAGCCAGACTGATTTAAGTAGGAAGGATAGATTTTCTGAGGAAGAAGAGAGAGCTCGTTAAATTTCTTCAGGGACACCGGGAGCCTTTAATCTTTAGGGGCATCAGTCAGGATTTGTATGTAGGTTCCTTTCACTAATGATCAAAAATTGTTGCCAATAGAAGGCTTTTTGACATGTGTGAAAATCAGTTTGATGCTCTCCATTTTGTTCAGAGTGGTGTGGCAGGGTCAGACCCATTCCTGGGTCCCTGACCCCTGCTCTGGCCACAACCCTATAGTCTCCCTTGCACTTTCTAATGTTTTGGGCTTGTGTCCCTTGGTCAAATGGGCACTGGGATAGATACTCTGGTCAGCCAGTCCTCCTCAGTCACCAGCTGGGCTGCTTGTGGAAGGGAACCCAAACACTCCCTGTTTGAGCCCTCATCTTCCGCATCTGTTCTCTTTCCTTATCAGCTCTCTCTTCCCTCTGCCTCCTCCCAAACTCCTCTTCCACTTCCTTCTTGCCCTCCCCCCAGGGAAGGCTTTTAAAGAGGTCTGTGGCAGTCTGAAGTTAGCTCAGCTGACCCTTAATTAATTTCTATCAGCTCTGTCTCAGCTCCTGATTAACCAGGGCTGCTGCTGTTTTTTTCAGAGCTGCCCCTCTCTCCTTCTAATCAAGCCCTCTCACCTGCCCTGTCATGGTGGGTAAGAGACCAGGTCATAAAAGTCACCATCACGTTAACACTATTTGCCTTTATTGCTGACTGATTCTGCAAGGGCACTGAGCTGCATTTACTCTCTTTATGTGAAGTTATTCCTTGTTCAACAATTTTGCCAGGACACTGCAGAGAACCTTGCTTTGTGAATGACAGTGATGGGTAGCAGGTTTAAAACTAATAAATGAAAGTTCTTCTTCACACAGCGCGTAGTCAACCTGTGGAACTCCTTGCCAGAGGAGGCTGTGAAGGCTAGGACAATGACAGAGTTTAAAGAGAAGCTAGATAATTTCATGGAGGTTAGGTCCTTAAAAGCCTATTAGCCAGGGGATAGAAATGGTGTCCCTGGCCTCTGTTTGTCAGAGACTGGAGAAGGATGGCAGGAGACAAATCGCTTGATCATTGTCTTCGATCCACCCCCTCTGCGGCACCTGGTGCTGGCCACTGTTGGCAGACAGGCTACTGGGCTAGATGGACCTTTGGTCTGACCCAGTACAGCCATTCTTGTGTTCTTATGTGCCTAATGGTTGGGACAATAATGAAAGTCGGCATCCAACTCTTTTTGGAAGCACAAAATTCATTTGAAAAAATTAGCATGAGGATTTATGCCTGAAACATCCATTGACTTTATGGGACTCTTTCAGCTAAAAACCTCGCCACTACAAATAAAAGCTGATTTGAAAGGCATACCAAAATGCATGAGAGAACCATTTTGCATGCACAGTCTATGATAAATAGTTGCTGTTTGCAGAAAATATTTTTATTGTGTCTTTTCCTTTCAGATGTTTACAGGGATATGTCAACAGTAGTTTATCAGTATTTGATTTGAATGAGCTTGGTATGGGATATTCTGGATACTGCAGGTATGTGTTACAAGCACAATTTGTTTATCTCTATATATAGTAAAACCTATGCTATCCGGCATTTAACTAGCTGGAAAACTTTAGAAACCAGCAAATTTCCAAATTGGGAAAAAACTTGTTAAAAGCAAAAAGCCAAAAAAAAAAAAAAAAGGAAACTGGTGCTTTCAGCCAGGCCGTTCCTCAGGCGCTACCCCCACCCCTGCCAGACATGTGTGCAGCACATACCTGGAGGAGGGGTGAACTGGCACTCAGGCTGCCTGACGCCAGGCTGCATCCCACCTACTCCACCCTCATGTCTCGTGGCCACCCAGCCCACCCCTGTGCCTCCTGGCCTCCTCCCACAGCTCCCAGCAGCCCGGCACACCCATGGCTAGTGGCCGCCCTGGCACTTCCCTCCCACTCCGCAGGCCAGCCCCCTCACAGCTTCTCCCTCCTCCCCCCCGGCAGGCTGCCCCTGCCATCTCTGCCCCCCTCACCAGGCCACAACCTGCCCACCCCCATAGCTCGTGGTCCCCCCCAGCAGGCCACAATCTGGCCCCCGCACCACGCCCGTCCCCCTCCTGTAGGCCCCGCCCGCGCCTGCCACCCCCCTCCCCATCAAATACCCGGAATTTTTAGAAAACCAGCATGACCTAATACCCGGGCGTGCCGGCTAACACAGGTTTTACTGTAAAATGTTCCTTGTTCTTTAAAAGTACAGGTTGAAACTCTGTAGTCTAGCCCAATCAAGTCCGGTGACATCCATGGTCCGGCATGATTTTAGCCACATGTCTACTTATCATGGGTGTCGCCAAGTTACCTGCAGTCCCATAAAGTTCACAACCACCAATCCTGGCTGTCAATATTCTGTGCTGTTATTTAGCCCTAATTTACTCCCATCTTCCAAGAGCCCATAAGCAGTGGCAGTATTGGTAATGCTGCTAGGCAACATTGACCTCCTGAGGTTCAGCAAATCCAGCCCAGGATTTGCTGTCAGTGGGAGTTGTGCAGACAGCATGAGTACAGTGTATGCGGCAGAGAGCCACAATGCAGGCTGAAGTGAACTTTTCCCTTCCATTTAAAAAAAAGCTATGAAAAGCATTTGCAACAAAATTTGTACAAATGAAACTCATACAGTTTCAGCTTTACTAGAACTTGACACTTAGGCTACATCTAGACTGCAAGCCTCTTTCGAAAGAGCGTCTAGACTGTAACCAGTACTTTCGAAAAAGCAAGCCGCTTTTTCAAAAGAGAGCATCCAGGCAGTCTGGATGCTCTCTTTCGAAAAAGCAAGTTTGCATTACATAACACCTTTTTTCGAAAGAGCACTTTCCTCGTTATTCCTCGTGAAATGAGAAGTACCGCCGTCGAAAGAAAAGCCACATTATTTCGATTTAATTTCGAAAGAACGCGGCTGTAGTCTAGACACAGCCTTAGTTGAGGCTGGTAAAGACATTCCAGAAGTGAATTGAAGGAACGTAGGCCTAGTTAGGAAGAGATTCACTCGAGCTTAAAACTCCAATCAATCTGAAGGATTCTGCTGTATCAAAGTGAAAGACAATGCTTGTCTGACTCCTTTTAAATAAAAGCACTAGGTAAAGCCAGCCCTATTCAGTACTCACATGCTCTGTGAATCATTTTCAGATTTTTTTATTGAATTGCTCCAGCAGTATGTTCATAGTTACCATACGTCCTTAAGCATTTTATATTTAGAATGAATAATTTTCATTCCTTTATTCCTCATTCTCTGGTCATATTCTAAACCCACATAGCATTCTGGTGACTCTTCATTCCAGCAACTGCATAATAATGTGTTGATAAGAGCATGTGCAGGGGTTCAGGAGTGTTCTTACCAAAGGACGTTTTTCTTTGTATTACAGATATCGAGACTATAGAGCACCACCCTGGAGTTCGGCTCCTTATGAGTTCACCTTGCAATTCTGGCATGTCTTAGCGGCACGTCTGGCTTTCATTATAGTGTTTGAGGTTAGTCCCAGATTAGGAGAGAAATGCTGCTACTACTGCTGTTCTAACTTTGTAAAGGCCTAAGTGAGATATCCTTCTATCGTCCCATAAACAAAGTACTGGTTAGTATTATAAACTATGTGATTACACCTAATGCTGTATGGAGACAACGAGGAGCTAGATGTACTAGAAAATGCCAGTGCTGGTCAGTTGCCTCCTTCTGGGAAACCGAGTTGAGAAAGTTTGCACAAATTTTACAGCTTGTTTCTAGAGCCTCATTTCCTCTGTCTAAACTCATCTGGCATTTGGATGTCAGTCAAATCTACACGAAGCTAGAGGAAAAGGAGGAATGAGTCTTAAATGTGCATTAAGCTCTGTTATTTATAACTTAGGTTTGTTTTTAGGAAGTTGTTACTTATACTTTGTTCCTGTTATATTGTACGTTGCTTATATGAGAGGCTGCTTTAAGGTCTTGCATTACATTTGTTTATTTATATGAAGATTCAACTCCCAGTCCCACTTTTGCCATTGACTTCTGTGGTATCAGAATTTGGCCCTAACCCCAACACTTCAGCATCTTTAAACAAACTGTTTCTGTTCTCATTTTTCAGCACCTGGTTTTTGGAATAAAGTCTTTCATTGCTTACCTGATCCCAGACATGCCCAAAGACCTGTGTGACAGAATGAGAAGAGAGAAGTACCTAGTCCAGGAAATGATGTATGAGGCTGAACTAGAGCATTTGCAGAGAGAGCGGAAAAAGAATGGGAAACAGTATCACCATGAATGGCCTTAGTTGATACCATATCGCAGCAAAAATAGTCCAAATGAAAATTGACTAATGCAGATCTCACATGATGAGAGATCTGGCAATGAGGATCAGTGTGTATATTTGCTGCTGTTGGGAAATATATTAGCAGGCTTTGCTGGGTCCTGGAAAATACATGCTTCCAATGGAGAAAATGAATAGCCATACCTGTCACTGACCTGTCCTGGTCAATACCAGGATTTGCTACTAGTTCTTAGAAACTACAAGGAGAGGTTAAGGACTTGGACACACCCGTAAAGCAAATTGCAATGAAATGTCAAGCTATTCATCATGTCATCGACAGCATAATGAAAATAAATGCATTGCCTGTAAAACTTTCATATTAAGGGCATGACTCAAAAAACAAGTTAATTGTATCTGCTACTTCTACAGTTTTTGATTGCTCAATTAAAGTTGTAATGCCTATGGGGGGAAAAGCCCAAGTATGATTAATTGTTGCCTGTGTGACCAATAATTGATGTTAATGATCCTTCAAGTTTATTATTTGCCAGGTTTGTTCTAGTCTCTTGGTGAGATTGTGGGTGAGGTCCTGATCTAAAAAGGGGACACAAGGCTATTCAATATATACTATGCAGTTCAAGGTTTGTATATCACATTACATTTGTATAGATAAAGGCAAAAAAAATTAAATTCAAAGAAAAATTGAAAGAATACATCAATGCATTGCCCGTGTTAGCTATATTTTAAAAAGTGGCTACGTGGATTGTCTTGCCCTTTTTTATATGCAAAAAGGCCATTTCCGCATAATCCCAGACTAAAATAATATTTATTTCCATGCTAAATATAGCATGCAGATGAATAACTGTTTCACCTACCTAGACGGTGATTCTATGACTTCATAAAACATTGACTTGAAATGTTCTATTGCAGTGCAAATAATTTAATTGTGTGTGTGTGTGTATATATATATATATATATGTATATATATATATATATATATATATATATATATATATATAGTTAAACTTTATGCAAGCTGCTGCCATTTATGCAGATATATATCAAAAATACAGTATAACATCACGAATTGCTTGTTCATGGAAAGAAAAGCAGTGCACTGTATACTAGTGCTCTGTTTATTCCAGTAACATGCATTCCTTATCTTGGGCTAAATAAATCAAAGCATGGAAAAATATATGTATATTACTATTAGAATTAGATTTTTTCTGCTTTTCCGCCTTCTTGGAATAATATTTTTTCAAAATCAGCAGAAAAAGGAAATGTTCTCACAGAGAATTGAACTTCAGTTTTTGCTTCCATACAGAAGACTGCAGTGTCAGTTCTGGTTATAGTTATAAATTGTCTTTATTTTTAATACTTCATAATATGGGAGAAAGGAAGTACTAAACTAAAACAAGTATACAAGATTCACTTGTGGAAAAGGGGAAAACTAAATTAGTCCCGCTTCTCATTTCTACAGTTTTTAAAAATGGTTTTTATTTGATTTCTATCAGATTAAAAGAAAAAAAATCAAAGACAATTTACTTCAGTTTTAAGATGCATGTGAGGATGCAACAAAGCACAGTAGCAAATATAAATTCTATCATCAACCTTATCGATAAAGCTGCAGTGAAATACCCCTTGACTCCAGACAATTAGAGGAATTGAAGTTTTCCTTCTCAGAATACCTTATTTAGGTAAAACGCATAACTCCAATGTTTATTTGCACAGATCTAAAATTCATCTTATTTTATTATTTCATTACTAATGAAAGAGGTATATTTTTCATGTGAGCATTATTTTAGTGTACCTATAGAATCATAGAATACTAGGACTGGAAGGGACCTCGAGAGGTCATCGAGTCCAATCCCCTGCCCTTATGGCAGGACCAAATACTGTCTAGACCATCCCTGATAGACATCTAGCCTACTCTTAAATATCTCCACAGATGGAGATTCCATAACCTCCCTGGGCAATTTTTTCCAGTGTTTGACTACCCTGACAGTCAGGAACTTTTTCCTAATGTCCAACCTAAACCTCCCTTGCTGCAGTTTAAGCCCATTGCTTCTTGTACTATCCCCAGAGGCCAAGATGAACAAGTTTTCTCCCTCCTCCTTATGACACCCTTTTAGATATCTGAAAAATATCTATGGTCCTGATCCAAAGTACATTTAAGTAAATTGAAAGACTTCTGCTATCTTCATTGGGCCTTGTGTCTGGCCCTTACTACTGAGTTCTTTATTAATGAGAAATTCCAGCTGTTCATGACCAGACAAAGAAACTGCCTAGGTTTCCACAATTTGGAGCCAATGAAAGTTTAATCACAGTTTAATAATTTAAAATTTCTCTCTAGAATTCAGACTCTCCCATGCTTCTATTCAAGAGGGAAAGTTTCCATTCTGCTCTGTTTACACTGAATTCTCTGTGTCACATGATTCTTAATAAGAAGCTCTTAATGTGCTGGAAAGGTTTAAGGTACTAACTCCAGCTTTATAGCATCCTACTTTAGTTTTATCCATTAACTAGCACAGAGTCATAAATGATATGTCTTTTTTATGTTTTATCTAAATAAAAATGCCTTGGCTGGATCAAGGCAGAAGTTCTGGTATACATTTAGCCCAAAATAGGGAAAATAATAAATATGGCTACATATAAATATATAGCTGAAAGAATTCCAATTGGCCATTAAAATAAATAAATACAGAAAGAAAATGTTTTTAATCAAGTGTAGTCTTGGATTTGGAGATGTACAGAAACCTTCTAAAATGACTTTCAGGGTTGAAATATGAAAGTACATTAGAAAGGAATATATATTTTTGACATTGTTCAGTTAATTAAATATGCTGGAGAAGCACAAGAGTTTCTGGAGAAATATGTTGTGGTTTTGTTCATTTATTTCTATTGTGTATCAATAATGTCTATAGGCGTTGCCGCTATATAGGAATTTCTTTTAGCTGTGAAACTTTCTGCTAGATTTCAGTTAGTTTGGTGTTTGCATAAATGCAAATTATCTTAAAAAGTCTAAGGCACACTTTGTCCTCAGGAATTCTGTATTAGATGAATGCTGATTAACTATATTTTCGTATTCTAGATATTTGTCTTTCCAAACAAATACTGGTATAAATGACTTGTGCATGCAAGCTGCATTTGTAAAGTCTCCAGAACTTCAACACGTAGCATCTGTTAAAAAAAATGCTTTAGATCATTGCCAATCTAGTCTATAACAACAATGTTCTATGCATGTACCTCAAGAGAGACTGCATGAGCAGGCACAGTACAGCTTTTAAATGCTATAGGTCCTAGTTACTAGTACAAAATGTCTTAACTATTACTATCTGAACTCATTGTCTTTGACACAGTCAGAAAGGAATCTTCATTAAAAAATTCCATCAATTTAGTATTCATATTTTTCATCAGCTTAAATTTTAAATTTGTGCCTAACTTGTGAGATCAGAAATCTAGTGGCTGAGAAAAGATAAACAATTATCCAATCAGAGCTTGGTTAAAAAAATCCTTTTGCATCAGCCTCACTAGTATTTACGTTCTCCACTGGATCAATACATAGATTAACACCTCAATATTCATACTTGGGTGGTGACTGGAATTTCTAAAATCTAAGTTTGGATTCTTAGTACAATAGTTCTGTGTTAATGTACACTAGCGAACTTTTTAGTGTGTGCCAGCAGAGTGTTTATGGGCCAATCAGTGTGCAGCATGGCATGCTTTAGAATTCACATCCCTCTAGTAGGTGTTGGTTTGTCCATTTGCATTTTATAATATTTATATTTATCTACTGGAGTTATGTCTACACTGCAGTCCTCTTTCGAGAGAAGAAAGCAAATGCAGCCGAGCTAAATTGCAAATGAAGCATGAATTTACAAATCTCATGCTTCATTTGCATAATGGCGTCCGGGCACTTTTTCAAAATACCATATTTTTTAAAAAAACGCTGTCTATATGGACTTATTTCGAGGAAAAAAAAACCTTCTTTTGAAATAACCCTTACTCCTTAAAAAATTAGGTTTAAGGATTATTTTGAAAGAAGGGATTTTTCTTGAAATAACCCTGTCTAGACAGCGGGCGGGGGTTCGAAATAGGGTATTTCGAAAAAGGGCCGGGATGCCATTATGCAAATGAAGCACGAGATTTGTAAATTCGTGCTTCATTTGTAATTTCTCACGGCTGCATTTGCATTCCTCTCTCGAAAGAGGACTGCCGTGTAGACATACCCTGAGTCAGACCAAAGGTCTGTCTAGCCCAGTATCTTGCCCTCGACAGTGGCCAAGTGCCCCAGAGGGAATGAACAAAACAGGCAATCATCTAGTGATCCCTCCCTAGTCATCCATTCCCAGCCTCTGACAAACAGAGGCTAGAGACACCATTCCTACCCATCCTAGCTAATAGCCATTGATGGACCTAACCCCCATTAATTTATCTAGCTTTTTTTGAGTCTTGTAAAAGTCCTTGATCCTAATACTGACTCAGAGTGTTTGTGGGGTGACAGAAACCATTGTCATTTACCTGAGATTGCTTGTGCTTTTTTAAGGAGTTAGTTCATCTGCTGGATTATGCCATGACACGGTTGATTCCACATCAGTTAAACAGGTATAATTTGAAATCCCCCCTTATTTTAAAAAACATATAGCTACTATGATATAGATAACTGCATTTTAGCACAAATTCTCACTAAAAGAAGTGGGCAACAGCTTTGTAAAGAAAATCCATTTTACTTAAGTAGCAACGTATGGAAAGAAAAAAGTTATAGAAAGATAAAACTAAATACAATTTCATATGAGAAGAGAGGTATAAAGATGGAAATAGCTGAGAAGTGCAAAGTAGTTTAGGGGTAAGTTCACCTAACATTCCCATTACCAATCTTCTATCCAACAGGAAGCGGGTTTTTTTTTTACTGTTTGTAATAATCATAAAAGATTGAGGATGATCATTCAGGACAAATATATGGCAACGGAACATGAAACCATCTCATGTTTTTACATAATATTGCAGGTGAAACTAAACCTCAGAGCCAGTTTAGTGTGTATGCAGACTGTTATTAAGCCTGCCAAGGCATTCTCATGGGTGGATTATTTTGTAACACAGGTGAAGGATGACATTTTCTAGAGCTCTTACATCTCTTATGAACCTAAGTCCCATTTTAAGTCACGTATGCAGTTAACCTTACCTCTTTATCTCCTCCCATACTGTACCCAGATTGGTTAAAATATATATATATGTTTTACAAAGGGAGAGTGTGATATTCTAACACTGAAAAATCTACTGATGAGCAGATGCAGAATGGTCCTGATCCAACGTCTATTAAAAGCAATGTAAAGACTCCTATTGATGCCACTTGGCTTTGGCTCAGGCCCTATATTGCTTGTAATCAAGAATAAGAGGGTTGCAGTTAAAATGCTTCAATAGCTTTCATGCTTCCTTTCCATTCTGGCCAAATTCTGTGCTTCATTCAAAGGTAACTGGATGTATGATGGGATGGGAGATGAGACAAAGACTTATATTTTTGGGTCACAATTAGATCCTAGCCAGATAGATCAACTGATACCTTCTCAGTGACCCACGTGGCCTGACCCCTGTTTCCAATAATCAGTTGTCTACATCACAAACACTCTACCAACACTGACTCTTGTTTGCATTCTTAGTAGCATGACTAAAGTTAATGAATGTGCACAGATACTGAGCCACTTCTTCAAGGTTAGAATGCACTTTGAGAGAATAGTGTGGGAAAGCACGCACTACCGGTGTATTGACAGCTAGGCCTTTGTTTGCTAGAATTGTACTCCAGTACCTTTAAAAATCCCACAGACATTCTCAAATTATTGTAATCTTGAGATCCTGTGTTCTTCTGTATTGTATAATAGTCTCAGGGTGTGTCTACACTGCAGGGCTTAACTTAAAATAAGCTACACAAATTAAGCTATGTCAACTGCGTATCTTATTTCGAAATAAGGAGAATCTACACAGCACTTATTTCGAAATAGAGCACTCTTCCTCCAACTTCCCTTATTCCTTGTACAATGAGGGTTACAGGAGTTGGAGTAAGAAGTCCTCCAGCTTGACAATATTTTGACACTATTTCAAAATAACTGCCTGTTGTGTAGACACGAACTAAGTTATTTCAGAATAACGCTAGTTATTTTGAAATAGTGTTGCAATGTAGATGTACCCTCAGAATGTTAGTTGTGTTAGTCTGTAACTTTAAAAACAACGTGTAGTCCTGTGGCACCTTAGAGACTAACAAAATTATATAGTATCTTGGGCTTTTGTGGGCAAAACCCATGATACTATATATATTTTTGTGTCTCTAAGGTGCCACAGGACTACTTGTTATATTATATAATGTTAGCATATATAACTTATTTAATTGAGATCATTTTGAAACCAACAGCATTGGGTTTGTTATTGATACTTTGCCCTTTTCTTTACACTGTGATGTTATTTGTTACCACCTTGTATTAGCATGGCTTAATATCACCATGACAGCATTTTGATAGTCCAACTAGGAAGTGCACAGAAATTACTTTGCAATTCCCTATGATAGAGGTATATTTTTAATGCAGCATGGTGATTTAGCCATGAAATGTTAATTAATCCTATAACTGAATGTCTGTATACTACATTAAAAATGTACTCTTTAATGTTTCCTTTTTGCACTGAATTTTTGCTATAACCATTGTTTTGTAATATATTCTACCAGGAATTTGCCATTAAGATTCTAATAATTGAGAAATTAACATTCTAAAACTGACAAGATATTAATCACTGGGACCGTTGTAATTGCTCTTCCCACTTCACCCTATCCCCTGCCCCCAAATTAAAAAAAAAATTATACACTCTGGTCATCTTTTGATTTTGTTTTCCATTTTGATTACTCAAAATCTTGTATTTGTACAGTCTGCCAAACTCTTTATTCTAATTTCTATATAGGTTAGTATCACTAACATTTCAATTGTTTGAAAAGAATTGTGTGTAAAAATGTTACTAAATAGCATAGTTAAATCATTTTTACTCTAATAATAGTCCTGGCTGACTTGCAATATCATGATCGTAGGAGATTTCTAAATATATTTGTGTATATATTTGAAAATTATGTAATATTTAAATACAACTTGGTTTCTAAGTCAAGAATTAGAAAAAAAAACTTCCTCTATTTTTTCTATTTACAAGTCCAAACTTTGTAAGTAATATTTAAAATGAGATTGCAATACCTGCCAGAAAATGTTTGAGAAGAATTGACTTTCAAATACTACATGCTAAAAGTTTCTGTGGTCTGTTAATTGTTGTATTTCTTTTGTGTTTTATGACCCTATGAATAGCCTGAAATTAAAGAATTCCAACAAGAAAAAATACTTTTATGTCATACAATGGAGAAGGATTTTTCTTTCCTGGAAAGTAATTGATCTGTTTAACTATTGTTAGACACTTTTGGCATAAGTTTGTTCTTGAGAGGCTGTTTACTTTATCAAGGTTTACATGTACAAATTCAACTACTTATTGTATCATACACATTTGAATATTGCATTTTTCAGTAATAAACTTGGATATCTTTAAAACAGACTTGAAACTTCTTTATCCTAAATATTGAAAGTTTTAGCAACATACACATGCTTTACACTAGTGTGTGTATGGCAGACTGCGTCCTTCCCAATTCAGGAGTCACTGCCTATCCCCACACATATATACACCATTTTAATGAGAGCCAACACATTGTTATAAATTTATTTTTTATAAATCTTTGAATTGGAAATGGTATCTTAATTTTGGTTGGTGACTTGCTTGAATGCAGTATCCGATCACTGGGCAGATGAGCCTTTTAGGAATTCAATGAAAGATAATCGCAAGAATGTCTAAGAGCTATTGAATTTTTGTTTAAAATGATTAACCATGAAAACCAGGTAAAAATTAAACTTTAATAGGAAAAAGTGCTGATAGGACAGAGTCATAACTTTCTGCACTTCCCCTCCTCCAATCCACCATATGATTGCAAGATTCTCCTCTTTACTAATCCCATAGGATCAAATTTCGGACACAACAAAGTCTGTATCAAAACATCTATTGAATTGAACAGGTTAATGTGTTTACTCAGATGCATGTTTAGGAAAAAAAACTTAAATATCCCATTGACTCTTAAACTATACGGTAAGATTGGATCATCATGATCATCTAGTCCAGGGGTGAGCAAAAAGCGGCCCCCATGATCCTCGGGGCCACCAATGTCTTTTGTCCAGGCAGGACCTTGGGGCAGGATCCCTGCCTACCACGAGCTCCATGTTGCTCAAAGTGGCTGGCTGCTGAGGCCAGACTATGCACGTGCCCTATGGGGGAGGCGTTCTACACATTGCCCCCGCTCTGAGCACAATCCTTACAGCTCCCATTGACCAGAAGCTGGCCAACAGGAGCTGCCTGGACCAATAGGCGCTACATAAGCAGCTTCAGGAGCCTCCTTCTCCCCCAATGGCATGCTGTACAGAGACACCCCTTCCACTCCCAAACTTCCTGCCACAGGTCACCAGCCAAGTCCACTGCACCCCCTCCTGTACCACTGCCCCTGGTCACAACACTCGCCCAAACACAGCAACCCTATGACACCCCTCCCCCAGGTCAAAATCCTCTCCTGCACCCATAACTTCTCCCAAATGCCACACTCCTTCTTATACCACAGTGTCCTCCTGGACCCCGAACCTCTATCCTTTACCACAGGACACAACCCCCACCTTCACCTAATTTCCCTCCCAGATCCCACACCTGGACCTCAATCCCCTACTCCAAGCTTCTTTCTGTACCCAACCTCCATACCAGATGCTGCACGCACTTCATAGAAAAGTGCAGCCCTTGACCACTTACCAAAATCTTGGCATGCCCCCCCCCCCCGGCCATAAAAAATTATTGCCCATCCCTGTTCTAGTCTGACTTCCTGCCCATTAGTGGCCACAGAAACTCATGCGCACAGACAGCCCTAACATTTGGCTGAGTTATTGGAGTCTTCCAATCATGATTTAAAGACTTCAGGGCTACGGCTAGATTGCATCCCTGTTTCGCAAAAGGGATGCAAATTAGACATATCGCAATTGCTAATGAAGCGGGGATTTAAATCTCCCCTGCTTCATAAGCATAAAAATGGCTGCCGCTTTTTTCGGCACGGAGCTTTGCCAGAAAAAAGCGCCAGGCTAGACGCGGATCTTTCGGAAAATAAAGCCTTTTCTGAAAGATCACTTATCCCTTATTTTAAGAGGGAAAAATTGCAATATTTTAGGCTGTGGTTCACAAGTTATACTGCAATGGAAGGGCAGCTCTAAAACCTGAGGGACCAACTGGAAATTTCTAAAGTCCAGCCAAAGGGAAACACATTCAAAAGTTCCTCTGAATCCAGTGCTCAGCTTTCGTCCAGCAGCTAAGTAATGGCACATGTAGTTTGGATTGATAGACGGGGATTTGTAAAGGTAAGGGGCACATGCAAGTGCTAGTTTATTCAGGGTTTGCCACATATACTTTATGTTAGCACATTACTGGCTTGGGAGGTTACTTTTTGGGCCAGTTGTGCAAAATTGGCCACAGATGCTGAAGAGTCAACCTTGTATCTGATGGATGGCAACCTGAAGTTACAATTGAAAAGAGGCTATGTTTCTTTTAGAAGATTGGTCTTGGGTTGCAGTTTAACAAAGAAACCCCCAAATGCATTTGGGGGAAGGGAGTGGCTATGTAAGTAAGCAGCAGAATCCCAGATGGGGGAGAAAATGGCAAATAATTTTAGAATAATGAAGCTGTGTGATCAAATTAAGACGCAAGGGGCAAAGAGACAATGGAAGTGGAAAAGAAACATGGGACCAGATTTTTCAAAAGAATTCAGCACCCAGCAACTCTTATTTGGCCACCTTAGTAAGTGGCAGACAGTTCCCAAAAGCTCAGCTCCCAATCAGGTATTTAAGTAGTGTGGCCAGATTTTCAAAAGGGCTCAGTTACAAGGAACTAAGCTCTTTGAAAATCTAGTACGCACTCTTCTTTGTCCAGTCAGAGATCTTCAGTAGTCAGAAAGAGGGCACTATAGACAATTATAGTGGTCAGAACCATATTTCATTAGCTCTGAGAGTGACTGAACCATCAAGAGAGGGACTGGTGCATCCTGGCCAAAGGTTTTCAAGCATCTCTTTCTCTGACATTTCCTTGTATTTTTCTCAACTCCAGGGTTGACCAGGTGGAAGTCTGAATCAATTTGGAATGATCAATTGCTCAGAGCTTGCCAGAGATGAGAAGGTAATTCTACCCAACCTTGAACTGAATATTAATTATATTGAAATGGTACCTCTTTGGAATTTTAATTCTATAATACCAGCTGCCTGGAAATGTGATGGCAAGATTTGCAAATGCACTAGCTATTGTCTAGGCTTCACACCTTATCTAAATCCATATATGAGATTCAACTTAGATCTTGCTAAATCTTGGACCATATGACAAAATATCCATATAGGTAGGCACAAACAGCAATGTTGATCTGAAACAGAACCAAAAGCTGGGATAGGTAATTAAAACAAAGTACCTGAGCAGTTTTCCTAATGTCCAACCTCAACTTCCCTTGCTGCAAGTGAAGCCTGTTACTTCTTGTCCTAGCATCAAAGGGCAAGGAGAAATTTTTTTCTCCTTCCTCCTCAAGACACCCATTTAGATACTTGAAAACTGCTATCATGTCCCCTCTCAGTCTTCTCCTTTCCAAACTAAACAAGCCCAATTCCTTCAGTGTTACCTCATAAGTCATGTTCTCTTATGATCCACCACGACCCCTAGATCCCATTCTGCAGTACTCCTTCCTAGACAATCACTTCCCTTTCTGTATCTGTTCAGACATACCACTGTGAACACTGGGTGCTATTTCCCTAGAAATCAATTTCTTTGATATCGTATCATCCCACTGGCATTCTTATGTTTGGGCTGCCAGCTGATCTGAAGCTGATGTGGGCTCCAGTAATGGTCACCTGTGTGGATGAGGCAATTCAGGCACAGCTGAGCTCAGGCACTGAGAATATATTGATATATGACTGGGTGTCTGAGCAACTAACTGAGATGGACATTTCTCAGGGCATCAAGCAGAACTGAGAAAAGATCAAGGGCCATTACAACAAGGCCCAGAACAATAATAAGGTGTGGATCAGACTGATAAGACATAATCATTTTATAATGAACAGGACCAAATCCTCAGAACTTATCCTTCCAGCTGGACCAACGTATAGGTGCCAATTCCCTCAGTGCTTTAGGACTGGGAAGCACCCACAGGGAAAATTAGTGAGTATAGCGCACCTACCAATGCCAAGCTCCCCTTCCCCACATCATCCCCCGTACCTCTTATAAGCCAGCTGCCCTGTGCATAATAATTCCTCATTCTTCATCCCAGTTCTTCCAGAGCGCTGTGAACAGCTGATTTGCCACATTCAAGCTCCGGGAGAAGTAGGGAGGGGCAGGGATGAGGCACGCATAGGGAAGGAGGTGGAGCAGGAGTAGAGGGGGAGGAAGACAGGGGGCGGGGCCTGGATCAGAGTGGAGGTGAAGTACCCCCTGAAAAAATGAGAAGTCATTACCTATAAACCAAGGTGCTTGTGGCCAGCATGGAGTCAGCTTGCAGTGCAGTGATGAGGGATGAGGATGGTTCTACTCATGTGGAAGCAGGACTCAGACCAGAAGATGCCTCAAATGGTGCAAAACGCTCAGATTAGAGAGACAGTAGTAGGGCAGTGGCTGAGCCCATTTTGCAAAGGAGTGGGGTCCTCTCTACCCAATAACCAACTGTGTATTGTTACATGTGTCATTTTAGTTTCCTCTAAACTGGGTGGCAGCGCAGCTCTGCAGCTGCTTAATCAGCCCTGCCCAGCCAGGGGCTCAGGGCTCCACCCACAAAGCTGCCTGACTGGGTGGGGCTGATTAAGCAGCTCCGAGGCTGTGCTGCTGCTCAGCTTAGAGGAAACCTTGGTGTCAATGGATACTGCTGCCATTGGAGTTTAGAAAAGGAATGTATTAAGGGCAGAAATGTCTTTCATTGTTCTGTTGGTTGAGTGAACCCTCATATTTCCCTCAGTCTCGCTCACCATCGACCAATCAGCTGCAGAGTTCCATACAAAGTGCCAATGACCCAGAAAGGGTTAAGGGAAAGGGGCCTGACTATACATAAAATGGTTGTGATTGGTTACAACTTGATAAAATACAATTTATATATAAAAGTTCATTTTTAAAATTGTTCTTGCAACAATCAAACGTCCCAACTAGCTTGGTACTCACTGCCAACGGGTGTTCTGGTAGAAGACGGTCTTCTGGGGAGATTAAAATGTGAAAGAGAAGGTATCTTTCCAGCCAGGAAAGATGTTCTGTGCCCAACTGCATAAGGAGGAGTATGTGGGAAAGCACACAGATGGTTGTGGGGGGAAATAACATCTATACAGAGGTCACTTCATCCATCACTGAGGTGAACAGCAGCCCTACATCCAAGCTTAGAACAAGAAGGAAGGAATGTCTCTGAACGGCTGGATTTTCCAAAATAAACTGTGGATAGTTAGACTATAAATGCCCAGATAGGAATTTGGCCATAGCACCAATATTAATGTTGATCTTTTGATAAACACACAATAGAAATGTTCATAATAAGTCTGTTTTACATCACTTCTGATATAACAGCATTTCTAATTTCACAGTGTTTTTAAAGAATGGATGCCCTTTTTAAAATATGTATTTCACAATTAAAATTGAATTTGGCTTTTACCTCTCTCTGCCATGACAACCATATGTTGCCCTGATTGTCTTAGTAAAATACAACTGACAGGCTAGACACAGTCCTTGTTTTCTAAAGCTGGAGCAATGCAGTTTGATTCCCAGGAGAAGTTACGTTTTTTTCACCTCACAGTTTCTAGAAGTAAGATTCTGCATCTATGCTCATATTGGTGTAGGATTTTTCATAATGATTATAACCAGGTAAACGACTTTGGGTTTCTTTGTTGATTCCATTCTGAAAAGGCTCATCTGTTCCTGTCTTCTTTGTACCATCTTCACCCAGATTGTTTTCAGAGCTTTCCTGAGAAATAGGAACAAAATACAGTAGTCTGAAAAATGTAGGTTTTGCCATATTTCAAACATGAATAAAACTAACCTTAGCAAATCATATTTGGATTTATACATGTTCGTCCTGTAGGAAGAGTTTGAAGTGTGAGTCTGCTCTGTCAGGTGACTCTACCCAACACAGATATGCTCCTTGTGTGTGTTCAGAGTCAGAGCCACTGACTTCAGAGACACTTACAAAGGCTTTAATCTCCCTCTCCCTTTTAATCCTGCTAAGCAAACACAATTATAAGAGAATGACCTAGTTTCTGGCTGGAATTTTCAGATGTCTTTATGGGCATTAAATGCCTAGATCTCATTGGATTTCAGTGAGATTTGGTCTCCTTAAACTTCCTGAGGAGTATTACCAAAAGTACCAAAAGGGACTTTTTGTTTGTCTCCTCAGTTACTTCATTCAGATTACAGAGCCAATACATTGCACCCGAGAAAACCCACTGACAACAAAGGACTCTGAGGGTATAATCTGAGAATAATCCATTTTGCCTAATTCTCACACGTACACCCCCTGCTCCAGAATCCAAATTCAGTTCTGATTGCATTGATAAAATTGAAGACCACACAAGCATTACTGCAGTTTCCCAGGACATGTTAATTTCAGTTCTGAAATGTTGCATTATCTAGTATGCACATTCTACATACATCTGGGTAAAAGGAGGAAGGGTAAAATTTTCAGAAGTGCTCATTTTCAAAAAGGACTTGGACAATTATGCCTACATTTTCAAAGGTATTTAGAGACCAAAAGATAGAGTGGCATCCAGTGGGATTTTCAAAATGTTTAGGTGCCTAATTCCCTTTGAAATCAATGGGAGTTAAGCACCTCATATTTCTAAAAATCTGTCCCCAGGCTCATAGATGCTTTTGAAAATCCCACTAGAGGCCTAATGAAAGTCAATGGAACTTAGTCTCCCACATGCGTGAGCCCCATGTGAAAACTGAATTTAAGTTCTTAAATCATTTACTTTGAAAATATTGCCCTAATCCTAATCCTTAGATGTTTTAAGATGTTTTAGGAAGACTGGTGCCTATCTGTTTTCTTTTGTATTTGTGTTTCTTTAAAATATTAAATAGTGCCTTGTTTGACTTCCCTTCTTAACCTTTTGGTTATAATATCTGATACACTGTCTGTTGATGTTTAAGGGGATTAAAGAGCATTGATTTCACATGATGGGGCTGCTTCTCTATATTCTGTGATCCTTCTGTACCTGGTAAATAGAGATATATTGTAACATGGTTGGTGACTAAATAATTAGAAGAATAAGGCTGACTTTTTTTTCAGTGCTGGTCTGATATCCATGTAACTGTATACAGACTTTTCCATTGTATTCAGGAGGAATGTTGAATTGGATCGGTTTATCAAATACTCTGTACTGCACGCACAGCCTAATATTGTGGTGTGCTATTCTGTTATGAAATAAACTCACAGGAATTGCTGGGCTGTCATGCTGCACTCCACACCAGCATAATGTTTTGTATTTTTTAGACCAAAAACAAAACAAGTTGCAGACAGGACGTATTAACAGTGGTCGCACATCTTCTCCTTTATCGGGGCCTGGAAAGAACAAAGTAGCTGTCAGAGGTGTGCTCATTCACATCCATGTGGGCAGTACGCAGAGAGAGAAGAGACAAGACAAAAGATGATGCTAAAACAGGTAATTATCCCATGTTCTGCGTGTGGGTTCAAGTGCTATCTTTGCCAAGGTGAATCTCATCTATCGTGGTCTCAAACAATAATCCATTTAGGGATTTTATGTTGATCTCATCTAAGGCTGCATTGGGGAGAGGGTTAGATGAGCATCTCTGTTTATTAGTTATGTAAATATCAAGAAAGAGGTTAAATGCATACACCTATTTGCTTCATTTCGACTATTTGTTCTTCTAGTTTGGTCTCTCTAATAAAAACAGGAAGATGAATGCTCGGTGGGGAACAGCTGAGAGGATAACTACTGTCCATGATGCCACTGGGGGTATGCTGTAACAGGGGATAGAACTTCCTTCAAAAGCATCATTGAATAGAATCTACAAATCAGACAGAGTCAAGTGGCCCAGTTTTATCTCCAGTGATTTCCCATGAGTGTCTGGATTTCAAGTCTGCAATCCTATAATAATGAATCCTAAAACAATTCATTCTGGTCAGATCTTAATGCAAAAAAACACTTAACAAACAACCAACCTGTTAAAAAGCTTATCAGAAGGCCTGCAATAATGCACCCTAAACAGCCTACAGCACTGTAGTAAAGGTAGGACAAAGAATACCAGGAATCTGCCAGTTGAGGCCTATGGCAGCACAAGGAAAGAGAAAATAAGTTAGCAATAATTGCAAGTGGCTTATCAATTTCTTTCTATAAAGGGTAAAACTGTATTGTCTGAGGTAAAAAATCATTCTAAAATAACAGAAGTAATACACAGCTCTATACATAGATGACTGCATACAGGTCCAACCCTAAAATGGCATAGGGCCTGAGCCAACCACCCCCCAGATATACCCTAACACGTCTCTGGAATTGACTTGTCTCAACTCAGTCTCTTAGTAGTAACTGCTTTGGCATTTTTTTAATGCTAGCTCATGAGCTGGGTGTGTATCTTGAAAGTGTTCCTGTTACTTAAAAGTGATAGAAATGTAGCCATGTTAGTCTGGGGTAGCTGAAGCAAAATGCAGGACAACCTGTTTTTTTTTCTTTAATTGTATCCTTTGGTATATATGGTTGTGACTATTTTCTTCCACTATTTGATCTGAGGAAGTGGGTCTGGCCCACGAAAACTCATCATCTAATAAACCGTCTTGTTAGTCTTTAAAGTACTACATTGTCCTGCATTTTACTTAAAAGTGTTCCTCTTGGAAACTCCCATGGAAGTCAACGGATTGCTTTCCCACTGACCTCACTGGGACTTCCACAGGACCTTGAGGAAGGCTCAACATGGTAACTCAAGTCAAACTCAATTTTTTTTTCTCAAGGTGGACCACATCCTAGATCATCTTACAGACACACTCCCCCTACACATACTCATTCTTAATCCAGGCACATCCAGTTCATAGTGCCTGCAGGGTTGCATGCAATAGCAATGGATTTTATTCCCTGACTACCTGCCCCATGTTCCTGATTTGTTTACATGGAAAACTAATATGAGGGCTTTGTTTAGTGTATTTTCAGTTGTCTTTCATGTTATGTAGCACCAGGAAGAGAACATGCGACTAGCTAGCTGACTGGAGACCAGCACCATGGCTATCCCTAAGTGAATATGGGGCCCACACCAAGTTTCTTCTGCCAAGCACTCACCCCTCAACACTGCCCAGGCCCCACTCCCACTATACTTCTTTCTGCTCCTGTCCTGCCTCTTCCCCTCCCAGTTCTGTCTCTTCCCCCAAGTGCATTGTGCCCTCCTTCCTCTCCCCTCCCCTCCCCTCCAGCGCCTTCTGATGCCATGAAACAGCTGATATGTGTTTCAGGCAATAGGCACTGGGCAAGACAGGAAGGTATTGATTGGTGGGGCCCACCAGTGGGCAGGAGGTGCTGGGGGAAGGGAAAGGAGAGATTCTCATATGGGGGCTGCCAGTGGCTGCTCCAGTCCCAGAGCACGGGGCCTCCTAAACCACAGTAGTTAGCCCAATTCGCTCTGCCATCAGCACACACACAGACCATTGAATTTCCATATAGTTTGGACAGCACTACTGAAGTCCAGGCCTGATGTCATGTAGCAAGTACCTTTACAGAACAGAATATTAACTTCCAAAACTCTGATGGTGTCAATACAACACAAAAATCAATGGAAAATACCTGGTTGGAGGAAGAGTAGGAGCCAATGTAGATATCATCTCTGTGTTATTGGCTAGAGTGCAGTTGGCTGTTGACAAGTACAGAGGATGGGCCTTTGACGGTTGTGCTGGATAAACAAAGGCTCCAATAGCAACCCAAAATGCTATGATTATCCCAGTCAGTAGGCCTCCTACGGCACCCTTAATTGAAAGCAAGAAATATTATTAGAGAGAACCAACATATGTCACTACACATATGTGAACGATAGCTTGGTCCTGCCCTCAAAAACTCCCATTTGCTTCAAGGGCACAGAATCAGACCTTATTTGGTACAGTAGGTCAAAAACTGGGCTGGACCATTGTAGTGACTTTTTACTCCTACTTTTTAAATGAAACTTGAATTGTTTTCAGTTCTGAAATTTTTTCAAGTTTCAAGTCTGACAAATGTTGACCTCTATTATCAGCCTGTGACAATGAAAGAGATGGGCAGAATTCAAATGAAAAACCTGTTTTCTTGCTATCTGCACTCTGAATGGAAAAAGCTTTCTTTAAAACCCAGAACTGAAAATTTGCTCAGAAACCACCCTTTCCAAGTGAAGCTCCTTCATAGTGATTACACTTCTAAAGTGAATATTTTTCCATGGCATAAATACATTCCTATAGCATACTGTCCATTTTTCACTACCTATACTGAATAGGTGTTAATTGAGTTATGAATATAGGTAGAGGGAATTATATCATTTTTGCTTTTTTTCTTCTCTATTTTGTTGGGAGATGTAATTCAAATAGAGAATGGTTGCCATTAGACAGTCAATATTTGCCACAAATCAATATCTGAGCTACCAGAGTTATTTCCTATTCTAAATGTAGAGAACAATTTTCAGGCTTGGTCTACACTCTATCGGAAGGTTGAAGTAAGTTGCACAACTCCAGCTATGTAATTTACATAGCTGGAGTCAACATAACTTACATCACATTGTTGCTCTGTTTATACAGTGCGAGGTTGATGCGAGCAAATACTCCCGTTGGCTTCCCTTATTCCTCATGAAGAGCAGGAGTACCGGTGCAGTGTGGACATCCTTTGAGTGTAATCTAGCGGGTCTATACCACTCCAGCTGAATCGAACCCCAGAAGATCAACCATGACAGTGTTGATTTTTCACCTACTCTAGGCGTGCCCTAAGTGAGAGGTCCTAATTGGCAAGTGAGGAGTTGGTAATGGTGGTTGATGTAGTAAGGCTTTAGCCAGCCAAAATCTAAGTTAAGTAGATTTGACTATTGAAGCTCCTGTAACTCTTTCTTTATAGTGGCTTGGAGGTATTTGTCCCTTTCATACGAACATGGTCATCCCACATCTATAACTATGGAAACTCAGTTCTACAAAGGACATGCCATTGAGCGAACTGAATATTCTGTAATAATGGAATCCACACAGCATAGATGGATCACACAAGGCCACTGGTGTCCCCTGCCAGCCTATTCTCAGGAGAGTGTTGTGGGGTATACAAGAGAAGGATCTACATGTACCTAAATCCAAAATAGAAGCACTGTGGATCAGCAATTGTTCTTCCAGCCTGTGAACAAAGAGTAGCTACAGAAAGGTTACTTCATAGACTGTCTGGAGGAGGTGTGTGGCGAGGGGTCTTAATTTTGTTAATAGTTTTCTGAACAAGGTCCAAAATGGAGGAGCATTGATAAAAGGGGAAAGCTTTGAATTTATCTCTAATTAGAGGCCTCTAAGCAGGGCACATCTTGTTCTGTATGTATAGCATCTAGAACAATGGAGTGCTTGTCCTTTACTAGAAAATAATAATACTAATAATACTACTAAAAATAATAATAAGGAAGAACACATGAGCGAAAGACCAGCAAGTGAAAACTCACTGATGCAGTGATGGTCTCCTCTTACCTTCCAGTTAGCACAAGGAAACACAATTCCCAGTGTAAATAATCCTAGCATGGGCCCTCCACACATGCCGTGAATGCTGAGTGAAGCCTGTTGAAACAATGCACAGGAGACATTTTTGAGAGCTCATCGGTATCACTTGATGTATTCACAGTCTCCTCCTTATAACCCCTTGTTTATGTTCTCATTCCTAGGCATGCAGATTTCTGCTTTGTAACGGTTTAATGGCAATTATAAAATGCATCCACTTCTAATATCGGTATATTGTTAAAGAAGAAACAATGTGACTGGTACTTTCCCTTTCCAATGATACGGTGAATAAGTACGTTTTTGCAATGATTATCTTTGTTATTTTTGTTACTGGTCACAGAAGTTAATTTATCATTGAGGTTCAGGCCTGCCAAAGGGGGGAAGAGGAAGGGGAGGGTGGGAAGGGGACAACTGCCCTTGCCTGGTGATTTGAAAGGGACCAGGACTCTCAGCCACAACTGCTACTGCAGCAGCAGCGGGGGTGGGAACCCGAAGTCCTTTAAATCGCCACTGGACATCGTGTGCTGAACTTCTGGCAGCACAGAGGGCTGCCTTGGTGAGGGCTCGGCACAGCGGACTCCTGACAACACTGAGAGCTGGCTGGCTGAGAGTGAGAGGCTGCTCCCTCTCGCCTTTCACAGCAGAGTGAAGCCACTCCCTCCCAGCTTGCCCTAGGGGCCGGCAAGCCTGTTACCTCCCCCCTCCCTTGTTAAAGTGGTAGGGTATGTCTATACTACAAAGTTAATACGAACTAACAGCTGTTAGTTCAAATTAACTTTAATAGCAGCTATACTTACAAACCGCTAGTTCGAATTTAAATCGAACTAGCGGAGCGCTTAATTCGAACTAGGTAAACCTCATTCTATGAGGAGTAACGCCTAGTTCGAATTAAGGAGTTCGAATTAAGGGCTGTGTAGCCACCTAATTCGAACTAGTGGGAGGCTAGCCCTTCCCAGCTTGCCCTGGTGGCCACTCTGGGCCAAACCAGAGAAACTCATCTGCCCTCCCTCCCAGCCCCGGAGCCTTTAAAGAGTCACGGTCTGGCTACAGTGTTTGTGCCAGTTGCAAGCCTGCCAGCGCCCAGCCAGCATACCCTGCACCTGGCACAGCATGAGCCAGCCACCCGCTGCCACCCAGGACCAGGCTGGTGGCTCACAGGAGCCTGCCCAGGGCCACAAGAGGCAGGCACCCACTTGGTCTAGTGCAGATCGTGGACCTCATCGAGGTTTGGAGGGAGACCTCCAACGTCCACGACCTCCACACTAGGCACAGGAATGCGGCCATCTAGGGCAGGATAGCTGCCAGCCTGGCCACCAAAGGCCACATGAGAATCCAGGAGCAGGTTTGCATGAAAATCAAGTTAGTCCAGTGAGACCCCCCAACCCTGAGTCCTGAGCTTAGAACATATGAACATACTGGGTCAGACCAAAGGTCCATCTAGCTCAGTAGCCTGTCTGCTGACAGTGGCCAGAACCAGGTACCCCGGAGGGGATGGACCGAAGACAATGACCAAGCCATTTGTCTCGTGCCATCCATCTCCAGCCTTCCACAGAGGCCAGGAATACCGTTCCTACCCCCTGGACCCAATCTCCATGAATTTATCTAACTGCTCTTTAAACTCTGTTATAGTTCTAGCCTTCACAGCCTTCCCATCAGGGAGGGGTAAGTGGAAGGAGGTGAGGGAGGAATGGGGCACGAGCTCCTGATGGGAAGGACTGGGGTGGAAGCTCTCCTGCAGGGCCTCTTGGATCCTGACAGCCCCCTGATTGACCCCCCCGGATGGCAGCCTGCGGCAAGTGCAGCCGGGCTGGTGGCCGAGTGCTGTGATGTGCTAAGTGAGGGCACTCAGGGCACTCCAAGCCAGGACTGCTTTGCTGTCCCTCATCGAGGTAGACAAGCAAGCGGGGAAACCTGAGAACTGTCTGTCCGGGGTGGGGGTCGGGTCCCTTTAAGCACAGCCCTCAGCTAGCCTGAGGCATCAGCTCCACACTCTAAGTCCTAGCCTGATGCCCTGCCAGCCAGCCTTAACTTCGGTTCAGGGTCCACTCAATGTGGACATGCTATTTCTAATTAGCAAAACGTTTTTAGGTCTAGATGCACTAATTCGAATTAGCTTAGTTCGAATTAACTAATTTGAATTAAGTTAGTTTGAATTAGTGCTGTAATCTAGACATACCCGTAGTGGCAATACATATTCCAAGCCGGAACTGCATATCAGAAAGTACTCAAACTTGATGCCATAGACTGTGGTTGCGGAGCATGGTGCCCAACAAGTAGAATTGTTCACTAACTGGATTATGTGAAGCTGCCATCCTGCTTAATATTATTATTCTTTATAATCTGTTTGCTCATTATACAACACAATTTATCGTCCACAGAAGATATGATTTACAGAGAAAAGAGAACAAACCGGGTACAAGATCAATTTTTGTAGCATTCGGCGAATCTCTGGATAATATAAATACCTGAACAACTCCTCCAAGAAGTGATGCTGCCACAGCCATGGAAGTACATAGCACTCCAAATACAACACCTGAAAGAGATTAGTGATTAGAATTAGCAGCAGTTAATAGTACATCAGTGATCCGTGACACTGACTTCTTCAAGTCACTTGGCAGTTCCAATATGGTTTTTTTTTAATTGGGTGTATTATCCTTTCCCATTAGCTGAAAGATCAGACAGAATGAAGGAGTTTGCATTGTGGAAGGCTTTGATTTTTAAAGTGCACCATATTTTATTGCAGTGGTCAACATCAGGTTCTCTTTAAGAAACCACTATTCAATAGTTAGCATTAATCTGAGACTCCCATCTCTGTGTGAAAAGGAAGGAAGTTAGCGAAAAAAGGCTTCTCCCATTTTTTTCAGATTGTTCAATTTTTGCATCTGAGATAGCCCTTTCTGTATAATTAGATTCAAGTTAACCCGGACCACTGTCCTGTCTAATGCACATGCATGACAGTGCTCTCAAACACTGCGCTGCATAGCACTCATATGAATGTTCTTGTCAGGTTCTTCAAAAGGATGTTTAAAGTAACAGCATCAGCAAAGCTGAAACTGAGGTCAAAGGGTAGACATATGGACAGAGATGAAGTGTCTGTGTGCTTAGGGTGTTATCCTATATATGATCTCAGTGAAATTATGTAGAAGAGCAGCGATATCCATGTAAATATTCTAAAGATTTTTTTAAATCAATACATATTATTTAAAGGGTGCGCTATCAGAAACTTGATTTTTTTTAGCAACTATTTTAAAATATCAAGCTGACAGTGACCCTCTAAGAGAAATAAGTTGGCTGAAGTAATCTCTTTTATTGGACCGGATTCTACTGGTGACAGAGACAAGCTTTCAAGCTACAGAGATCTCAAAAGCTGTATAAGAAGAACTCTGTATAAGCTTCAAAGATTGTCTCTTTCACCAAAATAAAATAAAATAAAAGATATTGTATCAACCACCTTATATCTCGGGATCAACACAGCAACAACAGTACATTGTGACCCTCTAAGATGGGCTAGAAATAATTTATAGCTGCCATTCTGTGGGTATCACAGATGATTGTTCCTTAAGGTTCCCTAATGGTTTCAACATTAAAACTTTATTAAACATTTTAAAGGGGTTTGTTAGTCCACAAAAATGCAGGCTTTCATCCTAAAATTATTAAGTACATGCATAGCTTTACTCATATAGCATGATGAAAATTCACATTAAGAGAACAATCCCGTCTGGTCTCAATCCTGTAAATAGTTATACAAATACCAAAATTCAAACATATGAGCAGTACCATAGGCATCAATACTGAACACCCCACAAGAGTATTCCCTTTTGTTCTCGTAATGTGGATTTTCATGATAGTACATGAAGCAAGACACTGTGGACTTCTGAAACAGCAAAGGCAGTATCTTGAAGCACAGTGAGCAGATAATATGTTAGAGAGAAAATCAGCATTATTAGATTATTCAAAACCTAGATGGGATAGGAATTTCTACATTTTATTTCAAAAAGAAAACAAGTGAGCTGCAGAAGTAATATACATCTATTTATTGAGTCACAGTCTTGGTTACTCCAAATTTTACTAATGCCTCCCTCTAGGTATAGTGCATAAATACCATACGCATTCAAAAACTGCTAGATTTTATTGGTGGATAGAGAAAAGGGGATCATGACTAGGGTTAAGAAAATATTTGTGGCTTTATGATAAATATGCATAAATAGATCCATCTACTGTACCTACATAAGCCTTTGCTGACCCACGTGCTGTTTTTTTCAGAGAGATTTGGCAAACAGTCCTTGACAAAATCCTCAAATGTTACTGTTGCTAAAGCATTTATGCTCGCAGCCACGGTGCTGTAAAATAAATATTTTCCAATAAATGTAAAATTCTCATAATCTTAACAGAAATCACACCCCCTGAACAACATTATGCTGATATAAAATGAGCTGGCCAAAATATTAACAGCAGAAATCCTATTGTTTAAGAACATCAAGAAATGTTCACGGTAAATATTGGCTGACTGGCAATTATTTCTTTTTTTATATATATTAATAATCATTAAGCTGTCACTTTGTGGAAATCATAAATGCTATAATTGATTAAATGACTACAGAGTTTAAGCCGCACATCTGGTACTTATTGAGACTAGGAAAATCATGCGCACAAGTTCCAAGTCTGTAACAATGAAGGATGATAACATTGGAGCCATTCCCATTCCTTCTGCAATCCCTAAGGGCGTTTCACTTATGCCACTCTCAGTGCTCACTCAGAGCAAGATAGAACTCCCTGCTTAATACTCACACTTTCCAATCCTCCAGTTGCCCAAACTGCACAGACCTTTTCATGGTCCAAGGAAGTCCATCCAGGACATTGCTATCTTAGAATTCATAGGGTGTGAAATAAATGCTGCTGCTAACATATTCTTCTGAAAACAACATAATGATAAGGACCAATTTGGCAAAATTCTCCAAAAATATTTTGTTTGACACTATCTAACAATCTATTTTCAGACCATATTACCTGCAACTATAATAGCTCCTCCTTTCCTGTACTATGTGCCAAATAAGAACAATAACTACTCAAGGGCATAATTTTGACACCCTTATTTATGCTGAGTTAGACTTTCTTTAGCATGTAATCCAAGGGAATTTATTGTGATAAGTATAGCAGCAGCAGTACATTAGGTTCTTTATTCGTTCACCATTTATACTCAGGTAAACTTAATGGTCAGCACGCACAACATAGTTACTAAGGGTATGTCTACACTAGCCCCCTAGTTCAAACTAGGGAGGCTAATGTAGGCATTCGAAATTGCAAATCAAACCCGGGATTTAAATGTCCCGCACTTGATTTACATCTTCCCAGTCGGTCGCCACTTTTTAAAATGTACAAGTCTGGACTAACTGTCGCATCTACACGCGGCAGGGACCCAGTAGTTGAAATTAAAGCCCTAGTTTGAACTACCTGTTAAACCTCATTCCAGGAGGAATAACAGGTAGTTCGAACTAGGGCTTTAATTCAAACTACCGGGTCCCTACCGCATGTTGACGCGGGCAGTTAGTCCGGACTTGTACATTTCCCAGCCGGGAAGATGCAAATCAAGCACGGGATATTTAAATCCCGGGCTTGATTTGCAACTTCGAATGCCTACATTAGCCTCCCTAGTTCGAACTAGGGGGCTAGTGTAGACATACCCCAAAATAGTAATATTAATTACAACACATTCAGTTACATCTCTTTCCACCAGTACTATCATTCATTTCATTATTGTATTGATTAGCACCAGCAATGTGCAGAGTGTTTGGTTTCGCATTCAGTTAGATCCATGCTACCCTATTGAGGTCAATTTTCCCAAAGTAATGAAGAAAATAAATGCAAGGTAGACATAGAAAATGCGTATTGAGAGTTCCTCTTAGCAATGGATTTATTCTGCAAGCTGTGGAAGAATTTGAATTTGTTATAATGGGCAAGCACCTCCTTCAGTTATACTGGTCTAAATCCACTGACTTAGGGTTAGTCTATGCTGCACGGCTATTTTGGGATACCAAATCTGACCTGAAATAGCTATCCCAAGTCTACACAAGCCGCCCATTATTTTGAAATATTTTTCGTAACAATGGGCGTGCTATTTCGCCATCCCAATAAACCTCATTGCACGGGGGATAATTAATGGCTTGAAATAGCACATTGTTTTGAAATTTGGCACTGTGTAGAGACGCCAAATTTCAAAATAAGCTATTTCAAAATAGATTTGCAATAAGATACGCAATTTGCATTATGCAAATTGCGTATCTTATTTTAAGTTTAGGATGCTGTGTAGACGCAGCCTTAGTGGAGTTGCTCTGGGTACATAACGAAACTGATCAGAATCTGTCCCAATGAGGATACTTGGGTGTAACTTATGTTTACACATAGGATAGTTCACATCACATTCTGAAGGCACTACAGTTAACTGAATATGCTCACTGTACATCTGAGAAATACTAATTCTATTGGCTCATCTATTCCAAGTTATGAATCAAGGCAATTGTGATCCTGACATGACTGTGCAGGGCACAGAAGCGTGAATATGGAAATTCTTTTATGAACCTGTAGCAACTCTGCCTACTGCTAGTCTGGACTGCAGCCATCCACCTCTTTCTAACTTCCCTTTGGACACTGGTGTAGTTGCCTCAGCCTACAAGCCCATTATTATTTCCAGTACTTTGTGCAGCCTGAGGGAGAACACACAACTACATTGATTTCTCCAGTTTTTTCTACTTTGACCATGTATTTACATTACTTTCATAGCGGTTTTATGTTGAGCTGGATTCACTGTTGTGACCTCCATTTGGTTTCCTGATTGTACAGTTGTACTAGTCAAATCAAATCAAATGGCTTTAAATCTTCATAGTTGCAGCAGCTAAGAAGGGTGAGCTTCATTTAAAGAGGAAATTAGTATTTCACCAATCTTTCTGCTTCCTTGGTTATGTTAATAATGTGGTTCCTGAAGATGTTTGCAGGGGATAGGAAAATATAACTGACAAACCATACTCAGGCTCAAGTACGATTCTAACATAGAAAAGCAATCTTCTGAGGCATTTCTTAGCTGGGACAAGGGAAAGGGAAATTATGCTGCATTTTCATGTTTAGCGTTTTGATTAGTGTTTGATTCTTTGATGGACTGTTAGTTTTGCATAGTCAAGGCACTATATGCACTGGCACATTATAGAGGAAACACAATTCCAGACACAGACCTGAGGGTTCCGCTGAATGCACATGCAACAAATAGTCCTGGCAGACCTGGCATGGTGGAAAATATGTCCATGACAAAATAAGGCATCAGCTAGGAGAAAATAAACACACAGAACAAAAGAGGGTTTTAAGTGGAATATTTCTCTGGACTCTGAATATGAAGTAGCTACTTCTATCCACATTGCTATACAAAAGTGAAGCATTCATCAGAAATTGCTATTCGGATTAGTTAGACCACAATTCTAACCGAGAAACTTAAAACAAAGAGCTTTAAGCTTTACTGAACCAACACAAAAGTGAGATAGTATTTGACAGTGGCATAAATTCAAAAACCTAAAATTCATACATGGCACAGGAAAAATTAATAGCATTGTCATTTTGTAGAGCCCTATTCAGCAAGGCACCTGCCTAGGATGTAGGCATATGACTGGGCCCACTGGCTTTGCACGTGCTTATGTACCTTCTTGAATCAGGGTCTAATGGATATCTTTCCATTTACACCATTAATCTGATTCTATACCTGATCAGGTGCTGAGATGAAACCAGCAGTCCAAGGATCGCAGTTCTTAAAATGGGCATACATCACCAAGCCTGAAAAGACTGCACACACTAGGATTACCCAGAGTCCCAGTAAATTAAGGTATAGTGCACTGAAAAGGGAGAGAGAGAGAGAGAGATGTTTGTCTAATTCAACACAGATATGGCAAAGTCATCACAGGCTACCCAAGTTCTTCTCATATATTTAGAAAACTCCACTGAAAATAAGTGATACCACCTCTTCACTTCTCGGCTTGAATGAATGTTGACATTTTGGTGGAGCACCAATATTTTTAAAAAGTAAGGCATTCACTATATTTAAGTAAAGAAACTTTTGAGTGGGTTTTTTGTTGTTTTTTTTTTTTACAAAACAAACCTAATTGTTTTGGTGCAGTTTCAAAAAGCAGATTTACAATGAACCATAATTCTGATAATGACATAAGCCAAACTGAAAAGAAACTCTCTATAGCCATCCTTACAGATAAACCTTTAAAAACTGATTTGCTCTCTCAAAAGTTGTTGCAATTATGCCTTGAAGTCAGCTCTAATATTATGTTGTCCAGAATCTGGCCCATTTATAATTTCACCACAGAATTGTATCTGCATTCCCCTTCAGTAATTATTTGAGGTACACATGGATGCCGGCAGCATTTCGCTCTTTAATTTTTCTGTTAATAGTTTAGAAATGTTGTATCCCTGTGAGCTGTGAGGTCTTACAAAATCTATCTATCTGTCCCATCCCTCTGAATTCTCTCTCCACCTCCACTGAGACACTGTTACCTTTTTTTTCATATTTCAGATGTTATTTTCCCAGTCTTTAATGGAGCATGTTGAGATAGTGGACACACATTTTGAGATAAAGGATACACAAAATGTATAAATGACAGTGAATAAACACATGGAAATACTATTATGCATCACCCTGGATTCCCACCTGTACTATAATAGGTTTTCTGCCCCCAGGGTGAATTTGCATTGAGTAGCACTACATTACTGTTCCCTCCCTCCTTGCCTATAGGACTTTAAGTCTCTATACAAATATGCTACCTATGGCCCATAGGTAGGGGTGGATGAACTAGTCTACACAAAATAAGAACCAGTCTGAACCTGAGGCTATTGCTGAAACAAAACCTAAACCTTTCAATAGCTTCAGAGAGGACTGAATAAGTTTTCTTTCTCTCCTTCTTTAGTTATGAATTGTAGCTGGTCTGAAAGCCCCTCTGTTGCTGCTCCATGTAAACCTCATGTGTCCCACAGCTTGGTATTTGATGTATAAGGTATATTTTGGGCATTGCTACTCTAGAATGTTAGAAACCCTGTTGCTACTGCTTCATTTAATTCCCCTGATCAAGCTGTCTAGAGAGGACTATGGAACATCCTCCAAACAGAATTCCTGTCATGGAAGGAAGATCCTGCAGCTTGCTGCCAAACAAACTTCTCTTCCACTGATGGAGAAAAATCTGTAAATCAGGTCTTTGAAAATAGGCATTTTGTTTTAATCAGGGAGGGATTGTCACATGTAGAGCTGTGGGAGTAATTCACAACCCATAATTTATATCATGAATTTAGGCTATTTTTGATTGTGGAATCTCTAGAAGTGGATTGTGGTTTCTTTCAATGTCTTTGTTCAGAATGATCTGAAGAATAGTATCTTTTAAGAGTCCTCATTCTTGGGGTTAGGTTGATAAATATTTAACATTTGAGAGATCTGAGCTGTCTTCTTTAGTTGTGACAGGTCAAGTGAAGTCACATGGTATTTGTTCAGTTCCCATACTGGATATGTGTGTAGACACTTCTTGTGTAAAATCTTCTACATATGAATTTCACATTTAGCTTGAAACCTTTGTCAGGAAAACTCAATCTTTTACACTTTCACAGAGAGTGATCATCAAAATGAGTGTGATCAAAGTTAATTCATTTACAATGTGAAACATTTGAGGAAAACTGTTTTTTGCATTATTTAACCTGCTCTAGACACTTGGGGGTAAGGCAAGTTCATGAAAATATTTGGATCTTTTGATATATTGTATGTCTAGTTATGTACATGCTATTGCTGTTTCTAACGGGACAATTTATTAAGATATTTACACATTAAAAGATTTTCCATTCTTTCAAGAATACTATATAGATAACAATTGCCATGTACTACTGGACCAGATATAGAGAGGTTACAGACCAGACTGATACATCATTACAACCTTTAATGCGCTGACAGATACAGCTAAGGTTTGTTTAAGTAAGGAATTTGTATAGTGCCACCTATGGCTGAACTTGTAATACTGTTTAACATTCCATTACACCAATGTGAACTTCTCAGTGGGATACACACAGAGCTGTCCTTACCCATATGCAAAATACACAGTTGCATAGGGCATCCGGAAATTGGGGGCACCACTGGGTCTTACTGTCCACCCACCTGCCTCTTCCTGTCCCTGTTCTGTGGCTCTGCTTCCTCAGGGAGTGTCTAGTTAACTTAAAAGTGAAAAAGCCTGCCAGGCCTATTAGCAGAACCTGTGAAAGAGCCATTCAAGTGGTAATGAAGCTATTTAACAGGCTTCACCTATCCCAGGTATATGCTGTCAGTTCTGAATTTACCATGTTGGTCAACAGGACCTTAGATTAAAATTTGCTTTATAATATTGCATTAGTGTGTTGCTGAAAATTATAAAGTCACATATCTAAAAACTCATCATTCCCCCTGCTCCAGGCTGCCGTTGGGCATAGGGCACCAATGTAATAGTACTGCATAGGGCCCCATAACTCTTAAAGATCGCCCCGGATATAAAAACCCAACTTTTGAAGATTCACTTTGGGACAGGTTGTTAAAACGTTACTCCAAAATTTAAATAGTTTCTTGCTCCAGGAATATTCCCAAAGGGCCTCAGGGCTACTTGGTACTATTCCATGCAAATAAAAGTTTCATAATCTCACCCTTCCATATTTAAATCTCTGTTAAGTTGCTCAAGTTAAATACGTATATTTGAATAATTATTAGTATATACCCATATAGAAACAAATTATACATAGCATACAGTCTGATTATGAGAATAGCTTATATTGATTCTGGATACTAAACAACTTACAGTTTAGCTTGCTTTTCTGATTTGCAGGAAATGCATCTCTGTATTGTTGACTGATTGACTCCATAGATTCCTAACCACGTAAAGGTTCCCCCGATTGCAATTGTCCAAAAGGTGTGTCGCCTTAAAGGGTCTACATCAAAGCTACAAGACAGAGAGGAAAACAGTTCAGCTCAACTTGATTAAACCCAACATTCAGGCACAGAAGAGCTATGCCTGAACCAAAGTTCCAGTTCCAAACACACTGCAGTTAGGACACTTCTCTAAATCAGACATCTATTGAGTAGCTAATACTCAGTCCAAATTTGTCATTGAACAGCAAAGCTTGTGTGTGTGTTTACTCTGCTAAAGAAAGTATCTATTCACTGTGTTATACCTCCCATATACTGAAACATATTTCAGTGTGAGGAAGTTAGCCTTATATTGCCTTTACAACAGTCACTAATGATGACAACCACAAGTAAGTGGTTGTGCCCTTTCCTCCCCGCCTCTTTCCCCCATCAGCGTTTGGTATCCAGCAGGAAACAATGCCACATACTGTACTTCAGACATAAAGCCCAATACTCCACCTAATTACTATGACATAAAGCACAATACTCCACTATGATAGTATGGTCATACTATCTCCATATATTAGCCCTGGAATTTAAATGTCTTTCAGAGTTAAGCTAGTAATTATCTTATGCCTTTAAGTTTATCACCCTTGTAATTTTGTCTTGATAAATAAAGATAATCTTATTTTTATTTATACAATCTCTTCCTTTAAGAGTTCTGTGAATTTTGAAACTAATAACAGCTGTTGATAATTTACACAGTTGCATTTAGGGTTTTGTTTTGTTTTGTTTATAAAAGCACTCTTGTAGCTGCTGCTAGTTTTACCAGTGACCTGCTGTGATAAGGAACTCTGCAGTTGCTGAGTTAAAGAACCATCAATGAGAGGCCAATTCACTTCAGCAGGCACCCTTATTAGCTACAGTGGCAAGCATACTTAAAATATTAAAATAACATCTCAGAGGCATAGCCATGTTAGTCTGTATCAGCAAAAACAATGAGGAGTCCTGTGGCAACTTGAGACTAACAAATTTATTCGGGCATAAGCTTTCATTGGTAAAACCCACTTCATCAGATGAACTAGAGTGGAAGTTACAGAGGCAGGGGTATATATATCGTGTTAATGAGTCTAATAAAGTCAGGATTGTTTTTTAAAGATGGGGAATGTTTCTGTGAAAGGAGGGGGAATAGCCTAGAAAAAGATGAATGGAGAAATAACATGAGAGCTGAAATTCTGACCCCTCTGAAGTCAGTAGCAAAACTCGCATTGACTTCAATGGGGACAGGATTTAACCCAAAAACATTAGAAAATAAAAGATTGAGAGTTCTTTATAGAATTGATGGAACATCCCAAAAGCAGGATGTCTTGATTAAAGCCTGAACACTTAAAGTAGTGGTTCTCAACCAGGGACATTTATACTCTTGGGGATACACATAGGTCTTACAGAGGATAAATTAGCTTATCTAGATGAATGTTTCTCAGTTTGGAGGGTCACGCTGGATGGGTTTATGGGGATCACAAGTGCAGGGCGGTGAAGCAGGGGAATTGCACGTGATGCTGGTTCCGGGGCTTGAGTTTCAGACTCCTGAAAGGGATGCAGTAGTTGGGAAACTTAGAGAACCACAGACTGAAAGCACACTAACTCCTACAGCACAGTTCTGAAGAAGTGGGTTGTGCCCACGAAAGCTCATGATACCATCTACATTTTGTATTAGTCTCTAAGGTACTGCAGTACTATTCATCGTTTTTTAAGCTTTTTCCTCTAGCTTAGACAATCTGCATAAAAGCCACTCATTGTCACAGAATATTATTATTAATGAAGGAGGAATTTTTATCCAAAGTGTGGGAAAAAACATAATGAAAATAACAGGCACAGTTTATGTTGTACTTACTCAAAAACATCGAGACGTGACCCGTTCATAGCATTCTCCCAGATGTTGCTAGGTCCTCCATTCTGAACAGTTCCTTGAATCAGAACGGTTAAGAAACCAGCCACCATGACAACCAGTTGAAATGCATCTGTCCAGACAACAGCTTTTAATCCTCCCTAAAACAATGAGAAACTGTATATTTGCATTCTTGTTGGTCTTATTTGCATGACCATAAATGTAGAGGCCCCGTCTGAGCTCAGGGCTCTGTGTTAGGTGCTGTACATGCAGGCCCAGATTTCCAATTAGCACAGTAGGCAGATGCCAGGGGGTGCTGGTATCCTAGGGGCACCTTACCGCTCTAAAACTGTGTGCAGCATGAAGGTCAGCTAAAGACAAGGGAGGGCAGGGCCTGATGAAGCTATGCCTAGCGGTGCATAAGGTGTAAGTCTGGCCCTGTGTACATTCACATAGTCAGAAACAGTTCCTGCCCTGAAGGGTTTACATTCTACTTCTTAATGGACATCAATGGGACTTAAGCTCCTAAATCACTTAAGTGTAACACTTCCCTATGGAAACTAAGAATATCTGCTCCCATACAACTCATCACAGATTTTCTCATGATACTTTCACTCAAAATTGAAGCTCTTTATAGGGTTTGTGGTCAGTGGGGTTAATTCATTCCAGCTTCTATCCCTATACTTTTGCTGGAGTTACATCAGGGATTAATTTGTTCCCTTAGATGAATTTGTTCCCTTATCATTTATAAATTATAGACTGAAAAACAGTCAGGGAGACAAGTTTCAGAGAGGTAGCCATGTTAGTCTGTTTCAGCAAAAACAGCAAGGAGTTTTGTGGAACCTTAACGACTAACACATTTATTTGGGCATACGTTTTCATGGACAGGAGCCCACTTCATCAAATGAGATAGCCAGGGAGATCATTATCTTCTTCCCAGAAGCTTTAGAATAACATGAAAGTTTATCACTTCCTTCTCAGAATCAAAAAGATCTTAAACTATCTGAGTTAAACCTTAAGACATTCCCAGTGTGGGCTAAAGATATGAAACTGTTTGATCCTATAAAAGCTACAACAATATTTTGAAAGATTCTGCTTTCTTACCAACATTTCTGTGTTTACTCATGCAAACTTCAGCCATTCTAGCTATAATTAGAAACCCTTTTTCTATTATTTTTCTTCTGAGTAGGAATATTCGTCATCACCTGTATTTAAACCTTTCTGTCGAGCTAGGCACATACCAGAGTACAGTAGAATGTGCAGACAATTCCTGTTGCAAATACAGAGGCCCATAGGTTAAATCCAGTCACTGTAAAAACAAAAACAAAAAATCAAACTGGTAGTAAAGCAACAGGTACCGTTCATCTAAAAGATAACAGAATAACTAAGATTCTTTTAAAAGTCTCAGGCTAAGTCTACACTACAGGGTTTTTGTGCAAAAACCCGTGGAGCATTCACACCTCAAGAGTGTTTTTGCGCACGAAAATTTACAGTAATATGGCAGAACAGAAGGCTTTTTGTGGTATAGGTATACCTCTTTCTACGAGGAATAACTGCTTTTTGTTCAAGAGTTCTTGCACAAAAAAGGCGTGTGTGGATACTCAGCAGGGGTTTCTTGCACAAAAAGAGCCTATCACAAAAAGCACAGGTGCTCTGATGGCCATTCTGTTAATGGCAATCAGAACTTTCTTGCGCAAGAGCGCCCATGCAGTGTGGACGCTCTCTTGCGCAAAGGCACATTGCTTTTGTAATGCGTTTTTGAGGTATGGACACGCTTTTGCACAAGACATTTTTGTGGAAGATCTCTGTGCAAAAAGCCTCGTGGAACGAGGAGGAACGGTAGTTCGAATTAGGATCTTTAATTTGAACTACCTACTCCATGCCACGTGTAGCCGCAGGCACGGAGTTCGGACTAAGGGGGATTTAAAAATGGCGGCGCCCGGGAACATGCAAATGAAGCCTGGGATATTTAAATCCCAGGCATCATTTGCCACTCCGCTTTCCTTCATTACCCAAACTAGCTCGAACTAACGAGCTAGTGTAGACATACCCTAAGATGCTACCGGACTACTCTTTTTTTTTAAATATTCTTTTATTCCAGCAGGATTGGAGGACTTATTTATTTTAATTTTTGGTTCCTATTAGGAGCTTTTCTGCATGATAAAAGCTTCTTGACTCTAATGCTTATTATTTTGTACCATAGCTTTCATTTAGCTGCCATGCTCATTTGTGTGAGAGTAATCATTAAGTTGAATCATGTCGTAAGTCCAAAACAAATCTATTTCTATGAAATATGTGTAAGATCTCAGTTGATAGAATTAAACATGCAGTTGTTCTTGAACAAGAATTTCTTAGTTTTCTTTTTGTCCAGATTTCCCAAGAGACAAAATTTGACTTGATGAAAGATTTATCCTTTTTAATTAGTAATATCAACTAAAATACCAATCTCTTTAGAGAATAGCCAATGATTAAAGAGGTAGAACAAAATTCTGCTGTCAGCTATGAATGCAGGACGTCCATTGAAGTAAATGGAATTTAAGTGATTCAATTGAATTTAGCATCATAACTGTAGGCCCACAGGTAATCTCCCTGTTCACAGTGAAATAGAATTAAAAACGCCAAACTATTTCACTGCTTACTGTGCGAATTGCAATTCTGTGTACAATGAAGCCTCTCTTAGGGTATGTCTACACTTGCCCCCTAGTTCGGACTAGGGAGGCAAATGAAGCATACCAAAGTTGCTAATGAAGTGCGGGATTTAAATATCCTCATTGCACAAGGAGTTACAGTTAATTTGAGGGAAGGGTTTTAAATCGGACTAATGCTTCTACACGCCGCAAGTTAAATTGGCATTTTTAAATGGTGACCATCCGTGAATATGCTAATCAAGCACAGGATAGTTAAATCCCAAGCTTCATTAGTAACTTTGGTATGCTTCATTTGCTTCCCTAGTCCAAACTAGGGGGCAAGTGTAGACATACCCTTATGGGGCAACTCAAGCTCCACTCATGCAGCTGAAACAGTTCTCCTAGAAACAGAATTAATTTGGTTCCACCTAACAGGGTATGCATTTGGAGGTTACTCACACCAACATAAAATAGAGCCCAGTTCTACTGGGGAATGGATTGGGTGGGTCTGGGACAGCAGGGGGTCAGATGATGCACCACTGCATGGGCCCTCTGGCATCTTCCAACTCCTATCCTCTCTTTATGAACACACTGGAATGAAGTAGCTTCTAATGAACACCACTCCATGCCTTTTGTGGTAGGAGTCCTTTCCTCTCATGGAGATAGCATACTCAACACATGCTTACCCAGCTAAGTGATGGGTCCCTGATTTACAACAGTTTCAGCACAAAAAGTGAAGTAGGTAGTATTGAATTGTAGCTATAGGGGAAACAGGGATTGGAGTTGTACTGGAATTTGAAAGAGATCTGTTATAAAACAATTATAGGATGTGTATCATTGTTCAGGGCCTGGGTTTTAAACCTCCCCTGAGACGTGACATGATCAGCAGCTTAGAGCCATTTAGTGCTATCTAAGGGCATTGGAGAATTCCACCTACTTTATCAAAGATACCACAATCTCACTCTTCAACCTTCCTGCTGGCAGCTAGACAACTGAAATATTTCCAGTTAGAGGAATCTGAGTTTTATCCCTTGGAGATTAAAGATGACAGCAGTGGGACTTTGTGAGATTGGAAGGGGAAGAAAGAATCAAAGTACATGGTACAATGCTGGATCATCACCTTGTACTGAGCCCTTTGCCAAGATACTGAGAAACTGTTCTATGCTCCTCTCCTCAAGTTACTCATAAGTATAAAGAAAAATAGAGCAGATCAATGATAGACACCTGCTAGTGGGGGCGGGGGTTGCCAATGTAAAGCTACTAACATGAAGGCACAGAGCCTTTTACAAAGTATTTTGTTTTTTAATCTGCCTGTTTCAGTTAGTCTGCTTGTGTTGTGACATGCTTTATTGGTATAGGCATGTGCTTTGGGCTAGAAACTCACCTTGGTTAAGAGCCAATGCTGGAGCATAAACCACTACTCCAGTGTAAAGAATCTGAAGGAAAAAAGGCCATGAAAAGTAAACTTGAAAAGACAGCCAATTGGTTTCTGATTAGGAGGGGGCTCAAAGCTAATCATCACGTCCAAAGGCCACCAAATTATGGAGAAGCTTAGATGACGTTATGAACTCACTACAAAAATCAATCCTTTTTAAAGTAATCCTGTACTTTTGTATACATGAATAATATCTATATAATGTTTCTAACACAACTTACAGTGTGGTGTTTAGTTGCCATGAAATATAAATAAGCTAGAGAAAGTCACACCTGGGAAGGTGAAACCATATCAACACGGTGGCACAGAAACAGATTACCCTGCTCACATTTGATCTGGGTGACTGTTAATAGCGGACAGATTCTACAGAATCCTTTCCATAGCTGCCTCACATTGTGGTAACTGAACAATTCTAAGCATAAATAATGACACTGTGATGTGAGGGGGGGAAAGGAGAAGTAAAATACTGCACTCCATTGCTAAGGCTGTACCAAAGCCAGTGGTACAGTTTATGGGTTGAAGTAACTGCCACTTATTATTCCAACGAAGCAACTGGGGAGCAATGTATTTGACATGAATCAGTTATATGCCTGCATGCCCAACAGCTTCCCTAGTGCCATTTGTTTCAGCGCCATCTCTACAGGACACAGGAAATATAATCACTCTGGTGTATTAGATGCTTGGTCCACTGTGCCTGCACAGATTTTTGGTGCTGCTCACGGTGTTAGAGATCCTTGCACTTCAGTGAATTTCATATATACTTATTTCTAAGTATTCATATATAAGGTAATTGCTTACCTCAATGTTTGTTCCTCCCTTAAATAAGATGCTTTGTTGCATTGCAATAAAGATGATCTAGAGTACTTTGCAATAAAAATGTGCCTACCCAAGGCAGCGAGTAATTCAGAGATGTTCAGGGCCCGTAGTTTTGATGATTGCTTTTGAAAATCTAAGTTAATTCATTGGAAGTGCCTTAGTTTTATTTTGCTTCCTAATCAACCTATTGGATTACTACAAATGGGAAGACATAGGTTAATTTAGCTTTGTAAAAATACTTAACACAGACCTGTAACCCTATATAGGCACTGTTCTAAATATAGCTGAGGTTCTTAGAGTGTACCTTTGCAGAATAAATACCAGCTGCAATTATGGTTCTTGTCCTCCTTCATAATCAGAGTTATATTGCACATGGTTGGCTTTGAATCCATGTGATTCACACATAACTGTGGATCTTAAATGTGTACATGTGCTGAATCGTCATGTTAAAAAAGTAAGCACCTTCAAACCTCTTCCCAAATGAGATGAGTCCACCACACAAAAGATACCGGGGCCTTCTTAGGTTTCTATTTAAGCCAGATGAAGTGCCACTTCATGTCATCAGAGGTGGGCAAAGGATCTGAGCATGAGCCAGAATATACGTACTTATATCAACCAAAGCACATCTTTTGGAAAACGTAGTTGTTTTTATGATACACATAAATTAGAGCTTGTATTACAAATCTTTCAAAGAAAAACAAGGGGGCCACCCAAGAAACTTCAGAGATCAAAAGTAGCTTTTTTTAAACCAAGCACTTGGATTATTCCCAAATGGCAAAGTAACGTTTGTCTGCCAGAAATGTTCAGAAGGGATGACTCCTGTAATAAACATGACTATGTGCTAAAAATGCACCTCCTTTTGCTGGCATAGACTAAAATACCAGTGTGCTCAATGTAAACACATCTTTCTTTTCCCAACTCCATGAAAAAGTGGACTTGAAAGTAGATGACAGAAACCCATGGAATTGGAGCAAAAATGTGTGAACCACGTGAGTGCGGAACTGTGTCTGCTGTGAAGTTAAAGTGATAGGGCTAGGAACAGCAGCCATAAAGACTGTTCGTTTTAAACAGGAAGAAGCTGGAAGGTTGAAAGCAGTAGGAGTCCCAAGGTGAGGGGATAGGAGTCTCTTGGTGAGGGTAAATAGGGAAGGGAGATACCAGGAAGGAGTTTAAAGAAGCTGGTGCCATCAAGTGATCTTCACAAGTGCTCTCCAACTTTCAGACCAGCGCTGTGTGGTCAGGAGGAACAAGCAATCAGATTAGAACACTTTAGAGCTGGAATGTATTTCAATAACTAAGCAATTACAGTGTTGGACACAGAGGGCCACATACTCTTCTGGCAAAAGGAGCCATGTGGCTTCATAGTTCCTCAGAGCAAAAGATAGGGTGGCAGGAGACGACTGGAGTCCAATCTCAGCTTAACCTCTCTAAGTCACTACAGTACCTCAGCTAGGTTGCCAACCACCCAGCATTGTCCTGGTGCCTCCAGGAAGTAGAAAAATGAATCTTTAATAAAAGATTATGTCATGTGATGAAACCTCCAGGAGTACACTCAACCAAAATGAGCAACCCTATACCTCAGGGAACTCCTTTCCCCATTCTGCACCATAGTCTATCAACCCAGCTGCAAAATAAAGACAATAAAACAGAAGAGAACCTCACTGCAAACAGTTGCTTCATATGATCTGAGCTTTTAAAAGTAACTATGTTACAGAAGGTAATGTGCACAAAGATTTTGCTTACCGTTTGCAGTATGTAGATCAGTGTTGCAGCAAAACGAACAGCCTTGTTAAATCTTAACTCCAAATACTGGGAGAAATGAGAAATACAGTTAGTTAAAAGCATATGACATTTGGGCCAGATTATGATCCATTTATTAGCACTGAAGAGCATCTTACCTCACAGGTAGTCCCACTGACTTTCTTAAGACTGCTATTATATCACTAATGTGCAGGATTATTTGATCATTGCAGATCCAGCAAATTACATTTTGGGAAGCCTCGTAATGAATCTAAAATATCTAAGTATCACAATCATAAGCATCTAAAATAATGTGTTCAGTAGAACTGAACTACTCATTATCTGATAGTACTTGTTTTGTTAGGAGTCCTTGGAAAAATCCAGAGACAAATCAGAAAAGGAAATAGTGCTTTATTTTCAAGCTTCATCCATGTACGTGAGGGGGAAAACTGGGGACATCTTCAATCTAACTAGGAAAAACTTGATTGGCTTTCATAGAAATCTACTCACTTGAATCATCAGGACATATTCAATCTGTCTGATGATGGGCATTGCTGTTCTTAGGAACTTTTGAGTGCCCATCCATACTTTCTGCGGAATGACACACCGTATAGAATACTCCCCAGTGCACATTTTTTTTACAGAAGATTCCAAGGGATTTTCTGTCCTTTAGAAATCTCCATGTGGAGCTACCTGATTTGCTTCTCTGTTACGCTTAAGCTTGTAATTTTTATTTGCAATCATTGGAACAAACGCTCCTCTGTTACTCTAAAGGGGCTCCATTGAGTACAATAGAATTGTAATGATGAAACAGAAGAAAATTTGACTCTGATGTTTTATTACCCCACTATGGTTTTGAAAGAGCACTTTCTCACTTTGTTTCTGGGGACTGAAACAATCTGAACTCTTCCTAATCTAGCAATAAAACATTTCAAAATGCCTGTGCAGTTTTTCAAATGAAGACTTTCCTTGCTTTTAAGCCTCTGTGGCTATGCACAAACTTTCTCATTACCTTGGTTTGATTTATTAGCCAATGAGGCTTTATTTCATCCAATACTTAGTTAACTGAATCTTTCTGTAGTAAAGAACAGGGCCATGTCCCATGACCTCTATTAAGTCCACTGGCTATTGAATACCTCACTTGGCCAATGTCCATAATGATATCTAGATAATTTAGGTACGCTCAGTAATAACACCACAATGACACTTAATAATCACAGCTGCTGAGCCATCATACCAGGAAATCACTTCTTTGAAGGTGGGATGCCGGGCAAAAATTTCAGAAACAGTTGAGAAATTACGCTGGGAGTAAAAAAACCTCCAACTCCCTCAAACACCTGTAAAGGTCTCTTAATGTTTCCTAACCTAACCTCTAGAAATGGGCCCAAACTCAACCCTATTAAACCTGCACATTTTGGTTGTGGTCAAAATTTTAACTCCAATCCACTCGCAGAAAGTGCCTCAAACTTTACAGGGACTGAGCCAAATTCCCAGATCAGACAACACTGAATGTATTTGTTTGGGGCATTGGGAGTAGAATTTAGTGCTTTGAGCCCTTCCTTAATATCCATTCATGAGAAGCATTGTGTTTCCTGGTTATGGAGATTAAGGCTATGTCTATACTATAGTTGGGAGAGAGATTTGCAGCTGCTTATCCATGCAAGCTTTGGTCTAGCCAACTAACCAAAAATAGCAGGGCTAACACTGTGGTGCAGGATTTGGTGCAGCCTGCACCAGCGTGTCTGTCCCCCACTTCCCCTCCCACTCCCAGCTATCCAGCACTGAAGCACACACCATGATGTCCTAATTGCTGTTTAGGACAAGCTAGATAGAGTGCAAATGGCTCAAATACATATATATGAACTCCAATGTAGCCATATTTATACCAATGTAACCATATTTATACCTTCCTCCTCGTGCAATATCTTTCTTATTTGCATTTACCAATTTTAGCCCACTTTTGTATTAATGTAGTAAGCAAAGTGGTCGGTTCCCTGAGTCAGGGACTTTTTTCCAGTGAAAGTCTGCCTAGTACAATGGGTTCTTAATCCTTGATAATGCCGTTCATTGTCAAAGTATAAATAAATACCCCGTGTTTTAAACTATTACAAAAGACCAATTTTACCATATAGTTGGGTAAGAAATGTCCACATACACAATAGACTGGTTATAATCATGTCAATTTACTTACCTCATAAGTGCTTGTAATCCCAGATCTGTAGAATACAGGTAGGAAAAGTTCAGAAGTAAAAATGATGACAAGCGTATATGCAATAAAGAAAAGAATGAAGGATGCGCCATAGCGATATACCTCTGCTGGTGTTCCCAGAACAGTCACCGCAGACATGAAACTAGCTGTAAGTGACAATGCTACTGGTCCGCATGTCATTTGCTTACCACCTACTAAAAATTGCTTTGAAGTTGCATTTTTCCTCTCCTTAATTGCAAAAAAGATGCCAATCCCAGAGGAAATTAAAAAGAGTGCAGCAAAAACAACGTAGTCCCATGCCACAAAGTTTTTGATGGTGGGCGCTATGAACTTGGACATAGTTCAGACTGGATAATTCTCAGATCTCTAGGTGGGTTTTGTTTTGTTTTGTTTTTCTAAATCTGGTTCACAGTTCACAAAAACAATTAGCTTTTTCCTAACAAGAGAGATGTTTCCAAAGCTTATCAATTCCAAATATTAAAAAATCAGGAAGAGTATGATCCAAAGTCCAGATATAAGCTTTGGCTTCATTCAAAAGTATTACCCCAACAAGTTGATTCAGATAGAGTTTTAAAGGAATTACATAAATGTGTACCCTGGCCCTTTCAATGTGTTTGTCAGTCTACTAATTAAGTATGTACCAAAGAAGCATCTGGTCTCTCTGATAAATAAATAACTAATGGAAAGAAGATAGATTCAATAGTTTACACCCTTTTTATCTGCCAAGTTTTCATTTAAGGTTAAACATTACTCAGACACCTTGACTTGATACAGATTTTTGCTGCTCAGCGGTTTTTAAATAATAAAATGAAGGCAGTAAAACTTATCATTTAAGGGTAAAAATGAAAGGTAGTCATATAAGTGAACTGACTAGTACATAGGTTCTGTTTTTGAAAGCTGCTTCTGAGACATGGGGCTAAAATTTGCCATTGTGCACCAAAGGGAAAGCACCGAGTTATTCTTAAGCAAATAGGAGATTTTAAAATGTATTCTCTGATAGAAACTCCAGAAGTTACTCTACAGCTGGCAAGTGCCATTGGAGATGTGGACTGCTGTATGTATGTATATTTCTCATATTCAACTCCAGCAAGCTGGTTTCAGCTCCTAGAGTTTAGAATCTGAGCTCTTGGCTTGACTTACAGTGGGCATACAGTGACGACTTTTCCATGGACAACTGGGAACATTTTCTTAAGGAAGAGTGTTTAGAACAAGAAATCAAAGTAAATTAATCTGAGCACAAACAGAATAAGCAGAAAATCTCTCTCATGCAAGGTTCCAGCCACTCCAGGGAGCCACCAAATGCAAAGCCCAAACCTCTCAAAGAGAGTTTTCCCATGCAGAAATCCTTACAGCCCTTTCCCTAAACATCCGTGGCCAGAGGCCTTTGATGCTGAGCTGAAGTTATGGTTTACAATAATGCGTCTGATCTGTGTGTCACCATCTTATTTGTAGAGATAAGCTGGAATCACAAAACTTCCTCAAAGTTCAAGGAAGATCAGATCTAGTGTTCCAACTCTAGTGCAAATATGTTTGAAAATAATAAAAGTCAAGGAGGTGTCATTCATTTTATCTATAAATACCAGAAATGTGAACCCTGTGTAAGGCTGTTATTAGGCAAGCTCCCATGTTAAAAGACCTCTCCTCCCCAAAAGAATATCAGTTTATATTTAACAGGTGGGAATTGACACTCTTTAAAAGGTGCTGGTCACTTCCTGCTTCTTAGGCAAGTCACTGTCAGAGCTACATAACAAACTCCCATGAAATTAGTTGTGGACAAGTCTTTTTGCATCTTGATAGGGTGCTAGGTGTGCTTTGATTAATCTAGTGGTACAAATTTTGCCTCTTTTTACCTATTCTTGTTGTGTGGTGTTAGCTTCAATATACTATGTGGTGATCTGTCTTTACAAAGAGGCAGACAATAGCTGGCTATACCCAAAGAGAGTCATTCACAAATGGAGTGATAGCTTATTGTGGGTGTGTCTAGACTACAGGTTTGTTTGTTTGTTTGTTTGTTTGTTTGTTTGTTTGTTTGTTTTCAAAAAAGTGGCCTTTTTTCGAAAAAACTTCCCCTGCATCTAGACTGCTGCTACGTTCTTTTGAAAGTAAATCAAAAGAACGTGGCAAATTTTTTGACCACAGAAAACCTCATTTTGCAAGGAAGAACGCCTTTTTTTTGAAAGTGCTCTTTCGAAAAAAGGCACTATGTAATGCAAACTATGCTGTTTCAAAATAGAGCATCCAGACTGCCTAGGTGCTCTCTTTTGAAAAAGTGGCTTACTTTTTCAAAAGTACTGGTTGTAGACTAGACGCTCTTTTTTGAAAGAGGTTTGCAGTCTAGACGTAGCCTGTGTCTTTAGACCCAGCATTGAAGTGTGGAGTGTACACTGCACCATCTCCTGGGAGATACTGAGAGTTTGAGATAAATGTTAGTTCCTGTTTTTGCTTCTTTCTTACTTCGGGAGATGAGCAGGGGACTATGCCAACAATACAGCCGGTCCCCGAGTTGCGAACGATCGAGTTACGACCGTTCACATTTACAACCAAAGCTCCCATGGAGTGGTCGTAAAAGAGATCCCCGAGTTACGAACGCGACCCGCGCTTACGAATAATTTTGGATTTTCATATTTCTAAGGCAAAATACATGAGTTGGTTAATATTTCCCTTTAGTGTGGTACAACATATCTTGAAATGACACCAGAGTCAAATGATCTTAAATTTTCCACTTGTCTGCCAGTGCTTTAGCTGTTATTGTAGCACACAGGGTTAAGAACATTGGATTTGAAATGTTTCCTAGCCGTATTAATGCTAAACTTACACAGGATGATTAACAACTGATAGATGTTTGTGACAGTGGTAAATACTTTGCCATTACAACATTGAGGTCTTAAGGTTAAATACTAGCTAGGATGTGCAAGAAAATATTAACACAATGTGGAGTAATATTCTTTGATCATTAACATGGGGGAAATAAATCAGTGGTGGATTGAATGCACTTCTCTACAGAGTCTGTTCACTTTTCAATATGCAGTCCCTGGGATTAATTGTCCCATTTGTCCATAAATGGTGACAAATAAAGCGACTTGTCTGTTCACGTGTGTTCATTATAGAAAAGTTCAATAATAATTATAGGAGGTGTTTTCCAACTGATACCAACAGCAGAATCAACATGAATATAATGTAAGATTGAGCCCAATGTAAAAGGATTGTGCATATTTATTGTCAGATGAGACTGTACATCACTGAAAATGGGATTCAAAAACAGAAAGGAGCAATACACTAAAAGATGAATGCCAATATATCCTCCTGTTAACACCTATCAATATTTTCATAATATATAACTTTGTTATAAATTAGTGATTGTCAGTTCAATTTACACAACGTCCATGTGCCAAGTTAAATATGTCAGAAATGTGGCTACTGATAAGTAAATGTTCCTTCCTAATCTTTCTTAATCCTTCAGAGAGGTTGAAAGCAAAAACATACTACTTTTGTAATGAGTAAACTATCTCATGAGTAAATACTTGGAGTCATTTGGTTCTATGACTCAAAGGTACTCAAAACAAAATAACAGAATTTTGGTTATTTATGAAAACTCAGTGAAATTAAGATTGCAATTTGTGATGGGCAAACGTTTGAAGTTCAGCCTTGGTTTCTATGAAAATCCCAGAGTCTTAATGTAGAGTCAATAACTGAGCCAGAAACCAGAAGAAAAACTTCTAATCCTTCCACTCCTAGACATGTAATCCATGGGTGAAACTGACCATTATACGGTGAGCCTATAAAAGGCCTATACAGAACCTGTGTTCCATTTTGGTATCTTAAGTGTGTGCTTGAGATGCCTTCATCATCAAGGGATACACATTATGGCTCCTTTTTCAAATATGTTAAGTATTCTTGGTATTTGTAATACTCTTATAAAACCTTATAGTGGAACTTAAGAAGCACATAGGCCTGTGTAAACCTTCTGCACAGAGTTGAATTTTAATATATGAGAACAGGTTTGTTGTTTTTTTCTTGTGATTATTTGATTGTTTTTTTACCCATAGCTGAAAATCAGAGCTGTAGTTTGTAAAATGGTTTTAGAACTTTAAAAAGTTTGCTTTGAGTTTGTTCTTAAAAATGCTCAAAGGTTTCTAGGGGCTGGAAGGGGATGTTCTACGGCCTATATTGAAAGATAGTGATTAAAAATATAAACTCTTCTGTGAAGTGACAGTCTTTTATGAATGTGTTTGCACAGGGTCTATTACAATGTGACTCTGATCATGTCTGGTCTAGACATTTACGCTAGTATAAATAGTAAATATTATCAACTCTAGTTGATGTCTGTTGAATAATTTCACTGGATTCAGGATTCCATTCCCACTCACTGACTTGCACTCTAGAATAACTCTCAGTATTAGAATCCAAGGAGAAATGATTGTCTTGGCTGTGTGCTCAGCAAACCTATTGTAAAATTTCAATCTATGGTAACTACATTGTCTGATTCTATGGGACAGGATGGAAGAGAACCAGGGCGATATGGACAATGTGGAGAACTTACACTGACCTTTCCTTCTGCTGAGGTACAATATTTTTCCTAGGCAGGAAGGAGAATAACAGTCATTGTGCTACAACACCCTGGGGAGAGGAAAGAGATGTAGAAAGTCACAATGTGTGTCACATCTTCCTTAGGAGCTAGAATACATAGGCCTTGTATACACTAAATGGAAGATCGATGCTGCTGTGATCAATCTTCTGGAGTTTGATTTAACGAGTCTAGTTACGACTCACTAAACCAGACTCAGAGGGTGCCTTCTTCAGCATCCGGAACTCCTGCTTTTGTGAGGAGAAAGTGAAGTTGATGGGAGTGTTTGCTCCCATCAGCCTCCTGTTGTGGGGACGCCACCAAGCTCAGCTTATGGTAAGCTGACTCCAGCTACATATTCTACATAGCTAGAGTTGCATACCATCAACTGAGCTGCTGGTCTAGTGTAGACCTGACCATAGTGTTTAAGAACTGTCAAGACTGTTCCCCACTATGGTACTCCAAGTGCAGAAGATGGGGGCCCGGAAGGGACCTTAAATACCTTGCCTCTATAGGCTCTGCTTACAACAACTCTCCAGAGTCACAGATTTACCAACATCAGGGGGTAGCTGCCACCATCAAGTGAATTAACCCTGAAAAAAAACAGGAAGGAACACTAGAATTCGTTCCCCAAGCTCTTTTGCCCCAAGAGAGCTTGAAAAAAGAAGTACAAAATCACAGAAAAACAAACTGTATCTCTGATAGCTGACCTTCAAGGTAAGGCAGACACACACAGAGACCTCCTGTTACCCTCCAGGACAAACGAATCAATTCATCACCTTAAAAACAATGGTTTTATTAACAAAATAAAACAATATACTTGATAAAGCACACTTGTTTGCTAGGTGTTACAGATCAACTAAGAAAAGAACACATAAAAAATGCAAAGAATCATAGTTCTTTGGGCTGTAACTTAAATGGTGAGTGGGGGAAGAAAGACGGCATAGACTCACAGGGTACGTCTAGACTACAGGGTTTTGTCGACAGAAGCTTTGTCGACAGATACTGTCGACAAAGCTTCTGTCGACAAAGAGCATCTAGACTACATTCAGTTCTGTCGACAAAGCAAGCTGCTTTGTCGACATAACAGTGTGGACGCAAAGGACAGTTTAGATGCCACAATGCCTTCTGTCGACAGAACTCTGTCGACAAAAGGCGTTATTCCTCGTAAAATGAGGTTTACCAGCGTCGACAAAACTGCTGAGTTCTGTCGCTGTTATGTCGACAGAACTCAGCGGTAGTGTAGATGCAGGTTTAGTTTTGTCGACAAAAGTCCACTTTTGTCGACAAAACCCTGTAGTCTAGACACACCCACACAGAGAAATTTAACCAAACAACCAAAATAAAGAAAAATACCCTGATTGTGACTAAACACATGTTTTCCCTTTATTTACTTCCTTCCTGGTTCAGTCCACTTCCATGCCCCAAATTCCTTGGAGGCATGGTAGTCCTGCCTGGGTTTAAATAATTCTCTGTCTCTCAACTCCTGGCTTAACTTCCCTACAAAGAAAAGAGTCAAGGTACAATTGAAATTTCAGCACTGTATCCCATTGCTTCGTCTGACTCCCTGTCAACACCCTTCCAAGTTACCTGAGTTTAATCCTTTTGTCACTGAGGCTATGTCTAGACTATGTTCTATTTTCGAAAGAGGAATTTGCATATCTTCTTCTGATCTCACTTTCAAAAGCGGATCTTTCAAAACTGAAAGCAGCCTGGATGCAGGGCATTTTTAGGAGAAAAAAACCCTTTTTCAAAAAAACCCCTGCTCTTCCTTAAAAAATTAGGTTTATGTGTCCTTTTCAAAAAATGGTTTTTTTTCCCCGAAAAAAACACATCCAGACTACTTTCTCTTTCGAAAGCTCTGCTTTCAAAAGTGAGATCGGAAGAAGATATGCAAATTCCGGTGGAAAATCCAGAATTTGCATATCCTCTTTCGAAACTAGAACATAGTTTAGACATACCCTGAGTGCTGGCCAGCACTCGTCATGTTCCTCAGAAGAACCTACTACTGATACCAGTTAACAATTATTCCTTTAGCCCAAGAGACAGAGTTCTCTCTTGCAGTGCAGGTCCAAGCTTCAAACTCTGTTGATGATATGGTTTTTTGGGGGGGAGGAGGAAAGAGAGAGATTATTGCCTGTGATCTCGGCTATAAGTTGGTCCCTTTAGTCCAAGTAAATGGATCAGATCCCTGATATGTAAGTGTTTTCTATCTGTCTTAATTCACAGGAAATTTATTGAATGATACAATTAACATTCATGTATTCTATCGGGAGATTTAGCTGTCCACATCCTATGCATACAAACCTCCCAATCTTAAATACAACTGTGTAATGAGACCACATGCAAGCACTCAATCTTGTTCTGGAAGCAGAAAATCACGCTTTCAGGATTTTTCTCATTGTCTAGTAAATTAACAGCTTTCAGTTTTTCAGAATTATCCTTCTTTCTCATGGTAAATTTCTCAGTTTGAATCGATTCTTTTTGTTGCATTCATATATAACCAACATCTTGGGCTAATATGGACAGATCAACTTAAAGACCTGTGATGTTCTTAAGTTGCAAAGTGCAAATGCAGTCCGTTTAGGATTCCAAACACTACAGCATCAATAATGATCAACACAATGAGCTGTTCAAATAAGAAGAACCAGTAATTCCAAATGTCAGTAGCTGTGTTTTCTTTCTGTATTGAACTCATGAGATCAAGTATCTTCAAAGAATTCTCATTTATCATTAGGTCAGCAGCATGTGTGACCCTAAGCTGTTATACATTTTCATAAATGACAGCTATTCATAAAAATAGAATATTGGCATAAATTATTCAGTTCCTTTCTTTGCAATTGTTTCTTCTTTTTAGGAGGGTACAAATACTTGCTGCTCTCATCAGTTTCAATGAGTTTACTAAAATACCTAGCACTATTTATCTCCTTTGTCATTTATCTTCTGTAGGACAAGTAACAAAGTCTCTCTTTATCCTTGCTTAGCTTGTATCAAATATTTCTGTCTGTCCATACCCAATCATCACCTGCAGTCCTCAATCTTTTCCCTGCTTCGATCCCTCCCATCTAGCCAGGACCTAGGGCTAGGTAGAAAGAGCTTGATAGTGATTAGCCTCTTGGGCTTCACAAGTTCCAGACTGAGAAGTCTTACTCTAGTCATTTATAAGGGCCCCATCTGCTCTTGAAGTTTGATCTCATAATTATCAATACTGTGTCCAAGGAGCTCTGCTTCTGTAAGTAATAAAGAATCTTCCTGCACAGTCATCTTTTTCAGTGGTTGCGGGGGGTTTTCAGAGTAGCATGTGGAATTTAAATTGTATTATGTTCTTGTGATGGATGGGACAATTGCCTATAAAGGGTTAAACTCAGAAAATCCGAGAATCCCTGAAAAAATCCAGGATGTGTTGGCAGGGATCAAGAAGACCAATGGGAAGAAAGTGTTAACATTTGAATTTAAAAAAACAGGTTGCCTGCTTCAGTCTTCTTTGTGGGAATTTTAAACCAGGAGCTGGGGAGAAAAGATGAATTGAACCAAGAAGAAATATGCATGCCTAGAAATAGACTGAACCTTGAAGCTATGAATATGGAAGTGATAGGGAATTTTGTTTGTTTGTTTTTAGTTAGACATGATCAGGTTATTTTCTTTGTTTTGTAGTTTGGTTAAATTCCTCTGTGCTGAGTCCATGTGCCTACCCAGCCTATACATTTGAACTAAAGCTGAATCCCAGGGAAGCAATTATCTGTGCTTTAATCAGTTTTCTCTCAGTTGCTTTATAACACCTCGCAGCCACATATGCTTTACCAAGTGTATCTTTTTGTTTGGTAATAAAATCAACTTTTTAAAGACTGAACTGATTCTTGTGTCCTGAAAGGTAATAGGAGGTCTGTGTAAGGTGACCACTCAGTCTTAGGCATGCAATCAGAGATTACAGTTTGTTTTCATTTTTTTCTTCATGCACTCTTGTGGTAAAAGAGCGTGGAGTACCCCTCTGGAAGAATCTCCCAAGACATACCCAAAAGAGGCCATATACTGACAGAGAGAAATGCACCACTGGCATCAAGCTGGTAGAGTCAGTTCCTGGGCCAGCCCCTCTTGCACCCAATATTAGCAGGAGGCAGCATGAAGGAATTTTTCTTTGCTATCCCAATCTTCTCCCTGTCCCTGTCAGTCTCCCATTGAGAGAAGTCCTATAATTGCACTAATTCAATCTCACTCACAAGAGCTGGGAATTGTGCCTGGTTCCTTGGCACTTGTCTATACTTCTTCATCAGACATAGCTTGGTTGAAGGGAAGACTGTGACCTTGTCATTTTAAATACATTGGGGAAATCTAGGCAGGAGCAGCTGGGGAAGATTTTAGCCAGAGCTCTACCCATTAGCAGAGAATGAGATGAAGTACCTGTAGGGAGACTCCTATGTTCCTTATGCTAATGCAGTTCCTTACCCAGTGTTAGACAAGTGGTCCTTTACCATCATTAGAACAATGGCAATGTGGTCCAGATAGACACAGGAGAATTCTCAAAGGCCAAGGAAGGGCATCAACACTGATAAAAAAGCATAGCAGTGCTTTATATTGGAGAAGACCACAAGCTCTAGGAACATTAAACTTTTGAAAGGAGAGAAATGAGAGGGAATTCAGTGGAGGGACACCAAGTAAATAAAGCTTACAGTGAAAGCTGATCAGATGCCTTTATTAAAGAGAGACAATAATATTTGCAACTATGTAAGCTGACAATAATATAAAATAACTGAGATTCTTTCTTCTGTGAACTGAAAAATTCTGGGAATCATCAAGACATTTTCCCCTGTGTTTTCCACCTTCTTTTCTAAACTGCTGGCCACAGCTACAAGTAGGATACCAACAAAATGGACCAACATCTTGAAACATGGTAACTCCAATAGTCCATCTTAGGGAGGTTTGTCTTCATTTATTCCATGTCTTCTTTCATTGGATTGCAATTATGTTGTAACAAGCATGGGCAGTCCAATTCTTCCCTTGTGTTCCCATTCCCATATCTCACCCACACAGATGAAGGGGGGAAATTCAGGAATCATAAAGCCCTAAATGGGATTCCTTCCGTTGAATGAGTGTCCAGCATTCACTATTGCTATGAGCTTCTGCCGACGAGAGGCAGTAAACTCTGTTTGAACAGAAGAAGCTGCAGAAAGGTAACCGCACATCTCATGTCCTCAGGGAGGAACTGCAGACAGGAGCCAAACATAATGCAAAGCAGGCTCTGCACCGTTGCAAACACTAATAATTGTGAAAAACAAAAGAATGACCATCAGGCTCTGACACAGCCTGCAATCCCAGTTCCTTTTCAGTAGCCTTAAGACCTATGTCATAAAACCAGAGGGCTGGAAGAGACCTCAGGAGGTCATTGAGTCCAGCCTCCTGCCCGAAGTAGGACCAACCCCAACTAAATCATCCCAGTCCGGGCTGTGTCACACTGAGACTTAAAAAGATCTAGGGATGAAGATTCCACCACCTCCCTAGGTAACCCATTCCAGTGCTTCTCTACTCTCCTAGTAAAATAGTTTTTCCTAATATCCAACCTACTTAACTTAAGACCATTGCTCCTTGTTCTGTCATCTGTCCCTCTGTATCTGTCCAGTGGTGTACCAATAACAAGTTAAAAATGTTCTATTTAATTCCTTCCCATGTGCTGCAAGTTGAATAACTTTCATGTATAACTTCAAACCTTTAAGATAGCAAAAAACAAAACAAAAAACAAAACAAAAATCCCTGACCTCACTGACTCCCTACTCAACTTGGTGCTCCAGCTCCATGCAGGGGTGCAGAAGTTTGGTGCTTCTCCCAGCACTTGCACTCCAACCCCATTGGGAGTGGGGCTCCAGGGCTCAGTGACATGCCATGAAGCGGGAGCACAAGCGCCGACTCACCAAGTTATGTGGGGCAGGGTGAAGCCCTGAGTCTCGATGCACGTTGAATCAAAGTAAGCCAGGGGCTAGATCCTGATTTAACTGGAGAGCGTGTTTTGTTTTAGCCCAGGAAATGATAGTGTTAATACCTCAGAAACTCACATAAAGGGACAATTTAAATATGAGACTCAGTGCCCCTTGTTTCAGAGTCCGTGTGCAACAGGCTGGATCTGGAGAAAAACACATTATTGAACCTATTTTTTACCTTGAATGAAGCAGAGTGTCAGTTATTAAACAAGTCAAGCGGGGCATGAGATAACCTGTTCCTGAGCATGACTTAGTATGAACTCCTTGTTCTGCTGAATGAACATTAATGAGTGTCACAAGACCTTAAGATTCTAATTATGGCTTCAGGAAAATAAGGTAGTTTCTTCAGCCAACTAGTGTGGAGTTTACTTTAACGACCAATAGAGGCGGCAGCTTCTCATTTTCAGTTTCCAGCTTGAAAACAAGTAATGCATTGGGCTTATCCTCCCCTACTCTTCTCTCCATGTGTCATCACAGCAGGGAACAGTGGGTGTGAAATCCACCAAATCAGAATGGAACCAGGTAACATTCACATTATACTCTCTTTGCAACCAATTGCTGAAAATAGCAATACCAGGAACAGGGCAAAAGCGAATCAGCCTTGCTATGTTCTGATTAAGAATCATAAAGCCATTCCTATTATCAGTTTTTTCTCTAATATCAGATAACAATATGGAGAGTGGAGTAATATAAACGACTAACTAAAAATGGTACGTTTAAGCTAACGCCAGGCTATAAATTGTACTGTGTTCTCTCAAATCTGCTGGAATAAATTTAGGCCACTGTATTAGAGAACCAAGATTCTGAGCAACCCACTGTTACCACTACAGGTTGGACCTCCTTGGTCCAACCTTGTCAGGACCTGAGCGGTCCCGAATGAGAGAATTTGCTGAACCAGGGGAGGTCTCCTGCCACCGGCTTCCCCAGCCCATCACCTGCTGCTGGCAAGCTTCCCCAGCAGGCATCCTGCCTCGCCCTCCCCCACCCCAACCTGGCTAGGCTGCTTGCCCAGCTGCTGCCAGCTTCCTGGGCAGCAGAGACTCTGGCTTCTACCATGGGGTTCCAGCCCCACGCATTCAGGGGCAGCTGTGGGGCTCTGGCACTGGCTTCGGCCTCCAAGGGGCAGGCTGCTGTAGAGCTCCGGCCTTGCACTGCCACGGGGCTCGTCTCCAGCACACACTCCCAGGGGCTGCGGCAGTGTCTCGGCCCTGCGCTCCAGAAAGCTGCCAGGGGACTCTGGGCACAACCCCAAGCTTCTGAGGACTGCTGGGGTGCGTCTACAGTACCCTTACCTTAAATGACAGAGCTTATTTTGAGGTAATTTTAGAAATAGCTTATTTTGAAATTTGGAGCTGTCTGCACAGCATTTATTTCGAAATAAAGCACTATTCCCACCAATCCCTTAACTCTGGTTGGCCCAAGGGTTACCGGGACACCAGAATAGTGCACCCGTTATTTCAAAATATTTTTCAAAATAACAGGCATGTTTAAAGACACAGAATTGCTTTTTCAGGCTACAAGACATAGCCCTGCAGGGCTCCAGCCCCGCACCCATCTGTGCTGCCAGGGGACTGCTAGAAGCTGCTGCAGGGCTCCTGCCCCAGTCTCGTGCTCCCCCCAGCCAGGCTGCTGACCATCTTGCCCTGGCTGGCTGGCCCTCCTGCCCTTATGCTCATGAGCTCTCTGGTCTAGGAGCATCCATGTTCCTGCTGCACAATGGGTATTGCTGGACCAGAGAATGCCGGTTTTTGGAGGTACAACCTGTACGTAATCTATTCGTAATAGCTAGTCACCTCCTGCCCACACATTTTTCAAGGGGATAGAATCTCAACCTATTTTTGTGACCAGTTCATGAGTAAGTTTGATGTGAAGGTCTCAATCCTGCTGTGTCTTTCCCCTTTGGCCAATGGAACTACTCAGGTTTTCAAAGTTGAGCAGATGGTTAAGTACTTTGCTGGACCAGGGCCAGACTTCTCAGCACTTGGCTGATTTAAACCCTAAAGGAGTTAGTCCAGACTTGCATGGTATAAGTAACTAAGATCTCATCATTTTGTCCAAGGGCCCAGTTCTGAACCTGTTAAACGTGATGACAAGCTGTTACTCATCTGATTAATTCTGCTGAAGCTCCAGGGAATTCTCATGAGAGTACCTGCCCACCTATGTGAGTCTGGGCTTGGATAGAGATTATTTTCAGTTGCAAATATTCACGAGTGAGTACATTTTGAAATTAAAGGCAATTATTAAAGAAAAATAATGAATTGGCCAACACTTTAAGACCCACATTTTTTTTTAATCACTATACAGAGACATTCTCTTTAGGGAAAATAGTGCAGTGTGCCGGCCAAACCAAAGCAAAACAAATAGGACAGATGTCCTGTCTGAAGCGCATTCTGGTACTTACAGAACAGCAGAGGATTCAAGAGGCAGATGCAGGCATATGGGCTGATTGCCGATCTGCGCTTACAAAGCAGGGACTCTGGGGCTGTGAGAAAAATAGAAAAAGTTTTTTAAATGTACTACATGTTGTACCTCCAAAAACCACAGATGCTCCTGGATCAGAGAGCCTGTGAGCCTAAGGGCAGGAGGGCCAGCTGGCTGGGGCAATATGGTCAGCAGCTTTGCTGGGGGCAGCGCAAGACATGGGCAGGAGCCCTATGGCAGCCTCTAGCAGCCTGTGGCAGCATGGGGCGGTGCAGGGCTGGAGCCCTGCAGCAGTCTCTGGGGGCTTGGAGCTGTGGCCAGAACTCCACAGCTGTGCAGGACAGGAGTCCCCCGACAGCTTTCCAGTGTGCAGGGTACTGCAGCAACCTCCAGGAGCATGGGGCTGCGGTCGATCCCTTGGCAATGCGGGGTCAGAGCCCCACAGCAGCCCACTGGAGCATGGGGCTAGAGCCCCACTGCTGCCCCCTGGAGTACGGGACCAGTGCTGGAGCCCCACGGCTGCCTCTGATACACAGAGCTGGAGCCCTGCAGCAAGAGTCGGAGCCTCTGCTGCCCAGGAAGCTGGCAGCAGCTGGGCAAGCAGCCCAGCCAGGTTGGGAGTGGGCGAGGCAGGTAGCCTTCTGGAGAAGCCTGCCAGCAGCAGGTGACGGGCTTCGTTGAGTATAAAAGCAAAACAAAGTCAAGGGTACTTTCAAAATTGTTTTTCCCTTTTTTCAGTTTTTGAATTCTTGATGTGTCATTGAATTTGCAAAATTAGAGGAAAAATAATCAATTCAATGTAGATTTCTGAAGATTTGTGTAAGCCCAGCCTCCCTATAATTGTGCTTCATAGGTAAAACCCAGCCCTTACCTTGCTTAATCCTCCATTTACACAGCTAATAAAAATGGTATGATTATGAACTGCAGTATTTGACACCCAGAAAAATGTTATGTGGAGAACAGTTTTAAATAATTTTTAGCTGATAGGATTGCTAATCAGCCCGTGACCACGTGTTGTGATGATGGAACATTTCTCACTAGTGTTTCATTGGTTTGAATGTTCTGATACAAATTATCTACTGGATTATGAGTATTCTGGAAACAAAATCATTCTCCCCAGTTCCTATTGTTGATTTCAGCTCTTTGATAAAGCAGTCATTATGGTTTATCACAGGGATCTTCAGCTATGTCTAGTCAGGGTGTTCTCAGATGTATTGAATTAAAATTTAAGGCCCATAGACTATGTCTACACTGCAGGCTTCTTGGAGTTCTTTCTTCCATCATAAATCTGCAGAGATGGTCTGTTTTCAAATGGGTAGAACTCTTGCACAAAACAGTTCTTGTGTAAAAGGTCTTGCGCAAGAGCGCATCCACACTGCCATGTGCTTTTTCACAAGAGATGTGCTTTTGCGCAAGAGCGTCCATGGCAGTGTGGACTCTCTCTTACACAAGAAAGCTCTGATGGCCATTTTAGCCGTAGGGGTTTCTTGCGCAAGAAACCCCTGTTGCCCGTCCATACTGCCTTCTTGTGCAAGAGCTCTTATTCCTCATGGGGAGAAAAATAACTCTTGTGCAAGAAGCCCTCTTTTCTGATGCTTTACTATAAATTTACTTGCACAAGAACACGCGTGCAATGTAAACCCTCTGCAAATTTTTGCGCAAGAACAATCGTTCTTGTGCAAAAAGCTTGCAGTGTAGACATAGACTTAGAGTTTCTAAGATAGGTATTCAATACAATGATGGTTATTCCTCTTGGATACAATTTTCAGAAGTGCCTGAGTGATTGACTCCTAAGTGCCTCAAAGACTTTGGAAAATTTATGAGCTTTGGAAAATTTTAGCCTTTAACTTCCCCAAAACTTAAGAGTGTTTGGATCTTGGCCTGTTTCTGGCCGGTTATAAGGCCATGGGCTAGCTTTGAAGTTAAATCCAGGTGAAACTTAACTATACACCAACAGATCTATACATTTGATATGGACTAGTTTATTGAACATAAAATACACCTGCTTTAACCCTCCAAACCCAGATATACCCATTTGAAACAGACCATCTATGCAGATTTATGATGGAAGAAAGAATAAAACAGTAAGAGTCTCTCTACATTACTATGACATAAAAAAAATAATTAGTTTATCTCTAAGCACATTTAGGTTTCCAATACGGACAGCAGCCAGTCCTACCATAGTCAATATACCCTCTTTTTATTTAATTACATTGTCACAATATATTAAGTGGTCAATAAAGAAATACCACTGATGGATAAGTCATCTAAAGAGGAACTCTATAAGGCTAAAACATCAGACATGCAAAGAAGCTTTCCTCCTTTATATGCATATAGTGGCATAGGATCTGTGAATAAACCATTTACTCTGCAGTATATTAGACAAATATCTCTTGAAAGTATACCCTAATATGTATGATTTCATGAGTTATGTTTTAGATTCCTTATTGAAATTTAGGTTGGCACTACTGTGCTGTGAAAAAGTGGTGGGAAATATGCCTCACATTTTTAGGTCCATAGATGGCAGAAAAAAATTAACTAGTCTGTTAAAAGATAAAGCTACTGCACAAGATACACTTCAAACCAAATGTGCACCGTACAAAGTCATCTGTCAAGTTAAAGATTTTGCTTTGTGATTACAGTGGACTTCGGTTTTTTTTCAAGGCATAGCATTTCATTAATTATTACTTCTTCCAGCTTGCTTATCTCTTTCGTTGAAGGTCATAAGAATTAGAAACACAGTAATTCCAAGACTTGGATAAGTATCCTGAGACTATAAACGATATGATGCTGTTTTATTAAGGATCACTACTCTAATCATCTTTAGTATGTCATCAAAAGGTTTCTTTGTTCATGGATTGTTTTGATAATCATTTAGAGTACTGTAGTCAATAAACCATGGTGTCTATCAAGCTGTAATTCCTTGACAATAGTGTAAAATTAGCTCTAATTACATGGTTCTAGTCTATATTTCCACTGTTATCTTTAGACTTTGACAACTGTGTAATCTGAACAGTATTGACTAGATCCTGTTGACATTTTTTTCCCCAAAGAAATGGTCTTTCATGGGGAAAATACCAAATTGTCAAAAAATGAACTTTTTGTGCAAAAATATCAGTTTCAACAAACTTTCACCTGAATGGCTTCTCAGATCCAGAGCAGAATTTGGATGCCGGTGAATGGAGATCCAACACAGAATAGCCAATACCTCAAATATCAGGACATCCAGCATGACTGTGGGAGATCTAGGTTTAGACCCTGCTCAAAATAAGGATGCACAGGAGAACCTGGGTCCCCCATGTTTTGACCGGAGTTTTATTGGGACTTTACTATAGGAAGACTTACCAATCTGACTGGAATGTTTCTAGATTTCCCCTCCCTATTTTTCAAACTAAGCAGAAATCAAGAGGTATATAGCAAATATCTCATATTAACTTAAGGTGCATAATCCTTTAATAGACTATGAATATGGCAGTCCTACTGATGATAAATTTGAATGCCCAGTGACAACTTCTGATCCAGCTAGCGGTTTTAACACCATACCCGTCCTTTGCGTGTTAATTAACCAAGTTCGGTTCATGTATTTTCCGATGGTGCTGAATCTATCTAATAGGCAAGTAGGGGAATTCAATTATTGTAAATCTACTAAAGTGGCTTCCTTTTTCTTGGTACTTCTTATGGATAAGACTACTGCTTATCAGCAACAAGTCTGAGATCTTGCAGAACTAGGGGTAGACAATCAACCTTTAAATTCATCTACCATTAGGCAGAAGTGTAGTTTGGATCCTCTTGGAATATTAAGATCCGCTTCTGGACTATTTGGTTCCGGAATGTCAGTTTGGAACAGAGCTGATCTCTGGAAAATTTGGAAATGCTTAAATTATGTATTACAAGATGAGGCTAACCAAATTTTGAACCCCATGTTACAAGGTATCAAGGGATTATCACAGGAGGAAGATTTTACCGTTTAAAATCTTCATGACATAGTGGGACTCTTTAATGAGATTCAATATAAAGTGGATGGCACGAGACAAATTGCTTGATCATTGTCTTCAGTCCACCCCCTCTGGGGCACCTGGTGCTGGCCACTGTAGGCAGACAGGCTACTGAGCTAGATGGACCTTTGGTCTGACCCAGTACTGCCATTCTTATGTTCTTATCCCTGTCTATTCAGGAAATCTGAACCCACTAGGTCGTTACCCTTCTTATCTGCTGTCATAAACAATGTGACAGCACAGGTTCAGTGCAATCACTCCTGTTAAGTGATACTTAAAGGTGACCCCTTCTCCTCTGGTACCCACAACATGTCGAATTGGTTGATAGACAAAACCAGGATGAGGCTTACATCAGCAACACTTCAGCCTGCCCAGGGTATTGGGTTTGTTCCAGCAGAGCCACCTATAAAATCTATAAAAGCCAATCTATAAAATATTTCTCACCTCTTCAGAATTCCACCCGTAGGGTGCTCCACAATGGCCAATTCATGGTGAACTGCAGGATCTTAACCTAATCCTTACTGTTTATCAAACCAAAGATTTAGGCTGTTTCTTGGACCCACTAGGTGTGCATAGTGACAGCTTGAATCATTCATCTCTGCCACCTGCTTGGCAACTAAATCTAGAATTTTAGTGTGTGTTATTATTGCTATGGGATCCTGGGGGCTATGACATGAGGTGCCTGAATGGTCATAGTCCCAGTCCATATCCGTTTATGCACTGGAATCCTCATCAGAGTCATCTGATGGAATTGCTATAGGGAGCCCTAAAGAACAGTTAGCGAAGCGCTCGGGCAAATTTCCCCTGCGTGGAACATTCTCCTCTGTACAATGGGGAGCTACATTTGGGACTGGGGAGGATACACTTATATGCCATTGGGCTGGAGGCGTTCAAGGGAATCCACCAGCTCCCAGTGACCTGAGAACCCGGTGACCTATAAAACCTGACATACCTGGCATTGCAAGCCCTAGATAAAGAAATAGTGGAGGTATTTCAAGAACTTTTCAAGGTGGAAGGGGGAGGCCATAAAGGGTTAAATGCCCTATATGAAAGATACAAACAGCATTTACAGGTTGTCCGAGGAGGGCTAGCTCAGTGGTCTGAGCATTGGCCTACCAAACCCAGGGTTGTGAGTTCAATCCTTGTGGAGGCTATTTGGGGCAAAAATTTGTCAGGGATAGTACTTGGTCCTGCTGTGAAAGCCAGGAACTGGACTCAATGACCTTCAAGGTCCCTTCCAGCTCTAGGAGATAGGCAATTTCCTAAAATGTAACATCCTTTTGTATAAGGGAGTATAGTGAGTCACCTTGGCCTCCTACTGACCTGGAAGGGGAAACATCCTAAGACCAGCTGGTGGGTGATGCCAGAGCAATCCAGCCCCATCCACAGGAAGCAGAAAGGGGGGCTTAGGGCCCAGTGGCCAAGCCAGCCAGATGTTCCACCCGAGCTCCCCAGGAAGCAGGCCCAGCTTCCCCACCCAAGAAGGGAGAACCAGCCTGAGCCATCAGGGCCTCTACCAGGCCCAGGAGATTGGGTCAAGCCTCCTGGGCCACTGCCAGGCCAACAAGACCACCATGGCTGCCCCAGTTGTTGATGTGCCCCAAAGACTGGGCTGGATGGCCAGGGCCACTGCCAAACCCAGGAGATAAACATAGCAAAGTAAACATAGCAGTGGTGGCCCACCTGGGACTAATCCTGGTGGGCTGCCAATTTTTATTGCCCACCCCAATTTAGGAGGAGTTCTTAAACAGACAGTCTCTCTCATATACATATTAGTAAGTTATTACTGGAATATGTTCCAATATGTTCTTCAGGGCAGTTACAAACCAGTTCCACAGAGACAAAATGCTAGTAATGCCTCAACCAGGTGTCAGCCAGATCTTAGGAACCTTCACCTCCTCAGCAGGAGAGTGGGTGTGCAAAAAATCTGTATTTTGACCAAGAAGCAATTTAAGGTTCTCATCCACGCAGATGTTGTTTCCTGAGCATCAGCTGGAATTTATTCTTGTGCCAAAAAAAGGGCTACAAGAGAAGAAAACAAATTCCACAAATCACCTTCCTTCTTCTCTCTACCAACAGCTTCAACACCTGAAGAAGAAAGGAGGCAGCATTGGTCTGTGGGGAGATCCCAACTGAAGGATTCTGTCGGTAAACTTATGAGAGACCTTTGCTTTGAATTCATTAAGTTCTGTGTACACTGGCAATTGAACACAAAACATTTATCTTGCAGAGGTGTTAATCTCCACCCTTTCCCCCCCCCCCCCCAAAAAAGACAAATATTTTGTTATGGCAAGTGCCCGCATGAACAATGCATTGTCAGCACAAGGCTCTCCTACAACAACATGAATGCCACTCTTCGGAGGTGGACGTATTTTGTCAGCAAAAGAACTGACAAACAGCAGCTATTCTGCCAGACTTTTAGCGGGACAGACGTGTCAACATGACCTTGTTGCTAAAAGCTGCATAATGAAGATATAGCCTTAATTTTTTAAGTTAGATATCTTAGGGATTTACCTTTTATTTTCTTGTAACTAATTCTGGCCAGTTTGCATCATTACTTGTAATCACTTAAAATCTCTCTTTCTATCATTAATACATGTGAGTTTTGTTGTAAACCAGCGAGTTTGGCTTGAAGTGTCTGAGAAACTTCATCTGGAATAATAGGATCTGCATATCATTTTCTATTAATGCAGTGATGGACTTTTAAACTTGTAGGCTACGTCTAGATTGACATGATTTTCCAGAAATGCTTTTAACGGAAAAGTTTTCTGTTAAAAGCATTTTCACAAAAGAGCGTCTAGATTGGCAGGATGCTTTTCTGCAAAAACACTTTTTGCAGAAAAGCATCCGTGGCCAATCTAGACGCGCTTTTCCGCAAAAAAGCCCCAATCACCATTTTCGCGATCGGGGCTTTTTTGCAGAAAAGAAATCTCTGCTGTCTACACTGGCCCTTTTGCGCAAAAGTCTTTCAGAAAAAGACTTTTGCCCGAACGGGAGCAGCATAGTTTTTCCACAAAAGCACTGACAATCTTACATGAGATTGTCAGTGCTTTTGCGGAAATTCAAGCGGCCAGTGTAGACAGCTGGCAAGTTTTTCCGCAAAAGCAGATGATTTTGCGGAAAAACTTGCCAGTCTAGACACAGCTGTATTGTACAGATGGGTAGTGGGCAGTAATAAAATGCACATTTCTGGGGGAAGTCTGGGACTGGGAATTTGCTAATGCTGCCCTGAAGTGTACTTCATGAATGACTGGCTATAGCACTCTGTGAACGGATCTCAAGGTGTGATCGCCCCCTTCTGGCTGGCAGAGGAGTTTGGCAGACCCCACCGTTTGGCTCTGTGACGTCGGTTGCCAGGTCAGGTCCCAGGCCGGGTGCGATCACCCCGCTACACCGAGTCCGGGGGATCCGCGAACCCTGCAGTCGCTCCCTCCTGCCAAGGAGGGTTCTAATTCCGAATTTCTAGCGTTCTAGTTCTGAATTGCTTGGGGAATTTGCTCTTGGGAGACCGGGGTGACACCGGTTCCTGAGGTGATGTGAGAGGAGGGGGACCCGGGCCCACCCTCTCCTCCGGGTCCCAACCCGGGGCCCTAAGTGCAGGGGTCTTCTAGCCCCCTGCACGGCAAACGGGGGATGTGTTCCCTCAACACGTCTGCCCACGGTCGCCAAAAGGGCCCCGCCCCGGGCTGCTTCCTCCCCTCTATGAGTCTCAGGACCCGGCCCAAAAGGTCTCCGGGGCCTACCGTGATTCTGGTGTTCGTCTCGGTGGATGTCTCTGCTTGGCGTCCAGTTGCGGCTCCGGGGCCGGGAGGCCTCTGCGGGAGTCTTGGGCTTCCAGGAGTTGGTGGCCGGTGGCTGGCCACCCTTAGGCGTGGCGCCGACCCGACCACGACCCAGGGTGTTCCAAGGGTTGGCCTCAGGGGTTGCCCACTTGCTCGTTGCCGGCAGGTCCTTTTGAACTGGCCTGCCGGTTGTGACGTGCTTGCGGGGCCATGCCCCTCCCTGGACGTGGTGGGCTCGCCTGTCTCCCCCCGCCTGTCAATCAGGGTGTCCGCCCCCTGTGGACACACGCAGGGGGCAGAGCCAGCTTCTGCTGGACTGCGTAGGCGCACGGGAAGGCTCCGGCACCGCAGCCCGCTCCCCGCCAGACGGCGGCGTTCGGGCACCGCCACCAGGGCCGCAGTTGCCTCCCGCCCCACCCCGCACTCCACCGTGAGGGCCGCTTGCGGTCCATCACACACTCATATAATATAGTTGCAAGGGGGTTACGTGCTGAAGGTTGTGGGTGAGCAGCCCAAGAGTAGTTGTTCTCACAAACAACGTAAAAGGCACTCCACATTGAAGAATTGAGAGGACACAGCTCTCCATCAGTACAGACTACACTGTGGGTAATGTCCCAGATAAATAATAATAATACGACTTTCTATAGCACCTGTCTTGCATGGATCACCAAACACTTTATGAATGGTCAATAAGCCACATCTCACCCAGAGGCAAGTAAATGTTATTAGATATTTTCTACAGATGGGGAACACTAAAGCTCAGAGACGCTAAGGCCAACATTTTCAAGAGGGGCCTCTGATTTTGTGTGACTCATTTTTTGTGCCCTACTTAAGACACCTTAAAGGGGCTAAGTTTTGAGCAACACTTAGTTATCACAGCTCACGTTGATTTCAACAGGCTTTTCTAAAACTAACTTTGCAAGTCATACAGGGAATGTGTCTCTGCTTGCAGCCACATTTCCATAATGAGATACATTGACCTGAATTGCTCATTCTCTGCCGTCAAACACATCGGAGCTTACCACAGTTCCCACCCAGATCCTTTTGCATACATAAATGGTGATGGACTGCCACCACTATGCACTTACTCCACCTTCCCGCAGAACTTGTGGAGGTCACTCTATGGAGCCTAACTCCAAACTGAGGAGGGGCAAAATCTAAGTGGGGGGAGTCAAGGAATCAGTGGTCTTCCCCATGAAACTGCTATTTTTTCTGTGTCACACCCTCAGAGCAGGCACCACAATGAGACTCTTTTAGAAAGCTTTAAGAGAGTCTATATATCAGCCAAGCTGCCAGCGTAACACCAAGGGCCAGAGGCAATGCACGGGCAGGGAGCCACTGTGCAGATAGTATTGAACTCCTTTAGAACTCTAAAGATGTGCATAGATGCCAACAGGTCTGCTATGCTTGGGGGATGGTCCCAATGTCCTGTATTGCAGGGGAATCATAGAATCATAGAACTGGAAGAGACCTCAGAAGGTCATCTAGTCCAGCCCCCTGCTCTAGGCAGGACCAATTCCAACTAAATCAACCCAGCCAGAGCTTTGTCAAGCCGAGACTTAAACACCTCTAGGGATGGAGACTCCACTACTTCCCTAGGTAACCCATTCCAGTGCTTCACCACCCTCCTAGTGAAATAGTTTTTCCTAATATCCAACCTGGACCTCTCCCACCACAACTTGAGACCATTGCTCCTTGTTCTGCCATATGTCACTACTGAGAACAGCTTCTCTCCATCCTCTTTGGAACCTCCCTTCAGGAAGTTGAAGGCTGCTATCAAATCCCCCCTCACTCTTCGCTTCTGCAGACTAAACAGACCCAAGTCCCTCAGCCTCTCCTCATAAGTCATATGCTCCAACATATGTAAGTAGGGAGTAAGTAGGCCCTGTAGGCAGACACTGCAGAATTTTCCATGGAAGGAAATGATCCAAGTCCATATGTGGCAGTCCGTGTTATGAGATACTTAGCTTAAAGCTCTATCTTTTTGTTTTATATTTGTACAATGTTTAGCACAATGTTTGTCAGTAAGGAGTCTCTAAGACCTACTACAATAGAAATCATAAATAGTAATGATGAACCCCAACATATACACCAATCCATGTATACTTACATTGCTCATTCTCTCTGGTTTAAACATCTATGGCCTAAGTCCTGCTTAGAGTTACTAACATAGTTCAGAATAATTTTCCTCTGTATTCATTCAGCTCTAAAGGTTACTCGGGCTATATATCAGCCATCTGTTCAAGCACTAATGAGCCCTTAAACCCATCCCCTCCTGGGACTTCAGACTGCAAGGGAGTCCTCCATCATCTCCTCATGGTAGTGTCTACTTCCTCCCCCCTTCCCTATAGGCCTAGCTCCTCACCCCACCCTGCACACAAAGCTAAAGTCCTGCTTCCTGGTCTCCAGTGCTGAGAGGAGCTGAATCCTAGGCTGTCCTTTCAGTGCATTGAGGATGTTGCTCATAGTTACTCCTAAGTGTCATGCAGAAGAGTTCACAGATGTATGATCTTTGCATGGTTCTTACAAGTTCACTGCGTGGCCACAGCTGCTGTCACAGACATGTGCCATGTATATTTTCACTGAGTGACAGAACTATCTTGTTTCTGACTCTTGTTCCCAAGCCAGAAACAAGATGGTTGGTTCTGGGAAGATGTTCTTTGAACAGTAGTAGGGCTTTCAGGAAGGGAGGCCTGGGGAGCGGGACACTGCAAGGAACTATCTTTCAGGATACCTGACTTGGGGATGACAGCTGCAGCAGTGGGGGAGAGTGGCCACTTTAATAACTCTCAGAGTTACCTAGGCCCTAGAGAGTGGGGCCCCAGAACGAAGGCAGAAAAACTACAGAGAGGATTCTGATAGAAGTGGACAAACTAGAAACAGTGCCCCTGCAGGGGGCATGGAAAACAACTGTGATTATCTTGTACTTTGGAATTTGGAAAGGAAAATTTTATCACAAGATTTCTGTGGGCTATTGTACAGGAATAAAATTATTCCCAAAAGTGGAATTTTGAATGGCCACCAGAGAGGTTGTGTTCCACTTTACAGACAGGCATATCACCATTCCGTAGGAGAGTGATTGTGGTGGAGGCTGCCTGGCTCGAGGATGATTCAGATTTCAGTTTCTGTTTTGGCCCATCTGGAATTATTGCATTTGAGGTACCATAAAATCTCGAGTATAATGCGCACCTATGTATAATGCGCAGCTGCCTTTTAAACATCAGAATTCTTGAATAAACTAAACTCTTACCTATAATGTGCACCCCCATTATACTCAAAATTTTACAGTATCCTATTTGTCCCCATATTCCTCCTGCTAATTCTTTTAACACCATTTAAGCAACTCCAAAGCACAACAAATCTACAAAGTCAGATTAGGAAGCTCCTCACAACTCAAAGGCACAACTGAAAACACAAACTGAGCTCGTGCCTGCCGGAGAAGCCTCCCCCACCCAGCTGCCAGTGTGCTGAGCTCACCCCTGTCGGTCCCTCTCCTCCACCACCCCCCCAGCCAGCTCGTGCCTGCTGAGTGGGAGTTTAAAACTTTTAAAAAAAACCTCCTATAGATAATTCACACCCCGCATTTGATGCTTAAAAAAAAACGGAAAAAAAGTGCACATTATAGTCGAGATTTTACAGTATATTAGTTAGGTCACAATATGCCCCATGCCTATACTCACTCAATTTTCAGGTCTGGCTTATAATTTGTAGGGCACAAAGTTTCTGTAAGAGGATCTCAGGAACTGAATGACTCTGAGTTATTTTCTCTAGCTCTAGCTCCAACATGCCAGAGAGGCAATGAACTGAAGAGTATTTGTGGACTGGGGAAATACAAATGGCTTCTTGTTTTGTTTTTGCTGAGGAGTGGCCTTCTACGCAGCAATAGGCGTAATATGTAAAACTATACCAAGCATATCAAGGTGGGTGGTTTCATTACATTAATCAAACAAGACAGAGATACTCCTGGACAGACTGGGCAATTAGCCAATTTGGTCCCAACCCATTTCTAACGAACGCATAAAAAGAAAGGACTGCAAAAATGGCAACATCATGCCCAAATTCATTTGTAAATGGGTCTAAGTAAAAATAACAGTCTCTTCCATGCTCTGTTGTCTCTCCGGGTAAAGAAGGTTTGTGCATGTATGTTGTTAAGACTAACACAAACTGTTCTTACGGAAGGTAATTTGAGGACATTTCAGTGATATAAAAAAGTAATGCTTGCTCGACTGTTCTCCTGCTTTTAAAAGCTTCACAAGCCAGACTAATTTGTGTTTCCCTTAAATTGTTAATAAGTAGTAAAAATACTGCATGGAACATCCCAAGGGCATCCATGACAAAATGTTTTCATAGAGAACAGTCTTTACAGCAAACTTAGGGCTGTTAAGAGGACACAGTAACTATATTTAACGGGGACATTATTGAAGCTGTATTGAAGAGGCTAGTGTGGCTTTAACTATTAATGAATAGTTTGAATAGGGGTTTATACAAATTTTAAATGCTAGGGACCACATTTTGCCTTTTCTTCTCTTCAGGCCATCACTCTGAAGTCACAGAATCATAGACCTGGAAGAGACCTCAGGAGGTCATCAAGGCCAGCCCCCTGCTCAAGGCAGGACCTATCCTAACTGAATCAACCCAGCCAGGGCTTTGTCAAGCCGAGACTTAAAAACCTCTAAGAATGGAGATTTTACCACCTCCCTAGGTAACCCATTTCAGTGCTTCACCACCCTCCTAGTGAAATAGTTTTTTCTAATATCCAACCTAGACCTCCCCCACTGTAACTTGAGACCATTGCTCCTTGTTCTGTCATCCGTCACTACTGAGAACAGTCTTTCTCCAGCCTCTTTGGAACCTCCCATCAGGAAGCTGAAGGCTGCTATCAAATCCCCCCTCACTCTTCTCTTATAGGGTATGTCTACACTACCACCCTAGTTCGAACTAGGAGGGTAATGTAGGCATACCGCACTTGCAAATGAAGCCCGGGATTTGAATTTCCCGGGCTTCATTTGCATAAGCCGGCCGGCGCCATTTTTAAATGCCGGCTCGTTCGAACCCCGTGCCGCGCGACTACACGCGGCATGGGCTAGATAGTGCGGACTAGCTAGCTATTCCGCACTATCTGTACGCCTCGTGGAACTATCCCTCAGCCTCTCCTCATAGGTCACGTGCTTCGGCCCCCTAATCATTTTGATTGCCCTTTGCTGAACCCTCTCCAATGCTTCTTTCTATAGTGGGGGGCCCAGAACTGGACATAATACTCCAGGTGTGGCTTCACCAGAGCCGAATAAAGGGGAATAATCACATCTCTAGATCTGCTGGAAATGATTCTCCTAATGCAACCTTATATTCCATTCGCCTTCTTGGCTACAAGGGCACATTGTTGTCTCATATCCAGCTTCTCATCCACTGTAATGCCCAGGTCCTTTTCTGCAGCACTGCTACTTAGCCAGTCGGTCCCCAGCCTGTAACAATGCTTGGGATTCTTCCGTCCCAAGTGCAGGACTCTACACTTGTCCTTGTTGAACCTCATCAGATTTCTTTTGGCCCAATCCTCTAATCTAAGTCACTCTGGACCCTATCCCTGCCCTCCAGCATGTCTACCTCTCCCCCCTAGTGTTATCTGCAAACTTGCTGAAGGTGCGATTCATCCCCTCATCCAGGTCATTAATAAAGATGTTGAACAAAACCGGCCTTAGAATCGATCCTTGGGGCACTCACTATAAACCAAACACCAACCTGACATCGAGCTGTTGATCACTACCCATTGGACCCGACAGTCTAGCCAGCTTTCTATCCATTTTATAGTCCATTTATCTAATCCATACTTCGTTAATTTGCTGGCAAGAATATTGTGGGAGACCTAGCAAAAGCTTTGCTAAAGTCAAAGTATATCACATCCACTGACTTTCCCACGTCCACAGAGCCAGTTACCTCATCATAGAAGCTAATCAGATTGGTCAGGCATGACTTGCCCTTCATGAATCCATGTTGACTATTCCTGATCACTTTCCCCTCTTCCAAGTGCATCAAAATGGATTCCTTGAGGATTCCTCCATGACTTTTCCGGGGACTGAGGTACTTTTCCCCTGGACTTTTCCGGGGACTTTTCCCCTGGACTGTCCTTCTTCCCTTTTTTAAAGATGGGCATTACATTTGCCTTTTTCTGATCATCCGGGATCTCTCCCAGTTTCCACGAGTTTTCAAAGATAATGGCCAGAGGCTCTGCAATAACATTTGTCAACTCCCTCAGTTCCCTTGGATGCATTAGATCTGGCCCCATGGATTTGTGTATGTCTAGATTTTCTGCTCTTTCTCCACCGAGGACTGCCCACCTCCTTCCCATACGATGCTGCCTAGTGCAGCAGTCTGGGAGCTGACCTTATCTGTGAAGACAGAGGCAAAGAAAACATAAAGTACTTCAGTTTTTCCCACATCATCTGTCACTAGGTTACCTCCCAGTAAGGGCCCCACAGCCTCTCTGATCACCCTTTTTTTGCTAACATGCCTGTAGAAACCTTTCTTGTTACCCTTCACATCCCTTGCTAGCTGCCATTTCAATTGTGCTTTCGCCTTCCTGATAACTCCCCTGCATTCGCGAGCAATAATTTATACTCCTCCCTAGTCATCTGTTCAAGTTTCCACTTCTTGTAAGCTTCCTTTTTGTGTTTAAGTTCACCAATGATTTCCCCGCTACAATATTTGCTTTTCTTACTGCTCATTGGGATGGTTTGTTCCTGAGCCTTCAAAAAGGCTTCTTTAAAATACTGCCAGCTCTCCTGGACTCCTTTCCCCTTCATGTAAGCATCCCAGGGAATCCTGCCCATCAGTTCTCTGATGGAGTTAAAGTCCAGGGTATGTATTTTGCTTTCTTCCTTTGGTCAGGATCCTGAAATCTACCATCTCATGATCACTGCTTCCCAGGTTGTCACCCACCTCTACTTCCCCTACTAGTTCCTCCCCGCTTGTGAGCAGCAGGTCAAGCTGGGTATGGCCCCTGATCAGTTCCTTCAGCACTTGTACCAAGATGTTATCCCCAACATTCTCCAAAAACTTCCTGGATTTTCTGTGTGCTGTTGTATAGGTCTCCCAACAGATGTCAGGGTGATTAAGGTCCCCCATGAGTACCAGGGCCTGTGATCTGGAAGCCTCAGTCAGTTGTCTGAAGAAAGCCTCGTCTACTTCATCCATCTGATCTGGGGCTTGCATAGGTACAGCTAAAATCTGGTTTCTAAATCTGGATCTGAACCCCTAACTCTATACAATGTGGGTGTTAAAAGTAATGTTGCAGTTCAAGCCTGCCCTAGAGCAGTGGTTTTCAAAGCTGGGTCCCAGTCTCGCATGCTCCCCTTAGCTGGAAACAGCCAACCACAACCAATGGGCACTACAAGGCTCCGTGGCTATGGACACTTAGATAAACAAAGCATCATAGGCCCGCCAGTGGATTACCCAGGTGGGTCCATGACCCAACTTTGAAAACCACTGACCTCGACATACTCAACAAAAGCCCACTGGTTACAGTTGTCTTTTGACCCCATGTTACTAGGGAAGATAAAGTTGAGTTGCCTCATCCATAATCTGGCCAAAACAGTACTTACCTGTGGGTGAGAGCTGGTTCTGAGTGACATCTTTGGGTTACAGTCTGCACTGCAGTTACCAATCGATCATGACATGCAATACAATGTATCTCATTAATATACATGATTTAGAACTCTATTTATTCCATACAGAGGGGCCTGAAATAAAATTAGATCAGCCATTAAGACCATTCCAGCATGGTTTTTGCTGTCCACATCCATGATAACTTTCCTTCTCAAGAAGAACCAAGTGGGAGAAAGAGAGCAAGACTCAAATATCTTGGGAATGAGGAAACACAGGTGAGGAATGTCAAATGGATTCGACAGCTTCTTACACTAATTTTATGATGATTCATTTCATACATTCCTAAGAACAGCAGCTAGTGATCTTGCTCTTCGCTTCCTCCTGTAAAACTCCATTGAAGTCAAGGGAAGATTTATAGTAACAGAATGGTGATGCTAGCATTGGTGCCTCCCTTTCTACTCCTAAATTTTAAGTGGGATGTGAGGCCAACCCTGCATGACCCTATAATCTTATTCTCTCTGTCTTCTTCTATCCACTCCCTTTGCTGTGGTGTCCTTGTCTTTACTTAGATTATAAAATCTTTGGAGAAGACAGGTTTGGATTATTTGTCCTGAGAAACATTTTGAACATCCACGGAGCTATGTAAATAAGCACTGAAAGCCAGCGTACCAGCTCACTAGCCAGTACAACAAATAAAACCCCTGCAAGTGACAGAGTTTCAGTCTTGTTCACAAGGCACAGGTTCAATCATAAAACAAAACAATACAGTTGAATGTAATGCAAACACATAAGGCTTTATAAGATCCACACAGCAGGACTCAAAAGCATGGAAAATTCCCTTCCAATTCCTTTCCTCTGATTCTGGGTCTTCAATAGGTCTCTCTCCCTAAGTGAGCGGCTTGCTGGCCTACCATCAAAGACCAGATGACCTGCTAACTCTCACTTGATCCCTGTTCTCAAGCCCATTACTGGGAGGCCCATTACAGTTAGTCTCAACTGTGCTCTGTTCACCTGTCTTAAAGGATCATTCCATCCAATGACAGCCGTATTTTTCACAACACCATTGTAGCGGAGAGGTGGTTCCATCTTTACTGCCCTGGTCTAAGTTTGCACAGTTGGACCTAGCATTAAGCTCTTCCTCAGCCTTTTGGCCCTATTTATCAGTACATGAAGCAATATATATAATGATCTCCATTAAAAAGTGAAGTCCGGATTTTTTTTTCATGTATCTCATGATGGAGTAACATCAACTTCACTGGGGTTACTGCCAATTCATATCATTGTGTGTCAGAGGAAAATCAGGCCCTTCCCCTAAATTTAAAATAGGAAATAACAGTGGTACCTCAGATACAAATGCAGAAGCTATGGGTAAATATTAACAAGATTGTGAGTTATCTGGGGCAGAGGCTGTCCGTGTGGCTTAGACAGTGCATAGCAAGATAGGTCTCAAGTTGTAGCTGGGGAACAGACCTTCATTTCTCTCTTATCTCTTCCCCTCTCCCCTTGCCAAACCAAGAGCAAAAAGGGGGAAAAGGCTTTAGCTAAAAAGAGTTCAAGTATTGCATGGGACCAAACATAATCTCACCTAAAAAGAGCATTATGAATTTAGGATAAATGTATTTGGCTTATTGGGAAACAGATTTTTCTTCTAGATGGTAATGAATAGGAAAGTGCACATTCCTCTGTCTCTTAAGAGCGTGATGTCATATGTCAAGCCATGTGCACGTGATGTGGTGTTGTGGCATATTTGCCCTACTATATTATGAAAGAATGTGAGGGGGCATTTAAAAGAATAGGCTCAGGGGGGCACTGGTGGTTGTTGACAAAGCCTCTAGACAGGTATTTTAGTACAATATTTCAGAACTTGAGAGAGAGAGATGGAGATTTGGTAGTCCAGAAATAACAAGAGTGTATTTTCTGTAAGATAATTTTGGTAGACAAACACATTAGGCTCCTCGAGCTACATGAAATGACCATGTTGAAGAAAATAAACCACTAAATAGAGACATCTGTCAGTGATAGAAATGACCTTTCCTTTAGTGCCCTTAAATAATAGCTTCCTGTCAGAAAATTAAAATCTTCCTGTAGGACATGTCTAATGTAATATTTGCATTGTGGTAAACTATTAAATTGAAACTATTAAACTCTACCCGTAAGACTAAAAGCTAAAATAAAGGATACCAGCAACCACAAGATGGCAGCCTCTTCATGTTTAAATGCAGCTCAGTACAGATTTGATCTGAGGAAGTGGGTCTGGCCCACGAAAGCTCATCATCTAATAAACCATCTTGTTAGTCTTTAAAGTGCTACATTGTCCTGCATTTTGCTTCAACTACCCCAGACTAACACGGCTACATTTCTATCACTGCTCAGTACAGAGGTACTGAGCCATCTTCCAGAGAAGCTAATGAGACATTTGTCATGCATTGGACCATGCAGAATGTTTATATTCAATTCTGATTCTTCTAGGCTATTTATTTCAGAGAGCAGCTAACTGGCTTTCTTACAGATTTACAGACATTATCTGCTAGAACATTTCTTTGGCAAACAATGAAAAGAGTGGATATGTCACATTTGTGTACATCACAGTTAATTAAACATTGTGCTATCTTGGTTCATCGTTTAGTGGCAATAAAATTTCTCATGCAGTGGCAACTGGCTTATTTCATATGACTCTGTCAGTTTCTTGCTATATCAACCTTAATTGTCTCCCTGCTGTACTGTGGATCACTCCCCTCCATTTTCTTTAGCTATATCAACACATATGTTTGGGATGTAAGCTCTTTGATGCACATACTGGTGGGTCCGTATGTTTTGTTTTGTTTGTTAATTATGTGTGTGCAGCACCTAGCATGAGTGGTGTTAGCATGTTTCTCAGTGGGAACTGCTGGGGGCTGCTAAACTTTTTTGGAAATTCTAAGTGTTTAAGCTCTTTTGGAAATTTGACCTTGATTGTGGGTACTCAGCAGTTTTGAAAATTTTTCCTATATAATTTAGGGGAAGAGATTACAACATGAGAGTGCAGGCTTTTAGTGGGACTCAAATAGCCCTCAAAATGGCTGAAAATCAAGTTAGGTCAAATAAATTATATCAATTGGTAATCCTAAGGGGTTCCTTTAGGAATAATCAGCAAAGTGAAATATTTTTTCCTATATTTTTTCTATACTCTTTCTCTTACAGATGAGAGTTTTAATACAAAGATAAGTCAGTAGTAGACATTTTCCATTATTCTGATTCAAACACCACCAGGTTGATGCCTGTTCTGTATTATATTGTATTCTGAGAGACAAGCAAATAAAAAGAAGCAGATGGGAGTGAAAATAAATCATTTCTGCCTTTACATGAGTATGAGTATTAAGCAATTATCTGGTTTGTAGTTTACATTACTCTTGAATTTGTAACAATGTTATGTCTGTACGTTTCAGTAGAGATCTGATTTTATAATGTTCAGGTAACATTAGTTTTCATGGGAAATAAACAAAATCAACATGTGTGACTGTATCTCAACTCATCCATTTCCCAGTGCTTTTGACGCAAATCTCTGCATACCATACATAATGTACAGTAGCTCTATCCTGAACTCTTTAATGTTCAGTTAGCTTTTGGGTTTCTCAGTCTACTTTTGTTTATTTTTCTTCTTGTTTCCCAGTATGTTTGTTTGAAGATGGAAAACAGCCTTCAATAATCCTAGCTTTTAAAACAGATGGTATTCTATGTAGATAACTGTGTAACATCTGTGAAACACAGGTTCTTCCTTAACTTCTATTTTAAGCACAGAAGGGGAAAGAAAGAGTGTTCTGTCAATTTTTGTTTGTCCAATGTCTGGGACTTGTAATCAGTACTTCTGGGTTGTATTCCTCACCTGTGAAAACTGTCTGTATGACCCTGGGGAAGTGATTTAGTTCTATTGGTCTTGTTTTCACAGCAACTCATAAAGAAAGAGCAGATATTTGACAAGAGATGCAAAGGAAAAAAAGGCATGAGAAAGAAGCTTGTACCAATCAACACGAGTTATGTGTTGGTCATCTAACCTATCTCCCAACACTGAGGCAGAATGAGGTACACCTAGACCCTCCCTGCTAAGTCTTGCTCTTAAAAACCTCCAAGCACACAAACGTGTTGTGTCACAGATCTGCAGCCAAATGTTCAGTAAGCTGGAGTTTCATTTTTGCTCCCATCGTTCATTTGCAGGCACAGATAAAGGAGCGAGTGCTCAGATTTAAAACTACAATTCAGGCCTGACCAAAGAGTTTTCAGGATCCAAGGCAGCACGTTGACAGCAGAGCCCGGCAATGCCTGGCCTGCTACAATTCACGGTTTGAAGACAAATGTTTGAGACACAGCTTGGCCTTGTAAGAATGCACTCCATTCTGCAAGCACAAGTAAGCATTCAGGCTGCTTCTCAGCATTATAGGATATTCAGTAGTTGCCATTAAAAGGTTATCTTTTGTCATTTGCCAATAGCCACCCACAATGGTGCCAGAACTGCCACTAGGCTTGCCAGACGGTTTCTGAAAAAATACAGAACAAACAACAACAACAACAAAAGGACCCCAAGAGTTGTTAGCAAAAAAAAATGTAAAAAAAAAAAGTGTGGCCCCTTTAAGAAACACTTTTGAGGCTTTTTGGCCCTAACAGGCTGCCAGCAGCCGCCCGCCATCTTGCCTCCCTGTGCTGGGCTGGACAGCCCCCCCGCGGAACCCAGTAAGCACCCGGGATTTTCGCCTCTTGGCTGGGAAAAAATCAGAAAATACCGGACATAGTAGGTGTCCAGTATTTTCTGAAATTTTTACCGGACAGGAGGCAAAAATACCGGACTGTCTGGGACAATACCAAACATCTAGCAACACTTACTGCCACAGTTATGTCCTGTTCATGGTACAGGGAGATGCCATCCTATGTCATATTCAACTGTGTGACAAATCTGGACCCTTCCTTGGTTTTCTCTGAAGTTGAAGACAAATTTCATTTTCTCCTCTTTCCAAATCAGACTTTTAATCCACACAAATCTTCACTTGGGCACAGTGAAGAACAGATGGAGCATAGCAATGCTTAACCCAGACAAATATTCCATTTTAGTTTCAGTCACTAGTGAGAAACAGAAAACTAATTTCTTGTTTTATAAGGAACTAGAAACTTGTCTAGGGACTACGATAGTATAATTTACTGAAGAGCAGCTTGTGATCCTATCTAGGATAATAAAACAAGAACATGAAGGCCTAGCTTTTCAAAAGTGACTAGTGATTTTGGGTGCCCAATCGATGACACAATAAAGGGGACTGATTTTTAGAGGGATTATGATCAGAACTTTCTGAAAATCAGGTCTCTTCAATGTGTTTCATATTGGGCACTCAAAATCACTAGACACATTTTAAAATCTGGGCCAAATGGTCTACTTGAACTTTGTGCAGTCTGGAGTCAGACTAAATAGTGAAGGAGAATGTACAGTCAGATGCAAAAAGCATGGACTTATTGTGAAAGTTATAGTTATATATAGTTATAGTGAATCAGGGACAATAAATTATTACAATTAATCAAGATGCAAAGGGTAAATATTATCTTTTCTGAGTGGAAGTCACTCTCTGAAAGACAAGAAATAGATGATTGTAAGAGGGAGTAGCAAACGAGATAGTTATTAAAATAGCTTTCATGGCTTTTACTTGTAAATTCACAATGCATTCCAGTGGCTGATTTGCATTCCTCAGCTCCTTTCTTAAGGCGCAGGATTACACAAGTTTCAGGGTTACCTTCTGGCCATATTATTTTACAGCTAGTAGCTGGGTTGAGGACCCAACACTAAAACACCAGGTTCTTATTTTGGTCTGGGATGCCATACAATTGGAGAGAAATGACCTCCCCATAATACCTCACCAAATTCAGATTTTGAAAAAGTAGATGTAATTGGTTCTGGTACTAGGAGGGGACTCAGCTAGAGAGAGGTTTCTTTGTTCTGTGAAATCACTACATCAAGATCAGGTTTCCACATGTGGATATGCAAGTATAATGATATGCTTGTTTTTAATAATCCTCCGGAGTGCTGCTTTCACATAAATATTTTTGGCATTTTATTATTGTAAGCTGGGTCTGAAGCAATTTGTGTCAGCTTGGAGGTGGTGGCTTCAGGACCTATCACATGAACTCACCTACCCTGCCTAAGTATCCAGCAATGATTTTGGCTGGTATTGGATTATAAATCACTGTAGTACAGAATTGCAAGGGAAATGAAATGCCATTTTTCTTATTGTATGAGTAAAGTCCAGCAGAATAATTCTTAGCCAGTCCAGATGGAGGGGATCACCTTCAGCTGAACTGACCTTCCTAAGCAGGGAATCCCGATGCCAGATTTCAGTGGAGAATCGGGACAGGTGTTCCTCCCTGGCGGTATGGGCTCTGCCTAAGAGTCCTATTCACCATTTAACCTGCCCCATTCCACGGTTTAAAGATAGAGCTAAATTAGATTGGATTGTGAGTCTTTTGTTTTAAATGATTGCTAAAGCTGGAATCACTAATCATCGGGTCTAAGTGCGGCTTAGGTCTGCTGTGCAACAGCGTTTCTGCAAGAGACTGCCTATAAGTGAAGTTCCTCCACTATAACTGAAGTCACAGACTGTATGGGGGAACCTTGAGAGCCACTCTCGGAGGCTGCAATGGGGTGGCAGGTGGCACCAGAAGTGACAGCCAGGCCAGACGCAGCAGATGACAGCGGGGTAAAGCGAACCAGGGCCTGATGAATGGCAACTGCGGAGTGAACTGTGGCACAGTAGCAGCAGGCAGCAGTACAAAATAAATGGCAAAAACTGTACGACACTAGTGGCAGTAGCAGCAGTGAAGGCATCGCTTATTGTTCCCTCCCCTCTCCAGGCAGGGGGTGAATTCACCTCTGGGTCTTCTCTACCCAAGAACAGCAGCTATGGCTGGGGAGCAGAGTGGGCATGTTGAAAGGACATTGGTTTCTTGTTCTTTCATACCACAAAGTGAAAAACTGAGGCAAAGGAGCTTTCCTCATGGCCAGTTACTCCGGGGCAGGCATTTTCCTCATGGCCAGATGTGCATGAATCCATGGCTGTGGTGTTTCCCCAAATTAAAGCCAGGTTCCTTTTCTCCTTTTATTAAAAGTTTTATCTTCTGTACACAGACCCAGTGCTTGTGAGTGGAAAGTATTGCCTCTTAGAGGCATCCAGGCACAGTTTAATTTCCAGATTACTGAGTTGGAGCTTAAACTGGTTCTGTATTGTTTTGTTAAGAGGAAACTCGAGATATTGAACCTGGTCCTCGCGCCTGGCTCCACCTGACAAAAGGATTACTTTATTTGTAATATTTGTACAACCCAAAGAGACACATCTGAATACTTATGCAATTTCACATCACAGTACATCAGAATTAAATGATTTTTTATTTTTTACTTCTGCAGAACATTGTGTAGACAATAAGTAAATATTACTTATGGCATTAAATGAAGTTGATCTCAGTCCTGTTGTCATAAGTGTGGCCTAGCAGGCCTACTTTAAAAGTTAGCTTAACTTGTTAAAAATTCATAAGTTGTCATAATCACCTGTTATATAAACCTGTTTAAGAAAAAATGTAAGGAGCTAGTCTGAATTAATTTAAACCAAAAGGTCTACTGATAAAATTCAAGGACTGTGTTAGGCTCATGTCTGGTAAATAAGTGTGGGTCCAGAAATTAATAGACCAAAATTGATGGGTTGGAAATTATGCCTAACTGGTGCACAAAATATTGGAGGGATTCCTTCTTGGGACCTCAAAAAAAGAGATTTTTGAGGGGGAAAGCAATCTACTGAAATGATTGTTAACTGAAAGATGGCAGAATGGGAAGGAACAAGTTCCACCATCAAGGATGCCAACTCCCCCTGTCTCCTGCAACCCCGGACCTTAGTCATCATATTCCAGAAAAGTCTGCTTCCTAACCAGACCAGGCCAAGAGAGAGGGTACCAGATATCATTGCCACCTGTACTGGCTCCATCTATACCAGAATGGGTACATCTACATAGTGCATACCTCAAAATAAACTACGCAATTTGAGCTATGCAAATTGTGTAGCTTATTTCAAAATAGCTTAATTTGAAATTTGGCACTGTCTACACAGCACTAATTTTGAAATAAAATACTATTCTAGCATCTTCCTTCCATGCAACGAGGTTTACAGGAAGCCGGAATAAGAAGCCCATTATTTAAAATGTATTTTGAAATAACAGGCATGCTGTTAAAACATGTAAAATGCTTTTTTGGGATAATGGACATTACCCTGATATAGCACTGCTTCGTAGACATACCCTATCAGACTTTGCCACTACCACCCCATGGCTACGGCTAGACTACAAGCCTCTTTCGAAAGAAGCTTTTTTAAAAGAATCTTTCAAAATAGCCTCTTTTAAAAGAGAGTGTCTAGACTGCAACCACTTCTTTCGAAAAAGTGAGCCGCTTTTTTGAAAGAAAGCACCCAGGAAGTCTAGATGCTCTCTTTAGAAAAAGCCCTGTTTGCAGTCAAGAACGCCTTTTTTCAAAAGAGCACTTTCAAAAAAAGGCATCCTTTCTTGTAAAATGAGGTTTACTGCGGTCGACAAAAACACCGTGTTCTTTCGCTTTAATTTTGAAAGAATGCGGTGGCAGTCTAGATGCAGGGGAAGCTTTTTCAAAAAAAGGCCACCTTTTTCAAAAAAAACCTGAGGTCTGGACATACCTCTTGTGTCCTTTTACTTCTCCACCTTGTTTCTTTTCTTTCCTCTCTTCCATCCTTTTTCCTTCTGTCTATTAAGAGTCTAGTATTGTACAATATTGCTGTGACCTTGAGATCAAAGAAAGGCAGCTAAAAGCAATGCCCTAAACAGCCCAATGCTTGTACACATTTGTCAGGTACCATGACTGTGTTCTGTGCCTGTACTTTTCCAACACTGAGGCTATGTCTATACTACAGGGTTTTTCCAAGATACTGGAAGGTATCCTGGAAAAACTCTGCCACGTCCAGAGAACACATCTGCTCTTCCGCTTTTTTTTTTTTTTTTTGTGGAAGAGCAAACATGCTCTTTCAGAAGCCCTGTTTTCCTCCTACAAGGAAGAAGGGGTCTTCCAAAAGAGGAGTCTTTTCCGAAATTTGGCCCAGTGTAGACAGGCCATATTTCAGAAAAGCTTCTTCTGAAAAAATGATTGGAAAAAGGTATGCAAATTGCATAGCGCAATTTGTGTACCTTTTTGCAATAGATCACTGTAGTGTAGACTTACCCTGAAGTTGCAAGTAAGGAGAGCCAACATTAGAGGTTTTTCTCCTTTTCTGTGTGATTTTGTTTCGTTCGCTCTTTTACGAGGGATTAAGATTTTAAAAACAGTATCCTAACTCACTTCTCTTTTCCCCAAAATGGACAGTTGTTATAATTTTAATACCCTCTAAAAATTTGTCAAACAAAAAGTTCTTCCTTATTAAAATTCTCTATAGCAAAACGGAACAAGGATGTTGTTCAAATGAAAGATTTGCTTAATGCTTTACATTTCAAATGCTTTAGCTGCTTTTCATTCTTTTTCTCTATATTTAAAAAATAGTGAAAAATATGGGTAACGGTATTTGCAATAATTTCAGAGGGGTAGCCAACTTAGTGTGTCACAGGAAAAACTTTAAAAACAACAAATAATGTGGGCTGTGCCCAAGAAAGCTCATGACACCATCTACAGTATTTGCAATGTTACTAAGCAGGCTGAAGTCTCTGTGTACCAAATCCAACCCAGTTTAAAGCTGTTAAATTTTTGACAGTTTCAGTTCATGCTAAAAGCTTTTACTCTTTGGACCACGGTGTTTCATTTCAAGTAGTACAACAGTATCGGCTCACGAATGTAAAGAAATGTGACTTCTTTTGCTACCACCATTATTTATACAAGTAATGCAACAATCACCAGTACTACTCACCAATTATGCATTATTTTCCAGTGGGGCTGAAAGAAGTCACAGAAATCTGCGAGTTTCAAATTAAACTCTAGAAGCCCGACATATTAAATGCATCATGAACCACCAACATTAAACACCAATGAGATTCTGAATAATATAATTCCACAGACTCAGGAACCCTAACATGAGGATCAACATTCTAGTCTCAATACTAATGTAGAAATCAATACCCAATAAGGTACAAATTAGAGCCAGAGAACCAGATCGTCCACAGGTAAAAGCTGTCATAGCTCCAATGAAGTCAGTAAGAACAGAGGTTAATAGAGCTACTCTGATTTATGCCGGCCAGAGAACTGGCTTAGAATACATTGTACCAGTCAAAGTACAGCTCAGGAGTTGGATGTGTAAGCAGGATTTGAAGGAATGTGTCTCTTGCAGCTAGCTGGAAGTGGGGAGAGACCCTGGGTGTATGTCTACACTACACGGCTATTTCAGGATACTGGAGGTATCCTAAAATAGATACCCTGCATCTTCACAAGCCACCCGTTATTTCAAAATATTTTTCAAAATAACAGGTGCACTATTTTGGCATCCCGGTAACCCTCATTATTTCAAAATTTGGTGCTGTGAAGATGCACTCTGGGTATGTCTATGTAAATACAGTATGCTCCTATATTGCTTAGATTTTTTAGATATTCAGCAGATCGAGTAGTATTTTGCTCACTGTAACCAACTTAATTTGTCTCACAACACTAGCTATGTTTGCATTAAATGCGGGGTTAACTAAAATATGGTTACCAATGTTTGTAATTTTCTGGGCACTCAGAAAAGTAGGACTGTGCTAAATTGTTCCAAATGAAAAGGTTCGTACTTAGCAGAAAAATCCTTTTGATGCAGGGGCTCAACTTTCAGGGTGCATCTCCACTGTACCGTAGCTCAAAATAAGATACGCAATTAAAGCTATACAAATTGCATATCTTATTTCGGTCTTATTTCAAAATAGCTTACTTTGTAATTTGGCGCTGTCTACACAGTGCCAAATTTCAAAATAACCAGCTATTCCAAAACATCCCTTACAACTCGTGGAATGAGGTTTACAGGAATGTCGGACTAGCAAGCCTGTTATATTTCAAAATAACAGGTTTGCTGTGAAGACGCAGGATAGCTATTTCAGGATACTCTGGTATCCCGAAATATCATTGCAGTGTAGATGTAGCCTCAGATCCCTATGAAACAGAAAGGTGAGGAAAGGTTATTTTGGTCAGAAGGTTATATGACCTGCCCTCTCTGAACCGGTTTGACCTGTTTCCCTCTCCCCACCACCACTGTTCAAAGAACAGAGCCAAATAAGTATCATTAAGTGCCTCTTTTCTTATGCTAATTGTATTGGAGTTGTGTCTCTTCTACCCTGCTTGCTAAGAGTTAAAATCTCTGGGAGATGAATCATTTCAGACTGATGGGAGGAAGTCGCAGCCAAGAAGTGGATGGCAGAGGACAGTGACTGAGCGCCAGTGGAGAGGCATAATAAGCGGCCAGCAGGATGGTGGCAGAGGTGAGACAAATGGATAAATGGCCAGTACGGCAGTGGCAGAAAGCAGTGAGCAGGTGGATGGCAAGTGACCAGCAGAGAGAGTAAGATGCCTCCTAACCTCCCCCCCACTCAGGATGGGAGGTGAACTCTGCGGATGCACCTCTGAACTCTGGGGGTACGTCTACACTACAGCGCTAGTTCGAACTAACTTAGTTCGAATTAGTTAATTTGAACTAAGCTAATTCGAACTAACGCGTCTAGAACTAAAAACTAGTTCGAATTAGCGTTTTGCTAATTCGAACTAGCAAGTCCACATTGAGTGGACTCTGAACAGGGCTTAAGGATGGCCGGAAGCAGTGCCGGCAGGGCATAAGAGGAGGACTTAGAGCATGGAGATGCTGTCTCAGGCTAGCCGAGGGCTGCGCTTAAAGGGTCCCAACCCCCACCCCGGACAGACAGGTTTAAGGGGTGCCCCGCTTGCAAAGCAGACCTGGCTTGGAGTGCCTGGAGTGCCCACACTCGGCACATCACAGCACTCGGACATCAGCCCGGCTGCACTTGCCGCAGGCTGCCATCTGGGGAGAGGGAGCAATTGGGGGGCTGCAGGAGAGCTTCCACCCCCAGAAGCCTGCAGAGCCAGCCCAGTCCTTCCCATTGGGGGCTCGTACCCCATTCCTCCCTCACCTCCTTCCACTTACCCTTTCCTAGCCCCTCTTCTTATTGATGTACAAAATAAAGATAACGTTTCTTCCAACATTGACTCTGTCTTTATTGAACAAAACTGGGGGAGACTGGGAAAAGGAGGTGGGAGAGGGGAAAAGAAAGGCTGGGAGAGGGGAGGGCAACTAACATGATCAGGGGTTGGGAACAGGTCCCAGATGAAGAGAGGCTACAGAGACTGGGACTGTTCAGCTTAGAAAAGAGGAGACGGAGGGGGGACAGGATAGAGGTCTCTAAAAGCAGGGTTTGGGTGGAGAGGGTGCATTCAGAAAAGTTCTTCAAGAGTTCCCATAAAGAAGGACTAGAGGACACCAAAGGAAAGGAATGGGTAGCAGGCTTCAAACTAGTAAGAGAAAGTTGTTCTTCACAAAGCAAATAGTTAACCTGCGGAACTCCTTGCTGCAGGAGGCTGTGAAGGCTAGAACTGGAACAGAGTTTAAAGGGAAGTGAGATCAAGTCATGGAGGTTGGGTCCATGGAGTAGTCTTAGCCAGGGGGTAGGAGTGGTGTCCCTGCCCAAAGTTTGTGGAAGGCTGGAGAGGGATGGCATGAGACAAATGGCTTGGTCACTGTCTTCGGTCCATCCCCTCCCGGGTCCCTAGGGTTGGCCGCTGTCGGCAGACAGGCTACTGGGCTAGATGGACCTTTGGTCTGACCCAGGACGGCCATTGTAAGCTCAGGGCTCAGGGTCGGGGGTCTCAGTGGACCCCCTTGATTTTCATGCACATCTGCTCCTGGGTGGCCAGGCTGGCAGCTCTCCTGCCCTAGACGGCCACTTTCCTGTGCCTAGTGCGGAGATCGTGGACGAGGTCCACGATGTCCGCACTAGCCCAGGAAGGTGCCCACCTCTTGCGGTCCCGGGCAAGCTCCCGGGAGCCGCCAGCCTGGTCCCGGGAAGAGGGGGTGGGCTGGGGGACATCGGGTGGGTGGCTCTGTGCCGTGCCAGGTGCAGGGTCTGCTGGCTGGGTGCTGGCAGGCTTGCACCTGGCACGGGCACCGTAGCCAGCCTGTGCCCCTTTAAGGGATCCGGGGCCGGGAGGGGGGCATAGAGTTTCCCTGGTGTTGGCCAGAGTGGCCACCAGGGAAACCTGGGGAGGGCTAGCCTCCCACTAGTTCGAATTAAGGGGCTACACACCCCTTAATTCGAACTAGCTAGTTCGAACTAGGCTTAATCCTCGTAAAATGAGGTTTACCTAGTTCGAACTAAGCGCTCCGCTAGTTCGATTCAAATTCAAACTAGCGGAGCGCTAGTGTAGCACCTATTAAAGTTAGTTCGAACTAACGTCCGTTAGTTCGAACTAACTTTGTAGTGTAGACATACCCTGGGTCTGCCCTGACTAAGGACAGCAACTGTGAGTGGAGTTCAACGAAGGGTTGGGCATGTGAAGGATACATTTATAGCGTCCTCCAAATCCATGGATATCTGCTTTATATCCGCAGATATCCACCTTTGGAGATGTGAATATGGTTATCAATGTCTCATTTTTGCAGCTATCTTCTTTAACATAAGAACAGCCATACTGGGTCAGACCAACGGTCCATCTAGCCCAGTATCCTGTCTGCCGACAGTAGCCAATACCAGATATGCAAGAGGGAAGGAACACAAAAGGTAATCTTCACGTGATCCCTCTCCTGTCATCCATTTCCAGACAAACAGAGGCTATTACCATCCTGGGTAATAGCCATTGATGGACCTAACCTGCATGAATCTATCTAGCTCCTTTCTGAACCCTGTTCAAGTCCTAGTATCCACACCGATGGATGTCAGTGTTGATATCCGTGATTCATTTTGTGGATACAGATGCAGATAAAAAGTTTTGTATCTATGCGGGGCTCTAGACATTTAGGCTACGTCTACACTGCTGTGCTATTTTGGGATAACAGAGGTATCCCAAAATAGCTATTCTGCATCTTTTGAGTGCATCCGTTATTTTGAAATATAACAGGCTTGCTATTCCAACGTCCCTGTAAACCTCATTCCACAAGGAGTAAGGGACATTTTGGAATAGTGATTTATTTCAAAATAAGTGCTGTGTAGACAGTGCCAAATTTCAAAATTGACTCGAAATAAGCTACGCAATTTGCATAGACCAAATTGTGTGTCTTATTTAAAGCTATGGGCACAGTGTAGATGCTCCCTTAAATGGCTGGACTTAAGAACCTGAAAGGAAAAGCATATTGCCCAACCTACTTGGGGTGGGACTTCTACTCGTAGTTTTTGTTTATGAACTCTGTTTGTGGTGTTTTCCCAAATTAATGCCAAGTTTCTTCCTTCTCTTTTATTAAAAAATTCTTTTCTACATTCAGACTCTGTGCTTGTGAGTGGGGAAGCATTGCCTCTCAGAGGCACCCAGGGGTGCTGTGTGAATTTCCCAGGTAACTAGGTGGGAGGCTCAAGCAAGCTGTGTATTGTATGGATAGGGTGGATTTCCTATGTATTGAACCTGGCCCGGGTTGCTGTTGGCTCCCCCTGGCAGAAGACTTACAGGCGTGTCCATATTTTCTTTAATTGCTCGTGTTATAATATTAATGATTAAACATGACATTTTAAAAATTATTGTTAAGAACTAAAACTACTTCTGATAGTTTTCAGTTGCGTATGAAATTATTGAGACCAGGTTACCCTTCACATAGCAAATTCCACTAAAAAACATTAAAAGGAGACTTGCCTTCTTTGATTTTTTTTAGAGGAGCTACAATTATTTGTTTCTGAACACAACTTTGTTACTGTCTCACTGATACATAACCCACAACTTTTGCAGGTGTTGCAATTTTACCATTAAGAATATTGTTGAGTAAAAGATGATCTCCAAAACTTGTCAGATTTTGACTATAGATATTTTACTTGGACTATTTTATATCATATGCTGCAAGAGCCAAATAGAAGTTTGTTGAAAAAGCAGTAATCAGAATTAATCACAACTGTGTGCAGGAACAAAAGCATGACATCATGGAAAGACATGATCATTTACAAAGTAAGAACAGTCCTCCAGGACTTTGTTACTTTCATAGTGAAAATTAATAGTTGTGTCTCAAACTTTCCCAAGTCAGAGCTGAATCTAAAACATCCTTTTGATGTTCAGCCAAAAGTTTGATGAAATCTAGTTCTCTAGATCATCGCCTGCAATGTTTTTGTTTTAAGGTTCTTGTAGATTAAAGAACAGGAAAAAATAAAGATCTGTAAGCAGGTCTATTCCATCAATCAGAAAGTTCAAGATTTCTTGCCTCCAGGATAAGCTTCTTTGGAAATTATTACAAAATGAGCAGTAGAAGAAAAAAGAAAAGAAAAACCTCTCCATACAAGATGTGAATGTGAAAGCAGGTATGAGAGACAATTGGTAAACTTCTTACTTATACCTGGTTATTTTTACTATTTTACATTTTTATTTAAGAGTGCATTAAAAATACTAGATTGATAAGCACACTGGTGAGTAAAATAATGTTAAGCTACATGAAAAGTACTGCGCAACATAGTCAGGTAGTGCCAATGTGCCCCAGCCCTTACCTGAAATACCTTAATCAGCAGTCAGAAAGTATTGTACTATTCATTCAATTCAATTCTTATCTGCTCTGTCGATCAACATGCCCTGTGATGGTTGATTCTGACACAGATTCTCCTTCAGAAGGAACTCAAATGACACCATCGACTCCTTTGACACAGCTCTCAACTAGCAATTACTTTTACTCTCCATTACCTTAGGCCAGTGGTAGAGATGTAGCCGTGTTAGTCTGGGGTAGCTTAGGCCAGTGTTTCCCAATTTTATTAGGCTACAGAACCCTTTTAAACTCAAAATAATTTTGTGGAACCCCTAAAAACAGTCTTAGATATGGAGCTGAAAAAGTAGACCACAAATAAGTAAGGGTAATAATAAACAAATGCTAATTGAATATATTCTCACCGGTCATATTGGTTTGCAAAAATTTGCTTAAAAGCAAGTCTTCTTCAATAGATTTATCAAAATCATAACGGACAAATACAAGCAAAATTGGAAGACCCACAACATCAGAGGACTCATCTAATTGTAATGAACATGTGTCACATAAATGCAGCCAAAAATAAGCTCCTTCTCGATGACAGCAGCAAGATTGTGAATAAGACACGACAGTATTGTTTGATAGCAGCACAGCCTCAACTTTTTTACAAGACTCCTCATCCAACGTACACATTACAGTATCTTTTGCCCATGGTTTTATGAGTGATTCCCCAATTGTGTGCACTTCACCGGCGAGCGATATATGATAGCTAACTTTGTAAGACTCCCTGAGAGTGAGTACAGGGATTTATGGTGGTATATAACAAGTGATTGCACCACTGACTGACTGTGCGTGCAGCTGAGTAGTGACATCATCATCCCCACTCTCTGGTTAAGCTGGCATTCCACAGGGACACTTATCGTGGCAAACATAAACAAAGATTGTTTTCAATCAAATTCATAAATGCTTAAATATTAATTATTTTTAAATCATAAAACGCTATTGTAATGGAATTTTCTCGCAGAACCCTTATTTTCACTTTGCGAAACCCCAGGGTTCCACAGAACACCATTTGGGAAACACTGCCTTGGGCCACATGCAGAACCAATGGCCTAAGTTAGTAGGGATGGTTCCATAACTTCATCTCCAAGACCCCTCGTATTCCTGAAATCAGAATCTGGCACTTGGTAGTTTTATATTTCCTCTCATGTAAGACTAAGGATGCCACCACATCCAAGATGTGAAATAAACTGCAAGTTCTTTTCACACCCCAAGGAAAGCTTTAGCAAATGTTGTTTGTTTCGGGTTTGTTAGTTTGGGGTTTGTTTGGCTTGGGTTTGTTAGTTTGGGGGGTTGTATTAGATATAACAGTATCAAATTTCACCTTATCCTGTAAAATCAATGCAAATCCCTTATTGAAGACAATGGGCATTATTCCTTGTTTACACCACTGATATGAGAGCAACACTAACCCAATGTTTGCTTTCTTGAAGATTTGGGAACATTTGTAATTTCATAAAAAGAAACACTATTCCAATTAATTACATAATGGATTTTACATAGGAAGTTATAAACCTAGGAGTCACCTTAGCCAAAAGGCATTGTCAACAAGTTTTGGGCATTCACTAGAGGAACATGTTGACAACTCTGATTGCCAGGTTTTAATGACAGTCTTCAGCCATAATACATTCATCCAAATGTGTCCTTGTTAAATACTAGTTATACATGTCACATCTGTTCTTTATTTAGGGTTTGTTTGGTTTTTTACTAGCTGATTTTTATATATTTTAGAACATGCACTGCAGTATATGACATATTCAGGCATTAACTCTCCTGGGCCATGTTAGAAGGTACTTTAAAAAAGCATAAAGTATGAGAATTTGAAATCTGGAGTTTCTGTAATAGTGTAATAATGATGGCGATAATAATAGCAGCAGCTAGTAATGAACATTGGTTTGGCTCAAACCAAGATGAGAAACCCTTGAATAGTATTTTAAACTTTGATTCTGCTGCCTTTATTGTGTCATTGTTCCTTACCCATTATCATCTCTTGCCTCATACTTAGATGGTAGACTCTTTGAGGCAGGAAGCATCTTTTAGTTCTGTGTCAGTAGCATGTCGCACACAGAGTCCTGACTGGGGCTCCTAGGCACTACCACAATTGTAAGTCATTGAGGATTTTTGCCTGGGCAAAGGTGCAGGGCCAATGTTCCCTCTAACTTTTTCCACCTATGAGAGGAATAAATTGTGTTAAGTTCCCCAAAATATGAGCAGATGTGCACTACTAGTAGAAACACATACTGCCGGCCGTGGTGGCTGCAGGCACTCTGCTACTCAGCTGGCAGCATTTGAATCACTCCTGGGTGGCCACCCAAGCACACAGCTTACAGACAACACTGCTCAGGACTGTGCATTTTGTAACCGTGAAGGTAGAATCTGGTGAACAGCCTTGCACAGTGGTGAGCACACTCCACTTCTGTGGAACCCAACAGGGGTAGTGAGCATTCAGCACTTGTCAATGAGTACTTAGCATGATTCCACCCTGTTCTCTTTCATGATTTATTTAACTGCCTTTTGAGGAGACGTCCCACTGTGCCTTTTCCAGCACTGTTCTCTTTTGCAGTTTTTCTCTGTCGTTTTTTCCCTTATGTATCAGGACTGGAGCTGTTGCAATGTACAAACGAAAACTGCAATAAAAGAGTAGAATGGAGAAAGAGACTGAAATTTTTTCCCTGGCACAAACAAAAGGAGATGTAGCTGCAACAAGGTGAGGGAACAGCAGAGATTATGTGAGTAAATATGACAAAATATTTTGAAACTGTGGCAGAGCTGTGGCTATATAGTAGATGATATGTGACAAGGAAAACACGCACCCATGGAAAGCAACATGACTCCGGCTGTTATTGATCATTTTTAGAGCACCAAAGGGGTTAAACAACTGACGTCAAGCTCAAAATCACAGTGCGGGTTAGGCCCACAGCTGGAATAAATCAGCACTGGTGCATTAAAGAAGTCTCATTAGAACTGACTTATTGAAGTCAGTGGAGCTAAACACGTTTCCACCAACTGATAGTCTATGCATCATATTTATAAAAATCAGTGAACCTTTTTACAGTCTTCAGTCAGGCACCAAATTAAAATGCATCTTTGAATCAGGCCTCAAATTGTCTTAACTTTAAAATAGTATCTTAGGCTATGTCTACACAGCAGCATTATTTCAGAAAAACTGACGTTATTTCGAAATAAAGTGTGTTCCTAAACTGCAAGCCGTTATTTTGAAATAATGTCGAGCTGGAGGACTTCTTACTCTGACTCCTGTAACCCTCATTTCACAAGGAGTTAGGCAAGTCGAAGGAAGAGTGTTCTTCTTTCGACTTCCTGCTGTGTAGACAGCACCACAAAATGAATTCAGCTATTTTGACGTAAGCTATGCAATTAATGTAGCTCAAGTTGCGTAGCTTAATTCAACTTTTGCCCTACTGTGTAGATATGCCCTTAGATTATTAAAATTAAAGGAAATGTATGAATCTAATCTAATTTGCAATGTTAATGCTGTTTCCTTATTATACGTATTTCTTTCACCTTCAGGAACTGAAATTAGACTGCTGATGACTATTATTAATTATTGTTTGTATTATACACATACCCAGAGCCACCTAAATTGAGGAGGGTTTCATTATGCTGCAGGCTGTATAAACTTAGAATAAAACAGACTCTGTCTTCAAAGTTATTACAACCTAAGATCCTGATCTTGCAACTGACTTGACATAGGTGGAGCCCGTTGCCTTATCAGAATCCCATTGAAGTCTATGTACACAGAAGTCACCTACACTGAGAAATTTGCAGGGCAACGAAGGTGAAGAACAACGTAGAGGGACTAGTTGTGAAGAACAACGTAGAGGAACTAGTGGGAAGGTGTGATAGTAATAGGAACTCGAGGTTTGCATGTATTCCTGAAAGATACAGCTTGGATTCTTTGACAATGAAAAAGTCCTTGAAACAGTTCTACAAATTTCAAGTCATTTTTACAAAACAAAAAATTTAGAGTAATTTCATTGTAAAGGGAACAGACGGCTGCATTGTGACGTGTTGCACAGGCATCCTTTTAAAATGGAAATACTCATTCAGATGTTTCTTTAATCTTCTAGTGTGCATTGGGGGATTTATTGGATCTCTGTAATGAATACGAGCTGGAAAATCTATGCGTATGTCACTATGGCAGCCTGCCAGATAAGTTCAAAAAGCTGACTTAGTTTGTTTGACAGCAGTAATAATAATAAAAAAAAAGTCTGCAAAAACAAAAATATTGTTTTAACACAGTTAATTTACAGTTCAATTACAGTTAAGCTGCAGGCTTTATCAGAAGCTATCTGCTTAACTCCTTGTATACTAGACTAAAATTATACCTTACTACTTTATTTCTAGTACTGAAAGTGATTACATTTTATAACAGTAACAATAATGATGGCTTCCCAATACTCTGAATCAAAATCTCTTGAATAAACATTTTGCACATTACATAGTATAAATTTTCAAATACCTTTTTATGGTATCTATACTGATACACATTTCAAATTTTCTTACTAAGCTAGAACAAACATATGTGTATGTGGTATTGCTGACATGACAAACTGTAGAGCGGTCGCCACACCCTGGTCTACACTAGGGAGTTATTTTAGGGAGTTATTTTGAAATAACTCCCCTTATTTTGAAATAACAAGTGTAGCGTCCTCACAACGAAGCCTATTATTTCAAAATAATAACTTCTGCTCTCCACAAGGAATAACGCTTATTTTAGAATAGTTATTTCAAAATAGCAGAAGTGTAGATGCTCCGCTGCTGCTATTTTGAAATAACTAGTCTCCAGAGCCATTCCAAGAAATGACTCCCCTGTGCTTCCTGGGGCTGTAAGTCAAGGTAGCACATCCACATTAAGGGAGCCTGCCTCGGACTAATTTCAAGGCTTCCCTAGAGTATGGACATGCTATTTCAAAACACTTTTTTGGGGAGTTATTATTTCGAAATAAGTTATTTCAAAATAATTTCCTAGGATGCATCTACACAGCACCCGAAACTCAAAATAAAATACGCAATTTGTGCTAAGCAAATTGTGTATTTTTATTTCAATTTTATTTTGAAATAGGCTATATCAAAATTTGGCACATCTACGCGACACCAAATTTCGAAACAAAGCACTATTTTGAGCCATCCCTTAACCCTCATGCAACAAGGTTTACAAGGATGGAGAAATAGTGTTTCTGTTATTTCAAAAAATATTTCGAAATAACGGGCGCATTCCTTGGATGCAGAGTAGCTTTCAAATAAAATCAGATGTGTCCCTGGCCTCTCTTTGTCGGAGGCTGGAGAAGGATGACAGGAGACAAATCGCTTGATCATTGTCTTTGGTCCACTCCCTCTGGGGCACCTGGTGCTGGGCACTGTCGGCAGACAGGCTACTGGCCTAGATGGACCTTTGGTCTGACCCAGTACGGCTGTTCTTATGTTTTTATGTTCTTATGTCCACCCAGCTCAGTAGTGACTGCAAAGTTATCACTATTGGACAGCTGCTTAGAAAATGATTTGCTGGTGTTGATCCAGTTCCCAGAAGAGAGGAAAAAGAGCATTGAAGATGGCATTTTACTTCACAGTCCCAAGCACAACCTAAGAACAGAATGGGCAAAGGACACTAAAACCATCTGTGTCGTAAGTAAGAACCATCCACATCATGGCTGAAGATTATTGCCATTGTTTTTAGATGTTGCACCTGCCCAGTGGATAAATACAAGATTCTGAAGTGATATCAGAAAGGTACCTTTTATGAGGATTCACATACTATGGTAATGAGAGCCCTATAGTTGTCTAGATGGATGGATGTATAGATAGAGCAAGACCATGCTAAAATTATGATGATAAAACAAAGAGCAAAACAAGCAAGGAATACAATAGAGGTTTCCCAGTGATCTCCAGACATCTTTATCTGACCTACAGGAGTTTTCACATTCAGTTCTTTCATGGAGATTTATTTCATTTTCTTTATATTACCTATTTTACTGTAATTTTAAGAAAAGAGGGATTTTGTTGTTGTTGTTGTTGTTGTTGTTTTGTTGTTTTAAGGCTGAAAACCTTGAATTGTATGCTTGGTGGAATAGGATAGATTATAGATCACTTCCTTCCATTCTCTGTTGCTTAGTTTTATTAAACTTTGGGGTGAGCATCAAAATAAATATTTTGCTGTTGAGCTAGTTTTATAATTAAAAACCTGGGGGCATTTCAAAGGGAAAGTCTATTTAGACTATTTAGTCTACCTACAAAGAGACTATTTAGTCTACCTACAAATTCCTGCAGGACTATTCTTACCATGTTTTGTTCATATAAACAATTCTGATTACTAATCAGAAGACATCAAACTTTTGCCTAGCTCTTTGCAGTACAGTCTTTCAGATATCCCTGTTGACATGCTGCTGTTGCTTTGGGAATCTAGGCTTTTGAAAATACCCAAAACAAAATGTTTAGAGTGGAACAACATGTTATGCCTAACCCAAAACAGATTTGTTTCAATCTGATGAATGTTTTACAGTATGTAAATTTGGTTTGACTTCAACCAACATGAATTGGAGTTGGTTGTTGTCAGGACTATGCAGAAGAATCAAGAAGAACCTTGCTCAGCACCTAAGAAGAATCAAGACCAGCATAAGCAGCCCCTAGAAACCATTCTTTATATACAGGAATCACTACGAACTATACTTATATCATACTCTGCAGGTACAATGATGAAAGGTCATTTTCAGTTTACTTTCAGAACTTCAAAGGCAGACAAAATAATATGGCACGAGATTAGAAGATAACTTTACATATTACCTGTCTTTCACAATCTTCCATCTGGAAAATATATCAGGCCAAGTAAACAGTAAATCAAAGATGCTTTGGACTTTAGGGACTAAGTTTAATGTAATTTAATTGTAAAACAAAGATTATATATGATTCTTCTTGCTCTGTTAATTTTTCCATAGTTTATTAAATTATTGCTTTCCTCCTCCCATCCTCTAATCTGGAAAACTGAGTAGAATAAACAGAAAATACAATTACAGAATCTGGAAATCTTAACGTTTATGTGCCTCAGTGTCTATGTTTCCAATTACATGCAGCCACTGAGAAGGGATGTGCAAGAGAAAGGAGTTTATCATTTTTCAACTCTGTAGCCATCTATACTGTAATTCTCAATCCATCTAAATCTTGCAAATGGCAGCCAGAAATAGCTCTTGTTACACACCAGAGGCCTGATTCTCCTGTTATTTATATTAAAGAATAACATATTAAAGAAATAGCAGTTTCTCAAATCTAGTTGTGAGAAAATAGAATCCCTAGTCAATTCTTCCATCATTGGGAATGACTTTGGTATTCAGCAATTATTCTTTGAATTGTTTTAATTTGTTTATATGTATAAGAAACTAAATTATAATGATACAGTCTCAGTTCATGGCATTCTAAGGATTGTCAGTAAATTTCTCTTGACTCCCAAAAGTAGTTAGATAAAAGTTTTTGGTTTTGGTTTGGGGTTTTTTTTTTGTTTCTTTCTTTTTTTAAAAACAGGAGTGGAGGCATTTCTTCTGTTTTCCCAAAGGGAATTTGAAATGTCAACTGATATTTTAAAACACAGATACTCTCAACTGAAACTATAATTTAAGTTTAGAAAGAATGTGTGTTTGTTAGGAAAGGGGAGGAAGGGAAAGTGAAAACAAGGGAATGCCTTACCAGTTTAAAAATTACATATATATTACTTGTAAAACACCAAAATGTTTTCATAAGGATTGTAAGGTATTTGAGAAAATTGTTGTTGCCAAAATAAATCAATCCTTTTTTCCCCACTGCTACTTTTACACTTACATTGCTAAATTCCTTTACTTTTGAGTCAGGATCCTGGGATCTTCACCTGAAATCCTATATTTTTCCCCCTTTTAAAGTAGAAATAGCTGGTTCAATAAAAGAGAATAAGACTTTAGTACTTTTAATTAATTTTTGACCTTGACCACATTAAGGACAAGGTTCTGCCTCCCTTAAGTTAAGCAACACCCATAAGCTGACAGAGGCCAACTGGCTTCAATAGGACTCCTGGCATTGTCAACTGCTAGCCCAAGTGACTAATACGTCTACACAGCTTCCCTCTTGAGGAAGAGGAAATGCAAATGAAGTGCTCATTAGCATATGTTGCATTCTCATTTGCATGTCCTCTTCCAATGCTTTTTGCAGAAGCAGTTTTTGTGCAAAAAAACAGTGTAGACGGGTTCATTTTGGGCAAAAAAAACCTTTTCTGCAAGAACCCTTATTCCCCAAAAAAACCTTTTGTGCAAAACGGATCCATCTGCACTGCTTTTTTTGCACAAAAACCTCTTCTGCAAAAAGCATCGGAAGAGAATATGCAAATGAAGTGTGAGAATTTGCTAATGAGTGCTTCATTTGCATTGCCTCTTCCGCAAAAAAGAGGCAGTGTAGACGTAGGATAAGGGTTGCAGAACCTGTGGTTATCTGTTTCTTTTCGCTGTATTTATCTGTTTATAGAGTTGGCTCAAATATTTCCTGGAATACAAATTGTCCCACATCCATGAATGTTTATAAAACAACAAACAACAACAACAGAAGGATGCAAAACTGCTGCACCTAAATAAAAGATCCTGGCATTGCATTGGCTGCTAATGTGCCTTACTTCATTGTGGAAATGCTGACTCTCAACAGTAGCTACTGCATGTGTTTGGGGTACTTGATAACCTCAGTATAAAATGAGCAACAGACATGCAGGAAGTAAGGGATACTAAGAAATCAGCAAGTTTACTTGAATGTTTATCCTGGTGTTTGAAAGGAGTTGCAGATTGAGAGTTCATGGGTTGGTGAAAGCCATCAAACCTCCAAGTTTATGTGAGGTTTCAGGAGGTTTAGAAATCTGTAAATGTGGTACCAATAGTCCAACAAAGTATGAAGAGTGAACCAGTTTAGAAAACTATAAACCATTAATTTCACATCTGTAGCCTATAAAAAGCACAGAAATAATACTGCAGGGCAAATATAAAGAGAACATATTTACTGTTGGCCGATTTGAGTGGTTGCATATTGCACCATATAAAACAAGGGCTCAATTAACATTGTTATCAAAAAGGCTGCAATAAGATATCTCCACCAGACAAGAGCAACAGATAAAACATATGTTTTCTAATTGTTCAGTAGTATCACATAGCCCCACAGAATTAAACAGCTAAATATTCTGTTTCTCTGGGACCAGATTGTATGCCTTTAGACTCATCAACTAGAATCCTGGAGGTCAGTCAGCCTACCTGTGATGGAAGGTATTACTCCTTAGTATGATTTTGCATAACAAAATCTGAGCCCAAAAAGGGGAGATTTACACCATTTCTGTGAATCCAGCACATCATCCAGTGTGCCATGCCTGATCCTATGTTGTCATTTCTTCATTCACTGTACCTTATTACAAGGGGTGGTACTTGTAATACTTAAAACTAATGGAAAATTTCCCATTAATATTTATTCAGATTTCAAAACAAATGATTTGGTCATGTTCCTAGCATTCTTTTACAAAAGCTTCAGAGGGGTAGCCGAGTTAGTCTGTAACAGGAAAAACATAAAAATCAACAAACAGTCTAGTAGCATCTTAAAGACTAACAAAACATGTAGATGGTATCATGAGCTTTCATCGACACAACCCACTTCTTCAGATGACTGGAGTATAGGAAGTCCAGAAGTCTGTGTAGAATCTGGTGTTGGTCATCTTCCTTTCCAAGTGCAAACTAATGCTTTTTATCAGCCTCTTGTAACTATTTCGTCTTTAAGGTGCTATTAGACTATTTCCTGTTTTTTAAGTCTTTCCTGTTACAGACTAACTCGTCTACCTCTCTGAAGCTTATCTACTCATTCTCTCTTTTTTCTTCTTCCCCTTCATTTTTTTTTCCTTCTTTCCCTTATTTATTCTTGGATCTGGACTTCCTACACTCCAGTCATCTGAAGAAGTGGGTTGTACCCATGAAAGCTCATGATACCATCTACATATTTTGTTAGTCTTTAAGGTGCTTCTAGACTATTTGTAGTTTTTTAAGTTTTAACATTCTTGTGTTCTCTACCTCAGAATATTAAAAGCACGTGAGTCATGTTTTACTTATAAGAAGCCATTTTTAATTCAAATGTTCAACTATTTGCTAAATGTAAATTTAAATTAGCATATTTGATAGTAAAATTTGCAATTTCTGTTATGTTGGCTAGTTACATAAATTATATGGTATTATTTCAGTTCTGTCTTTCGTTGAAGTAATGTTTGTTTCCTCAATGGATGTTTTCTGTAATTCACCAGGAAAATGCAAACACTACTATCTTTATCCAGGTACTTCTCCCAGCCCTTTAAATTCATATAAACTTATGTAACATGGTGGCACTCACCTCCTGTCTGGCCGAGTGCATGTGCCCACACTCCCTTAGTCTGTCAGCAAAAAGGCTCTTCGGCAACTCCGCCTTCCAGCCAAGCCGCTCCCCTCTGTGAAATACTCAAAACCCCTTCCAGGGTCCACACTTAATAAAGGCCCATCTTGGTGCTCTCTGTACAGTCCCTCCATCTGTTTCCCCACTATAGATGAGAGTGATGCCTCCAGGGCTTCCCCTCCTGGAGACAGCTTCCTGACCCTCACCTCAGGGCTTTATCTCAGTCCAGCATAATTCACAATAATAGTCCACACAGAGCTCTCTGTGGGACTTCTACTCTCTCAGCCAGCCAGTCACCCCTGGTCTTCTCTCCTTCAGATCTGGACTGCAACTGAGTGCTGCTCTGCTTTGCAGCATCTTTGGTAGGCTTTCTTGGCCCCTGACTGGCCAGTTCCTCTACAAACCACTCTAGCCTCCCGGAGGACTTGTCTATGACCCTTTCTGGGGTAGGGTGTTGCAGGACCACAGGGCCTCTGGCAGGGGGCCCCAGGGCCTGGTCCACCCCATCACAACTTAGAATAACGTTATGGCTTAAATGTCAAATTAGATCCCCCTCCTCCAACTCACAATCTGGTGGTACTTGCTGGAGCTCTGAGGAGCTTTGGCTCAGTCAGTCTCTATGGTTTCAGGATTCTCTAGCAACCCCGGCAAACCAAACAGAATAGAGCATTGGGAAAGGACAGTCAGGAGGCTTGTGTTCTATTCCCAGTTCTGCTATTGATACTGAGGAAGTCACTTCGCCTTACTATGTCTTTGTTTTTCATCCCACACTTTCTCTCTCTGCCTATTTAGAGCTAATTGTTGACACTTGTTAGTAAACAAGGAGAAGAGTGATCCAGAGCTGCTTGGAACTCCAGAGGTTTCATAGAAGAGGGACCTCTCTGCCAGCATCTGTTGGTGAGCAAAGGAAAATGACTAAATGGGCCACGCTTCAGTTGCATTTCAGTTATGTGACAGTTCACATACAGTTAAGTTTTGTGTTTAGGGGCAATACAATTCTATTATCCCTACTGGGAAATGAAAAGACAAGAGAACTGCACCAAAATGTGCCTGGGATAAGGAGTCACCCTGAAAAAAGTCACGGCCAGCCACAGATGAGTAATGGTGTCTGGACCAAGCATGAGTAAGTAGCCAGCCTGGTTCCTACTTTCTACTGAGAGTGTGTCCCTACTGGCAAGGACTCTGTGAGGGTCCTTTATGCCACTGATCCCTCTTTGAAGACTCATCACAAGGCCTCAAGGCTGTGGACAGCTTTGAGAGAGTTGACAGAGCTGAGCCGAGGTGGCTTTGAGCAAGCGGATGGAGCCAAACAGAGGCAGCTTTAATGTGGCAGACAGAGATGGTGCTAAAGCAGGCAATGCTTCTGAGGTAGCTGAGGAGAGCAGCAGCAGCCTGAAGGACTCCGGTGCAGGTCTCCTACAATCAAAGGTGACATCACATCAGCTGGATCAGTATTAAAACTTCCAGAGCAGCCCAGGCAATACTGATATGCCTGAGGACTTGGACTCTACCGATGCAGGACAACAAAATGTGAGTGGGCAGCTGGAGAGGATGAAGATGACTAGGACACAGTCACTCACAATCGCAAGAGGCGGACTGAGGCTGGAACTCTTGCTAAGATATATTAATGGGCAACAAGTCCCACCTAATAGATATTGTTAATGTATTAATTACTGGCTTCCCAAGTTTTTCTGTTCTCTCTCCCCTTACACACACACACTCCTCCCAGTAAAGTTCTCTTTGTTTTAACCCCATGGACTCAGAAGTTGTGAGTGAGGAAATGCTGCCTATCAGTGTGTCTAGGGAGGTATATATATATATATATATATATAGTTTCCCAGGTTTGTGGTTGGGGGCTCCAGCTAATGTTTAAGTTTTCAGGAGGAAATTGAATCATGTCCTTTTTGCTGCCAACAGCACTTGGCAGAAGCATTACGTAATACTACTGCAAATAATAAATCCCTTTCTTTCCCCTTGCAGACTTTCAGGCTCTTTCCTAGAATCTCTGCAGAGCAACGCTCTGTGCTCAAGGGGCATCTCCATAGCCGGTCCCAGGGCTTGTTTTTCTGAGGTGCAAGGGAGTGGAGAAGGATGGGGGGTGGGGTTGCATTTGGTCCTAATTCTACCTGAGTTTACAGTTTGTGTGAATGTTTGTTCAGAACATCTTTGTGCTTGGGGATTTTCTGCTGGCAATCATATTAGCTACCTAAATTATAGAGTCATGGAGTAAGAGAAGAATTGGCTCATTCAACTGACAATTGGCCAACAGGCAGGAAACAAAGAGTAGCCATGAACTGAACTTGTTCCAACTGGAAAGATATTTCCACGGGGATTCCATGGGAATTAGTTACTAACCTCTAGCTTGTCACTATTTCCAAATCTGGATTTATCATTGGCCCCATCTTCTCCCTCTACACCCAGGCTCTGGATGACAAACATGACTTCAACAATCATCTCTATGCTGATGACTCCCAGATTTACCATCTCAGGCTATGTCTAGGCTACAGGCTTCTTATGCAAGAGAGTGTCCACACTGCAAAAGCACATAGAAAAAGCGATGCACTTTTGTGCAAGAGAGCATCCGGACTGCTCTCTCACATGTAAGCTGTGATTGCTATGGACAGAATGGCCACCGGGGCACCTGTGCTTTTTCCTCTTTCCTCTTCTTGCACAAAAAAACCCCTCCTCCCCATCCACACATGCCTTTTTGCGAAAGAACTCTTTCGCAAAAAGGAGTTATTCCTTGTAGAATGAGGAATACCTACACTGAAAAAATCCTCCGTTCTTTCATTTTACTTGTGCAAAAATGCACTTGAGGTGTGGATGCTCCATCAGTTTTTGTGCAAAAACAATTGTCTTTACATAAAAACTCTGTAGTGTAGACCTGGCCTCAGACAGTGGCTATTGCAACCTTTCTGACCTTGTCAAATGCTATCTTGCTCCACTTACACCCTCTAAAAGTTCTGCTGTAAAGATAATTTTTTCCTAGCTTATTATATTGACCATATTGCAAGCTCACTTGGTATCCCTGTGTCTAGCAAAAATTGAGGTGAGCACATGTAGGCTATATTTACACAGCAGCGTTATTTTGGAATACTGTAGTCCATGTCTGCACTACAAGAAATTGTTTTAAATAATGTTGAAATAATGTCAAGCTGGATGACTTCTTACTCTGACTCCCGTAACCTCATATCATGAGGAGTAAGGGAAGACAGAGGATGAGTGCTGTCTCTTGGACTTCCTGCTCTGTAGACAGCACCAAAAACCGAAATAAACTATTTTGACTTAAGCTACGCAATTGGCACAGCTCAAGATGTGTAGTTTATTTCAGCGTTAGCCCTGCTGTGTTGACATGCCTGTAGGCACTACCAAAATAATAATAATGAATAATGTATCCAACTGCTTGATCTGAAGACTAGAAGATGCAGTGAATAGAAAAGGGCAACAAAATCAATTTGAAGCAGCTGAAACCACCAGAGACTTCTTGATAAAGACTAGGAAAACAAATTTGAAAGGTAGTGTAAAAAGGATCTTATTTGCTAAAATATATGGCTACGTCTACACTACAAGCTTTTTTCTCAGCAAAAAATATGCTGAGGGACTCATTTGCATGAGTTGAGATCTCATTTGCATATTTTCTGCCGATCCCTTTTTTGCTAGGGTTTTTCTGCAAAAACAAGCAGAGTGGACATTTTCTTTTTATGCAAAAACTCCTTTTCCCGCAAGATTCTTATGCCCCAAAAAAGGAGGTTTACCGATCTTGCAGGGAAAGGGTTTTTTGCGCAAAAAGAAAATGTCCGCACTACTTGTTTTTGCACAAAATCCCAAGCGAAAAAACAGATCGGCAGAAAATATGCAAATGAGATCATGACTCATTCAAATGAGTCCCTCATTAGCATATTTTTTGCTGAGAAAACTCGTAGTGTAGACGTAGCTTATGAGTATAGAAAATCAATCTGGGAGCACATCAGAATTTGAATCAGGAAAAAGAAGCTTAAAAAAGTCTGAGGTGAAAACTTTGGGAGAGATGCTGAAAATATTCTCTGACTGAGGACAACTGGATTGGTCACATGTGGAGGGATAGTAGGAACATGTCTTTTATATCCAAGGCTGTGTCTAGACTACATGCCTCTGTCGGCAGAGGCATGTAGATTAGACACATAGGCAAAGGCAAATGAAGCCGCGATTTAAATGATCGTGGCTTCATTTACATTTACATGGCTGCCGCGCTGAGCCGACAAACAGCTGATCAGCTGTTTGTCGGCTCGCGCGCTAGTCTGGACGCTCCCCTGCCGACATCAAAGCCCTTTGTTGGCAGCCCCGTTATTCCTCGTGGAATGAGGTTTACCGGGGCTGCCAACAAAGGGCTTTGATGTCGACAGGGGGAACGTCCAGACTAGCACGCGAGCCGACAAACAGCAGATCAGCTGTTTGTCGGCTCAGCGCGGCAGCCATGTAAATGTAAATGAAGCCGCGATCATTTAAATCGCGGCTTCATTTGCCTTTGCCAAAACAACAAATCTACATGGCTCCGTCGACGGAGCCATGTAGTCTAGACGTACCCCAAGAGTGAACTGGGTGATCCAGACTTGTGAGTCCCTCAAAAAGAGTCAGTAAGGCCCAATATGAAAATATTGCACCTTAGGCAGCACAAACTATTGTCAAATGACGGGATAAGAAATCAACTAATGCCAGTGGCTGGCCAAACCTGTGAGCCCAGCCAGCCAGCACACTTGTTGCAAATAGCAGTCGTAACTAGTCAGTAACTGGCACAGTTTGTCACCCGCTCAAATGTTTATTGCAGAAAGAATAACCATCTGTCCTCCAGCCCCATGACAGCCCTTGGAGCCTATGTTGAGAGTAAGGGGGAAAAGTTGTTCTTAAGTGTACTCAAATTGAACACAGTCAGACATGACTGAGTACTGATTTACCCAAGCTGAGCAAAATAATCTTGACTAAGGATCTGAAACATTTAAAATGAGTGAATGTGTTTTGGAATTGCTAAACACGTTTTACGTTTTACAACATCCCATGTCTTCCTGATTCCTTTCAGACTGCTTCAGTGACAGATTCTCACTATTTGCCAGAGGAAAACTTTGGAGTTTTCAAATCAAGGACTGTTGGCCAAGATGTTGATTGTTAAAGCAATTTGGAAGCATATTGTAACAACAGATTAAGGAATGCATCCGATATACTGGAAAGTCTGTCTTAAATTGTCTAGTTTTGAAAAATCCAGGCCAGTCATCTGGGTTTGTGATGCTCTACTTCACTACACAATACATCATTTTGGGAGGAGTAGTACAAAGTTGTAGAGATCCGGATCTACAAAAGGATCCACCAATGAGGTCCATTACACTCCATGGAGTCCCATCCACCTGTGTAAAATTAGTTGGGGGTGGGGGGTCCATGAGTTGCTGTCTAATGGACACATACCCACATGATAAAACTATCATTGTGCTTGCTGCTAATTGCCACTCTTGTTTGTAGTCTCAATTGAGAGGCTATGGACTGAATGGACTATGGAAACTGAGTGATCCCTCTCATTTCAAAAAGTAATTCTTCCAGCTCAGGGTTCAGTCGTATTGATAAGAAAGTAGGAGGGATCTTCTGCTGCTGCTGCTGCTTCTACTGTAACTGATCTGTGCATTAACAGGCTTAAATGTTAATCCAGCACATTTCGTGAGCATTAAGTAATGACAAACATAATCATCATCTAGCTTTTCCAGAGTAAAGTTTTGATAACTTTTGAAGAAGTTAAGGGAAAGGACAACTAATCTATTGAAGCGTCTGCAGTTTTAAATGCCGCAGAATTTAGGCAGGGAAGTAAAACTCTGAGCGGATACAAAATTGGTATCTACATCCGCATCTGCAAAGATGATCTGAGGACCCACAGATATACAGTGGATATCTACAAATTTGCACGGTTCAAGATACAAAATTTGTATCCTCATCCATATCCGCAAAAATAAGCCACAGATATATGCTTCCAGAGGCACGGATGTAGATACCCATCAATATGAAGCAGATATACATGGATTTGCAGGGCTCTACAGGTAAGGTCTAGTTCTATGGTTCAATAAAAGGTTTCTTCAGAAACTACAGATTAAAATCCTAATGCTGAACTTCCACAAGGTGTTGAATAACAATGTTCAGTCTATCTCCTTTTACTGTCCAGCTTGCAGTAGATACAGTTACGTTTTCATTTCTATGGAGTTATTTTTACATCTGATAGACACAAAGCAGCGCTCAGTTTTATTCCTGGCATGGATTCCCCTTTTCACATTCTCCTTCCGTAGTCCAGCAAGCCAGCAGCCAACTAAACAATTTTTCATTTGTGAAATGGAATAAATAGTGTGTTCAGCAGAAAGACTTTTCTGGTTTCAAAGCCACAGATTTCTTCCAGCTGACACTAGTGGTAGAAAACCCTCTAGGTTCAATGCAGTGAATTGAGTTTGTCAGGTGCTACTTTAGATCCAAAACAGGCACTGCCCAGAACACCGTGAGAAAGCAAAAAATGTGCTAGGTTCTCCAACACCGGAATACTGTTGGCCAGGGCAGTTTTCCTAGGAGATGGGCTATGGTGCACACTAGGCCACAGCTGTGCTTGGAAATGTGGGATTCCCTGGTTTGCCTACAGCTGCTTGCACTGGTTTTCATCACTCCACTGAAATCCAGTGAGACTTAAGTGCCTAAGTCACTTTTTAGAATACAACTTCAGCTGCTAAATCACTTAGGCAATTTTGAAATTTTTATTCTATAACCCAGGGGTAGGCAAAAGGACCTCCGGTGGATCTTGCCCGCGGAGGCCCTGCTGCCCCCTTGCCCACAGGCTAATTAGGGCCCAAGGGCGGGGGAGTGCACGAAGTCTCCTCCTGCCCTGCCAGGAGCACATGGTGCTTTGAAGTGCAGCACTCTACTCGCAGGGCAGGGGGAGAGCGGAGGAGGCTTCGCGTGCTCCCCTGCTACCAGGCCAATCAGGGTCTGGAGGTGGGAGAGCTGCGTGAAGCTTCCTTCACCTTGCCCCGGCCCTGCAAGGAGCCTGTGGTACTTCAAGGTGCCATGTGCTCCTCGCAGAGCAGGAGGAGACTTCTCGCACTCCCTCGCCTGATTGGCCTAGGGGGGGCGGGGAGTGTGCCAAGGCTCTTCCAGAGCATGGATGCCTAGTGGGAAAGGGGGAAAAGGAGCTCCCCCACCCCAATCACGATCTGGTGGTGGGGTAGCCCCGCCCCTTCCTATTAGGCCCCCGCCCCTTCCTGTTTCGGCTCCACCCCTTCAAGGGTGGCCCAGGGCTATTTCAAAAATTTTTGAAGTGTCCCCCGGGGAAAAATTATTTCCCACCCCTGCTATAACCTGTACTCCTTAAAGATTTTATATGTATAAGGAATACAAAATATGTCACTTGTTTTAGGTCAATCCTGCAACATACTGTTAGCAGTGTTTGGTGTCTCCAGATCACATAGTACCTAGGCTAGAACCTCAGAAGGACCTTAAACTGCCTCCAGTTCAATAAATGTTGCTCTGGAAATTTGTTGGCGTGAGTATCTGTATGACACAAGTCCCTACACTATAAATTGCATCATTTTTTAACCAGGGCTAATTTATTTTCTATAGCATTCTTCCAACAAACAATATAATGTTTTTCTGATTTTCTTGAGGAGTTTATTATTATTTCTTGGACTCATTTTGTCCTTCATTGGCACATCTAGAGAGGTCTGTTATTTTTTACTATAATCTACTCATTTTCTCAGCTATATACAATGTGACATATAGATGCTCACAACAAAAGCACACTTTGTATATTGTTCCGAAGCAGTTGAGTAATGACTACATATCGGGAGGTGAGTTATTCTGTCTTGTGTTTATCTTGGCATTTTCAAATAGGCTGAGCTTTTCCAGACCTCAGAAGTTCATTAACACCAAACAGAGGAAATAAGTCATTCGTGTGAAAACAAAATACAGAATTAATGCAGAATTAGTTTTTTCTGTATAAATATTTTAAGTTAGTTATGAACTTAATTTAGCCAGAAGATTTGCATGGATTAAAGGAAAAGATTTGTAAGTAGCATGCAAAAAAAATTAAACGTAATGGGAAAATTGACCCAACCTTAAAGGAAAACTATACTAATTGTTATCAGCATAGACATTTGAAATTTTAGGATAAGGACAACTGGAATAAACTTGGTGAAGGAAGACTATTTTTTTTTTTTTAGTTTCAGTGATATTTTCAGAGTATTGCTCCAAGCTGCCATTTTATTAAGAAAAAAAAGGTCATTTAGAATAATGGCAGCTTGTAAATAAAAACATATGTAACCATCAGGAGGAGAAAAATGTTCATGGGTTTTTTTTTATTCATCAGCAAACAGTATTAATGGAGTGTACAAACATATGTTCAGACTCTCAAATAGGGCTTTTACAGACCTTATTTCCTCTGGGCCAAATACTACCTCCCTTCCCCCATCTCAGCAAGGCAATGGTCTCACCGTCCAATGGGGAGCTGTCACCACTGGAGTGGTGAGGCAGAGGCTTGCATGCCTCCCTGCCACATCTGCACTTCTTCTTACTTCATGTATGGAGGCTGTAGGGTAAGGCACCAGGTTCACACTGCCTTACCCTGCTTTGGATGGGCCAGTTGGCTCACCTGCCTTCTCTCAATGCTCCAAAAGAAATATGGCCTCAACCTGGTGCAGCACAGCACTCGGTCCACCCACCTTGATTGTAGTTGCCTTAGTGGGTTTCAAGGTTTACTGCTGAACTGCCAGAGTGACATTGTGGGCTCACAGAGGGATTTACTCATGGTATGAAATTGACAGTTGGTCTAAGTGAGTTTCCACCTATCTGACAGCTCCCTGGAGGTTTGGTGGTTAGGTAAGGTATGGGATAGGTTTAAAATGTTGTCACCACTTGCTGCCAATGTTCAATGTGAGTAGTGTAGATAATGGGGTCCACTCCAGGCATAAACTGGCTCCTGAGGGATCCAGGGGTTGCTGTTATCGACCTCTAGTGGTCTCAGCATGGAAGGCGACTTCAGTCTTGCACAGACTGAGTCACACCTTCATCCCAACATAAGCAAGGTAGCTTAGGATGAGTGTGGGTTGACTCTTTGGTTGAGGATGGCTGGGGATAGGTAACCTTGATCTGCCTCTCACCCAAACTTCTTCATTCCAGTGGCCCGTCTCACACTGCATGCACTGGTAGTTGATGGGGATGGGAGTAAAGCTACTTATGCCTCCCTCCCCAGTTAATTGATGTAGTTGTAGTGCTGTTTAAATCTATTTGTTTGAGTCTTGGCCAAATGTGAGTTTCTTACATAGGCAAACTCGCTGACATCTATGACACTGGGTCTCAACCAGGAGTCCAGGGCCAAGTTTTAAGGAGTCCACAACGCAAGGCTGGCACTAGACTTGTTGGGATCCAGGGCAGAAAGCCAAAGTCATACTTCATAGACAGAAGCCTGGGTTCCTGAGATCTGCCATATGGGGTTGAAACAGAAGCCTGGGCCATTTAGTTTTTGGGCCTGCTGTGGCATGGGGCCTTGGGCAGTTGCCCTGCTTGCCACCCCCTAATACTGGTCTGGGCTTTTATATGCAGAGAAACAATTGTGGCACAAGTGGGCCATGAGTTTTATAGCACATTGGCAGACCTCAGAAAGGAAAAGTTTGAGAACCTTGATCTTGAAGGTACACCTACACAGCAGAGCTAAAGTCGAATTAAGCTACACAACTTCAACTATCTCAATTGCGTAGTTTAAGTTAAAATAGCTTAACTTGGCTTTTGGCCCTGACTACACAGCAGAAAGTCAAAGGAAGAATACTCTTCCTTCAACTTCCCTTACTCCTCGTGAAATGAGGTTTACCATGAGTCGGAGTAAGAAGTCCTCCAGCTTGACATCATTTCAAAATAAAGGCTTGCTGCACACTGTTATTCCAGAATAACGCTGCTGTGGAGATATACCCTGGGAGCTGTGTCTGAGTGTCAACAAAACTTATGTCAACTCCCAAAAGTCAACAAAACAAAGATCTGCAGAGAATGTTCATGCATGCTGCCTCTGTCAACAGATCATGGAGATATGGGCAGGCCCATTGTCGATTGTAGTAGGAGCATTGCACTGTGGGTATATATCCCACAATGCAATGTTGTGGGAAAGAGGAGCAGATCCCTGTGCATCTTGGGATTTCCTCTAACTTACCCCATAGCATTTTCAGTATCTCCCACAGCTGTGTTCCCAGTATCATGAGTAGCTGTGTGAGCTCTCCATGCTGAGGAATGTCAAAGCAGCAATGTCCCCCACTGACTGCAGCAGTCGTCTGCCTGCCATTTTGTTCCTAGTGCGGGGCCGAACAGGAGCATTCCAGTGATTTGCTCTTCGTTCCCCAAAGGGAGCAGCTCACTCAGCTGTCAGCTTTGAAACGGAGAAGCACATGCCTTCAAGGCAGCAGAGATCAAAACACTGAGCATAGCGATCAGGACAGGCATTGTGGGATACTGGCAGAAGCCAGTTCTGTTGACAAAACAACAGTGTCTGCACTGGCTCTTTATCCACAATAAAGAAAGGGAGAAAGAAAAAAGTCTCACAGGAATGAACGTTTTCGATTGCCAAAACTGGGTATTTTTTCCTGACAGAAGTTGCACGGGTAGTATGCACGATCTCACTGTTTTGTCGCCAAAAGGCAGTTTTTGGCAACAAAACTTGGTAGAGTAGATAAGGCCCAAGTTAGAAACTCTAGAAGTAGCCTTTTCTCCTTGCAAGTTGCGAACTGCTGTAAATTTCCATCTAGCTTGCCTTGCCATGCTACTTGGGTTAATGATTTAAGATGATCCATGTTATTTAAAAATATTTGGATACTGAATCCCACTATTTAAATGTCTTAAAGTCTTGTGATTTCAATCATTCAAGAACATTTAATTTAATGCAGTAAAGAGAACTGGCAGAGACTGACTTGGAATATCCTTGTCCATTATATTCAAGGGTGATGAAAATAGGGAACTGCCAAAGAAATAATTTTCACAGACTTTTGCAACTACCAGTTTAAGTCATCTAATGTTGCAGCTTCTTACTGACACAAGTGATCATTTCTGTGACTGCAGCACTGTCAACCCCAGCCATTCAAAATTCTGAGTTAAGCCCCTAAAAATCTTTTGACATGGATTTAAAAACCATCAGATTTTATTTTAAATAAACTTGCAGTTCTTTTTATTTGCCTTCAAGCCACAAGTGTACCTTTAGTCACGCATTCAAGTTTCTCATCCACCACCCAGAGAGCTATAACTTCCTGAAAAAACAAAACAAAACAAAAAACACCTGAGAGTCTCCTGAATTCAATAACTGCAGGAGCTGACGTTCTAAGAAAACCACAAAAGTGCTCAAGGCTCATAGTCAAATCATGAGATTGGCAACAGTGGATTGCTTCGTGCCTTTAAAGTGACAGGCTCACTTAATCACACGTTAAATATTGCAGAACAGTGGAGACAGGGGTTAGATTATGCCTTCATTTGTTCCAGATCATCTGGCATAAATCACAGCATATGGCCTTCAGTAATGCACAATCCTTTCTCTCTCACCTGAAAAGGCAGCAGGAGCCTCGCACGAACTGAGTGGTGCTAGCTAAAGAGTGGTTGTAGACAATGCATTCATCACGCAGACTTTTCCATATGTGGAACACACTCTTGAAAATTAAAGCTGACCCCCTTTGCATGCATTACCTGGACTGAAGCTAGTAGGAGAAAAATGTTTGCAAGATAGCTCCAAACTGAACATCATTTAACTTTGATAATCTAAATTTCTTTAATCTCCCTGTTTTAGCATTAAAAAACTGAAGAATAGCTCTGTGCAAGCTGAAACCATCGCTCTCTCATCAACTGAAGTTGGGACAATAAAAGCCGTTACCCTCACCCACCTCCTGTCTCTAATATCCTGGAACCAACCTGGCTAAAGCAACATTGCATACACAAAATAAGCCTGCTTGTCTTGCTCTGTTCACAGCAAAAATGTTAATAGTAGAGAGCTATTGTGAGCTCTTTTAGAAATAGGACAAACTGTATTGTAGAATGTTAATGACACTATATCGAAACTAAATTGCAATTGTCAAAATCAATGAACAATGTGTATCACAATGGTTGTCATCAAAATTGAATCCAAATCAAGGGCTAGAATTCTCTGCAGCTGTATCTTTATTAGAGTGTCTCATTATTATAGCAGAAAGCTATTAGACAAATGTCAGTTCATTTCTTATCTCTTTACTAGGAGGGCTGGGGAGAAAATTCCTCAGCACAAAATATTAAATATTACATATGAATCAATGTTCAGTTGAATAAAAGCCTGTTAATATTAAAATGAATATGCTGTGAAATGATGAGTCATATCCAGAAGTCAGATTGTTCCTCCCCGCTGCAAGAAAAACACACAGGAAGAAAAATATATCAGGTTCTCTAGAGCAATGGATTCCCTCACTCTGAGTCAGTCAGAACAGATAGGCAGCATCATTTTGGCACCTAGTACTGTTGAATCTTGAAGGATCATATGAAAGTACAAGGGCATCCATGTGGAGTCCCAGCTCAGGGGCCCCCTGGCTTTCTTTAGCCACACAGCCCCACTGGAGGGCTTTCTTCATCTGCTACTGACCCTGGATGTCCTCCTAAAAGTGGGGGAGGGTGCAGAGAAGACAGAAAAAAGTGGATTCAGCCCATTGTTCCCTGAAAGAGGAGCATTTGGGCAGTAACCCAGGAGAGATTCAAATACTGCCAAGCTGATTAGCAGAGCACACACAGCACCCACAAGATGGCAGCATGTGTTTCTACTGGTGGTGCACATCCACATATGCCTCAGTGCACATAACATTTATTCCAGTCATGGATGGACAAAATTAGAGGGATCACTGATGCAGCCTCTTAATTTTGCTAATTTTATGAATGAGTAATTGGAAAATGTTAATATGGTTTGTCGGGTCATTTCTCATGCCCTCTTGTAGTTGACAAAGGAACTGTAAGATCTTCACCAAGATTTCAAGAACTAGTGATTTTGAGTGCTTAAAATTTTAGATTCCCAGTCTGAAACACTTTTCAGGGACTTGGCTGGTGGGTGTTTAGCACGTTCTGAAAAACAAAGGCTCTGTAGGGCATTGTCAAGGCGGACATCCAGAAACTGAGACACCCAAACACTTTTGAAGATTTTGGCCAAATTTGGGTATAACGTATTATAACCTAAAGACCATCCAATTATTTTTGTATAAACGTATTTAGAGTCACCCAATAGGGTTAAGATGCATTTCTAGGAGAAACTGCTCTATCTGGAGACCCATGATTACAAGCAAATAATACATTAACGTTTTTCCATTCATAGTATCACTCACCACTCACTTCCCTTTAGATACAAAGCATCCTCAACTTTCCCTGACTGACTTCACTTTTCAAGATAAAAGTCCTTGTTGTGTAGATGAACTAAGACTCTTAAAAGCAGGCTGTAAGCCAAAGTGAAGATAGAAATAATAAAAAAAAATTCAGAAAGGTGTAAAAATCAACTTCTGGAAATTTGAACTTTCCATATTTTCCATTCTCTTTTGGAAAATCCCAGGCTCCTGTCAAAACTTTTCTGCTTTGGCTAACACTTCTGTTTCAGTCAATCTTCAGCACATTAACAGGCTTGAAAATAAGCCCCAAAGAAGTCTTTCTTATCCCAAAAAAGCACCTATGAACAATTGCAAATATTTAGTTGGCCAACTCCACAGATATTGTATTTCCATTCTGTTGAAATTTATGTACCCGTTTCTTTTCATTTAGGGTATGTCTACACTACAAAGTTAGTTTGAACTAATGTCTGTTAGTTCGAACTAACTTTCATAGGCGCTACACTAGCGCTCCGTTAGTTCGAATTTAATTCAAACTAACGGAGCGCTTAGTTCGAACTAGGTAATCCTCATTCCACGAGGATTAAGCCTAGTTCGAACTAGCTAGTTCGAATTAAGGGGTGTGTAGACCCTTAATTCGAACTAGTGGGAGGCTAGCCCTCCCCAGCTTTCTCTGGTGGCCACTCTGGCCAACACCAGGGAAACTCTATTGCCCCCCTCCCGGCCCCGGACACCTTAAAGGGGCACGGGCTGGCTATGAAGCCCATGCCAGGTGCAAGCCTGCCAGCACCCAGCTAGCAGACCCTGCACCTGGCACGGCACAGAGCCAGCCACCCGATGCCCCCCAGCCCTCCCCCTCTTCCCGGGACCAGGCTGGCGGCTCCCAGGAGCTTGCCCGGGACCGCAAGAGGCGGGCACCCGCCTGGGCTAGTGCAGACATCGTGGCCCTCGTCCACGATCTCCGCACTAGGCACAGGAAAGTGGCCAGCTAGGGCAGGAGAGCTGCCAGCCTGGCCACCCAGGAGCAGGTGTGCATGAAAATTAAGGGGGTCCACTGAGACCCCCGACCCTGAGCCCTGAGCTTACAATGGCCGTACTGGGTCAGACCAAAAGTCCATCTAGCCCAATAGCTTGTCTGCCGACAGTGGCCAACCCTAGGGACCCTGGAGGGGATGGACCGAAGACAGTGACCAAGCCATTTGTCTCGGGTCATCCCTCTCCAGCCTTCCACAAACCTTGGGCAGGGACACCACTCCTACCCCCTGGCTAATAGCACTCCATGGACCCAACCTCCATGACTTGATCTCACGTCCCTTTAAACTCTGTTCTAGTTCTAGCCTTCACAGCCTCCTGCAGCAAGGAGTTCCACAGGTTGACTTTTTGCTTTGTGAAGAACAACTTTCTGTTACTAGTTTGAAGCCTGCTACCCATTCCTTTCCTTTGGTGTCCTCTAGTCCTTCTTTATGGGAACTAATGAAGAACTTTTCTGTATGCACCCTCTCCACCCCACTCCTGCTTTTAGTGACCTCTATCCTGTCCCCCCTCCATCTCCTCTTTTCTAAGCTGAAAAGTCCCAGTCTCTTTAGCCTCTCTTCATATGGGACCTGTTCCCAACCCCTGATCATTGTAGTTGCCCTCCCCTCTCCCACCCTCTCTCTTCCCCTCTCCCACCTCCTTTTCCCAGTCTCCCCCAGTTTTGTTCAATAAAGACAGATTCCATTTTTGAACACAATTGTCCTTTATTTTGTACATCAAGAAAAGGGGCTAGGGAAGGGTAAGTGGAAGGAGGTGAGGGAGGAATGGGGTACGAGCCCCCTATGGGGAGGACTGGGCTGGCTCTGCGGGCTTCTGGGGATGGAAGCTCTCCTGCAGCCCCCCAATTGCCCCCTCTCTCCAGATGGCAGCCTGCGGCAAGGGCAGCCAGGCTGATGGCCGAGTGCTGTGATGTGCCCAGTGTGGGTAGTCCGGGCACTCCAAGCCAGGACTGCTTTGCAAGCGGGGCACCCCTGAGAACTGTCTGTCCAGGGTGGGGGTCGGGACCCTTTAAGCGCAGCCCTCGGCTAGCCTGAGACAGCAGCTCCATGCTCTAAGTCCTCCTCTGATGCCCTGCCGGCACTGCTTCCAGCCATCCTTAAGCCTGGTTCAGGGTCCACTTAATGTGGACATGCTAGTTCGAATTAGCAAAACGCTAATTCGAACTAGTTTTTAGTTCTAGACGCGTTAGTTCGAATTAGCTTAGTTAACTAAGTTAGTTCGAATTAGCGCTGTAGTGTAGACGTACCCTTAGAGATTTTTACCCACTTATCTGCTCCCTTGCTATTTCTACCTTCTCTTTCCCTGATTCTAGAAGTTAAAGGGACTAATGCTAGAAATTCAAAAGGATCATTATTTACAGAGCAGTAAGCAAACTGTAGAAATCAAAGAAGTTTATCAGTCTAAGTTCTTCTGTGGTGTCTAAACTCATGATATCTGAATCGCATAGTACCACAGCCCCCAAATATTTTTGCTTCACTAGTATTCATGACCAATTTTTATTGGTTTATTCCCATACATTTGGGTAAACTAGGTTTTATGAGCCAATGTTATAAAAAAAATGCACTGTTTAAATTATCCTGATCTGAAATTAAACCCCAAATCAAAGTTTCCCATTAGACACTAATGCTGAGGTTTAAACAAGTCTAACTGAACAGGGAAAGTATTAATTTAACCAGATAAATTATTCAGAATAAACACGGTAATTAAATAAGTCTCAGTCCCAGGAATGACTCTCTCTTGAAGCTGCAGGACCACATACACACAGAATGAGCTGCTGTTAAATACTCTTTTACTCTGTTAGGATGATTGCTGTTTTAGTTTATTAATCTGTAAAGAACAATTTTACTTTAATTTACAGCTTTTCATCTAAACTCTTCGGCTGTGTAGACAGCTGCTTTTGCAGAAAAACTTGCCAGCTGTCTACACTGGCCGCTTGAATTTCCGGAAAAGCACTGACGATCTCATGTAAGATCGTCAGTGCTTTTCCGGAAATACTATGCTGCTCCCGTTCGGGCAAAAGACTTTTGCGCAAAATGGCCAGTGTAGACAGCACAGTACTGTTTTCCGCAAAAAAGCCCCGATCGCGAAAATGGCGATCGCGGCTTTTTTGAGGAAAACCGCGCCTAGATTGGCCACGGACTCTTTTCCGCAAAAAGTGCTTTTGCGGAAAAGCATCCTGCCAATCTGGATGTGCTTTTCCGAAAATGCTTTTAACGGAAAAGTTTTCCGTTAAAAGCATTTTCGGAAAATCATGCCGGTGTAGATGTAGCCTACCTGAACTAATTCTGAGCCCATCTTTTTCTGCCAGAGAGAGTGAGACCAGATTATCTTAATTTTGTCAAACCACCAAACTTTCTCCTTCTCACATGAAGTGGGATTAAAAAACACATGATATCCTTGAAAATGCATTTTGTATTAGAGAACATTTTATAATGTACCAGGAACATCTTGATTAGCAGCTTCTTAATATAAACAGTTCTGCAACTGCCAATCAGATATTTACTACAAGTTGAACCACTAAAATCTGGGACTCTCTAGTCCTGAGACATCTGTGGTTCAACAGAACCACAGATGTTCCTGGGACAGAGAGCTCTGGTGGCCGGGAACTGGGTAGCAAGAGGGCTTGCAGCTGGGAGACCAGCAGTGGACCCAATGGCCAGGAGACTGGCTGGGATGGGCAGCCTGAGGCCAGCTGGGGCTGGTTATGGTGGAGGGGTAAGGGGTGGCGGCGGCAGCAGCAGCAGCAAAGCCAGGAGCCCAGTTGGGATGGATAGGCAGAGGTACACCATGTGGCTGGGGCTTGTGGCTATAGCAGGACAGCCCAAGTGGGACTGGTGGCCAGGGCAGAGAGGGGGGCAGCTGAGGCCAGGAGCAAAGCTGGGCAGGGGGGCCACAACTGACCTCCCCAGTCTGGCAAACTCCCTTGTTTGAGCCCAGTCAGGTCCCAACGGTGCCAGACCAGGAAGCAATTTACTTTCAACACAGTGTGGGAGGAGAGCACTCTATACCTTGGGGAAGCGACCTGTATCCCCCATATTCCTCATCTGTGTATAACTGTAATACTGCATATAAAGCATGTTGTGAGAGGTATCAGGAAGCACCCCAAGGAGCCCATCACAAACATCTTCTCTCACCTGATGTGCCAGCCTGCCACACTGCTGTTTTCCCCATGATCCTATCTCTTTCTTAACCCATTTAGTGCAGAGTTGCCTTAAATCCCACACCAGCCTGTGGATTCATTCCTCTGAAGCACCCATTTGCACTTGAAATGCTGAGATATTGAGAATAAATAGGAGGGATCCATTCAGGCCCTGGAATAGTCGGGGTGCTGTAAGGGCTATTTACCAGTCAGGGACTGCTGGAGTAAAAAAATATCCAGGCTACAGGGGCTGGAGACCCAAGGGACTGGAAGGACCCCCCAGAGCCAGCAAAGCCTTGTGACTTGTGCCAGGGAGCCAGAGACCCTGACGCCTCACGTATCAGCCCACTGCCAGAGATGGTAGAAAGTGACCCAGAGAGGGTGTGCGAGTGGTATCTCCCACCCGAGTGAGCTGACATGTTTTGGTGGGATTCCCGCTGAGCTAGTGATAGATCACTCCACCATTGACAGGGACCTGGGCCAGGGCCCAGTGGAGTCAGGTGGGCCTGGGCCTCCTACCCAGGCTGCTGCCCCACCCCTCTGTCTAGTGACAGTCTCCTTGTCACTGGCCACTAGGCCACACTGCCCTGCACTCAAAGGCCATTCCATAGACTCTGTGATACTCCCCCATCTCAGGATGTGGGTTGTGCATACCCTGCCACAATTCCCTTATATTCATCAACCACACATGCCTTTGTGATATTTTTTATTATACCTTCCCAGGACTGACACAGACTCCCTGATGTCATCTGACATGACCCAACTCTCAACACTCAGATGTTCCTCCCAACTCACTACTTTGGGCTCACCAGCCCGCCACCAACTACTGTTGTTTGTTCTTAAATCTGGCTTCCCCCCACCCCCTCAAAAGGGAAGTGGATGAGTGGCAGGGAAAGAACCCGTCAGAAAACAAAGAATTTCAACTAACAAAATCCATATGTCACTCTCAGTGCAAATCAGTTGGTCTTTTTTTTTTTCATATGACACTCATCCATCTTTTTTCTCACCTCCACACTTTAGCTTTTCACGGAAGGGCTTTGTTTTCTTAAGTTTAAATAAATTAACCAAATTGTATGTGTTGCCACCATGGAGACAACAACTAGAAATTGCAACACTTCTCTTGGCCCACAAATTCCTTCAACTGGAAGGATGGGGATTTCATTTTTAGATCCATTAGTTTGTCATGTTGCTGCTTAAAACTCCTTTTATCACAAAGCCCCTGTAAGAACCTAAGTTACATCTTTATAGTGAAGAAAACCTTTCAAACTGTTAACATTAGAGCCAATCTTCAATTAGACTTTCTATCCTGCAAGAAATTCCAGTATTATGACTTTTTTTCATGACAAATCAGGCCACAAACTAGAAATATCTGTACTTTTGGCAGAATTAAAAGTTTTTTTAAAAAAAATCAATTTGGAAATGTTTAAAGTTTGATATTAAGCTCTGAGTCTCCCTGAATTCCTTTAGGGATTCAGGACAGCAAATCAAAAGATTGACAAAAAAAAAAATCAAGATTTTGGTCCTGATAATGGTTTCATTAATTCCCAGCCTATTAACACAACATTTAGAGGTTTTGCTTAATATCATTTCAACCTCCTAACATATTTATGCATGGGTGGGAGGAGGATCCCCCCACAAAAAATAAAGCAAATGAAATTTTGTCAATATGAAATGAAAATGACAATTCGTTGTTATCTCTCATTTCAAGAAAGTATGAAATGTCTAAAATTAAGTGAGAAGCTGCACAATCCACTTGCATTTGCTTAATAATTACTTCACTGGTACACCTGTTCTGCCCCACAAGATTTTTGTAGAGCACTATAGGGCTACGTCTAGACTGGCCCCTAATTCCGGAAGAGGCATGCAAAGCAGGTAAGTCAGCATAGGGAAATCCGCAGGGGATTTAAATATCCCCCGGGGGATTTAAATAAACATGTCCGCCGCTTTTTTTCCGGCTTGGGGAAAAGCCGGAAAAAAGCGTCTAGACTGGCGCGATCCTCCGGAATAAAGCCCTTTTCCGGAGGATCTCTTATTCCTACCTGAAAGTAGGAGATCCTCCGGAAAAGGGCTTTATTCCAGAGGATCGCGCCAGTCTAGATGCTTTTTTCCGGCTTTTCCCCAAGCCGGAAAAAAAGCGGCAGACATGTTTATTTAAGTCCCGCGGGGATATTTAAATCCCCCGCGGATTTCCCTATTCTGACTTACCTGCTTTGCATGCCTCTTCCGGAATTAGGGGCCAGTCTGGACGTAGCCCTGGTGTGAAGGGGAAGAGAGATTGTTAGTTACTATTTTAGTCCAACTTTCTGTTAATCCTTTAGAGCCTTTTTCTCCCCTTTACTATGTCAGGCCTTTACTATTGCTGGGTAACTTGGCTTTGATGTGCTGTCTGAATGAAGAAAATGAACTATAACAACTGTGGTCTCATCTAATCTTCATAAGGAATAATAAATGTGTATGATCCTCCCCTCTAAACATTGGTGCTGTCGACACAAAACAATATCCAGCTATGACATGACAATGCAGCAAATGGAAATTCTCTGAGTGCACCAGCAGGAAATGATGGAGAACAGATGGGCTGAGTCTATCTGCCTATTAGCATAAATGGCTGTGAGTTCCTCTGAAATAAGTGGCCATTATGTCTGCCAACAGCAGGCTTGAATTTGAATTCATTTTTGTTGTTCTGAGAGCATGCTTGGTAGAGAGCAGTGGCACTATACGTAGGGTTGCCAGGTGTATGGTATTGACCCAGACAGTCCAGTATTTTCGCATCCTGTCTGGTAAAAAAATGCAGAAAATACAGGACCCCTAAAATGTCCGGTATTTTCTGTTTTGTTTTTTTCCCCTGCCAGGAGGAGAAAATACCGGACACCTGGCAACCGGGCCCAGCCCCTGCCCTACCCTGCTCCACCCCCACCAGTCCCCCCAGACCCTCACACCCCTGCTTACCTGGTTCTGCACGGGCTTGTCTTGTGGCCGAAACAAAAAAACAAAATGGCTGCCAGCAAAAAAAGCCTCTTTTTAAAGGGGATATGCTGGGGTTTGTTTGTTTGTTTTTTAATAACTGCTGTTGGGGTCCTTTTTTTCCCTTTTTCTCCACAAATTTGGTCTCTCCTTCCCATCCCCTCCCCCAACAGAAGTTTTTTCCTTTGGGGGGGGGAGAAGGGGGTTTTCGGTATTTTTGGTTAAACCAACTGGCAACTCTAATAATCAGGGGTGCTGTGGGGGACCATAACCCTTCCATGTTTTGAAAGTGGATGGGCCTGTCCTGTCCTCTTTTCGCTGGGGCAGCTCCTATCACTTTCCACTTTCCCCTGAGCCACACATAAAACACATCTCCACTGTGTTATGTAATGTCTGTGCATTTATCAGCCTTAATGCTCTGAAAAAAGGCTGTTAGGCACATACTTGAGTACCTTGCCAACTAGGGATGGGCATGAACACATGCTTGGATCAGTGTAGATGCTGAACCAGAGCGATTTATCTAAAGGACTTGAAGATAAATGATTAAAGCGCAAATAACATTCAGCCATATTTAGCAATGTTTTATTTACAATGAATGGAGTTTCCTTTGAACATATGGCAAATACTTTTAAGTAGCTTTTCTGACACACAAAAAGTGATATAGGCATATGGATTCGGATTCTGATTCTGACATGACTTGCAGCCCAAACAACCAGTTGAAGTCTGGAGAGCATGCAAGGGTGTCATGGAGCAAACACTCCCTCCCACAGCACCTCCAGTTGGTCACTCTGGGAATTAGCCCAGGAGCACCCCCTCCATGCCCAGAGTGCCCTATGTTAGTGTCCCTGCACTCTGGGGTCTTCCTCTCCCAGGGAATCCCCAATTCTCCTATACCCACCTTGCCACAGTGGTAGGGTTGCCAAGTGTCTGGTATTCACCCGGACAGGCTGGTATTCACATCCCCCATCCGGTAAAAAAAATAGAAAATATCGGACTCATAAAACGCCCATTATTCCCTGTTTCCCTTGGACGAAAGTCCAGCAGGGACAGTTTTCCCCTGCCGTGTCTGGCGGGGGCAGGGGCATGAGGAGCACAGGACCATTTAAAGGTACATCACGTTTTTTTTCCCCTCAACAACTTTGGTCTTTTTTTTCCCCTCAACAGAATTTTTTCCCCGTTTTTTTTTGGGGCGGGGGGGAAGAGGGGTGTTTGGTATTTTTGCTTAAACCATCTGGCATCCTTACACAGTGGCCTTACTGCCAGTCATCATCTAGCCTCTTAGCTCGGGGCAAACTACAGTCTGACATGGCCACTCATCACTGGCAAGAGGGTGTGAACCTGTTGCCTGTTCCTTCCCTCACTGTCCCTAGCCTGGCTGCCTCCCTGCAGCTCTAATACACTCAGGTCCTGCAGCCTGGGAGTGAGGTCAGGATAGAGCTCCCTAGCACTACTCTGTCTCTGGCAGTCTCTAGCTTCCCTGGCAGCCAGGTCCTTCCTGCTCCCGAGCAAGAGTGAGTGTTTTCCTCCCTTCCAGAAGCCCTTATTTATACAGCCTCAACTGGGCCCTAATTGGCTGTATCTGCCTCAGCTGTGGGCTCTACTCCCCCAACCTTCCGCCAGGGCTGAGTTTAACCCTTAAAGGGCCAATGCAGGACAGACACCCAGTTCCAAAGGGCATAATTTAGTGCTCAAATGAGAAGGCCTGAAAAACCTCCTTGAAGTTAGTTTGGTTATACAATTAACAATACTGAAGTAATATTACTACTAATACTAATTAATCATTGCATTGTGCTTTTCAGTTCCAAAATAATGTATATGCATTCTGAAGTGAATCCTGCCCTTAAGTGAGGCTGCCATACCAGCAAAGCTTACATCTACCACTTCTGTTGGGGGGAGCCTTGCCAGCAAGAAGATGAGACTCCTCTGGGTAAGCCAGAGTATATGCTGGAGAGCACGCATTGGTCCTCTTCCAACAGAGAAAAGTACACTCACTTATTGAGGACCAATCTTTCTTCTGGCAGGAGCACATTTTCTAGTTGGGTGTGGGGGTCTGTAGAGCTCACTGCCATGAGGGTGTGATGTATCCCTTAGCATGGTAGCCAGGAAAACTTCATTTGATTGAGTGGCATGACAACATGTATGGTGCTTGTGCAAATGAGTCACACAGTAACTGCTGTGGTCCCCTCTCCTGTACCCTTCATACATCTGGTCCTGCTTAGCAAACGTAAGCGCCATATGGCGGAAATGTTTCCTTTCGGTGTCAACATCCTGTCATCATAAAGGAAAGATATTGTTTGAGTGACATAAAGCTGAGTCCAGATTACGTGGTAATTACAATCCATCTTGTGGTCACCAAGTAATTTATAGGAACTATCTGTATAATTATTGTGGGGGGGGAGGATTTTGAAAGCACTCCTTTCTGACCTAACTCAGCTTCCATTGAAGTTAATGGGGTCTTTACTAACTTCAATGCAAAAAGTGTTCAACCAGCACGGAGCACTTTTTGAAAATCCTAGACACATGGGAAAAGGGGGTGTATGGGATAAAGGCCAGAGGTGCAGGAACAGGTGGGGGGTGTAGGGCCACATAGGGATAAGGGGATTGTTGAGTGGAGGGGACAGGGACACATGGGGATGGGGAGGTCGGGCAGAGATGACAGTGGGAGATATAGGAACACAAGTGGACAAGAATAACGTACCTGATGGGGAAAGGCTAGGGGGTCAGTCAGGTTCTGCATAAGAGAAGCTCCCCAATTTCCTAACAATCCCTCTTCCCCTGCAAAAAAACAAAACGCAAAAGCAAACAAAAAACCACACACACAAACTTGGGTACAGTGTGTCGTAATCCCCAGAGCATAATGTAAACATAGCCTGAGTCTTTCTAATGCTTTTAATGCATGGTGGTTCAAGCCCTTAAAGAATTATTGTAAGAACCCTCCATGGCAATTTCTCTTCTAGCCGCTTCAGTCAAAGAAACAGACAAATATTTATAGTTGCAAATCTACAAATAATTTTAGTGTAATATATTAGAAGATTTAATGTGGGCTAATGGCTAGAGCACAGGAGTGGGTCTGAGAAGAACTGAATTCTAGCCCCAGCTCTGCTAATAACCTGCTCAGTGATGTTTACAGGTCACCTCATCTCTATGTGCCTTTCCCTCCTTTATCTCTTTTTCAATTTAGACGGTGAAATCTTCAGGACAAGATTTCCCTTTGTCCCTGATAAATGGGTTTGTGGTTGTTATGCACAACTACAACATGCTTCAGTAACAATCATAAAGCAAACTCTCTCAATTTTATAAGTAGTGCTGTTACACACATTTCTGCAGGATCATAATATTCAGCAGATTATGAGTTTTGAAATGATACTTCACAAGTTAACCACAGAAGCGATGAACGTAGGGTACAGGGTGTCACAATGTTGTTTTTATCTTTTCTCGCTTTCCTCTGTGAGTTCATTCAAGAGTATGATGATAGTCTGATTTCACCTATATAATTGCAATTGGGGCATTTACTGCACTGGTTGAGGTACCAAATGTTGTAATAGGTAGGACCCATAGATCTTGATATATGTATTGTGGTGGGTGATCATCACTGTAGCAGTGAAGATATGTTTTCAGGTTTTGCATCTGTTGTGCTGGCAAGGTCTGGTGCTGCTTTGAATTGGTGTTTCCTGGCCTAGGAGAGGTTACTTCTGATGATTAGCTTGGAAAGGTTGGGGGATTGTTTGAAGGCCAGAAGAGGGGATGCAGGAAAGATTCCTTTCATGACAGGGTTTCCATCAAGTATCAAATATAGTTGTTTGTTGATAATCTTTATAGTTTCCAGTGCGGGGTAGTAGGTGACAACAGGTGGGGTGTGATCAGTGGGTGAGTTTTTTCTGTATCAAAGAAAGTTCTTCCAGGTGCGTCAGCATGTTCTCCCATGCTTATAGTTCTATAAAACTTCACTGACTACTTCAAAAAGAACAGACAACATTCTCCATCTTGGTGTATATTGTAGTATTCCAGAGTCAGAAAGGAATAAAAAGCAGTTGAAGGGGAGGAATGCCTGGCATTTTGTAAATGCTGAATGATTGTTTACAGGAAACCATTGACGTGCTAAGTGTAAAGGGAAAAAAGGGATCTGGGTTTTAGAACTGGGCATGTTTCTTAACTTTATTGGCCAAACAAAGGACAAACTTCCTTTTATTTATCTTCTGTTCAGAGGTTCACTTTGGACGTGGTCTGTTAAGCAAGAAGGATCAGTACATTGCATTAGCAATTTATCATATAAATGTGTGTTTAGTTAATTCTCCAAGAATGCAGTTAATATTCTCAGGAAATGGGGACTGGGAGGAAATTGAACAGCAGAAACACACAGACGAAAACATTTAAACCCTGTGGCTGGGCATTTATTCCACATTGTTGATCTTATTATTATTATTGCAAAACCAAAAAGAATATCATCTAACAAAAACCAAGAGAGTACATCAAAATAGTCTATCATTTATGGTAATGGCCTTTTCTTTGTAATATTGCTTAGTGACACAGTGTATACTTATACTTTTAAAGATCTTGAGTACACTGATGGGTCCATAGGAGATTTTATGGTAAGATGGGATACTATAGAAGAAAATTGAATACCAGGGGAAAAAGTCTTGTGAAATCTTATACATCATGCTGTTGCTCCAATAGTTAAACATATATTTTCACTTGGCAAACACTCCACTAAAGTCAACTAACCAATGAACTGAGTCACTGATTTGTTTCTGGCTTGTTTGCAGGTTGAGTGTACACCTACATAGATTCCTAGCTATGCCAAGTTAAACACCTTTTGCATTTAACTGGGTTCCAGAACCATTTACACCCAATACCATATAACAGTATTCTGTGCACACTATACTGTTAGAAAGCAGTATCAATATGTCTACATTGCAACTAAACAAACATTCCTGGCCCATGCCAGCTCACTTAGGTTTGGGGGGCTCAGGCTAAAGGATTATCTGTGGTACAGATGTGCCAGCATGTGCTGGAACACAGGTTCTAGGGCCCAAATTTGTATCCTGCCATTAAACAGCCCCACAGCTTGAACCCCCGGGAGCCCAATGAGCTGGCATGTGCCGCCATATGTGGGGTTTGAATTGTAGTATAAACAGGGCTAGCTTAACTCTTCTGGGGCCCGTGGGCCACCAGATTTGAGGCTTTTTAGGTTCTGGGGTGGGGCCAAAAATTAGGGGATCAGCATGCAGAAAGGGAGGTGCAGATGGAGGCAGGAGGGTGGGTGCAGTGTGGGAGGAGGTGAGGGCTCTGGGGGGGGGGGGAATGAGGAGTTTGAGTGCAGGATGCTCCAGGCTGTGGTCAAAAGATTTGGAGCATGGAAGGGAGCTAATGTCAAGAGGTTGGGATGGGGGTACAGAGTCCAGAAGGAATTAGGATGCAGGAAGGGCTCGGAGCCAAGGATTTGGGTGCAAGGAGCTGCCCCAGGTAAGCACCTTGCACCCAAACCCCCAGCCCTGAGCCCCTCCTGCATCCTATTTGATGTGTGTATGGGGAGGAACAGATGGCTTTACACGGCTTCAGACACCAACTCCTGCAGCTCCTATTGGCCAGGAATTGCAAACAATGGGAGCCGTGAGGAGGCAGAGTCTGCAGACAGTGCTGGGACTGAGGTTCCTGCTGCAGTGCTCATCAGAGATGCAGCTCCAGGAGACAAGACGGGAAGAACAGCAGTGCACAGAGCTGCCCCTGTCAGGCAGACCGGGCCCAGAATGCAGTGTCAGCTGCAGCCATAAAGCCCCTTTCTTAATCCAGCCCTGGGTGTAGACACACCCTATGAAACTACTGTCAGGCAGAGCTGTCCCATCCATAGGACAGTTCTGGAAAGTTGCCCTAAACCCTGTGCTTTGGGAGGGGGACCCATGTGGCCTAGGACAGCTTGGGGGAATACTGGGGGCCTGGCACCAGCAGCAGGGGCAAGACTTACCTGAATACTCACTACAAGCAGTGGGATCCACAGGAAGCAGAGCAACCCAGCTCCAGCCTTTTCAGCTCCACTTTACTGCAGCAGCCAGAAGCAGAGTGACCCTCCCCCAATCTATTCTACTCCCTGAGTGACATTGGTGGGAGCTGGGTTTGGGGGAGTGCAGCATGGTGGGGCTAGGTTGCTCCATTTCCCACCACCACAGTTAGTGGGGAGACAACCCCTGCTAATGGTGCCATGCCCCCCCCCCCCCCTCCCCAGTAAACACCATGGCCACATTGCTCGGGGGATGGGGCTTGAGAGAAAAGGTACAAGAGTACAATGGGAGCAGGGGAAAGGGGTGAGGTGGGCCAGGGTCTGAGGCCAAGGGGGAAAGTGTCCCAGCCCCCACACCTGCCAAGGGATGGGCTTCCTGTCAGGGCTTAGTTTAAATTGATTAGTTATGGAACAGACATAATAACATGAAATGTTACTTTAAACCAGGCCTGGGCAAAATACCTTCTGCGGGCCAGATCTGGCTGCCAAGTCACCAGATCTGACCCGTGGACGCAGCAGGGACCTTCAGGCAGACTGAGAAAAGCAGCTGTTGCTGGGCTCTGTTTGAACAGCTGTGAGCCCAGAGCAGGGAGAAGTGGCTTCATGCGCTGCCCCTGCCCCCAGCACAATCCCATTGGCCAGTTTCCAGCCAATGGAAGCTGCCTGTTGTCAACAGGGTAGCTAACGTCCTCTCCTCTTTCCCTCAAGTTCACAGCAGTTCAAAAAACACATAGCCTCTGCAGCAAGTGTGAGGGAGGGACAGGCAGGGAGTCTGTCTGAGAAGGCTGCTGGCTAGGAGTGAAGTAGGTAAGTCTCCCAGCCAGAGCCTGCCTCTGGCACCCCAACCCTTTGCCCCCTTACCTTATATAATCCAAACCCTCTGCCCTTCCTTCTGCATCCATATCTCCTCCCAGATCCTGTACTCCAATCCCCTGCCCAGGTCACAACCCAAATGCCTGCACCCCAGTGCCCTGCCCCAAGTCACAACCCCCTCCTGCCCTAGATCACAACCCAAACTCCTGCATCCTAGTCCCCTAACCCAGGTCACAATTGCCTCCTTCATCCAAACTCCCTCCCAGACTCCACATGCTCTCCTGCACCCCAATCCCTTACTGCAAGCTCCCTTCTGCACCCAACCTCCATCCCAGACCCCACACTTCCTCCATTAATATGGAAGAGTGTGGCCCGCAACCACTTTCCAAATTCTTAAGCCCCCTCCATCAAAAAATTTTGCCCACCCCTGCCCAAAACATAGGATTCAAATCAAGTTGAAGAAAGCTTCTAGGACTAGATCTAAGTTTTTTTCTTTGTAATCTGGATTTAGCCTCTGGAATCTCTCCTATAACCCCTTTCTTCATTATTAACAAAACTATGAGATTTACCCAGCATGGCGCAATTAATTTTGGATTTTGGGGAAATTAAAATGAAAAAGTGCATGCTTCATTGCAACCAGTGCTCTGGGGTGGGACTGTGGATGAGGGGTTCATTATGTAGGCTGCCCTGGGGAAAGGGGACACCCCAGCACTTAGAGACAGATGAGAAGCGCCTCTCCACGGCTGCTGCAGTTCCAGTGGGCACAGCCAGGGGAGGGGTGCATGTCTCCCAGCTGGCACAAGTCCAGGTTCATCTGTCCCCTGCACTCCTCTGCCACAGTGAGGAATGTGGCAAACTGTGCACTTTCCCCTTTCTCCTTGACAAAGGAGCAATGCCAGCAATGTTACCATAGGAACCGGGACAGGGGAAGCTTCAGGCCCACTGCTCTTCCTAAAGGGCAGGAGACTCAGGCCCGGGGCATTCCTGGATGGGGGGGTTACCCACCCTGCCCTATTAATCTGCCTGGTGTTTCTGTCACTTTTCTGCATGGTTTTATGAGAAGCAATCCAATTCTAGGCAGATCCCATTTTCCTGGCACAACCAAATCCTTACTTTGCTTTAAGTTACAGCTTTAAGAGGAAGCCGTATTCCGAATTTGGTGGTCCTAGATCTTACCATTTAGGAGGAGTTCTTGAACAAACAGAGTAGATAGATGCATGGGCTGACGGACAACCACATTCTCTCAAATATATAGTAGACGTACCATGAACATGAACTCCTTCTCCAAATCTACTAGAAGTGTGCCCAGCTATTTGGTGAGAAGCTGCCACCTGTACATCTGGTTTGCAAGCCACTGAACAGTTCTCACTGTTGCTTCTTAACCACCTCTCAATACAACTAACATGGCTTTAGTTATACATTTAAACGTAAAGGGCCTGATTTTCATAAGTGCTGAGCACCCATAAATACCATTAAAGTTAATGGAAACTGAGGGTGCTTAGCACTTATGAAAATCTGGCCATTTTTATTTAAGTGCCAAAATCTGAATGTAGAAATCTGACTCGAGGCACCCAGGTTTGACAATGATAAGATGTATCTCTCTTTTCATGCTCCAAGACTATTACAAGCACAATTCTATCTCTCTCCCTAACATCCACCAGTACAATACTATTCACATTGAGAACTCTGAAAAGAAAGTTTATTAGTGTGAACAACAGAGTGCAATATACATTGCAGTTTAGTTTTAGCCGCATCACTTAGGCTTTGTCTACACTACAGGGGTTTCGCGCAAGAAGCTTTTTGCAGAAGAGATCTTCTGCAAAAAATCTCCACACTGCAAAAGTGCATCGCAAAAGTGATGTGCTTTTGTGCAAGAGAGCATCCACACTGCATGGACGCTCTTGCGCAAGAAAGCTCTGATGGCCATTAACAGAATGGCCATCAGAGCACCTGTGCTTTTTCTGATAGGCTTTTTTTGGGCAAGAAACCCCTGCAGAGCATCCTCACATGTCTTTTTGTCCAGGAGCTGTAGTACAAAAAGGAGTTATTCTCATGGGGAGAGGAATAACTCTACTGGCAAAAGCTCTCTGTCCTGTTGATTTAGGAGTGTCTAGACTACAATGTTTTTTTGAAAAAAGTGGCCTTTTAAAAAAAAAAATCTTCCCCTGCGTCTAGACTGCTGCTGTGTTCTTTCAAAAGTAAATCAAAAGAATGCAGCAGTTTTTTCAATCGTGGAAAACCTCATTTTACGAGGAATAACATCTTTTTTCAAAAGTGCTCTTTCAAAAAAAAGGCGTTATTGAACGCAATCTGTGCTTTTTCGAAAAAGATCATCCAGACTGCCTGGGTGCTATCTTTCGAAAAAGCAGGTCGCTTTTTCAAAAGTATTGGCTGTAGTCTAGACACTCTCTTTCAAAAGAGGCTTGTAGCCTAAATGTACCCTTACCATTCTGGATTTTGAGGGTGATGAGAGTTTGCGCAAAAACGCACTTGAAGTGTGGACGCTCCACTGTTTTTTGTGCAAAAACAGGTACGTTTGCGCAAAAACCTTGTAGTGTAGACATAGCCTTACAGTGATTGTCCAGCTTATTTCTAGAACTGGTACTGATAAATTTTCCCCTTGCTTATTACTGGCCAGAGTACATTTTTGTAAACATCAAGTTAAGAGTATGTTTCTAATTATCTGATGTATTCAGAAGGGCTTTTCAGGCACCTTTCTCAGTGCTGTGAGAGATTCAATTACAGCCAAAATATTATTATTTAATATGTATGCTATTATTGAAGTTTGTCATATAGCTCTAGAATAAGTAAACTACTTTTTTGTTTTGGCTCACACCTGCGGGCCACAAACAAACAGGCTGCATGTGGCCCACAGGCCTTGTGTTGAGTAGCCCTGTGCTAAGAAAAGCCCAAATGGCAGTAGATAAATATTAAGGATTCAGTCAGCAGGACCTCTTACTCATTACTGAGCACAAGCTTTATAATGGGACAAGGGAGCACTATCTTTAGAACAAGAATGAAATCCTAGATTTTAATGGCTTACATTCATTACAGATCGCATGGTACTTTTCACATGAGAAAAATTGTTAGAATTAGTCCTTCAGTCAAAGTCCTATTTGAATAATCACATTCTGCTTCCTTAACTTCTCCCTGCAGTGTTCCTTCAACACTGTATCTATGTCACTGGTTGGTGAACTGATTCTGAGTGTAGATACTGCCATTTTTACAATTACCCAGTTAAGTCTGGAAAGCACTTTTGGATCTATCTGGGTGAAAGGTGATATAAGAATATTGGACCAAACTCTCCTCTGAGTTACAGTAATGTGAAATTGGAAAAATACCATTGACTTCAATGGAATTACTCCAGATTTACACAAGAGAAACTGAGATTAGTATGTGCTCAGAGAGAGAGGGAGAGGCCCAGAGCTCTCACAAGACATCATGGCATCCTGACAACTATTTAACGTTCATTCAACTTATTGATGTTTCATTGATTGTCAGCAAGAAAAACAGCCCATCTTTCCTTTCTTGCCTTCGGCTTTGAATTTCATAGTTCTTTGCTTTAAACTACAGTGTTAATAAGTAAATACTATTACTAAAAGTTGAAGGAATCTGGTATTTTTCCAAAAGCATGGATTTCCCAGCCTCATTTTATGAAGTGTTTAGAACCAGATATTTTTCCTTTTAGTTTAACCAGGGATTAATAATGTAAAAACTGGCAAGGAAATTGTCATCTGCAAGCTGCAACTAATATTAGTTGATGTAATCCAGATATAAAAGCTACCCTGTGCAATCCTTTAGCTTTTACAGCATAGAACTACACAACAGTGCGTGACCTGTGCAAATGAACAGCAAAGTGATTGTTTATTTTTAGGCATACAGGGTTTGTGCACTTTTCCTCCCACCTTTAAGTGTTAAATGTTGATCAAATAGGCTCTGAACAATAAAAAGCATCAGATTTTCTGAAAAATAAACACTGTGGCTGTGTCTAGACTGGCAAGTTTTTCCGCAAAATCATCTGCTTTTGCGGAAAAATTTGCCAGCTGGCTACACTGGCCGCTTGAATTTCCGGAAAAGCACTGACGATCTCATGTAAAATCATCAGTGCTTTTCTGGAAAAACTATGCTGCTCCCGTTTGGGCAAAAGTCTTTTTCCAAAAGACTTTTGAGCAAAAGGGCCAGTGTAGACAGCATAGTTCTGTTTTCCGCAAAAAAGCCCCAATCGCGAAAAAGGCGATCGGGGCTTTTTTGCAGAAAACCACGTCTAGATTGGCCACGGACGCTTTTCCGCAAAAAGTGCTTTTGCGAAAAAGCATCCTGCCAATCTAGACGTGCTTTTCCGAAAATGCTTTTAATGGAAAAGTTTTCCGTTAAAAGCATTTTTGGAAATTCATGCCAGTGTAGACGTAGCCTGTTTGAAGGAAACTGAATTTTACCTTTCCTTGTACATGGCTTCCCAACTCATGTTTGTTCTGGACTGAGATGATTCAAGATTTCTTTGTTGCCATACCCTTCAGAATCAAAAGCAAAATTTGCAGTTTTCAAAAATTCCTGCAGTAGAAGACACAGAATGGTAGCAACTGAAGCCTGAAGATAAATTTTATATATACACACACACACACACACACACACACATATATATGCTATCAGTTATCCTCAAAAAAGTAGCCACAGTCCTTTACATCAGTGGGAATTCAGGTTAGGTGAGGACTGAGAGAGGCATGCAAGATTTAGCTCCAGCTTTTTCTGATTTCCTGAGGGTGCTCTCTAAGGCTGGAATCACATTGGCTCCTTAATAGTCACCATCAGTATATGAGGGCATTGCTTATAGGAACTGTGGAAAGGGAAAGAAAGCTTGTGATGATCATTGTCTAATGAGCTTGGAAAGTAGTGGAGCACCTGTTGCAAAAATGCCTGCAAAGCTTCTGACCTCAGCTCCAAATTCATCCCTTCTTTATCTTACACCTCCTCATATTCTCCTATTAGCTGCTTTCTTGGCTACTTGCATTCTCCCATCCCTCCAGGGAAATTGTAAATAACAGTTTCCACTCTTTTCCACTTACCAAGCTGTAATTTACATCATCATTTGTGTCACCTCTGAATTTGACTCAGGAATGTCTCTGCTTTATAAATCAGTTGTCTGCATGAGGAAATCTTTGCAGAATATGAATACCCATTTTGAAGGTAGTGAATGAATCATGGCACATTGCTTTTGTTCAGCTAGTCTCTCAACACTGAACAGAGCCATTTCTTATATTTTGCTGTTGTGGTTGCAATTGAGAGACATTGATGTATGAGTTTCCATACCCATGGTGCATTGCTGATGTCTAAAGTATTTGATCAGTAAGTACTAGCCTTTACACTGGACCCTGATATATGAATTAGTTTGCTTCATGTCAGTTGAACACACTTCCAGGAGTTGATATTAAATCTCAGTTTCCATATGCCCCTATAAAAATGGTTTGCTGTATCTCCACGTCCATATTACTATAAGCTGTTTTATGATGAAAAATGATAGAACAGTGTTTCCCTAATAAAAAACTCTAGTGTGCAATTCATTAATCTCATCTATGTGGGCGATCTCCTTTAGACACACACAAAATGAAGAGCTGCAAAAGAAGGCAAAAATCGGCCAGATAATAAAAGGGAAATGTTCCAGATCTCTCACTTAATAAAGCACAATATCCAAAAAAAGAAACTAAGGGTGCATAAATTCTCGCAGGCCTTGGCCAACTCTAGCGTTCATGCTAAACGAACCTGCAGCCTACATGTTCATATGTGCTCAGCAATTCAATGGCACGTGCATGCATGCTTTTTAAAGATGTGTATCACATGGTACAGCTACTAAAGAGAGACACTGAGGTGCTTCCTTGATGAAACATGAATATCTTTGCAATACGGTACATGGATTATTATGCCACTTTAAAATTAGTAAAATTATAGCACACTGGCACATATACCTTCTTCTGCCAATTTTTTTTAAATCAGTTCTTGTTTAGTTTTGATTATAAAAAATGCACCCAGACCATTTATGATAGATCTTGACAAATTTAATAGAGAATGATCACTTTTAAACCAACCTTAGAATTGAATGTGTGGTAAGAATTTTCCACTACATTCTACACATTCTATAGATTTAAAAGTTTCATCATTTGGACCTTGTTCATTATTAAATTATGCAGTTATTAGAGTAAGAGCTACAGAATTCACTTGCTTTCTTACCTGTGTAAAACGTGGTTTAAGCCAATAAATGGTAAGATGCTGAATAGTCATGTCAACTAGGTATATTAAGTTTTCTTAACTAAAGATATGACAGTACACATACAGAAAAGCAAAACATACCAGGCCTGTTCACTAGCACAGGGCCAATATGGTGCACCATCTACAGATCTGTTATATACTAGTTGTTACTTTTATGTTATAATTTGTGGTTAGTCCATTCACCATTATATGTCTACCAATTGTCTACACAGTTACATTTTCATTACCCTTCAAATTTCCAGCTACAAAGAATCAAAACAGCTTTGACCCACTGAAAAGACCTTAGCACAGGTTCAAAAAGTGGCTCAACCAATTGTTCCATTTGCCTTTTGTGACAGAGTATATTTTCAAAGTCTTAGAGGGGTTGCCGTGTTAGTCTGTAACTTTAAAAATGAGTGGTCCTGTGGCACCTTAGAGGCTAACAGAAATGTACAGTGTCATGAGCTTTTGTGGGTAAAACCCACTTCATCAGGACTACTCATTTTCATATTTTAGATTTTTAGATTTTCAAACTTGCTCTTTTCTGCAAGATGATTCATATTCCCAATAAGAAAATGTATTGCTATCAGTTAACGGTATTTCTTTTTACATAATGTTTATTCCTTTCTGTGATTTCTGTTTCTACATTGTAACTTACTATAGCACTCAGCATGGGCAGTGGGTATAAGAGGCAAGGGGAGGTAATGCTGTCTATGGGTCTTAGTACTCAGTCTTTCTCCTCTTCCCATCCCTTCTGACCATTTCTGAAGGCTCCCACAGCAGACTGTTGTTGCTGGCAGACAGGTGAATCTTCCCCTGAAATGGATCTGTTAACTTAAAAGTAAAAAGCCTTTCAGCTTGACAGACCTATTAGCATAACCGAAAAGACCAGAAAAGAGTAAGGGAGGCCCTAGGTCAGGATAACACTTAGCCCAGGGATAGGCAATATTTTTTGATGGGGGGGGCTACTCCAAGAATTTGGAAAGTGGTCAAGGGCCACAGTCTTCCATGATACTAATGAAGGAGGTGCAGGTCTGGGATGAAGGCTGGGTGCAGCAGGGGGCTTCTCTATGTATGAATGCACAACATTTTACCTTATTTTTATAAGCTGAAAATCTCTCCTTAAGTTGACACTGATGTTGGCAGACTAGTTGCCAGCTCATGCCAAGGTCTCTGTGTCTCAGCAGGACAGACAGACACAGAACTCGAATGTGCCTGGCTCATTTATGGGTTAATACAGTGTAGATAGAATAGCATGGGCAATGGGTATTGTATGCAGGGGACGGCTGAGCATCCCCAAACAGCCTATTGTGGCCTCTCCCCCAGGCCAGTGTATTTCTCACAGAGGTTCAATGTTGTAAGCGTTGCCTGCCCAGTCCTCTGTGGCTCGGAGCCCTGGGGTTGTGGGGGCAGTGGCCGTGCTACCCATGATCTGTGGACGCTGAAGCTGTGACACACCAGGGCTGGAGCCTTGTCTCCCTGCCCCCAGCTGAATAGTTCTGGGATTGCAGACCACGTAGGTTTGCTTTTGACTCATGAGGGGGGCCACAAGAGTAAAAAAGGGGGCACAAGGAGAGGGGCCAGGAGCTGGTCTCCCTAGGAGGCCGGGTCACTGTCCGCTCATGGTAGTCAGAACAAATCACAAAAACAACCTTCAGCGGGATCCAAAGACAGATCACAGAAAGTTAATTCATTTCTGCTTTTGGAGAACCACCTACCTGCTAAAAATTCCATATTCCATCTTTTGGAATTACTCTTTTTTCAAGGCCCTATGATATTCTTGCTCACACTTTTTTTTCTCCTGGCGCTATGAACTATTTTATAGAAATCTATAGTAGGCTAGAAATCTCTTAAAGATGACCCAAAGATCTATAGAAGAGTATTGTTTTCCATTCCATGCTATAGGGCTTTTCCATCGGGATTTTGAGATTTTAAGTTTTTGATTTCATATGTTTTTAGAAAGTGTTATAGATTTTTGTGCTGATTTTATAAACTTATGTTGACATATAGGCCACAGGTTAGCAAAACACTTAAGCAAAAGTCCATCCATATTCCACAAAGTACTTATGCCCATCTCCAAATTCCAGTGGGTAAAATGCTAAATAATGCCCCAGTAACTTTAGTGCTTAAGACTTGTGGACTTTCAGGTTGATGACAATTACTTTAAGGCCGTTTAAGCTACTCAAATAAGTCAAGTTGACCACGTGCATGCATCTTCATCAAATCTGTTTTGGAAAAGGTAGCCCAAACTTCTTAAGATTTACCACACCCTTGTGAGGTTACTATATACTATTGTCATAAACATTTTACAGACTCGGAAATTAGGGTGTAGAGTTAATTGACTTCTCAATGGCCGCACAGAAAGTTGTTATCAATTCAGGAGGAGAAACCAGTTGTCCAGCATCCAGATCTTTGACTTTAGCTACAAGACCACACGCCCTTCCAGATCTGCTTCCTTCTTCTGATCATTATGCTAGTGTTTATTATCTTCATTCTTTTTACAGCTTTCATTTTTTGGCAATACCACTTAGCTTTTTTTTCCCAAAGCAGCTTTCCAGGTTTAAATTTTATTGTCCTCATAAAGCAAAACAAACTATAAATATTTCCATAAAGTAAAACCACTGTATCTAAAAACTATTTTAATTTATTATTTGTTTAGTTTTTGTTGGGATTTTGTATGCTCAAGCCTCATTTAGCAAGTGAAATGATAAATGGCCTATATACATAGGGTAGTTGATGGATGGCTGAAAAGAATTTGGCAATGGCCTTTCAGTTCTGAGTTCAACTTGAAAACCTAAAAGAATTACTTCCCCCCTTCAGTTTAGTTCCTATAAATCACACCAGTGAAAAAAGTACAGGTACTAAGGCTTGCAACCAAATTCTTGTTTAATAGATCTGTGATCCATGAACTTTTCATATTTTACTATGTTCCCTCAAGGGGAAAAAAAATCAAGAGAATTCTAAATAAAAGCTGCCATTCTGTGTTGCAATGCTAAGGTTTAGAGTAAAGTCTGCTACCCTGAACAGGCTGAAGTGAGAGTTTTATTGTAGATTTGACATGCTTTAGATATCGTTAGATTTGATTAGTGAGATTTTCAATGCTTAATTATAGTGCTTGTTATTTTCAAATTTTGCTGGTATTATTTTCAAACATGAAGTGAATATAATAATTCATTTACGAGAACTTGTCCTGAAACATTGCAATAATAACTGCACTGAGAGCACAGATCCTTGATAAGTCTTCAGGAAGGAGATTCCAACAACTGAGGTGCAAGTTACAGATACAAAATGCAAGATAATTCTATGACAAGTTTGAACATGCAATTATGATAATTATACATGCAAACAGGGTAAGTGTATATGCAAATTTGCATTGAGTTAGCTAATTTTCAGACAAGGTTGAGATAATTATATGTGCAAATTAAGCATACATCTGCATGCTCAAATTGTTGTAATATGAGTTTTTGGTTTGTTGATGCGAAGTGTAAGACATATGCTTAAAATTATTTTTTAATCTGTCATTGCCATTTTATCAGGTATGAAGAGCACAGTATGGTTTCACTGGAATGACACTAAAGTGATCATCTCAAAATCTGTTAGCACTGAAAAATGACTAAGGCTTGAATTATTTGTTATTCATAAAAGTTAGGTATTGATAGCATTAGGTAGAGCTTGGTATAGCATAAGTAAGAACTGAATACATTGCCTACACATGAGCTCATGGTCTCATGAGTCTTCTACTACAATGTTCTGAACTCTTGTGAGCTGCTGAACATCATAAACACCTAGGCTATGTCTATACTGGCGCGATCTTGCACCAGAGATATGCAAATGAGGCATGTAGACTATCGCTGAGCCTCATTTGCATACCTAATGAGCCACCATTTTTGCAAAAGAGGCTCTTGCGCCAGAAGGAGCTGTCTACACTTCCCCTTCTTGCGCAAGAAAAACCCTCTTGCGCAATGCCGCTAAGCTGATTATTTTCAGGAATAATGGCATTGTGCAAGAAGGTTTTTCTTGAGCAAGAAGGGGCAGTATAGACAACTCCTTCTGGCGCAAGAGCCTCTTCTGCAAAAATGGTGGCTCATTAGGTATGCAAATGAGGCTCGGTGATATTCCACCTCATTTGCATATCTCTGGCATAACAACCTGCCAGTGTAGACATAGCCTATTGATATCAATGATCAACCTGAGTCTTTTGTAGAGGTAAAATTGTGTCTGGTTCCTAAATGACTAGGGCACATTTGCCAAAAGGGTTAAATTAAAAATAGAGAACTAGTTGGATCTTCTTTTGAAAGAAGAGGATTTTTTAATTAAGTAATAGTTGCTCCTGCCTTCTTGATTTGATAGAGAATGCCACTCTTGTCCACCCTCTCCTCCCCCTTGCCAAAAAAATGAGGCAATTTCAATACCAGTCATTTAAGGTAAAAGAGGCTTCATTAAAAGAGCTAAGAAGGAAGAATACAAATTCTGGGAAGGCTTAGACAAAACTGCCTAATGTGCCCTGGAAATAGTTACTGTTTTAAGAGATATATTAGCCTTTGTGAGAGGAATGGGTGAAGAGAAAACAATGCCAAAGAGATTCAATATAATGAATAGATTGTGTAACACTACAAAATATTACACTCTTGTTTATATCCCTCTTGCTCAAGCAGTTGGACACAACACTAAAGAGTCAAGTTAAGGTTGATTAATGTACCTAATGTTTGAAACAAAGTGAAGTTTTATTGTTTCCTTTGGCTCCATTACAGAAACACAATTTGTTCTAGAGATCCCCAGATATGTGATTTGACTCCCAATAAGTATTATACTACAACACTTCATTTCTTCTATTGTTATACCAAGATGCAGTATTAAAGGAACAAGAGTTGTTTGTTATACCAGAAAGACGTGTTGTACTAGAATCATTGTCAACCCTTAGGGCATGTCTACACAGCAGGGCAAAAGTCAAATTAAGCTACGCAACTTCAGATACATCAATTGCATAGCTGAAGATGAAAGAGCACTTTTGGTGCTGTCTATACCTTTTCCTTCCACTTTCCTTACTCCTCATAAAATGAGGGTTTCAGGAGTCAGAGCAAGAAGTCCTCCAGCTTGCCATTATTTCAAAATAATGGCTTCCTGTGTAGACACGCTCTTTGTTATTTTTGAATAACATGAATGACATGGGGAACAGATTTTTCAAGAAAGTGAAAGAAAACTAATAATACAACTCAACTATCTTTGCCACATCTGCTTAACAGCAGTCATTTGATTGTGACTGTGTATACGATACTTAATAAGTGACTGTGGAAATAAATCCTTTGTTATTGGGGAAAGAGCAATAAATTCAAGGGCAATAGACTAACGATCTGAAAAAGAAGAAGCGGTCAATTAAAATATTTGTAGGTGAAAGACCTAAAAGAGCCACTCATATGAATATTTAGAACCTCTGAGTCATTGGAATGATTGTAGAAATCTAGAGACAAAGGCTTTGAGTACACTGAAGTCAGTGGAAAGACTGACAAGGATTTCAGTGGTCTTTGGAGCAGGCTCATAATGAACTCCCAGAGATTCCGTTCCTAACAACTAGGCATTTAGACTATATAGCTGTAACAGATTTACAGTCAGTTTGTATCCTTAGTGGTTGTATGACCCCTTCAGGTGACATCAGTATTCATTTATCATTCAGAGAGAAGTATTCAAAGGTTCCTTTATTAGTGCTTCTTTCCTTCTTTCCTTTCTGCTTCATTGTGGAAAGCATATGACTTGACTGATGTTTACTGAACAAGATAAAATTAACTTTTAGAACTGTAACCCAAATATCCATAACATGCATTTTGTTTTAGAATAAGGGGCACGTCTATACAGCAGGGCTAAAGCTGAAAAAAGCTACGCAAATTGAGCTACGTCAATTGTATGGCTTAAGTCGAAATAGCTTATTTCAGCTTTCAGCGCTGGCTACACAGCAGGAAGTCCAAGAGAGCACTTTTCCTCTGACTTCTCTTACTCCTCAGAAAATGAAAAAAAAAATTGTTTCTATAGCTGGCCCTTTTGTGTTGCTGGAACCTGCAATAAGACCAGAGTAGCACCCAGGTGCAATGCCCTTTGCTCCCTTACCTCTCCATACAGCAGCTAGCACACTGTGGGCATTGTACAAAAATAATAATGAAGCCTTTGTGAGCATTCAGACATAGAAAGTGCTCGAGAAGCCCTCTCCTGAGGGCAGCCAAAATCATAAGGCTGAGCTTTGCTGGAAATTGGTCTCAGCTCCCTTCCACCCCAGCCTGCCTGTCTTAACCTTAGTCTGTCATGAAGGTTAGGGATGTGAACGGGGTAACTGGGTAACATTGAACAAGTGATGCACTGGACAGCAGTGACCCTCCCTTTCCCCTCCCCCCCCCCGAATCCCCACCCATCCCTGTTTAATCAAGTAACTGGTTAAACTTCATGTTTATCTAGGTAGCTAATTAAACATGGTTTTACATCCCTAATGGAGGTGTAAGGATTTCCTTTCCCCTAGTATGAACTCTTTCACTCTTGAGGCCATTTCTGTGAAAGTGAACTACTGGGTTGTCCAGATCGTTAGCTCCGTGTTTCTCAACCAGCAGTACGGGTACCCTTAGGGGTACTCGAGAGACGTCTGGGGGTACATCAACACAACTGAAATTTGGAGAAAATTGAATTTTTGTTTAAAGTTTTACAGCTCTTTATTATTTTTGTACTTTTTACACTCAAAAATTTAATCACCCGCCAGGCTATGATTAAGTTGTTTAAACAAATATGTTGCAATGGTAGAAAAAAAAATTGTGTCTGAAAACTGTAGTTACTGGGGGGTACTTATAATTTTTTTTTAAAAGGGGTACTTTATAAAAAAATAAAGGTTGAGAAACACTGCTTTAGCTGGCTGGAATGATGAGTAGTAGCAACATGAAGCACTTCAAAAGTCTCTTCAGTTGCTAATGAATTGAGTTTACAATGTACCTAGCCCTCGCCAGCCAAGTGAGAAATCTCTAGCAGAAACAGATCCTGATGCAGTCATCTGCACACAACTTGCAAAGAGGAGCACAGGTTGCAGTAGGAAAGACTTTGGAGGAGATAATAATAAGTCAGTCTGTGTGCACAAGGCTAAAGTGCTAGCTACAACAGTTACAGCATGCCTGTAAATAGTTCTCTTAGGATACGTCTACATCGCGGCGCTATTTCAGGATACTTCTGGTATCCCAAAATAGAATCTTCTGCATCTTGGCAGCACGCTTGTTATTTCAAAATAGCTCTCGAAATAACGGGCACGCTATTCTGACATCCCTGTAAACCTCGTTCCATGAGGAGTAAGGGGCATTCTGGAATAGCAGTTTATTTAGAAATTTGGTGCTGTTTAGACAGCGCCAAATTACAAAATAAGCTATTTAGAAATTAACTCAAAATAAGCTATGCAGTTTGCATAGCTCAAATTTCACAGCTCATTTCGAGCTAAGGGTACAGTGCAGATGCACCCCTAGTGAAGAACCAGTTTTGTTTTAGAAACATAGAGTCTTGTCTTATTTCTACCCTATAGACGATACATGAAAAATCCTGGGTGTCTCCCCTAGTATCACAAAAGTCCGCTTTTGTCGACAAACTCAGCAGTCTAGACACACTCTCTGTCTACACTTGTGGTTTCTTGTGCAAGAAGTCTTGTGCAAGAACATGTCCACACTGCCATGTGCGAGCTGTGCTTTTGCACAAGAGCCTCTATGGCAATGTGGACAATCTCTTGCCCAAGAAAGCTCCAATGGCCATTTTAGCCATAGGGGTTTCTCGCTCAAGAAATCCCTGCTGAGCATCCACACTGCCCTCTTGCGCAAGAGAGCTTACACCTGTTAGAAAAGAGCATAGCTCTTGTGCAAGATGCCCTCTCTTACCATGCTGTACTGTAAATTTCCTTGCGCAAGAGCAGGCGGGCAGTGTGGATGCTTTGTGGGTTCTTGCGCAAGAACGGCTGTACTACTCTGCACTAGTTAGGCCTCAGCTGGAGTACTGTGTCCAGTTCTGGGCGCCACATTTCAAGAAAGATGTGGAGAAATTGGAAAGGGTACAGAGAAGAGCAACAAGAATGATTAAAGGTTTAGAGAACATGACCTATGAAGCCAGGCTTCATGAACTGGGCTTGTTTAGTTTGGAAAAAAGAAGATTAAGGGGGGACATGATAGCGGTTTTCAAATATGTAAGAGGGTGTCACAAGGAGGAAGGTGAAAATTTGTTCCTCTTGGTTTCTGAGGACAGGACAAGGAGTAATGGGCTTAAAGTGCAGCAGGGGAGGTTTAGATTGGACATTAGGAAAAAATTCCTAACTGTCAGGGTGGTCAAATATTGGAATAAATTGCCAAGGGAGGTGGTGGAATCTCCCTCTCTGGAGATATTTAAGAACAGGTTAGATAGACATCTGTCAGGGATGGTGTAGACGGAGCTTGGTCCTGCCTTGAGGGCGGGGGGCTGGACTCGATGACCTCTCGAGGTCCCTTCCAGTCCTATTATTCTATGATTCTATGAGTGTAGACATAGCCTTAGAGGGAACACTTCCCCCAGACTCTCTGCCCCCAAGTTAATGTCACACACATTAGGTTAATGCAACTGCAGGATAGTTGCATGAGGGGGGTTTGGTGGGGGCCAAACTAATCCCTGTTGGTCGGAGGATGGTGGGAAAAGCCCTTTGAGAAGGGTGACATGACACCGTTTACTTCTGGTCATGTGTCCATCTTGCCCCGAGCGTGTTACCTCCAGAGGCATGGCTAACGGAGGGGGAGGGGAAAGGCGGCCTGGCTAACTGGGGGCCAGGGGGCGTGGCTAATGAGGCACCACCAAAAATTATACAAACCTGCCGCCCATGTGCATGTCACTCTAGTCTCTCCATTCCTCAGTTTCTCCCACTGTGAAACTGTGATAATATGTCCTTTCTCCCACACTCTGTCTTGTCTATTTAAACTACTGTCTCTGAGGCAGGGACTGCCTCTTACTATGTATTTGTACAGTACCTAACAATAATAATTAATAGTACCATGTGTAAAATAGGGATACTGCTTAAAGTGTCACAAGGTGTATTTCACTGCTGTAAAGGTCTGTGGTATCCTAGAATGGAAATAATAATACAAGTTGTTATTGTTGTTAATCTGGGGGCACTGTCTCTTGCACAGGCTAAAGGTAGAAGCAACTCAGTTATATTGAAACGGGCTGTGAGACAGTTACAACATTACATTCTTGGATCTGGACTTCCAAAACTCTGGTCATCTGAAGAAGTGGGCTGTGCCCACGAAAGCTCATGATGCCATCTACATGTTTTGTTAGTCTTTAAAGTGCTACTAGACTATTTGTTGTTTTTTAAATTTTTCCTGTTACAGACTAACTTGACTAACCCTCTGAAGATCATAATAACTGTAATTATTAGCCTCTGATTTGCTAGTTGTCTATAGGGTCTTGGAACAAAGTCAGAAATGCACTTCTGTTGTTGTGTGGAACCATTATAATTGAATGCCTCTATATATTTAAAATGAGATATGTTAGTAATTCCTGTTGTGAGACTGTTCCAGAGACTATATCAAGTTTACAATGCATGTTCATGCAGCTGAGTTCTATTTAATTTGATGATACCTATAATTTTGGTTTAGTGATTGTGATATAGTCTGTCTAGAATTTGCAGCTTACTGATGTGATCTTGGAATGGTATCACAAAAGCACCAAGATTGATTTTGTTATCGTTACTGCAGCCCAGGGCACTTTCACGGGTGCAAAGCTTGGCTGAATCTAGCCTGCAGATGATGGCAAAGCCCTGTGTGTTGTAGAACAAGATCTGGCAAGTCATTGCTTTCTGCTGAATTTTCAAGTATATTCCAAAATGGAGGGTTTCTCATTGAATTACAAATCGGTTCTGCAAACACTTTTGAGTTATACCAGCGTCTTCAAGGAGATGACCCACAAGAGGATAGTAACTCATATGCACACACATTTGCAGCATCAGCCTCTTTAATATGGAAATGATTAACGCAGTCAGTACAGCAGCCCTGTGTTGTCCATTTTGATATTAAACTTCAATGTGCTTACTGAATAATGCATAATTGCAATGTAGAATGGCAAGACTCTAGATTTTGATACTGATAGCAATACCCTCTAGAGCTGTGTTTCTACCCAAAATAAGCTAAGTAGGAGAGTACAGTAAGCAAGATATAATAGTGCCAAAAATACCCCCTACCTGCTTCATGCCTTGATACTGAGTTATACTTGGAGGCTGTGTCTAGACTGGCAAGTTTTTCCGCAAAATCAGATGAATTTCCGCAAGAAATGTAAGATCGTCAGTGTTCTTGCGGAAATACTGTGCTGCTCCCATTTGGGCAAAGCCCTCTTGCGCAAATCATTTGTGCAAGAGGGCCAGTGTAAACAGCACGGTACTGTTTTCCGCAAAAAAGCCCCGATCGCGAAAATGGCGATTGGGGCTTTTTTGCGGAAAACCGCATCTAGGTTGGCCATGGACGCTTTTCCGCAAAAAGTGCTTTTGCGGAAAAGCATCCTGCCAATCTAGACGTGTTTTTCCGAAAATGCTTTTAATGGAAAACTTTTCCGTTAAAAGCATTTTCGGAAAATCATGCCAGTGTAGACGTAGCCGGAGAGCTGAAAGTTAAGACAGCATCAATTCTGTGTCACATTCTATAGAAAGGTTACTAATGTCAGTGGCAGCTTTGCACAGAACAAGTGCATATCTGCGACAGAGATGCATTAGTGTTCTCCTGCATGCATCACAGCAGGATTTTGCCCTAAAACTATAGAAAAACAGACGCTATTAAAAAAAACCTCTGTTTTGATTTCAAAGTGATAAATAAAGATTAGTATCTATACTCTAGGAGTACACTCTGTTTTTGGTAAACATTTTGGAATCTGGATATTAGTTGAAAGAAACCTATATCTAGGAGGACAAGGCAGCTCCGGGAACTCATCTCATTGGACAGGAGACAACTTAAGAGCTGGGGAAACATCAGTCTGTGTGCAGCCCTCTAATTAGACAGCTGCTGCTGTAGTTGCTGCTGTTGGGAAAATATCCTCTGCAGTTTGGCATCTGGCCGTCAGCTTGCTGTCCATGTGGAAGAGAAAATTTACCACTGGAGCAAATTACCACTGTTTGCCAAAATACAGTGAATGAGTCTCTCCAAACTCAGCTTCTGAGCTTGCTGGCATCTTCCCATCCTGTTTGTGTCCAGTTAAGAGCTGTCGCTGACACACGTTTGAAGGAGCACAGTTAGCTTGGAAAAAAAACAGCAGGCGATATTGGCTTCAGAAAATACAGTCAGTAACCCTTTCCATGCTTAAGGTAGCGAGAGTCCTGAGAAGCAACCATGTGTGTGAAGTTAAGGCTCTCGCCACAATCTTTGGGGTATCTTGTGACCTAAAGTCAATAGAAGGAAGGATGCCATGAAGCACCTAAAACACTGTATCTAGCCTTTCTGCGGAGGGTGCAAAGAAGAGAGGAAAGTCTTTTAGCCCACACCCCACACCTCAGCAGAAGAGCCATGCCCATTCTCACCTATGGTAAGCATTTTGCATGGGCATAGTTTGGGGAACAGGGACAGAGGTGTGCCGTGTCCCCTTCCCCAAACTGCAAGGCTCAGGCAGCCACAGAATATGCTTCCCCCCTCTGCCCTCCGCCCCCCATGCATTGGCTTGACTGGAGCTGTCTTCCCTCCTCACCAAATACAGAAGTCAAATTACATGGATGTCAAGTTCAATTATCACGCTGATGGCCTTCTCAATGGAGATAAGGGACATTATCAGCCTAACATTCAATGAAGGTGCTAACAGCTCTTTGTGTAGATTCTTGCAGTTAGTACCCTTCCTATGTATTGCTATCCTTTGATCCTTATCTGCTTCTTTTAACTATCCAATCTTCAGAAGTTTATAGATTGCCTGTTCTGCCTACTTGTTTTTCTCTTTGATGTTTTCATGCCCTCTGCTCCTTATTTCCTGCCCCCTCCTTTTTTTCCTCCCCCCCCCCCTCACCCTTCTCCCCTATTTTATTTTGGGTCTGCACATCCTAAACTCAAAACTCTGGTCATCTGAAGAAGTGGGCTGTGCCCACGAAAGCTCATGATCCCATCTACATGTTTTGTTAATCTATAAAGTGCTACCAGACCATTTGTTGTTTTTTTCTAAATCAGTGGTTCTCAAACTGTAAGGTGGACCCCAAAGTGGGTCACAACCAATGTTCTCTCTTTTCCATTCCTGTGCAGATTTGTTTACACCTCTGTGCAGAATAAATGTTTGTATGTATGAATGTGCATCACCAGTAGAAATGACACCTCACTCTGCTAATCACAGGATGGCTTTTCTCTCTCTCCTGACAGGCTCACAACCAGTATTCCCTGTAAGCTGTGCACTTGTGCAGCCGCTCATGAGAAGTTCAAATGCCACCCAGCTAATTAGCAGAGCACCCACAGCTAGGTTTTGTGGTTTTATTGGTAGTGCATATTCACATATGCCTGGGTGCACATAAAAATGTATTCTGCACATGGATGGAAAAAATCCGCAGATGGATGGAAAAGATTAGAGGGAACATTGGTCACAACCTCATTTTAATGGAGTTGCCAAGGCTGGCTTGACTTGCTGAGGTTCGTTTTGACCTCTGCCCCACCCAAAGCAGTGGGACTTGGGTTTTGGATCCATCACCCGGGACAGTGTGAATCAGGTAGATTCAGGCTTTAGTCCCCGCCCGCTCTCTGGGTCATTTACTAATTTTTGCTCTCAGAAGGGGACCACAGTGCTATGAAGTGTCAGAACCCCTGTTCTAAATCAATCGACTACAATGTCACAGCATTTATTTAGTCCCAAAATAATTACTATGCAGCCGCCTGTGGTGGGGGGTGGAGTAGGTGGCCACCATGCAACACATCACAGAACAATTAAAATGGAAGATCTTGGTCAAAGACATTAACACAATCTCCTTTACTCATATAGAAAGCAATGTAGGATTGGAAAAGTAGACAACACTTCCATTTTTAAAGATCTTATTTGAAAGGCCCACACAAACAGAACTGCGTGGTTCTCAATTTATCTACCTCAGAAAGGAAAACAGATGAAATGACACTGCAGGGTTTTTTTTAAATCTAAGATTTCAGAGAGTCAGGTCCAGTTATTATACTCCCGAGGCATAAACCACAAAGCCATTAACATGTTTCTGTCTGTCTGCTACTTACCTTCAATTTACTATTGACCACAATGGACAGCTTTAACTCTGCATATAAGGAAAATTAACATAAGGGGATACATTTTCCCCTGTCATGTATGCAAACAGCCACCACTGACTCCCATAGCAACAAAGAGAACTGGGCCCTTTGTGTGTACTCTATGGGTGTGTCTAGACTACAGGGTTTTGTCTACAAAAGTGGATCTTTGTCGACAAAACTATACCTGTGTCTACACTACTGCTGAGTTCTGTCGACATAACATCGACAGAACTCAGCCATTTTGTCAACGGCGGTAAACCTCATTCTACACAGAACAACGCCTTTTGTCAACAGAGTTATTGCATCTACACTGTCCTTTGCATCTACACTCCCATGTCGGCTTGCTTTGTTGACAGAACTGGCTGTAGTGTAGATGTTCTTTGTCGACAGAGGCCTGTAGTTTAGACGTACCCTTTCATTTCAAGTGCTGCCAGAAATAAGCAGGAAATATTTTGTCACACCTTTTGTTCCTTATGGATCTCAAATAAAATCTCATCTATGTTCTTGTGCTTTGTGGTGGTGGGGTTATATCGCAGCATCACCTGGCAGCACACCTATAGTACTTGCTTTGGCTATTTTCCTTCTTGGGCAGAAGGAGTGCCGAGGATGTCTATTGGAGTTATAAGAATGAGTGGTTACCAGAGTTTTCCCTCCTCTTGAGCACAGAGGTAGATAGAACAGGACTCACTGCAAAACTTATCAGTGCTACTGCTTAAATTATCAGTGGCTCAGTGCTGAGTCCTGCAAATTATTCATTTTCCCAGGTGCTTCTTCTGCAGTACAGCTCTGCCCTTCAAGGCCCTTCAAGTTGTACCACAGTGATCTCTTACAAGACATGGTAGTGAAATGGTCTGCCATTACTGCTGCCTGTATTAAATAAAAAGAAATCATCCAACTTTATCCATTTTGCTCAGAGCCAGCAATTCTAACAGTTCATGGGTCAACAAACTTTTCTCTGGCTGATAAGATTCCAAGGAAGTTAGCTTAACAGTGCTATGTTATACTCCTAGAGAATGAATTTTATGGGAGTGTGTGTGTTTCAAGGTAAAAAATGGGGGCTTGGGAATCAAGATTCCTGGACTCCACCTTTGTTTCCAGATTAAATCTCAATTTACTCATGAAAAGATGCTTTTCTCTAACTACCCTCCCTGCAAAAACTCAACCTAAGAATCTCAAAGACAAATTGGGTTGTCTCCATCGCCCCCTGCAATAAAAGTTTCTGCAGGCCAAATGTAGGTACTGGGTTCTGATCAGTGTACCTGTCCTAATACTAACAGAGGGTATGTCTACACTACAGCACTAATTCGAACTAACTAATCTAGAACTAAAAACTAGTTCGAATTAGCATTTTGCTAATTCAAACTAGCATGTCCACACAGAGTGGACCCTGAACCGGGGTTAAGGATGGCCGGAAGCAGTGCCGGCAGGGCATCAGATGAGGACTTAGAGCATGAAGCTGCTGTCTCAGGCTAGCCGAGGGCTGTGCTTAAAGGGACCCAACTCCCACCCTGGACAGACAGTTCTCAGGGGTGCCCCGCTTGCAATGCAGTCCTGGCTTGGAGTGCCCGGAGTGCCCACACTGGGCACATCACAGCACTCAGCCATCAGACCAGCTGCACTTGCCGCAGGCTGCCATCTGGGGAGAGGAGGCAATTGGGGGGCTGCAGGAGAGCTTCCACCCCCAGAAGCCCGCAGAGCCAGCCCAGTCCTCCCCATCGGGGACTCGTACCCCATTCCTCCCTCACCTCCTTCCACTTACCCTTCCCTAGCCCCCCTTCCTGATGTACAAAATAAAGAAAACGTGTGGTCAAAAATAGAATCTCTCTTTATTGAACAAAACTCGGGGAGACTGGGAAAAGGAGGTGGGAGAGGGGAAGAGAGAGGCTGGGAGAGGGGAGGGCAACTACAATGATCAGAGGTTTGGAACAGGTCCCATATGAAGAGAGGCTAAAGAGACTGGGACTTTTCGGTTTAGAAAAGAGGAGACTGAGGGGGGATAGGATAGAGGTCTATAAAAGCATGAGTGGGGTGGAGAGGGTGCATGAAGAAAAGTTCTCCATTAGTTCCCATAATAGAAGAACTAGTGGACACCAAAGGAAAGGAATGGGTAGCAGGCTTCAAACTAGTAACAGAAAGTGTTTCTTCACAAAGCAAAGAGTCAACCTGTGGAACTCCTTGCTGCAGGAGGCTGTGAAGGCTAGAACTAGAACAGAGTTGAAAGAGAAGTGAGATAAAGTCATGGAGGTTGGGTCCATGGAGTGGTATTAGCCAGGGGGTAGGAGTGGTGTCCCTGTCCAAAGTTTGTGGAAGGCTGGAGAGGGATGGCACAAGACAAATGGCTTGGTCACTGTCATTGGTCCATCCCCTCCAGGGTCCCTAGGGTTGGCCGCTGTCGGCAGACAGGCTACTGGGCTAGATGGACCTTTGGTCTGACCCAGTACGGCCATTGTAAGCTCAGGGCTCAGGGTCGGGGGTCTCAGTGGACCACCTTGATTTTCATGCACACCTGATCCTGGGTGGCCAGGCTGGCAGCTAGATGGCCACTTTCCTGTGCCTAGTGCGGAGGTCATGGACGAGGTCCACGATGTCTGCACTAGCCCAGGCGGGTGCCCGCCTCTTGCGGTCCTGGGCAAGCTCCCGGGAACCACCAGCCTGGTCCCGGGAAGAGGGGGAGGGCTGGGGGGCATTGGGTGGCTGGCTCGAGCCATGCCAGGTGCAGGGTCTGCTGGCTGGGTGCTGGCAGGCTTGCACCTGGCACAGGCACCGTAGCCAGCCCGTGTCCCTTTAAGGGTTCCGGGGCCAGGAGGGGGGCAAAAGAGTTTCCCTGGTGTTGCCCAGAGTGGCCACCAGGGAAAGCTGGGGAGGGCTAGCCTCCCACTAGTTCGAATTAAGGGGCTACACACCCCTTAATTCGAACTAGTAAGTTCGAACTAGGCTTAGTCCTCGTAGAATGAGGTTTACCTAGTTCGAACTAAGCGCTCCGCTAGTTCGAATTAAGTTCGAATTAAGTTCGAACTAGCGGAGCGCTAGTGTAGCGCCTATCAAAGTTAATTCGAACTAACGTCCGTTAGTTCGAATTAACTTTGTAGTGTAGACATACCCAGAGACAGAGACAGCACACCCCGAACTGAAACTCATGCCCCCTGATGGCCATGCAGCTCTCTCAAGGAGCAACTTCCAGTTGCTAAATCTGTGCCTGGTATTGAAAGCAGTGAATCGAGGAGGATATATGAGCAGATGGGAAACACATCTAGACCACAATGTATCGTGCATATAGGACATTGATTGGGGCTGGATGCAGAACATAAGACATCTGGGATCCTCCATGGATCTGTATTGGGAACAGTGCTGTTCAGCATTTTTAAAAATGATCTGGAAAAAGGGGTAAACAATGAGGCTACCAAGTTTGCAGATGACAAAAAATTACTCACAATCATTCAGTCCAGTACACAAAGAGTTACAATGAGATCTCAGAAAACTGGGTGAGTGGGCAATGAAATGGCAGATGTATATAAATGCAATGTAATGCACACTGGAAAATATAATCCCACTATATTTACAAAATGATGGGGGGTCTAAATTAGCTATTTACTACTCAAGAAGATCTTGGAATCATTGTGGATATTTATCTGACTTTGTTAGTCTATAAAGGGCTACCAGACCATTGGTTGTTTTTTAAATTCATCAATGCACAGTGGCAGTCAAAAAATCTAGTAAGTGTTAGGAATCATTAAGAAAGGGAGAAGTAAGACATAACATATCATACTGACTCTATATAAATTCATGGTACATGCATATCTTGAATACTGTGTGCAGATCTAGTCACCCCATCACAAAAAAAGATACATTAGAAATGTGAAGAGAAGGCTAACCAAAATTATTGGGGTATGGAACAGCTTCTATATGAGTAGAGATTAAAAAGACGGACTTTTCAGATTGGAAAAAAGATGACTAAGGGGAGATATGATACAGACCTATAAAGTCTAGATGGATGTGGAGAAAGTGGATAAGGAAATGTTTACTCCTTCACGTAACACAAGAACTAGGGGTCACCGAATGAAATTAATAGGCAGAAATTTTAAAACAAATAAAAGGATGTACCTCTTCACACAATGCACAGTCAACCTGCGGAACTCTTTGCTAGAAGAAGTTATGAAGGCCAAAACTATAACAAAGATTCAAAAAATAACTAAATAAGTTCATGGAGGATAGGTCCACCAATGGCTATTAGCTAGGATGGGCAGGGATGCAACACCATGCTCTGAGTGTTCATAGGCTGTGTTTGCCAGAAGCTGGGAGTAGATGACAAGAGATGGATCTTTTCATCATTGCCTATCCTGTTCATTCTCCCTGAGGCACCTGACACAGGACACTCTTAGAATACAGAATAGTGGGCTAGATGGATCATTACTCTGAGCCAGGTTGGCTGTTCTTATGATGACTACATTAATTTTCCAAAATAGTAAAGAGTGTCATCGTTTAATTCAAACATACCTGCCAGATATGGGATAGGCTAAGGAGCGTCACTTTAGGTCATCCAATTTCATGCCCTTCAACCCATCTGTTATTCTCAATGTCCAATTTAAAACATAATGGATAGTATTGGCAATTACATGCCCCCTTAGTCTCTGACTTGAACCAGTTACTTAATTTTCTACCAGTTCAAATAGCACTTCAGAAGCCTTCATACACAGCTTGTAGATTTTCAATTATCCTAGCTGGAACACCATATGATTTTGATACTTTGCGTAATGCGGCTCACCAAACCAAGTCAAATGCTTTCATGAAGTAGATGAAAACAGAAAACATCTTTAATACTCATTCTCACATTTTTCCATTAACTGTCAGAACATGAATATCTGATCAATGCAATTTGGCCTAGTCTGTGCCACACTGTTCCTGGCTTGCTAATGCTAAAACTGTCAATTACTTTCAGCATGATTTTTTTCCCATACTGACAATGAACGCATACCGTTATGATAATTTGGATTGGCAGGATTGTCATTCTTCAAGATTAATATTATTGCTTTAAGCTAGTCATCTGATGCCTCCTTTACTCCTATACCTTCTTGCATAATTTTTTCTAATTCTTTGGTAGTACTTGTTTCAACAGCTTTTAGCATTTCCAGTCTAGCCCTGAAGATTTGCCATTTTTAACTGATTTTCTGATCTTTGACACCACTTTCTCTTTCACAGAAGGCACCTGAATACTTCTATTAGTGCTGCAGAATTCTGGAAAGAAGGAAAGCAATCTCTTGACATTGAAACATGATGGAAAAGCAAGAAAAAAGGAACTGAAATGAAAAATCACTGATCAAACATCATTTGAAAAATGATCACTTTAAAATGAACTATGAAATATCGCTATTGATACTTTTGATTATAGTAATTTATAAAAGTCACTTAGACTCTCTGAAGTTGGTATTGACATGGCCGAGACCCTCAGGGCACATCTACACTATGAAGTAAAGTCAAATCTATAATGGTTGATTTCTTACCACCTGATTTTGCAAAGTGGAAGGTCCATGTCCTCACTGTGGGGAAAAATTGAATGTAATCCGAAGTAGTGCATCCCCATTAGGGAGCCTACCATCAACTCAAATTGCAATGCACCATGGGCACTTTTGCATTCTGGACTGTGCTCATGGTGTCCACTGGAACCAAAGCTATGCAGCAAGTGGTTATGGGCTCATTTCACCAGTGTCCCAGAATGCACTCATCTGATCCCTCCCCCCTTGCGTGAGATAAAGGAGAAGCAGTGTGCTTGCACATTTTTGTGCCCTGGTCTACCGTGCAGTCACAACTCCTCCTCCTGCCCCACCACTACCATGCTGTCCTCCATGCTGATGCCAGGCGTGTCTTGGCTGGATTCCACAGTCATGGTAGGGAAGCTCCCAGTCCCCCCGCCTCCAGAATGGTATGAAAGCCTCAACTTTCACCCAACGCTGGACACTCCATGCTGGCACTCTTCTGTATCCCTGGGAACTGGAGACCATGGGAGCAGAAGCATTCGAACTCGTTGCAGTATTTTAATTTGAAGTCATGTCCGCTTGTGCTATGGTGTGCCACTTGCCCTGGGATGTGCTTGGAATGCTAGCCATGTGGGAAATGCACTCCAACTTTTCCTGCAGTTTTTTGCGCTCATCTGGAGAGCAGTAGAGCTGCAAGTTCTGGCTAGAGTGGTCAGAACAGGGAACTGTCAGAGACCGCCTGGAGGCCTAGGGACTATTCTACCAAGACGCAATACAAAGTTTCCATGTAAAAGGACTCAATACAAAGCTAAAAACTTAAATGAGAAAATGATTAATACAGATGTGTCTACATCTGCTGCAGGGAGACACCTCTGCCTGCCTCCACTCCTGTCCCCCAGAGTCTACAGCCCCACTGCAAAGAGGGGGAGTGGAAGGAAAGAGGCTGAGGCCCATCAATGGGACTGAAGCAGTCATGAGCAAGCCATGCCCAGGAGCCATTCTCCTGTCCATTGCTGGTGCAGTGTTGCTTAAGGCACGCTGAAATGCAGTCACCTCTAGGGTGGGCTGGACAGCTATTTAACACCTGCACAAGGTTTCAGGAAGGAGGCAGTGCGGGCTGCCTTCCTGCAGAGCCCCCATCAGAACTACCATGCCCTCCTGGCTTTGGAAAAGAATAAACAGGAGGATTGGAAATTAACCCACCCAGTCTCACATCCCTTAGTCAGGGAATGAGCCATCTACATTAGGCCCCAGCTGGAGTATCATGTCCCGCCACATTTCAGGAAACGTGGAGAAACTGGAAAAAGTCCAGAGAAGATCAACACAAATGATGAAAGGTCTAGAGTACATGAGATATGAGGCAAGGCTGAAGAAATTGGCCTTGTTTACCTTGGAAAAGAGAAGACCGAAAAGGGACATGAGAGCAGCTTTCAAGTATCTAAGGGTATGTCTACACTACCACCATAGTTTGAACTAGGGTGGTAATGTAGGCAACCGGAGTTGCAAATGAAGCCCAGGATTTGAATTTCCCGGGCTTCATTTGCATCTCGTCGGGCGCCGCCATTTTTAAATGTCCGCTAGTGCGGACTCCATGCCGCACGGCTACACGCGGCATGGACTAGGTAGTTCGGACTAGGCTTCCTATTCCGAACGAGGAGTAACAGTAGTTTGGAATAGGAAGCCTAGTCCGAACTACCTAGTCCGTGCCGCGTGTAGCCACGCAGCACGAAGTCCGCACTAGCGGACATTTAAAAATGGCGGCGCCCGGCGAGATGCAAATGAAGCCCGGGAAATTCAAATTCCGGGCTTCATTTGCAACTCCAGTTGCCTACATTACCACCCTAGTTTGAACTAGGGTGGTAGTGTAGACAGACCCTAAAAGAGTATCATAAGGAGGAAAAATAATGTTCTGCTTGACCTCTGAGGTTAGGATGAAAAGCAATGGGCTTAAATTGCAGCAAGAGAGGTTAGGTTGGACATTAGGAAAAACTTCCTGCCTATCAGGGTGGTTAAACACTGGAATAAATTGCCTAGTGAGATTGTGGAATCTCCATCACTGGAGATATTTAAGACCAGGTTAGATAGACACCTGTCAGGGATGAGCTAGGGCAACTCAACTTTGGCCACACTGATACTTACAGAATATGCTGAGGGCCTCAACTTAAGTGTGGTTGCATATGCAAGCAAATATATACAAATAGCTTCTCTCACACTGACAGGCATGAATACAAAGATTAAGGCAAGACTACACAACATACAGGCCCCATTTAAGTCAGTTCTGCTGATATTAATAAAATGCCATATTTACCCGATTTCTACCCATGTGACAGCACTTTTCATGAGCAATGACAGGCCAAGAATTTAACTACTGAAACATATCAACAGAAGATCATTACACTGACTACTTTTTTGTTTCGGCTCCCACTCGCCGGCCACGTGTTGATCCCCACATAAACCCAAACTGCACCGCGGAGCACAAACAAACTGGCCGTAGGCAGCATACCAAGTTATTAATAAATATTTTATAAACCTTAACCTTTTCTCTCTGCTGCCATGTCTCCTCTCCTTGAGCCATCATCTCCTCTGGTGCCTGCTGCCCCCCAACCCCTCACCCTCCTCTGCTGTCCTGACTCCTGCCCTTCTCACTGCCTTCAGCCCTCCTGCGACCTGCCCCCCTCCACCAGCCCTTCTCTCCCCCCGTGCCCACTCCTCCAGTAGCCCCACTCTGATCATGTGAGCTACCCGTCTTCTAATACCTCTCTCTGCACACTTGCTCTGCCTCTCTCCTCTGGTGCTGGTCCCTCCCCTGCAGGTGCCTGCCCTTCTGCTTCACCCCAGAATCCCCTGGTACCTGCACCTTCTCTTAGCCCTGCACTCTCCAGGTGCCTCCCTCTTCCCTTACTGCCCCTGCCCCCTTTTTCCCTGATACCAACCCCCTCACCACTCTCTGCCCCATTCCCCTCCTGCCCCTCTGTGCCCTCACATATTCCTTGCTCCATCCCCACCTTTCTCATGCCCACCCCTCTTTTCAAGCCTTTGCCCAGCACCTCCCTCTCTAGCCCCCAGTGCCCTTCCCCTCTCCCAGCATCACCCTGTCCTCCTTCCCACTGATACCTCCCCTCCTGCCTTTTCCCTCATTGTCTGCACTTGGCTCCCTGGCATTTGTTTCTCCTGCACCCCTGTCTCTTGGTGCCTTCCCCTCCCCCCACCCAAGCCCCTTCTCCTTCCACCCGCCCCGCCTCCTCTCCTCTGCCCAAGCTCCTTCCCCCATTGCCACCTCCTTTCTCTCCCCCTGCTGCTGCCGCCGCACGAGCCTGTTCCCTACCTTCTGCCTTCCCTGTTGCGGGGCCGGAGTCCGCGCTCAGGTCCCAGAGGCTGAACCAGGGGCCAGCAAGGCCTCGCAATGTGCTTCCCAGGAGTTTCAAAATCCCCGCCCACATGCAGCACCACACATGGACAGCAGCAGGCGATGAGGAGGAGCCGCGCGCGGCAGGGACATTTCAGGGCCTAGGGGGACATTTCAGGGCCTAGGGGGACACTCCGGGGACGGGGCAGGGGGTCACTCTGGGGAGCTAGCGGGGGGGATGGGGCCCACTCTGGGCAAAGCCAGGGGAGAGACCCAGCTCCGCATAGTGGTGGAGCAGGGCCCTGGCTCTGTAAATCACCAGCACTTCCAGGTGCAGGGGCGCGGGGCCCCCTTAGGCGCAGGGCCCGATTTGGCCAAATCGGTCGAATTGGCCTAAGGCGGGCCCTGTCAACAGCCTCAACTTTCACCGAACTCAGCATCTACATGACCGTAAATTTGACTATGCAAAGTCGGGAATTGCGTTACTCCTCGGCTGTGTCTAGACTGGCCAGTTTTTCTGGAAAATCAGCCACTTTTCCAGAAAAACTTGCCAGCTGTCTACACTGGCCACTTGAATTTCCGCAAAAGCACTGACTTCCTACTGTAAGAAATCAGTGCTTTTTGCGGAAATACTATGCTGCTCCCGTTTGGGCAAAAGTCCCTTTTGCGCAAAACTTTTGTGCAAAAGGGCCAGTGTAGACAGCTGAGATTTGTTTTCCGCAAAAAGCCCCGATCGTGAAAATGGCAATCGGGGCTTTTTTGCGGAAAAGCGCGTCTAGATTGGCCACGGATGCTTTTCCACAAAAAGTGCTTTTGCGGAAAAGCGTCCTGCCAATCTAGACCCTCTTTTCCGAAAATGCTTTCAACGGGAAACTTTTCCATTAAAAGCATTTCTGGAAAATCATGCCAGTGTAATCGTAGCCCTGATGTTCTAACTCAAATGAATGGAGTTACTTGCATGAGTGCAGTGACCAGGGTATGGAGCTTGTACCCCCAAAAGTCTAAAGAATTTAGCCTTTCCTGTAGACACAGTTGAGCGCTGTCAAAGGATCAGGAAAGAAAATGATTATTAAGAATAACCCTTTGTAACTGTCCCCATGTACTCAGAAGGCTGTACTACACAACCTTTTCTTCATCCGGAGCTTTTGCTCACATAAGTACCATTTACTTCAATGTGTGCGCCAGAAATGGATCCAGTGCCAATCAGACCAAATGTTATGCTGCTCCAGACACTGTCTCTAGTCAATGGGACACTATTATAGGTCAAACTATAGCTAGCACGATATGGGCAGGATAAAAGAGATGATGACCAGGCAACCCCCTTTTTACTCCAGTGTAGCAAGCAGCCATAATTTGATGGCAAAGAACTAGGGAGTGCAAAAAGAGGGAAATCAACAAACTGTAGGGGTGACTGTTTTCTACTGTCTTTTGTTTCAAGTTGTGCAGGGACTCAGTAGCTTGCTCCAAGCTTCCATAAACGTAATTGCCTCTAGGATCTCCATGTGAGCTGTCCAGAACAGCTCAGGCCTTAATAGTGTTAATTTCCCCTTGGCACTAATCAAAGGCCTGTGCACTGATGAAGCACATGGCCCAGTGTCCGCACAAATGCCTGTTATGTCTGTTATATGCTTTAAATAAATAGCTCAAGCTATAATTACTTACAGAAAGCAGTGACACTTCAGAAATACTAGCTCTTGCCACTAGCTACAGAAGCTGTGTTATGATAAATAAACCCCTTGCCAGCTTACTGTATGCTGATTACATAAAGGTGTGTGTTCAGTCTGTAAGGGTATGTCTACACTACAGCGCTAATTCGAACTAACTTAGCTTGAATTAGTTAATTCGAACTAAGCTAATTCAAATTAGCGCAGCTAGACTTAAAAACTAGTTCGAATTAGCATTTTGCTAATTTGAACTAGCATGTCCACACAGAGTGGACCCTGAACAGAGGTTAAGGATGGCCGGAAGCAGTGCCGGCAGGGCATCAGATGAGGACTTAGAGCGTGGAGCTGCTGTCTCAGGCTAGCCGAGGGCTGTGCTTTAAGGGACCCGACCCCCACCCTTGACAGACAGTTCTCAGGGTTCCCCGCTTGCAAAGCAGTCCTGGCTTGGAGTGCCCTGAGTGCCCACACGCGGAACATCACAGCACTCGGCCATCACCCCAGCTGCACTTACCACAGGCTGCCATTCGGCGAGAGGGGGCAATTGGGGGGCTGCAGGAGAGCTTCCACCCCCAGAAGCCCGCAGAGCCAGCCCAGTCCTCCCCATCGGGGGCTCGTACCCCATTCCTCCCTCACCTCCTTCCACTTACCCTTCCCTAGCCCCCCTTCCTGATGTACAAAATAAAGAAAACGTGTGTTCAAAAATAGAATCTGTCTTTATTGAACAAAACTGAGGGAGACTGGGAAAAAGAGGTGGGAGAGGGGAAGAGAGAAGCTGGGAGAGGGGAGGGCAACTAAAAGGATCAGGGGTTTGGAACAGGTCCCATATGAAGAGAGGCTAAAGAGACAGGGACTTTTCAGATTAGAGAAGAGGAAACGGAGGGGGGACAGGATAGAGGCCTATAAAAACAAGAGTGGTGTGGAGAGGGTGCATAAAGAAAAGTTCTCCATTAGTTCCCATAATAGAAGAACTAGAGGACACCAAAGGAAAGGAATGGATAGCAGGCTTCAAACTAGTAACAGAAAGTTGTTCTTCACAAAGCAAAGAGTCAACCTGTGGAACTCCTTGCTGCAGGAGGCTATGAAGGCTAGAACTAGAACAGAGTTTAAAAAGAAGTTAGATCAAGTCATGGAGGTTGGGTCCATGGAGTGGTATTAGCCAGGGGGTAGAAATGGTGTCCCTGCCCAAAGTTTGTGGAAGGCTGGAGATGGATGGCACGAGACAAATGGCTTGGTCACTGTCTTTTGTCCATCCCCTCTAGGGTCCCTAGGGTTGGCTGCTGTCGGCAGACAGGCTACTGGGCTAGATGGACCTTTTGTCTGACCCAGTATGGCCATTGTAAGCTCAGGGCTCAGGGTCGGGGGTCTCACTGGACCACCCTGATTTTCATGCAAACCTGATCCTGAGTGGCCAGGCTGGCAGCCCTCCTGCCCTAGACGGCCACTTTCCTGTGCCTAGTGCGGAGTTTGTGGACGAGGTCCATGATGTCTGCACTAGCCCAGGCGGGTGCCCGCCTCTTGCGGTCCTGGCCAGGCTCCCGAGAGCCGCCAGCCTGGTCCCGGGAAGAGGGGGAGCGCTGGGGGGCATCGGGTGGCTGGCTCAAGCCGTGCCAGGTGCAGGGTCTGCTGGCTGGGTGCTGGCAGGCTTGCACCTGGCACGGGCACCGTAGCCAGCCCATGCCCCTTTAAGGACTCCGGGGCCGGGAGGGAGGCATATGAGTTTCCCTGGTGGTGCCCCAGGGAAAGCTGGGGAGGGCTAGCCTCCCACTAGTTCGAATTAAGGGGCTACACACCCCTTAATTCGAACTAGTAAGTTCGAACTAGGCTTCGTCCTCGTGGAATGAGGTTTACCTAGTTCGAACTAAGCGCTCCGCTAGTTCGAATTAAGTTCGAACTAGCGGAGCGCTAGTGTAGCGCCTATCAAAGTTAATTTGAACTAACGTCCGTTAGTTCGAATTAACTTTGTAGTGTAGACATACCCTCAGAGAGAGAGATCAGTAAGGCCAGGAATATCATTTTCTGCTAAACTCAACGATGCATCAGTTTGATCATTTCCACCAACAAAACTGAGAAGCCAGCGTAGGTGGGCCATAAAGAGGGGTGCAGAAGGAGCGGTGGAAACAGGCAGAAGAGAAAGGAAAGCTAGAGAATAGTAACGCATGTGAAATAAAAACCTGGGGCAGTAGAGTTTAGACCCCCCATTCAGGGAGAGTTGGAGGAAGTCCCCCTTCACTCCACAGCATCACAGGAGTACAAATTGTGGCTTAGGGAAGACAAAGAAGCAAATGGCTCAGCTTTGTCGCAAGGGAGAAGAATATTAAGGTCATGTAGGACTATTTTGTTTTGGTTGGCAGAGGGCCAGGCTACTGTACCAGAAGGGAAATGCTGCGTGAATTACGATACTGAAGGGGAGACTATAGAATGGAAGGGAAAGTGGGGGTACTTCCCACCAAAGGGCTACGAAATGCCTTTACACTCACATTCACAACAGCCCTCTAGAACATTACTTATGTTCCGAAACGTGATCTCTAAATACTGAGATTTTTGAAATCTTTATCGCTAAAATCACAATAAATGATTATACTGAAATTACCTGAGTAACACTATTCTGCTTTGGCATAAGACTGACTTTGGCCCTGAGTATGTTTTGTGCAACAAGTAAGGAATAGTTTCAGGGTATATTCAAGAATGATTAGTCACCTAAGTGAATCTGGATTTGCATGAATTGCAATTAATATTTAAAACACTGAATACACACACTACTTCTCATTGTTCAGATGCATGTTTCATTCTGAATGTGTTATCTATTAAAACAGGTTAGAATTGTGCTGTGGCAAAAGTTGTGATTGTGAACTAATTAGCTTAAATCAGTTGCAAATTCAAATATGTTCTGATTATTCTATTTTTTATGTGAACTATGATATGTTTCTCATATACATTATAGGCTATGTCTATACATTATAGGCATGATTTTACGCAAATGCTTTTAACAGAAAGCACTTTTTGCGGAAAAGCATCCGTGCCAATCTAGACGCGGTTTTGCGCAAAAAAGCCCCGATCGCCATTTTCACCATCGGGGCTTTTTTGTGCAAAACGGTTCTCAGTTGTCTACACTGGCCCTCTTGAGCAAAAGCATTTGCACAAGAGGGCTTTTTCCCTAACGGGAGAGTCATTGTATCTGCGGAAGAACACTGACAATCTTACATTAGATCATCAGTGTTCTTACAAATTTAAAGCGGCCAGTGTAGACACAGGCTATAGAGTTTAGTCCCATAAATTAGCAGCCAAAATAGGTACTGGGAATAATCTCTTGAAGAGCAATGGAGACCCTGAGCACCACACGGACTCAGCTACTCCTCTGTGCATGAGCATACCTGTATAACCTTAAGAATATATTGTTTCAGTACCTCCTATTTTGTGCTAACTCATTGTGGGTATGTCTACACTACCACCCTAGTTTAAACTAGGGTGGTAGTGTAGACATACCCTGTCTTATTAGATCCAACTTTAAATACCTTTCATCTCCTGCAGTGTGTGCACTAACTAAATATTTCCAGTGTTATTATATTTAGAAAGAAGTATTTTGAACCTCAGCCTTCAATCAGATTTTGAACAAAACTCTTTTTAACTTTAAGTGGAAGTTTTACACTTGCAAAAGACAGTAGAATATATGGTCCTTTCTGAGTCCTGAGACATTGAGTTATAGCCAGTAGATAAGCAAATTCAGTTGGGAGACGGACTGGCACATAGGCATGGAAAGATGCAAGGAGCACAAATTTAGGAATTTCCTGCAGTGGCTATAGTTGGTTATCAAGTAATATTATGAGAAGCTAGAAGTTTAAGTCTTGGTAAGAGTACAGCAGTTTTCTTCATAAAAGGTATCATGATTGCATGGATTTTCCAAATGTCTTTTCGAAACCCAAATGAGTCCATAGAGGGCTACACATTAAATTGATTCCATTTTCCTGGACAAGAGTATGAGTGAGTATTCCAGAATCCAGCCTTAATGGCAGGAGGATCATCAAGCAGGAAAGACTTTTTTTGCAATCAGAACCTGATCTGATGTGCTACAATATGGAATTATTGGGGGGAGGAGGTGGAAATGGTAGGACATGGTTCTTTTTGAGTTGCTGAAAGATTGATATATGTGGTGAAGGGAGCAAGCAAAATACTGTAGCATATCATTTAGTTTTAATGGGTGCCCCTTAAAGATGCTATTATTATGACTTGCCAATTGATTATTTTTTTCCCTCTAATATCTAAGGGTATGTCTACACTAGCCCCCTAATGCGAACTAGGGAGGCTAATGTAGGTATTCGAAGGTACAAATGAAGCCCGGGATTTAAATATCCCGGGCTTAATGTGCATCTTCCCGTCCGGGCGCTATTTTTAAATCCCCCTAGTCCGAACTAACTGCCCACAGCTACACGCGGCAGTCAAATGTTAACTCGAACTAAGGACTTAGTTCGAGTTAACGTTTGACTGCCGCGTGTAGCCGCGGGCAGTTAGTTCGGAGTAGGAGGATTTAAAAATGGCGCCCGGATGGGAAGATGAAAATAAAGCCCGAGATATTTAAATTCTGGGCTTCGTTTACAGCTTTGAATGCCTACATTAGCCTCCCTAGTTCGAACTAGGGTGCTAGTGTAGACATACCCTATTAGGGTTAAAGAAGAAGTCAGGACTGTCCAGCTAAAGATGTATGAATATGGCAGATCTTGAGAAGGAGGGGAACAATGGGTAGGAGGTTAGTTTGTGGCTGCTATCAGATTGATTGGCCATGCTACCTTCTCTGCCATCCAATTTTTGCTTCAATTTAGTATGGTATTATATAGATTGTGAGATTATCTGAAAACATCTTGGGACTGCCCAGACTTCCAGGATCTGCAAAACTAGGTTGAAAATCTCATAGGGACTGCTTTCTTACAATCTCCCCATCTCCAGTTACCACTAGAATCCCAGAAGAGCTACAGATTTTGCCAAAATGGAAAATGTGCAACCAAAGATTTCCAAGCCTTAAAACCAAATTTGTCTCTAAAAATGGGAGAAGGTTTCGGAGAGAGGCCGTAGTATCTTATTACACCTATTTAACCTCTCTATTTACAGCTAAAATAACCACTGGACTGGAAATCAGGAATCAGCATTCTAAGGGCTAAACCAATTCCTTTCCTCCATAGGCTCTCAACTCCTTCTCTGTGTACCTGAAACACGCTCCCATACTATGACACAATGTTACAATAGAAAAGGTATTCATATGAATGAAAAGTTTTTCAATACACTCTTATGAATTTCAACACAGACCCCTGCATCCAAAAGCCATTATGGGCTAAAACAGGATCCTAAACAGCTAACAAAATATTGGCATTTATATCTTTTTCTCGGGGCTCTTATTTCTACAAAGCACAGCCGTCATAGAATCATAGAATCATAGAATCATAGAATAATAGGACTGGAAGGGACCTCGAGAGGTCATCGAGTCCAGCCCCCCACCCTCAAGGCAGGATCAAGCTCCGTCTACACCATCCCTGACAGATGTCTATCTAACCTGTTCTTAAATATCTCCAGAGAGGAAGATTCCACCACCTCCCTTGGCAATTTATTCCAATATTTGACCACCCTGACAGTTAGGAATTTTTTCCTAATGTCCAATCTAAACCTCCCCTGCTGCACTTTAAGCCCATTACTCCTTGTCCTGTCCTCAGAAACCAAGAGGAACAAATTTTCTCCTTCCTCCTTGTGACACCCTTTTAGATATTTGAAAACCGCTATCATGTCCCCCCTTAATCTTCTTTTTTCCAAACTAAACAAGCCCAGTTCATGAAGCCTGGCTTCATAGGTCATGTTCTCTAAACCTTTAATCATTCTTGTCGCTCTTCTCTGTACCCTTTCCAATTTCTCCACATCTTTTTTGAAATGTGGCGCCCAGAACTGGACACAGTACTCCAGCTGAGGCCTAACTAGTGCAGAGTAGAGCGGCAGAATGACTTCACGAGTTTTGCTTACAACACACCTGTTGATACAACCTAGAATCATATTTGCTTTTTTTGCAACAGCATCACATTGTTGACTCATATTCAACTTGTGGTCCACTATGACCCCTAGATCCCTTTCCGCCATGCTCCTTCCTAGACAGTTGCTTCCCATCTTGTATGTATGGAACTGATTGTTCCTTCCTAAGTGGAGCACTTTGCATTTCTCTTTATTAAACCTCATCCTGTTTACCTCTGACCATTTCTCTAACTTGCTAAGGTCATTTTGAATTATGTCCCTATCCTCCAAAGAAGTTGCAACCCCACCCAGTTTGGTATCATCTGCAAACTTAATAAGCGTACTCTCTATCCCAATATCTACATCGTTGATGAAGATATTGAACAGTACGGGTCCCAAAACAGACCCTTGAGGAACTCCACTTGTTATCCCTTTCCAGCAGGATTTAGAACCGTTAACAACAACTCTCTGACTACGGTTATCCAGCCAATTATGCACCCATCTTATCGTGGCCCTATCTAAGTTATATTTGCCTAGTTTATCAATAAGAATATCATGCGAGACCGTATCAAATGCCTTACTAAAGTCTAGGTATATAACATCCACCACTTCTCCCTTATCCACAAGGCTCGTTATCTTATCAAAGAAAGCTATCAGATTAGTTTGGCATGACTGTTCTTCACAAACCCATGCTGGCTATTCCCTATCACTTTATTACCTTCCAAGTGTTTGCATATGATTTCCTTAATTACCTGCTCCATTACCTTCCCTGGGACAGACGTTAAACTGACCGGTCTGTAGTTTCCTGGGTTGTCATAGTGTGCATCTCCACTGCACCGTAGGTCAAAATAAAATACACAAATTGAGCTATGCAAATTACATAAGAACGAAAGAATGTCTATACTGGGTCAGACCAAAGGTCCATCTAGCCCAGTATCCTGTCTGCCAACAGTGGCCAGTAACAGGTGCCCCAGCAGGGGTGGACCGAAGACAATAAACAAGCAATTTATCTCCTGCCATCCTTCTCCAGCCTTTGACAAACAGAGGCCAGGGACACCATTCCTTACCCCCTGGCTAATAGCCTTTTATGGACCTAACCTCCATGAATGTATCTAGCTTCTCTTTAAACTCTGTTATAGTCCTAGCCTTCACAGCCTCCTCTGGCAAGGAGTTCCACAGGCTGAATGTGCCCTGTGTGTAGAACTTTCTTCTATTAGTTTTAAACCTGCTACCCATTAATTTCATTTGGTGTCCTCTAGTTCTTATATTATGGGAACAAGTAAATAACTTCTTTATTTCCCCTCTCCACACCGCTCATGATTTTATATACCTCTATCATATCTTATTTCAATCTTATTTCAAATTAGTTTATTTCGTAATTTGGCGTTGTCTACACTGCCCCAAATTTAGAAATAACTTGCTATTCCAAAACATCCTTTATTTCTTGTGGAATGAGGTTTACAGAGACATCAGAACAGTAGAGCCCATTATATTTTGAGACAACACTTGCAGTTCAGACTTCCGAAATAGTGCTGCAGTGTAGACGTAGCCATATAGAGCTGGTAAATAGCATTGTAATTCTTAGTAGTACAATTTAAGCCACTTTAAGTCCTTTTAAGTCTTATTGATGATAAAACATTTTTCCCTTCATTGTATTCAGGTCATTAAGTTGTCCTTGTAGTGTTAAAGTATTAGCTGCTTGAAGTTAAAGCATACATTAGGTCTTACAATGTAAAAATATTGGACCAGATCTTTAACTGGAGTAAATCATCACAATTCCATAGGTTTATTCCAGTCAGTTTACACCAGCTGAGGACGTAGCCCTTTATATTTATATTGTTTATCTCATCCCATCTCTAGATTCTTCAAGTGCAAATTCAAATTCAGTGAGAAACATCATTAAAAATTAGACTCTGACCACCCAGGATATTTTGTTTTAAAAACAGGGAGTACTCTGGGACAGGGAAATAATGTGGTATTATAAACAGCTATGTTTAATGGTGCCCATGTTATCCTTCAGCATTTTATACACTTCTGTACTCAGAAATGAATAGACAAAGGAGATTATTATATCTCATATTAACAGGTGCAACAGTATTGATATTAGTATGATTATCATGGGCAGGAAATCAAAAGGTGTCAGACATATAGAAATGCATTACTAATGGATGAAGTAGACCAGTTCCTTCACCACTATTAGTTATGACTGCACGGTTAAGCCAAGTTTAAATGGCTAGTTTAAAAAAAAAGTTTCCTGGAAAAAAACTTAATAGCAGATGATTTTGCTGTTATGTTTTAAATTATCTTAATGGAAAAGACATTATCTAACAAATCTGTATTTGTTTCCTGCTTTTTTTGTATTAAAAAAAAAAAGGAAGTCGATGTTAGAATCATGGCCTGATCAAAAAAGAATGAGTGGAAAAGTTCTTTGGCATGATTACTCTAGGAACTTGGCTTGTATACAGTGAAAACACACTACAGATGTATAAATTATGCAGGTTGGAACAGTGTTTGTTAAAACCTTCCATACTGGAGTCATGTGGGAAAGAAAGTCTAGACGACACAGATTAATATATTTCTTTTAAACTCCTGCAATCTAGAAACTCCTTAAACCAGCATCTGCACAAGCCCGCATATAGAACAAAGTAACAAATGCTCTTAACTAGGATATTAGAGAGAGAACAATTATAGGATTTCAGCCAGTTGGCCTACCAGCAATTGGTAGAATTCCCATAGAACCCTAATTATATCATGTATTGATTTTTTAAATTTTATTAGAGTACTTTGAAATGCTCAAGCATCCTGATATTAGAGCTGTCAATAAATGCCATCAAAACAAGAATCCCAACTTTCAAATTCAGCTGTTAAAAACAGGTGTAAATCCAAAGTAACTCCAATCAGAGTTCAGTGGAGTAACTCTGAATTTACATTTTTGTGACAGATTAGAACTGAGTCCCAAAAGTTGGCCACAAAACATGTTTCAAATGCACAGCTGTGGTATGATTAAGGTCTCAACAGTGTCTATGCCAATATCAAACAAAGCAGAGTTTTGGCATTTCAAGTCATGATAATTATTGCAGAGCAAAGAAGAAAACGATATTTAAGTGAGTAAGTTTGGCAAAAGAAGATTGAGAAATCTCCAGTAGAATAAACCAGCTGGAAGTACAAACTGGTTTTTGTTCTAACTGAAGACAATAGAAGTATTTCTACAAAAATATTTCAGATGGAAAACAATGAAAAGTTAACTAAATCCTAGAATAATAGAATCATAGGGTTGGAAGAGACCACAAAAGGTCATTGAGCCCAACCCCCTGCTAAGAGCAGGACCAATCCCAACTACATCAGCCCAGCCAGGGCTTTGTCAAGCTAGGACTTAAAAACCTTGAGGGATGGAAATTCCACCATCTCCCTAGGTAACTCATCCCGGTGCTTCACCACCCTCCTAGTGAAATAATATTTTCTATTATCCAACTTAGACCTCCCCCCACCGCAACTTGAGACCATTGTTCTTTGTTCTGTCACCGCTGAGAACAGTTTCTCTCCGTCCTCTTTGGAACCTCTCTTCAGCTAGTTGAAGGCTGCTATCAAGTCCCCCCTCACTCTTTCCTTCTGTATCCTAAATAAGGACAAATCCTTTAGCCTCTTATCATAAGTCATGTGCTCCAGTCCCCTGATCATTTTTGTTGCCCTCCACTGAATTTTCTCCAATATGTCCATATCCTTTCTGTAATGGGGGGCCCAGAACTGGATGCAATACTCCAGATGTGGCCTCACCAGTGCCGAATAAACAGGAATAATCACTTCCCTAGATCTGGCAATGCTCTTACTAATACACCACAATATCCCATTAGCCTTCTTGGCTACAAGGGAACACTATTGACTCATATCCGGATTCTCATCCACTGTAATCCTCAGGTCCTTTTCTGCCAAACTGCTGCTTAGCCAGTTGGTCCCTAACCTATAGCAGTGCTTGGGATTCTTCCACCCCACATGCAGGACTTAGCAGTTGTCCTTGCTGAACCTCATCAGATTTCTTTTGGCCCAACCCTCCAATTTGTCTAAGTCACTCTGGATCCTATCGCTACCCTCCAATGTACCTACTTCTCCCACTAGCTTAGTGTCATCTGTGAACATGCTGAGGGTGCAATCCATCCCCTCATCCAAGTCGTTAATAAAGTTGTTGAACAAAACCAGTCCCAGAACCAGTGTTCCCCCTAACATTTTTTTAATCCTTGAGCAGGTTGAATTTTCTTTTGAGTGGGTTGAAATTTCTAATGTGCAACACCAATATTGAAGTAATGTCTCCTTGTGTCCCTTGTTTACCTGCTCTGGGAATTACTTAATTTCAAACACGGAACAGCTCCTTTCAGATGCTTGTTTAGCAAGATGATACCCTGCCTGCTGCCGGTCAGCTAAGCTCCCTGCCTGTGCAGGAGCTTTGTCTTTAGTGAAGCACAGAAAACAGCTGCATGGTCATGCAGCTGTGCAGCTTACAGGGAACTTAGCCCAGAACCAAGGTTCCCTCTAAGCCAGTGGTCACCAACCACTAGATTGGGATACACTGGTAGATCTTGGAGCCTCTGACAGGTGATCCTGACTGGTTTGGTCAAGAGGCTATCAAGTTCAGGATCTTCAGATGCCCCTCCCTCCACTGCTGTGGATCTCCTGCCCTTTACCTTGGAGCTGTCCCCTCAGGAGCCTCCTGCTTACTGGGCAGGGCAGGGGAGGGAAGGAAGGGGTTATGTCAGGGTGCCTCCTCTCCCACTCTGTATTCTATCTCCACAGAGCAGAGAGGGGGCACAACAGGGCTTGAGATGGAGGGAGTTTGCTGGCTGCTTTTGGAAGTCGTACAGTGCCAGGGCAGGCACTGGGGTACCAGAGTGCCTTAGCCCCACTGCACCACCAGCGAGGAGCCACCTGAGGTAAACAGGGCCCAGCTGGAGCCAGAACCCAAAACCCCTTCCCCAGTCATGAACCCCCTCCTGCACCCCAAGCTCCTGCCCTAACCCCGAGCATCCCTGCATCTAAACACCCTCCCGGAGCCTGCACTTAGAACCCACTCTGGTACCCCAAATGCCTGCCCTAATCTTAGCTCAGAGCCCCTCTCGCACTCCAAATCACTTAGCCCAAGACCAGAACCTGCACCCTAACCTTCTGACCCAGCATAGTGAAAGTAAGGGAGGATAGGGGAGGGAGAATGGAGAGGGCAGAGGTAGTCCATCAGGGTATGTCTACACTACCACCCTAGTTCGAACTAGGGTGGTAATGTAGGCAACCGGAGTTGCAAATGAAGCCCGGGATTTGAATTTCCCGGGCTTCATTTGCATAAAGCCGGGCGCCGCCATTTTTAAATGTCCGCTAGTGCGGACTCCATCCGGCTACACGTGGCACGGGCTAGGTAGTTCAGACTAGGCTTCCTAGTCCGAACTACCGTTACTCCTCGTTTCATGACCCTTGGGGCACTCTGCTTGATACTGACTGCCAACCAGATATTGAGTTGCTGATCACTGCCCATTGAGCTCAATGATCTAGCCAGCTTTCTAATCACCTTACAGTCCTTTTATCCAATCCATACTTCTTTAACTTTCTGGTAAGAATACTGTGGGAGACCATATCAAAAGCTTTGATAAAACCAAGGTATATCATGTCCACTGTCTTCCCTGTATCCACAGAGCCAGTTACCTCATCATAGAAGGCAATCAAGTAGGTCAGGCATGACTTGCCCTTGGTGAATCCATGTTGATTATTCTTGATCACTTTCCTCTCTTCCAAGTGCTTCAAAATGGTCCTAAAGAATCCCCTACAAGATTTTTCTGGGGACTGAGATGAGGCTGACCAGTCTGTGGTTCTCTGGATTCTCCTTCTTCCTTTTTTAAAGATAGGCACTATGTTTGCCTTTTTCCAATCATCCGCAACTGTCCCCGATCATGACAAGTTTTCAAAGATAATGGCCAATGACTCTGCAGTCACATCAGACAACTCCCTCAGCACCATCAGATGCATTAGAGCTGACCTCATGGATTTGTGTATGTCCAGCTTTTCTAAATAGTTCTTAACCTGCTCTTCCTCCACTGATGGCTGCCTACCTCCTTCCCATATTGTGCTGCCTAGTGCAGCAGTCTGGGAGCTGACCTTGTCTGTAAAACCAGAGTCAAAGAAAGCATTGAGTACTTCAGCTTTTCCCACATCGTCTGTCACTAGGTTACCTCCCTCATCCAATAAGAGGGCACACTGAAAACGAGGGCTCAAGCCCTACATTGGTTTGTAATTCTGAACCAACCAGTTGCACCAAGTGTGAGCTCTTCAGGCATTTTAAGAGCCTTAACACAGAGTCACAGATAATATCTTGGGTATTTCAGTATGTCTTGCCACCCAGATGAGTGTATCAGTGGACAGATGACCCCTTGAACCAACAACCGCAGCAATATTCAGGTTACTCCTAACCCCAAAGGGCCAGTCACTTACCCAGATCAACTGTGCTGACATAAAAAGTAATGCTTGTAGCCAATCCTATAGTAAATTTTATGAAGTTGTATTAAATAGGAAAAGGAAAATAAGAGTTATTTACAAGGTCAAAGCAAGCAAATACAGATATATGAATGAGAGACAGTCATTTTAGAAGGTTATATAGGTTTCTATAATGAGCAAGCTCTGTGTGTCCTTTAGGACTAATTCAAACTAAGCAGCTAGGACTCTCTTGCTTATGTGTAGAAACATCTTGCACATCCCTTGCACATCCCTTCTCTCTCTCCTCCCCTCCTTTCCCAAAATTCCAAGTGAAATAGAGATCCTTATTTCCTTTGATTTGGGATTCTATCCTCTCTTCTCCCATGTGCTCTCTGTGGCAAACTCATCTAATGGAAGGAGTCCATTTGCATGACTCATCAACATAGGGAGAATTGCCAAATGACAATTAATATTTAGACCTTGGCTGATGGTTTTTCAATGCAGCTGTAGAGAATTTCCAGTTGTCAGATGCAATCAAGGGCAGTCTAGTATCGATGCATCTCCTCTTTAGGGTGTAGTGTAACAGTTTATGTGGAAGAGCAGCTCTTCACACTCATGTCCTTCTCTGGTATGGAGACTCACAGTCAGAAGTTCACAATACATCTGCTCAAATATTACATTATAATATGGAACACCAACATTACAAAATTAATGCATTCAGCAACTCACAAGTAGTCGATAGTCTAAACACTTTCATACAATTCTAATATCTATACTATCAATATTAATCACCAAATAAGCCAGACAGATTCCAGCTGTGTATCTGTGGATGTGTAGTTGGCGCTTGCCTGCCAACATCACTACATGCCTTTTTTGCAATTGCATCACATTGTTGACTCAGTCAATTATTTACCCTTTTAAGTTCCAATTCACTATGTTCAAAGATCAATTAAAATTTCAGTTACTAACAGGAAAATATTCATGTGGACTTCACATATTTTTTAAAGAGTTGTTATTTGAGTTCAAAATTATAAACTAGAATATTTTTTACTGATGGAATGTATATTGCTTTGGCAATTGACAGCTATTACAACAATGTATTCTGGGTCATAAGATAGTCACTGTTGGCAACATAATGGCTACATTTAGACTGGCATGATTTTCCGCAAATGCTTTTAACAGAAAAGTTTTCCGTTAAAAGCATTTGCGGAAAAGAGCGTCTAGATTGGCACAGACGCTTTTCCGCAAAAGCACTTTTTGCGGAAAAGCGTCTGTGCCAATCTAGACACGGTTTTGCGCAAGAAAGCCCCGATAGTCATTTTCGCGAAAAGCATTTGCGCAAGAGGGCTTTTGCCTGAACGGGAGCAGCATAGCATTTCCACAAGAAGCACTGATTTCAGACAGTAGGAAGTCAGTGTTCTTGCGAAAATTCAAGCGGCCAGTGTAGACAGCTGGCAAGTTTTTCCACAAAAGCAGCTGCTTTTGTGGAAAAACTTGCCAGTCTAGACTCAGCCAATGCGTATTGACAAAATACAAAAAATATATAGTTTCTCTAACTATTTTTAAGAATATTCTTAGATGATGACTATAATAGCAGACAGCTGAAAACTGGAGCAAGCAAAAAAAAATTTATATTCAAATGAACTAATCTAGCTGAGATGTTACACTCAGTTTATTTAAGATCACATGTTGAATATCAAAAATGTTCCTATAATTAAGTGTCTGCCAGTGTAAAATGTTTTAATCAAATACTTATTATGCTCACAGAACTGGGGCAGTTAGCAAAATGGCAAAGACAAACTGCAACCATAGGAATTTTCTAAGTATATTTTTCACCAAATATTACATTGGACTTAAACCAGGTTCAATCCTCCAGTTAGAAATACTGGAAATGGAAAATAGAAGTAATGGAAAAGCACATGCATATAATTCACCTCTAATCTTCTCACACTTGATGTAAATCATGGTGGTCTGATTGCCTCTAATCCAAAGGTTATAATTTTAAGCTACTATTTTGGGTCTGATGCAATGTCCAATGAAATCATTGAGAATATTGCCCTTAAGTTCCCTGAGGACTGGGTTGGATTGAGTCCTGTGTTGCTAAAATGAAATTCACCCATGTGCTGCAGGCTAGTGCAAGCCTTAAGCACCATTTAAGTGCCACATTATCCCTCAAAGTAATCACTTAATTAGCATCCAGGCACTGTCCTGGCCTTGTGCCCAGCAATGAACTTCACCAATAATAGCAGAGCTGTCATGTGGAACCTGCTTTAAGCAACAACTCCAGCTTGCCTGCCTTCCAATAAAGACAAAGCAGATTTATATATATTTAATTTGAGATTGAGTATTTGCTTAATACAGGAAGCAATGGTTTAACAAGTGATTTCTTCTACGTTATTTATATACAGGCAGTCATCGGGTTACGTACAAGATAGGGACTGTAGGTTTGTTCTTAAGATGAATTTGTATGTAAGTCGGAACTGGCATCCAGATTCAGCCACTGTTGAAACTGACTAGCAGCGGCTGAATCGGACATGCCTGGGGTAGAGCAGCTGGGGGACTGCCGGGTTGATCCCACAGTGCCAAGGTGCTGCGCTACTGGACCAACCCAGCAGCACCCCAGCTGCTCTGCCCCAGGTGTTCCCAAGTCAGCCGCTGCTGAAACTGACCAGCGGCTGACTACAGGAAGCCCGAGGCAGAGTTGCTCTGCCCTGGGCTTCCTGGAATCAGCCACTGATCAGTTTCAGCAGTGGCGGAATCTGGACACCTGGGACAGAGCATCTGGGGCACTGCCGGGTAGGTCCCCGCAGCGCCACACCTCGGTGCTGCGGGGACCAACCCGGCAGCACTCTAGCTGCTCTACCCCAGGTGTCCCCAAGTCAGCCACTGCTGAAACTGATCAGTGGCTGATTCCAGGAAGCCCGGGGCAGAGCAGCTCTGCCTCGGGCTTCCTTTAGTCAGCCGCTGATCAGTTTCAGCAGCAGCTGACTTGGGGACGCCTGGGGCAGAGCAGCTGGGGTGCTGCTGGGTTGGTCCAGTAGCGCCGCACCTCGGCGCTGTGGGACCAACCCGGCAGCCCCCCAGCTGCTCTACCCCAGGCGTCAGCGAGAAAAGCCTGGTCTGCTGGGGGGGGGGAGGCGCACTAGCTGCCCCCCCCCCCCAGAAGACCAGGGAGACGCGGAGCGGCTTTTCTCGCTGCGGAGGACGCGGGCGGTGGGATCGCCGCAGTGCATCTCGGCGGTCTGCTGGGGGGGGGGTGCAGCTAGTTCGGGGTTCCCTCACCCCGTTCGTAAGTAGGGATCCGACATAAGTCGGATCCACGTAACCCAGGGACTGCCTGTAATAATCTGAATGGACTAGCTGTCTGACCACAGTCCTGGGCAAATATATTTAACAGAATCATAGAATACTAGGACTGGAAGGGACCTCGAGAGGTCATTGAGTCCAGTCCCCCGCCCTCATGGCAGGACCAAATACTGTCTAGAACATCCCTGGTAGACATTTATCTAACCTAGGGTATGTCTACACTACCACCCTAGTTCAAACTAGGGTGGTAATGTAGTCAACCGGAGTTGCAAATGAAGCCCGGGATTTGAATTTCCCGGACTTCATTTGCATCTTGCCGGGCACCACCATTTTTAAATGTCCGCTAGTTCGGACTCTGTGCCGCGTGTAGCTGCGCGGCACGGAGTCCGAACTAGTGGACATTTAAAAATGGCGGCGCCCGGCAAGATGCAAATGAAGCCCGGGAAATTCAGATCCCGGGCTTCATTTGCAACTCCGGTTGACTACATTACCACCCTCGTTCGAACTAGGGTGGTAGTGTAGACATACCCCTACTCTTAAATATCTCCAGAGATGGACATTCCACAACCTGAGCAATTTATTCCAGTGTTTAACCACCCTGACAGTTAGGAACTTTTTTCTAAAAAAAACCTAAACCTCCCTTGCTGCAGTTTAAGCCCATTGCTTCTTGTTCTATCCTCAGAGGGCAAGATGAACAAGTTTTCTCCCTCCTCCTTATGACACCCTTTTAAATACCTGAAAACGGCTATCATATCCCCCCTCAGTCTTCTCTTTTCTAAAGCAAATCCAATTCTTTCAGCCTTCCTTCATAGGTCATGTTCTCTAGACCTTTAATCATTCTTGTTGCTCTTCTCTGGAGCCTCTCCAATTTCTCCACATCTTTTTTGAAATGTGGTGCCTAGAACTGGACACAATACTCCAACTGAGGCCTAACCAGCGCAGAATAGAGCGGAAGAACGACTTCTCGTGTCTTGCTCACAATACACCTGTTAATGCATCCGAGAATGATGTTTGCTTTTTTTGCAACAGCATCACACTGCTGATTCATATTCAGCTTGTGGTCCACTATAACCCCTAGATTCCTTTCTGCCGTACTTCTTCCTAGACAGTCGCTTCCCATTCTATACGTGTGAAACTGATTGTTCCTTCCTAAGTAGAGCACTTTGCATTTGTCTTTATTAAACTTCCTCCTGTTTACCTCAGACCATTTCTCCAATTTGTCCAGATCATTTTGAATTATGACCCTATCTTTCAAAGCAGTCGCAACCCCTCCCAGCTTGGTATCATCTGCAAACTTAATAAGTGTACTTTCTATGTCAATATCTAAATCGTTGATGAAGATATTGAACAGAGCTGGTCCCAAAAAAGGCCCCTGCAGAATCCGACTTGTTATACCTTTCCAGTGGGATTATGAATCATTAATAACTACTCTCTGAGGGTATGTCTACACTACAAAGTTAATTCGAACTAATGGACGTTAGTTCAAATTAACTTTGATAGGCGCTACACTACCGCTCCGCTAGTTCGAACTTAATTCAAACTAGCGGACTGCTTAGTTCGAACTAGGTAAACCTCATTCTATGAGGACTAAGCCTAGTTCGAACTTACTAGTTCGAATTAAGGGGTGTGTAGCCCCTTATTTCGAACTAGTGGGAGGCTAGCCCTCCCCAGCTTTCCCTGGTGGCCACTCTGCCCAACACCAGGGAAACTCTATTGCCCCCCTCCCGGCCCCAGACCCCTTAAAGGGGCACGGGCTGGCTACGATGCCCGTGCCAGGTGCAAGCCTGCCAGCACCCAGCTAGCAGACCCTGCACCTGGCACGGCTCGAGCCAGCCACCCGATGCCCCCCAGCCCACGTTTTCTTTATTTTGTACATCAGGAAGGGGGGCTAGGGAAGGGTAAGTGGAAGGAGGTGAGGGAGGAATGGGGTATGAGCCCCCGATGGGGAGGACTGGGCTGGTTCTGCGGGCTTCTGGGGGTGGAACCTCTCCTGCAGCCCCCCAATTGCCCCCTCTCCCCAGATGGCAGCCTGCGGCAAGTGCAGCCGGTCTGATGGCCAAGTGCTGTGATGTGCCCAGTGTGGGCACTCAGGGCACTCCAAGCCAGGACTGCTTTGCAAGCGGGGCACCCCTGAGAACTGTCTGTCCGGGGTGGAGGTCGGGTCCCTTTAAGCACAGCCCTCGGCTAGCCTGAGGCAGCAGCTCCACGCTCTAAGTCCTCATCTGATGCCCTGCCGGCACTGCTTCCAGCCATCCTTAACCCCGGTTCAGGGTCCACTTAATGTGGACATGCTAGTTTGAATTAGCAAAACGCTAATTCGAACTAGTTTTTTAGTCTGGATGCGTTAGTTCGAATTAGCTTAGTTAGTTCGAATTAGCGCTGTAGTGTAGACATACCCTGAGTATGGTTATCCAGCCAGTTATGCACCTACTTTATAATAGCCCCATCTAAGTTGTATTTGCCTAGTTTATCGATAAGAATATCATGCGAGACTGTATCAAATGCCTTACTAAAGTCTAGGTATACCACATCCACCGCTTCTCCCTTATCAACAAGACTCGTTATCCTATCAAAGAAAGCTATCAGATTGGTTTGACATGATTTGTTCTTTACAAATCCGCGCTGGCTGGTCCCTATCACCTTGCCACCTTCCAAGTGTTTGCAGATGATTTCCTTAATTACCTGCTCCATTATCTTCCCTGCAACAGAAGTTAAACTGACTGGTCTATAGTTTCCTGGGTTGTTCTTATTTCCCTTTTTATAAATAGGCACTAGATTTGCCCTTTTCCAGTCTTCTGGAATCTCTCCTGTTCCCCATGATTTTCCAAAGATGATAGCTAGAGGCTCAGATACCTCCTCTATCAGCTCCTTGAGTATTCTAGGATGCATTTTGTCAGGCCCTGGTGACTTGCAGGCATCTAACTTTTCTAGGTGATTTTTAACTTGTTCTTTTTTTATTTTATCTTCTAAACCTACCCCCTTCCCACTAGCATTCCCTATGTTAGGCATTCCTTCAGACTTCTCGGTGAAGACTGAAACAAAGAAGTCATAAAGCATCTCTGCCATTTCCAGGTTTCCTGTTACTGTTTCTTCTTCTTCACTGACCAGTGGGCCTACCCTGTCCTTGGTCTTCCTCTTGCTTCTAATGTATTTATAAAGTCTTCTTGTTTCCCTTTATTCCCATAGCTAGTTTGAGCTCATTTTGTGCCTTTGCCTTTCTAATCTTGCCCCTGCATTCCTGTGTTGTTTGCCTATATTCATCCTTTGTAATTTGTCCTACTTTCCATTTTTATATGATTCATTTCTTATTTTTAGATCATGCAAGATCTCGTGGTTATGCCAAGGTGGTATTTTGCCATATTTTCTATCTTTCCAACGTAGTGGAATATCTTGCTTTTGGGCCCTTAATAATGTCCCTTTGAAAAACTGCTAACTCTCCTCAGTTGTTTTTCCCCTCAGTCTTGCTTCCCATGGGACTTTACCTATCAGTTCTCTGAGCTTACCAAAATCTGCCTTCCTGAAATCCATTGTCTCTATTTTGCTGTTCTCCCTTCTACTCTTACTTAGAATTGTGAACTCTATGATTTCATTATCACTTTCACCCAAGCTGCCTTCTACTTTCAAATTCTCAATTAGTTCCTCCCTATTTGTTAGGATCAAATCTAGAATAGCTTCCCCCAGGTAGCTTTTTCAAACTTATGAAATGAAAAGTTGTCACCAATGTAGTCCAAGAACTTATTGTATAATCTGTGCCCCGGTGTGTTATTTTCCCAACATATATCTGGATAATTGAAGTCCCCCATCACCACCAAATCTTGGGCTTTGGATGGTATTGTTAGTTGTTTAATAAAAGCCTCGTCCACCTTTTCCACCTGGGTAGGTGGCCTGTAGTAGACTCCTACCATGACATTACCCTTGTTTTTAACCCCTTTTAGCCTAACCCAGTGGCTGAAGCATCCAATGCCTAAACTTTGCTTCACACCAAGTTAACGGGGTACCCTTTCAAGTAATTATTGTAGAATATGTTTTGCATCCTATCACTCTTTATATTTTATTAGCTGCTGCAAACAATGTAGGAACTTCCCTTCCACAATAAATGTAGTTGCCTCATTCTGACTCCCCACTTTTTCGTAATACTGAACATAAGTCATCAAATATCAGGTTATTTTCAAGTTTTCAGAGAGAGAGAGATTCACTAGACTAAAGCTTGCAAGTATTGTGCACAGCAGGCAAAGGACAGTACATTCTGAGGAAAAAATAGCCCATTGGAAACAGTGGTTGGCATGTAGTTTCCCACATATTCTAATTTTTTATGATGCAGGAGTAAAATATAATAGATCTAATTCTGACATCCTGTAACTCCACTGAAATCAGGGCATTGAGCTACATCAGGATATATATAGACTAGGGATTTTAAATTTAGATCAATTAACTAATCGAATAATCAATGGGATTTCCATCAACTATTCGATTAGTCTATAAGGGTGCCTCCACCTCTGAACTGTAGCAAGAGCTCCCACTGGCCCTGCACTCCCTGAGGCTACTCAGCCTTTGAAATGTACAAAAGCCCCAGCAGGACTCTTGTACATTTCCAAAGGAAGCCCCGCAGGGAGCACGGGACCAGCAGGGGACTCCCGCACTCCCTGCGGTGCCTGAGTCTTCTACATTTCAAAAGCAGAATTGCAGCAGAAGCTGCGTGAGCGGAGACTGCTTCAGTCCCCCCTAGCACCATTTCCACTGTGCCTCTACCTCTCCTGCCCCTCGCAGAGATGGTGCTGGGAGGAACCAGCTTTTAAGCCATCTCCCTGCAGCACCGGCTCCTGCTATCCCCTGCTTGCTGCCTCTAAAAGATAGATAACACACAGCAAATCACTGGCAGAGCCAGGAATAGAAGTCAGGTCTCCTGGCTCCTGCTTCAGTACCTTAGCCACTGGGTGCCAATTCCACCCTAATGTTACCCCTGACCAGGTAAAATGGACACTGTTCATGTAATTATGTGGACTCACTCTTAGGGTGAAGCAGCACAAATTACCCCATTGACTCAGTAACTCATTGGTCAGCATGAAGCCCCTATTCCAGCCACGGATTCTAAGGGAAAAACTTCACTGGCAAATTCTCTCAATTTGGCTGTCAGATGGGCGGAGGAGATAAAGAACCCTTCTTCCACATCAGTGCCTTACCACCCCCCACTCTCACACACACACATACCTTGGCTTCAGACTGTCTAGGGCCAGCCTGTCTGCACAACCCCACTGAGCAGGCAGTGCCTGTGCCTGTCATAATAAGCATGTGCACTGTACATTTAAAAGCTCTCTCCAGTGCAAAATTCTACCTTTAAGAAAAAGGTACCAGATGTGCTCAATCCATTTTCATGATTACTTTTGTGTATTTGTTCTACAGTAGATCAATGATGTATTTCCTGAGCCTACTGCCACATGTCACTTGCACAAAATGTGACCAGTTCATGAATAGAAAGATAAAATTCATCCATCTTTTCAATAGTTTGATTTCCTTTCCCTATATGCCCATGAAGAGTTTAAGAAAAATTAGAAGCCCAATTCAATAATGCATAAAGCATGTCTCTAACTTAAAGCAAGTGAGCAATCCCAGTTACTCTGTTTTCATTCTTAGAGTTAAGCATATGCTCAAGTAACTTGATGAATGGAGGCCCAAATGCGTGAAAAATGAGAGATTATTTTCATGCACTTAGGAGGCTACATGCAACAAAGCAGAGTGGAATATGATTGACTACTTTTAAATTTTTGCATAATGACAAGTTTCAGAGAGAGCGCCTTTTTAGTCTGTTTCAGCCAAAACAGCAAGGAGTCTGGTGGTACCTAAAGATGAACAAATTTAGTCTCACTTCATGCATCTGAAGAAGTGAACTGCAGCTTACGAAGCTTATGTCCTAATACATTTGCCATTGGTCTCCTTGCTTTTACTTTCAAAATTCTTGACACTGTCTCCTAATTAAGTTTATAGAGCACTGTTTTTCATGCCACCCTTTCCAAAGGAAAAGGCTATGATATGTCAGCATATGAGCAAGTTTACTAGAATCTATTAATAAATATTCCACAGCTATATCAAGTTTATAAAAATCAAATGAGGCCAGAGTGCAAGCATTTCATACCTATGAAACAGTCACAACCATTCACTAGACTCTTTTACACAAATTAAAGCAACAGGAAACTCAGGCAAAGATTCTTCGATTCCAGCGAAAACTGAAATGGAGTCTAAAGACTTCTACCCCGTGAGTCCTCTTTTCTCTACTCAATCTATATACATCATTCCAGCCTCTCCATCTCCCTGGAACATTTGGAGAAAATCTGGTTAGGGGATATAACTATTTTCTTACCAGCCTAGAAGTGAATTGAAGACATTTCTTTTTAAGGATTTTATTTTTTAAAATCTGTTTGCTTTTACAAACTCAGTGAATTGTTTAGATGTCATATAATTAATGTAGCCTTGCGCTTATGGAAACTTGGCTTTGCTGCTGGGGATGTTTTTGGCCAATGATACGTGTTTGCTTCTCTACCAGGGAAGGAATGGGTTTTTGTTTATTACTGAACAAAGCGGCAAATGCTATTCATGATGTAGTGCTGACAGAGAAAGTATTTTCCCAGTTTGCCGTACTTTTTTCTTTCCCTTGAACTGCTTGTTCTCCCTCCATAAATGAGTCCAAATCGGCGGTCCGTTTCCAGCAAAATAAAGCAGTTGGAAAGAAGTCGTTACATCATGACTTCTCTTGTGGCAGAAAGGACACAGTTAGGGTCTAGATTTGAAAAAGGATGTGGGAGCCTAACTGCTATTTTAGGCACACACTGAGAGTCACAAAACCCCCCATTCGGCTGCTCTCAAACCCTGTAGGTGCCTAAACATACTCAGTGCCTAATATTTTTCTGTAAAAACTTGCTCTTTGCAGTAGGTACCCATGTTTCTGCCTCTGATCATGCACTTAGCCCCAGCCCAGGTGTCCAGATGTTGAAGCCCTACCAAGGTGTACAAACCAAAGGAAGATGGGCATTCCTCCACAAAGTGTGCTCAGATATTGTCTACCAGATGAAAATGGGAAGAGGAAGAAACCGCCTCATAATTTCTAGGTAGGGTACTCCTCTGGGCTATGGGAGACTCCCAGTTCAAATCCTCCCTTGAGCAAAAAGGGACCAGGGATTTGAACAAGAAGCTTCTATATTTCAGCAGAGTGTGTGTGGGGGGGGGGGGGGGGAAGCTGGGCAAGGTGTGGGGGAGGAGTGCCAGCTCTGCATCCCCAGAAGGGGTGAGGCCTCACATAGAAAGGGCGGGGCAGGCCAGGATTCAGCAGCGCTAGACTCTGCCCAGCTCTCAGAACCATGTGGAGCACACAGTGCAGTGCTCTGGCAGTGATTTAAAGGGGCCCAGGGCTCTGGCCACTGCCACAATAATAGTAGCCACAGCCAGAGCCCAGGGCCCCTTTGAATCATCAGGGCCCAGGACAATTGCCCCCGTGCTCTCCCCTTCCTATCAGTGGGCCTGCAGCTGAGAAGCCTAGCTACTAAGCTATAGGCTTCTCCCGATGGGGTTCCCTTAGTCTCTCTTGTTGACGTTTTTCCACGGTCAATAAATAAATAAAAAATTTATCAGAGCCAGAAGGCTAGATCCTGAAGGTTGTAGTGTCATTCTCTCTCTCACACACACACATACATACACACACACACTCACTCCCACTCACTAGCATAATTCTCTCTCACACACACACACACAAAACCAATAAAGAATCATTGGGCTAGAGGGCGAAAACCCAACTCAAGTAAGGGAGCGGACACCCAATTCAAGAATAGAGATGCTGAAGAAGGGTTGGGACCACCAGGGCAGTGTGTAAGGATGAACTAAATTGGACCCCAGCATATGAGTTATTTAATTGCTGCTGGACGGTGTGGGTGAGTTACTGAGGGGTCCTGTGATAGATGAGAACCTGGGATATGGTACTGGAAAGCTGTTAGTGGCCACGGCAGAATACTTGTGAGGTACCCACCTTGTTAGACAGGTAAAGTACCTGCCAGAAAGAGGGAACTTGTAGTGCTATGCCCTGCATTAACCCATGATTAAAGACAGACCGTGTCCCAAAGGGTTTACACTCTAAATAGACATGGAAGAAAGGCAACATTATTTTCCCCTATTTTACAGGTGTGACATTCAGGCACAGAGAGTTCTGGTCCAGTGTATTAACTACAAGGCCATCCCTTTTCTAAAAGTCCTAAAAAAGTTCTGAAAGTGTCTGGAATGAATTTTGAAATTTACTTCCATGATAAAAATGTGAAATGAGAGGGGGAAACAAGGGTGATTTTTCCTAAGAAGGAGAAATCAAAAGAGAAAAATGAGTGAGCATGAAAGAGCCTACCCAATGCCAGAAAAGGAGTTTATAATTCTTCTTAGATTTAAAAAGAATGAAATATTTCAAGGGTCTAGCTGAAAAGGAATAACATTTAAATTGATTAATTAGACTGTAAGATCTCGGGCAAGGACTGCAGTTTTATATTCTGTTTCTTCAGCACCTAGCAGAAAAGAGCCCTGAGCCAGACCAGGACTTGTAGGTACTACCAAAATGCAAACAGTAAATGAGCCACAGGAGGAACTGTTACTAATAACCAATATAGTGGTATCACAACCAAGGCATGGCCAGTCATGCCTAGTGATTAGGAATGGCAGGCAGAGGCCAGGAACTGCCTTTGAGTCAGACCAAGAGTCAGAGCTGATGCCAGGAGTTTGAGAACAAGCCAAAAGTCAGGTCCATCACTATAGCTGGCAAAGCATTTCACTCTGGTACACAGATACTTCCTGAAACTTCTCATGAGTATCAACAGGAAGCTGTCAGTCTGGCCTTCTAAGGCAGCACTTCTACTATTATTTATTGCCAGTGGATCTGTGTGGTATTGCATGCAGCCCTACCATGACTGCCACGTAGCAGCATCAGCCATCCTGCAAACTTGAGTTCCAGTCCTGTCTCCACAGAACCTCATATCAGCTGGTTACAAATCTATTTTCTCCCTCTTCATAATGCACAATACCAATTTAAGCCCTCCAAATACATTTTGGCCTGGTTGTCCTACCGGTTACACTGGCATGTTTGGGGTAGTGACATCATTGAGGTGATCATTCACTTTTCACTACTGTCATAGAATCATAGAATACTAGGACTGGAACGGACCTCGAGAGGTCATCGAGTCCAGTCCCCTGCCCTCATGGCAGGACCAAATACTGTCTAGACCATCCCTGATAGACATTTATCTAACCTACTCTTAAATATCTCCACAGATGGGGATTCCACAACCTCCCTGGGCAATTTATTCCAGTGTTTGACTACCCTGAGAGTCAGGAACTTTTTCCTAATGTCCAACCTAAACCTCCCTTGTTGCAGTTTAAGCCCATTGCTTCTTGTTCTATCCTCAGAGGCCAAGATGAACAAGTTTTCTCCCTCCTCCTTATGACACCCTTTTAGATACCTGAAAACTGCTATCATGTGCTCTCTCAATCTTCTCTTTTTTAAACTAAGCAAACTCAATTCTTTCAGCCTTCCTTCATAGGTCATAGTCTCTAGACCTTTAATCATTCTTGTTGTCGAACCAGTACGAGAGAGAGAACAGTCAACCCTAGGCATAGTAGAAGCTGAACCAAGGAAATAGGGGTTATAGGTGGGTAAAGAGGAAGGTTTGCAAATCATCTTCTTATATGAATGTAAATTATTGATTAGCTGTTTTTCATCCAAAGAAACCCAAATTCCTTATTCAGAGCCCAGTTGTGAAATCTTTAGTGTAGCATTACTCTAGTTTAAATAAATGGAAGATAAGCTAAGGATAATGAAAACTTTATGTTTATTATTAGATATTGCATTCATAGTTGCCAATGCTAGCTACGTGTTCTGTGGAGCTGCCATGTCCGTGGGTCACAGTAATGTACTGAAGACATCAGCCTCTTCAACTTCCTAAGCTATGTCTTGGAACAAGTAAATGTGCAAATTTTCAAAAGTGAACTCAAATTTTTTCAGACCTATCATTCAAGGTTACTTTTGGAAATGCTTTTGGAAAACCAAAGATACTGCCTCAGAAAATCCAGACCCATTTTTACAGAGTTCTGTTAATAGAAAAGGAATTGGAGAATTCAGTAAGTACTGATGCAGTGAAGACATGACTGTTACATGTGATATGCTATTGAATAAAGCTAATGGTTAAATAAAAGTGTGGAGAGATGTCCACAAAAATTTCTGTTTTTCAACAAACAAAACCCAAAACACTCTGGTTTTGACTGAAAAGGAAGGCCGTGCTTTCGCACATGCTAACTTTTACTAGGGCAATCACTTGGGGGGTTCTCTGTTATCACACACAGCAGGGACACCAGTTGTGATATAGTCACTTGTCCATTAAGAAATGAACAGAAAATTTCATATGGGGGGAGGGAGTGAAGAATGCCACAAAGTAGATATTTTAAATTTTGAATTAAAAAGGGGAAAGAAATGTTAAATGAAGGAAAACAAGGGCAAGATCTCCATCACCCTCTCCATGAAAATTCCAGGGGAGGGCAGGGACAAAGGGAAGAAAATCTCCTTGAGGGACCCCCCCCTGCAGAATTTCCAACAAGTCTTTCTGCTGGATTTGTCCTCTAGGGAACAGGCAAGGATATAGATCCTGAGAGTCACAGGATGTTGGGGCCATCTGCAGAAAGGTCCTGTGCCTTGAGCCGCCCTGCATTGCCAGGGCTTCCTAAACTGGTCCTAAATCCTTCCCCACCCACCCGCACCAAAAACCAATTTACAGCAAGAAGCTCTGCTGAAAATTTAACGCTTCCTCAGGCATGAGCAGTTTCAGAAGTGCCCCTGTTTATTTATGGTTGGTAGGGAATAAAGCTGTCCTTTCTTTTCCTCCCCTTTTGTAAACTAAATTTTGAGTAGGGGTTAACACCATGGAGGCTGCTGCTCTCCTGACTCACAAGCTAACTAGAGAGTCCCTCCATGCATAAATGAGAACATATGAATGGCCACATTGGGTCAGACCAACGCTCCATCTAACCCAGTAGCCTGTGTTCTGACAGTAGCCAGTGCCAGATGCTTTGGAGGGACTGAACAGGGCAATTATCAAGAGAAACATCCCCCTGTTGACCAGTTCCAGCTTCTGACAGTCAGCATATTCATTAGAATAAACTGATATTTAAAATTCTCTCTGGTGTGCAGGCAGTCAAAGAATGCTTTCCCCACAAGTCTTCTGAATTCCAACAAAAGTACATACTGTGGGTAGGTCTGACCTAACACAAAACATAAGCTCTTGGTTGCTATGGTAAATACTCCTCTACAAACAAAAAGTAAGTGCAGTAGTCCAGAACCCCCACGTGTATAAATAAAACCAGCTGTGCATTAAAGAAGGACATTCTTTTCCTCTGATTTTTTGCCTATAAGTACAGTAGCCTATTGGGGAAAATATATTGTGATTCCCCCAAAAAATTCATTTATTTATTAAAATCTTCATTATGATCAGAAAATTGACAGATTCTACTGTGTTTTCCAGCTGATGCCAGTCATGCTAATGGAAATTCTAAAAGGAAACATAAGATCCTGCCTTGAAATTAGAGGAGCAAAGGACCAGTTGCCTCAAAAATTACATTGCTATTGTTTTGTTCTAAGACAGCTTTCACTTTCTTATACTCTAAAGCCTCTTCCATTATCACAAAAGATGTTACTGAGCAGACCTGTAACTAGAAGTCCTATCAGCACATTCAAACTCTGAAAACATGCACGTGTTTTGATATTTCTTTAAGCCAGTACATTGTCCCCTCTTAGTATACAGGAATATCAAGATCCATGCCACACAGTTCCTCCTCCTAGATTATTTTATGTTTAGGTTATGTTTAGACTTCACCGAGGAGCATCAACTGCTGTTCCTCCATTTGTACATGGGATATTGTTAGATCTGTGAAATACATAAGAAATCTCAGTATTTTCTCCTATTGCTGTCCAGGAAATATAAGTCTCCAAGCACAGTGAAGGAGTAATATTGATTGTTATTGGTCAGATTACATCCTAGAATAGGCATATCACTGTGCAATTTTGCTATAAATAATGCTGGAATCAATAAAACTCTTTTTTTTTCTAATAGCATGTGCTAGATTGACTTGCAGCAGATATTATTTGTAAATAATCTTTATAAAATAAGTACCTAGGGATAGTTTTAGAAGGTTAATTTCTACTCTAGTGCAAAATTTGTGCACTTCTTATTGTCTGCAAACAAGGGGCGGGGCTGAAGAAATATTCTTGTTCAAAAGACAAAATGCAAGATGGAATATTCTTCTGCCTGGAAAGTACTTTTTAATAAAAATGGTAAATTACAAGAAGATAAAATAAATCAGATCCCACCAGTTCTTTCTCCTGAATAAAGGCCAGAAAAAAAAATTAAAATATTCTGAATGTCATTCAGGTTACTCTTTAACAACCTTAACCTGCAACCCTTATTGTGATTAAAGGTTACAGGACTAGTATCCAAAATACATGAACTCTTATGCACATAGGAACTCTGATCTGATCTGATCTCTAGCAGCTCCTCTTCAAACCCATGATTTCCACCATCCTTATACTCACCTCTTCCCACACTTAACACTGCTACTATGATGTTTATACTCCTGTCAAAGAGGTGGCTTTGGGCAACAACTCTTCAAACAAAACAATGGGGTCTAAATTAGCTGTTACCAACCAAGAAAGATCTTGGAGTTATCATAGATAATCTCTGAGAACATCTTTTCAGTGTGCAGTGACCACTAAAGGTAATAGAAAGCTAGAAGGTACAGAGAAGGGCAACAAAAATGATTGACAATATGGAACAGCTTCTATATGTGATGACATTTTAAAAGATTGGGACTGTTCACCTTGGAAAAGATCACTGAATGGGGATGATTGAGGTCTATACAATCATGACTGGTGTGGAGAAAGTGTATGAGGAAGTGTTATATGCACCTTCACATAACTCAAGGAAACACCTGTTTGTGCTAGTGAGAATGGTATAGCAGCCCTGCAAACTGAAGTGCACAGGTTCTAGCAAAAGGTGGTGAGAACCGAGCAGTCGCTTATGAAGTCCCTGCTTTTCTCAGTCAGTACTTAAGGAAATGATACAGGCTTCACAGGTCCACTTAGCACATTTCCATGGAATGGAACATGCAGTATGGGGGCATGTTTTCTCCAGTATCTACCAAGCCCACTTTTGTTGGTTACAGAGTGAAGAGCATTTCCTTCGGCATAGCGGGTGCTGCTCTCACATAGCGAATGTGGCACACCCAGAAAAGTGCCTGATCAAGACCCACTTAGTGCTGCTTTCACCAGAGACTCACAGGCACTTTTTCTGTTAATCTCTCCATCCCATGTGGTCTAGTGCATTATCTTATGCCACAAAACAATAGATTCCATTGTGTAGTATTTCGTGTTATGTCTGAGTTACAGGAATGAAAGGTCTCGTAGCAAGTGGTGTCTGAACATTTGCTTAACCCCAGATGTTTTCACCAGATAAAAGGACTGTGTTCAAACACAAGCAGAAAGCACTGTTCAGAGTGAAGGAAATATGAGTGGCTTCCTTGTTTGATGTCACTCCAGTGAGGGATTACTTTTTATTCCCTTCTTTTGAATTTAACAAAGAGAAGGAAATAGCTTACAGCCAGAGAGCATGCAGTTACAGCAATGCCCGTGAACTGTACACATGTCACACACAGCATCGACATCCTGTTTATAAAAACCAAATGCAGCCCTGGCAAAGCAGTCACAGACTGAAGTCAATGTGAATTACACTCATTTACACCATGGCCAAATCTGGCCCATTAAATGCAAAGTGCATTTTTTAAAAACGTAATTAACTTAATCTCTATTAAGTGCATATTGATTTTTAAATTATCCTCATACTACAGAGGGGCTTGTCCAAAAGTCACACTAAAACCACAGAGTTTGGTACTAGAATTGAGCTATTTCTGTTTCCAGTGCTGTGATCAGAGTGCACATGCCTAATAACACTGGGTTCTGAAAGGGGTTTGCTCTGCCTCATGCAAGAAGAAACTAGTTAGTGGTAAATATCCTGGTTATAGAGCAGTAACCAGGTATGGGGCAGGCTATAAGTAAAGCTTGATTCTGGTATATAAAATATTTTCAGACTTGCACTTAGCCTCATCAAATGATCTATTTTAAAAACTGGATTAAAGTGTCAGGTATGTTTCACCCTACCCTCGCTGGATGGCTTGCCATCTCTCGCCCGCCTTCTCTCAAGTATGCTGAATAAGGCCCATTTGCAAGCAAATATAACTGACAGTACCTAACTGTGAGCACCGACCTGGATCTGAAACAAGGGGACCATTTTTTGTTTCAAACGCAAGTACAGCACAGCAAATCAACTTACATGTTACACACAGTATTGGTATTTATAAGCTGGGCACATCTAGACTGCCTGCAGCTTTCGAAAGAAGATATGCAAATTTGGCACTAATTTGCATATCTTCTTCCAATCCCATTGTTGGAAGAGTTTTTCAGAAAAAAAAAAGCAGTCTAGACGCGGTTCTTTCAGAAAAAAAATCCTTTTTCGAAAGAACCCTGTACACCTCATTTTTTTAGAAAGAAGGGTTTTCTAAAAAGGGTTTTTTTCAAAAGAATCGTGTCTAGACTGGGTTTCTTTTTTTAAAAAAAACTCTTCCAAAAACGGGACTGGCAGAAGATATGCAAATTTGTGCTGAATTTGCATATCTTCTTTAGAAAGCTGCGGGCAGTCTAGAGGTGCCCTATCACAGGCTTGGTCTACACTAGGACCTTACACCAAATTTACCCACCCCTGTTCAATTATCTAAGCACTGCATCTACACTACTAAGCCTGTTGCGCTACCCTTAGGGGGCACTGACATCGATTTCTGTAGTCCCGCTTTTCACCAGGGATAATACTAGTTCCAACCATGCAAGGTCAAGTTTATGCTAGTGTAGATGCAGCATTGCCAGAAATTCAACACCCTTGGCCTCCAGAAAGTCTCCCACTGCTGTCTGTTCCAACCACAGTGTCCACAGCTTCCACTTCAACTGCTCTCGTCCTGCACTCAAAAAGTCCTGGGAACGGTAGAATGGCCTGTCCTATGTGCCCAGCTTTGTAAGCTATTGGCAAGCAAGCAGTGGGATACTTGGTCTATGTCTACGCTCACGGCTTCTTGCGCAAGAACATCTTACACAAGAGTTCTTGTGAAAGAAGGCTTGCGCAAGAAAACGTCCACGGTACCATGTGCACACTGTGCTTTTGCACAAGAGCTCCCATGGCAGTGTGGATGCTCTCTTGTACAAGAAAGCTCCGGCGGCCATTTTAGCCATAGGGCTTTCTTGCACAAGAAATCCCTGCCGAGCGTCCACACTGCCCTGTTACGCAAGAGCTCCTGCGCAAGAGGGCTTATGCCTGTTAAAAAAGAGCATAGCTCTTGAGCAAGAAGCCCTCTCTTACCACGCCGTACTGTAAATTTCCTTGCACAAAAGTGGGCAGGCAGTGTAGACGCTCTGCGGATTATTGCGCAAGAACGGCCATACTTGCTCAAGAAGCTGCGAGTGTAGACATAGCCTTGGAAATGAGTTCCAATGTTCCCTTGGACACTTGAATGACTGTGAATACTTCTGCTCCCACAGCTTCCACTTCCCAAGACCACAGAAGAGCATCTGCCCGGTGTGCACGGGAAATCTTGGACCTCATCAAGGTGTGGGGGATGAGTCTATCCTGCACAAACTCAGAACCAGCAAGAGGAACACCAACACCTATAGCCATTCCAGAAATGTTGACCAGAGTGGGGTGAAAATCAAGGAGTTGCGGGAGTCCTATCAAATGACCAAGGAGCGGCGCAGATGCTCTGGGGTGGAACCTCATACCTTCAACTTTTACGACCAGCTGGATGCCATTCTGGAGGGGGGGGCAGTCAGCTCCTCCACTCTGGTCATGGAGTCAGCCCAAGACACACCCAGCATCAGCCTGCAGGACAGCAGAAAGGTTTCCCCCTTGTTCTCACACAGGTTATGGAGCACACAACACGCTGCCACCACACAGGGAATGTTGCACTCACTGAGGTCCAAGTGGGTCAGGAGACTCCTGAACCTCCCCTTTAAACATCCAAAGGCATATTCCATCCCCATTCTGCATCTGCTCAGCTTGTTTTTGAACTCCTCTTTGCTAGGGTCCAGGCTGCCTGTGGAGGGCTTCATGAACTAGGGGAGTAAAAGGTAGCATGCGTCACCCAGGATCACGATGGGCATCTCCTCCTCTCCAACTCTGGGGGAAATGGTCTGGCGTGCATCTTTTGGCAGAGGCAGGAGTTCCAAAAGATGCCCATGTCATATGCCTTTCCAGACCATCCCACGTTGACGACAGTGAAGTGGCCTTTGTGATCCACAAGTGCCTGCAGAACCATGGAAAACTACCATTCCGGTTGATGTACTCCGAGGCACAGTGAGTGGGGGCCAGGATGCAGATTTGTGTGCCGTCTATGGCACCCTTGCAGTTAGAGAAGCCCATAGTGGCAAAGCCCTCCATGATGTTGTCCACGTTCCCCAGAGTCATGACCCTCCAAAGCAAGATGTAGTTGATGGGCTTGGCTACTTGTAGGAGAATAGCCCCAACTGTCAATTTCCCCACCCCAGACTGCTTCTTGAATGAGTGATAGCTGGCTGCATGGCACGCTGCCAGAGGGCAATGGCCATATGCTTCTGCATGGTCAGAGTGGGTCTCATGTGGGTATCCTGTCGCCTCAGGGCAGGGGTGAGCCATTCACAAAGCTCCAGGAATGTGGCCTTGCACATGCAGAAGTTCCACAGCCACTGCTGGTCATCCCACCCCTGCAGGATGATTCTTTCCCACCAGTCTGAGCTCATCTCTCAACGCCAGAACTGGCATCGCAGCCTGTCCAGTGGATTGAGTGGTAGCTGCTCTAACATGAGCGCCAGGCCTTGCCTGAGCAGAACCTCCATGCTATGCTGAACTTCATCCTCATCCTTTTCCAGGTGTAGCGACATGCATATGCTCTCAAAGTACTGAGCCAGGAGGCGCACCACGGAACCCATGAGCATAGCAATGCTTTCCTGCACCCCGGGCTTCAAGCTTGCATTGCTCTGGTGTCCCTGCAGGCAACCAAGTCAGCACAAGTTGCACATGTTCTGCATTCTCTGTATGTCACACGAAGAGGAAGGGGGTAGAGGAGTGCCTTCTGGGATGCACCTGACATGAGCCCCATAACCACCCGGTGGAGAGTTTTAGACTCAGCGGATACTGGAAGCAGAGCCCGGACTGCCAAGTTCCCCATGGTGCCTCTCTCTCGGTGAGTCCATGGTAGGTGCTGTAAATGTGGATGCGCTACCTCAGACAACATTGAATCTGTGACTTTAGTGAGGCCACAGACCTTCACGTTCTCAGCATCAGGTATCCAGAAATCGCCCATAGTAGATTAGACTTTATCTCATAGTGTAGATGTTCCCCCAGTGTTGGAGCATCTGTGTGTGCCTTGGGACCCAAGAATAAACCTTTCATAGAATCATAGAACCATAGAGCTGGAAGAGACCTTAGAAGGCCATCAAGTCCAAGGCAGGACCAATTCCAATTAAATCAACCAAGCCAGGGCTTTGTCAAGCCAAGACTTAAACACCTCTAGGGATGGAGACTCCACTACTTCCCTAGGTAACCCATTCTAGTGCTTCACCACCCTCCTAGTGAAATAGTTTTTCCTTTCAGGAGAGGGCTGGAGACTTTCTTTCCCAGAAGAGAAGGTATAACTGACAGCAGTTTTTCAGAATTGCTAATTCCCAAAGGGGAATGTGAAATAATTCTTTGCCAGTAAATTAATACAACAAGATTTCTCCACCATGTTTATTGCACTTGAGCTCTACTAGTTTGCAGATTCCTCTGTGAGGCTGACAGGCAGAATCAAAGCTGGGACCTTTGGAGATTAGTAAATAAGTCTCTACTGCAGGGGTGGCCAACCCATTACAGCCGAAGAGCCAAAACAGTGGTGGATACAGTGCAAGGAACCGAGGGAAAAAAGTTGTTGAGCAAAAAAAAGGACCCTTTTCAGAGCCACAGGTGCGGGTGTGGGAGCTGCAATTTTTTCTTTTAAGAGGCACATGTGGCCCAGGGCCCTGATCTAGGGGCAGCTCTTTCTGCGGGGCTGGAGCATCAATACTGGCTCACCACTGTAGGTGAGGGGGTAGGCAGGAAGGGATCCTGAACCTCATAGTCAGGCAAGCCAGAGATGGATCCAATCCACAGGTTTCACTTTATCCATGTAACTAGCCAACAGTTCAATGGGACTACTCATGTGGCTAAAGTTAAGTGGGTGTAAAAAATCTTTTTAGGAATAGAGCCTTCAGCCTTAATGCCCCAAAATGTACAGAGGGGGAATAGGATCAAGTTGCTCCCTTTGCATCTGTCAAACTGTGGCCGCCATGACAAAGAGCCAATCTACCATGTGAACAGAGTCAAGGAATATTAGTACTTTAATCTAGTAACTACTGTACTCTGTAAACTGTGCACTTGTGCAGCTGCTCAGGAGAGACTCAGATGTTGCCCAGCTGATTAGCAGAGCACCCACAGCTAGGTGTTTTGTTTCTATTGGTGCTGCACATTGGCACATGCTGTGGTGCACATAAAGAATTATTTCACACATGGATGGAAAAGATTAGAGGGCACATTGCTGGTAACCCAATGGATGATAAATAAAAGGGGGAGGTAATTCTATTGGAAAATCAGAGCTCTTTGGGCCAGGAGATGTGTCCTACTTTACAATTTTTTTATAAAGCTTTGGGTCTTTTAAACATAACACACTTCTCAAATTGCAAGCTGTAAAAATGAAATCCTGGCTCCATTGATGTCAGTGGAAGTTTTCCCTAAATAGCTGTGATATTTTCTTTGGCCATTTCACATTATTATGGAACAAAATGAAGATTCCCTTGGACTTGCACTGTTTGCTGCATCCCACCAGATCTAATTAGTGATGAACAGTTTTAGATACCAAGGTACAATAGCTAAAGCAGCACCCTCCAATAATAAAAAATGTAAAGCACTTTCTGGTTTCAATCAACTAGTGATTCGCCTGGGGCCATCAATTTCGTTTTACTTCTGACTTGGCTAGTTTGAGTTCTAACTGCAGTGGAGAAAGACTTTTTGCTTTAAGCACACAGAGTATGTCTACACTACAGCGTTATTTTGAAATAGTTATTTTGAAATAGCTTATTTCGAAATAACGCATCTAGACACAAAATGCATTTTGAAATAGTGTTTTTCTATTCTGAAATAGCGTGTCCACACTAAGAGGATGCTGAATCGCATTTAAGGCCAGCCGGAACCGGTTCTGGCAGGGCATCAGGTCAGGAATTACCTTGTGCCTGAGGCTCTCTGAGACCTGTGCTTAAAGGGACCCTCCCGGACAGCCGGTTCTAAGATTTCCCGGCTTGCTTGCACAGCATAGCATTTTTTTCTCTGTATGCTCTGGTTGCCCTCACTCAGGACACCACAGCACTCTGCAGCATGGATCCGGAGCCGCCCCTGGGCACTCTAATGCTTCTCCTGGACATGTTGCTGCGAGCCTGGCAGCACATTCTGCAGGAAGTAACAGTCTCCCTAGTGTGCCCCACTGGGGGCTTGTGCCTCATTCCTCCCTCACATCCTTCCACTTACCCCTCCCTAACCCCCCTTCCTGCTGTACAATAAAAGACACGTGTTTGTTATAACAAAGCGTCTTTATTGAACAAAACTGGGGTGTGGGGGGGAATGAAACTGAGGTGAGACTGGGGAATGAAGGTGGGAGAGGGGAGAAGGGAGGGTGGGAGAGAGGAGGGGGAAACCCGGGAGAAGGGAGCTGGCAGGGGGAGGCAAGGGGAGGAGAAGCTCAGGGTTGTGGGTCTCGGCAGCCCAACTGTCTCCCAGCACCATGGGTGCGGGGGCCTCGGTGTCTCTGGGGGTGTGGGGAGGGTGGGGGGGGAGAGGCAGGAGTAAAAAAAGTAGCCTTTTTTCAAAAAAACTTCACCTGCGTCTAGACTACAGCCACATTCTTTCGAAATTAAATCGAAAGAACGTGGCTTTTCTTTCAACGGTGACACTCCTCATTTCACGAGGAATAACGCCTTTTTCGAAAGTGCTCTTTCAAAAAAAGGCGCTATGTAATGCAATCTGTGCTTTTTCGAAAGAGAGCATCCAGACTACCTGGGTGCTCTCTTTCAAAAAAGCGGCTTGCTTTTTCGAAAGTACTGGTTGCAGTCTAGATGCTCTTTTTCGAAAGAGGCTTTTTTGAAAGTATCTTTCAAAAAAGCCTCTTTTGAAAGAGGCTTGCAGTCTAGACGTAGCCTTAGTGCAAAGATCATGGACATTGGAGGCATCCCCCCAAACCTGAATTAGGTCCCTGATCTCCGCACTGGACCAGGCAGGTGCCTGCCTTTTCCGGCACCTGGCAGGCTCCTGGGAGCTGGCAGACTGGTCCTGGGGAACAGTGGAGGGCTGTCTGGCACTGGCTGTCTGGCTTATGCTGGGGCCAGATCAGGTGCAGCAACTGCTGGCTCTGGGCTGGCACAGTTGAAGCTGGAGTCTACCCCTTTAAGTGCTCTGGGGAGGGGGGGAGAGAGAGGAGTTTTCTTGGTTGTGCCCAGAGAGGCCACCAGGGCACCCTGGGAAGAGCTGGAGGCCCCCTATTTCAAAATAAGCGTCTACACAGAGCTTATTTCAAAATAGTAATTTTGAAATTGGCGCTATTCCTCGTGTAATGAGGTTTACCAATTTTGAAATAAGCGCTCCGCTATTTCGATTTAATTTCGAAATAGCGGTTTGGCTGTGTAGATGCTGGTAACGTTATTTCGAAATAACCGCTGTTATTTCAAAATAACTTTGCTGTGTAGACATACCCTATATACTCTCTTTCAGTGTGGCGTCTCCTGCTTTTTACTGGCATGAAATTTGTTGGCTCGGAAAATTCTGCCTTAGTTTTCAAAGCACTTTAAGTGACAGCTGATCCTGGTTTTCTGTATTAACATTTCATGCTAATTCTCTTTGATTTTTTTTCATTGTTATGCCAGAGTTTTCTATCCTAAGGAAAAATAAAACTATTCTTTTTATGCCCTTATAAGTATACAACATAAAAACACTTTACTGAGCTTTCCGTCTCTTTCCAGCTGAGAAGGTGAACATTTGTCTCTAGATTTCTAAAATGTTCTTAGAAAAACAGGGAGATGATCAGGCGTAAAAATGTACCTAGTACAGAATGACTACAAAGCAGCATGCACGGGAATGTTCAAAGCACATTGCCTTAGGGATATCAATGTGGTTTTGAAATAATTTTAATTTTGCTATTCAATAAAACAGGTTTTACTATGAAAAAATTATTCTGTAAGCGTTTTTACAGAGCTGTTTCATGTAGAAATGTGTTTGAGTGAATACTCAGAAACAGGCAGTCGGTACAAAGTCTATCCAATGCAGGCCAATCCAGAGGCATCTCTGTATTGGGAAACACACTCGCCTCCTGTGGCAGATTTTCTGGCAGAATCTGAACCCCCATGAAAAATGAAAATGCCTCTCAAATAAATACTAACCTTCCTCTTAGCACATGGAATGTGTCCTGACTAAATTTAAAATTGGAAACACAGGTGCATGCTGTTGAATGCAAACAGCAAAAGTACTTTAACAGGGGGAAAATACATGCAATATGATCTAGTGACTAGGTTTGTAAATATAATAAAAAGTAGCTTTTAACAGTAAATATAAGAGAGGCCTGAAACAAAACCCTTCATTCAAAGACTTCTGAATGATCCAAATCCAGATCCAAAAGTTTCAGTCAGGGCTGGTCTTCAGTAAAAATGTGCATAAGGCAAAGTCCCTGTCATTCTTAGAATCTTTAAAAGGCCTGTGTAGAATCTAGTTATAGCAGAGAACTCTAGCTCAGCACTACTGTGTTGCACTCCAGGCCTTGCTACTGATTTGTTATGTGGTCCTGGGCAAGTTATTATATGTCTCTGGTTACAAATCTGTATAATGGGTATGAAACTACTTAGTTACATCGCAGAGGTGTGGAGTGCTATACTTTTCATTGTTGTAAAGTGCATTAACATATGTATATCAAAGTTGCAGTACACATTCAAAGTTTCATGAGTACATTTTATATACTATTATATATATATATTATATATATATATTTCTGTCCTAACAACTGAAGTTTGATTTTCTGCTTCATCCTAGCCTCTTTGTACTGCTCTGGCAGCTCAGAAGGAATCAGAAAACCATCATATTTCCCCACATTAAGTGTTTCCCAGTATGGGAGAAATCCCCAGTTGGCCCACTTTAGAATGGTTCCTAAAGAATCTTTCAGAAGAGACAGTCTCCTGCTTGCCTCCAGCCAACACAACACTTCTCTTCAAAGAGGAAAGTACTTCACCCAATTGGAACAGAATTCCAAGTTGTGGAAGGAGATGTTCAGTATGTCTGCTTTTATTCACTAGTGTTTTGCATTTCCAACTTATTTATAGCTGTGACATCTGGCCACAAAAAGGTGTTGTTTGGTAACTAGTAAAACAAGCTGATAAAACTATGTATCCAGCTGCAGGATTTCACCTGCAATTAGTTACAGATCCAGATGTTTTATATTTGAAAAAGGAATAAAGGTTAAATTTTAAGTCTGTAGGAAAACATCAGGACACGGGCATAAAGGGAGACTTATATCCAGTTGTTTAGTTCCCAAATTTGCTTTGTTTTAATTTGCCATTAGAATTCGTTCAAGTAAAAAGTGATTCATGCATATTGCCCAACTAAATGTGCTACAGTCACGGTTTAATGGAATGGTATTGCTAAGTGTTTCAGAGTGTCTGGATGATTGGACACCTTCATGAATCCTAGGAGCGTGCAGCAGAACTGATCATTCATCAGCCAGCCTGCCAACAGGGGGGCAAATGGAGCTGTTGCCCCAGGGCCTGGTAATTCAGAAGTGCCTGGAGCTCCCAACCACTGCTATCCAGGGCTCTGGTAGCAATTAAAAGGGTCCAGGGCTCCAGCCTCCACCACTACCTCATTAGCAGCAATAGCAGCCAGAGCCCCAGGCCATTTTGAAACAATTGCCCCCTTTGCCCTTCCTTCCCATTGTCAGGCCTGGATCTGTTTGAGAGGGTGCTTGTACCAATGGCCAAAAGAACTCAGGCTCCCGCTCCACCGCCACCATATCCTGCATCCTCTCCATGGTGCAGACCAGGAACACATTGGACAATACCCTGGCTGGGTGGCCCATGCAACTGGGACTGAACACTAGCTGGAGAAGTCAACTGTCCCCCTAGCAGTCCTTCAGCCCCTGCAGCATATGCTAAACATACTAGAAAGGGACAGGAAAACAGTGGGGCAGAGGACACACAGAAAGAGGGCATTTATTTATCTGCACTAGCTTCATTGTTCAATGTTTGTGTAATGCACTTTATTTTATTACTGGTTTGGGTGTTGGTTTATTACTAGTGTTTTAGTGTTGTAAGGGCAGCTGGTCAACTTGACAGTCCTTGAACAGAATTTGTAATACAGCCATGTTAACAAAGACTTTTTTTATTACCATCATTGAATCATGTGGTATCTTAATTTCAAAGAATAAAGATACAATAAGGCACAACTGGAAGGTTATATCCAAACACAACTTTTCAGTACATCTGTTCAGATAAATCCATAATAAAAACCCACAATTTGTCACACAAATCACTTATTCCTCCTCCCCCTCCCACCCTCACCCATTGTAAAGCAGTGATCGCATTCACAATCTACAGTTCATAACAGTCACTCAAACCCAGTTGTAGGCAGAGCAACAGTACTTCATTGTCTGCAAAAATTGCTGTACAAATACCCCAGGGCACAAGGCTGGGACAGGGCAGCCCCAATAGTGCACTCCCCCACAGGGCCTCTAGAGGTGTGTCAGCTAGTGCCCCCCATCCTGACCTGAAAATCAGAGGAATGGAGGTGGGGATCCAGACCCTGTTTGGGGGCAAGGGAGTTTGCTGCCGAACGTTTAGGTTCTTCTTCTGTGTGTGATCGGGGTTGGGGGAAGGGTAGAGGGTGGAACGTAAACTGACCACACCAAAACAGTGACTTTTACACACTGTGGCTGCAGCTTCAAGAGGACCAAAGCACATAATTAAAATTACGGCCATTCTTAGGGTTGCCAGACACTTTCACAAAAAATCCCAAACATGGCAGGAAAAAAATTGATTAAGCAAAAAAACGGGGGACCAACCAAAGTTGCTGAGAAAAAAACAAGGTCACTGCACCTTTAAAAAGCCCCGCGCTCTTCGCTCCCTCTACTCCTAAGGTTGCCAGATGGTTTAACCAAAAATACTGAACAACCCTCCCCCCCCCACAAAAAAACACTGGGGAAAAAATTCTGTTGAGAACAAAAAAGGGGGGGAGATCAAAGTTGTTGAGCAAAAAAACAACTCAGCAGTAGTTAAGCAAAATAAATAGATAAAAAATCAGCATGACCCCTTTATGAAAAGGCTTTTTTGCTGGCAGCCATTTTGTTTTTCTGCTCCAGCTATAAGACAAGCCCCTGAGGAACCAGGTAAGCAATGGGGGAGGGAGGGGAGATCCAGGGGGCCTGGTGGGGGAGCCGGGGGCTGGGCCCAGTTGCTGTGTGTGTCATAGGGTTGCCAGGTGTCCGGTATTTTCACCTCCTGGCAAGGAAAAAAAATCAGAAAATACCAGACATTTTAGGTGTCCAGTATTTTCTGGATTTTTTACCGGACAGGAGGTGATAATACCAGACTGTTCGGGTCAATACCGGACACCTGGCAACCCTAGCCATTCCCGACAGACACAGCAGGGGAAGAATGTCCCCACAGGCCTTCCAGCCAAGAAAAACAGAAAATACATTTTACATGTCCGGTATTTTCTGTTTGTTTTTTTTTACTGGACAGGGGCCACGAATAACCGACTATCTGGGCGAAAACCAGACACCTAGCAACTCTAGCCATTCTCTAGGGCACGCAGGCTAGAGTAGCCAGGATATGATCCCAAAATTTTACCTAATTCTAAATTTTCCTATAAACCAGGGGTGGGGAACCTATGGCCAAGGGCCAGATATGGCCCCTGGCTTGCCTGGATCCAGTCCCCCGACTCCCCCCCAGCACGCTGATGCTCCAGCTCCCCTCCCCTCCCTGCAGGGCAGGAGCATACAAAATGTACTAACCTGTTAGGGGGATGTAGTGAGTGTCTGTCTTTCCCCTCAGTCGGGGGCCATGTCAGTGAGGATTTTGTTTTGGGGGCTTTTTGTTTGTTTGTCTGTTTGTCTTCTCACCCTGACTGATTTTTCAGTATGCCACATCTGTAGCCCTCCAACCCCCCAAAAATACCCCGCACCTGCTATAAACCTTGTTCATTCCCTCTGCTTTTCATAACATTCTTAACATTTCTTTCAATTTTGTTTGTATAGATTGAAGCAGAGAACTTGTCTTCATCTGCACCGTTAAAGCACTTAGCACACTGTTTGTGCTATACAAATACTAACCAATAAATGTGAATCTAGCTTGCAGGCAATGTACAGTTGCAAGTGTGGGGTGCAGAGGGTTCATATGTAGTTTTACCAGTCTATTCATGGCACGCAATTTGGAAAAGTCCACAAAGACTTAAGCAAAGCATGTTAAATACCAGTTCCTCAGTAATGCTGTTATAGGTAAAAGCATAAATTGTAGCAGAGGGTATGAATTCCCAATCAATATTCTACACAAATCTCCAGGGCAGCAGAATAACTCAGTGTTAGGACTGTTGAATGAAAGCACTGTCTGTGCAGTCATTAAACTGTGTAATGGTCAAACACGAGTGCATGAAAATAAATACAGAACTGACTGTAAATACTATTTCTTCACCTGCTTGTAAACCACTCATTGTGTAGACTTTTATTAGAATGTTTGTTAACATCAGAGATTTATTTACAAGGAAACATTGATATATTTCAACTGAAACCATGTTTGATTTTTATATCGTTCAATTGCAAAATGCATCTCTAAAATACCTAGAAATAAAATCCCAGAATAAATGTATTTGACTACAAAGTAGATGTTTTGTAACCTTTTAAGGCAGAAATAAGAGTTTAAGAGAATTTTACTCTGGAAGCTTTTAAATTTTCTTCATTTGCTGTATTGTGGAGAGGTCTGGAAGACAGGAGGTTCAAACTGTGAAGTCAGTAAGGCCCTAGGATATTTGCTTATCTTCTAACGTAGGGATGGGGAACCTTAGGTCCCAGGGGCGGATGCAGTCCCTGGCTTGCTTGGATCTAGGCCCACCAGGGCTCAGGGGCCTTCTCAGCACTGGGGGAGCCTGTGCTGGTGTAGATTTGAACCTGAGACCTCTGGAGCTTATATAGGAGCCTCTACAGCTTCAGCTATAAAACCAGCTGGCTCTCAGCCCAGGCTATAGAGCTCCCTTGTTCTTATCTCTTGCTCTAACTGCCACTACATGGGACAGTGAAACATACTAGTTGTGTAGGTTACACTGGTACTCCAGTTCCCCGCCCCCCTATTACCCACTACAGGACTGGAACACACAATATCTACTAGGCTGGCCCTCCTGGGCTCTAGTGTGAAAGGGGGCCACCTCAGTGAGAAGTTTTGTTTTTTTACTTCTCACTTGTGTGCAGCTCCTGATTTTTCTGTGGGTCAGTGGCCCCCAACCAAAAGGTTCCCCACCCTTGTTAACTTTTAAAATGTAATTGATTTCATATGCCACTGCACTGTGACATTATGGAGTCTATAAATCCACTCAGAAGATATCAACATACTGTAGGCTGGCCTGGGGAAGTACATAAAGCAAATAGTTATTCCAAAATAGCTCCTTTCAAAATAGCATGTCTGCAGGGAAGGCTCAAAATTAATCCAGGGCAGGCTTCCCTAATGTAGATGTGCTATCTCGATTTAGAGCCCCACGAGGAATAATTTAGAATGGACCTGGTGAGGGGCTATTTCGAAATAACAGAAGTGGAGTATCTACACACGCCTTATTTTGAAATAGCTATTTTGGAATAGGCGTTATTCTTCGTAGAATGAAGTTTACAGAAGTCAGAATAATTTCAAAATTATTTTGAAATAACGGAATTGCTGTGTAGACGCTCACATAGTTATTTTGGAATAATGGCCGTTATTCCAAAATAACTTTGCTGTGTAGACACACCCTTAGATATTCATTTTGGCTACATCTACACTATGAGTTTTCTCAGCAAAAAATATGCTAATGAGGGCTTCATTTGCATGAGTCATGATCTCATGTGCATATATTCTGCTGATCCTTTCTTTTCGCTAGGGTTTTTGAGCAAAAACCCCTTTTTCTACAAGATCGGTAAACCTCCTTTTTTGGGGCATAAGGATCTTGAGGAAAAGGGGGTTTTGCGCAAAAAGAAAATGTCCACACCGCTTGTTTTTGCGTAAACACCCTAGCGAAAAAACAGATCGGCAGAAAATATGCAAATGAGATCACGACTCATGCAAATGAGTCCCTCATAAGCATTTTTTTGCCGAGAAAACTCGTAGTATAGACATATCCTCTAGGTTCAAAACCAGGGACACTTAAGTTGATTCGTGAAAAAACTATGGTGAATGGCTTAGCAATTAAAATTGTGTTATAACCTAATTTTTTCTGATATTTTCAGCTTAGGGGTCCTTCTACCTACCACATCCACATGGTGAATAAGTGATTTCTTCAATAGGAAAGGCTCCTGCTCAACAAACCTGAGAATTATATTGAATGAAAACTGTCTGGATTGCAGAGGGACAAATGGACCTGAAAGAAATGCCTGTGTGGACCGCAAACTTTGGAGAGCTGAAATTTAGGTCATGGTATCAAGATATTTCAGTTCAAAATCCAGGCACTTGACACCTGATAAGGACTAAAAGATTACAGAATTTTTTTTTATTGATTTACCTTTCAGTACCTTCTGCATGAAAAAAAAAGGGGGGGGGGCAGAGATTTAAATGTACTTTCTCTTTAAATTCTCTGAGCATCAGTTTCTTAAACATGCTGGGCCAAATTTGTCTCTTGCTTGTGGCTGTGCATATCCAGAGTTACTGCACTGAACTCAGTGGTTTTACTCTGGATTTACCTCAGTGTAAACAAGAGCTGAAAATGACCATCAGACGACTTCGATTCTTTGCAGTATTTCTGTTCAAATTCTTTCTCAGCTTCTTCTTGGACAGAACATGTCAAATTTTAAAATGTACTGTTTTCTGCTCACCTTGGCCAAAAAAAATACCCCTCTTGTTTTGCTCCCATCAGTTTTCAGGAAAGGAGATGATGTTACCACATGTTGCCAGTGAAATGTGTTTCTGCAGCACTTGCAGACTTGGTGCACAGTTTGCTAGGAAACTGTCGCCAGAGGCATGTAGATTAGGCTACCAGACATAGGAAAATGAAGCGGCGATTTAAATAAGGGCCAACACGTGTCATGTTGTAAAAAGAGGATCACTTTCTTCCAGGCTTCTTGCTGTTAGCATCAGAAGGACTGAATATTAGAGAGAAGATAAATGCAGGAACCCTGGCCAGCAACTATTAGAAACCATAACTGGTAGGAGGATAAAAAATTATGTTGTGAATGGTTCTCTCGCCTTCTGCTATTTGAGGCATTCAGCATCATAGAATTCTACAATAAGAAAATATACACACCAACTCACTTGTCCTTTTAAAATGAGTTACCTTTATAAATAGCTGTATAACAGTTCATAGCAGAGCAGCAGCCAGTATTAGTTAGGGGGAGGAAAAAGTCAAGCTTTTACCATATTTCTCTTGCGTAAAATGCCTGAGTTCACTAAAAGTTTTAGGTCCCTAAAGCCTGTGGGGCCTTTAGGACCTTACAGCATGCATCTGTTCTCAAAAGACTGATTGTTTACACCCAAGACCTTCTGATGCTGTAAGGGAGTCCCTGTCAGGTTGCCATGAGCCAGGGAGAACTCAGCCATTGTACACAGCTATATTCTTTTTTTCTCATTGGAGCCAAGCATTGAAAATGAAATTCTGTTTAACTAAATTCTGCCCTCAGGCAAGTGTAACTCCCATCCTCTTCAGTGGTAATTGTATCGTTGTCTTAGGGTACGTCCACACTGCACGGCTATTTCAGGATACTGGAGGTATCCCGACATAGGTACTCCGCATCTACACAAGCCTCACATTATTTCGAAATATTTTTCGAAATAACGGGTGAACTATTTCGGCATCCTGGTAACCCTCATTCCACGAGAGCTAAGGGATGTCTCGAAATGGCATGTTATTTCGAAATTTGGTGCTGTGTAGATGTGCCAAATTTCAAAATATGTTTGAAATAAGATATGCAATTTGCCTAGCACAAATTGTGTGTCTTATTTCAAGTTTAGGGTGCTGTGTAGATGCACCCTTAGTGAAAAAACTGGGCATCAATTTCAATGGCATTGCACGGGGAATCAGGGCAGAATTTGCCCAGCAGATCAGATTTACACAGTTGTAAACCAAGTGTGACTAGACATTGGAGTTACTCTGGTTTTACATTGTAAAAGGACAATATCAGTTTGTTTTTCACTTGTTTGTAATTCTGTCATATAGAATGAGCTGAAGACAGCTTGGATAGGCACAAGGGGGTAAATACTGGGCCCACTGAAGTCAATGTGTGTCCCTATTGACCTCAATGTAACCAAATTTCACCACAATCTTCATGGGAGCATACACAGAGAAGAGCTGTTCCTGGGATGCACCCAGCCCCAGATCTCACAGAGCTCACACACAATACCCTGGAGGGAAGGAAACATACACAAAGACATTGCTCCCTCAGCTGGTGCTTTTGAGGTATTATTATTATTTTGCTTTGCTGCCCTCTAAGCCCCATAGCAGAGAGAGAACATTTGAGCTTTTGCCTTAGGGTTTCAGTTTGTGCCGCAGAATTTTATGCCTGGGTTCTGTCCTCTGCTTTGGTGTTGCTGCTACCCTGAATTGTGGCAGGGAAACACTGAAACTGGAACTTAGGTTTTGGTAGATGAGTAAAGCAGCAACAGACTATGATTTTCAATTTTTTTTGTTTTAAAATCTTATCATTTTTTTCTGTTTTCAGTTTGAACATAGTGCTGGTAGTCTGAGATGTTTCTGTAATTTTAAAATGTATGTATTTTTTAAAAAAGCTATAAATACTGTGCCTGTGCTGTCAGGAAGATGAATATTCTGAGGGGATGGACACTGCATTGTCTCTTAGGGTGTGTCTAGACTACTGAGTTTTGTCGACAAAAGTGGACTAGGTGCTTACCGGGTTTTGCAGGGGAGCTGTCCGGCCTGGAGCAGGAAGGCAAGATGGCAACCTGTTAGGACCAAAAAGCCTCAAAAGCATTTCTTAACAACTTTGGTCTACCCCTCTTTTTTCTCAACAGAATTTTTTCCCTGTTTTTTTGGGGGGGGATGGGGGGGAGGGTGTTCGGTATTTTTGGTTAAACCATCTGGCAACTGTAGTTCCCGCCTGGCATCTTGCAGGCTCCTCAGGAGTGGAGCCAGAACACATTGCTGCTGGCCCTGTGCCTGTTGACTATACATAAGAATGGCCATACTGGGTCAGACCAAAGTTCCATCTAGCCCAGTAGCCTGTCTGCCGACAGTGTCCAGCGCCAAGTGCCCCGGAGGAGGTGGACCGAAGACAATGATCAAGCGATTTGTCTCGTGCCATCCATCTCCAACCTCTGACAAACAGAGGCCAGGAACACCATTTCTACCCCCTGGCTAATAGCCTTTTATGGACCTAACCTCCATGAATTTATCTATAGAATAGTCATCTAACCAATAAGAATTAATGAGGTTACTTGACTATTCAATTAACCGATATTTAACATCCCTAAACAGTAGCCTAGTTTTTGATCAAGAATGCAGTTAAAGTTGTTATCAAACAAACTAGAAAATACCTATGCCCATTCTGTTAGGAGGAATAATACTTTGCAGGGATGTACATTGTCTCTTCCAGCATTCCACAGTAAGGGTACGTCTAGACTACCGCGTTTTGTCGACGGAAGTTTTGTCGACAGTATCTGTCGACAAAACTTCTGTCGACAAAGAGCATCCAGACACATTGAGTTCTGTCAACAAAGCAAGCTGCTTTGTTGACAGAACCCTGTAGTCTAGACGCAACCCTACAGGCAATAACACCTAGGATTTTCACCTCCTGGCTGGGAAAAAATCAGAAAATACTAGACATTTTAGGTGTCTGATATTTTCTGAATTTGTTTACTAGACAGGAGGCAAAAATACCAGATTGTCTGGGTCAATACCGGACACCTGGCAACCCTAGTGGGAGCTGGTCTGCAAGGAGATACAAAGAGAGCAACACTGAGTGGCAGCAGCCCCTGTCTGGGGTGGGGGAGGGAAATGCATGTATAGTAATTCCTCATTTAACTACGTGCCCACTTAACACGTTTTCACGACAGCACGATTTTTTTTTAGGGAATGTTTTTGGAATTACACGATCATCTCCGGAATAGCATGATTTCCTCAGTTGGCCTCTCGCGGCGGCTGCGCGGGGCTTCTCCCGCCTCACTGCAAGGCGGTGGAGGGTTCGCTACTCGCCGTGTTGTTCCCCGGCGACCTCCCCTCACCAGACACAGTGCAGATCCCAGCAGACCCATCACAGGGGCATACTCCCAACCCAATCTCCCTCCCCTCTCCTACCCTTCCCTTCCCCAGAGCCAAACACCTCCCCTCCCTGCTGTAACCCAGTCTCCTTTCTCCCCCAACCTTATGTCCCAGTCCCAACAGACACCACCGCTTGAAATGCAACCCCCACTTTTTCCATTATTTTCAATGGGAAAATTGACCCCACATAACACTTTTTCACTTAACACGATCATTTTCTGAAACATATCTATAGTGTTAAATGAGCAATTATTGTACTCTGCTTTGTTGCATGTTACCTCCTAAGTGCATGAAAATAATCTCTCGTTTTTCACCCATTTGGTCAATTAATCGATTATCCATTAAGCAAAAGCTTATAGGTTAATGCTTAACAGATAATCGGTTAATCGACTACCAGGGGTGGCCCGTCCATATAGGTGAACTAGGCAATCGCCTAGGGCGCCAAGTTAAATAGGGCACCAAATGGTGGCACAATATCATTGAGGGGTTTGGAGGTGGGTGCGCCGATTGCATGGTTCACTTTGGGTGCCAGTTGCTGGCAGCTAGTGTAGGGCCGCCCCTGAATATGAGGTGTGGCTATATAAATCCAATTCAGCCAGGGCTGATGGAGGATCGGTGTTGGAATGGAATGTGGTGTATTGTAAATAATTTGGGGCTGTTGTGGAAGTCACAAATCATGCTACCCCTAAATGTGGGAACTGTAAAATATGACACCAGTGCCTGCAGGAGAGAAACCATCATTGTAAGAGGTCTCAGAGGAACAAGCCTCCACACTGCCAGAGTTGAGTGAACTGAGTTGGGGGCGGGAGAAAGAGCTTGAAAGGGCTTGAGGGCTGTTTCATGCCTGCCAGGTATGAGCTGTAAAACTGGCTCAACCTGCCCCTTCCCCCCTGGTTTTAAGGAGAGACCTAAAGCAGACTTCATGAGGAGTCTTTTTGCTAGTCCAGTGGAAGCTGGAATCTTTGGCCAGCCTAGGTAGTGGCTAAAGAATTGAAATCACTAAGGGTGTGTCTAAACTACATGCCTCCGTCGACGGAGGCATGTAGATTAGCCAGATCGGCAGAGGGAAATGAAGCCGTGATTAAAATAATCGCGGCTTCATTTAAATTTAAATGGCTGCCCCGCTCTGCCGATCAGCTGTTTGTCCGACAAAGAAGCCTTTCTTGATCGGCACAGGTAAACCTGCGGCTTCATTTCCCTCTGCCGATCTGGCTAATCTACATGCCTCCGTCGACGGAGGCATGTAGTTTAGACGTACCCTAAGAGCTGAAATCACTGGTTTGGCTGGGAGCCAGATCCATTGTAGCCAGTGGAGCGGCTGGCGGAAACGAACAGCAGGTGGCCAGTAGGAGCGGCAGCAGGCGGACAGCGGAGCGGCTGGCAGAAACAACCGGCAGGCAGCCAGTAGAAGCGGTGGCAGGTGGCCAGCGTAGTGGCTGGCGGGAACGACAGGCAGGCAGCCGGTAAGAATGGCAGCAGGCGACCAGCAGAGCGGCAGGCGGCCAGCAGAGTGGCTGGCGGGAACAACTGGCAGGAGGCCAGTAGGAGCAGCACAAAGGTGGCATAGCCTCAGGCTCAAGGAGTAGAGTCATCAGGATGATGTGTCAGGGTCTGCACTGACTGGACAGAGCTGTAAGTGGGGCGTTTGACGTGGGGTACGGAGAAAGTTTGGGTAAGTGAATGGAACCCTTACTTTATTGGACTGGTGAGCCTGAGAAGCAAAAGACATTGCTCAATCCTTTTTGAGCTGGGACAGTTACTCATGAGGGAGGGGGCTATGAACTGTTTGTGGTATTTTCCCAAGATAATGCCATGTGACTTCTCTCTCTCATTAATTAAGTTTCTTTTCAACACTCAGACTCTGTGCTTGCGAGGGGGAAGCATTGCCTCTCAGAGGCACCCAGGGGTGTGTGAATTTCCCAGGCTACTGGGTGGGAGCTCAAGTCGGTTCTGTGAGAGATGGACCCCTAGATATTGAAGGGTTATGCTTACATGACACTTATGAGATACACTTTGACATTAATGAATTGGGATGCACTGAACTGGTTAAGCCAGATGAAACTGGCTACAAGATACCAGCAAGACTCTTGCTTAGTGCTGTTAGGCTCACACCTTGCTGTGGATACTACTTCCTTACTCCATAAAGCAGATGTTGGTGCTTGTAGTGGCCTGCTGGGTGCAAATATATCCAGTTATGTCTTATTTTGCTCTGTGTCATGGGGCAAGCACTCACCTCCCACCAATTGCTCCGGGAATTAGCACTCGTGTCTCAGGAAGCTTTCTGCTGGTTGGTGTCCCACCCTCAGTTGCGGGTCTTCTGATGGTGTCCCTTCAGCTCTGTGTCCCTTCATGGCTACAAAGCCCATTCTTCCACAAACTGTCTTAGATTAGTGCCCCTGCACGATGGGGTCCTCCACTCCCAGGGAACCCCCAATTCCCCTATGCTTACCATGCCTCAGTGACCCCCTGTCAGTCATCATCTAGCCTTGCCTCAGGGGGAAACTGCAGTCTGAAACGGCCACTCATCATTGGCAAGGGGGTGTGGACCTGCTGCCTTTCCCTAGCCCTAGTACACTCAGGCCTTATCTCAGACCTTGCAGCCTGGGAGTGAGGTCAGGCCAGAGCTCCCCAGCTCTGCCAGGGTCGGCCCATCCATATAGGTGAACTAGGCAGTCGCCTAGGGTGCCAAGCTAAATGGGGCATGAAATGGTGGTGCAATATCATTGAGGGGTTTGGAGATGGGTGTGCTGATTGCATGGGACAGTTGCTGGCAGCTAGGCTAGGGCCGCCTCTGTCGACTACACTATTACATCCCTACTACTGTTGTGTCCCTGTTCAGAACCATGTAGATGTTGCTTCTAATAAGGCAACTGCTTGACTTCTTACAGCAAGCTTTGGCTTTTATTTAGGCTTCAGCTATTGAGTCATCAAAGGAACGGAGCCCATATCACTATCTTCCTACAGAAGCAGACATTCCCAAAGCATGCTGCAGAGAGCAGAATTGTATTTTGATTCAGAATTTAATTAAGAGATTGGGCAATGTATATAAGGTTGAAAACAGCTAGGGACTGAAGAACCAGCAACTGAAATACTGGCAACAGAACTGAATCTTCTACAAAGAAGGCAAAAATGCTGCTAAAATTCCAGGATATTTTCAAGGTCTTAATACATGCACAGAATGGAGCAACAAAATTACTAAGAGTGAGTCTTTTGCCTGCTTCTGTAATAGCGAAAGCACAAGCATGCTCACTAAGCTATAGCTAAGTGACTGTGGCTGTGTCTACATTGGCACCCTTTTCCAGAAAAGGGATGCTAATGAGACAAGTCGGAATTGCAAATGCTGCGGGGGATTTAAATATCCCCCGCGGCATTTGCTTGAACATGTCTGCCACTTTTTTCCGGCTCGGGGCTTTTCTGGAGAAAAGGGCCATTCTAGACGGTATCTTCTGGTAAATAAAACCTTTTCCGGAAGATCCCTTATTCCTCTTAAATTCAGGAATAAGGGATCTTCTGGAAAAGGCTTTATTTTCCGAAAGATCCCGTCTAGACTGGAGCTTTTCTCTGGCACAGCCCTGAGCCGGAAAAAAGCGGCAGCCATGTTCATGGAAATGCAGTGGGGGATATTTAAATCCCCCGCAGAATTTGCAATTCCGAAGTGTCTACATTGGCACCGAAGTGTCTCATTAGCATCCCTTTTCCGGAAAAGGGTGCCAATGTAGACACAGCCCCTGTGTGTTTCCAGATAACAAAAGTATCCCAGGAGGAAGACTGTTTGAGACAATCCTGTTGGCAAGCACTGACCAAACATTTAAAAACTTAGATAAACAAACTTTAAAACTTTTACAAATACCCAAAGCACAGAAGCTAGACCAAATCACGCTGTGTTATATGACAGTTTTCTGAACTTAACCACACATTTAAGCATTAAATTGTTTCCGTATGTGGGTATCTTGATTGGCTTATTTTAGATGGGACTTTTAGTAATTATCAATATATTTTGCATTGCAAAATGGAGGGCCTGATTCTGAACCCCTTACTCACTTTGAAGTAGGGATGTGAGTGGTTAATCAGTTAACTGGTAAGCCCTAGCCTGGCTGTGTCTGCCACTCCATGGACAGAGGCACTCCAGCCCAGATAGAGCAGCCTCCGCCCATAGCAGGGTTGGCCTGGCTGAAGCAGCCTGCTATGCTGTAGGCAAGGGGACCATTCCAGCCCAGCCAGGCTGGAATGCCTCCTCCCTCATACCCAAGTTTAAGCAGTTAACTGGTTAAACATAACATTTAACTGGTTAACTGATTAAATGGGCTTTTACATCCCTACTTTGAAGAACACATCCCCCTAATTGAGCTTACTGTGACTGTTGGTGTGAATAATTACTACTCAAAGTGGTTGAAGGGTTGCAAATATTACCCTGGTTGTATTGGTTGGCTGGGTTTTTTTGCCTGGAGGCTCTAGCTCAACAAAACACTTAACAATGTGCGCTTAAATCTCATTAAAGTTAATGGGATTTAAGTAATGAGGGTGAGAAACGCAAAGAGACTTAGGGTGTGTCTAGACTACCTAGTTTTGTCGACAAAAGTGGACTTTTGTCGACAAAACTATACCAGCGTCTACACTACCGCTGAGTTCTGTCGACATAACGTCGACAGAACTCAGCAGTTTTGTCGACACTGGTATACCTCATTTTACGAGGCATAACACCTTCTGTCGACAGAACTCTGTCGACAGAAGGTGTTATTGCCTGTAACATTGCGTCCAGACTACGGTGTTCTGTCGACAAAGCAACTTGCTTTGTCGACAGAACTCAATGTGTCTGGACGCTCTTTGTCGACGGAAGTTTTGTCGACAGTATCTGTCGACAAAACTTCCGTCGACAAAACGCGGTAGTCTAGACGTACCCTTAGACATTGTAATGCTGAGCATCATAATGGCTGTTCCACAGTGACTAAATACTGAAATAGGTCATGGACCGGAGAGGAAAAGGGAGAGTGAATGAGTGACTCTGCAGTTCAGTGATTAGAACAGCCAGTAGAGAGGAGGAAGAGCTTGGGTCCAATTTATCCACAGTGGAACAGCTTCAATAGAAGAGGCTGAAGAAGTTCCACTTCACAATATAGCTTAATAGTTAATGCACTCTCCAGGCCTGTGCACAGGGGGGTGCGAAGGGTGAGAAAGCACCCCTCATGGCCCTCCAAGTAAGTGTGCTCTGGCCGGCCAGAGGAAGGCAGGAGCAGCGCGCTGCCTGAGCCTGTCTCCCCCATGCTCTGACCAGCCAGAGAAAGCTGGGGCTGATTTCCCCATTTACTTGGGAGGGTCATGGGAGTGAACTCATACCCTTGTAATCCACATTTACAAAAAAGCACACACACCCCAGAGAAATTCCTGCGTACGGGCCTGATCTCCTAACAACTGAGAGAACCCATGTTCAAATCCTTTCTCCACAACTCTGGAAGAGATGGGGGGGAACTGAGCCTGGGTTTCCCACACTCCAAGTGAGCGTGCTAGCTCCTAAGCTAAAAACTATAGAGTAGACACTACCGTCTCCTTGATACTGAGACAGACCCAATCTGGTAGGCAGACTCCAAGTACACATACCAGAGCAGGCCCTGCATGCGAGTTAGTTGGCTGAATGCCTGTCTTCCCCTGGTTTGTGAGTCATTCTGAAGCTTAGGCTCCAGATAAGGTATCCAGGCGCCCAGAGAGATGCACCAGTGCACATGCCTAGAGGCAGAAACACAGCTGCCTAGGGAACTTTTATGGCAAAACACTAGGCAGAGTGAGTTGAGCATCTAGAGCAGTGTTTCTCAAACTGTGCTCCATGGAGCTCCGGGGCTCCACAAGACATCTCCAGGGGCTCCACGAGGTTGACAAACTGAAAACATCGATAGGTACAACACATACAATCAGTGGACCGCTGGGACGCCACATAAATTTTTACGCATGTAAAGGGCTTCGGAGCCCAAAAAGTTTGAGAACTGCTGAACTAGAGGTTTCAGTGCAAGTTTTGTAAATGGAGCCTGATCTGTGCCATAGATCCCTAAGCTCAAGACTTCGGTAACTAAGCAGTCTTGAGGATCTGTGCCTAAATGCCCGAAATCGTTATGAGAAATGAAGAGATAATGCAAAGGGGCCCATTACAATTCCCTGATGGGAGCTGGATAAGGCCCCAAGTGCCTCAGAACCTCATAACGTGCTGAAAGGTTCAACACTGGTCTATATCTGGAATATTTATGTTAACGGGACCACAAAGATTAATGAAAGCCTATTTTAGGCAAAGCTCTCATGCATTCCACTGGAATCTTGTCTAGAAGTGCAAGAAAAATGATGCAAAGGGAGTTGGTGCAATTCTAGAGTGTATATATGTTGAATTTCTCCTTATCTTATTCTTAGTTTGAGACTTCCACTAACAATTAAAAACTGGTTACACATTAGCCACCATCCCAAGTAACCCAACTGCTGAAACCAGCCAGACTAGTAATTTATTTTAAAAAAATCGAAAGATTTTAAAAAAATCAAAATGCGTATTTTTGCCCCTAAAAGAGAAAGGTAACTTTTTCAAAACTTTCCATAAAATGCACCCAGTTTTTCATACAACAGGTTATCTTGAATACTGTGTGCAGATGTGGTTGTGCCATCTCAAAAAAGATGTATTGGAATTGGAAAAGATTCAGAAAAGTGCAAAAATGATGAGAGTATTGACCAGCAAAAGAGATGACTAAGGGGATATGAGAGAATTCTGTAAATATGCCTGATGTGGAGAATGTAAGTAAGGAAGTATTTACTCCTCATAACTCAAGAACTAGGGCTTACCAAATGAAATTAACTGGTTTAAAACAAACAAAGGGAAGTATTTCTTTCCACAACGCACAATCAAATTATGGAGCTCTGCCAAAGCAGTTGTAAAGGCCAAAATGATAACAGAGTTCAAAAAAGAACTAGATCCCACAATGGCTATTAGCCGGGATAGGCAGAAATGTTCCCTGCCTCTGTTTGCTAGAACCTCAGAATGTGACAGGGGATGTTCTGTTCATTCTCTCTAGGTACCTGGTACTGGCCACTGTCAGAAGACAGGACACTGAGCTAGATGGAACTTTTGTACTGACCCAGTATGGCCGTTCTTATGTTGCCTGATTAAGATGAAATTTTATTTTTCAGCTGTAACCTGCAAAGATTTATGGTATTTTATTGTATAGCCTTTATTTTCTCTTTCCTGTTATCAGTGTTTATTTGTGTGCTTTGATAGGATAAGTGCAGGTTGAACCTCTGTGGTCTGGGATTCTCTTGTCTGGCAACATCTGTGGTCCAGCAGGATGACGGATATTGCTGGACTAGAGAGCCACAGCACAGAAGTTGCCAGCAGCTGGCACCAGAGCCTGCAGCCAGCCGGGCTGAGAAGCCGGTGGGAGCGCCAGCCTGCGGGCCAGGAAAGTCTGAAGGGGGCGGGGTACCGAGCCCATAGTCAGCAGCACCAGGAAGTCGGCACACCCAGGAACCGGGGGTGGGGTGGTGGGGAGGGGGAGGAATGCAGAGCTCTCAGCTGGTGAGGCTGAGAGCAGCCATAGGGCTGCAGGACTGGTGGGTTCCCTGGAGCTCACAGGGTTGGCAGGGCTGCCGGGGCTGACCGAGGTAGGAAAGGAACCCTAAGGCGAGGCTGGCACCTTCCCCCCTTCCTGGTCCAGAAAACTCAGTTGTCCGGGACCAGTGAGCTCCCGAGGGAGCCAGATTAGAGAGGTCGGACCTGTATCTCTTTCTTTCCAGACCTCTCATCCTGTGTTTATTTTTCCACACCCTGAAGAGTATATGGCGCTCTTGTGAAACCACTTTTAAAAATACCACGATTGCTCAATTTTTAAAGGATAGGGTGCCGAGAGGGGAGGGCGTGGCCTGTTTCCTACCTTCAATAATCAAGCCTGTTAGCTCCTTACTTAAAAAGAAGCACATGAAACACTCTGTTCCTGCCAATGACAACTTTCAAAAAATGTTTTGGGGCTTGCCCGAAAATGCTAATTTAAGTAGGAAATCTTTGGGGTATTTTTGTCTCCGATTTTCAAAGTAGTGCATTCACTGCTGCCCAAACTTTGACTTGTTAAATGATTGGTGACACGATTCCCTTTGCACCCCGGATTTACCTTTCCAATACGAATAGGTAGTGCGGATCTTTACTGTACTGTAGTTTTAATACAGGATTTATGGGCGGTAGGCAAGCCCCTCCCCAGTCTCCCTTTCCGTCCAGGTCCCCCCTCCCCCATGGGAGCCACCATCGTAGGGAGGAGGCGGGCGCGGGGCCCCAGCATCACAGGGAGGGCGTCGCGCAGCCCCAGCCTCTCCTGCCGTGGAACAGTGGGGTGTAGGGCGACGCGCGGCCCCACAGCACGTTTTGGGGGCGGGCCTGGGTGGGGCCAGCCTGGCGGGTCGTGAAGGCGCTGCCTTCCCCCGCCAATTGTACCCGCAGCCCGACAGGGGTCCTACTGTCAGGCCGCCTTCCAAACTCGCTGCTTACCTCGGTGTAATCTGAGCGCAGAGCGCTGCTAGGGGCAGTGGGAGCCTGCAGCCGCGCGCTCCACTGCCGGGCCAGCTGTGAAAGAAATAGTAGCAGAGGGCGCCGGCCGGAGCCCCAGACAGAGCTCTCGGCTCCGCTACGGCATTTCCCCGGGCATTTCCCCGGCATTTCCCCGGGTGGGAGAAGCAACCCACAAAATTTTGCCTGGGCCCCGGAAGAGGGAGAGGGGGTCCCTGATGTAAGTCGGGGCAGGAAGGGATCTCTTCCCGGGGATCTCCTCTCTGGCTGGGGAGAGCGCGGAGCCAAGGCAGCGGCTTTCATGAAGCATGCCGAGCCGGTGAAGAGTGGCTGGGGGCCGCGAGCCGCCTTAGCTGGGGCTCCCTAAGCCCAGGGGGCAGGCGGGCCGGGTGCGTGTTTGCTCTCTCCGACCCTCGGGGCCCCTCTGGCTCGTGGCTTCCCCCAGCATGCTGGGGCTGCGCCTGCTGTGGCTCAGCTGCCTGGGCAGCCTGTGCCAAGGCTACTTCGACGGCCCCTTGCACCCGGAGATGTCCAACGGGACCCTGCACCACTACTTCGTGCCGGACGGCGACTACGAGGAAAACGACGACCCGGAGAAGTGCCAGCTGCTCTTCAGGGTGAGCGAGCACCGGCGCTGCAGCCCCGGCGGGGAGCAGGGGCCGGCGGGCGGCGTGCCCAGCCTCAGCCTGCGGGAGGAGTTCACCATCCTGGGCAGGCAGGTGGAGGACGCGGGCCGGGTGCTGGAGGGCATCAGCCGGAGCATCTCGTACGACTTAGACGGGGAGGAGAGCTACGGCAAGTACCTGCGCCGGGAGTCCCACCAGATCAGCGACGCCTACGCCAACTCCGACAAGTCCCTGGCCGAGCTGGAGGGCAAGTTCCGGCAGGGCCAGGAGCACGAGGGCAAGGAGGAGAGCCGCCTCAACGACGACTTCCTGGGCATGCTCATCCACACGCGGGCCCTGCTCAAGGAGACCCTGGACATCTCCGCCGGGCTGCGGGATAAGTACGAGCTGCTCTCCTTGACCATCCGGAGCCACGACGCCCGGCTAACCCGGCTCAGGAAGGAGTATCTCAAAGGGTGAGGCGCTGGCCGACGGGGGAGGGGGAGCAATTACCCCGCGGCACGGACCATGTAAAAGGGCCCGGGGCCCCAGGAAGGAGGATTCAAAGCCGCCTGGCTGCTGAGCTGCGCACAGTCAGCCGCACGTGCTCGGGTGCCCCTCCCCCACGTGGCGCTGTCCCGGGGACCTCGCCCTCGCTGTGCAGACAGGGATGGGGCTCGCCGCTGTCCTGGTGCACCCCGCTCTGACAAAGGGACAAGGGGCAGACACAGCTGGGAGTCGGACGGAGCTTACTGCATGCAGTCTAGGGTGAGCTGCGTGAGTGAGTGCCCACCTGCCTGGCTTGAGTCCCCCGTGTCCTGTGTCCCCTTCCTCCCACACACACGACCCCCTTTGCTTCATACACACAATCTTGTGTCTTTCTCTGTGTCTCCCTCTCTCTCACACAGTCTCTTTCACACTCACCTCCTAACACATACTTGTGTTAGTGATGTGGCTTCTCTGTGCCTCCTGCAGTTGCACCCATATTCTGCGTAATTTTATTCTTTTAAAGTGTGCTATTGTCGTTTTTTGACTGGTCTATACATTTCATCATTTGTATTTCTCTTACACTTTAAATGTAAGTGGGTACTGAGTAGTGAAATGCCTAACCTGCTCTGGCGGGGGTAATTATCCCTATGGTTACTTTTTAAAATATATATATTATATCTAGGGGTTTTTTTGTTTCTAGCAGTGGTGCACATTTGCACATATCTCAGTGCACCTAACATTTATTGCTCACGGGATGAGAAAAAATAGAGAACATGCCAACAGCACAGCTGGCAGCAGTTGGCTGGGTGCCAGTGGCACAGGTGCAGCACCCCCCAACATCAGGTGGATCGCGTCGTAGAGGGCCCATTAACTGTTCTGCCCTGGGACCCAAAATTACTGTCAGTGGGCCTTCCTGGACTAGCAGAGACCTTGGCATTGTGTTGCTACTTCTTCTGGCGGCTACTGTGAGTAGCTGGCACAAGGGTAGAAGTCACAACTGGAAGCTTCTCTTGGGAGGGGACATGTCAAAACCAAGCCACACTTACAAGCCTACAATCACCATCATAGCCAGGAGGCCTCTGCTTTTCACCATGCTCTTTGCATTCAACCATGGTGGTCCTCTCGGTGCCCAAGTGCTACACATTATAGGACCCAGGTACATGGCAGTGGAGAATAAGGCACATTGGTGAGCATTTACTGGTGGGACTTGTCCTAGGCCAGGTCTACGCTAGAGGGCAATGTCAAACTAAAGTACACACTTCCAGCTCCCTGAATAGCATAGCTGTTGTCCACTTACCTTAGTTCAACTTACTGCGACATCCACAATATGTGGGGTCAACAGGAGAGTTTCTCCCATTGACTTCCCTTATTCTTCTCAACCCAGTGGAGTACCAGAGTCAACAGGAGCATGGTCAGCGGTTGATTTAGCAGGTCTTTATTAGACCTGCTAAATCAACCCTTGGGAGATAATCCTTGCAGTGTTTATCTCCCAGTAAGTGTAGACAAGGGACAGTGAAGTCTTGCAGGTAACTGCTCTGTACCAAGAAGCAGGTTGCAGTCTGACCCTGGATGGTGCTGGCCATTCACCTCAGCGCAAAATGAAGGAGTTTACCCCATAAAGTCTTGTTTAAATGAATATACAAAGCCAATAGCAGCCGTTGAAGGAGATTTAGTACATATCTGTGACAGTGTTATTAAAGGATAAGTATCATTGGTCTCCTACTCTTCTTGCCTTGCACTTCTGTCCACACTTTCACCTGTGCAAAGTAAGTATGTGATTCTGCCACAGGGCCAGAATATGCCACCTTTTCTCATGATGAGTATAGCACCTTGTTTCTGAAAAAGCTCTTTTGATTTCAAAATAATAAGCTTACTTACTGAGTAAGGTGCAACTCAGTATAATTAAAAAGGTGCTGTAAGCTGCCCTGTCCTTGCATTTTACTCACACTTTGCACAGATGTAAAACGGGTGCACAAACACAAAACAACAAAGGGCCAGGCATTTTTTTTTCAGAATAGGACCTAATTGCAATTTAATTACACACGGAGTGTGTTCTAAGTTCTGTAGATTTTATTATTTACCTCTCAACACACAGTTTTCTTTCTGGAACTGTATTTATTTCTGCATTTTTTTGTTTTGTAATTTTTTTTTATGGTATGGGTTGTAAATTGTAAACAAAAAGCACATGTATATGAAGCTGAAGTTTAGAGGTATGTCTAAAATTAAGTGTCCCAATATTTAAATAATATTCTGTATTATATTGTTCAGCTCCAATTATAAATGAAATAACCTTGTCATTTTATGTTTTTCTTCCATTAGTTAATGTCACTTTTCTTAGCTAGTTTCTTGAATCAGTTACCATAAACGTGGACAAAACAAGTACTTTGGATCCACATTCAAATGCATATGTATTGAATTATGGATCGCTTGAATTGCTTTTGTTTTCTTATATTATTGGAGGGGGGAGTGTTTTTTTGGTTTGGGTTTTTTTTTTCAACTCATTAAAATATAATATAGGCCCTCTGGCCTGTTAATAAATGCTTAGCTTTCTTGGTCTGTTAACAACAAATATATTCTCTTTATGTAAAGTATTATTCTACTAAATAATTTAAAGCTGTGATTTTCATTTGTGTTTTGCTACAAGAAAACCATTCTGGCAGACCTTGTACTCTTTAAGTCTTGCTTATATGTGACTCTAAGTTGTCAAATCCCAAGAGCCAGATGAAAAGACATTTGTGATTCAGATCCTGCAAAAACTTACACATGTGAGTAACTTTAAATAAAAAATAGAAATAAGCACTACTCCAGGAAGTGTTTGTAATGTCAGACCCTACACTTTTAGAGCTCTGCATTTTATTTTTTTTAAATCCAAAAAAAGGTTTTGTCTGTTCCAAGACAGTGATTTTTATCTGTTGATACCTCTGCACTTTTGCTAGCTAATTTGTTATTAAAATTATTTGTACGCCTAGACAATAACAAAAGTGCATAGTAGGTTTTTGCATTGTGGTTAAATCTGTATTACCATCACTATTTAATCAATTGGGTGGAATGTTAACTATTATGTTACTGGTACTGCTGGCAGGATCGCTGTTCGGATGAAAATAATTGTTCATGTGCTGTTTTAATAAATATTTGAACACAAAATTGAAGCACATGTTTTCTTTTATGGTTTTACATGAGTCATACTTGATTTTCATCATAATGTTGTCAAACATCTTTTCAGTAAAATTGCAGGAATATGAAGTACTTACCTAGAGAACTTGCTTTTTACTAAAATATATTAAATTCTTCAGCCCAGAACTGTAGACAAGTTTCATTACAAGTAATGCTAAAAAGAAAGTGGTTACAGCAGATATTTGGTGCTCACAACCAGTAAAACAAAATAACGTGGTATTTGTAACTTTTTGGTGTTGCAAACAAAAGTTGTTTTGTAAACATTTAAGGCCCGATTTTGCCAACCATAATTAGCAGTATCTTATTCTACAACTAATTTCACTAGATACATTTTTTTGAAAAGTGCACAGTTGGGGCCAGATGTTCAAAGTATTTATGCACTGAAAATGCAGATAGGTACCTAATGGGATTTTCAAAAGCACCTAGTACCTAATTTTTACTGAATCAATGGGAGGCAGGCATCTGGGCACTTCTGAAAATCCTAATTAGTGCCTATGTGTATCTTTGGCTATCTAAATACCTTTGAAAATCTATCATTGAGGCCTCTTTGAAAATGTTATTCCCTGATTTCAGTGGAACTGTTCACAGAGATACTACTTAAGGTAAGAAAAGGTAGTAGAAGCTGGCCCTACAAGCAATATATTTACAGGAAACCCACGATTTGCGACCACCCGAGTTGTGACCCCCTGCACTTGCAAATATTTTTTCAAGTGCAGAAGGGGCCGAAAACCCGCAACTTATGTCCTCAGCCCGCATTTATGACAGTGCCTATCACCAATGAGGGTTTGAGTTAAAACACCCCCGACTTGCAACGCTTCCCCAGGAACCAGTCACGTCACAAGTTGGGGGTCACCTTGTACTTGTAGTGTTTTGCTCTCATGTCCTCACTATCCCTTCTCATCAATATTTTTGAGTTAGGCTAGTGCCCATATCTCAACGAACTTAGTGGATTAATTCATACTTCACTGTCTTTCCTCTTAGACTTTTGTGTCAAATAAGCTCTTCTCTCTTCCTTCATCTCCCTCAGCTTACATCTGGAGTCAGTACTATATCCTAAGCATTCTCATACCTTAGGTATTTTCTTCTCAGAGATACAACATTCAAAGGGGGGAGAACTGATACAGAGCAGCTCTGAATAGGCTAAATGTAGTGTGTGGTAATTGCTAAAACTGGGCTCATATCATTAGCAGTGCATAGAAATTCATCAAGATTTGCACCTGAAAAGAGAAAAGGACACTCTAAAATCATGACACTATGTACAGTAAGGTAGTAGTCAACAGGGTGAGCTAAGGACAGAGCATCATCTCTGAACCTTACCTCAGAAAATCCTTGGTTTTGTGGGTTGTAAATGTAATCCTCTGTGAAAGAAACAACTACTATGAATAATGAAGCAAACATGCTTAGAGTTTGGCTAACTGCAAAACTAGGTTACCTAAAAACTGTTAAGGAAATTTGTTTCCTGAATCATTACCCAAACTATTGGTGGTAAAACAAAGTATGGATCTATGTTCAGTTCTCCAAATGTATGCTAACTAGCAAAAATAGAGAACCATCCACATTAACTATCCACACACTTTTTTATGTTTTTCCAGTGTAACTGTCAGAACAGAAAATAACATAGTGATTTTTTTTTCATTTTCTTCATAGTCTCCTGGCTTACTACATCAGTTAACCACTGGAGAATTCCAAGTTTAAGGAACAAAGCTGTAAAGAAGAAAACATCTATCGGCCATAGTTACTGAAGCTCCTAACAGTCTCTCTTGGAAATTCTCATGCACTTCAGCTGTAGTTAAGTTTTGCTGAACCTTTCTAGACTACCATGGTTGTTTGCAACATGTCCTCAGCATTCTGTCATTAGAAAATATAATGCCAAGTGCACCTTACATCACTTTTCATTACTTCATTACTATCATTAGTTCAATCCAAAGCAGACTGAAGAATTAATAGGGTAATCACAAAACTGGGAAACTGGGCAACAAAATGGCAGATGAAATTCAATGTTGATAAAAGAAAAGCAATGAACACTGGAAAACATAAGCCAAACAATATATATATATAATGATTGGATCTATATTAGTTATTACCACTCAAGAAAGATCTTGGAGCCATTGGCTATGTCTAGACTGGCATGATTTTCCACAAATGCTTTTAATGGAAAAGTTTTCCGTTAAAAGCATTTGCAGAAAAGAGGGTCTAGATTGGCACGGATGCTTTTCCGCAAAAGCACTTTTTGCGAAAAAGTGTCTGTGCCAATCTAGACGCGCTTTTCCGCAAAAAAGCCCCGATCACCATTTTCGCGATTGGGGCTTTTTTGCGCAAAACAAATCTGAACTGTCTACACTGGCCCTTTTGCGCAAAAGCTTTGTGCAAAAGGACTTTTGCCCGAATGGGAGCAGCATAGTATTTCCGCAATAAGCACTGATTTCTTACATGAGATCGTCAGTGTTCTTGCGGAAATTCAAGCGGCCAGTGTAGACAGCTTGCAAGTTTTTCCACAAAAGCAGCTACTTTTGCGGAAAAACTTGCCAGTCTAGGCACAGCCATTGTGTATAGTTCTCTGAAAACATCAAAGAATGTGCAGTAGTAGTCCAAAAAGCTATCTATGTTAGGAGCCATTAGGAAAGGGACAGATAATAAGACAGTAAATACAGGTTGAACCTCTGTGACTTTCTAGTCCGGCAAAATCTGGACCATGTATGTTCTAGGACCAAAGAGTCCTTATGGAGACCTGGCAGCTCGGCTTGCCATAGCTGGGCTTTCCTGGCAAAAGGGGTAGGGGGACCGGCAGGACAGTAGGATCAGGGCTGAGAGGGCCAGTAGAGGGGGGCCAAATATGACCTCCCCTGGTCCTGCAAAATCCCCTCATCCAGGATCTGTCAGGTCTCGAGAGTGCCAGACCAGAGAGGTCTGACCTGTATTATAATACCACTGTATAAATCTATGAACAATGCATACAGTTCTGGTTGCCCCATCTCAAAAAGAGTAGATTAGAATTTGAAAAGAAACAAAAGGACAAAAATATGGTTCCATATGAGAAGAGATTAAAAAGACTGGGACTGTTCAGCTTAGAAAAGAGCTGACTAAGGGGGGATATGATAAGGGTCTATTAAATCATAGTTATGTGAAGATAATGAATAGGGAAGTGTTATTTCACCCTTTTGCATAATATAACAACCAGAGGGCTCCTGATGAAATTAATAGGCATCAGTTTTAAAACAAATAAACAAAAGGACTTGTTCACACAATACAAAATCAGCCCGTGACACTCGTTGGGGATGATGTAAAGGTCAAAACTATTAACTGGGTTTAAAAAATCAGATACATTCATGGAGAATAGGTCCATCAATGGTTAGTAACCAAGATGGTCAGGGATGCAATCTCATGATCTTTGTGTCAATAAACCTCTGAGAGCAAGCAAATTGGGGGTAAATGACAGTGATTGGATCACTCTATAATTGCACTGCTCTGTTCATTCTCTCCGAAGCACCTGGCATTGACCACTGTCAGAAGACAGGATCATGGATGGCTTCATGGGCCATTGGACTAAGCCATTATGATATTCTTATGTACTTACTTAGCAACACATCCTGAACCTATTTTCTATGTGAGAGCAGTTGGTCAGGTTTGAACTTATTTTGGAGAGAAAACAATCCTTAGGGAAGGTTGTCTTAGAGAGAAAGTTATTATTCAGAGTTAAGATTGGCAAGTGTGGGATGACAGAGGAATTCCCATACCGAAATCATATTTCCATATACTTTCCATATTTCACATTACACATTGCACATTTTACTGAAACAGCATTTGCCATCATAAATTTGTTTTACTGGTAACAACACATTTTACAATAAACAGACTGTCATTGTTTCAAGACTTTTTTCAGTCTCCTTCATAGATCATCTCTTTCTCTCTCTCTCTCTCTCTCTATATATATGACCTCTGTAATTTTCTCAACTTAGGGCTTGATCCAAAGCCCATTGATGTCAATAGAAAAACCTAAATTGCCTGTCTATCATGCCCTTGGTTTTTAATCATCACTTATCTTCCTTATAATGATTATTTGAAATCTTCTGGACAGTGACAAAAAAGATCCTTCCTGTAAATTGTTTTGATATTACTGAATAGTTCTTTGATGAAATCTAGGTTTTAGAAGGACCTGATAAACGTCTTAAGACACCAGAATCTGACCTTTCTTAAGCATTAGAATCTGTCCCTAATTTAATATAAATTTAGATTATGATACGTGATACATTAACATTTAAAATAGAATAACAATGGATGACTTGGTTTATTTTCTTCCTAGTTATTTTTATATTTTGATACTTTCACACTGAAATATGATCCTTATGCCCTCTGGAATCCAACGTACTTTGCACTGAACATATACATGCAAATATATCATTGAAACTACACATGATAAAATGAATAATATAATATGCTTTTTGTAATATTTACTCCCTCATATTGCACATAATGTATATATTCAATTTAGATTGTGTTAGGCTCTAATCTTATAAACATATACTCACATGAGTAAGCACTAAGCAGACAAGCAGTCCTATGGATTTCAATGAGACTATTCATGTAAGTAAGGAATACTTGTGGAAGTAAAAACAGGTAGACTCTTACTCTGTCTGGAGCAAATACTTGTCTGAATTGAAGTCCAGATTAAAAAGACTTGATACAGCCTTAGGCCTCATTCCGGCAAACACATAACAGACTTTTTTACATTACTGTTATTTCAGAAAATGTGCATAATTTCAATACATACTCACAACTCATACATGAAACTCCCTGCAAGCTCAGTAAGGTTTGCGCATGACTATTATGTGAAGGACTAGGGCCCTTCACAGCTATGCAAACCACATCACATACCATAAATCTGGTGTCCTCCCATGAAATCTGGCCTTTTGTGTGCTTTTACCCTATCCTGAACAGATTTCACAGCGTGGGGATGAGAACTTCTCAGATTGGGGATCCCGGCTCAAAAAGAAGTTGCAGGGGGGTCGTAAGGGTATTTTCGGAGGGTCATGCTATTGCCAGTCTTACTTCTGCACTGCCTTCAGAACTGTGCAACTGGAGAGTGGTAGTTGTAATGTTGGCTGGGTGCCCAGTTCTGAAGGTAGCATCCCACCAGCAGCCGTGCAGAAGTAAAAGTAGCAATGCCATACCCATATCACCCTTACTTCTGTACCGCTGCTTTCAGAGCTTGGTGGCCAGAGAATGGCAGCTGCTGACTCAGGACCCAGCTCTGAAGGCCATGGCATCGAAGGGTGGCAATAACATAAATACCATCCTTACTTCTGCTCAGCTGCTGACAGTAGTTCTGCCTTCAGAACTGGATTCCTGGCCAGCAGCCACTGCTCTCCGGCTGCCCAGCTATGAAGGCAGTGCTGCTGCCAGCAGCTGTGCAGAAGTAAGGTAACAATACTGCAACCTCATCCTAAAAAAGAGCACAGAAGACACTTTTTGTCTTGAATTTTGATTTTGTTCTTAAGAGACTGACACATTTGTGCATACAATATCTATGGGTATGACTACACTGGTTTTTTTTTTTTCCAAAGAAGGTATGCAAATTGTGCTTGCATTTGCATATCTTCTTCTGATTTTTTTTCCGGAAGAGGATTTTCCAATATGTGGCCCATCTACATGGGGCCAAATGTTGGGAAAAAAAACCTCTTTCAGAAGCCCCCCGTACACCTCGTTTTACAAGAAATAAGGGGGCTTCCAAAAGAGGGGTTTTTTTCCAACATTTGGTCCCATGTAGACGGGCCAAATATCGGAAAATCCTCTTCCAGAAAAAAATGGGAAGATATTCAAATGTGAGCGCAATTTGTATACCTTCGGGAAAAAACCAAAGTGTAGCCATACCGTATGACTGTGTCTACATTGGCACCCCTTTCCGGAAAAGGGATGCTAATGAGACACTTCGGAATTGCAAATCCGCAGGGGATTTAAATATCCCCCATGGCATTTGCATTTACATGGCTGCCGCTTTTTTCCGCCTTGGGGATAAGTCGGAGAAAAGTGCCAGTCTAGACGTGATTCTCCGGAAAATAAGCCCTTTTCCGGAGGATTTCTTATTCCTACTTGAAGTGTCTCATTAGCATCCCTTTTCCGGAAAGGGGTGCCAATGTAGACACAGCCTATGTGTTTACACTGCTTTTTATGTCCCATTTCTAGACTCTTCAAAGTTTACATAATCATTTCTGCTACCACTAATCTTGAATGTCAGGTTCCACTATCAGTTATTTAACGAGACTATACACATGTATTATTAATACACTCTGCACCATATTATACATTTTTCATTTGATTTTTTTAGACTAATCTTAAAACAACCTAGAAGTAAATTGATGTTTAACCAATGTTAGGAACACTGGGTGTGAAGGCTCACTACAGTCTCCCAGGTCTCCAGCTCCTGTTGTCTGGGTTTCTGGCTGGTCCACCTCTGGAGCTCCTCTAGAAGGTCTTTCCTCTCCAGCATCCAGCCCAGACTGAGCTACTCCTTTTTATACTACTCCAACCTTCTAGACTTCCTCTGCCCACTGTCCACACACCCCATTATAGTCAGGACTCGCAGTCAGGACTTGTCTAGACTATATTCCTCTGTCGAAAGAGGAATGTAAATGAGCCCAATTGAAAGTGCAAATGAAGCGCAGATTTAAATATCCTGTGCTTTATTTGCATATTCATGTTTGAGTGCTGTTTTTTGAAGGGTTTTTTGAAAGGGTTTTTTGAAAGGGTTTTTTTGAAAGGGTTTTTTGAAAAGGTTTTTTGAAAGTGAAACCGCAGTCTAGACATGGTTCTTTTGAAAAAAAAAAAAAAACCTTTTACAAAAGAACCCGTACACCTGAAAAAATCAGGAGTACAGTTTCTTTTGTAAAAAGGTTTTTTTTTCCAAAAGAACCACGTCAAGACTGCACTTTCACTTTCGGAAAACCCTTTTTTGAAACAGCAATCGGACGCGAATATGCAAATGAAGCGTGGGATATTTAAATCTGTGCTGCATTTGCATTTTTGATTGGGCTTATTTACATTCCTCTTTCGACAGAGGAATATAGTCTAGACGAGTCCTGACTGCGAGTCCTGACTGTGATGGGGTGTGTGGACAGCGGGCAGAGGAAGTCTAGAAGGCTGGAGCAGTATGAAAAGGAGCAACTCAGTCTGGGCTGGATGCTGGACAGGAAGGGCCTTCTAGAGGAGCTCCAGAGATGGACCAGCCAGAAACCCAGACAACGGGCACTGGAGACCTGGGAGACTGTAGTGAGCCTTCACACCCAGCAGAACTGCAGGAGACTGGAGCTGTGGCTGTGGAGTCTGATGATCCTGAAACTATAGGGTTCATCCCAATGCCAGAACTGGTAGGAAGGGACTCAGGGAGGGTGCGCAAGTTGTATCTTCATCCGAGTGAGCTTGGTGTCTTGCGGTGGGATTCCCTGCTGAGCAAGTGTTGGTTCATTCCCCCACTGATAAGGCCCTGGGTCAGGGCCAGGTGGAGTAGTGTAGGTCAGGACCCCCCTAGTGGGGCTACGGCCCAAACCCCCCTGTATCTCTAGCCATTATGCTGTGCTGCCCTGAAACCCAGGGCTGTGTTACTGACTCTAGCCATTGGACTGTGTTATGGACTCTTAGGGTATGTCTACATTAGCCCCCTAGTTTGAACTAGGGTGTCTAATGTAGGCATTCGAACTTGCAAATGAAGCCTGGGATTTAAATATCCCGGGCTTCAATTGCATGTTCCCGGTCAGACGCCATTTTTAAATCCCCTTAGTTCAAACTGACTGCCTGCGGCTATACGCGGCAGTCAGAAGTTAATCCGAACTAAGTCCTTAGTTCGGATTAATTGTTACTCCTCATAAATAGCGCCCGCCTGGGAACATGCAAATGAAGCCCGGGATATTTAAATCCCAGGCTTCATTTGCAAGTTCGAATGCCTACATTAGCCACCCTAGTTCGAACTAGGGGGCTAGTGTAGACATACCCTTATTGACTCTAACCATTAGGCTGAACTGCTCTGAACCATAGGGCTGTGTTATAGACTGTGGCCATTGTGCCACAATGTCTTAGGATGAGGCATGCTTCTAACATGACACTGACTCAGAAAATAATTAAATCCAAGAAACCACTGTACCATCAACAGATCTTGTAACAATACAGTTATTTATCTGGAAAATTGATCCACTATTCAGTCAACTATGAATTTCATATCCTGAATTCACTAACATCAGCTAGAAAGATGTCACTAACTACTTACCCATTTCATTAATGTGTACCCTTTGTCTGTCAAGCCATCTGTTACGTTATTACAGCCATAAAGATTCTGCATAGCTCTTAACATGTTGTATACTGTAATGGGGCAGAGTGGCTGCCCACTGACCCCGAGGGGGAGGCGCCCCTCCCTGAGCCTTGGTTGGCAGCATCTGGCCCTAACAACCCACCTGACCAGACACTAGGAGGCAGGGCCAGGGATATGAAAGGCCTGCCAGAGAGGCCAGTGAAGTTCCGGCGACTGAAGGAGCCAGAAGCCTCCCCTGCACACCCAGAGGAGGAGCTGGACCCAGGAGAAGCCAAGGACAGGCCTGGGCCACCGGGCCCACAACTCCCAGACTGCCTAGAAGGACTGCTCTCCTGGCCGGAGGTGACAGAGTCCCGAGGACCTACACTGGACTCAGGTACAGCATGAGGGGGAGTGTGGAAAAAGCCCAGGGATAGCCGACCGCCTTTTAGCTGAGCCAGAGCCAAGTCAGCACGTTGCAGAGTGGATTCCTGCTGACTCAGCAGCAGACTGTTCTGCTTCTACCAGGGCCCTGGGATGGAACAGAGTAGAGTGGGTGGGCCTGTGTCCCCCCTGCCACCCCACTCCTGGGTGGCAGTCTCTCCCCACAGCCTGAACCTGCCAGACCCCTGCCTGAACAAGAGGATCCAGCTGGGTGCTCAGGTTAAGACTATTTGTTTATGTATTTGCTTGCCGCCCTGCCCTGAACTAAGGCCGGACTTTGAACTGTTTGCTTGGCGCCCCACCCTGAGCCAAGGCCAGGCCTTGACTGTTTCCTTTCTGCTCTGCCCTGAACCAAGGCCGGGCTCTAACTGTTTGCTTGCCGCCCCGCCCTGAACCCAGGCTGGGCTTTGAACTGTTTGTTTGGCCGCTTCGAACCAAGGCTTGAGGCTCTGAACTATTTGTTGCCACCCACCCTGAGCAAGGGGCTGGGCTCTAGACCAAACCACTGTTAATTCCCCAAAAGACTAAGGAGGTGTAATGGGCCAGAGTGGCTACCCACTGACCCTGAGGTAGTGGTGACCCTCCCAGAGCCTTACCAGTTCACGCGTGGTGGAGAATGAGGGCAGCATCCAACCCCTGATGAGAAGAGGTTAGCTGCCACCTGGAAAAAAAAAAGAGAAGACACAACAAGAGGGAGACATGGATCTCAAAAAATTTTTTAAATACTGGACTGAGAGTCAGCAGCAGCAAAACCAGCAATTGGTACAACAGCTGGGTGTATAACACGAGCACCAGCAGCAGTTGATGTGGGAGACGGGCACCAGCAACAGCAGTTCCTCCAAAGGCTGGCCACCCAGCAACAAGAACTCCAGCTACAAGGCTTCCAGCAGCTGGCCACCTTAGGGTCCCGCTCCAACGGACAACCACCCGGGACTGCAAGAGACTCCCCAGCACCAGTCACACCCATATGGCTCTCCAAGATGGGGTCAGACGATGACCTGAAGACTTTTTGGAGATGTTTGAGCATGTCAAGGTGGTGGTAGAATGGCCATGGTGTAGCCAGACAGGAACCCCCCTTGTAACATCCATTTTTGCTTGCCTAGATATGCAGGCTCAGTGACCGTGAATGGCTGTAAACAGAGATATGCCAATTGCTGACCAAGAGGCTGCCGAGGAGTGCCCTTGACTAAAACCCATATTGATACGAACACACAACCATGTGCGGGGGGAGGGGGGGAGATGTCCCGCCCAGCAAAGAATATCCTGCACTCCTAATTTACCTATCTTCCTCTCTTACAAGTATAAATTATTTGAAACTTGCTTGTAAGAACTGGCACCACAAAACGGACCAGTACAATTTGGTATCTTAAGATAAGAAAGAGGATATGGGCCCCCAGGGGTATAAAGATGGGTCCAGCAGCACATTTACTTTGAGTGTCAATCTACCATCTATCTGCTGGTCGGGTTAGGTGTTTGATCTCCCGAGGTTCCACGGGGACGCCCACCTCGTATTCGTCTTTCCTAGGAATTGAGGGACCGGCCCTGGCTTGACCCGCTGGAGTCGAGAGGCACAGAAAGGGGTAAAACTTGTACCTGGATGTGGTCCTTTGTCTTAAGTGTACACATAGACTTAGAGCTCTTTAAAGATCAAGCTGTCATTTGATACCATTATTTCTATTTTCTATCTTTATTTTCTTTGTAACCATTTTTAAGATCTATATTTGCTAGCAGTTAAGAAAGAGAGCAATAGCCATTGTAACCATATGCTTTTATAAGTCTTTTCAATAAACCTGTAACTGTTTAAGTTTTTAACCTGACTCCTTCAGTTGCTGTAACAGAACCAAGCACAATTTAAAAGAACTTCAGCCGGTCATAAGGGACAGGTATAGGAAGAGCTTGGGTGTTTTGGATCGTGTCACTCCCAGGTGACAGATCCATTGGGGCATCTCTCAGTCTTCCCTAGACTGCCCGCTGCGAAGGGATCCTGTATTCTAGCAGCTGAAATCTGAGATGTAATAAGCTCTTCCTATAAACTCTGGGGCGTCTGTCAGCCTGTTGGCTGCCCTCCGCAACGGGACCCCGGTTCTAGTGGTAAAGACACGGACGTTAAACCTTTTCTCAGTAACATACACACACACACTGCCCTGACTGTCGGCTGACACATGGGGGCAGTGGACCACTCTACTGGCATCCTACTTATCAGGGCCTGCCCGGACAGCCTATCGAGGACTCCCTATTGAGGAGGTCCAAGAGTATGGGTCAGTCAAGGCTGTGATCCTGGACACCCTAGATATCACCCCACAGACCTTCCGGCACCGGCTCCGGAGTACAAGTTACCTGACCAGGGCCCAATCGCAGGCAGTAGCTCAGGAAGTTAAAAGTCTCGCCCAGCAGTGGCTATGCCCAGAACAGAACTCTGCTGATAAAATTATTGAGCAGATCACCCTGGAACAGTTCATTCGGGTCCTCCCATTGCGCGGCTGGGCGTGGGTCCTTCGGCATTGCCTGGTGATGCTCCATGCCGCTGTCACCTGCATGGAGGACTATCTGGCAGCCAACGGATCCATTGGGTTGGGGGGGGTTGTGTCCCCCTCTCCCCAGATGGGCCAGTGGCCCCACAACCCCTCACAGGGCCCTTGGAGAACTTGACCATCATTCTGACGCCCCAAGGTCTGGAGTCCAAACCTCAGAGAGAGGTTGATTGACCAACACACAGGGACGAGGAGCTCTGGAAACGCCCGAGCTGCGAGGTGGAGAAAAACGGCAGAACCGACTGCCAGGTGTGCACCCCTGACCACTCGGAGCTTGGTCCCTGCTTCTCCTGTGGCCACTTGGGACACCTGCAGCGGGATTGTCCGGAGATGGACTGCAACTTTGGACAGGTGTGTACCACAGAATCTCGGGCCCACATACCTGGCCCACCCAAGCTGACGGTACTGGTGAAAGTGCGGCTGCAGGAAGAGGTCACTCTTTTGGACTCTGGCTGTGGACAGATCCATGTCCATGAGAATGTCATCCCCCGGCCAGTGGTGACCAATGGAGAGCTCTGACTCTAATGTATTCATGGTGCCATAAAGGCATACCCCCGGACCAGAGTGGCCATGACCATAAAAGGGATAACAGAGGAAATTGTGGTAGGGTTGAGGGCCCCCATCCTAGCCTACCCAATCATCCTCAGCTGAGACTGGCCTGGATTCACAGATCTCCTCTGGGGAACCAGTCTTGGATGGCAGCCTCCCCCTTTGGCTGTTCCAGAACCGCAACCTGAATCTGCCGGACCGCCACCTGAGCAAGGGGATCCAGCTGGGTGCTCATATTAAGACTATTTGTTTATGTATTTGCTCGCCACCCTGCCCTGAATAAGGCCAGGCTTTGAACTATTTGCCTGCTGCCCCACCCTGAACCAAGGCTAGGCTTTGAACTATTTGTTACCGCCTCATCCTGAAGCAAGGGCCTGGGCCTCTGAACTGGTTATTTTGCTGCCCTGCCCTGATCAAGGGCTTGGGTTTTTGAACTGTTTGGCCGCCCTGCCCCGAACTGAGGTTTGGGGACTCTGAACTATTCGTTGCCGCCTGCCCTGAGCAAGGGCCTGGGCTCTTGACCAAACCACCGTTAATTCTCCAAAAGACTAAGCAGGGTGTAGTGGGGTGGAGTGGCCACCCACTGACCCCAAGGGGCAGGTGCCCCTCCCTGATCCCTACCGGCTCACATATACTAAACAGACATGAAAGTGGTTGGGTACAGCGTAGCAGTAAGAAGTTGCCACCAGTATGGGCCCATCCAGAGCCGATGTTAAAGCACTGCCACAGAAGTACTGCCAGACCATACTGGCAGGGCGGCCAATGGTATGGACCAGGGCCACCGACAGGAGGGGAAGGGGGAGGCAAAAGGGTCAGCTTCCCTGGGGCTGGTGATTTAAAAGATCCTAGTTGACTCTCAGCTGCTGCTGCTATGGCAGCAGGTCCTTGGGCCCTGTAAATCACCCCTGGAGCCAGAGGTAGCACATGCTGAGGAGTACTGAAGAGATGGATGGGGGAGGCTTCTGTCTGAGGCCCCACCCCAGAGTCAGGCCACCATACCAGAATCCTTTATTTTAACCCGGATCCTAAAATTGCTAGTTGTGCCCTGGGCTGACATATCACAAGAAAGATTCAGGGGGCAGCCGAGTTAGTCTGTACAGGATAAACTTAAAAAACAACAAATGATCTCATAGCACTTTATACACTAACAAAACATGTAGATGGTATCACGAGCTTTCGTGGGTACAGCCCACTTCTTCAGATGACCAGAGTGTTGGATGTCCAGGACCAAAATAAATAGGGGAGAAGGAAGGGAGAGTGGAAGAAGGAAAAAATGAGAGGGGGGGGGGGACAAGAAGAGGCAGTGGGTAAAAAGTATCAAGGGGGAAAGAGCTGAAATGTACTAGGAAAAACAAATAGTTTCTAAGTACCTAAAGGCTGGATAGTCAAAAGAGGCAGATAAGAACCATTAATTAGCAACCAACAAATAATCAGGTAGCACTTAAAGACTGACAAAACATGTAGATGGTATCATGAGTTTATATCATAATAAGGTGACTTCTTTCCAAATGTTATGTGATGTCAAGCATCAGTTTCATCTTGGATGGCATACATAGCACTAGCTTGCCATTTCTTTGTCTATTGAATCACTTCAATGATTAATATTTTCAGAAGACTTTTATCTTGAAGACCATGAAAGTGCCTAGCAAAGCTGACAACCAGATTTCTGCTTTTTCAAAGTACAGTAGCAGTGGACTCCTTAGGTTGGGATTTGGAATTCTGCATAAGCCTAACAAAATGTTCTTATAAAAAAACAACAAATGGTCTGGTAGCACTTTATAGACTAACAAAATGTGTAGATGGTATCATGAACTTTCGTGGGCACAGCCCACTTCTTCAGATGACCGAAGTTATTAGTTTAGGATGTGCACACCCAAAATAAATAGGACAGGGAAAGGGGAGGGGGGAAAAAGGAAGAGGGGTGGGAGTCAGAGCAGAGGGAATCAGTAAGTATCTGAAGATTGGGTAGTTAAAATAAGCAGATAAGAATCAAAGTTAATAGATAGTATCCTTCCTGGCATGGGAGTATACACAAAGAGCTGTTTGCACCTTCAATGGCTGTAAAGTTGGTAGTGTCCCAACCAACTTTCATCACGATTGAGTCCATGAGCATGTGAAATGGAACACAGAAAATGTTCCTATGACAGCAGAAAGAAGTTGACTCTTTTACTCTTCTACTGTAAATCTCATCTATTCTGCTGGAGAGAGTGGTTCCGTTCCAAGTGGAAGGCCTCATTCTAATCAGGTCTATATATTGAAACAAATATAATATTTGATACCATGCTCATTGCCTTAAATAGTCTCATTGACTTCCATAGGAGTATTTGTGGGGTGGCTGCCACACTCTGGCCAGGGAAAGGTTAAAAGCAGGTGGGAGGGAGTCTGCACAAACCCTTTTAATCAGAAAGAGGCTTATAGGGGGCCCATCAAAGGGTGGCTTGGTGGGGCAGACCTAACATAAGGAGCTGCTCAGCAGATCAGAGGGCAGTTGTGTCCCTGGCGTATGAAGATGAAGCACTGGTTCCCAGGAAGGAGCACTTTCAGTGGAGCTGTGCTGGGCAGGCTCAGGGCAGGAGAAAGAGAGACTCCAGTGTGATACCTGCCAGGCTATGGTTTTGACACAAAGGCCAAGAAGATGCAAGGGTCATGGAGAAGTGTCCCAGGAAACAGGAGAAGTTAGGAGGAATGAAGGAAGGATGGGCATGGCTTTTGCCAAAGCATCCCTTGCATCACCCCTTGCCACCAACGAGCATGACGTACATAGACTGCAACTTGCTGCTGAGGCAAGGGTCTAGACTTTGGGGATGCAGTTGGCCATGGTGGCAGAAATAAGGACAGAGGGCTGCTGATCCCCCCGGAAGTGAGTCACAATGGAGTGGTGAACACTGCTGGCGGGCAGTGTCAGGAAGAGGATGCTACCATTCAGGGAGGTCCACAGAGAGATGGTAGAGATAATGGACCAGAATGATGATGAGTGCAACTCCCAGCAGAAGGTCGCACACTCCAACGTACAGAGCAAATTCCTGGACTACCCAGCAGGAGGTACTATGCTGCTGAACTGAACCCACTACAGAAGGACTATTCAACTTTGGAAGCCCCAGGGGCCACAATGATACTCACAGCACATGCTGAGGGGTGCAACTTAAGTGTGGTTGCATATACATGCAAATATATGCAAATATATGCAAATAGCTTATTTCACACTGACGGGCATGAATACAAAGATTAAGGCAAGACTGCACAACATACAGGCCCCATTTAAGTCAGTTCTACTGATATTAATAAAATGCAAGATTTACTCAATTTCCACCCATATGACATCCCTTTTAATGAGCAGTGATAGTCCAGGAATTGAACTCTAAAACTCATATCAACAGAAGACCATTATATTGACTCCTTTTTTGTTTTGGCTCCCACCCGCAGGCCACGTGTTGAGCCCCGCGTAAACCCAAACTGCACTGCGGGCTGCACCGCAGGCCGCTGGTTGAGTAGCCTTGCACCACAGCTTGCATAAATACTACATGTGAGTGAGAGTGGGGCGATCAGGTCCAAAGCAAAAACAATAGGCTAAATTGTCCTTGGGTCCTATGTGAGTACATAGGGGGAGGGGGAGGATGTATTTATGTCCTGTGTAGCTGCAAGATATAATTACCTCTCTGCAGGCAAGGGAGCACTGGGAGGCATTCTGCAAAGTTAGAACCGAACACTGTGGGCTGTGTCTAATGGCATGATAAAGCCCATAAGCTTTTTCTAACAAGGTAACTGGATAAAAACTAGACTTTGCTACTTAGTAAGTTCCATTTCCCTTTCAGTTTTGTACGATATCTCCTGACTTAAAAATTCACAGCATATTTTGTCTACTAATTATAAAGGATCTGCATTTGCCACCATTGCTCAGAATCACACCACAAATACACCAGATGAAATTAAAGGGACAAAATGGACCATACAATATGGTACTACTTCATTTGAATACGAGTGGCAGAATCAGATCTAAGGGAAATTATAAACCAATCTTACAGTACAGGATTCTGCAAAATATTGTGAAAGTAACATTTACATGATAGTGTAGTGTAAAATAAACGAGTTCCAGATTTCCATTATACAGTACTTCTGACATTTCTATTTTAAAATTCCTTATTTTATAGACATTCAGAAATAGCAGAATAACAGTAATGAGTCATATTTTTGAATGATTATGTAAGCTAGAAGGGTGTGTGCTTTTTTCCCATTTGGATATGATACTTTTCCACTTGGATATTATGTCACATTTGTTATACATTTAAATGATCCAATCTTATACTGTAGCTATAGAGTGTAGTACAGTAATCTCATTGCAGAATTGGTCCTCCAGCTGCAAAATCATTTCACTTCTGTCTGCTGTCCATGCTCTTTACATGCCAAAACATTCACCTTTTGGGTTGAAAGTTGTCCAAGCTTGATCTCTGTACAAGGTAACTTTTTTTTTTTTGAATGCTTGACCAAAATCTCTTCAGTTGCTATTGAGTTTGTTGAGGTTGTTTCTATGTGCATGTAATAAAATATTCTCATTCTTCCCCAGCAAAAAAAACTCCTCAAAACTCTAGTGTCAATGTAACATTAAGGTTGCAAGGTCAAAAGCCCGAAGGTCAGGAAATTAAAAATGATGTTTTTTCAACAACTTCCACTTAGCCACACTACATAGAGGTACAATGCTCTTATCCTTTCCCTCAATAAATATAAAAAAATAACATATTGATTATTAATGTATATAATAACCCATAAATGTTTCTTTAATACATTTGTGGAATATGTACAGTGCTTTCTGGACATTTCTGTAAGCTCCATGAAAGTTCTGGAATAACTTATATAATTAAACCAGGAATACTTTCATGAAAATAAAGCATTATTTGTAATTTGTGTATATGTGAAAAGAGCTAAATTATCTGCCCCTAATAATTTTCCAACTTAGCTAATTACATTCACACTGTCACAGTTTATTTATAATTTGCAAATTCCTGCCTTCAGCAGAATCATTTCTATAGGAAAATAAATTTGTTGGGAAAACTACAAACAGAAACGGAGATGGAAGAAAGTTTGAACATGTTTTAGCCTTAAAGAAAGAGAGGGAAAGCCAGGAATGAACACGAGGAGAAAAAGGGAGAATGGATTTTGGGTCATAACTTGAAAGCAATGTTGTCTTGCTATACAAAATAAAATTAGGCATGCACTACAACACTGTTTTGGCACATGAAGGATACTCTTTAATAATATGCTACCAACAAATATTGAATTTCTTATATGTCAAAAAATTCAACCTGAGTCTATTCTACTTGTCAAAATACAAACAAAAACTCATTCCCTAATCAGCCACTTAATTTTTTCACTGCTTCTGCTCATGCTTACTTCCATCAAATTCCAATTTTTAATCTCTGTCAATGTTTTGGTGTTTGTGAAACATGTTGGCTTGTGTGCGCTTAACACTGAGGCTGTCTGTTTACTATTTACATTGATGTGCCAACAAGATCCAACAAGATCAATGTTATTTACCAACAGAACAGATATATCTCAAGTAATTGGTAGTGTAAGCTTCCCCATTCCCATTCAGGAGTATGAGACAGTAAAAGAATTTCCCCCACCTACTCAGTTCTTGGCTTCTCACAGGAAAGGCAGGTTGCATTGCCAATCAATTGTTTTATTATAACTGGACACCTTTCCAGCATATTTTGCCCCAGGATTATCTTAAATTCAGGTGGCATAGAGATGGCATAGATGGTCCTACAGCATCCCCCTCCTTTCTGTTATAATGGGTGTAGCTAAAGGAAACTGCACGCCTAAAGAGGTGTGACCAGGGTGAGCATCTGTTGTGCAATTTTGGCCTGTTGTGCAGAGTAAACCCCCAAAGACGATTTCCACATCATTTCAGTGTGCTGATGAAAATAGGTGCTTTTGAAAAGATAAGCCTCCACCTATTCTATAAAAGGTCTTCATGAAAGAAAATGGTGGATTAACCACATATTGGCATTTTCAAATCAAGAATTGCCATTTTGGAAGATATACTTTTTTCAAACACAAGTCATTGGCTTCCATATATAAGTATCTGAGTGAAATTCTATGTCATGTGTTGTATAGAAGGTCAGACTACAGTATATGAAATAATGCTCCTCTTCTAGCTTTAAAATCAAACAATGAATGAATCTCTGAACTAGTATTTTACAGTATCTTGTCAAACATATTGTCTAATGACCTGGCTTGCCAGCCAGGAACTCATATCCAGCTTTGCTACTAATTCTCTGTGACCTTGACCAGAGTCCCTTTACTTCTCTGTACAACAGTTTCTTCATCAGAATGGAAAGTAATATAACTTGCTTGCCTTACAGATTCTTTGTGAGAATTAATTAGTTATTTATACACCACCATGTACTATCATGATGATTCAAGTCTCTTACCTATAAACAAGTTGGATCAATTTTTTTGTAATACAAAATCATTGGAATTAATGGAGTTATGCCAGCCAAGAAGGGAAAAATTCACACTGATTTTAATGGGTTTAGGATTTTCACCCATACTTTATAAAATGTGGTTTGTTTGAAACATATTAAGACTCTGTTTGACGTTTCAGAATATAAAAAGTGGAGAATCTTTTTGAGGAGATTCTCCTATGGAATTATCACGATAACAAACTCAGCTCTTCTTAAACAGACATGAATCCATTATAAACTCCGTGGAGAAGTTTGTCTTTATATTGAGCAATGGAAAGCATTTGGCCCATTTAATAGCTCATTTATTTTACTTACTAAGCTTTATATATTTCCCTCAGTGTGGTTATCGGTGTTCACTAACATGTCTCTACACCCAGGTTCACCAACCCGTCGACCAGTCGATTACAAGGCGTTCGGTGCCCCTCCCCCATTTCCCTCCACCCCCAAGAAGCCCCACTACCTACCTCCAGCGACAATGGAGGTAGTGCCAGCTCCCTGCGGGGTGGATGGAAGTCCTGCAGCTGTGCACCACATCTGGGGGTTCCGGAAGTGCACTGGCTGTTCCCCTCCCCCAGGTCTGTGGAATGCTGGGAACTTGCGGGGGCGGGGGGAAGTCCCCAGAGGAGGCACAAGCCGGGAATTACCTGCTCTGTGGGAGGGGGGTGTCAGCCCCAGAGGAGGCACACTCCGGGACTTACCTGCTCTGCGGGGGGGAGGCAGGAGAAGTCCCGGGAGGAGGCAAGTGCAGGGGACTGCCTGCCCCCAGCAACACCCTGTCCCCACTGTCCCCCTGTCCCCTGCTGCAGAACCCTGTCTCATGCCCCCCCCCCCGGCACCCTGTCCCATCTCTCCTGTCCCCCACTGACACCCTGCCCCCACCCCAGCACTCACTAGCACCCTTCCCCAGTGCCATTTCTTCTGCTCCCAGCAGCACAGTTGGGGCCTGCACCCTCACATCCACAAGCCTGTGGCTTGCTTATTACCCCAACCCTCCCCAGCCTGGAGCCCCCTCCCCCAGCCAGCATCCCCTTCTCCACCTCCTCCTGCATCCAAATTTTCTCCCAGAGCTTGCACCTCTCACCCCTTCCCACACCCAAATCCCTCATTCCCACCCCAGAGCCCACACATCCTGTCTCAACCCAGTGAGGGTACTGCTAGACTGCAGTCGTTTTTCCAGGATTCCAGAGATATCCCAGAAAAACTCTTCCGCATCCAGAGACACGTTTGTTCTTCCGCTTTTTTTAGTGGAAGATCAAACATGCTCTTTTGGTAACACCTGTATTCCTCATTCCATGAGGAATAAGGGGGCTTCCAAAAGAAGGGGTTTTTCTGACATTTGGTCCAGTCTAGACAGGCCAAATGTTGGAAAAACCTCTTCCTACAGAAGAATCGAGGGGGAAAGGGGGAAGCGGCAGTGTAGAGCGTATAAGGGCTGGAGATAGCAAGCGATGGAGAGGAGGAGAATAGAGAGGGCGGGGCTTCAGGGAAGGGGTGGGGTTTGGGGGGAAGGATGGGGTGGTAGATCTTGGCTTCTTCTGACATTTAAAAAGTGATTTTGGGTGTAAAAAGGTTGGACACCACTGCTCTACAGAGTTCTTGTGTCTTTTTAAGACAAAGCAGAATGTTAAACTACCACTGCCTCAATGAACTGACTAAATATAACTGCCAGTTTCTTTTCTTGTGATTGTTCTTATTTAAAACATCTTTATTTCATTTTCTTAAAAACAGATTTGTTTCTATTTTGTTCTAAGACTTTGGCACCTTTTTACATCATTTCAAAATCCATTAATTATTATGTTCAATCTAAGCACATCTGCTTCACGTCCAGCCACAGATGCACAACGATACCACAAATAAAGTCACCGTGACCCCATCAGTTTCTTAGCCAAAGGACCGGTTGTAATTGACGAAGATTCTTCCTCACCCGCTGTTAGCACGAGGTTTCCCCGCAGGGCAAAGAGAACTAGTTTCACTCTTTATGCCTGACGGAGAGCGGGTTTCTGGCGTTTAAGGACATTATTCAGCTGGGCGGGGTAATGTCATGGGCTGGCAGTGGCTTGGGCAGTGTTTTAGGGGGGCACACGTGGAAGGGCAGGGTTTATCAGAAGCGAGGGTGCTGAAGCAAGTTGTAGAGTGGGGTGCTGAGAGCCACCGAACTAAGCTCTAACCCCTTAGCCCAGGGGTGTCCAAACTTTTTTCAAAGAGGGCCAGATTTTATGAAGTGAACATGCGTGAGGGCCGACCATTTTGCCTGACATTCTTTGAACCATTAAAATTAAACACAAATTAACTATTTTATGCAAAGTTTATTGCAAACGGCATACTTTTCATTTCGTCACATGGATGACAAATCTAAACAGGTGTTAAATCACTCTGCCTTTCATATCTGAAGGCCAGATGAAAAAAAAAATCCGGGAAGCTGAAATATATGTCAGGAACATTGTAAAGTACATCACATATTATTGGTAATAAAGGTTGTCTGTCAACTTTTAAGTTCAAAAATATGAACAGGAACATAATACCAAGTATACATGTTGTGTCCAAATATATTTATAACTGATTTAGACCACCTGACATTAACTGAGATTTTACAATGTATTCATCTCAATACATATGGATTCGTTGGGGGCCATAAAAAATAGATATTGCCAAATTACCTGTGGGGCCGTATTAAACCGAAACACGGGCCGCAGTTGGCCCGCGGGCCGGACTTTGGACATGCCTGCCTTAGCCGGATGCAATGGAAAGCACTTCTAGCCCGGGGGCGCAGCAGCACCCTGGCGCCAGGCATGGTGCCCCCGCGGCTCCCATGGTCTGCAGGGGGCGCTGCCCCCCGCCCCGTGCGGATTAACAACCGGGAGCCCGCCGCGGCTGCCGCCGTCCTGACTCACGCGCTAGCAGGTGGCGCCTCCGCTCGGGGGCGGCCGTGGGACCTTTCCCCCACTTGGCCCGGCCCGCGCGCCCTTGTCCCCGCCAGCTGGTTGCAGGGCGGGGCGGCGGCGCCGCACGAGCAGGCCCCTGCGCCGGTGCGGGGGGGTGTAGGTAAGAGCCGCAGGCCCCCCGCTTTCCCCACGCACTCCGATCGCAGCCCCAGCTCTGGCTGGCGGGCGGGCTTGGCAGCGCCTCCTCCTGCCCCCAGGCCCTGCCTAAGGCGCCCCACAGCAGGGGGCGGGACGCCGGAACACAGGGGCCGCTGCAGGGCGACAGGTGGGGAGGATCAGCTGGGGGACTCTGTGCATGTAAAGCCGGGGGTGCACATGGGGGCAGGGCACGACAGAGGGTCCCAGGAAGGGGACGCCAGCCTTGGAAAAGGAGCTGCGGGGCTTGCCGTAAATGTGGATTGTGCTTTTTTCAGCCCAGAGGTCATTAATGTTTTGGAGGGGCGGGGGTAGTTATAAATATCTTCCCATGTCTATGGTCCTTAAAGCAGGCAACAGCCGCTATGAAATGCATCCAGCTTTGGCATGGAGTGTAGCGACACAGAAGCATCCAGGGCTGGTGGTGGGGAGAGTGGGGATATGGTTTTGGCTAAGGGGCAATATGCTACCCTTAAGAAGCATGCCAAAAACACTCAGCTGCTTGCTTTCTCAGGACATGCCTTCTCCAGTAAGTGCTAATAATAGCTGTGGACTTCTATGCTCCAGTGAGTCTTTGTGTTTCAAATCCCAGATTCAGACTACTAAAGCATTCCTCCAGATTGTTAATTTGTTACATGTGTAAATTAGATTGTGGATTTTAGGGATAGATTTCTTGCGGACTTTTGAGTTTTTGTTTGGGGGCAATAGGCTACATGCAGCAAATCTCTACAAACTGGTCCTGAAAAAAAGTTCCATTTTAAGCTTATTATAAATACAAGATTTACCTTAAACAGTCATTCAGTCTGGTTGCATGCCTTTGGAAGTGAGTAGTGTCTGATGCTTCAAAGAACATGGAGAGAAAAATGCTTAATGAATCTGGCCAAACTGTACACTGCTGTAAACTTGGGAGATTTTGCTTTCCTGACCCCGCAGTAATCAGTTTATGCTGTGAAACACTGAAATTCAATTAACTAATTTTAACTGGTGTAACTAAAAATACTGGTCATCAAATCATCCAGTCCTCTTAAAAAAAAAAAATCCTGTTGCAGTAATTGACTTTCTGACATCATGGGGCAGGGAGTTCTACAGTGTTGTCAAGTCCAGGGCATATTAGTGCTGATGTTTTTACTGTTTCTGCATATGGTAGTTATAGGTGGTCTTGTCGGTCCCTGTGGTCTCAAAGTGGTTTTATGCAGAGCTGGAGTATGAAATATTGTACCTTAGGGATATAAAAGGTTAATCAGTTACCTGGTAAGCAAGCCCTGATGGATGGCCCGCTGCAGCCATGTTTGCTCTAGGCCAGCCTGCTATGGCTGGGGGCCACTTGGTCAGGCCGGCCTGCAGCAGAATCCCACGTCACCTGGCAGTTGGGATCCCTACAGAAGCAGCGGGACCCCCGCCAAATCTGCTCTCTGCCGACCTGCCAATGGTTAACTAGTTAAATGATAAACTTAAAAAACAACAAATAGTCTGGTAGCACTTTAAAGACTTACAAAACATGTAGATGGCATCATGAGTTTCGTGAGCACAATCCACTTCTTCAGATGACAAGAGTGTTGGAAGTCCAGACTCCGGTCATCTGAAGAAGTGGGCTGTGCCCAGGAAAGCTCATACTATCTGCATGATTTGTTAAAGTGCTGCCAGACTATTTATTGTTTTTTAAGTTTTTCCTGTTACAGACTAACTTCGCTGCCCCTCTGAAACTTCTGAACTGGTTAAATGATATCATTTTAATCATTAAACTGGTTAACTGTTTTATAGGATATTTACATCTTTACTGTAGCTGTGTTATCTTGCCAAGTACCACTTTGGAAAGGGCCTCAATCCTAAGGCAACTTGCAAAAAGGAATATCTGTAAATATTTGTTGTGTTGCAGAGCTTTTTAGGTGGAACTCTGACCGTGCACCAAAGAATGTGTACACACTCTATGTTGAATTCTCAATTAGATACTCTAACCACTGGGAATAGAGTCATTGTTTCTGTCACGCTCTCCCAATGACTATAATTATTTCCATAGCTAACTGTTTTCATGTCAGGAATAAGAAACTGGAACACAGACGCTTCAGAAATAAAGATCCTAGGTTTGATTCTGCTCTGATACAAATGTAAATCAACAATAACTCCATTGAAGCCATTGGACGGACACTTGTGTAGAAGGAGTGGATAGGTGATAACAGAATCAGGCAGGCCCCTTCCTGCTTTTATGAAAATATCTTCAGTTACAATATAGGGGCTGTGTCTATATGGGACTCAGGAAAATTAAGACAAATGAACTAAACGTGAAGTCATTGTGCAAATACCCCCATATGGATTCCTTCCTTCGGGATTAAAGTGGCTATTGTTTGTTGTAACTTAAAGGCTCATTTTAATTTGTATGTTCCATGCATTGTTGTAATGTAAAATTACTTGATTGTAAATAATTTTCTTTACAGAAATGAGCCAGATCTTTAGCTGGTGTAATTGTTGTATTTCCGTTTAAGTCAGTAAGACTTTGCCAGTTCAGCTAAAGATTTGTCCTGTATCTTCTGATTTTTCCTCACCTTTATACTGTTGGAAATTTGGAATTTCTGCTGAAGTCAGTGGCATTACACTGATGTAAGTGAGAGGAGAATAACAGAGGTTTTTGTAAATGCACTAGGGAAGAACAATATCAAAGGGACTTTGCTGTTTCTAAGCTGAACTCCCCATTGGCATTGATTTGGGGTTGTTTTTAAAATGGCCATGATATGACTTGAGGGAAACAATAATCTCTCCACATTGAGTGGATAAGCAGAAAGGTTTGGCAACAGGAACTTTTGTATATTTAAAGGAGGAAATGGGTAACTTCACCACAACGGAAATATTTTTGCCACTCTCAGCTATTCCAGAGATCTGTCACAAATTGTTAGCAAATGGAATCATAGTCGAATCCAAGGCAACTTTTCTTATGCTGGTGTAACTCCACTGTTTCAGTACTTAGTCCGGATTTACATCAGTCAGAGATCAGAATCAGGCTCAAATATTGGGAAAATTAGAACCAGACACACAGTGTTTCTGCACCTTTGAAAAACATGGTTTTCATTGTTGTAGAAAATTTGTATGATCATTTCAACAGAATTGTTATCCACCCAAAATAGGCTCAAAGCAGTACAACATGCTGCTGTTTGGTTTTGCTGTCATTAATGAAACAACCCCTCTTCCTTTTTTAGAGAGTAACAAGGCTGTTTTAATTTCACCCACAGTAAGAAATTAAAGTGAACACTGACATTTCAATATTAGCTAGTTTCAGAATGGACTTTTCCTGCCTCTTTCAGCAAATGACTCTGCCTTGCTCCCAGACTTCCTGATTAGAGAAAGAACTATGTAAAGAGAATGACCTTTCGTCACATTCTGAAAGTGTGTGGATTCTGGATATGAAGACTGAATGTATTTTTAAATTAATGTTTAGTGTTTGAGAAAGCACCATTAGTCTGGCCTTAGAAACTAAAGTCATTTGTGCACAGAACAAATATGGCAACTCCAGGGTTACATTTAGACTACATGGCTCCGTCGACGGAGCCATGTAAAATAGTTTATTCGGCATAGTCAAAGAAGCAGGGATTTAAATAATCCCCGCTTCATTAAAATAAAAATGGCCGCTGCGTTGTGCTGATCGTCGGAACAGCGTGGCGGCCATTTTTATTTTAATGAAGCGGGGATTATTTAAATCCCCGCTTCTTTGACTATGCCAAATAAACTATTTTACATGGCTCTGTCGACGGAGCCATATAGTCTAGACTTACCCTAGTAGTACAAGCTTTCCCATTTGCAATGTAGCTCAGCACTACTTCCTGTTCAAGATTCTCCCAGCAATAGATTGTGTAGGAAAGAGAATAGAACATAGAATCTGAGACTGCAACATTTCTCTGTGAACAAGAATATCAACTATATATTAAAAAAACAAATACCCTTAGCATGGAAGAGAAAAAAACTAACTATAGTAAACTTCCGATAATCCGGCACCTTTAGGACCCAGGGGGTGCCGGATTATCAGAGATGCTGGATTATCGGAAGGGAGGGCTATAAGAGGGCTGGGGTGGAGTGGGGGAGATGCACCCCTTGGCGCTGCGGGATCAACCCGGCAGCACCCCAGCTGCTCTGCCCCAGACTTCCCCAAGTCAGCCACTGCTGAAACTGACCAGCGGCTGACTCCAGGAAGCCCAGGGCAGAGCACCCTGGCTTTGCTCTGCCCCGGGCTTCCTGGAGTCAGCTGCTGGTCAGTTTCAGCAGTGGCTGAATCGGGGAAGCCGGGGGCAGAGCAGCTCCAATTGTCCGGCTGCCTGGAGCACTTCCAGGTTCCAGATGGTGCCAGACCATTAGGAGTTTTACTGTACTACTACAGCTGTCTATCTGATCTTACCCTCAAGAGTGACATCACATACTTCTCAAATCCAATGAAAATTACATTTTTAAATTTGTGTTTGGGTTGCAATATTCCCTCTTTATAGTATAAATTATACCCAAAGGATATTTTCCAGCGTCCTTATTATGCCTTTCCCAGAGCCTATTCATGAAATGGTTGGTGGCTTCTTTCTTATTTTGCATGTTGGCCTTGCTTTCCAAACCACTTGAGGTTTATTGCCATCTATTTTAGAACAAATTTTGCTTGCCATGCATTTTGAATGAGGCAGTTATCCATCACTACAAACAGATACCAGTTAAGCAATACCCATCAAAGGAGAACATGAAGCTTGAAAATTCTTGCTGCAATTTTCCCTGTGGTCAATTAGCAGTGAAACTCACATCCTTTCTGTCTCAAAAATCACTGTGCCTCCTCTGTGGAGACAAGAATCTCCAGCTTTCTGAAACAGAATGCTTCCTCCCCTTGTCCTGGATCAGCATAGCTCCACACCCTTACAAAAGGGCTGGGCTTTAAAGGGCCTGGCCCAGCTTTTAGCCATCCTGAGGTTTCCTTTTATAAGAACTTTTAGAAATACAGGCTTTAGGGATGTTAGCGTGTCGGTTACACAATTAACTGATAAGCCTGGGCTTATTGGTTGTTCCTAATGACTACAACCTCCCCTCCCCCCCGCTGCCTCTGTATCAGAGGCAGCAGGGGGAGGGTAGAAGGAGGAGCCTTTAAGCTGGATCCCTGCACATGCCGAATCCTGTGGAACTGCCTAACCACCCCCCCCCCTACACCTCCCTCAGAAGCAGTAATGTGGCGGGGTAGGTGGGAACCAGTGCTTGGGAGGAGCCAGCTTAAAAGCACCAGTTCCCATGGAGCTGCCTCCCCCTCATCGCCATGCTGCTGCCTCTATCAGACGCATCAGCATGGGGAGGAGGGCAGGTGGGAGCTGGTGCTTGGGAGGAGCTAGCTTAAAAGTCGTGGTGTCAGTTTAGAGACACCCTTGCTTCTGATAAACCCTGCCCTTCTGCCATATCCCCCCTCCCCCCCACGTGTAAACATTAAAAAATTCCATGGTTACACATTTACAAAAATAAAAGTTTGCTAACATCCCTAATAAGATTGTATGTAGTCGGCAGCTGTCTCCTCACCCCTTCCCCCCGCCCCAAATAACTTGAAAGAACCTTAGAGAAGGTGGTGCAACACCATTGTATTCAGGGAACCTATGATAATTTATACCAGCTAAGGAGCCTGACCCAAGGTTTGCAGCACATTAAGATAATCATGTTACTCATGTTATTGTTGTTCTCAAACTGTGGATCCCGACCTCCCCGGGGGTTGCGAGCAACTTAGAGGGGAGTCACGGTATCACAAAGTTTGAGAACCCCCTACTCTACAGGTTGGATCTCCCTGGTTACGGAATCCTCATGAACGTGGGAGTTTGCTGTATTATGGGAGGTCTATTCTAGCCCCTTTGATACTGGCCTCCAGGCTCTCCTGAGGATGCCACCAGCATCATGGGTGGGCTCTCTTGCAGGAGCCAGCCCTGCTGCTGACCCTGGCCAGGATCCCTGCCCCTAGCTGCTGGACTGGCTCTGCTCCCAGCCCTGGCTGGGCTCCTGGCTCCAGCTCTGCTCATGACCGCCAGACCAGCTCTGCTACTGGCCCACACGACTGGGCTCCAATTCTGGACCAGCACTATTTCTGGCTCCCAGCTGTCAGACTCCCAACCAGCCTCGCTTCCAGACACTGGGGCTCTCTGCTCCAGCAACATCTGCGGTCCGCCAGAGAGTCCAAGACCAGAAAAGTTCAACTTGTATTTGGCATCAAGGTCTCCTGGGATTTCAATAGTACAGAAACCCTCATTGTTTCCGAGTATTTGTTGAGTAAATCTGTCCTTTAAAGAGATAAGAATAAGTCTCTAATTATTCCATGTTAAAAATAAATTAAAACATTCAAAATTCTTCTGAAGCACACCCCCTAAAGCTTTGTCAAGAGAATTCTTGTTGTATTTGATAAACAGATTGCAGTCCATTTCAGCGATGTTAATATTTTTTACAGTTAGTAGGAAAATCTTGGTATTGGGATTAATGTTTTGAAAAAGTGGTGAATAAACACATATAGCAGAAATGATCATTCTGAATAAGAACTACTGTTTTAGAAGAGGGAGAGACACCTACAAAGTTTAAGTGTAAATGTGTGCATGTTAACAGCTTACAGTTGTAACTGTGCCTTGCTTGAATGTATTGTTATACAGACCTATGAAAATGGAACAAGGCTGATGAATGATACATCGATCATGGGATCCTTGGATTAGTATGCCCAGAGAAGGGGAAAAGTAGAAATATTTTACTTTTTATTCAGTTAAACTAAATAAAAAACAGAAGAAGCACAAGTTACCCATACCACATAATTGCCACTCATAAGCAGTGGAGGAAAAAATTAAAACCCTGGACGGAATCCTGCAGTCCTTAATCACGCAGAACACCTTTTCAACTCATGGGAATGTCTTCTCTGTAAAGAGTGAGGGTAAAGCCCTATTGAAATCAATGCCAGTTTGCCATTGACTTTAATAAGGCCAGGATTCTATGCAAAGACCTGAGTATTCTCCCCGCCTCCTTCATATGTATAAAGAAACATAACAAATATTGAACAAGCCAGAAACAGACACACACACTATTTATTAATCCAGGGAGAAGAGCAGTTGTTTTTCTGAATAAGGTAAATATTCAGTCACAGGTTCTGTTCTTAGTTTAACATCTGATGCATCTTATATCCACAAGCTCTATCCTTCCCTTGCAGGATGATAATTCAGTCTTTGGATATCATCAACAAAGATATGAGTTGAGATAGGATAAAGCATATTAAAGTCTAAATTTTCAAAATCAACTGCTTGAGATGCACACTTCTGAATTTTTGGGGTGTACAATTTGAGATACCAAATTGAGAGACCTGATTTTTCAAAAAGTTTTCAGCTCACTGAAAATAAGGCCCCTGTAAGATGTAGCAAGTTGAGACACCATCCAAATTCACTAGTCATAGTTTACAATTTAGTCCTAGCTGTACATTTGTCTTTAGGGTTGCCAAGTGTTCGGTTTTGAACTGGACAGTCCAATATTTGAGCTTTCTTCTTGGGAAACAAATTGAGAAAATATAAATGTCTGGTATTTTCTAAATAAGATATAATGTAGATTGTGATGTAATGTCAAGTGTGTCCGATATTTTTGTTGAAACCATCTAGCAACCTTATTTGTCTTTGGGTAAAGCTTCTAAGTTACAGAGAATATGTATCCCCAGGACAGAGTTTGGGGGAAGGTAGGAAGAGAAGAGGAAATGTGTGTCTCTCTTGTGCATTGTCTTTCTATGATTATTAATTTTGTTCTTATTTATAGTACTTGGAGGAACTTGCATTGGGTAAAAGGCATTCTTGAGCTGAAGATTTTGTAAGAGTCATCAAAATGTGGAATGCTGTGGCTAAAAACCTATTCAGGACCAAAGTCTACCAAGACTATTCACACATGCTGCTGCTAGTGAAAAAGGACAGGAGTATTCTTACTAGTCTGCCTTCCTCTAGGAATTGTTGGCAGCATACCGCTGGAGCAGTTCAGCCTTTCAACATGAGTGCGAGTATCAAGAAGGTGGAAACTTTGGACGTGAATAATTTTGTCTGCATTCACTGGGGAGATGGGAGTAAGAGCCTTTACCCTGCTGTATGGCTAAGAGACAACTGCCAGTGCCCTAACTGCTTCCTGCATTCTGCTAAAGCACGCAAACTGCTTTTGGAAGACCTGGATGTTACCATCGCAGTGAAGGAGGTCACTTTGACAGATACGCAAAAGGTATTTTTTTAAATGTTGCTTTCATATGATGTTTGCATACTGCTTCTTGCCAATCTGTTTGTTAGCCTACAGTACACAGAGAAGACTGCAGCTCGAATATTAGTGTATGCCATAAACATGGGTCCACAAAACATACTGTGCGTTTTCAGGATTTCTAAATGTAGTTGTCATTTGAGGAATCCAAGTCCTTTCATTTATGTCATTCTTATGGTAAAATCCCCTTCGGAAATGTTAAGCATTTGATATAGGAACCCCCAAAACAATTTTCTTCAACTTTAGAGAGAAGGGACATTCTTACCACAATGGTTTGAGGATAAAATTGTAGACTCTTAACACCTCAGTCTTCTACTCCTTCAAACTTCTTTTCCTGTGTGTATAACTCCATACCCTACAGACTCCTTTTCCCACTGAGGCTCCTTTATGGAGTAAGGATAGTATGTCTCCCCCACAAAGAAAGTGACTGTCTTTATTCTTGCCAAGACCTCTGTTTGTAATTTTATAATAAAGCAGAGTCCTCAAAGGCCATGGCAGGAAAATTCTTTAATTAGTTTTTTAAAGAATATTTTTAAAACTTATTTGACCACCTGACATTTATACATTTGGAGAGAGAACCATCCTTTGGATCATATCTGCCCTTCGTCTCCACTGTGAAACCTCAGTGAAATCAGTGAGATTGCGCAGGTGCAATTAAGTGCAGGACTTGACCCTTTATCTTCTTGCCTGGCAAAATGTGAAGGTTATAAAACAGATACAGGCAGTCCCCGGGTTACGTACAAGATAGGGACTGTAGGTTTGTTCTTAAGTTGAATTTGTGTGTAAGTCGGAACTGGCTTCCAGATTCAACCGCTGCTGAAACTGACCAGCGGCTGACTACAGGAACCCCGAGGCAGAGTTGCTCTGCCCTGGGCTGCCTGGAATCAGCCGCTGATCAGTTTCAACAGCAGCTGAATCTGGACGCCTAAGACAGAGCAGCTGGGGCGCTGCGGGGACCAACCGGGCAGCACCCCAGCTGCTCTGCCCCAGGTGTCCCCAAGTCAGCTGCTGCTGAAACTGATCAGCGGCTGATTCCAGGAAGCCTGGGGCAGAGCAACTCTGCCTCGGGCTTCCTGTAGTCAGCCGCTGATCAGTTTAAGCAGCGGCTTACTTGGGGACACCTGGGGAAGAGCTGCTGGGGTGCTGCCCGGTTGGTCCAGTAGCGCCGAGGAGCGGCGCTGCAGGACCAACCCAGCAGCCCCATCTGCTCTACCCCAGGTGAGAAAAGCCTGGTCTGCTGGGGGGCGCACTGGTCTGCTGGTCTGCTTTGCTCCATGTCTCCCTGGTCTGCTGGGGGGTCTCCAGGAAGACGAGGAGCAAAGCCGCGGAGGGGCTCGGGCAGCGGGGCAGCCCAGGCGCTTCTGGGCTGTCCCGCTGCCGGCTTCCCCCGAGGCTTTGCAAAGCCGCGGAGGGGCTGGGGCAGCGGGGCAGCTCAGGCGCGCCTGGGCTGTCCCGCTGCCGGCTTCCCCCAAGGCTTTGCAAAGCCGCGGAGGGGCTGGGGCAGCGGTGCAGCTCAGGCGCGCCTGGGCTGTCCTGCTGCCGGCTTCCCCCGAGGCTTTGCAAAGCCGCGGAGGGGCTGGGGCAGCGCGGCAGCTCAGGCGCGCCTGGGCTGCCCCACAACCCCAGCCCCTCCGTGGCTTTGCAAAGCCTCGGGGGAAGCCAGCAACGGGACAGCCCAGGCGCGCCTGGGCTGCCCCGCTGCCCGAACCCCTCCACAGCTTTGCTCCGCGTCTTCCTGGTCTGCAGACCAGGGAGACGCGGAGCAGCTTTTCTCGCCCCGGAGTACATGGGCGGCGGGACCGCAAGGTCCCGCAGTCCGTGTCCTCCAGGGCGAGAAAAGCCCCGTTCGTAACTGCGGATCCGACATAAGTCGGATCCGCGTAAGTCGGGGACTGCCTGTATGCAATTTCCATTTCCTTTATTTTATCATTAATAATGCTCCTTAGCACTGGTATCTTCAACATACTTTATAAACATGGGAGGGAAATAAGGGTTATTATCCCCATTTTGCAGTTGAAGAAGCTCAAATAATTGACCTGATTTGCTCAAACTACACAGAGCTAGGATTAATATTTCTGAATTCCTAGCTTCCAGTCCATTAGCATGCAATGTCTCTCTGAATTGTCCGAAGACAAGGTAAACACCTACTTTACCCATACACTTGAATTATAATTACAGATTGGACCTCCGTGGTCTGGCACTTTCGAGAATTTGCCAGACAAGGGAAGTTCTTCTGCCACTGGTCTCCAAGCTCATCGCCTGCTGTTGGCAGGCTGCCCCTGGTAGTCAACCCTACCTCGCCCCCTTCCCCTCCCCAAAACCTGGCTGGACTGCTTGCCCAGCTGCTGCTGGCTCCCTGAGAGACACAGATTCTGACTCCTGTCGCAGGGCTACAGCCTCACGCAGCCTGGAGCAGCTGCAGGGTCCAGCCCTGGCCCCGCACTCCTGGGGGTTGCAGCGGGGATTTTGGGCCCATGCTGCCACGAGGCTCCAGCCTCATGCTCCCAGGGGCTGCTGGAAACTGCTGTAGGGCTCCGGCCCCGGTCCTGCCCCCAGCCGGACTGCCGACCATGATGCCCCACCCAGCTGGCAGACCTGCCCTTAGACTCCCAGGCTCTCTGGTTCAGGAGTATCTGTAGTCCTGTTGGACCATGGATGATGCCAGACCAGAGAGTGCCGGTTTTTAGAGCTACAACCTATATTAAACTAAGCTCTTTAGAGAAGAGCTTGTCTACCTCTGTACAGCACCTAACACAGGGGGACACGAATTCCAGTTGAAGCTTCTGCATTCTATTTAATTATTTAGTACTTATCATTTATATTACAATAATGGGGAGTCAGTATCTACAGACCGGGTGGGTGGAATTTTTTTATTCCTTCATCAGGAATCACTACTGATTACAGCCCAAGTCCTTCTGTTCTTTTATCAATTTCCTGCAGCAGAAAAAAAGGCAATGAATATGTCATTTTTAGAACATCTGATAGGTCATAGCCAACAGAGAGGCTGTCTACACTGGTAAGTTATTCCGGAAAATCAGCCGCTTTTACGGAAAAACTTGCCAGCTGTCTACACTGGCCGCTTGAATTTCCGGAAAAGCACTGATGATCTAATGTAAAATCATCAGTGCTTTTCCGGAAAAACTATGCTGCTCCCGTTCTGGCAAAAGTCTTTTTCTGGAAAACTGTTCCAGAAAAGGGCCAGTGTAAACAGCACAGTAGTGTTTTCCGCAAAAAAGCCCCGATCGTGAAAATGACGATCGGGGCTTTTTTGCGGAAAAGCGCGTCTAGATTGGCCACGGATGCTTTTCCGGAAAAAGAGCTTTTCCAGAAAAGCGTCCTGCCAATCTAGACGCTCTTTTCGGAAAATGCTTTTAACGGAAAACTTTTAAAACTTTTCCGTTAAAAGCATTTCCGGAAAATCATGCCAGTGTAGACATAGCCAAATAGTTTTAGAAAGTATTCCCAGGCACTCCTCCTCACTTGTCGTGCTCCTTCAGTCCTTCCAAGTTGTCCTCCCCTTCCCTGACAAACTATTGTCACTTTCTCCACGTCCCCCCCCCCCCCATAGTCAAGTGCTACCCTCCATGATCTATCCATGTCCTCCTTTCCCTTACTGGGACCCATATGGAACATACCATGGCTAAGTGAAGCAGAGATAAGGAATGAAGGCATCCAGTACCAGTCAGCAAGCCCTGTCACTTCATCGTTGTGAAACTGGCCTTGAATGTACGTGATGTTTAAATGGTCTTTTGATAGTGTTCACAGTTATATGAAACTGGAGAGGTTGCCCCCACAAGAGACATTTAATTGCAAAGTATCAGGTAATGTATTTCAATTACTTTTCTAGTAAGGAGATTGAATGTTGCTGGTCTCTTGGGTAATGGTTTCAGGCCGGCAGATTTCATTGAATCTCTCCATTGTTAATCATCTTTTTTTTTTAATTTTATGATATAAGGTGTATGTTACATGGCCAGACAAACACACCAGTGAATTTGAGGCTGAATGGCTGAAGAAAAGGTGCTTTTCAGAACAAGCCAGAGCAGAAATGCAAGAAGAATTATTTTTACCAGGTAGGGATTAAAATCTAATCTGTTATGCATTTCTTAAAACTATGTGGACTATCACATATCAGCATAAATATAAATATGTGTGTGTGTATGTATAATTCTAAAGGCATTGTAGCTGAAATGAAAAGGGCTCCTTCATTTTTCTTCTCTCTGTGTTAACAAGTAGCTGAGTGACACACCAAGAATCATGCTAAAATTCATCGAGTTTTCTTTACATCATGATACTTAAAGTTTTATTGATATGCTTCAATAATGTGGTAGCTATAGTCTTTAGAGAATGACTTTAATTTGTACAGCATGCTATATAACACTGCTCACATTTCTATTCATATAACGTGATATTGGTTCACAGACAGGGAGCAATATTAAAAACCTAGCTCTTATTCTAAGTGACCCACCATCACAACATTAGACCACCAGATTTGCTGCTGTGTGTGGCTGCATATATCAATAGTTTCTCTTTCCTTGCTTGCTCTGCTATTGCAAGCAGGTAAAGTACTGTCTGAAGCTGAAAAGAGTTCTCATCCTTGACAGGATTTATTTTATGTCACTTCAGCTGTACAAGAAAAATGATTCATTCTGAATTAAGAGTTAAGATTTTATCTGTTAAAACAGGAATTTAGTTTTTATGAAAAGTAACTAGAGATGAGCTGGAAAAATCAGATTTGAATCTGGATTTCCCAAAAGTTCAGCAGGAGCTTGGTTTAGCCTCATTTCTAAGCACAACAAAAGAACAGATGGTGGAAGTTTGTAATTAAACATTGGGGTGGGGCACAGCAGGAGGTGGTTACTTTGTTTTATTTTTAATTTTATTTTAGGGAGCTATAGATGAAAAAAGAAAATTCCAAGACACATGGGGCTTGAAGTCTCCTGTGTCTGGTCCATGCTGAGTACAGGAGCAGTATGAGTATCAGGGAATCAGTTACAGCTTCCTTATTCAGAGTTGACATGAGTTAGAGCATGCCAACAGAGCTCAGCTCCCTTCCTTCAACCTTCCCTGCCCCTGCCATGGCTCCTGTAATAGGGTGAGTTGGAACATATGATGCAGTAAGCAGCTCTGCCAGCTGTATATCAGCTGTCAATTCCCCTCCCATCTCCCACCCCAAATAATGGAACTCTCAGCTGGCCAAGTAGGGCCAGAATTCAACTCATTGCAGTACCTGAATGACACTAGGCATCTAGTTCAGAACAGAGATCTTGGCATCTGATGCAAAGTTACACGGAAACAGCCAGTCAACACATAAGGTATTGTTCTCAGCCATATAACAAGAAAAATTGTTGCAAAAATTGTCTATCCGTACAAGAGTATGAATTTTATACGTATAATACAACAAACATCCATTTTGGGTCAGGTTCACCTTCAGCAGCTCCTGGGAAATTTGTGAGTTTCAGTTTCTTGCTCAGAAATCTCAGATATACTGTAATATTGCACTTTTGGCATGATCTGAGTTTTTGTTGGCTTTATTTTTAATTACCATTTCAAAGTTGTACACAGATGATCTCAGGTCATTTTGTGAAGTCTTCAAATTATATCAACCCTGAACATTCACAATCCAGTGTTTAAATCAATTTACATCCTCAGTAATTCTGTACATAAATTACTCTCTGGAGAAATTGCATATAATTTATGCTTGTGCTTAGCAATTTCTTATCCCTTTCTCAAAACCCCTTGTTCTTCTTTTACCATATCTGACGCTAGCTCAAATAGCCTTGAAACATCTGTTCCCTTAAGAAATAGATACTTCCTTGAGCTCCAGTCTTAGAGCCTGATTCCAAGCCCATTGACATTAATGGGAGTCTTTCTGTTTGCTTCAGGGAATTTGGGATCAGGCCTTTGAAACTTTCAAAATAGGACATTTATTTCCTAGAGACAGGACATTAGTTTCTTGTCTTTCTATAGAAAACAGTTCTAGTTTCTCCTCTCTCTTTTTTGGGGTGGACAATGGCTGGAGTGTTTCTCTGAGATCCACATGTAGAAAGGACCCATGTTTGTTAGGTGCAGCAGAGCCAACAGCCTCCGCAGGTCCCTGGGAAAGGTGGAGTGGGATGGCTCTGTGCTCCTGGAAGGGGCTGGGCCAATGGTAGAAGGGACGGAGCCAAGGGTAGCAAGCCCTCAGTGCTGCACAGAGTGCTATGGCCACACTGCAGTCCTTAGCGCTGTCCAAAGCGCACAGCTCGATGCTCCGGCGGCAATTTAAAAGGCCTGGGACTCCGGCCACAGCCACTGTGACAATGGCTGGAGCCCCAGACCCCAGAGCAATTGGTCCCTTTGCCTGCTGTCCACTGTCAGCAGGCCTGGTTGGATATACCTGTCCTAAGAGGAAGTGTTGACAGCCACCTCTATAGCACTTTCCCTTGTAAAGAGAAGGTGCTTGGATGGTTGGGTTATGGGTAAAGACTGGGCAGTCAGACTTCAATAGCTAAGGAGGGGGATACTTTTTAATTTGGTATAGTGTTCAGAAGCTAGGTTTTCCATGATACAGATGAGAAAATATGTTTATGTAAGTTACACTAAATAATATAAATTGCCTGTTGTACTATGGCCACAATATTGATAATTGAGCTGGCTTCATGTTCTTCACCGTCTTCTCGGAAAAGAAACGAACAGCTTCTTTTAATTTTCCTCAGATTTCATTTGCAAATGGAAGCTTTCATTATGTAAATTGAGTGTTTGCTTCCTAGAGACACGTGACCTGACTCTCTTCTTATACCGGTATAAATTAGGAGCAACTCTTTTGAAGACATTTACTCTGGTGCAAACCACATGTAAATTAAGATGAGAATCAAAGCCCAGTGGTATGATGATACAATTGGCAGTCTCTCATACCAAGCCATTACGCCTTCTGAAAAATTATGATAGCTAGTCTAATCCCCAACAATCATGCTTTAGGTTGGAGGTTAACCTCTACTATGGATATTGTCACAATTGTGGCATTTCTTTTAGAAGTAGTTATTTGCTTTTGGTATTGGGTAATTTCTCTTTTTTATGACAGCTTTTGGTAAAGAACAACATTTCTAGTCTCAAACACTTAGTGTCAAAAGTATGTCAGAATCATAGATTGGAGGAACAAACATGTCTGATTTATTGAATTATGTGAATTAGTGAAGTTCTGTCTGAAGCTGTTAGTAGGACACTAGGGCTACGTCTACACTGGCATGATTTTCCAGAAATGCTTTTAACGGAAAAGTTTTCCGTTAAAAGCATTTTCTGAAAAGTGCGTCTAGATTGGCAGGACACTTTTCCGCAAAAGCACTTTTTGCAGAAAAGCGTCCATGGCCAATCTAGACGCGCTTTTCCACAAAAAAGCCCTGATCGCCATTTTCGCAATCGGGGCTTTTTGCGGAAAACAGTACTGTGCTATTTACACTGGCCCTCTTGTACAAATGATTTGCGCAAGAGGGCTTTTGCCCGAACGGGAGCAGCACAGTATTTCCGCAAGAACACTGACGATCTTAAATGAGATCATCAGTGTTCTTGTGGAAATTCAAGCAGCCAGTGTAGACAGCTGGCAAGTTTTTCCACAAAAGCCGATGATTTTGCGGAAAAACTTGCCAGTCTAGACACAGCCTAGTACTAGGACAAAACTAACTTTATTAATATTGGTCAAATCCTGGCTACTAGTATGTGGGTGGAGTCCTTTATTCATGTAATGAGATGCTTTATTGGGCCAAATGATCGTGCACAGGTTAAACTCCCAGACAGAAAAAGAGTGAATGAGCTATCTGCCTACCCCTCGATCTGAATCTCTGGAGATACTTGAAGAGGAGTAGAGTTCCTGTAAATGTCCCTTCATACCCTGACACATACAGCATTAGACACATTCCTATCCTATCCTCAAGTGCACCCGTACACAAGAGTTTGTTAGGGAGAGAGGCATAAGGCTGGGGAATCTCTTATTCCTCTTAGAGCCCCTTTGGGGAGAGTGCCATTAAATAAAACAACAAAATGCTGACAGAGGGAGATTTGGGTGGGCAGTAGTTTTTGAGGTCCCGGTCTCTCGGTGGAGTAGTTCTTCTTCCTGTGGATCTGTCTTCTCTCTAGCTAACAGTCCGTCTGCTGGGAGTATACTTCCTAATGCCATCTTCCCATGCCAGAAATGTTATATACGGTAGCAGTGAGTGTTGATAGACACTCAAGGTTCTGTTTTACTTTCATGGTCAAAGCGCCTCACGTTGCGTTGTCCTATAGTTGCTGTTTCACTGTGATCATTTTCCCCAGTTGTTTTTGTTGGTTTTCACTGAGAAACAGGGTAGAGAAAAATATTTGTTCTAAACAGGAAAACATAATTGTGATAGTATAAAAATTAAAGTAAGCAAGAGGAATTCACTATATTGGCAATTCACTATATTGGAAGTTGATGTTGTCCCTTTAAATTTATTATACAGATTGGATCTCCCTGGTCCGGCATGCTTAGGACCTGACTGGTCCTAGATCAAGGATTTTGCCCGTCCAGGCGAGGTCATTTCTGGCCTCTCTGACATCAGCCCCCTCCAGCCCTGGCCCGATCGCTGGCCCGATCGCTGGCCTTCCAGCCACCTTCCTCGTCTCACTGGCCCCCGCTGCCCTGTCAGCCCCAACGGTAGCTCCCGGCAGCCCCGCCACCCCCGTGCACTGGGCTCCCGCTGCAGCGCCTGGCAGCCCCATCACCTCCATGTACCTGGCTACTGCCCCCTACTGGGCAGTCGTACTACCACACAAGGAGCTCCCACTGCCCTGCTGGGAAACCCCACTGCTGTGCATCCATCTCCCACTCCCCTGCCAGCCTGCAGGGGTCCCATGCGCTAGCTCTCCACTGGGACTTTCTGCTCCTGGAACATCTGTGGTCCAAGAGAATCTTGGTTAAGAGTGTCACAGCCTGTACTAGTATTGGGGTTAATTCTGGTCACATTGCAGTTGATATCAAGATTATGCTCCACAGTTTATTTTTCAAATAGTTCCTAAGAGAGGACCTTTAAAAATATAAGAAAGAGGTTAAAGTTAGGGTCTGATAAACAAGTCCAATCATTTCAATCTACTGCTAATATAAATCGTAATAACATGAATTATTAAAAACTGCACCTAGCCCACTAATGTGGTTAGGCTGCATACCTAATTTCTAATACAATGAAAAAATAAATTAAATGTACAACACAAATCTTAAGAATAAAATATATAAAAAGCTAGGGATGTGGTGTCATTAGGGAAGGGGGAAGTTTCTATAAAGGGCCACCTGTGATTACAATTGAAACTTATCTCTAAGACTAAGTCTACAGTGGCACTTTACAGTGTTGTAATTATCTGGCTCAGGGGTGTGAAAAAACATACACATCCCACATGCAAGTTACAGTGCAGTAAAGCACCAGTGTGATCCAGACTACTTCCTTTGGAGAGTGCCAGGGACACACTTTCAGTTTCAACTGCTGTTGTGGCAGTACTGACATGGTTGCACTTTAAACTGTTAAGTGTAGACAAATCCTAATGTTCACTCATTTATAATCTTCCTCAGGAAAGATTACTTTTTCTTAAGGAAAACACTGAGTAGCAGATATGGAATTTGGTATACACACAAGCGTGGGTTTTTTTACACTAGACTCTTTTTTGTTCTTTTATGTATACATATCTATGATTTATAAATCGCAGAAAATGTGCTGTAATTCAGGGATACTCAATTGTTAAGACTTGTTGCTTGCTTACTTTTTCAGTTCATATTTCTTCTCCTTTTTTGTCTTGTCATCTAGCTTGTACTTACATGATTTTATCAGAAGTTCAGTTTCAATATGACTGAAAATCAAAATCTGGTCCATACTCGTAATTTTGGCAGTTCTGTGTCTGGATCCCAAACAAGCTACGATCCACATTTTGAATTGTTTTCTTGCAAATGTATACCCGGTACTTGTGCCACAGCTTGGATCCTATTTTGCAAGTCAAGGGTGTATACACAAATAGGGCTCTGTGTGCACGTGCAATTGTGTGTGGCATCAAGGTGCTCTGCATATACTTAAGGAAATCAGACAGTCTTAAAAGTACTTATTGAGCTAGTGCAGATATAAATAGCAGTGTAGCCATGGCAACATTAGTAACAGCAGTGGAAGCAAGACTTAGTTGTGCCAATAATTACATACCTGCTGGTTTCAGGCAGTTATTTAGTCGCCATAGCCTCCACTTCCACTGTCTTTGCTATGTCTATGCTGGTATTTATACTTGAGCTAGTGCAAGTATGTATGTGGAAGCAGAAGCGTCATACCTCTAGCTCGTGATGTAGATGTAGCTTACTTGTATCTCAAGGAGGGTGCAGGGTTTTGTTAGTGACCCAAATTTTGACCTGTGATGGAATACCAGAAACAGCTTTTCTTAATGTTGACAGATTCTGGAAATCTACTTTGGCTCACACATAGATATTGATCCAGGACTCAGATCATTGCCTCAGAGTTTCAGATGCCTGTGGATTACCCCCCAGGAAAGTGCATGGAATCTACCAATTCTTTGGGGGGAAATGAAATTAAAACATTATTTGAAGAGTTTGATTTTACATTTAGGGTCCTCAGAAAGCTCATGTGCCTCTTCTCCCTAATGGATTATCCTGAGCATGTGCAGAGAGAGGCAAACTCTGCAAACTATTAGAATTGTTAAATTTAAATTAATCTGCTAATCGAATAGTTGATGCAGTTTGCATCGACTATTCGATTACTCGATAAGAGCGCCTCTGCCTATGAAGTGTAGCAACAGCCCCAGGGGAGAATAGGGACAAGGTGTCTGTCAGACCCCATTCCCATCCTGTCTGTATGCTGCAACCTGAGGGCCCCCAGCTCAATATAGGAGTCTAACATTTAGGGTTGCCAGATACCTTCAACAAAAAATCCAGAACATGGCAGGGGACCAAACTTGTTGAGCAAAAGGTTGCTGCACCTTTAAATTGCCACATTCCCAGCCCCCCCTACCAGACACGGCAAGGGAAAAATGTCCCCACCGGACTTCTGTCCTTGAAAAACAGGGAAAAAAAATCGGTTTTTTTAAACCAGACAGAAGACACAATTACTGGACTGTCCGGGTGAAAACCGGACATCTGGCAACCCTACTAACAGCCCCTTCCCTTCCTGTGAACCAGGTTCTGGGGGCAGGGCTTGTCTACCTGAGAGAGTCTGAGCCCCGCCCACTAACCCCATATGCAAGCTGGCATCGGAAGGTCCTTGTCTTCATGGTGTCTAATCCCCCATACTTGCCCCACTGTGTATGCACGCCAGGCTCTGGGTAGTCGTCATCCATCTAAGACCATTCCCTCTCCCCCCCGTCTCCCGTATGAGCAAGGTTGGGGTGTGGGCTTGCTGTTCTGGGGATGGGGATTCTGGGGATCTGCCCTTTGGTGATGTCTGAGCTTCCTGCCCCTGTGTGTGCCAGTGTCTGAGGGCCTTGGCTATCTAGGGTACCTCTCTAGTACGTGGCTCACCTCAGGGGGCTCTTGCCTTTCTGGGGGTGCCTGAGCCACCACTTCTTAGTGCTTTCATATGATCTTGGTTGTCTTGTCCTATCCCTTGGGGGTTTTTAAGCCCTGTTCTCTGCCTTGCTTTGTGTGTGCTGGGGTCTGGTGGCCCATGACCAGGGCTCGCCGGCCACGCTGTCCGGCAGTCTGCGCATGCGCAGATCGCCCGAACCCGGCTCTTCCGGGTTGCAATCTACTCGCCATGGGCGAGTAGATTGTATTATTTGTTGAGCCCTGCCCGTGACTATATTGACACCCACCCATCCCTGCCCTCCTTCATTTAAATTAGGTTGGGGCTTTCCTTTGAGTCCTTCTGTCCCCCAGGGAAGCTAGGATCTGGGGAAGCCCTGGCTTTTCCTCTGGGGGGGAAAGGTTAGAAGAACAGACCTACTGAGAGCAGGCACAGAGAACACAGTTAGGTGGGAAACTGAGAGCAGGTAGGCTTGCCAACTATATATATATATATCTCAGAAACTCTCCAGTACTAAGAAGGGGGAGAGAATACCCATTGATGCGAATGGAACAGTTCACAGGTCTGGGATCCATTTGTTTCAGGATATTCTACTTCATGGGATGATCTTTCAGCTGAGAACATTTCTTTGGAATGAATGGGCCACTTAACACCTCCAAGATTACAACTTTGAAGTTTGAAACCCACCTTGGCCAGAAATCTAAAAATGCAATGTAAACATATGGGGAAAATGGGGTTCTGTGTGGGGAGGAGAGGCATTTGTGAAATATAAGGATAGTACAGCAGAATATTCACAAGATGCTGAAACTGTTTTAGAAAAGGAAATAAATTACACTAGGAGAGAAGGGATATTAGGGGTGAAAGATTAGGTGGTAAAAGGGGAAGAGGACTTTGGGTCTGCAGTAGCTGATTAGAAATATAGTGGGAAGGGGAATAAATCGGAGTGGGTGGTAGGGGAGGGAAAAGAAGTTTGGCAGGTTCAGGGAAAGGAAATGAGCCTCCCGAAGGAGGAGTAGAGGGAAGAAGATGGGCTGGGTTAGAATATGAGGGACAGGAGAGGAATTTGAGGGCTTATCAGTGGAGAGGCCTGTCAGCCATGAATTCTCCTCTTCTGTGCTGGGATCTGAGGTGGAGGGCAGGCGCTACTGCAGGGATCTGAGCCCCTCCTCCTGCCTCAGTATATGTTCAGGGATCTGAAGTAACACAAATTTAAGCAGCTGAAATCCAGAAAATAAATAGTTAAGATAGGCAGTGCCAATTTAGTGAGGGGAGTGGCCAGTTTAGAAGAGGGGTGGATTGGGTAGCAGGGTTGCCAACATTCTGATTGTAGAAAATGGACGTAATTTGCCATGCCTTTTCTCCATTGCTCCTACTCTCCCGCTCACACTGTCCCCTCTCCCTGTGTCTCTCACTCTCCTGCCCCCTCCCTTGCTCACTCATTTTCACTGAGCTGAAGCATGGGATTGAGTGGAGGAGGGGACTCCGGGCTGGATCAGGGGATTCAGGGTGCAGGTTCCAGGTGCCCCTTAATTTGGGTGGCTCCTGGAAGCAGCCTGGTCCCTCTTGCTCCTAGACAAAGGTGTGGCCAGGCAGCTCTGCATGGTGCCCTCACCTACAGGTGCTGCCCCAGAGCTGTTGGCTGGGGTTCTCAGCCAATGGGAACTGTGGAGCCAGTGTTCGGTGTGGGGGCAGCACCTGGAGTCCTCCTGTGGCCACCCCTGCACATAGGAGCCACACGGATATGCCAGAGCTTCCGGGAGCTACACAGAGCCAGAGCAGGGTGCCTGCCTTAGCTCTGCTACACCATCAACCAGACTTTTAATAGTCCGGTCACCAGTATTGACAGGAGCCACCAGGGTAGGGATGTTAAATTTAGATTAATTAACTAATTGATTAGTTGATGGGATTTCCATTGACTATTCGATTAGTCTATAAGATCACCTCCAGCTTTGAACTTTAGCAAGAGCTATAGTTCGAAAGCAGAAGCCCCGCAGGGAACATGGGTCCAGTGGGGACTTCCCTGCTGGCCCCGCACTCCTTGCAGCGCCTCAACCTTTGAAATGTACAAGAGCCCCAGTGGGGCTCTTGATCATCCCAAAAGGAAGCCCCGCAGGAAGCACTGGACTCCCGCGCTGGCCCCGCACTCCCTGCGGAGCCTTAAAACCCAGTTCCCTCAGCACCATCTCCACTGGGGGGCAGAGGAGATAAAGGCACAGTGGAAACGGCACAAGCAGGAACTGAAGCAGTCTCTGCTCACGCTGCTTCCGCTGCCATTCTGCTTTTGAAATGTACAAGAACTCTTGTACATTTCAAAAGCAGAAGCCCCACAGTGAGCACGGGGCCAGTGGGTGACTCCCCCACTGGTTCCATGCTCCCTGCGAGGCTTCCTTTTGAAAGGTACAAGCTCAGTGGGACTCAAGCTTGGGGATTTCCCCAGTGGTCCAGCGCTTCCTGTGGGGCTTCTGCTTTTGAAATGTACAAGAGTCCCGCTGGGAAGACATGCACTCTTCCCCAGCTATGCCCGATGCAGCTGCAGCAGCCATGGACAAGCGCTTCTCCCCTGGCCCCAAGTTGTTGCAGTCAGAGGGCTGGGATTGTTCTCATTCCCTGAGGCATTCTGCATACTGAACCCCTCCTCCCCAACCCCACCCCAGAACAATTTAAATGGAAAAAACAAAGTATTTGTTAAGGACCCAAGTAATGCTGGGTAAATCTTGTTAAATAATATTAGGTGATATTTGTGATAACGGACACCTGTCCAGAAGAAATAAGCTTGAGACCACCTGTATATTCCCCACAAACCACCAAACAGCTATCAGATGGTAACTTCCTGTTACTACTCATGCAGGCTGAATTTGGGTTTCTTGTACCCTCTGCTGGTTCCTGTCAGAGCCAGGATATTAGACTACAAGACAACTGATCAGTGGAGCATGGCAATTCGTATATTCCAGTGCACTGACAACCTAGCAAAGGCTCTAGTTCTAGTACCTTCTCTCTAATAAGTCCATGAGCCATGCAGTCCTCCTGGTCTTTTTAAGCACATAAGTCTGTTTCATATCAGCCATACCAGAATTGGGTTTTCGAAAGTCATAAATGAGCTCCTTTGGACTTGTCATTCCTCATGAAATGCTCAGCTATTAAGTTTTCCTGTAAACTGTTTGAAAAATAAACAGTTTTCAATTAAACGATTTCCGCGTTGCCAGGAAAGTGAGACTGAAGACTGTCGGCGTGCTGATGGGTCATCTTTAACATTTCTTAACTGCTCAGCTTTTTGTGTCCTTCAGTCCTATCCTATGGTAGCGAAATGGAAATTATCTTGACTATCGTTAGGTAGTGGAAAGAATGTGCAATGCCAGCATGATAGAATAATGTGAGTGGGACTGGGTACCACCAGGAAACATTGGCAAAGAACATCCCTGTTTAAACCAGCTTTTTAATAGATTCTCAAGCTGTAGATTTTCCTGAATAAAAGAAGAATTAATGTTCCCTGGTTTTCAGTATATGGGTAAATAGCATGTTTTGTGCGACATAGAATTTCACAGTATGTTGTGTTATGCAGTACAAGTTGGACCTCCCAGAGCAGTCTGGAGCAAAGGAGATTGCCGGACCAAGGGAAGTCAGGCCTGAGGCTGTCCCAGGATTCACCTCCTGGCTGCCAGCCTGGCCAGTGTGCTGTCCCTGGGCTGGCAGGGCTCCCTGTCTCTGGAAGCTGTCCCTGCCCCTAGCCGGCAGGGCTCCCCTCCTCACGAGTGGGGTTCTGTGCCTCCAGAAATTTGCCCCTTTGGCCAGCGCAGCTGAGCTCCTGCCCAGGAGGGCTCCCAGCCCTTCTCTGATCTGCGGGGCCACAGCCAGCCTGCTGCGGCTGGGGGGAGGCCTCCGCATTCCCATTTGCCAACCCTGCTCTGGCTGCCAGCTGCTGGCCAGGTTGCTGCCCTTAGGCCACTGACCCTGCAGGCTGCCTGACTGGCTGAGCTCCCAGCCTCTGTAACCTCTGTGGTCGGGGCTCTCTGGTCGGATGTTGCTGGATCAGAGTCCTGGACCACAGAGGTTCAACCTCTAATTTAAAAAAATTAGGTGGAAGAATTTAAGTATTTTAAAATCACCATTTCTTATTGATTTTGTCATTTGAATGTGTCATTAAATCTTGGTACAGTCCTCCCCAGTCCCTTCCAAAATGATAAGAGTTTGTAGGACAACTAATTTGACTAAAATATGAATGTAGAGATTGTCTGCGGCAGTGGGAGCGGGGGTGGAAATTTCTTCACAGATACCCTTCTAGTTCTTTCCCTGTTGTTTGTTTCTTCTTCCCCTCCACTCTGCTCCCATTGGAACCATCCTACTTGCAATTCCTCTGGCTCTGTGCTTGTGTGCCTGGAATTTACAGGGTGTGTTCATTGAACCACAGCAGCGCTTTGACTGGACGTAGGGGGAGCACACAGCTGCTCTCACAGTCAATGATGTGTGCCAATGCCCTTGCTTTATGTTTGTGTTACTTTAGTAATTCCAATAAGAAAAAAAACTACGCAGAAGGAAACCTGAAGAATCTAGCAACCCTGCTTATGGGCAACGATAAAGAACATTTCTCACAGGCCACACGTAGAACCCCAATGGGCCACAGGTTACCCTCCACTGCTCTGCATGGACCCAGACCATGGTCAAGGCACAGGGTTGGGTGTGGATCAGTGCCTTCCAAGAGGGAGTGGGAAGGAATACATGCTATAGGTCCCCTCTTCTCAGGTATTAGGATACACTTTAACCATAGCAGTGAATCAGCAGAGAAGCCTTTCACTTCTGTTAGTGCAAATGTACTTAGACTAAAAGCGGTGCACACTTATATAAAAATATATACAGGAAACTATGTGTCTGATCCAAAGCACTTGAAGTGAATAGAAAGACTATTTGATACCAGCAAAGTTAGATCAAGTGCTAAAAGGTCTTTGTTAGGAAACAAAAACTATCAAGTAAAGCATAACTGCTTTAAAATCTGTAGGGTATTCTATGTTAATATTGTGAATGACTATCAAAGCAATTTAATCTATGTCATTTTTTGAGTTTATCATTGCTTGTGTTGTAACCAGTGGTCCTACTATAGAAAGCTTATAGTCAGTTTCTTCTTCTTTTTTCAATAGTAAAAACAGACTTGAATTCATAGTTAACTACAGTGATTTATTCCCAGTTTTTGGATATGTATACTGCTGCAGATGTTGTTTGCACTGTGGTTGTAGCCAAGTTGGCCCCAAGTTATGAGAGAGAGAGAGACCAGGTGGGTGAGGTAATATCTGATGTTGGCCAGACTTCTGTTGGTGAAAGAGATGAGCTATCAGGCTTTGTAAGACCGTCACATTCTTGGGTGCAGTTCAGACCAGTGACAGGTTGTGTCATTGGTTGTCTGGTGAATGAGTGACTTAATATGTTTGGCTGCTCTAGCTCCTTGTGGGGAGGTCTACACAGCCGGAAAAAACTGTGGCTGGCCCATGCTATCTGACCCAGGCATGGGGCTTGGGCTGTGGAGCTGTTTCATTGCTGGGTAGACTTCTGGGGGTTTGGGTTGGAGCACAAGCTCTGGGAATCTCACCCCCCTTCTCTAGGTTCTAGGCCCTAGCCTGGAATCCTGCACAATAAAGAGTAAGGCCCCAAAGCCTGAGTCTAAGTTGACCTGGATAGAGATTTGGGTGGGAGAGGGGTGCCAAGGGTAAGCTCTGGCCGGGAGGTGTTTACCTTATGCATCTCCCAGCCAGCAGCCTGGCAGGACTCTCAGGCAGGCTCCCTGCCTGCTGCACCCACAGGCCCGCTCAGAGTGGTTGGCTACGGGGGCCATTTGCATCTTTGCACTCGGGGGGAGGGGAGAGACCCGTTCTTCCTGCACTGCAAGCCTGGCCTAGGAAACTACCATTAGCCAATAGAAGCTGCAAGATTGTCCTGGGAGTGGAAAGCAGCATAAGATGCACAGCACACAGATACACAGCACATAGATAGCACATGGCCTCTACAGCCGGCCACTTTGTGACTCTTGTTTGGTTTTCATAGCATTATTTTGACAGATTTAAATATTAAATGGAAGCAGCTATATTAGTACTGTTATATGCCAACAGCTATTTAATAGAATGTAAAAGTTTCAGATTTAGGCGGTTATCCCTTATTGTCCCTTTCATTGTTTAGAAGGATCTGAATCCTAAATAGTAAGGCCTCAATTAAGTAGAACATTTAAACACTTAAGGGCATACATGTAACTAGTTCCAAAATTGAGCAAGCGCATTAATGCTTTGCTAAATAGGGATGAGATTTCTCATCCATAAAACTAAGCACAGTTAGGTGCTTTGCTGAATTGAGACCAAAATGGGGAAAAGTCAGTACAGAAACCCTTTCCAAACACTGTTGTCAGTTCTCATGATTATATCACGAGTTCCATTGTATTTGTTGTTTTTTCTTAATGTCTAGCTCCTAGTTCAAGTGAGAATTAGGGATGTAAAATTCTGTTTGTTTAGTTAGCCGGTTAAATATGTAGCCAGTTAAACATAATGCTTAACCAGTTAACCAGATTAAAGGGGGGTGTAGATGGTGGAGGGGACCAGCCACAGGAAGGGGCTACTTCAGCCCAGCCCAGTCTGCAGTGGGCCTGGGCAAGTCGCAGACGGGGCAGCTCCAATCGTCTAGAGCAGCCCCCGTCTGCAGAGCACCTGGGCCTACCCTGGACTATATCTTCTCCAAGGAGCTTAGGTTTATCTGTCAAGATCTACTTTTTGTAAAAGGTGGCCTTGTATTTTACCCCATTTACCTCCAGTTCTTAATTACTCTTTTTTAAAATGTGTTTTAAAATCTTATATACAGTTGAGGTCAAATAATGGGCCTGTACTTTGCCAGATCACTTTTCCTGCCTTACTTCTATATAGTAATTATATTGATAATTCTCCAGTTACAGGATATGACCCTGAGTTTACAAATCCATGAAAAACTCTGGCTATTGAGCTTGCGACTTCAGTCCAGTTTCTTTAATAGTTTTGATCCCATTAAACTGTTTGAGTTTGGCTTTTACCTTGCATGTGGTAATTTCAACTTCTGTATCCTTATTTTCATTAGTCCCCAAACTTCTCATTGCCTCAGTTTTTGGTAAGAGTGAAGTAGTCAGGTGTTGGGCCATGCTTAGGTTGTCTTTCACGTCCATACCAGCCTCAGTGCTTAGCAGCTCTAGTTCTTTCCTTGTTTTCTTAAAAAAAAAAAAAAAAAAAGGCTCAAGATCACTGTTGTATTTAATTTCTTTTGCAAGATTCAACTCTGCTTGGCTTTGAGCAGTTCTCACTTCTCCCCTTTACTTTCTGTTCTCCAAGAGGTGTTTTTTCTTGCTGATCCATCCATTCCCCCCCCCCCCCCCCCCATTCCAATAGGCTTTTTTGCTTTCTCTTACCAACCTTTTTGAGTTGCTTGTGCATACGGTTTGGTCTGCAACACTTCGCTGTGAATTTCTTCCCTTTGTTTCCTCCTTGCCTCTCCCAGATTCCCATGCGCCTTCTTTCCGTTTCAGCTCCACCAGTGGTAGCAATGGTAGAAATTCCACTACAGACAAAGAGCTCTTGGCCACTGACGTATTTACATTGTGTCTTCTACACCTACTCTGTGCAAAGTTAGACAATTTGATGCTAAAATTATCAACAGCCAAAGAAGCCACCATTGGAGCTCAGTCAGTTGTAGGAACACTGGGAAATTTTAAAGTAAAAAATCTAATGTAAAAGCAGCATAAGGGTAAACCCTTCATACATGGATGTGTTAGGGAATTGGGAAGGAGGGACCTCTTTCCCTCTGCATTTGCTGGGCAGGATTCATAACATGCACTCTCTAAACTCTGGTGGAGCTGCGGCAGCTTTCAAACTAATAACAGTGTGTGCACATTACACTTCTTCCTAAATTAGTGCTAAGAAATAGAGGTTGTACAGTCCTAGAAAAGGTAGATTTCCAGCTTCCTGTAGGATACATAGCACTTTATTTTATTTCATTTTATTTTGCACACAGAAGAACTCTGTCAGCGTACGACACCGACTTGCATTGGATGCCACTTATGACACTTTTCAGCTGACTGCCCATTTCACACCCATGGCACTTGTTTCACCCTTATGCTGAGAGCTGGCACGCATCACGTGCTGAGCCTCAGATAATCACTTTACTCATTAATTATTTTGTTCGAAATACAGGTATTCATGAACCCCTTTGAAAAGGGCACTTGTTTATCATGAAAGAAATTGTTTCAAGTGTGACATCAGAGATGTTTTGTTGAAATTAATCTTTTCAATAAGATTTAAAAACCAGAAACTGATTTTGTTGTTCAAGTTTTCTGATTTGGCTAAGCCCAGGGCTGGGAGCCAATCAAAAACAAGTGTCAAGGCTACCTGGCAATAAGCTACCCTGGTCATGTAAACTCATTGGACAAATGACTGCAAGGATCATTTCCAGGTCCATTCATTATAACACGACCACAAAGTTATTTACAAGCAACTCTGTAAAAAGCAAGCCCAATGTATATGTTTATTTCAATGCTGTTTACCAAATAAACACATTGATGTTGCTACATTAGTCATCTGTAATTCAATTAATACATAAATTTGGGTTATTGTGATGAAAACGGAATATCAAGTCTTGGTTTAGGAACCAATCCCTTCTTTATATCATTGATTCCTATTGGAAAAGTGGTTTCAACTTACAACGTTTTGGCTTACAACACAATTCTGAGGAACAAATTGTGTCATAAGTCTGAGGATTCCCTGTATTTGTAAAAATACTTTAAACGTGTTTGGTTTTTCTGTCCCTTTGAGTTCTGTACGTGCGGACTTTGTGAAATCAGAATGCTACCCACCAGCAGTAGATCCCATGGAAACAGCTAGTGAGGAGACAAAAATTGCAAGGTTCCGCTCCTGGAGTTTCCCTCACAGTTTTTGGGCAGAATTTATCCTGCAGAGTGAACTTTTAGATCCACAGGAGCCCAATACGGCAGGATCTATGCACTCAGATCAGATAGTCTTTGGAATGCTTATGTTAGGAACATTTTATTTGTCATAAGAGAGGTTCAGGAAGTTTTATTAGTGAGACCATAAAAAAGATTAAGAAGGAAAAGATGCTTTTACTTAAAGATTTCCTCATTTTTCACGATTATGTTCTTGCGCTGATGTATAAAACTTACATTTGTCTTTTACAGAACACTTTTGAAAGTTCAGTGCAATTCAGATATTTTAATTGTGATGCCAGGAGAGCTGCTTTTTTTTTTTTTAAAGAATAGGAAAATATTAGCATTTTAATTACATATTTAAAATTTTTCAAACGGGTGCAGGACGTATGTTGAGTTAAACACACTGGAGCAGTGAGTAGAAGGCACTGGAATGGCCTCACGAAGGAATTTAATGATGTGAGATTATATTTCTCATCAAGGATTGCACTGTTTTTCATTTTGTGAATGTTTTGAGATATTCAGCAAGTTGTCAGTTAAACCCGTGGTTGTTTTGAAAGAAAGGGTAGACTATAAAAGATGGTCTGTGTGGATGGCTTATATTAGGATATGTGTCTTGTATTTCTTGGACTCTGTCTGTAACGTAGCTTAAGCCAGAGGAATAAAAAATGCTACTTGTGGTTGGGAATTTGCAAGCCTTGCAAATTTTGAAAATTGTAACTATACTCCTTAGTCCGTCAGCTCAGTGCAGACTTTACTAACCACATTGCAGTCTGCATCTGCCACCGACATATACGTATGACCAATGTTTTCAAACTTGAGTGCCTAACTTTAGCACCCAAAACCTATATTTAATCACATTTAAACCTATATTTAATCTCTTTGCCAGCATTTTCTAGAGAACTAATGAGCAACCAGCCTTTTAAAATCCACTTCCACTCCAGTTTGCCTCGTGGAACACAGGGTCAGACTCCACCCACAGAGCTGACTCTGCAAGATGCTCAGAATGAGTACAGAAGTTTGCATGTGTCGAGCTCATGCCATCGCAAGCTTAGGGCCAAGATTTGCAAAGGTTTCTGTGTCTAGGAAAGGAGAATGCTAAATATATTGTAACAATTGTTTGAAGGGAAATAGGGAACAAAAAGTTGGACTTTTCAAATGAAGTAACTTGCATTTTCAGCTTCTTACAATGGTTTTATCCCTAGATTCAGACAGACTAGTCCCAAGTTAGTTAAAATGTTGAGTTAAATATGCATGAGTTATACACAACCATTAGCCTAGGAAACACTTGTAAACTTTGTTTTTTGAATAAATAGGTTCTGACTTAAATATTGGGGAAAAACAGGAAATCAGTTATTGCAGGAACTTCACGCTTGATTTTTCATATGGGCGCTGATTCAGCAAAGCAATTAAAGCACACATTTAACATTAAAAGTGTCTCATTGCTATGTATATTTAGATATTTGTGGATAAGGCTACGTGTACACAAGCAGTTTTGTCGATATAATTTGCATCAGTCAGGTGTGAAAAAAACCACACTCTGAGGCTGTGTCTAGACTACATGCCTCTGTTGTCTAGACGCTCCCCTGCTGACATCAAAGCCCTTTGTCGGCAGCCCTGTTATTCCTCGTGGGACAAGGTTTACCGGGGCTGCCGACAAAGGGCTTTGATGTCGGCAGGGGAGCGTCCAGACTAGCGCGCTGAGCGGACAAACAGCTGATCAGCTGTTCGTCGGCTTAGCGCGGCAGCCATGTAAATGTAAAAGAAGCCGCGATCATTTAAATCGCGGCTTCATTTGCCTTTGCCAAAACAACAAATCTACATGGCTCCGTCGACGGAGCCATGTAGTTTAGACATACCCCGAGTGACATAAGTTACACTGAAAGAAACACCAGTGTTGGTGGGAGATGCTGTCCCTCCAGTGTATCTGTGGGAAGGAGAATGCGTAATATATTGTAGTCATCTTTTAAAGGGAGATAGAGAACAAAAAGTTGGACTTTTAGAAGCTGGTTTCCCTCCCCAGGACCAGCTCTGTGGTGCTGCCTGATGCCCCTCTCCCATCCCTTCTTCCCCCCGCCCCCCCACTGCTGCCTTTAGCAGCCTGGGGGGTGGGCAGGAGAGGTTGCTTGCTGCAAAGCAACCTCTGTCTACAGCAGCCCATGCTCACCATCGACAGAGGCTGCTTCATGGTGGCAGCCCCTGTCTATGGTGGGGAAGAAGTATCTGAGCTCCCTGTGGACAAAGGGTGCTCCCAGAGCAGCCTCTGTCCATGGGGGATATGAGTTCCGAGCTGCTGCCATGGATCAGCAAAAATTGAAAGGATCAAGGTGGCACAAACATCTTCTTTGTATGACAGGGTGTATGCAAATTATCAGTCTAAAAGCAAACTGACAAGGCAGTACAAATAAAACTCCTGTGAAAAGAACGAGGAGGAATATTATCTCGTGTGGGAGAGTCCATCTTACATCTGAAGAATGTACAAGTGAAAAAGAAGTTGCCCCTAAAGTCTACTTATGTACAGTATGGTCTTTCTGCAAATGTCACCTAAAATAGAAAACACAGAGTCAGTTGTCAGAGTGAGTCACAGTCGTTGCTTAAAAAAACCAGGAGACCAGATCTGTATGCATTTCCGGGCTAATGTGAATATTGATGTGGAAAATATTTTGTATTAAAAAAAATGTGACTCCTGTAAGAACTAGGGAACATCTTTTCAGCTGGTATAAATTGTCATAGTTGTCATTCCTTTAAAATCAATGGCATTATTTCAAATTAGGTCAACTGAACGTCTGACCCTGGATTCAGTGATTGTGGTTCAAATGGCACACCCCACAAACTCTAGGTATGCAAGCGCAGTTAGTAAAACTATCCTAACCAGGGAGACTGTCTTGGTTACGACCATCTTGTGGTCCACCGAGAAGAAAGAGGGTCACTCGAGAGGCCTATTCACAGACTTAGGTTACCTATCACTGACCTAGCATATTCCAATGCACAATCATTAGAAGAAAACCAGCTGAATTTGGCAACAAAATGTCTCATGGGCCACATACAGAACCCCAGTGGGCCTAAGGTTGCCCCACCCACTGTGCTAGGTGATGAAATCCTCACTATTGTTCTCTTGCAAATAGTCCCATTTACTTCAGAGAGACGACTTGTGTGAGTAAATTGAACAGAGTGTCGTCAAGCAGAATTTTTAAAAATCTCAAATGTTATTTAGCTCTTTAATGACATGATGAGATTGCACTATTGTATTATAGATAGAAAATAAATATTATTCCCAGTACTATCTTTTAACCATTTAGATTTCAACAGGATCAATTACAGAGTTCAAGATACAAGAACTGCCATACTCAGCCAGACCAATGGTCCACCTAGTGGTCAATAACAAATACATCAGAGGAAATTGTAAAGAAATCCCATATTTGACAATCATATGCTTTCCAATGATTTGTGTTTTTAAGAGGTTCTCCAGTCACTTTCAAATCCAGTAGCTCATAAAACAAATTCTTTTTTTTCTTAGATAGCATAAGTAAGATTCTCTGTTTCTACTCAGTAGAGCATCTGTATTAACTACTGAGGATATGTAGGACATGAAAGATTTCCCTGCTCACGTAACAATGTATTTTATTGCAAAAAGTAGACTACTCACAAATAGTTTCTCTTTATCCTCTTCCCACAAATCATATTCTAATCTTGAAATATCCATTTCTTCATGGGTTGCTTTACCTGACCCCCAGTTACATAAGAAAATCTTTGTGGCTGAACCATAACATTTGTGTGGACCCCACCAACTCCAGAGCAACAGCATAGCTATCTGCACAGTCCCAGTCACAAGATAAGGGTCTTGATTTTTAACATCAGTGTGCAGTGATAAGAGACTGCCAAAGTGTCTGCTCCTCATCAGATCTCTCCCGCACCTACAACATCTTTTTCTGGCCCCTCTGGTTCCTATTCACAGTTTCCTTTCCCAGATGGTCACAGTCTCCTCTTAGTTCTTTGTGTGATTTGTGACATCAATTCTTAGCCGTTCCACTCCCCCATGCAACCATTTCTTCACTCCAAATCAGTTTAAGCCCAAATAGTTTATCAGACAACCATAACAACAAATATATATAACTAGAATATTGACCCAGTGTCACTCCAGTCCGTAACTCAAATAATTTTTGTTTTTCATTTAAACCATTGCTCTGGGGTGGTGCTGGGGATGAGGGGTTCAGTATGCAGGCTGCCCTTGGAAGAGAGAGCAACCCCAGTCCTCTCACGGTGAGAGCTTGGGGCCAGGTGAGACGCACCTGTCCATGGATGCTGCTGCGAGCACAGTTGAGGAAGGTTGTGTTACCCGGAGAGCTGGGGTAAACAATTGCTGTGCTATGGGCTATGCAATTTAATTAAAGCCTAAGGTGCCCTCCCACAGAAGCCAGATTCGGCCTGGTATCCTGTATCTAATCACCAGGGAAACAGCTTAGAAATCACCAAACAACAAGAATTTAGGGCCAAACCATGTATTTTAAATGTAAGATCAAACATCAGCAAACAGCATTCAACTTAGCAACAGTCCCACCCTAACCCTGGAAAAGAAGAAGATAGAAGAGTCCCACACACACAAGGGTATACATTACATTCAAAGCGGCGATTGATGTTCGATGTCCGTGACCTTCAACCTCGCGGCTAGTGGAAAGCCTTAAGGGAGGACAAACGGAGCGATCCCTCGATGGATGCTTCTCGCCTCCTACGAGCTGACGCCTGGTGGGCACCGGATCCTGTCCGAGTATCCGTAAGCGAGACAGTGTTATAAGTCCCAAAGTCTTAGTGGGAGCGGAAAAGGCTTCCCTTATTCCAGTTAAAGTCACTAGCAGTGGGTAGTCTTGTCAGACTGTAGGCTGGAACCTTGGCCTCCTCCGGGTAGACGATGACGCAGGGGAACGATGATGATCACAGACGCACACACAGGACATGAAAGGAGCCAAAGAACATGAATGCTCCTTGACAAGGGTATATAAACACCTCATGGCGGGAAAACCATGAAGAGAGCGGGGTGCAGAGAACTAGAGCTGGGTGCATAAGACTTGGGTGCCGTGTGCAAAGAATGGGTGCGCACGCAGACAATTGGGGCAGTGTGCACAGCCTTTGGTGCTGAGTGCACAGGTTTAGTGCTGGGTGCACAGCCTTCCTTTACCTGTTTTGGCAGGAAAACTGCTCTGAGGGAAAAAGAACCCCTCAGACTCCATTTTGTATTATGCCCGGGCAACAGTTGCATGACAGACACAGACGGACAAACAGACACTCTCTCTCAGATATATAGTAAATAGCTGTCCTTTTCTCCACCCCTGCCCTCTGCTGCCCCAGTGAGGTTATAGATGTCCTGGGTCCTATCTCTGGCCCCTTGCTGCCCCCATGTGATCATTATACAGTCTAACTCTCCCTGCTAGCAGAGCCCTCCCTTTCCGTTTTATGAGAAACGCTTGCATTCCAGGCACAACCAATCCCTTGACCTTGCTTTAAGTTATAGTAACAGGAAGCTGCCTACCAAATTTTGTGGTTCTAGCTCTTACCGTTTAGGAGGAGCTCTTGAACAGACAGATACATTCACAGACAGACAGACGCTCTCAAATATATAGTATATGACGGAATAAGTAAAAGGAAGGAAGAAAAGCCATGACTTCTTTCTAGAAAGTCAGCTAGCAGCTGTGCAAGTCAAAATTTAACCCAATTTTATTCAAACTAATAAAACAGCAATTATTTAAATTGAATATCTATGAATGGAGATAATTACAAAATAATTTATTACAATACAAGCACTACATTAAATCACTGTAACAGCTTTCTGTGAGGCACTCTTGTGGCAGATTGAATTGGCTTTAATGAGTGCACTTACTTTAAATGTAAAATATAAAAAATAACCAAAATGGTTCCACGATTCTAAATAGAGTGTACAATATTTTAAAATATGTGGGAGGTTTTTTGTAATTGTGCTTTCTTTACAAGTATTGGTTAGAAAAGTAGAAAATTGAAGTCTGATCCATAATTCAAGTTTCAATATACCGATAGCACAGGCAGACTCCTAAATTAAAGTACCATTTAACATGCACAGTTCCCAGACTTCTAAAAGTCGGCCTGTTGAGAAACTGTCTTTTGGGTTCCATGATTAATTTCTTGTCTTTTCACTTTCTCTTTGCATTTCTGTTCCTGTGAGTTCTTGGTTGAATGCACTGTAGCCTTTTATCTAGAGCCATGCAAATTGAGGTGATCGGTATTTTAGTTTTCTCTAGTAAAACTGGCTATTGTGGGACAATTTTTTCATTATTTCAATAAAATAATCTTGGCAAAGGGATAATGAAGTTATAATGCAGATAGGGTTGCCAAGTGTCCGGTATTGACCTAGACACTCCAGTATTTTCGCCTCCTGTCCGGTAAAAAAATTCAGAAAATACCAGACACCTAAAATGTCCGGTATTTTCTGTTTTTTTTTTCTTGGCCAGAAGGTAAAAATACTGGACATCTGGCAACCGTAGCATCCGGGCTCAGCCCCTGGCCTCCTCCTCTCCCTCCCCCCCCCCCCCCCCCCCAGACCCCATGCTTACCTGGTTCTGCAGGGAAGCTAAGTTCTGGCTTAAACAAGAACAGAAAATGGCCATCAGCAAAAAGCCTAAAGACCAAGGGGAAGCAGTGCCTTCCCTGGGTCTTAGTGCTCAACCGCTCCCCTATTCCTATCCCTATTCTGACTCTGCACTCACTCTGAAAGGGGCCATGCTGTTTTATTATTTATTTATTTATGTTTTGCTTAATAAGTCTCAGAATCCGTTTTTTTATCAACAGCTTTGGTCTCCTTCTCCTCACCCCCCCCCCCCCCGCTTTTTTTTCCTCAACAGAATTCTTTCCCTGGTGTTTTTTTTTGGGGGGGGGGGGTTGGTATTTTTGGTTCAACCATCTGGCAACCCTAAATGCAGATAAAATCCCAGCATTTGTTGCTTACAAGATGTTTGTGCATGCAATAATGAACAGCAACAACAGTGCTTTTTATCTGAGAAAATTAATGCTGTAATGAAAGTGGCTCTACAAATCTTAAGAAGTAGAACAATTTTGAACAGATGGTTCCCAAAGAGATTCTTCCCCTAACTGTGCGATGTGGCAGCAAATGACAACGTAATGGTTATAGCAGCTTGCCTTCTCTAAAATTTATGTGTGGTACTGGCATGAGTCATGATTTTAGTTTGTTACAAAATTAAATATGGACCAATAAGAATAAATATTGAGTGATCCTCATCTGGTGTAAATCAGCTTAGCTCCATTAAAGGCAATAGGGCTGTACACATTTATATCAGCTGACGATAAGGTCCAACAGTTATTATATTTTCTTATTTATGAACTGTTATTTTTAACTCTTAGAAATGTGATACATTCCAGACTTCCAGCCAAATAACTGTCTAAGTATCTATGTCTGCCAGTGCATACACCTATGTCAGTATATGTGGACCTAATTCTCCTCTAACTTCATTAACTTTATACTGTTGTAGCTTTGTTCACTTTACTTCAATTACATACACTGGTAAAAGTCAGGAGTAACAGGAAAATTTTTGCTCAGTCTCTGCATCCTATATTTGGAGACAGACAGAATGCAGACAGAATCTTTGGAGAATTCAGCCACTAAAGTCTAATAAGTCTCCTTTTATGTAAACTGAGATTTTCAAAGGTTTATAACTTGGTCAGATCTGGGAATTTTTTAACAGGAGTAGCAAAAGTTACATCTTGAACACTAAGGGTACGTCTAGGATGGAGTTTCCTTGCCAAACTTCCAGCTCTTGGTCCAAAGAATGGAGATGCTACAAGTTCTCAACTAAACAGTTGTAATATTTTTAATATGGAGGTGGAGTGGGACCTCCAGTGAACTCAAGGATAGGGGAGGGTTTCATCTGGGGAGCACAGGACGCTGGGCTTGATCTCACCCACCCAGGCAGCCACTGGACAACCAACACTTAGTTCATTCTCAGAAACATCTGAACTATTTGTGCTGAAACTTTCCCAGAAAATTCAGCCTTAGGCAGACACTTGGCATGGGAAATGGTTAAAGTTTGGCAAAGTTATAAGCAGTTGAAAACAAGTTCTTACAATGCAAAGTGTTGGGCAACCTTAATGATAGAAGTGCTACCAGCTCTGTGTATAGCAAGTGAATTGTACTGCATGTGGACAGGGGCAGCCCTAGACTAGCTGCCAGCAACTGGCGCCGTAGGCGAACCATGCAGTCGGCACCCCCCCCCGCCCCCAGCCCCAAGGGCAGATATCGACTGAGGGTTTTGGTTCTGTGCTGGGGAGGGAGGGCTGGGGATGGAGTTCTGTGGCTGGGGGCTGGGGATGGAGTTCTGGGGCGGGGGGGCAGGGGTCTGGGGATGGAGGGCTGGGACTAGTGGCTGGGGTTGGAGTGCTGGGGCTGGGAGCCAGGGGGTCGGGGAGAGGGAACAGGGTGCCAGTTGGGGGAGAGAGTCCCCTGCACCCACTTCCTCCCAAGATTCCAACCCCCAGAGAGAAGCTGGCATGTGCCTCTCCCGGGGTGACCCCCCCCTCCCATGGCACAGGGGAACCTTCCCCCCACCCCTGCATTCATTCTCTCCCGGGGCCGACCCCCCCCCATGGCCCAGGGGCAACCCCCCCGCGTTCCTCCTCCCCCGGGGCCGCCCTCTCCCCCCCCCCCCCCCGCGGCACAGGGGAAACCCTCCCGCGTTCCTTCTCCCCCAGGGCTGACCCCCCCACACACACGTGCACTGCCTCTCCCAGGACTTACCCCCCTCCTGGCCGCAGAGAAGCCGTGCTTCAGGCAAGGCACCGGAAAGGGAAAGGGCAGGGTTTGGAATTTGGCGCCCCATGTAACTTGGTGCCCTAGGCGGCTGCCTAGTTTGCCTATAGGCACGGGCCGACCCTGCATGTGGACAGGAGAAACTGATAGTACTGGCCACTTCCTCATAGATATCTGCCACGAGTTATAGCCCAGGAACTATTTAATCTAACATAATTTTCCCTATGTTTGAAGAATATTTGTTTGGCATTTTTAGTTATCTGTAAGTCTTGCAGTCTACATATGGATAAAAGGAGGGAAAAAATCCAGGAAGATCCATGTTATCTAGGGTTTCCTACTCATCCATCTTAACTGCTGTGACACAGAAGACCCTTTGGCCTACATTCCTGGAGAATGTCATAATAATTATTTTCTTTTCTCTAGACTTCTTCTCTCCCCCATTAAATTGGCCTTAGTTTCAAAGGGAACAGTGTTTTAGCAGGAAATTCAAATAAGATCCTTCATTGTGAAGATGTTGCCCTTCCCTTGTACAAATTTACAGTTCTGATTGGGAGTTGTTTGAAATATGACTGTGTTCTTCTCTGTACTGAATGGTTGGGATTTTTAAAAATCCCCAGCATTGGCCTACCTCTGCTCACATCTACACTGGAGTTTTAATAATAGGACCAGAATTAGGTCAACACTAAACACTTTTGAAAACCCCACCCTGTATGTTCTGGACAGAATTTGAACCATGTGTCATATGGAACTGATCTGTTTCTATATGTTACTGCTGATATTCACAGAGCAGTTTTCTAGGGAAGAAAGCACAAAAAATAGATGTTCTTTAGGCGTACGTTAGAAGAATTCTATTGCTAGAAGATGAATGAGTGACATTTTCTCTCTCTAAATATAATCAGTACCGTCTCCAAAGGGTTTAGGACAGGGGTGGGCAAAAGGGCCTCTGCGGGCCTGATTCGGCCCACCAAGCAAGTGAATCTGGCCCACAGAGGCCCTGCTACTCCCCTGCCTGAAGACGTGCGCTGCTCTCGGTGGGGGCAGAGCAGAGAAGGCTTTGCACGGGGGCGGGAGAGTACACAAAGTCTCCTCCCGCTCTGCCAGGAGCACGTGGTGCTTTGAAGTGCCGCATGCTGCTCGCAGGGCAGGGGGAAGAGCAGAAGAGGCTTCACACACTGCCTTGCCCCCAGCCCAATCAGGTTCTGAGGGCGGGGGAGCTGCGTGAAGCTTCCTTCATCCTGCCCCAGCCCTGCAAGGAGCCCACGGCACTTCAAAGTGCCACTTGCTCCTCGCAGGGCAGGAGGAGGCTTCCCACGCTCCCCCACCCCTAGGCCCTGATTGGCCTAAGGGTGGGGGAGCATGCCAAGCCTCTTCCAGGGCATGGGAGCCTAGTGGGAAGGCGGGGGCAAAGGGGCTTCCCCACTTCCCAGACCAATCATGGTCTGGGGTGGACTAGCCCTGCCCCTTCCTGTTTAGGCCGTGCTCCTTCCTGTTTAGGCTCCACCCCTTCCAGAGTGGCCCGGGGCTTCTTCAAAAATTTTTGGAGGAGGTACAGTCCTGGTTTCTCATTTTACACCTGCTCACAAGTCAAGCTTATCGTGTCGAAGGGAGTAGAAAACAGAACCTGCAGTCCCCCTGCCCAATGGGCAGCTTGGGAACAGATTGTGCCTCTGTGATCAAGCCTTTGGATGGGAACCACTGAGGATGCCAGACACTCAGGGGGGACTGCAAGAAATAAAGCAGGCAATCCCCAAAGTTGGTGGTTTTTATTATAATTAAATTCTCCAAACCAATAATAAAAGAGCTTCTGTAGTACTGCACTGGTTGCTAGAAGCCAAATACTGCCCCCCCTCCCTTTTGGCATTCCAGCCCATGGTCCCCATCCAACCAAGTTTAATATAGCAAGCTGTTATTGATCCCTGCAAATCATGGTCACACATCAAGGATAAATGCTTGTTGGTAAGGGTTGGGAGGGAGGGAATCTTATAGTAGTTTACGTCCAGCTGTTAAAGATATAGCTGTGATGTGGAATAGAGTTTGCTGATAAAAAAAAAAACATTCCCAAGCAATGAAAACGAATGTGTGGGTGTAGAGGGAAGCTTGCTGGATACAGAATTTTGCATTTGCTGCCAGGTAGGCTTCTGTGCGGACACAAAGGGAGAGTTGCTGGGTAAAGAATTCTGAATGTGCTGCCATGTGGAGCCTGTGGTTCTGTTCACTCTGCATCTTTCATTAGACACTTCAGCATCTTGGTTAGGTCTTCCATGAGCTTTAGCATGTGCTTATGTCAGCCGACGGTCAGGGCAGTGTGTGTTGGTATGTCTCCCAAGTCTTCAACTGCTAAGACACGAAGTCTCGTCGCAACGGGCAGCCAGAAGGCTGAAGGGAGCCCCGAAAGTTTTTAACGTCCATGACTTTACTGCTAGGACCGCGGTCCCTTGCAGAGAGTAGCCAACAGGCTAACAGATGCCCCGGTGTATAGGAAGAGCTTATTACACCTTAGATTTTAGCTGCTAGAACACAAAGTTCCTTCGCAGCGGGCAGCCTGGGAAAGGCTGGAAAGGTGCCCCAACGGATCTTGTCACCTGGGAGTGACACAGATCCAAACGCCCAAGCTCTCCCTATGTCTGTCCCTTTATGACCGGCTGAAGTTCTTTTAAATTGTGCTTGGTTCTATTACAGCAACTGAAGGAGTCAGGTCAAAGCTTAAACAGTTACAGGTTTATTAAAGGAACTTATAAATCATATGGTTACAATGACTATTCCTCTATTTCTTAAATGCTAGCAAAATATAGATCTTAAAATGGTTACAGGAAAAAGGAAAAGATAGAAAATAGAAATAATGGTACCAAATGACAGCTTAATCTTTAAAGAGCGCTAACACTATGTATATATACTTAAACAAAGGACCACATCCAGGTACAATTTTTACCTCCTTCTGTGCCTCTCGACTCCAGCGTGTCAGGCCAGGGTCGGTCCCTCAATTCCTCGGAAAGATGAATACGAGGTGGGCGTCCCCTCTGGAACCTCAGGAGGTCAAACACCAAACCCGACCAGCAGATAGGTGGTAGATTGACACACAAAGCAAGTGTGCTGCTGTACCCATCTTTATACCCCTGGGGGCCCGTATTCTCTTTCTTATCTTAAGAGACCAAATTTTACTGGTCCGTTTTGTGGCGCCAGTTCTTACAAGCAAGTTTCAAGTTAATTTACACCTGTAAGAGAGGAAGATAGCTAAATTAGGACTGCCGGATGTTCTTTGCTGGGGGGGAGATTCCTCCCCCCGCGGACGGCTGTGTGTTCGTATCAATATGGGTTAAGTCAAGGGCACGATGTACAGCCTCTTAGTTTGACCACCCTCTTATCTCTGCTTACAGTTGGTCATGGTCACTGAGCCAGCATATCTAAACCTCTTGCTCCAGGGTTTTCAAAGAATATGCTGTTTTCCTGCTCTTATGTGCCCTGCATGGTTTCAAGCAGACAAAGATGGGTGTTAAAATGGGGGTTCACGTCTGGCTACAGCTTAGTGGCCCACTTTCCTTCTGTTTTTCCATTTGGATCGATGAATGTTGTAAAACATCCTTCCCTGTGTCCTCTCTGGTCCTCCATGGGCATTTTCTGAGTTGATGGAGCCTGTCAGAGAAGAAGCATGACTGATTTCCCAAGGTCTGGTCTGAAAAAGTAACTGTTAGCAATAGTGTGACTGTACTGTTCCTGTTAAAGATTGAAACATTTCACTAACATGCACTTCTCTGAACAAAACCTTCCACTTTCCTTGTTATCCGAGAGGAAAACACAGATCTCTCCAGACATTCTGATCACAATGAGTTTTAAAGGTGAGAGAAGGAGAGAAGGAGGGCTGGGCATTGGGCCACAAGAAAGTACAATCCTTGCTTGTGCAGCAGGTGTACATGGAAATAATTCTAATAATTCCCCACTTGTCCAGACTGCCATAACTCTGGCTGATCTCTCCCTCCTGAAGGTTGACAGGCAAACTCAGGCTCTGCAGCCCAACTCTGTGCTGCCTTGGTACCGGCAGCATAGATTGAGGAATGGTTTGGCGGAGTGTTCTACTACAGGGGAGGGGAAAAGACAGCCTTGCCATGGAATCTCTGTGAGAATATTAATAAGCACCTCAGGAAAAGCTTCAGCAGCATCTCCCTGCAAGTTTCTATTGACATCTGTGGGCCACTCGCAATTGTGATAGTACCAATTCTTTACCTCACACGCTGATAAGATGGAAAAGCTCTGGGGTGCTCCCAGCAGCAGAGTGTCTTGAGTGACAGCTACACTGTTTCCCTGAGAAGACGCTATGAGGAGCACTCCATGATGAGCCAGCCAGCAGGAAATGGATTTTAAAGTTCCCGGGGCTTGCAGAGGAGAGGGATGCATTTCTTTATACCTGGCCTCCGAGCAGCAGAGTTCAAAGTAGAGATGTAAAATCCCATTTAATCAGTTGTTTAACTAGTTAACCACTTAAAAGGGGGCAGGCAGAGACTGCTCTTGCCAGGCTGGAATGCCCTCCCACCTGGACTGGAGCACTCCCCGCCCATGGTGTGGTAGGCTGCTCTGGTCAAGCTGGGCCCACCAGGGGTAGGGGTCTGCTCTGGTCAGGCCAGGTCAGCTGCATCACAGCACTGAAGGGGAGCTGATCCAGCCAGGCCACCAGTTAACTGTAACCAGTAAACATCACCTGGTAAGAATGATGCTTACTAATTAACCAATTAACCATTCATATCCCTAGTTCTAAGTGCTGGCCAGAGTGGCTAATCAGGCATAGTAGGAAACATCCTGGAGTTCAATAAACTTGAAAAAAGGTTGACAGTAAAGGGAGGGGGAGCGACAAAAGTCCCTCGTGGAAGTAGAAGCTTTTTGTCACCAACACGGGGAGTTTTTTTCACAATTTTTGTCATATTGCAGTGTCAGAGCTCTCTGGGTTTTGTCAAACATGCCAGAGTAGACAAGCCCTTAGACTGAAAGCTCTTGGCTGAATGGAATTTGTCATTGAATTAGGAAACACCAAGCACATTCACGGTGCTATGAAAATATGAAATAATAAACGTATTGTTATATATAAACAAATAAGAATAATTCCATGGAGGGTTAGGAAAATGTAAGTACAATAGAAAATTTTATAGCAGCAAAGTCCAATTTAAATATTTTACAAGAACATACTGATTGATTTCTTCCTCTCCTCCTCCCCCCTTTGGAAATGCCAGGTTAAAAGAAGGAAGAGTTACTCTTTTTTCTTTTCTTTTCTTTTCTTTTCTTTTCTTTTCTTTTCTTTTCTTTTCTTTTCTTTTCTTTTTTCTTTTCAAAGTGACTAGATTTTAAATTGATGGTATCCTTTAAAATCCTTTGAAACTAGAACCTCACCTTACTGGCAGTAGTGGAGTGCTTTCAAACTTATAGTAATAACAAATAGCAAACCTCAATTTAGACTTGGAAATCTTGAAACCATTACCAGTGCTTCATCAACATTTGTGAATCCGTTCCATTGATTGCAACTGCAGGAACAAGTAAATTGGTTATTTGTTCTGTACATAATTACCCAGAGGTTTTACCCAGAGGATTTTCTTTCTAGCTCAAATGATTGTTCCATATCAGATTTATTTATATGATTGCTGTCAGACATTATGGTATATTATATATACAATTATTGACCTTTTAAAAAATAGATCTCAGATGCAGTATGAACTATTGATATAGTTTAAGATTAAGAACACTGCCCCATGATCATCATCATACAGAATTGCTTCCACATTCCAATAAAACTTGAATGGGCTGTCAGAGGGACTGGATCAGACATAGGGCTCAGGAGAGAAATATATTAGGAAAATCTGTGGAATATATAGAGATATACAATAGAGTACCGCTCATTCACAACCTCAATCCTCTGCCAATGACTGTTCAATCTGTGCTGCTGAATTTAGATAAGAACTTGTAGACTATTATTAGAAAATTGTTACTGGGGGCCAAAAAACCACTTTTCCATGAATGCAAAATTAGCTGCTTGAGACTTAGTTCTGAAGATGTTTTTTTCTTATATATTCTTTTGGTGAGCTTTGTGCTATTACCTAGGTCCTTCATCTCCTTTCAGAGGTCTCCTTGTCAGACTACTGTGACTTTCCACGTTACGGCTCACTTGGGACAGAGTTATACTGCAGCTTTGTATGACCTATAGTTTACTGAGGCTGTAGGCAGATCCAATGGCCGCTCTCTCACCTCCTTTACTTAGTGATATATTCTTGGGCAGGAATATAGTGTTACTTAGCCCTTTCTCTCTAGGGAAGTCCTTTTTCCTGCAAAGAGAGTCTTGTTCACTTTAAGAAGGACCATGTACGTTCAGCACTGATGTGGATATTTAGGTACCAAAAGATTAAATGATTTGCTTCACATGAACTAGTGTGTGAATAGAATATTTCTGAACAGGACCCAGGTTTGCTGAATCTGTCTACTAGACAAACTGCAAACATTTTTGATGGTAGAAAAGTTACATTTCAAGTAATGCATCAGAAAATCCAGCCAGTCTCTCAGCTGGCAGAGTCATAAACAGATGATATCGCAGGGTATAACAATAGAATAACCTACCTCCTTGGCCTTTCAATTTGGCTAATGAGGACAACGTTTCCCTTGTAACTCTGGTTTTGTGGTGAGTAATGAAAGTCAAAACAGTGAAGAAGTGAGACAATTGAAACATTGACTAGGTGAAATCATCCTTTTTTGGGGGGAAGCTACACCCTACTGTATCATTCCCTGAAAAGAGGAGACCAGCGGCATGAGTGGATCTGCCCACTCCTGCATGACAGGGAAGGGTATCAGCCACCTCTGCAGAGCTGGGAAGGACGGAAGAAAAGTGAGTGTGCTTAGGAGGGGCATTGTACCCCCGTCCAGCCCTGTGTGGAAATTACCATTTGCTCCCTGGTTTCTGAGACTTTGGGATGCATTCAGATCACATTTTTCAGCTTTTTCCACAACCATGAGGCCTACCCTCTTCCTTAATTTATGAAAATTAGAGATTTATTAACTGGGAAAAAAGAATGAGAGTGATAGCAGGCGCGCGCGCACACACACACACACACACACACACGATTAGTCTCAGGTTTCAAAACGTTATAGATGCTGCTGCTGTTACACTCAGAGAAATAGAACTAACAAAGTCTTGTTCAGTGAATAAGGCAACATGCTGTGTCTATTATGAATGCAGAATTCATTTACTGTCTCTAGCTACTAAAATTATCCACCACATGTATACACACTCATATGCACACTTCTATGGATGGGATCACATAAATATACACATTCACACTGTTAAATGAGGTTACGTACAGTATACACACATACACACACATAACTTTAAACAGAGTTAAGGCATCACAAAGTTTAAAATGGAGTTTCAGTTCCAATATGGAGTCACTTTTGTTACAATTTATTATAAAGGAGTTACAATACCAGATTCCTCGAAGGCTATTTTTAACAGGCTATTAATGAATTAATCCAAAAGTGGTTAACACTGTTTCATTTAGAAAATCTCATTCATAAAAATTGGGCTGCAATTCCTGAGATTACATAACGTCACGTTCCGACATTGTGATGTGCTATTGTGCTCTATGCCCTTTTCAGGGTATTTAATGAAAGCTAGCCTGTGGGGGGGCATTGCCATATCCTTGTCTGACTTCTGCACTGGCTGGCTGTCCAAGATCAGCGGAGAAGGGATTCTGTGTTGCATTATTTTGGGGTCAGATTTTGCATGCTCTGAAGTCAGTAGTACAACTTGCACTGACTTAATGGGTGCAAAACCATTGCGTTAAGAACTGTAGTAACAACCATTTCTGCATGTCCTCCCAAAGCACGCCTGGAGGCTTGCTCTCTGTCTTTGGCCAGGTGTACACTATGGGAGAAATTTGATTTAAGATACTCAACTCCAGCTACAACAATTGCATTGCTAGAGTTCACATATCTTAAACCAAATTTCTGGGGTGCTCCTACAGCGGGAGGTTGATGGGAGAAATTCTCCCATCAAGTTGCCTTACCTCTGGTGACTCTGTGAAGTATTAGGGTTGACAGGGCTACCCTCTGCATTTGATTGAACAGGTCCTTACTAGACCTGCTAAATCAAACCCTGGAAGATCAATCTCTGGAGCATCAATCTCCATGTAAGTATAGACAAAGCCTTTGTCCCCTGTCAGCAGAATGACTTCAGGAACTGCTGCTCAGGGTATTCCCCTCCCATCCTACTTAACTCTCTGTTTGAACACCACAGTATAACCCAAAATTTGCAGCATGTCTTAAGTGATCTTAAATTGAAAATAAGTCAAAATTTTAAAAGTTTCCCATGATGAAAAGATGACCTACATATTTTATCTCATGCAAAGCCTTGTCTCATGTGAATTATGTAGTTCTTCGTCACTTGTGAAAAATCTGCCCTAATACAGCAGTACTATATCATTCATACTTTCTTTTCCAGCTATACATTTGTGTCTGGCTTACTGGCATCAGAACACATTGTCTGAATGCAGAAACCATTCTGTCTCAGAGAAACCAAAAAAAAAAAAAAAAAAGAACTTAATGAAGAGACCAGGAGGGTTTTCTTCTAGTCTTAGTCCATTAATTTATTTTTAATTCATTTCAAATGCAGCATTCCCAGGGTTCCCATATATCTCTCTCCCTATGAGGAAGCTTATCTGTTCCTGAACTCTCCAACTCAAATAAAATGTTGTTGCTTTAAGACTCAGTAAGGGCAAAAGAAAACACTAGAGTTAAAGTGGATATCAGCAACCATTACTGAGTTGTTGGATCAGACTGTAGGGTTGAGGCATCGTTAAAATATCCATGATAGATTTAGAGTATTTGGGCAGCTGAAACTATATGAAAGCATATGAGCAAATAACTCTTGGTTTTCAGGGGTACGTAGCATTTGGTCATATTTGGCCCATTGGCTGAGTAAAACCTATGTATCTCTTTGAGAATTTGGGAAGTTATGGGTTTTCTTTCCTCTGAAATATGAAGTAGCAAAACGTGTAGATGATATCGTCCTGCTCCCCCTTGTTTAAGCAAAAACTTCCTATTGGACTTCAGAGCTGCTCTGTGTTTGTGTGTGTGTGAGGGGATTAATATAGATGACAAGTACATCTGAGTTGTATGTGTGGACAAAGCAGAATCCTTCGCTCAGTGACAAATATGTTTATAGCATGTATGTCATGTATAAATAAAGGCGCGATTCTGCCTTTAAACCGCAGCTGTGGGATGATGCAGAGTCTAACCAACCTAGTGGAGTTCCAGGTCCACAGTGGCCCTCAGAGCGCAGGGAGAGAATGGCTGCCGAGCCAACATTTTTCACACATGCACTCTGCACCCTCTCTCACCCTCCAGTGTTGGTGATCCAAAGGCGGCAGCCTGCCAATGGCTCATCCCTACCTGAGCCCACTTTGTAGAGACCGGTGTCCTCCCTCAGCGTAGAGCCTGAATCGTGCTGAGCCCTTGCACCAGGATGAAGTGGACCTGTGTTCTCTGTGTTTGTATTGTGGAGAAGTGATTTTCAGGTTGTAGCAAGTTTATTTATCTGACTCGAATAGAAATACATGTCAAACAAGCAGGTTTTGGGGGGTAGAGGGACTTTGATTTGTTGTGGTGGGCCCTCTTTTTTCTTTAGGGGGAAGGGATTACTTTGGATCAGGTCTGCATTTAGTCTTAATCCACCAGTAATGGAATTGTGCTTCCAGAGTGGTAATGACTGGAGATGTTACGCAGAATGTTTATGGGAGCACTCTCGTAAATGACATGTTTTCTGCTTTGAAAAAAGCATTGCCCATGCCTCCTCCAGCTAGCTCTCCTGATCATGTTACTTTTGGAGTGCACAGCATTGCAGTTATCTGTAGTCCCCCTCCCCCATGCACTCAGAAGCACGTACTTCAACATTTTGGCTGCCTTCTGCTTGGAGAGAAAGAGGAAAGAACTTTCTGTGTTTTCTGCCCTCTGCTATTGCACCCAAGGTGGTACAGCCACAGTTTGGCCTTTTATTAAAATCTCTTTCAAGCAAGAAACGTGTCTTTCTCTGTTTTTGTAAAATGAGGGCATATTTATGGTGCTAGATTAATAATATATTTGTACATTTATTAGTAAAAATACAGTATAAGTACATTTTGTATAGTCTTCTAGCTATAGAGGAATCCATAGAGTCGCCCTTTGATGCACACCCACCGCTCCACATAACTAGAAAATGATTGCATGCCCCACAGCAGATGAAGCATAAAGCAAAACGAAATCTGTTTATACGAAGTGGGTGACAAATCAGAGGCTGGTTTAGTTTCTCCATTTAAAATCCATGAAGTATTTAAAAATAGGTGGCAACAAAGGGAAAGGGAAGGTGATTGAATAGTCATGTAACTTCATCAAATTTTAACAATTACATGAGTATTCAATAGTCCCCAGGGGTGGGTCTGGCAGCCAGTGCACTCCCAGACCCACTCCCGGAGAACCACCTGCCCCCTTCATTGCTATCTCTGATACAGAGGCAGCAGCACAAAGTGGCTGGCAGGAGCCAGCTCGCAAGGGGAGCCAGTTTAAAAAACAGCTCCCTCCGCAGACCAGCTCCCATCTGCCGCCCTGCGCTGCTGCCTCCGATAAAGAGGTAGCAGTACAGCACAGCAGCAGCCCCTGTTGAGAGGGGCCCAAGCTCCCTGCAGACAGATTCTGTGCTGGCACACACACCCCCCCCCCCGGTCCGCAGCAGCCCCCTGACCAATAGAGGCATCAGTGGGTGGAGGGGGAGGCGGAACCAGTGCTTGAGGGAGCCAGCTTTTAAGCCAGCTCCCCGAGAACCAGCTCCTTCCTTCCCCCTCTCGTTGCCTTGGTGGGAGCTTGTGAGAAGGGGCCATGTGGCTCCGCAGAGCTGGCACATGTGGAGAGCCGGCTTAAAAGTTGGCTCCCTATGCATATAGGCTCCCGCCTGATAGAAAAGCAACAGTGTGCCAATACATTCGGACATCTGGCTTGAAAGCCAGCTTCCCGTGTGTACCAGCTCCTGCCTGTCTATATCAGAGGTAGCAGTGTGGGGGTGGAGGAACAGGCAGCTCCACAGGATCTAATGCTCATGGGGAGCAGACACAAGCTCCCTTCCCCCCCCCCCCCCCTTACTGCCTCTGGTTACAGAGGCAGCGGGGCAGGGGGAATGTGTGTAGTCAACAAGATTAACCAATAAACCTAGGCTAATAACGTAGTCATCTACACGTTGACATTCTAGGGTACGTCTAGACTACATGCCTCTGGCGACAGAGGCATGTAGATTAGGCTACCCGACACAGTAAAATGAAGCGGCGATTTAAATAATCGCAGCTTCATTTACATTTACATTTACATGGCTGCCGCGCTGAGCCGACAAACAGCTGATCAGCTGTTTGTCGGCTCAGCGCGATAGTCTGGACGCTCCCCTGCCGACATCAAAGGTATTTGTCGACCGCCCAGGTATGCCTCCTGGGATGAGGCATACCTGGGTGGTCAACAAATACCTTTGATGTCGGCAGGGGAGCGTCCAGACTATCGCGCTGAGCCGACAAACAGCTGATCAGCTGTTTGTCGGCTCAGCGCGGCAGCCATGTAAATGTAAATGTAAATGAAGCAGCGATTATTTAAATCGCCGCTTCATTTTACTGTGTCGGGTAGCCTAATCTACATGCCTCTGTCGCCAGAGGCATGTAGTCTAGACGTACCCTTAATGTACTCGCACAGCAGGCGGCTGCTCTGGCGAACGGGACTGGCTGAGACAGTGTGCTGAGGGAGCCACTGGGGTAAGGGGCCAGGACCTGCCGCAGCTGCGTGGTGGGGGCAGGTTGGGGGAAGCTTGCTCCGTGGGGGATAGCGCCTCTTCTGGTGGCTTTGGCCAGGAACGGGACCAATGCACATGACCTCAATATTGGTGCACAAGCTAAAACTCACTCCTCTCATGGTTGGAAAATCTTAGCTGAAACACTGAATTGGAGACCCTTTTTTCCTCATGCTTTGAATAATAGAACAATTATAGTGCCTCATATAATGTGGCACGGTGAATTGTCCATTTATAGTAGTCTCTGTTTATAGCTCTAACCGAAAAGGGAAGGTTAAAATCCAAACATTTCTAGTGGCTGCATCACCACATTTGTATATAATTTCATGTCATTTAACTAAAGTTTGTTACCTAAATTATTTTTCCTAGGAAAAGAACTAGAAAATAAAGTTGTAATAGATAAAATTCCCTTGCTAAAGGACTTTTTAAAAGCAGGAATACTCAAAATTAAAACGTTTAAAGGTGTTATCAGTATTTAATTACATTTCAAAATTTGATTCTATATTGTTTGCAGTATCTTCTCCAGTGTTAGAAAATAACAATCCTGTGTAGGCAATACTGTTAAATCATTTTTTATTTATGATAGGCCCAACATGAACTAACATGTCTTACAAATAATTTTATGACAGTGACCAGAACATAAATTCTTTTTCTTCACTGAATCATTGCCAAGTGTTCTGTGTTCTCCATATTCTAATCATTTTAAGATTTCTTAACCTCTTGGGCCTAAACTATCAAAATCACATATTTCTGAAATAGTGTTAAATGTCCACAACAAATCCACATAGGAAAAGAAACTTAAAGCAAGGGACTGTTTGTCCTATAACTGCACGCTGTATTGTCAATTTTAACTGTCAAAAGAGTTGTAACTCTTGAGCTGAGTCCATTTTCTTTTCTCTTTTGTGAATGTGTTTTAGACCAAATCATTTTATTTATTCTTTTTTTTTTTAAATTGTACATTAACACATTCATTGGGCTTGTCTTGGTGTGTAGTGAGCTCTTCAAGGAAAGGATTCTCTTTTACTCCACGTTCACTTGGTACCAATCAGAATAGGACATCAATCTTGCCTGGGGTCTCTAGGTGCTACTGTAATACAAACAATGAAAATAATAGCGTAGCGTGAAAGAAAACATTATGGCTGGCTGTTTTCACCTCTTGCATTCAGTATATTCAGGGAGAGGTACTTCTGCTTCAAGTTTTGCAGTATAATATTCCTTTCATATTATGCATGGTTTAAAATGACATTTGATCTTTGATGTATTTTACTTCTAGAAAACTGTTTATTTGGGTTATGTGTGTGTCAAAGGCTCTGCATGGATTCATTCATGCGGATCTAATTGCAGGACTGGGACCATATTCAGAAATACACAAAAGCAAAGCATTACTTTAAAGTACAGGTTGGACCTCTATAAACCAGAACTCTCTGGCCATCAACATCCAGACCATGGATGTTCCAGGATCAGAGAGTCCCACGCACTGCGAAGGGATGGGGGGGGGGGAGACGGTGCAGGAACCCAAGCTATATGAGGGGGAGGGGTGATGCGCAGCTGGGCTGCAGGGGATGGGGCTAAGAACCAGCATGTGGCTCATCTGGGCTGTGGGAGCTGGCGAGCAGCTCAGCTGGGCTACAGGGGGAAGGGAGCATCTCAGCTGGGCTGAGGGGGACGTCAGCATCAGGGGGGCCAGAAATGACCTCCCCTGGTCCTGAAAAATCCTTCATCCGGTACCAGTCGGGTCCCAAGGGTGCTGGACCAGGGAGGTCCAACCTGGAGTTTAATGTGAATATGTCCTAACCTTGAGCACAGAAATAACTACAGTGACACAAATAAGATATAATAAAGTTAACTAAAAGTTTGCTTCAATATTTTTGTCTTACAGAATGTAAATATTGGGGCTCAGATCTGCAGCTCCCACATATGTCTTTTGAAGAAGTCTTACACAGTGATGAAAGTGCCTACAAGTGGCTTTCTACCCTTAAAAAAGTAGGAATTGTGCTGTTAACAGGAGCTGCCGCTAGACAGGGAGAATTGGTTAAACTTGGCAAAAGGATTGGTTTCCTGCGTCTCACATTTTATGGGTGAGCTAGTTTTTCACATGTCCTAGTTCTGCCAGCAATGTCATCACCTTTGATATGTTACACTTCAAAATGTAGGATCATTCTTGGGGATTAGTTTATTTGTAGCTGGGTCAGAATTTTCTTTGGCTTCACATTAGAAAATGTGATCACCCATAGCACTCTGTGTATGTGGATTGCTTTGCAATGCCAGATAGGAAATATGACAAATAGCATGGTACCCAGGAACAAATTGTAATGGTGGTGGTGGTTTAAAAAAAAAAAAAAAAAGGATGAGCAACAGAATTGAACACAAATATAAGAGGATAATCAATCAACAAAATAGCAAGCCCTGTGTAAAGCTGTGCCTGATCAAGTACCCTGCATCCAAACACCTTAACTTTGGATCAGCATTTGCATTTAAACTTCATGGCTGTGTCTACACTGGCACCCTTTTCCGTAAAAGGGATGCTAATGAGACCAGTCGGAATTGCAAATGCCGCAGGGGATTTAAATATCCCCCGCGGCATTTGCATGAACATGGCTGCCGCTTTTTTCCGGCTCGGGGTTTTGCCGGAGAAAAGCGCCAGTCTAGACGGGATCTTGCGGAAAATGAACCCTTTTCCGCAAGATCCCTTATTCCTACTTTCAAGTGAAAGTAGGAATAAGGGATCTTGCGGAAAAGGGTTCATTTTCCGCAAGATCCCGTCTAGACGGCGCTTTTCTCCGGCAAAACCCCGAGCCGGAAAAAAGCGGCAGCCATGTTCATGCAAATGCCGCGGGGGATATTTAAATCCCCTGCGGCATTTGCAATTCCGACTGGTCTCATTAGCATCCCTTTTACGGAAAAGGGTGCCAGTGTAGACACAGCCCATGTGTCAAGTCTATTTCCAGTCATGTGAGTTTCAAGTGAGATGATTGTCTTTCATAGCAGTTTCTAGTACCCACCTCTTCACCTTTAAATAAAAGCTCTGCTCAAACTGTCAAAGTCAGCTCAAAATGTGCTGAAATGAGGATTGCAATGTAAATATTAAATAGGCTTCCTCCAAGCTGTCTAGGCCACAGTGGTTCTAAAGCCTTTCCATACCAGGATCTTCCTCAGTTCTCCCCTCCCACCCAGCCAAGCTTTTCCTCTCATTTAGCAATATGGTAAGAGTAGCATGACATCTGTTTGCAACCATCCAATTGAGAACTCATGAACTGGAGGCATCAGATAAATGTTCATGTAAACACGGACCCATTGGTTCACACACCTGGTCAGTCCCCAAACTCCTTTTCTATTGCTGTCCATCCATCGTAGGGATGTTAGATAGCGATTAACTGAATAACTGTGTGACTGCATCAAATGTTAGCAGTTACACAATTATTCAATAGTCCCTGAGGGTAGGGCCAGCAGCCAGGGCACTCCCAGCCCCACTCTCAGCCTCCTGCTCCCCTGTGCTCCTGCCTGCCACCCCATGCTGCTACCTCTGATACAGCAGCAGCAATGTAGGGCAGCACCAGTCCCTGTCCACAGGGGGCCCAAGCTCTCTGAGGACAGGAGCTGTGCCATCATGCCACAAAGTAGCCTCTGTCTATGGTAGCCTCCACTGCCCCCCCCCTGATAGAGGCAGCAACATGGGGGGCGGGGCAAGCAGCTCGGCAGAACCAACGGGGAGAGCAGGCTAAAAAGCTCTCCTAATGGAGAGGCAGCAGCGCGGGGAAGCAAGCAGCTGATGTGAAGCAATACACACAGGGAGCTGGCTTGAAAGCCGGCTTCCACCTCCCCCCATCACCCTCCATGCTGCTGCCTCTCTATCAGAGGCAGCAGGAGACGAGGTGGAGGGGAGAGTGCCTGTAGTTGACGAGATTAACCAATAAACCTGGGCTTATCAGTTAAGCCTATAGTCAACTATATATTGACATCCTTACTGCATAGTCCAATTTCACCATGCACATAGGGTGCAGAACACCTTGTATGGCCATTTCAGAGCCACTCTCAATAAAGCAGACCCTGTGCATTGATGGCTTTCCATGACTTTTTCCTACAGTCAGGGGTGAATTTCTGCCTGAAAATATATAGCACCTACAGTCTTTCCCTTGCAGATTTTCTTCTTCATTTCAAAGTGTCCCAAGCAGCAAGGAACATAAGTATGTGCTAGCCTTTAAAAGTCCTATTGACTTCATGAATTAGGAGCCTAAATCTCCAACTCCCTAAGGGGAGAACAAACAATCAGAGACTCATAGGACTGGAGCGAACCTTGAGAGGTCTTTTAATCCAGTCCCTAAATTCAAGGTAGGACTAAGTATTATCTAGAGCAGGGGTAAGTAGTAAGTGCCCTTCGGGTAAGACACGATTTTCCAGGGTTAGCCCCGGTGGGCCCCCGATGCTTAATTTACCTATGAGTCTGCAGACATGGCCACTTTCCATTCCTGTTGACCACGGATCACCATTCCTGGCCAATGGGAATTACGGAGGCAGTGTCCTGGTCCGTGCCGTGTCCCGCAGTTCCCATTGGCTGGAAATGGTGATTCACAACCAATGATGATTCACAACCAGCTGTGAGCAGCCATACCGGTGGTCATGCAAGTAAACAAAGCATCCAGTTGCACGTAAGTGGACGAACTGTGTCCGCCTCTGGAGTTGTTTATTGACCACCCTTCATGCAGATCATCTCTGATAGTTTGTCTTAACCTGTTCTTAAAAGTCTCCAATGATGGCAATTCCACAACCTCCATAGGCAATTTATTGCAGTGATTAACCACCCTGATAGGAAGTTTTTCCCAATTCCAGCCTAAACTGCGCTTTCTACTATTTAAGCCCATTGTTCCTTGCCCTATCCTCAGAGGCTAAAGAGAACAATATTTGTCCTTCTTCCATGTAATTTTTTATCATGTCTTTCCTCAATCTTCTCTTCTCCAGACTAAACTAGCCCAATTTTTTTTAAGTCTTCCTTCATAAATCATGTTTTCTAGACCTTTAATCATTTTTTGTTGCTCTTCTCTGGACCTTCTCCAGTTTTTCCACTTCTTTCTTGAAATGTGGCACCCAGAACTGGACACACTACTCCAGTTGAGGCCTAATGAGCATGGAGAAGAGTGGAAGAATTACTACTTATATTTTGCTTACAACATTCCTGCTAATACATCCCAGAATGATGTTTGGGGTTTTATTAAAAGAGTGTTATCCTTATTTAATTCCATCCTATTTGCTTCAGACCATTTCTCCAGCTTGTCCAGATCATATTGAAATTTTAATCTTATCCTTCAAAGAACTTACAACCCTTCCCAGCTTCATATCATCCACACACTTTATAGGTGTTCTCTCTATGCTGTTATCTAAATCACTGATGAAGATATTAAACAGCATCAGACTCCAAACTGATTCTTGCAGGACCCCATTTGGATGCCATTAACTGATGTCTTGCTGAGTTCAAGCGCCTTGCTCTGCCATCCACCCATCCTTTGAGAATAATTTTCAGAAATCTGATTAGTGCATATTCTTCAAAGACTTATGAAAAATAACAAACCCATAACATTTAAATGTTACCCACTGTACTTCTGTCATGTTTTGCCAATTGTATATTATACCTTGGCATCTGCAGAGCTGCTAAAACCAGAACATCCAGCAGCTCCTAGCCAGACTTTCCCCCCCTGATTCAGATAATTCAAACTCCAGCTATACAAGTATTTTCATTGTGAGCGCCTCAGTTGAAAAGTTAACAATAAGGGTGCAACAACAATGAATTTCTTCTCCTCTGAAAAGACTTAAAATAAATAGGAGAAGACAAAATCCAAAACTTGGCTGGAAAGCCTACATTCCTTCCACATTAGAACAGAGAAGCAAAGATTTACTTCCCTCCTGTAACGTTTTTGTACGAGGCCACATTCAAGTCATGTTGGCATATGGAAGGCTGGCAAGATTGATAAGCACAACACAGGGATAACGGGGAAAATATGTTTATCTGAAATGTAAATTTGTGAGGGAGGGAAGGGGAGAAAAGATCTTTTTTTCTCATTATTTTGCTTTCTGTTAATGAAGAGATACAGTGAAATTCTCTGCTGAGTAAAGAAATGCCGAAAGAAGGCCTATGAAGTCTTATTGACTGTCGTAGAAAAATAAATAATTTGAGATGTTACCATCATTCAAGTTTACTGAAAAAGTTCTGAAAGTAAAATAGACTTCATGATTCCGTAGCTTGTTTCTGGCACTGGTCAAGTTCCTTCTGATTTATTTTCCTTCTGACATTTTTTATGTCCACACAGCTACTGAGCTCCATTTCGGGGGCCAAGTTCTTCTCTGTCACAGTGGTATGACAGCAATGAAGTCAACAGTGCTGCATGAATGCAACATGAGAGAATTTGACTTGCTATATAAAGCACCAGTAACTAGGATAAATGTTCTAGATACAGTTTTATTTGCCTTTTTTAAAAATTTAAAACAACTAAAGTGATTAACATTTCAGCCTTTCTGAATGGAAACTAGATTTAAAATCTATGGTCCATCCAAATTTCACTATATTTAAAAAAGATGCTTGTGAGTCAAGGTAGGCCTCATTCTATTATGGATATTCTGGCTGAAAAAACACACTTATTACTTGGCCTTTGGCCCACTAAGAACATCTGAATTACTCCAGCCATCAGCACTTACTGGTGATCAACAAATTCTAGTGTGCTCTTCTTGGATTTGCCAAAGGAAAATATGCTGGGTAACAGGGATAAAATGGAGGCAAAATAACCAGATCTGTACATATACCTAAGGTTTTTATAATATTTTGGTCTCCTTCAAAAACTTGCTGTTTTCCTTTAGAGAATTAAATAATGTGCCCACAGTGGGCTTTGCTGGACCCCCCAGCAGACCAGAGGGACAGGAGCAAAGCCGCCCAGGTGGCGGGAGTCCCGCTGCCTGGGCGGCTTTGCTCCCGGGCAAACGAGCAAAGCCGCCCAGGCGGCGGCTTTGCTCGGGTGTCCCCGGTCTGCTGGGGGGGTCCAGCGGCTTTGCTGGACCCCCCCAGCAGACCAGGGAGACCAGGAGAAGCTTTTTTCGCCCGGAGGACACGGGCAGCGACCCGCCGCCCGTGAGCTCCGGGGCGAGAAAAGCCCCGTTCGTAAGTGCGGATCCGACATAAGTCGGATCCGCGTAAGTCGGGGACTGCCTGTGCTGCATTTTGCATGCCAGCTGCGGGCACACAGTCTGGCTTCCTACTGCATCTTCCAAACTCTTTTTCCATAACTGGTGCTGCTCCCTCCAAGTTCTGCATATGTCACTATACTGTAAAGTGTATCCATTCAGTCATTGATATTCTAGGCAAGTGGATCAGACAAATTGCACTTCTCAGATACTGCAGCTGTCAGGCAGAAGATGAATGGCTAAGAATTGGGATTTTCTGCTTCAGTCAGTTGAGAAAACTTGGACAAACAGATACAAAAGAGCTGGTGTAGCTGAAATGGGACTGCACCAATGTGAAGTAGGTACCTTTAAGCGTGTGTAGGTAGAGTTTACTTGGGGAATTAAAGTACAAAGTATTAGAGCACTTTATAAATTATGCTCCTTTGCGTGGTTTACCACGATTTAGATTTAGTTTATCTTACGAAGCCAGAAACTCACTATGTTGTTTTCCTCTGTCAAATATTTTTAAAGATACATTTTCTTTTTCAATGGCCAGAGAGTCCCTGAGTTATGCTGAGTTTTCCCATTTCTGAATTAAAAACATTGTGTATTTTTACTAAACTGTGCATGGGTTCCAGAACCTTTTAATTATTGGGGCCTAAATCTCAGAGTACGTCTAGACTACACGCCTCTTTCAAAAGAGAGCGTCTAGACAGGCATAGCTTTTTCGAAAGAGAATACCCAGGCAGTCTGGATGCTCTCTTTCAAAAAAGCCCTGTTTGCGTTCAAGAACGCCTTTTTTCAAAAGAGCTCTTTTGAAAAAAGGAGTTCTACCTCATAAAATGAGAATTACTGCTGTCAAAAAAACCACTGCTTTCTTTCGATTTCATTTCGAAAGAACACGGCAGCAATCTAGACGCAGGTGAAGTTTTTTTTAAAAAAAGGCCACTTTTTTTGAAAAAAACTCTGTAGTCTAGACATAGCCACAGTGTGGTTTCAAATTTCAGTGCCAATTATTCCCAAAGTTCAAGTCACAGTTGACAGGATAACTTCTCATCACAGGTGGGCTGTACATATTGCCGTAACACACACAGTTGTTGTACCTGCACGGTGCTTGATTTTCTGCCATGCAGGCTATAAAGAAAAGTTGGAATCTGACCCTTGTTACTGATCCATAGACCATCCCCAGCCCATTTTGCTCTCTACTGACATGATCAGAGAGTCCTCTAGAATTACTCACATTTTCCTCCTTTACCTCTTGCATCAGCACTCTACTCACAGTAACTCTCTCTGTTACTGAGTTCTACCTCTTCAGCAATGTTAAGGTTTGAATTTCCTAACTTCTGTGCGTTACATTTTCAACCTGGACATTGTATTAATGGAGCTTTTTTGCATTTAATCAGTGTTTGGCTGTAAGTGGTAACTTGATCTTTAATGGCATCTCCTTACATGGAAAGAATGTTCAGGTGGATTAACTCTCATAGCACTACCATGTTTAACAGAACGAACGTGCCTTTGTGTAAAATGTCACAGTAATTCTATAATGTATTTTTATTTCACTAGAGGCAGTGTATTTTCTCAGAAACAGGAGCATTACAATGGATTAAAGTGCTTTGCAGCCATTAAATTGCTCTGGAGCCTATCTAGGCAAATCTACCATCAACTAGTGACAAGGATTACATAACACTTTTTTTTTACCATAAAATTAGTAACTATGCAAATGTGGTTGAGGTTATCGTATTTTAGAACTGAAGTCACATGTGATGAATACTTACTATACCATATCATTAAATTAATTTCCCCATGATAGTTGAACACATTTGTTATTATTATTCTGGGTTTTTCCCCCAGCAATTTTATAAATCTGCATTTAGCATATTTTGGCATGCCTAAGTTTAAAAATCTTTGTTCCAAAGCAAAAGTTTTTGTAAAAAATATATAAATCATTTTGAATTGTGTTTTCATATTTAACCTGAGTATTTTATATATAAAAGAGCATTAAGTCTGTAATTCAAATGGCTTGTGTTTTATATATTTGGTCTTCAGTAATTCACAAAGGGAAATGAGTTTTCATATTTTTCTTTTTAAATCATGTCTTCTTCAGTGATTACATGGACTGAATATGTTAACTTACATTTCCCAGACAAATGTCTGGATCTATATTACATGTTTGCCATGAACTGTATTCAATTGTATGAACTTTGTGCAAACCAGAACATGTGTTTTTTGGCCTTAAATTTAGTATGTCATTTGAAACATATTTTGACTGCATTGCAATGTGATGTCCACATGTCTTTGTACTCAGCCACCTTGCAATGTCTAATTTGTTGCTATTGTCAGCAAGATTCATGCTGATCTTAGTTCATCCATTTTGAAATTTAATAAAAATGGAGAGGAAAAATAATGGGACTAGCTCTCAGAAAGTACAAAGGGAAAGGCAAAACATCTTTCATCCAGAGATTTTTCTTTTAAGGGAATAAGGGAAAAGTCATGTTGTAAATGTCTGTATTTGACATTTTTCCTGTAATGTTAAGGCTTAAAATGCACTGAAAATGAAATGCGGCTTACAGTGCTTCCACTTATCTTACATAACACATACTAACTTGGGAAATGGAAATGTCAAAATTAGACAAAACATACCAAATTCTGCCCTTTCTTACACCTGTTCAGCCCCAGTGGGTGCATGTTGATTTCCACAAGCTGAAATTCTATCCTGTCCTTCCACTGAATGCTGGCACAATATACCTCTGAGAGCTGTTACTAGAAAAGCAAAGGCAATACCCTCAGAACTATAGCATTGGGAGCAACTTATCTGGACTACTCCAAACACGCTAGCATCATTTTGAAGTGATGGCTTCTGTTGCATTGTTACTAAATTGACCAGATCAGGACTGTGAAGGGAACTGGTGACTCATGGTTCCCTTATTATTATTATTATTGCTATATTCAGCAATTTTTAAAAATAATTTTTGTATTGGGATTTCATAGTTTCATTGTACTTTTCAGGCTTAAATAGCAAAGATTTTTTTAATGTGTTTCCTCTTTCTTTTTTTTTCTCTTTCTTTCACTGTAAAGACCTACTTGGCAAGTGGAAGACAAAATGGATGCTAATAATGTGGCTTACACATCTGGGAAGCTAAGTTTTCACACTGATTACCCTGTTCTTCAGCATCCACCTGGGGTAAGGAGATCCTTCTGACTTTTCCACAAAGCAAGGGGGGAAATTTCATTGTTCCTACAGTTTGAAAAAAACCAAACAGGTAATATGTTTGCTGAGCAAAACATTCTGTATATGTGAAATTGATTTATTTCTTCTTTTAAAAAAAAAAGTTAATCAATCCACAGGAAGAATTATTAATATCTAGTCAAATTTCCCATATAACAGGCCATAGAATTTCACACCCAGTAATTCCTACAGTCAGGGGTATTATTCTTTCCCTACTACATGAGTGAACACTATCAAACACAATAACTTGTGGCTGAACTAGAGGATATCTTTTTAAATGCCTGGCCTTGATTTAAATACTCCAAATGATGAAGAATTTTCCTTTTTCTTTAGTTAGCTGCTCTGATGCTTAATCACCCTCACTGAAATTAAAAATTGCATCTTCTATCCAATTTAAATTTCTTTAATTTCAGCTTCCAACCATTGGATTTATTTATGCATTTGTCTGCTAAATGAAAGGTTTCCCTCATACCAGATACATTCTCTGTGTATTTATGGATTGAGACCAAGCTACTTCATCACTTTCTCTAGAAGTTGAAAGCAAATGTTTTAAAAATAATAAAATTTGTCCCTAAATTGTACTGAATGTGATGGCATAGGGAGGAATAAGTAAGTTCAATATCAGTGATGTTTACTTTCCTGTGTTGTAACTCATTAATTTTCATTTCAACATCAAATGTTTATAATGGGAAAAAATTTCTGCTCCACTCTGCTGGAATTCTTTGAGAGTCAACAAAATAGTAGATGAAGGAGAACTGGTAGTTATAATTTATTTGGACTTTCATAAAACCCTGACAAAGTCCCTCACAATAAGCTATTAAGAAAATTAACTAGGCATGGGGTGAAGGTAAAGTTCTGTATTCTGTATGAGAAGTTGGCAGAGAGACAGAAAAGAGCAAGGAAAAGTAATTTTCCATGTGGCAAAAGATGGCCTGAGCTATAATAGTGCTAATGTTGGGTAATGTGTTCATTAGTGATCTAGAAGAGATATTGAACATAAGAGGCTACAACCTGATTTAACAACAACCTGTCCTGTGACACCTTAAAAACTAACAGATTCATTTGGGTATAAGCTTTCCTAGATTAAAACCACTTCATCAGATGCAAGGATGGAAGTAAATCAAGAGTAGGGGAAAATGTGAGGTACACCCAAGTGGCCTAAGAAAAGCAGCTGAATGGGCAGCAGGACTGGCAAACGAAATCCACTTTTGACAAATGAAAGGGTAGTGCACATTGGAAGGAAACATCTGAAATACTCCTACTACCCGGCATAGTTCCCTCTAGTGTGCACGCAGAAATAATTCTAATCCCGCCCACCTCGTTAACAGAGCCACACAGAAGCAGATAAACAGGTGGTGGTGGGCTTGGTGAGGGAGTGGGGGCAACCTAAAAAAAAAGCCTCGGCACAGCAGGGCAGCTCTCTGCTCTCCTCAGGGCTGGAGCTGGGGCCAGGCCCGTGTGGTGGGTGCCCAACTGCTCCCTGGCAGGGCCGTATGGCAGGCGGCTGCCCCATATGCTGGAGCTAGAGCTGGGGCTGCAATGCGGCTGCTTCTGGGGCTGGGACCACGGTACAGCTGTCCCCATGAGCTGTGGCCACAGCCACGTGATGGCTGCCCAGCTGCTTCCGGGGTACCAAAATGGCTACTGAAAAACATGAAGTATTGCTTTTCTATTTGATCTCATATTAAATAAGCATTTAAAGTCATGCGCCTTGTTAATTATCCCTTTAGAATTCTTTGTTAGCAACTGGTGGGTGCAGCAGTGGCACATGTCTAGACAAGTGCGCACGACCTCAATATTGCTGCACAAGATAAAACTCATTCGCTCACAGATGGAAAACCTTAGAGAGAGCACTGCTTCCAGGGACTAAATTACTTGTAATTACCTAGTAAAAAGATCAGGAAGTCTCTGTGTAAACTTCCTGTGAATATCTCTTTTTAGTGTGCAAGGCAAAAAAAAATGTAAGGTGCGTATTCAAAGGCAGTATGTTGCACAAAAATTATGCTGAATATATTCAGTGCCATTGTCCAATTCAGTAGGATCCCTTGCTTTGAATGCTGAGTCCATTGCAAACCACCTTATCTGAAAAATAACAAAAACAGAAGTTCTAACATTGGCAGAGAAAACCATTAGAGGCCTGAGCATACTTTCACATGAGGAGAGATTGAAAAGATTTAAACTTATGGGATCTGGGCATGCCTTAGCCAGCTTTGAAAATTTTATTTTAGCTGTGTTTAATTGAGAGAGACAAATAGGTGACAGGATCAAGATATAAAACTATGAATGAGTGAAAGAAAGTAAATCAACACATTTGTTTAATTAATCACAATACAAGAACAAGGGGACATTCCATGAAACTGGAGGGCAACAACTTTCAATTAATAATAGGAAATACATTTTTACCCGGTTAGCCTGTCGAACTCTGAGTCTCCATGCCAGCGCAACATGATTTACATGATTCACCACAGGCCTGAAAAAAGAGTACCACAAAGAATGTATAACTAACGAAGATATCACAACAAACATTTGTACCTTCAAATTGCATACTTGCAATCCCCGCCCCCACCCCAAGGCTTGAAGTAATCATTTTGTGGTGAAATTAAACAGGCCGGCATGATCTGTTTCTGAACAGGTGCCAAATTTTTCACATTAATGTGCTACCTGCTGAAAATTAATTTAGATGCTGTTGGTTAATGTGGAGTAGGGATAGAATGGTAGTTCGTTAATAGGAAACAGATGTGCCTTAGCTCACTATCTTTTTTGTGCCAAAACCACAAAATCACGCACTGCCATAAAACATTTTTTAAGGAAAAGTACAACCTGCTCAATTTTAGAACCCTTTTTTAAAATAAAATTTGTTTTAAGCACATTAGGAACATATTTACAATCTAGGCTCACAAATGCATGATTGTGATCGTTTCCTAATTATTATACAGTAGTTGGATACTTTGACAAGACATCGCTAATACAGGCTATCAGAAAGTATGGCCCTAAATGGATGAAGACTAATTTTTAGAGGCCATCTATAAAAATAGCTGAGGAGTTTTCCAAAGTTTTGGTCTCACTCACATCGTACCCTGTTAAAGATGAGTCCTAGTTTTCAGGGGCGTTACCATCTATCCAGAATGGAAAGACAGTGTTGCATTTTATATCTCAAGGAGTTTTTTTTCATAGCCATTATTACTACGGCTATGCCCCCCTTATCAACTAATAGAGTAGTCAAAAATTCCATTAACTACTCGATTAGCTAGAAACCATTACTAAACATCTCTAATATCAACCTGACTCAGGCCAGATGAAAATTGTGATGCTTTGTGATTTGAGTTTAATTTGCTACCATGTTACTTTCGTTTTACCCCACTATGACAATAGGCTCAAATTGGTGTGAAAATGGGGATGGTAAGACACTGGGGATACAGGTCCTTTAGTCTTTTACGATATTTTCTAACATGACATAGCAGGTGAGCAAACTGATTATAATGATTATCCAGGCTGTTTCTTTCTATAATGAGGTGTTAATTTGTTACAGATTCAGTTTCTTCATTGTATACAACAAGCAGCGACTGGAGGCGAAAGTGAAGTTGTGGATGGATTTTATGTATCCAACAAGCTGAAGGAGAAAAATCCTCAAGCCTTTCAGATTCTCTCCTCCACTCTTGTAGACTTCACAGATGTTGGGACTGACTACTGCGATTTTGCTATGCAGTCTAAACAGAGGATTATTGAGTGAGTAACAGTCAAGGGTGTGACCATAGCTAACAAAATCCAAGAGTTTTAAATTTCATATAATGCTGCTTCACCAGGAATTACTGGGTTGCACACAATGCTGAATTTATGCCTGATTTGGCAGGCTTGAATCCTAGCACCTCGAGGCATGGCCCAGGTGATAGCCTTGGCACCTTTGGGCTAGCTGCATTAGTTGTGAATATATTTTTTTTAAATGTTTCAGCTCCAGCACTTCTTCCATTACAAATGAAGCACTGGTTGTACAGCAACAACTTGCATGATAGAAAAAGTTCTAGTTGCATTTCTCATTGTTTCTTCTTGCAGGAAGATGTTAGAGGGTCTATGACTGCCACCTCGTGGGAACACAGTGTTTCAACGTTGTCCTTAATTATCAACTGAATTATGTTGCACTATAATGAATCAAAAGCTTCAGAGGGGTAGCTGAGTTAGTCTGTAACAGAAAAAATTAAAAAACAACAAATAGTCTGGTAGCACTTTAAAGACTAACAAAATATGTAGATGTGCATGAATCAGATAGTCTTTATTATTTTTATTACGGAATTTGTCATTATATTTTAATTTTCCCTACTCATTCTTTTCACACTCCACTACTCAAAGCAGCCATGTCGGGGGGCTCGCCCCTGTCTTGGGGTTGCCACCCCCATCTGGGGCCCAGATCGGCCCGTCTGTTCCTAGCCCTCGAAGTATAATGCCCCTCTCTTAGGGGGAATACGGCCCCCTGGCCTAGTTCCACAGTACAATGCCCCTCTTGTAGGGGAAATACGGCCTGCTGGCCTGGTCCCCAGAGTACACTGTCCCCCTCGTAGGAGAAATATGGCCCAGTGGCCTAGTTCACAGTTCGGTGCCCCTGTGCTAGGGGAAATACGGCCTCCCGGCCTAGTCCACAGCTTACAGGCCCAGAGGCCTAGTCCACAGTTCAGGGTTTGTTACCCCGGTCCCCACTGGCCAGGGTCTCGGGCAGCAGGAGTAGGGGGGCCCGGGCCCTCCCTCTCCACCGGGCCCCGACCCAGGGCCCTAGTAGTGGCGGGTGGTTCCCACCACTGGCTCGGGGGGGGCTCCTCCCCGCAACGCCCCGAGCCCTCAGGGGCTTCTACAGCTCCCTGCCCTGGGTCGCTTCCTACCCCCTGCTCGCAGCCGGCCGCGGTCCCACCTGTCGGCGTCGGTCGATGGGCTATAGTGGCCCTCCCCCTGGCAGCCGCAGAGTTGGCGGAGTCCGGTCCAGCGCTCGGGTCGCGGGTGGTCGGTCGGCGGCTCCGGCGTTGGGGCCGAGCCCGGCAGAGGCCCGGCAGCAGCACGCTCAGCTCCCCCGGCGACTCCCTCTCTGGCCAGTGGTCGCTAGCTCCAGCTCAGGTCACAGTCTGCCCCTTCTGAGCAGGCCAGCAGCCTTTTATACCTTGGCTCCCCTCGGAGCATGCCCAGTAGGGCTGTGTGGGTGGGGCCCTCTCCACCCCTGGCTCCAGGTGGTTTCCCTGGGCTTGAGTGCGGGGCGGGGCTGCCCCATCACAAGCCATAATAACTTTCTCTTGATATCCATAACAGCAATTGGTCTTCTATCTAAATTCTAAATGAAATGTGCACCCATATGCTGTTTTGAAGCTCCTGCGTGGGAAAGAACTCTTACATAAGAGGCTGTCTTGCTCTATTATTTTCTTTTAATCTTGTTATATGACTAGGGGTCATACTACATGTCATAATAGTCCCTTCTGTCTGTAAAAATGTATTAATTCAAACATTTTAGAGAGAGAGGGTTTTTTTTTTTTACATTAACAGACTGAGGGTGGGATTTAGGATAAGATTTTCAAAAATGCCAAAATATTTAGAAGCAAAAGTCCTTTTCATTGTTAATCTTCCTAAATCCTGACCGATTAAGAAAAGGAGGACCCTGATATGCAAAAATGTACAATACTTTGTGATAGCATTGCAATTCATTGTTGAATTGTACTGTAACAGCCAGCAATTGAAAGGGGAAATTTAACCTGCCCTTATCAAAACAAAAATATGCTAATGGTTTAAGTGGCATGATAATACATTTCTCTCTTTCTCTTTCTCTCAGTGTAGATTACAGAGGCCAGGTGGTTCGTATCAATTATAATAATGCAACAAGAGACACTGTATTTGACATACCTGCTGAAAACGTGCAGCCATTTTATGCAGCACTGAAGGAGTTTGTTGATCTATTGAATGAACCGGAACATACGGTTACCTACAAGATGAAACCCGGTCAGTGAGTATGTTACTTCTGCTTACAAAAATTGGAAAATGTTTTTCATGCTTTTGTCTAAGAACCAAATCCTAAACATTTGAACATATGGGCCATTAGTACAATGCTGGTACCAAACGGGAATCTCAGTCCTCTCTGAGTGCCCAACGCAAAACACTTTGCTAGATTTGGAGAAGTCTAGAACACTCATGACAACAGCTGAAATCAATTGAAGGTGTGTTTCGAACATGTAAAGTGCTATAGATATGCTAAGTATTATGGAAAATTAGGTCCTAGGGGTATCAGGTTGGCGATGTTAGACAGTTTTAACCATTATTTCTCTGTGCCTCAGTTCCCTTTTTGTAAAATGGAGATAATAGCACAGCACTGCTTTACAGAGTGTTGTGGAGACAAATTCACTGTATGTATGAAGCATTCAGCTACTATGGTAAGAGCATGATGGAAACCATCAGAGGAAATTAATTACTCTGTATGTGGAGCTGGGTTTAAATAACGTGTAGTGATAATTCATGGGGCCCATGCTGAATGATGAGAGTAACATAAGCCACTGACTAGCTGCCCATTAAATGAGAAGATTCTTTCTGTGCACTGTAGCAGGCAGAGGCTTTATGGGGGAGAAAAGAGTTTGTGATTACATAATTAAGGACTAACAGATTTATTGGAACATAAGCTTTCGTGGGCAAAGACCCACTTCATCAGATGCATGTGGTCTTTGCACATGAAAGCTTATGCTTCAATAAATCTGCTAGTCTGTAAGGTGCCACAGGACTTCTCATCACTTTTGCAGATTCAGACTAACACAGCTACCTCTCTGATAATTAAGGTCTGTGGGTGTGAGATGAGTGTCGATCCCCAGTTCCCAGACACATAATTGCACTAGCTCTCATCTAGCTAGCACACTAAAGATAGTAGTTGAAGCAAAATGCAGGACTATGTAGCACTTTAAAGACTAACAAGATGGTTTATTAGATGATGAGGTTTCGTGGGCCAGACCCACTTCCTCAGATCAAATAGGGGAAGAAAATAGTCACAACCATATATACCAAAGGATACAATTAAAAAAAATGAACACATATGAAAAGGACAAATCACGTTTCAGAACAGAAGGGAGATGCGGGGGGGGGGGGGGGGGGAGGAAGGTAAGTGTCTGTGAGTTAATGATATTAGAGGTGGGGAAAGGTAGATGTCTGTGAGCTAATAGTATTAGAGGTGATAATTGGGGAAGCTATCTTTGTAATGGGTAAGGTAGCTGGGGTCTTTGTTCAGTCCCCCCCGGAGAGTGTCGAATTTTAGCATGAATGACAGTTCTGAGGATTCCCTTTCAAATGCAGATGTAAAAGGTCTTTGTAGCAGAATGCAGGTGGTTAAGTCGTTGAGACAGTGTCCTTTCTGGTTGAAATGGCAAGAAATTGTTTTTTCTTTGTGATCTTGTCTGATATCTGTTTTGTGGGCATTAATCCTTTGGCGAAGTGTCTGAGACGTTTGTCCAATGTACATAGCAGATGGACACTTTCGGCACATGATAGCATAGATTATATTTCTGGATGCGCAGGAATATGTGTTCTTGATCTTATAAATCACTTGGTTAGGTCCAATAATGGTATCAGCAGAATGAATATGTGGACAAAGCTGGCAACGGGGTTTGTTGCTTGGGAAGGTACCGGGTTGGTATTAGTGTGGTATGTCCTGTGGTTGTTGGTAAGAATCATCTTGAGGTTAGGTGGTTGTCTATAGGAGACCATGGGTCTGTCTCCCAGAGCCTCTTGGAGTATGGTATCCTGTTCCAGTATAGGCTGTAGTTTATTGATAATGTGTTGGACAGGTTTTAGTTGGGGGTTGTAGGTGATGACAAGTGGTGTTCTATTGTTGGTTTTCTATTACTATTAAAGATAGTAGTGTAATTCTGGTAAAATGGGCAGTAGCGGGCACTGGTTCTAGTCCATTTTTTTACTCAAAGTGACCAATCTGTTCCTATCACTCACAATGAGAGCTCATCAACGTTCCCTCTAATCTTTTTCATCCATGGGCAGAATACATTTTTATGTGCACTGAGGCATGGCTGCATGTACCACACAAGTAGAAACAAAATACCTAGCTGTGAGCACTTAGCTTTTCAGTTGAGTGGCATTTGAATTTCTCCCACACAAATGCACAGCTTACAGGAAACACCGAAGCTTGTGTAAGCATGGCTACGCCAGCTGAGAATCACACCCAAGTAGTTCCAAGTATAGATGAAATTTCTGTCATAATCCATGCACACAAGAGGACTGAATTAAGTCTTCATGGTTTAGCTACATTTGTCATTTCTTAATTCTTAAACATATGACCTTTGCAACCTTAATGTTTTTTAATGTAGTTAATCATATTACATGCAAAAAATATGGGCTGTTTTGAGCACATTGACTGAAAATTACCCTGGTGCATAGTACTAGTGCAAAGACATGCCATCGCACCCATGTGCGGCAGTAGCATTCTGCAGCAGGGATTTATATGAAGGCATGCAGCAGAAGGCAGTGATATAGATGGAATGGGAAATCCGTTACTACATGTCTCCAGTGGCACTATTGCCCCAGCAAAAAGGGTGGAGATATTGAGTCACACCCTCTTCTAGCCCATAGGCAGCAGTAATAGCTACTGGAGGGGAAGGGGGGGAAGAAGAGTGCACTGCAGTCCTTCACCTTGCCTGTGGGTTGTGGGTGGATTTACTTGCTAGTGCTCATGTTCATCACCTGCTCAGGCCCTCTGGCTTTGTGCATCTGAAGTGAGTTCACTCACTAAAAAGTTTTATGCAGTTAATCATCATGTGGAGCCATGATCACAAGGGCAGCAGTATAAAACCCCCAAGGCCTCATCTTCACTTGCTGTGCCAGCGATCGATCTGGCATTTGATTTAGCGGGTCTAGTTAAGACTCACTAAATCGAATGCTGAGAGCAGCTCCAGCCAGTGCCAGTACTCCTCTCAGTTGTGAGGCGCAAGGGAAGTTAACGGAAGCATATGCACATGTATTACTTCATAGAACAACTGTGAAGACGATGCCAAGCTTGGCTTAAGGTAAGTTGACTCCAGATACATATTTTCTGTAGCTTAACCCGACTTTCTAGGTCTAGTGTAGACCTGGCCTAAGATAGTAAGTTCCAAGTGCTTACACTTTGACACCTGTCCCCTCCCCCCACCCAAAGTCTGTCTCACTCTCTCCAACCCCTTCCCCCAGCTTATGCTCTCTTCCCTCTAACCCTATCCATGCCCAGGCTCCTAACGCTTTTCTCCCATGAATGGCAATTGTATATCCCTTCCTCACTGTCTGCCTTTGTCATTGCCCTTTCTTCAAGAACACACGCACACCCAGTTCTCACCACTGTATTCTAATCAGGCTGCTTTCTCTTCGTAAGTGTCAGGGTACTCGGTGAGAGCATTGAGTGTACAGGAGAGACGGTCCCTTGCTTTCAGTTCTTGTGCCTGGCACTACAGCAGTCCAGAGCCACAATCACAGGGAAAGTCCTGCTTAGACCCAATATCCCGGGGATGGAGCACGCTGAGTTGTTCCGTGAGGTAATACATGTGCAGTCACACACAGGAGCGGTGAGTTTTGGAGTATTAGTGCCCGCAGAACTTGAAAAGTCAAGTTCCCAGACTCTGAGATGTTTGTTTTGAGCATGTGCAAACTTCTGTTTTTCAAAGGCTTGTAAAAGTTTACCAAAGTGAGGGAGTTTTCACAGCAAAAGGCACATCCCTGACTAAGGAATGGGAGCCTTCTAGCTCCATTTTTCTCTGTAGTTGTCCCCTACAGTGGTGGATTGGATGCTGTGTACATTTCTCCCCCACCCCCTTCTGACAGAGAGAGGAGAGGAAGTACTTTATTACTCTCTCTGGGGTGGGGGACTAGAGGCTTTGCTGCACTGCCACCATGGGTGAGGCCATTTTATTTTAGTTCATGACAAACCCTTTTCTCTGTGCTGGTTGGATCCATGCAAAATGGTTATTCCAGCCATGTGGATGAAGTCTTCCTGCAGCCTCTATAACCCCAATAACATGAGAGGGATTTGCAGTTTGCAGGAGATACAGTGTGCACGGCCCTAACCTGAGACTTGAATTCAGTTCCCAGCCCTAGACTTCCTAACAGACTGTGGGCAAGTCTGTCAGTTCCCCATCTGTAAAATGGTGGCACTGCTCTATGCCACTGGGAAGTTGTGTGTGTTGGTATATGAATGATTCTGAGATGGTTAGCTTCCCCAGGCACAAATAGATGCAAGGGATGGCATGTTGTGCTTTCTAGATATGAATACGTTTCCCAATTGTGGGGAAGAGTTTTTGCGGGAGGGTTCAAGAGACACTCTGATAAATGCACTGAAATCGTTTCAATGTATTATATATTTGAAATGACGGAAAACATGACAAAGTGCTGAAGTACATTGTTTAATCTCTTCATAGGAGACATAGTAACATTTGACAACTGGCGTTTACTGCATGGCCGCCGGAGCTACCAGTCAGGGACAGAAATAGCCCGTCACCTTGAAGGTGCTTATGCAGACTGGGATGTGGTAATGTCAAGACTCCGACTCTTCAGGAACATTGTCCAGAATGGCAATTAAACTTTCTTCTGGTATAATAATTAGCAATGCCTAGGACAGCTCACCCGTTTTAAAAAATATAAATGTATTGAATTTCCAATACCAAGTGTACATTTTAAACCTTTGCTAATGTAACCTTTGAAAGACTGAATATATTTTTGAAAGGTATGTTTTGTTGAAATAAGGTATCTCACAGTACATCTTTATTCTGCTGTCACCATAAGTGGTATCTCAGCCTGCTGTATTAGTCTGAGGCTAATTAGATACCAATACATCACAAATGAGTCTTCTCTTATTAGGAATCAATCTCTCCAGGTGCTTGTTACCCATTTAGGGGTTGTAAAGGAGATCAGCTTTCTGCAAATTTTTTAAATCTCTTTTCAAATATGTAAAAGCATTTTATATATAATGACAAACTTTCTTCAAACTTCCCTTCCCCCCCCCCAAAAAAAAAAAACCAATAACTTTAGGCTCTACCGTGATAGTAACAAGAAATTCTACTCTGAAAAGTGATTATTCAAAAATAGCATCTTACTAAACAAATCTCTTCTTTATGCATGTTCAGAGCCATTCCTGTTTAATGTCACACCCAAAAGTAAATGGTTAGTACTTTTTATTCCACTTAGCTCTAAAGAGTCTATACAGCTGTAGGAGACCAAATGGATTCAAACCTCTCCTTGTTGTTAGTAGTATTACAATACTAACTAAAGTCCTGAGATCAGACCCTACTGTAGGTGCTTTGCATAGGCTTAGTAGAAGACTCTCCCTGTCCTGAACAGCTTATAGTCTGTATAGATGAAGGATACAGACCCTCTTGGCCCCATTTTACAGCTAGGAACTAAGGCACTGAGAGATTCAGCATGAGATTCACAAGGAGGACTAGGCTTAGCATTGCAAACCCTAACTTTTAGGCACCCTGCCACCATGTGAAATTCACAGCCCTGAATTAAGCACCCAAGTTTCCTATACACCACCAGGGGAGATTTACCTAAAGAAGGGATTCAAAAAGCCAGCAGATTGAGATGGGAGCTGCCTAAGCTAGCCAGCAGGAATTGCAAAGGAGAGGGGTGTGTCCTAAACCCCACTCTTCAGAAGGTGGTAAATTACCAGGATCATTGGAGACCCTGGTTCAGTTCTTCCCTCTGCCTTTTATGCCCTGTATTCATACTGACCAACATTTCCAAATTAATTTCAGGGAGATTTGTAGTGATATTTAATTTGCTATTAAAGGTGAAATACTTTTGCTTTCTTGAGCTTCTCCTTGCTTGTATGGTGCTGGTAATAGTACTGTTGGAAAAAACAAATGTATTTTGGTGGGAAGTATACCCCATAGTGTGCTAATTTTGTTTGCAAAGAAACATCACTAACATTGATTCTGTTTCAAATTCAAGTTTCCTTGTTAACTGGGAGTTAAATTCATTGTTGAGGCTTTCCATTTCTTCTGTGGGAATTACTTGGAAAGGTCTTCGGTGAGTCTGCTTCTCTTCCTGAAATCTAACGTTAAAGACTGTAACATGTCATCTTTTTCTGGGAGTGTTTCCAAAAGAGCTTTCATAGCTTCGCTTTCATTCCCTTCACAGCAGAGTAAAATCTTCTGCTGATCGTGTCACAATGACCAGAGCATTTCTTCAGACTTTAGGCAGAGAATCCAAAAGACAATTTGTTATCCTCTCCACTTGATTTTCTGGATTTAAGCAATCTTTGGCTCTTTTTTTGTTTCTTTGAGACAGGGTGACTTTATGCTTCTTCCAGAGATCTTTTGGAGCAGCTGCAAACAGTGGGGCTTCTACTTTCTACACTGCAAAAATTAGCAAATTCTTTCACGCATCAGGGTTTCTCAAGGAGGGTCATAAAAGATGCCAGATCTGACCTTTAATAGAGCTCTTCTGTTGAACCAGAGGACAGGGAGTGAGACAAGCCTTGACTGATGGCTCAACACAGTTCTCCCTATCGCTAAGGCTGTGTCTACACTGGTGCATTCTTGCGCGAAAATGTCCGCTCTTACGTAAAAACATGCCGGCTGACTACACTGGCCGTGCATTCTTGAGCAAGTAAACTGACGTTGTACTGTAGAAAATCAGGGCTTCTTGCACGAGAACTCTGATGCACCCTCTCAGGAAGAAGCCCTCTTGCGCAAGAGCTCTTCCAGAAGAGGCCAGTGTAGACAGGCAACATGAATTTCTTGCACAAGAAGCCCCTATGGTTAAAATGGCCATCAAAGCTTTCTTGTGCAAGAGAGCGTCTACACTATGTCTACACTGCATATCTCTTGCGCAAAAGCACATGCCAGTGTAGACGCGCTCTTGTGGAAGACTTTTTGTGCAATAAGTCTTCCGCAGAAGAGTTCTTGCGCAAGACGCTGCCAGTGTAGACGTAGCCTAAATGTGAGACTAAGGAGCTCTGTGGATCCCACCGGCAGTGGCTTGCCCAGCATGACACTGAAAGTCTTTGGAAGAACTGGGAATTGCATCCTAGAATCCAGCCCACAAGGGCATTTTCTCGTGCAGCCTGAATAGACTTGTCTGAGGAAGTATTCTTCTTTCATGATCAAATATCTTCCCCATTTGTGCTTCAGACTCAAAGTCCTGTCAGGTGGCTTGGGTACTGTACCTCACAGAAATGAATTTCTATTGTTCAGGTTTCAGTTTGGAAAAGGGAAGTGTAAAAATATATATTCCATTAACCGCCAATGTATTTTGTCTATTAAGGTCCCCCACAACTACTCAAACAGGTTATTTTCACACTCCTGATGTCCAAATGCCTTGTTTAAAACTTCAGGAACTGAATCCTACGAACAATTTATCATCTTCTCCGCTTGACTTTCTGGACTTAAGCAATCTTTGGCAATTCTTCTGTTTCTTTTATTTCACTGGCCCTGAAAACACAATCAGCCTCTTTCATACCTTGCAGAATGATTATGCAATTCAATATCAGTGGATAGCATCTGTTCAATCCACCAATATTTTGCAGGGAGCTAATGCAATAATATCCCAGGGCCCAAAATAGGGATAAAAGGTTAACCAGTTACCTAGTAAGCATTAGCCTTACCAGCATGGTTACCAGGTAAATGCTGAATCACAGGGTCTGGCCAGCAGGAGTACCACCCCCTGTGCCTGGTGGCATAGCCAGCAGGACCCCAGCCGCAGCAGACCAGTGTAGCCAGAGCCGCCCCCACCAGCCACAGCAAGCTGGGGCCGGAGCAACCCCTGCGGCTGCAGTGAGCCCTACCATCTGGAGCCTGGCCACAGTGAACTGAGGTCAGAACAGCTCCCCCACCTGCGGCCAATGGTTAACTGGTTAAACAAATCATTTAACAGTTAACTATTTTAGGCAGTTTTTACATCCCTAGCCCAAACATCCCAGGACTATTCGGATCACATTCAGATTTCACAGCTGTCCCACCTCTGTGTTGGTCAAACAAAAGCATTGGCCCTGAAAGCTCAATCAGGAATTGGATTTGGCTGCAGAGATGTGGCTCAGATCCATCGCACACACACACACTGAAGGGTGAATTTTGATTTCTCACAACTTTGCCCTTTTATTGTAGTCTGAAATGAGAGCAGAAGCTGATACGTGTCACAAAAACTAGCTTTTAGTGGCTATCTGATCCCTCAATGTTTGCTTCGTTTTCTTTCAAAAAAATTGGCAGAAAGTCTGTTTGAAATCAAAAGCCCAAAGCACTTGGTTTTAAGTGTACATTAGTTTTCAAATATCTCCTTTGCCGCATAATGGTGCTAAAGTGAATTATAACTAAGGTAGACAGCTTGTCTTTATACAAAACTTCGTGGGGAGGGGTAATTTGTGCTTCGCTTTTCAGAGACCCGTGTTAGTCCTATGCCTAAGTTTGATTAAAAGTTGTGTTGGAGTTGACTGGCACATTGGATTTTGGCCTAATTCTCCATAATTGTTTATGACCACAGCAGATGTTTCGTGCATGTGGTGGTGAAGAGATTTTTTCCCCAGAGATTTGATAGTGATTTTGTTGGTTGTGTATGTGCCCAGTGCAGCCAAATCTGCCTTAGCACAATAGTTACCCATTGGCTATAGAAGCTAACTTCTGACTCAGTTGCACTGAGTAATGCATTGCCAGTGCTATATTCATCCAGGTGGGCCTGGGGAATGTGCAGTAACACACTGCACCAGTGTGTGCAATTTGGTTAGCACATACTGGGGACTGCACCCTAGCAGTCTAGAAGACTGTCCCCTGTGTGTTGAAGCCTGGCCATGAGAAAAATAGCCTGCTTGTTCATGGAGAGAGATATCCCATTCCCTCCTGTGGGTGGCCTTTCGCAGGCAGGGCTGAGCCCATAAAATCTGATCGAGTGTCCAGCAAGGTAAATGGCAATTTTCCCAGTGGTGCGGGTAGATGTACAGTGAGCATGAATTCAACCCTTTTTCAGTTGTTGGGAACTGTGGAATTCTTGTGTGTATCTTTTGCATGCATCTGAGTAAAATGAACAGTAAATAAAAACAAACCCCTCTGGTTCTTATGCCCGTGCCTTGTGTATATTTGTATTTGTGTGATATTCGTCACCCCAGAACTTTCAATGTTGATTTTTCAGAATGAAAGCTGTGCTACTGAGTTGGCGTGTTCTGTTTGCGAAGGAGGCTGAGGCCTACCATGTAACTTCTAGCCTCATGGTTAGAAGGCCTCACCTGTGACTGTGGAAAAGGAAAGGGAGGGGGCTCAGCATGGGAGAGTCATTACAAAGGCCAGCTCTGTTAGAGTAATACAAACCGTGTGAAGAAGTGACTAAGGACGGTTAATTACCCCTTCATGTAACACAAGAGTCAGGGTGATCCAAGTACATGAATAAGCAACAGGTTTAAACCAAGCCAAAGGTGGTACATCCTCCTGCAAGGCACAGTCAGCACGTGGCCCTTCTTGCCAGTTGATGTTGTGAAGGCCAGCCTGTAAGTTAGTTTAATAAAAAAATAAAATAAAATAAAGTGAGCAACTGCATGGAGAATGGCTCCACCAAGGGCTATTAGCTAAGACAGTCCTGTGCTCCAGGCATCCTTAAACCTCCAACTGCCAGCTGAGCAGGAGTGGCTGACAGAGGACTTGATAATTGCCCTCTTCTGTCCTTTACCTTTGTGGATGGAGGTTGGCATCAGTCACTGTTAGAAGATGGTTGACTGGACTAACAGGATTTTGGTCTGACCCAGTCTGGCCATTCATAGGGTCTTCATTTCCTTCTCATGAGGCAAGGGGGAAGTAAGGGCACTCACCTGCTGCCCAGGTGAATGGCCTAATCATTGGGTCCCAGGCTACGGCGATGAGGAGCTGACCCCCCCCCCCCAATGTCACACATTGAAACTGCTCCACTTTAGTTAACCAGCACTGGGGTGACGTGGTGTCTCAGGCTTCCTTTCTAGGCCAGTGGTGGGGCTTCTCTGGTGCATTAAGGGATCTACTGCAGCTAATCCTCTTTCTGTTCCCTGAAAAGGCTGTGTGGGAAGAGGGATGTGCATACTTGGGTTATACAGCTAGCCATGTTGATGCAGGCTGGGGACTCCTTGAGCTTGCCTGTTGAAGCTGGTACATGTTAGTTAAATATTATTTAGGCAGCAGCAACCCTGCACTTTGTCATCCAGTAGGTAGACTACCTACCTTGCTTAGTGGTGGTACAGGTTTGAATCCTCCCTCTGCTGGGCTTTAGAGAGGCTTCAAATAGAATTGTGTTGGATGTGTCCTGGGAGATGTGGGGCTTGCGTCTCCCCTGCCTGTGGAAGCTGTTTGTTTAAATGTTGATTAGGGGAGGCACTCCTTCTGACTTCCTCTGTAGCCCAGAGGTTTGGCTGTAGGTTTGAGACTGCCCAGCTGCCTGTGGCTACCCCTGTTCTGAAATAGACCTGGGCTTGCTGCTCTCGAGTTAAATGTGCTTTGGCCCAGGTGCTCAGCTGCCCTCACTCTCTGGTGCTGCTGTCTTATTTAAGCAGCAGGAGACTGGAGGTATTTCATATGCATTGCAAACAGCAACGGATGGGCATTTTTGATGGTTTGTTTTTTAATCAGCAATAGAGATGTTTTATTGAGAACTGGCCTTGAAAGGATTGAAGTCCACATTAGTCACTGCTGGCTGGAACTTTCTGGTCATATAGCCTGCCTCAGAGATAAAATCCCTGTACACTGAGCCCAGAAGACTGGACATACGGCCAGAAGGAGACATTGCCCACCAATGGACAAGTGGCAGCCTTGTGCTCATCCATGATTAATTTGGATGTACCAGCTCAGTAATAACTTTATTCCAGGCATATGTGGAGCTTTTAAAGCCATACTATGTGGCTATGGCCATTCAGCACTAGGGGCCTATGACGCTGAGCAAATTGTTATGGTTATGGAAGAGCCCTCCAGTACATTAAAAGATTCATAGAGCTTTCAAGCAAGCTTGAGTAGGGTTTTTCCTTACTTGTATTTCCTCACTCTACTAACGTTGGGGTGCCCTTCTCTTATAAATTAGTAGATTAAGGAGTTCAGCTTATTTTTGGTTACCGTGACATGCTGGTGTCAGATAGCTGCAGCTGTTTGTCCTAAAATATCCAAAACCTGCTCATAGTCTTTGGTGGCCTGGTGTGTTGTATGCCAACTTTCCCCTTCGGTACTCCATTCCCAGTTCCCCAAAAATCTAGGAATGAGCATTGAGCCATTTGCTAACTTCTAAAGCCAATGTCTTACGGGATTCGTTGGATTACTGCTGAGTAAAATAAATGTTAAAAGTAGCTCTATGGGCTATAGGTCCTAACTCTGCCCCTCTAGCACTATTTTGTGGATCTGGGTCAATATGCCTCCCATCATTCATCATAATGTTTTAACACTGGGTATTCCCTGACCCCTCCTAGTAAAATTGCTGTGCAGTGCAATAGTTGCAGTAGTTACCTCTTCTGCGTGGTTTCGCCATGTTCTTTTTCTGCTCACTTGCATTGCCATTCTTTCTGCTGAGATTTGCAAGCAGGGCTTTAAGCTGTGGTTAATTTGTACATAATGTGCTTGGTGTCCATCTTATATTGCTCCCTACCAGTCACTACCAATAGGACATAAAATATATAATTTACTCTGTTTACATGAGCATCTCTCAAGGCTGAACACACTAAGGACTCAGAGGTCAGTAAAGCACTTTACATAAACAACAGGTACAGTTTTCCTCCACTCTCTTCGTGCTGACAATTAAACAATATCCAACTTGTTATCCTCAGGTTTCTGAGGTTCCTAAGAGATGTATTGTATGTATGTAACATTCCAGCTCTTGACATGCTATATTCTTATGGAGATAGCAAGCACAAATCAAGACAGATGTAGGAAATTCTCATGTCAGGGATTATCAGTACCAAGAACACGACACCATATTACTGCACCAGTGATTAGCAAGTAGGGTGTACTTCACCTAGAAATTAAAAGACCAATTTTGACACACATTCTTCTAAAGAAGTTCACAATGAGAATCAATCCTAATTTCCAACACCTGCTTTCTCTGTTTTACCCTGAACTGAAAGGCAATTGTATTAGCAATAGGGTTGGTTCTATTTCAAAAAATATCCACTGGGAATTGCATTGATTCTACCAAACTCATCTAATAACCAGTTAGTGGTCCTCTTTTATAAATCATGCTGTATTGTAGGACAAGAATAAATTGGCATAGGTTACAGACATATAGGCTACATCTACACTTCAGGCTTGCACAAGAACTGTTTTGTGGAAGAGTTCTTGTGCAAAAAATCTTCCACAAGTGTGTGTCCACACTGCCATGTGCTTTTGTGCAAGAGCATCCATGGCAGTGTGGACGCTCTCTTGTGCAAGAAAGCTCTGATGGTCATTTTAACCATAGGGGCTTCTTCCACAAGAAATTCATGTTGCCTGTCCACACTGCCCTCTTGTGGAAGAGCTCTTGCGCAAGAGGGCTTATTCCTCGTGGGGAAAGGAATAACTCTTCTGAAAAAAGCCCTGTTTTCTGACGCTATACTGTAAATTTACTTGTGGAAGAACACGCGTGCAGTGTAGACAGCCGGCAAGTTTTTGCGCAAGAAGCGCTGTTCTTGTACAAGAAGCGTGCAATGTAGACACAGCCATGGGTTATACTATTCTGGAAACATCCCAAGGCAGCCTAAATCTTGTATTATAACAACCATATCCTGTATAGCTAAGTAAATTAATGCATTCTTTATATATATAAAAAAATCAGAACCCTAAGTCACCAGAGCTGAGCATTTACCTTGGTATTCTGTTCACACTAACTTAGATCAAAGCCTGTAACCAGGTGACCTCACATGTGGTTGCATAGGTGTAACTGAGGACAGACATTGCCCCACTAGTTGTCCTACATTAATTATCTTCACTGGCATAAGATCAGCCTTTGCCGCACCAATCCTCCATCTGTGCTGAGCTGAACTCTGACAAAGATGAGGATATTTAACCCATTCAAAAGTTGATTCCACGTGACTAGCAAGGGCCAGTGCTGACTTACTTTAACAATTTCCTCGGTACCTGCAGAAATTAGTTACAAAATTAAATTTGCGTTTAGTAGTTACCACTGTTTAGAGCTTCGGAGTTTGTGGGCCAAATTCGGCTCAATGTCTAGGGTAACTCCAGTGATTTCAGAGTCCGTGTCTACATGTTCTGGTTTTAGCAACTTATGCCACAAGATGTCATGCTTACTGTGGAGGTTAAGCAGAGCAGGCTTTTGCTGTACAGCATTACAAGTGATTTTTGTGTTTTATTTCCACTGTTGTCCACAGTTTTAGCTACACAAACACAAGATAAAGCTGTGGGAAAATTACTATCAAACTGTACAAAGCCCTCTTCTTCATTTAGGAATTGCATACGCACCAAAAAAGTGCTGTTCAGACCCTTAGCCACATTTGACTAAATTTTCTGGACCACTTATATTTATATGTAATTTTCATGGTGTTTTTCTTGCAGTTTAGTTTATAATTTAAATATAGCATTTTGTGCTGTATGCTAAATAGGCAAGTATCAGTAATATTGAATGCCTCTGTCACAGACAGTACTTGTAAGGCAATGCTGAGCAGAGGACATCTTTTTGAGAACAATATGATATCTTCCATGCAGCAAAAGCACCAGAATGCTATTTCACCCCAATGCAGTCCTCCTCAACGGACAGAACCTGCATGACCCACAGCAAACATCCAGGAATTCAGAGACCCCACTTTTGGCACCACTGGTAAACAAAATTTTGAAACAAAATCAAGAGCAGATATTGAGCTGTTCTTATGAGAATTTGTGGACAAAGGCAGTGGAAATGTAATGAGCTTTGACTGATTTTGTGAATCGCCACTGATATCTAGCATAAATTGCAGCTCTCATAAGATTTTGATCCTGAGACAACAGAATCTCTCCAGTTTTGGGATGCAACCCAGAACCAAAGCCATAGGGTCAAGATCCAGTAATTGAAATTCAAGCTTCCTTGAATTCTAAGGAGTTTGAATTCGTTGTTGGCCTAGCCCTTGGAAATGCATTCAGCGGCAGAGCAGCAATCCAGTTTCAGCTCCTGCCATCTGTATTCATTGTCTCCATGATGGTGTACAGAATGAAGTCGGCTCAACTAGAAAGGGAAGCTAGTTTCCAGGGAACTTTCATCTATATCAGATGTGACAAGTAAACAAATACATTAAAGATAATAATTAATGGAGATTGCCTATCTCCTAGAACTGGAAGGGACCTTGAAAGGTCATTGAGTCCAGTCCCCTGCCTACACAGCAGAACCAAGTACCACCCCTGATGAATTTTGCCCCAAATCCCTAAATGGCCTCCATAAGGATTGAACTCACAACCCTGGGTTTAGCATAATGCTAAAACATGCCTGAGGTGAAAATGAATGAAGACTCAGAAATTCAAGCCAACAAGCAGAAATAGAAGCACGTTCCCTCTAGACCTCTTCACTGCATTAAGGAAGAGCTGGAAACCCATTCTCCAGTGGGGTTGCTAGTACTGTAACAAATAGTAGGAGTTCCTGAGAAATTCACAAGGGTGAAAAAAGACATTTTAAAAAGAGTCTATAGTTTTCATTGTTTATGCTGAAACCGTAACCATCTATATTATGCTTTCATTTGCCACTGCAGGACTTTCTCTAGAACGGAAGGTGCTTTGCTTCACTAATAATTGAGGGATTTAATGGACGTGCAGAAACTTGAAGCTGAAGTCAGCAATTATCTTGCAAATTAGAAAATAAAATGAAATCAGTGCTCACGGAGTTTCTCACTATCGGGCCTAATCCAAAATCCAGTGGTGCCACTGAAGACACCTATTAATTGCTAGTCCCCAAAGAATGTTTCTCACCCAGTAAAACAGTTTCGGAGGGGTAGCCGTGTTTGTTAGTCTGTAACTGAAAAAAAACTGTTAAAATAATGAATAGTAAAACAGGTTTTTGGCTGCCTTCTGTCTCCATTGGTTATAAACTGTAGATGATGAGACAGGGCTTCCATCTAGTGGCTTATTGCAGGATATCTGTTTTTCATCAAAGCAGTTCCATCGGCTTCCTTTGTACAATATGAAATGATGATATTTTAAGAGAATTGTAGTGCTACTGATCACACAAAATCACCCAATTCCAGCATAATAAAAGGCACATTTTCCACGCAGAACAAAGAAATAGTTGCTAAACTGCTCATACTGCATTGATCAAACAACTTCCATTAATGGCAAAGTCATCCATCCATCCCAGTCTGGAAGCACTTTGGTTTCCTCACTGAGTTTAGCTTTGGTTTCAACAAATCTAGTTTAAGTTTCACTAAGCTACAATCACTTATAGAGTAACTTACATAGATTTGCTGACCTTAGGGAAGAAGTGAGTTTACACTGCTTATATTTAACAGGAACTTGGAATTTTTTTAATACTTATTGTTTGTATCTTTGATGCTTATTCAATCAAAGAAATAGTAGCTGCCTTATAAAAGTAGGGTAATGTCACCTGGAGTAGGTCCTTGTGAAGGCTCTTAGCTGTTTCATGATGAAAAATCTGCATGCAGTTTGGTGGAGGGGGGAATTCAGTCTACAGAAAATTCTCTTTAAAAAGAGGCCACAACTCTAATACTAAGCTATCCTTTAAGAACTAAAGCCCGCACATTGCACTGCCATAGACATATCATTCACTTGGAAGTGAATATATCCTGTAGCTCAATCATAAGCATTCGGGTGATGTCCATGACTCTGGGCTAGTGGATAAAACGTAGTTTGGATGCGTACCTGGGTCTCACAAAACCAGTGTTCAGTTCTCTCTTCATTCCCATGAGCTTGGGTGATCCTCTGAACCTTATTTGTGAAATGGGGATAGTACTTTACCGGCTACCTCACAAAAAGGTTGTGGGGTGCTTACACTATGTAATACTTCAGTTAGATTGCTAGTACAATTTCTGCTGTGTATCTTGTACCCTCTGGATCCCTTCAGTTAATGCCCCTCTGCTTAGGAGATGATGTGAATGGATGGATGTGCTGGTGCAGCCTATTCGTTAAGGACGGACATTAACCTTGCCGGGAGAGAGGGGAGGAAAGGAAGGGTAGAAAATCTTTTCTAGGTGGAGGTTCTTCCTTCACGTTTATATTAATTGTGTGAGGAGTTTCAAAAGGAGCCAGTTGCAAAGATTGTGGTGCCCTTTCCAGCCCATCCCCTATGTCTCTGCTCTCCATGCTCTTGAGGCTGCATGCAGCCCCACAGCTTAGGGGTAGCTTAGCAAGTAAACACTTACCAGCCATAAGCAAGTCACCCCTTAACCCAATTATACATTTATGAGTCCAACTTCCACAGTTTTACAAAATATGAAACCCTTGTGGGGAAAATAGCTAGAGACATCCTGTGAAAAATGACCCCTCCCCCTCTCTACCTTCACTGACCAAACATGTCAGCAGCTGAGCAGGCCCTAGAAGCAGCAGCCCAGCCCCTATGCCTGAGGATACCAGCCGAGCAGGATCTAGGGCCTGAAGCAAAGCCCCCGAGGAACAGCAATAGAGGCATGGGCCAGGATGCCCAAAATCTGGGGGTGCTGCAGCATCCCCTCACACCCCTACTTCCCACGCCTCTGACGACTAAATTGTTGTACTTCATGTTCATAGCATTAATCTGTAGATGTGTTATTGAAGAAAGTGGCAATTAGTCATTTCATCTAAAAACTGCATTGTTGGTTCACTAGGCCTGTACAAACTTTGGTATCTGTATTAACTTTTGTTTCTTCTTCTTTATCTTAAACAGTCCATTAACATGTGTTTATTTAACGATTTAGTGCACTGGACACATAGAAATCTAATCATTCTTTTCAAAAACTAAGAGTATGTAAAGGGACACCATCTCCATATAAAAAGTTAACTGGTTAAACAATATAATTATAATTGTTTAACCATGTGGCTGGGGTCCTGCCAGCCCTGCGCAGGCAGGGGCTCCTCCAGTCTGACCCTTCATGGGCGGGGATGGCCTGCTTCCCTCAACCCAGTCCTTTAGGTAACTAGTTCGCTTATTCCTCACCCAACCCTTAGTTAACTGATTACCTGGTAAACGGATTAAACTTTTCACATCCCTACTTCGCACGAGGGATGTTAAAATGCATTTAATTTTGTAAACATGTAACCATTCTTAAAACTTAAATACCCACCTAGAGAAGTGAAAAAACAGATTGACCGGGCCAGAAAAATACCCTGGAACCTGCTTCTTCAAGACAGGCCCAACAAGGAAAATAACAGAATACCACTAATCACCTATAGCTCCCAGCTCAAACTCCTCCAGTGCATCATTGACAATCTACAATCTATCCTGGAAAACAATCCCTCACATGGGAGACAGGCCAATCTTCACCTACAGACAACCCCCTAACCTGAAGCAAACTTTCTAGCAGCCACAGATCACCCCTCAAAAACACTCACCCAGGAACCTACCCCTGCAATAAACCCCATTGCAAACTCTGTCCACACATGTATACAAGTAACACCATAACAGGACTAACCACATAAGCTACCACATCAGTGGCTCATACAACTGCACATCTTCTAATGTGATCTATGCCATCAAGTACCAGCAATGTCCCTCTGCCATGTATATTGGCCAAACTAGACAGTCTCTGTGACAAAGGTTAAGTGGATACAAGTAGGCTACGTCTACACTGGCCCCTTTTCCGGAAGGGGCATGTAAATTTCACCAGTCGTCGTAGGGAAATCCGCAGGGGATTTAAATATCCCCCGCGGCATTTAAATAAAAATGTCCGCCGCTTTTTTCCGGCTTTTAAAAAAGCCGGAAAAGAGCGTCTACATTGGCCCCGATCCTCCGGAAAAAGTGCCCTTTTCCGGAGGGTCTTATTTGAAGTAGGAATAAGACCCTCCGGAAAAGGGCACTTTTTCCGGAGGATCGGGGCCAGTGTAGACACTCTTTTCCGGCTTTTTTAAAAGCCGGAAAAAAGCGGCAGACATTTAAATGCCGCGGGGGATATTTAAATCCCCCGCGGATTTCCCTACGACGACTGGTGAAATTTACATGCCCCTTCCGGAAAAGGGGCCAGTGTAGACGAGCCTGGTAAAGTATCAGAAATGGTAATACACACAAACCTATAGGAGTATATTTTAACCTACCTGGGCACTCATCAATGGATTTAAAAAGTAGCCATTTGCCTACAAAAGGATTTCAAAAACCAACTACAGAGAGAAACTGTGGAACTGGCCTTCGTGTGCAAATTTTATACTCTGATGGCCTGAACAGACATGAACTGGATAGGCTATTATATTCAACACCCAAATGACATCAGAAGCTAAGTATGGAACTGAAGCCCATTCAGTTAGCCTCATTTAGCACCGGTACTACAATTAAGAGGTATTTTTTTCCTCCGTCTTTCCCTTCTTTTTCTGGGTTTCTGTTTGTTTGGTGAGGTTCCCCCTTTTTCTCTACTCTCATCTGAGGAAATGAGTTTTGCCTATGCAGTCTTATGATACTACATATAATATTTGTGTTAGTCGCTCTAAGGTGCTACAGGATTAATCTTTATTTTTTATATATATATATATATATATATATATATAAAAATAAAATAAAAAATGTAGATTGTTATACTATGGTAATTAATGGGATTTGGAGGTGTTTCAGCTCAGATTTTCAAAGATATTTAGGCATCTACTTCCCATTGACATCCCATAGACCCAAGTAATTTGCACCAGAATCACACAGAATGTTAGTAGCAGAGTTTAAAAATAGGACTCGGGTGTCTAGTGCCTGGTCACTGGCAGTAACCCCTATCACACTCCCACCCTGTGGCCAGATCCATCCTGTCCATAGGACAAATTGGAGTGGCCACTCCAGGGCTTGTGCTTTGAGGGGCCCTGCAGTAGCTGCCTCAACCATTCTATCGATGGTAAGAACCTGGGGGATTAAGGGTCCTGGCTCAGGGTGGCAGCAGGAGTCCAGAAATCACTCATATCAAAGCAGCATTTCCAGGGATGACATTATAGTATTGGCTGCTGATGACAGATCCTAATTGTAACACCATAGGATAGTCATTCGGTGATGCTGTAGCGATTCCCCTTTTCTAAAAGTCCAAATGTGTCCTTAGAAAAGTGTCCTTGTCTCAATATTTACAGTAGTGCCCATATAAACTTTACCTCTAGTATTTCATATGGAATTATGCTATTGCCACAAATGATGAGGCAGTGGTATGCACTTCTCTAAGACAATTAGGAAGAGTTTAAGTGTGGCTACCATATCTCCATGAGAGACATGAGGTGTGCTGTGTTGTGTGAATGTAATTATGCAGGTGGTTAGATGAGAAAGCAATCTGAATTGGGTGGGTTAGGCACATTAAGGTCAATGCTCATTGAGATGAATTCTTACAATGTCTGCCGGCCCCATGCATCCAGTGCTGGAAAAATGTGCTCATGTGTTTTGTTTGTAGAGACTCTGGTACTAATGTGACTTCCAGATGTTTCAACTATGGCCTCTTAGAGTGAAAACATTCTGGGCAGACATCCGTCAGCTCCTTAGTCCTGATTTCCAGCTTCCAAGCTATCAGACTATATTGATGTTGGCTCATGCATCAGATGATCTGCTGTCAAGTCAAATTAAGAATGAAAAACCAAACCAACAAACAAACATCATAATAGTCCCTTGGCTTGTCAATTTGTTCAGTTACTGATCACATTCATATCTAGTTAGCCAGAAAAAAGCAGCTGTGTTTATATCCTCATAGTCCACCCGCCCCAGGCTAATTCATAGCCTGTTGATCACCCTCTCAATACAGTACTGTACCATTGAGAGGAGCATGGATCCATGCAATTATAATGCAGATTCAGTATTCAGCATATAATAGATAATGAGTGAAATTCTGCCCTCACTTTGGGCTCAGTGTTTCAATGGGACTTGAGGTTTACTGACTGCCTCATGGAATGCTCAACAGCTTGTAACATCAAGCACTCTCACCCCATGCAAACCCACTAAAATCAATGGGGTTGCATGGCAGCAAAATCACTGCAGAATTTGGCACAAGGACTTGTTTGGATTGAAGCATGTTACAGTTATGACAGCAACCAAAATTAAGCAATAGGAGTTATCCCGTTCCACAGCCTAGCCCAGCACATCAGCACTACATCTGCAATAGCACTTCCTTGCAAAAATCACCCCGTTTTTCTAAATTCAGAATAATTTTTACCGCTCACAATGACCCTTTATTATATAACCAAACCTTCTAATGCTGAAAGCCAGCTTCTAGCGGATGTGTGCTGAATTCTCAATGATGTTTTTCAATTAGAAATCAGATATGGAGGATATTCCCCTATCTTTATCAGTCAGGAAAAATATGCCTGTGATTATTTCACCTGGCTACAGCATGATGTCACTGTTCATAAAAACTCCCCTGGATAAAAATTCCTCCAACAATTTCCCGACCTTTGGAGATGGATGTTTGCTCATGAGAGTTCTGGACAATTCTGGAGAACTCTCATATGATTGATAGATACTGTGTCCTACATTTTGGCCTGCAAGCCTGATCTCAACTCTGGCTATGTCTAGACTACAGGCTTCTTTCGGAAGAAGCTTTTCCGGAAGAGATCTTCTGAAAAAACGTCTTCCGAAAGAGAGCATCCATACTGGCCAAGTGCATCGAAAAAGCGATCTGCTTTTTCAAAAGATAGCATCCACACTGAATGGACACCATCTCACACTTCAGCTGTGATTACTATGGATGGAGTGACCACCAGGGCACCTGTGCTTTTCCTCTTTCCTCTTCTTCCAAAAACTCCCTCTTCCCCATCCACACGCACCTTTTTCCAAAAGAGCTCATTTGGAAAAAGGCTTCTTCCTCGTAGAAAGAGGATTACCAACGCCAGAAAAACCCCTCTGTTCTTTCGATTTTTTTTTTCGAAAGAGCATGATTGTAGTGTGGATGTAAGTGAAGTTTTTTCGGGAAAACGGCCTTTTTCTGAAAAAAAACTCTGTAGTGTAGACCTAGCCTCTGTGATTAGGACTCATGATAAAGTGTAAGATAGGAGACAAGGGCTAATATCACATGATAGTATTTTAGGTGGGACTATTAAACGATTTATGCTGTGGATAGGATTTTGAAATAATTTTTGAAAATAAACAGCATCAATTGAGTTCTGTCTTCACCATTCAATGGAATTCATTTGGCTATTCCAGTTACTATTTTAGTTCACTATCAACCTAGTTACTCCACAAAGGAAGAGTGTGGGTCTAATGTTACACTACATTACAGCTGTACATACAGACACTGGAATTCCTCCGAGGGATTAGGGCCCCGCTTCGGCAAGGCATGTAAGCATATTCCTAGCTGTAGATACATGAGCTGTAATCACATGGAAGTCAATGGCATTACTTGTCAGGCATGTGGTTAAGTTGCTTTCTGGAGATGGCAGTGTTTTCCTTCATCTTCCTAAAGATGATTACAAGTCAGCTTTCAAGCACATATCATTTCTGAATGCTCATTTGGAAGATTATAGTCCAAATACTTAGATGAGATTTTTTTTTCTTATTTTGACAAAGACCCGTGGATATGCAAGAAACTGTTGTAGTGCATCAGAAAAATGGCAGTTCAATAAATAATAGTTTATGGGAAGCAGAGGATAAGAAGTTTATTTCTTTTCAGCTAAGAAAGTCAAGATCTGCAGTTGTAAGCATTTCTATGGCACTCATCGCTGTGGCGGGTAAGTGTATGAGAGATACCAGGCACGCTAGTATAAAACTAACAGATGCCAAAAGAGGAAAAATTGATTTCTCTTCAATATTCAAATTCGGAGTAGCTTCCTGCTAAGTTGTTTATTGCTCAATGGCCTTTTCTGATGGGAAAGCAGAGCAGCTGACCACTCCGCCCTATTTCTTTGCTCCTTTTTTGATATTCTTTGTTAAGATTATTTGAATTGTGGAAGAGCCTGGGAATCCTCAGCAGAGATGCTGCTAAGCACTGCCCAGAGAAAACCAAAGGTGGCCCCTGCCCTGCGTAGCTGTTAGTTTAAGTAACCAATCTAATCAGGTACTTTTTCAGTGTAGCAAGTGTGCCATGCCACAGCCTGGACAGGAAGAGCAATGATGTCAGGGCTGGCACCTTTAATTTTCCTGTTTCCTTTAAGTTTCTCTGGCTGGTGACACACTGCAGCAGACAGTTCTGCCAAGTGACTTTTTTGCTAGGAACAGCTGATCACGTTCAATTCATTCCAACGATTTTCATGAAAACATTGGGTTGGCTCAGGTCCCTTAGAAGCCCGTGGCAAATCTCTCATTAATCTCAGTTCTCTCCAGCATCAGGATACGTGTGTCTCAGGATAGGAAGCAGAAGACCTCTTGGAACACGTTATACCTTGCTGACATTCATGGTGCATGGGCATCAGTCCAGTCCCATCTTCATGTTAGAGCAGTTTAAGAGAGGCTGTTCTAAGTTACACCAAGTGGCCATGGTCCCTTTGGGGGGTCATATGCCAGATGAGAACTGGTGTAGCAATGGTGCACTCTGTACCCAGTCCCTGGGAGGATCCAAGGGCTTTTTACAAATCATTCAGTTCCCAAAATGATATTGGTTCTTTAAGCCCATAAAGCTGGGGGAAACAGTTATAAATACATCTAGCTATATGCACTCTTTGCATAAGTGACAGGAATATGATTTTACATTCGTAATTGATATATGAACTGTGTATTAGCATCCCAGGAAGTCTGGCACAAAATAGAAAGTTTGCAGTTAATATGGTAACTCTACTTTTCAAAAAGGAAAACAAAACACCCTGTGCTGACCTGAGGCCACTGGACTGGCTCAAACTCTCTGCCTCCAGCCAATGGGAGCTGTGAAGATAGTGCTGTGGGCGGAGGCAGCGCAAATTGACCTGCTGTTCCTCACCCCTTCTTAAAGCAGTGCAATATAAGCCCCTCCCATCCCTAGCCATCTGTGAAACTTACGGAATGACACATTCGCTAACTCATAGCTTTCCTGAAGCCTATCTTCAGAATCATCAACCAGAAAAAACACACACTGATGAGAACTCTCTTTTGTCAAAATAGCTTTTCAACTAATCACCTAAGGCTATCTGAGTAGAATGAGCTTTAGACTTAGAGAAAAGAAATATTTCATGAGCACTTGTTGAGACATTCCATCTTCGAATGTTCCTTGACTCTTTGTTTTCAGGCTCACAGTGGAAAAGCATGCTGGCATCAAATGACAGCATTCTGTAAGAGTATTCATCCTCTCTCAGATTTTTACAGATTTTTCTGCCTGGTATGTCGTGTAGCGTAAGTATATTTAAATAGTCAAGCTTAAAAGGCTCAGCAAACACTGCCATCATTTAGTCCTTCGTCAGATGAGAAAGCAAAACAATTAGACTCAGTCTGCTTCTGTTAAAGCAATGTGTCAAAGCATGTTAGAGAATTATTTATTCTCTTTTTGTGGGGATATTAAGAGGTTTGAGTGTTTTTTTGCATTTCCCAAAAGGTCAAGACACTGAAACACAATATTCTAAGTCTGCATTAGGCTGTATCTGTGCTCTATAAAACTAAGAGCTACAGCTTGCAAATTCCAACCTAATTTGAAAGGCAATGAGCACCAAATTGGGCCCCTGGTCTTAGCACATACCGCGCTTTGCTTAATTCGCTGGTTTTATGCCTTCTCCCATGCCCCTGACTGATAACGATGCCAACAATAGTGTGTAATCAATAATATCAATTCATGATTGACTAAATGGATTGATCAAACCAGAACAATTTACAGCTTTGGTTAACAGGGTATTGGCAGGAGAAATACAAATATACCCTCCAATCCATGGCCATCTTCTCACCAGATCTGGGGTGGGGAACCCCCAGCTTACTTGGATCAGGTCTATGGCAAGTCTCAATCTCCAGGAGCAAAAATCTGTTGTAGTTCCTTTCCGTGCCCCCCTCCCAATATAAAATGGCACATACAGAAAGTTTTAAAAATCTTTGTTATATTTTGTGTGCATGTTAGCATCATTTGTGTGCAATTACATCATTAACATTCTTTTATTAAATTAAAGTGCATATACACGTATGCATGAATCTTACGGGATAATTATGTTTGTTACATCTTGGTGTATTTTATGTTTAATTAAACATGATTAAAATTTATTATAATTTCTCATTGGCTATATAGATTTAGTTTGAACTAAACTGTGGACAATAGCAACGTATTCTTCTGTGTTAAGATAATTGTACCTGCCACATCATGTCTATTTCATACATAGGAATGGGCACCCACAAAGAAAAATCATTGGGTGTTCAGCACTCACCAGAAGCCAAGTTCCCCTTCCTTTCCCCCACAGTGCCTCTCACCTGCCAGCGGCCCTACTGATCAACTGGTCCTCCTCCCTCCCAGCTCCTCCCACCCACCAAGTATTCAGGAGGCTTCAGGAAGGAGGCATAGAGATGGGGAAGAGGTGGAATGGGGGCAGGATCTGTGGCACAGTGGAGGCAGGTAGAGGCAGGGCAGGGGCTTGGAGGAATGGCTGGAGCAGAGACAGGGCCTGGGGAGAGAGGTGGGGTTTCTAGCATCCCCAGCTGGAGAGGAAGTTGGCGTTTAATGATTTCATATTTCCTATAGCACTGCCACCTTAGTGACACAGTTAACATGTACTGTGCAGGGGCGGATATGTTGAAGTATTTAAATAAATGTTTTAACTTAGATTTAATCCCCAATTTCATGGAGGGTGTTTGATTTTTTTCCCAACGCATGTATTTCAGAAGCCTATTTTTTTCCCCCCAAGTGGGGACATGTTTTTCAAGCAGTTATGTGTTCTGAGGTTTTTATCCTTTTGTATCTAAATGACTCTTTCAAACAACACATGACCACATCCTACAATATGGAGGCTGATAATAGTAATAATCTTATGTATATCAACAGTGGCCAAACAGGGCCCAGCCCAGGCTCAATAAGAGCAAGACCACAGAAAATCCTTGCTCTATGACCTTGACAAAGTCACTTGACTATTTTGTGCTGCAGTTTCTCTATCTATAAATTGAAGGTAGTATTATTTACTCTACCACAAACTGAGGCTTAGCTAGAATATCTTTCTGAAAAGCATTTAAGCACAGGCCTAACTTAAGTACGTGCTTAGGTCCCATTGACTTTAATAGGACACGAGGTTATGCTTAAAGTTAAACGTAAATGCTTTGATTAATTTTGATCCAATCTATATTCATTTGGCACACTGATGGTGCAAAGTGTTATGACTTACAATTTTTAAAAGTGAGAAATAGTATCATAAGCAATTACTCAAGGTACACACACACAGCCATCATGTAGATCCCTTTGAAAGATCTTTGTGTTACTGCCACATTCCTGAAGCATTTTATTACTTGCAAGGCATTTTAGATAAGCAAGGCCTTGTTAGCAGCTTCCTTTCCATGTTTATTGTACATGGTAAGCAGCAACTTGAACAGAGTACTGCCCAGGGATGTCTGTTTTCAAAGGAACACATTCAAACAAGAGTAATCAACAGGAGGACTTTGAAGCATTTGGTTAAACAGTATCCAGGAGCAAAGTGTCACCAAAGAGGACTGTTAGTTTTAAAGTCTCTCTTTTTAAAGCAAGAAAAACTAATTAGTGACCCAACATGCGTATGTTTCTTCTAAGTGTAATGCTCTCTCTACCTACGGTCCTATCACATAGCATGCATCACCATCAAAGGCCATTCATTTCCAGAAAGACTGACAAAAACATGGAGGGACAAGGATAGTTGGCAAGTGTGTCTCATCATAATGGAAGAGGGTTGCGTTGGTCTGGATAATCACCCAAACTCTGTGCTCAACCCAGACCTGAATATGGGTTTTGTTCATGATAACAGTCTGTCTCATGAGACTTGTGGTACTTCCCACTTCTGACTGGATGGGAGGTACCGTTAGAATTCTCTTGAGGTACCTCCTCAACTCCTAGAACTCAGAGATTTAAAAGACTTCTATAGAAATTACCAGCTGTTTCAAACCCCACTATTTGTTCCACTTTTGGAGAAAGACCAAGGAAGAGAGAAGATTCTGAATCAGTTTGCCCATACCCAGCAATCTAAACTGTTCTAAAGGAGAGGTGCTCGTCACGCTGTCTGTCACAGAGAACATGTAAGAATGCACTAGGAACAGGCTCTGCATGCAGCCAGCCAGGCCAACTTCTACGGGTAAGGATTCCCCCCTTGCAGCTACAGGGCCTGGGCATCACCCAGCTACCCTGCTATAGGGTCTGGGGATTGCCCCCTCCTCCCATAGGGGCCTGCACACTCCCCTTTCCCCTGCTGCCCCACACGGGTGTGAGGAGATTTCCCTCCTCTCCTCCCTCATCCCCCCCACTGTGAGGCTCCTATAGGGCCTAGCAATTTCTCCAGTCTCCCCCACTCCACCACCATAGAGTGTGAGGTGCCCCTCACCCCATGCCTCCTCACAAGGCCTGTGAGGATTTCTTCCCCCTCACCTCCACATTGATTCAGCTGGGGCCTGGGAGGGTCTCTTTCCCCCATGTGGCTCCTCTTGAGATTTGAGAATGCCCTCCTTCCCCCTACGCCACTCCTCTTGGGAACTGGGGGTTTCCTTCCCTCTCCCCTCCATCCTCCAGTGCCAGACCATGTCCTCCTTCTCCCCTCCCCTGCACTGTTCCTCCTTTTGCGTCCCAACAAAACCCAATCAACCATTTCCTGAGTTACACCCCTGAGCAACACTAGGGAAATCTGCTAGTAATAATATAAAAAGACTTACCCAAGCTACCCTCCATCTAGACTAAGATTACTACACTCTAGAGTCATACAATAGCATCACAAAGACATATTTTACACCAACATGTCATACGCTATATAACACCTAACTGTGACAGCAACAAAATATACAGCATGCCCTTTCCCATGGTCCTGGACACAGGTATGGCTAAATGTTAAGTTGGAAGTAGCATCAAACAAACTTTTCATAGTATTACTTATTCCACCCAGTAGAAGACTCAGCATGAGACAATGTGCTTATATAAACAAAAATAACCAAATACAGGACTATATCTAAATGTAATGAAACAAGAAGTTGGGTATCTGCCTGATGGCAATCAGGGCTGCTGAGGTGTGAACTAGGAACTAGTCATTGCCATGATTGGTTTGCTCATTATTTCTGACAAATATCTTGATTTAAACCCTTTCTGGTGTATTGTGAGTTGCAAACTGAGCTATAGGTTATTGAGAATGCAAGTTTCCCAAAGCCTCCTGTTTGACTTCCATGGTACATGGAATTAACGATCTTCACGAAGCACAGGCAAATAATACTAAGGTATTTGGGAAAATCTGGTAGGATAGTATTAATTTTAAGTGATAAATTAAAATAGTAGAAGCAGACTGAACAGATTTATGCATGGAGATATATTTATTTTTAATATTCTGTGGTCTCTTCTTTACTAGTTAAGCATTAACGTAAAATGTGTTTTTAATTTTACACGGTATAAAGGAACTTTGAGTCAAAAGTAGCTTGCAGGTGAATTTTTCTTTGTTAGAAGCCACATGTAATTCACACTTTGAGCGTTGGTTTCCGAATGCTCAAAAGTCTATCACATCAAGCCTGCTTTCAGGCACTGGCAAATTCCCATAACAAACTAAGGGTCAAGAGTACAGTCCAAATATGAGCCAGGCTAGTAGAGCTGACAATTGACAATAATACAGGAGGGAAAAATAGATACGAAAAGGTGCAAGGTTCTCATTCCAGTTGATAGATGAGACCAAATGCATGACAAAAATGACATTCCAGGGCCAGGCCAAGCATTAGACTGAGAATTCAGAACTCTTACATCAGTAGGACAGACCCGACCCAAATCCCATTGACTTGATTTACAGAACACCTTACAGAACTGCAAGCTGCATATGTATAGAACAGGGGTTCTCAAACTTTTTGGCCCACCCTGCTCAACACTGACCTTTCTGGGGACCACCGGCCACCACGTATGACGACCAAAAGGGTGTAGGAGAGGCCTGTGGGGAGGGGTCAGGTAGGGAGGGTGTAGGGTCTGGGCATGAGGGTTATGGGGGGGCGCTTATCTGGCTCCAAGCCCCCCACTGCTCCCATTGGCCATAAGCTCCGGGTGAGCGGCTTCCTGCATTGCCATTCCCCCAGCCACAGCGTGTAGAGCCGCTTCCATTCTCCATGAGCTGGATCTGACCCACAAGGCTCCCCCCTTTCACAGCAAGAAGCTGACACAGGCACTCCAACCTTGTGCAGAGGGGTCCGTAGGGCTGGAGCACCAGTGCAGGCTCCCCGCTGGAAGGGGAGAGAGCCCTGAGCCTGCAGCACACCTGCAAGATAGTCACAGACCACTAGCGGTCCATGAATCACACTGAGAACCACTGGTATAGAAGGATCACTTGACAACACCAAAATTGTAATGTCTCTGGTGATACTGAGCACCTGGAAAGACAATTACCTCCCCCAATAAAACAAGGAGAGAATTTTGGTTCACCAAATTTACTGGTCAGAATATTGAAGTACCAAATCTGCTTTGGAGAAAATGTGGCAAGAAGTGTTTGGGACACTCATTTGCCAGAGAGGCATAGGTCCCAGCATTACAGTGCCTGCTGCAGGCCCTGGTTTCAGCAAATGGATTAGCCACAGCTCCTCAGTTACTGAGGTGTGAATTTGAAAAGCTAAAGGAGAAAATAAGACCAACAAATAAAATAAAAGGGAATGATGAATGGCTTGAATATTTCATCATGCACATCATCACTCTTAGCTAAAAGGCTAAAAAGAGCTGCCAAGATAGAAGTGTCTTCCACATATATAAATGCTAAATATAAATTAGAAAGCCATTTGTAACTTCCAAGTGCTTTTGTAGTGATCGTTAGTCTTTTTTAATGATAAACTTTTGCATTAAATTCAATATTTCATACCTTCGGAGATCTTGATAAGCAGGGCTCAACAAATTATACGATCTACTCGCCCGTGGCGAGTAGATTGTAACCCGGAAGAGCTGGGTTCGGGCGATCTGTGCATGTGCCGAACGATCTGCGCCGGTCAGCGCGGCTGACAGCGGGGCTCGCCGCGGTTCGGCGAGCCCTGTTGATAAGATGAAAATTGCAATCAATGTTAAAATATGATCAATGACTTTGGAAGGAAACTTAAATCCTGATAAATAAGTGCCCCCCTCCCTCTGAGCCACAAATAGCCTAGATTCCAAGGTAGGTTGACTACAATCCACATCTGTGACTTCCAAATTCTGAGACACCTGGGGATGGGTCTAATCAGTGTTTTCTGTAAGATAGGACTCCTCAGAGACTGGTCTACCTTACATCAGGCTGCCCATGGCCCAAGGAACTACACTGGCAGCCAGAAACAGCCAGAGAGCACTGAGTAGATTTAGCTGTATCTCTGTTTCCGCAACCCTGGGGCCAAGAGAAGTATCAGAGTTATTACACTACTCTTCCCTGTGCTTGCCATTACACAAAATAATATCTTATATTGTTAATTAAGCATGCTTCATGGCTGCTTTGTTCTACCAAAGGTGTCCAATGCAACTGAAAAGAAGCCAGAACCTGTCTGAAAAAAGAGACACCAAAGAGAATCAGATTTTCGGAGCTGAAGGTGCTGTGTATTTGAGTTCAGAAACAATACTGCATGAATTGCTGTATAAGTTGACAATTATAATTGAGACGCAATAATTTTGCTGGCTAGCCATATTGGTAAATTAGAGTCTTAGGTCAGAATGTAGCAACTCTATTCCCTTGGATAGTTGGGGGTGGGGGTGTCTAAAGGGCTGGCTTTCCTTTAACATTCTCCATTCTAACTTCCTCCCCCTCCCAAACATGTATACTCATGAGCACATACCAGAAACCCAGTCCTGTGCCACATCATTTAATTAAAGCTGGATTTGATCAGTTTTCTTAACCACATTACTGAAGAGCTTGAATCTACTTTCAAAGACCACAAAGAGCTTAGGGTTTAACATGTTGGTTTTAAAGTAATTCCGTAAAAGGAAAATTGCTTTCTAAAACATATTTTTAAAGAAATGAAACAAGAGCAAACACAAAATGAAATGACCTCGCAACAACTTCTGAAAATAAACAGGAATTAGTGAGACAGGAAAGAACAAATAAACACGTCAGTGGATTCCTTACCCACATTACCTTTGTGTGTCTTTGACAGTGGCTGACAAAGTACAAAGAACCCTCAGGACTTCTCAAAGATGCAGTTTATCATGATGGTTCTAACCAGACCAAAAAGTATAGTGAAAGGAAGTTCTGTAGCTTGTCCTTTTCTCCTAAAGAAAAACAGGCACTCTGAGCTTTCATTTGGTTTCACAATTTTTCAGCACTCACTTTCTCCTGATTGATTTGGCTGGTTTTCCTGGGGCTCAGGAAAAGTTTCTTTATGACTTTCTTATCAATGCCCAATCCTAGATCATCAGCATGCACCTAATTCAAATTATGTGGAAATAACACAGAGAAGTTTTTTTTTCCCACTTCCCTTGTCTCTTTTTTTAATCAAACAACATGACTGCTCCTCATTGGAACTTGAAACTCACACATTACATGGCAGGATCATAAAGCAAAAATTCAATAAGTACATTAGTGAACATTTCAATAACTTGAACTCCATCCCCAGGGAATCACTGTTAACTACCTTACAGCAGGGTTATATTTTCAACCAAAATAATATTTTAGAGAAAATGGAGATTTGGCAACATTGAAACCTCATACAAACATGTGTCAATTTTGCCAGAGTTAATTTAGGGGCAAAACACTTATTTTTTTCCAAATTAGATATTTACTAAACAAAATATTTTGATTTACAGTTCAGAACAAGTTTTGTTCAATTTTATTTTTAAAAGTTCAATACTTAGAACAATTTAATCCTTGCCACACTTCACATTCACTTTTACCTGTTGAGTAGTGGAACAGTTCGAGGCAACTGTTCCTGTACTTCCCCTCAGTGGTCCACCAAGGACATCTACTCTCAAGCTTCTGGCTATCTTGGCCATCACTTCTTTCGAGTGGAGAGAAATCTCTTTTCCTTCTGATCAGGGACTTTCCAGACAGAACAATTCCCTGGCTTTGTTTTAGTATTCCCAGCAAAAGACAGACTGCCTAAGCAGGTGGGGGTTCATATCCCCTTCTTTCTTGTTACTCTCTTAGGGTATGTCTACACTACAGCACTAATTCGAACTAACTTAGTTCAAATTAGTTAATTCGAACTAAGCTAATTTGAATTAGTGCATCTAGACCTAAAAACTAGTTAGAATTAGCGTTTTGCTAATTCGAACTAGTATGTCCACATTGAGTGGACCCTGAACCCACGTTAAGGCTGGCCGGAACCAGGACTTAGTGTGGAGCTCCTGCCTCAGGCTAGCTGAGGGTTGTTCTTAAAGGGACCCAACCCCCACCCCGGACAGACAATTCTCAGGGTTCCCCGCTTGCTTGTCTACCTCGATGAGGGACAGCAAAGCAATCCTGGCTTGGAATGCCCTGAGTGCCCACACTTGCCACAGGCTGCCATCGGAGGGGGGGGGGTCAATTGGGGGGCTGTCAGGATCCAGGAGGCCTTGCAGGAGAGCTTCCACCCCAAGGAGCCCGCAGAGCCACCCCAGTCCTCCCCATCGGGTGCTCATGCCCCATTCCTCCCTCACCTCCTTCCACTTACCTGTCCCTAGCCCCCCTTCCTGATGTAAAAAATAAAGGACACGTGTGTTCAAAAATAGAAGCTCTCTTTATTTAACAAAACTGGGGGTGGGAGAGGATGAACCTCTGGGGAGACTGGGAAAAGGAGGTGGGAGACGGGAAGAGAGAGGATGGGAGAGGGGAGGGGGAAACCTGGGAGGAGGGGAAGTATCAAACTATGGTATGCCATATCTTCAGTACTGTGTACAGATGTGGTCTCCTCACCTCAAAAAAGATGTTTTGGCCTTGGAAAGGGTTCAGAAAAGGGCAACTAAAATGATTAGGGATTTGGAACAGGTCCCATATGAAGAGCAGCTAAAGAGACTGGGACTTTTCAGCTTAGAAAAGAGGAAACTGAGGGGGGATATGATAGAGGTCTATAAAAGCATGAGTGGTGTGGACAGGGTGAATAAAGAAAAGTTCTTCATTAGTTCCCATAATATAAGGACTAGAGGACACCAAATGAAATGAATGGGTAGCAGGCTTCAAACTAATAAAAGAAAGTTCTTCTTCACAGAGCAAATAGTCAACCTATGGAACTCCTTGCCACAGGAGGCTGTGAAGGCTAGAACTATAACAGAGTTTAAAGAGAAGTGAGATAAAGTCATGGAGGTTGGGTCCATGGAGTGCTATTAGCCAGGGGGTAGGAATGGTGTCCCTGGCCTCTGTTTGTGGAAGGCTGGAGATGGATGGCACGAGACAAATGGCTTGGTCATTGTCTTCAGTCCATCCCCTCCGGGGTACATGGTTTTGGCCGCTGTCGGCAGACAGGCTACTGAGCTAGATGGACCTTTGGTCTGACCCAGTACAGTCATTCTTATGTTCTAAGCTCAGGGTCGGGGGTCTCACTGGACCAACTTGATTTTCATGCAAACCTGCTCCTGGGTTCGCATGTGGCCTTTGGTGGCCAGGCTGGCAGCTATCCTGCCCTACACAGCCGCTTTCCTGTGCCTAATGCGGAGATTGTGGACGTTGGAGGCCTCCCCCCAAACCTGGATGAGGTCCACGATCTCCGCACTAGACCAGGCAGGCGCCCGCCTCTTGTGGCCCTGGGCAGACTCCTGGGAGCCACCAGCCTGGTCCTGGGAAAAAGCGGAGGGCTGGGTGGCAGTGGGTGGCTGGCTCATGCTATGCCAGGTGCAGGGTCTGCTGGCTGGGTACTGGCAGGCTCGTACCTGGCACAGGCACCGTAGCCAGACCGTGCCCCTTTAAGGGCTCCAGGGCCAGGAGGGGGGCAGAAGAGTTTCAAGATCTGGGGGAGGAGGGAGGAATTGTGACCTGGGGCAAGAGGGGGCAAAGAGTTTGGGCTGTGACCTGGGCCAGGGGATCGAGGTTCAGGGTCTAGGAGGGGATATGGGTGTAGGAGAGGATTCTGGCCTGGGAAAAGATTTAGGAGGCAAGATCTGGGAGGGAGTTGGAGGGGATGGGGTTCCAGAGGCAAGCTCTGGCCAGGAGGTGCTTACCTCCCGCTTGCCCCCAGACCCAGACCACTGGCTGGTTGTGCACATGGCTCTCTGTGCTCCACGGAGGGAGAGGATTTCCTCACTGCCCCTGCTTTCAACAAAATATCTCAGATCCTATTGGCTGGAAAAAGACCAGTGGGAGCTGAGAAATTGTGCTGCACTGCCCCAGCAAAAAATCTTAGTTCTCATTGGCTGGTTTCCAACCAACAGGAATGGAGAGATTTTGCTACAGGTGGGGGTAGGACATTGCAGCATCTCCCTCCCTCCCTCCCTCCCTCCCCACACTACAGAAAGCAACATGGAGCAGCTAGCCACTTTAAGGAGTGCTGCTCCCTGCAACGGGGATGGGGGGGGGGGTGGGGGAGGGGGAGAAGACTGGATCAAAAGGCTTGATGGGCTGGCTCCAACCTGAGGACCTCATCTTGCCTGCCTCTGGCCTAAGTGCTGGCCTACCAGGTGGTCAGAAGCGGGGGCTCCCCTTCAGCCTTTTCTGTTCAGAATAAGGATTTGAACAGTTAACTGGTAGGGACTGGAGCAGCTTCCCACCTACTCCCCCTTCAATTGGTTAAGCAATTAAACATCATGTTTAACCAGTTAACCATATTAATTGGGATTTTACATCCCTAGTTCACAGTTGGCCCCATTCAGTGAAACGAGAATTAAGAATCCATGAAATGAGAATTGGGCCACTTAAACCTTGTGACTTCCTCTGTCTTCCTGTATTTGGGTACATGCCCCAGAGGTAAGGAGGTGCTGGTTCAAATCCCATTTCTGCTTTTAGAGAAATGAACAGCAGTGTGTTCTATTGCCTTCAAGTTTTCCACTTTAGCTATACATTAACGAGGGACCAGGCAGCTTCCACAGCCCTCTGTAGTATGTGGGTTAAGGTGTTCACTTAGGGTGTGAGTGCCCCTTGATCAAATCTTAAGGGCCTCTGCTATGTGAGAGCAGAGCCCTTGTAGGTGATCAAGAGGCTATTTGCAGCCCCTTATTCAAGTGGAATTGCTGCTTAGCAAGAACACTTCCCCCTCCCCCCACACACACACTCACTCCTGTCCACCATGATCAGGATACAGACCCAGTTGTGGCAGACCCCAAGGCACTCCCCTGCTCTTTTGAGGGGTGTGAACTGGGGGTTCCCACCTCCTGGGGAGAGTCACTGGTGAGCCACTCCTGTTTGAGTCCCCTCCACATCACAAGATGACAACCACCTCTTGAGAAAGGGGGTTTAGACAAGGGTGGCCCACCTCAAAGGACAGTCACCTAGGAGGCAGGAAATCCCTGTCCAAACCCCTGGTGAACAGGCAGCAGGGGTGGGAAGGGGGTGGTTGAACCAGGATCTCCTACAGCCCAGGCAAGTTTCATAAACCAGCCTGTGACCCCACCTATATTCTACCCCTGCACTTCCCAGGTCCCTCCTCCTCCTCGTCGTCGTCTCCCTCTTCATTTGCTTATCCATACCCGTCAAATCCAGGACTCCAAATGTAGCAAATGGGCTCCAGGTGGTAGCCAGGGATTTAACTGGTAAGCATTAGCTTATCAGTTAACCTTATCAGTCACCCGGTTAACCAGTTAAACTTTTACATCCCTCATGACAAGTGTGGTGAGGGCTCTCTGGGTGTATCAGTGGCTAACCCCCTACTCCATCCCATTTGCACACATATGTATGTACCATTTGGAAAACATTTTTTGCACAGCTCATCAAAAATACCCTCCATTTTATCATAGCAGGGCATGTTCTGGCATAAAGTAGGCAGACTTGAGCTGAGGTGTGCTGTGATTTACATGCAATTCGAATGGACAGAGTGAAAAGCATATATCTATTTTCTACATCTATGCACATACATATATGGCGAGTATATGTTTGAGTACGTCTGGTGGTCCAAAAAAGTGGAATCCTTCTGATAATTAGGGAGTGTGCAGTCTGTGTACAAATTTCTATACATCGGTAAAACATCTCACTCCTGATCTGCAGAACAATAGTCCAGCTATTGCAATCATGGGCTTTTTGAATTGAGACTGCAACAGGTAATGGTGGCCTAAATACCTGTGAGGATCTGGGCCTTGGTGCATCTATCCCTATTTTAGGTCATCATACAGAATTTTTTGCTACTCTGATTCTTGTCTTCAGCATAAACAACACAGGGCTTGCACTGAACTGGAATTTCCTGCTTTGATTGAGCATGGGTGGATTGTGTTGCTTTTGCAATTCTCAAAGAATTAAGGAGGCCTTTCAGTTTACAGACATTAACACATCTCTTCCAGAAGGTATGTGTGTAGCACTAATCTCATTCTTAACAGCATTTGCCAAGCAGGATCAGATAATATGCAAAATGCAGCAAGTGTCAATCAGCCATCTCACCCTGCTCCATTATCAGTGACTGGAAAGCTTTGTCTACGCTACACAGCTTTTAGCTACACAGTCCTGTTGACACAGCCGAGTCACTAAAAGTCCGGCAACGTAGTTGCTTTTTGTTGGCTCTTTTGCCAACAAAATACTTCTGCCTTCAAAAAGCAGCATTTGTTTTGTTAGCAGGGGAGTGCTCCAGCCAAGGAAGAGCTGTTCACACTGGCACTTGCTGCAGCAAAACTTTTGCCAAGGGAAGGGGGCGGGGAGGGGGGGAGGTTTAGCTCCTCTGGAACTTCAAAAGTTTTCTTGGGCAATTGCCAGTGTAGACGTAGCTTAAGCACTTGCCTTCACTAGAAAGGGTAGGCTGGTAAAGCTGTACCAGCAAATATCCCTAGTTGAGAAACATTTTATGCTGAAAAAGCATTCTTTTCACCATCTAGCTTAAAGCAGTTCCCTGGACAAAGTAAATGGATTTTTTTGCTAGTATAACTGCAGGTACAGGACATAGCTACATCAGTCACTCCTGGGTTGACATCTACGCCAGCAAAACTGAAGCCTAACTGAACTAGAGTGGTGAGAATGAGTTTGAGAGGAAATCTATCTAATTATCTGTCCTTGTTTTAACAGCATGTTGGACATTATGTAAGATTTGCCACTGCCTGCTTTGGAAAGTCACTACTAGTGCCTGGATCACTGAGTTACAATCCCCTTGCAGATGAACGTCCATTCCTCTGTTCTGCCCTGTCTTTATGTATTTAATGCACTCTTGAGTCTCACTCTCCTATCCATGAACAGCTCAAGCCAGCTTCCAGGGGAGTTCCACACATGTATGTGAAAGCTGAATACGAACTACTGCCTTGACCCTTCTTTTATACACTGTTCTACAAAGGTATCAGTGACTGACCAGGGGCTGTCAAAATCCAGTTACGACAGTTATGCATCAAGAACTTGTTCATTTTGCCCCCATCCCCACCGTCTGCCTCAAAGTCATCTCTCTTACTTGGCGAAGGTGTCAAACTGACTTTGGCAGGGGGAAGATATAGAGGAAGAGCCACCTCTCATCAATATTGTAGGGTGAAAATTTCTGAGGCAGACTATGATACCCTGTTAAGAACCCCAATCTAAATTCAGACTGTGGGAATGGCACAAACACAGTACATGGTTATCCCCCTTCCCCACCAATCTAGCCCATCAAAGGAAAGCCATCAGCCAGGATGGGAGGCAGGACAAGACACATTCAATGGTGCTAATGTCTCTACTTTAATCTCCCCAGATGAATCACATACATTCCCAAATGGACCACATCCTGCAGAGATATCTTCTTGAAGCTGACAAAGACACACCACCACTTAACACTCAGTTGATCTGCTTTGTTTAAATACTTACTTTACTGGAAAACACTGATGTCTGCTTTGTTTAAATGGAAACACTATGTAACTTTATATTGATAGAAATGTAGCTGTGTTAGTCTGGTGTAGCTGAAACAAAATACAGGACTATGTAGCACTTTAAAGACTAACAAGATGGTTTATTAGATGATGAGCTTTCGTGGGACAGACCCACTTCCTCAGATCAAATAGTGGAAGAAAATAGTCACAACCATATATACCAAAGATTACAATTTAAAAAAATGAATACATATGAAAAGGACAAATCAAATTTCAGAACAGAAGGGGATGCGGGGCAGGAGGAGGTAAATGTCTGTGAGCAAATGGTATTAGAGGTGATAATTGGGGAAGCTATCTTTGTAATGGGTAAGATAGCTAGAGTCTTTGTTGAGACCCCCCCCCCCTCGTAGAGTGTCGAATTTTAGCATGAATGGCAGTTCAGAGGATTCCCTTTCAAGAGCAGATTTAAAAGGCTTCTGAAGCAGGATGCAGGTAATTAAGTCGTTGAGACAGTGTCCTTTCTGGTTGAAATGGCAAGAAACTGTTTTTTCTTTGTGATCCTGTCTAATATCTGTTTTGTGGGCATTGATCCTTTGGCGAAGTGTCTGAGACTTTTGTCCAATGTCCTGAAATTTGATTTGTCCTTTTCATATGTGTTCATTTTTTTAAATTGTATCCTTTGGTATATATGGTTGTGACTATTTTCTTCCACTATTTGATCTGAGGAAGTGGGTCTGTCCCACAAAAGCTCATCATCTAATAAACCATCTTGTTAGTCTTTAAAGTGCTACATAGTCCCGTATTTTGTTTTAACTTTATATTATTACTCTTATTAGCACCTATCCAGGGGTCCAGGACCTTACTTCCCTCCTCACCCATCACTTTGACCTTCCCATTGAGCATCCTATATAATTAATTGTAACCTATTGTTTAGCAGTGTTCACAGAGCTCTGGCAAATGATGTGGCACTCCACCCAGCACTGTGTGTAATAAACTTCTGCTTGCTTCACATACAATGTCCAGATTCTATTCCTTCAATATAATTTCCCTTATATAGAATTTTTGGTTTCTTAGGAATTTATACTTCCCGCTGTCCCCCACTCTCTCAGCATATGAGCTGTGGTCCCTGTGTGGTAAAAAAGTGCAGTTCTTTTTTTTCAGATGGGGAACAGGCCCTTGCCCAAGGTCACACGGAGTTTGTAGCTGAGGAGAGAACTGAAGCCTCATCTCCTGAGACCCAGGCTAGCACCCTCCTTGGTGGACCATCCTTGCTTTCTAATCTTTCAATCTAACCAGCCATTTCCTCCCTTCCTTCTGCTAGTACAGACTAAGCTGTAGTGCACATCTATGAGGAGAGAATCACAATGGTGACTATGTTTCACAATATCTGTGGCATGGCACTTCACACGCACATTTCCCCTACTTTGCCTTACACTATAGTGTTCCCTCATCCATTATATTGCTATTTTTCAAATTGAAAATATGACCTTTTACAGGGTTTCAGTACAAAAGCCATTTTTGCTGAAACCAGGAGTAGAGGATAATGCTTTCCATAATTTTGTTAAGGAACAAACCTGATTTTGCTCAAAAACTTGCTCATTTTCATTGGAAAACGGGTCCCTTTCCATGAAAGTGTATGACTAATGAACCCATTTTTTAGCCTAATTAACTATGAAAAACCCTGCCTTTTCAATAGTTTGCTTTTTCATCATATGTACTTTCATTCAGACAGATTCCAGACATTCCATGGACCACAGATTCATTACAAGTAGCTGTGACTAGATCTTTTATGTTATGGTGAAAAATGTTCTAAGTATCAGACCTTGATATTTTTGGAAGACTTTCACTTACCACTAGGAGGTGCAAACGATCTACCAACCAGCCTAACAGGACCAGTACTCTGCTAGTTCTCCCTTCTCTTCCCTACAACCAGGAACTTTGCATGTAGGTGAGAACTTCGCTCTTAGCCCCCTTTTTTTCTCCACTCAAGCACATCTGACAAAGTGGGTTTTGCCCACAAAAGCTCATGATACTATATATGTAATTTTTCTTAGTCTCCAGGGTGCCACTTACTCATTTTTCTTAGGTTGGAATGTTTTGTTTTCTTTTTCATTAACTTGCGTTTATCATTTTCTTTTCTTATTTCCATTCCCAAATTCCCCTTTGCATTTTATTATTTGTCTCAAGGCCACTTCTCAGCATACTCTGCCCCCAGCATGTGTTCCAGCTTCTAATTCTTGAATTTAGGTTTCTTAGAATCGATGTCAGTGATATTTCCATAATGCTGTGCAAGTTGAGAGTCTGACTGAGAGCACTCCAATATATTTTTCTAGCAACATTAACCTAAGGTAGGAGGAGCTCTTCGTTATCTTTCTTTATCAAGTTTGACATGCGGCAGCATCATAGTTGATGAGAGATGTGGCCAAGGCAAAAAGATCAGATCTGAATCAGTGTCTCTCAACCTTTTTGTTTTTTTAATGAAGGACCCCTTTTTCAAAAAAAAACAAAACAAAACCCACACCTTTAAGTACCCCCCTTTTAAAAAAATATAAGTACCCCCAGTACCTACAGTTTTCAGACAATTTTTTTCCCCCTCCCATTGCAACACATTTGTTTAAACAACTTAATTGTAGCAGGGCGGGTGATGAAATTTTTGGGTATAAAAGATAAAAAATAATAAAGCGTTGTAAAACATAAAACAAAAGTTCAGTTTTCTCCAAATTTTAGTTGTGTTGATGTACCCCCCTCAGACTTCTCTTGAATACCCCGAGGGTACTCATACCATTGGTTGAGAAACACTGGTCTAAATATCCCTGGAATGCCTAGAACCAAGGTCTTAAAAGGAATGAGCAGAATTAAGGTTGTTCAGATCCAGAGTTTTGGGTCACATCCATCTCTGTTAGCAACCGCATCCTGTTTTCTCCCTCTGTTGTGCAGATACTGTTAATTTTTTTTCCCTTTGGCTCCTGTAACTGTAGCTCTATCTTTTGATTTTAAACTGAACACTTTTTCCTACCATAAGTGACTGATGGGCAGGTAAGGAGAAACTTATCTGGATCCTCCTCATTCAACCCCCTACCTGTTGATGCAGACATAGCTAGAACTAAACTTTCTGGAAGGTTCTGAAATGGTGTGGTTGTGGGGGGGGAAGGGTTATATTCATTTTTCCAAGATGCGTGTTAGAATGTCAGGTTGTAAAAGATACAGTATTCTGCCTACCTTGCTGTCCACCACAAAGACTGGGACTCATTAGCTCCAGCTCCAGAAAATAATACAATGCTGCAAATCACTATGCCAGTTATAAACCATGTAGTCTGTAGAGCAATCAGGGACCTACACACCGTAAAGGAATATGTTCAGAAATGAAAGCTCAAGCCAAGCCCTCACAAAACAAGTCACTGCATTCCCTCGATAAGAGGAATGCTAAGCGCAGCTTGAAAGGGACCTTCTGTGGCAACACTATGCAATGTGACCCCATTCCCACCTATCTGGGAATCGCACACTAACCTTCCATGACCGTCTGAACAAGGCAGCTACTGATAAAGCCTAGGATCAACGTAGCCCAGATACTGGCACGTATAAGCTGGGGAGCATCAGCAGAGTGTTGTAGACATCATTGCTGGCCATTGTGTGCTCCGTAGCTAAGTACTGGCAAGGAACAGAAATAGCCACACTCAACTTGTTGATGTCCAAGTACACACTGCGAATGTGGGACCACAGTTGAACCCTCAAGCTGACCCAATATCTTGATTGTCAGACATTGCTCCCCCATCCATTTACCTTTGGCTAGTCAAGAAGATCATGGAAAATGAGCATCTTTCTATCCATCAGGACCTTAACAACATCCTTTACCGCACAAAGGTGCCTGTGCCCTTTTGGAGGCACACATTTAATCTTCACTAACACAACTTCAACCCTAATGAAGTTTGGAAAGCTGAATGGCATGCCCAAGACATCACAAATAAACACCTTGCAAAAGACTCAATGCAAAGATCCCTGGCTTCAGTCTCCCACAAAGCTCATTGGCAATCCTAAACCATATCTGTGCAAACCATGGAAGATGCTTGCTACACAAATGGAAAATTAAACACTCTCCATTGTGTGACTGATCACCCAGAATACAGCATGGAACATATAAGAATTCAATGCCTGAGTTACAAATATGAAGGAGTCATCACAGCAGTACCCTCTGCTATTCAAGATAATTGTATCTGGCTTAACCCTCTAAATGTAAAATTACAATTGTTGCTTTATATTGACATCAGCCAACAAAAATGGGAATATAAGATGGACAATCTCCAAAGAGCAATAAAGGATGAGATGGGAGATTTTATCAAAACCTTAATAAGCATCAGCTGAGGGGTATGTTGAGGCAAAAGGCCAGGGCATTGGAACAATAAAATGTGGACACTAACACTCTTGTGTGTGTTCACAAAGAGGTGGAAGTTCAGATCATATATATGCTGGACCTATACTTCTGGGTTTCAGCTAGCAATGGACCTGGTAATGCTGAGACTCCACAGGAGAGTCTGTGCAAAGGGTATCTCTGATGTGATGGGAAGCACAGAGTCTCAGAACTTTCATGAAAAAAAAAATTACATGAGATTCCCTGCCCAAGTTGGCAGACTCAGAAGATTTGCATAGAGAATTTTTTTTAAAAAAAATGTGTCTCTTTAAATAAAAAAAACAACAACAATCCTTTTTGGTAATCTGGAAAGCTGCTAGATTATCAGGTTAACAAATGTTTGGGATGTCTTATACTCCAGTTAGTCAGCATCATTCCTAATCAGGAGCTAGAAGAATTGCTAAAGATTTCAACCTGGAAATCCTTTTGACATATCCCACTAATATGCTATGGGAAAATTGTGGTACCATTGACATCAAGGGGAGTTTTCCATTCGCTCCATTAAAGAAACCACACATGTTCAGATGGGTGCCAATAACCATGTTCATGACATACATGCAAATATACCAGACCAAGATATAGACGTCTATACCTTCTGCCAGGGTTCTAGCAACTACTGTGTAGAACACAGCACAATAAGAGGGATCCCAAGCTGTTTAAAGGGATTCCGCCTGTGCTTTTAGAGTATACTGCTGCAAGGGACTGATTGAGTAGAGCAGACATGGCATGCCACCTACTTCCATGATACACCTACCATGGTATGCCCTATGCCACCTATTTCCCTCCCTCTTTCTAAGGGTACATCTGTGGCAGGAAGGCAACAGATGAGAAATGAGGGGTGAGATTAGAACACACGGCTTTCCTGGCCCCCCTCAGTTAGCGCAGTAGTCCCAATGAATCTTCTGCAGCTAATGTAACTTGGGCTGTTCTAAACAACACTAGAGGCCAGTTCAGTACCCACAGAGATAGAGAAGGGTTGGCACAGCTGAGGGTTCACTCCTATATGTTAGTGTAAAACAATGTCTCAGTGACAAAGATAAAATGCCTTTAGCCAGTGTCTAGGTTACATATATGGAATTCCTAAGAAGGTAGGCATGGGTATGCTTAACGCATACATCTGAGTGTGAGGGTATGTGATGGGGATCAGGCAGAGCAGAATGGAAGCCAGAGCCACTTTGTTAAATTGCCAGTTAAGAGAAACTGAGCACAAATCCCCATTTTTTTCCCTCTCACATTGGGAACAGTGTTGACATTTATCCTCTTATCAGGGGATAGAATCATGCTCAGTTACTTGATGACTTATGTACTTTGGGGGGAGAGGAGGAGTTAAACATTGGTTGGAAAAATCTGTTTGTTTTAATGGCCTACCTGCTACAAGTGCTCCATTGCAAACTAGAAACCACATTAAGTCTAGGGAGCAATGCACATGTTCTCTGGAAGAAGACTGCAACAGATAGAATGAGGGCGGTGCATAACCGGAAACAGACCTAGTTTTACAGAGAAATTCCAAGTTAGAAAGTGAATCCTTAGAAAAAGAGTGTACTAAATCCATATATTCAAGTGCTTAGAGACCTCAAAGATGGGTGCTATTTCAGAACCTGAATAGGACATCAAAGAATGTATTTGGTTCTTTTCACAACAAACATGTCTTTAATCACCAGCAGCTAAATCAGTCAGTCTAAATAATTAAAGCCACAAGACCAAAGAGGATACAACTGATTGTTACTGAGTCTTATATAGCAGAACATGGCAATGCTTTATGCCCATCTAATTAGACTCCAAAGCCCTGATTCTCAGTTGTGATCGGGATCATTTGCTCCTTTGTATCATTGGGTGCCAGATTTTCAAAATAGCTCAGCACCCAAACACCCCCATTTTTGGCACCTCAGTGAAGGGGGTCAGATATTAGAAGTGTTCAGTGTCTAGCAACTCCTATTGAGTTAGCCAACTGATTGTCAAGATTGTTCAAAAGAACTCCTCATCCACAATTCAGAACTATCTGGCCCTAAAAGCGCATCTGCACTGCACCATTATTCCAGAAAAACAGTCATTATTCCGGAAAAACAATCCATCCACACAGCAATTGAGTTATTTCAAAAGAAAATCAAAATAACCAAGGGCTTTTTCTAATGTTGGTAAACCTCATTCCACAAGGAATAATGCCTCTTCTAAAAAATCTCTTTTGGAAGAGTGGGTGTGTGGATGCTCCATTGCTGCTATGTCAAAATAGCCCCTCACCAGGGCCATTCTAAAGTTATTCTTCTCCAGTGCCTCCTGGGGCTCTAAATTGAGGTAGCGCATCTATATTAGGGGAGCCTGTCTCGGACTAATTTGGAAGCTTCCCTGTAGTATGGATGCTTTATTTCGAAATAAGCTATTCCGGAAGGTATCTTCCAGAATAGCCTTTTCCAAAATAAGCTTGCAGTGTAGATGTACACAAAGAGTGTATGTGCTTATATAGGGATAATTAGGCCTGTTTTATTATCATGGCTTCTTTTCTTTGGATACATATTGACGAAAACAAGCATGCTGTAACACCAGTGACTGACTACCATGCACATCTGCATTTCTCATTATCGGAATAAATACAGTTAAATGGTTACTGATTGCAATACAGCCCAAAATACAGGGCTTTCTTGTAGATTGATAGCCTATCTGCTTGGCACTGGCTGTTGACTCATGCAGAATTAACACGTTACAATCTTAATAAGTTTTACTGCTAATGTGCAGCTATTGTAAACAATGCCATACATGGAATTAAAGCATAGTGAATTCAGATAGCTGGCTGAGGAAGATTCAGCCTGTCACATCATATTAATGATGGCTGTAAAAATAAGGGGCAGAGGAACACAAGTGAAAATAACACTCCTATCCACAAACTCAACTATCAATTTGTTGCAAAATAAGACAAGAGGCATAACCCTGCGGTTGAGGCACAGGGCTGAGACTCAAAGTTAGAGCCATGTCCTGGTATCTCTTCCTATATGATTTTGTGAAACACGCTTCATTTTTCTGTGCCCCAGTTTTCTATCTATGGCATGGCTACTCAACACATGACCCGCAGCCCATTTGTTTGTGGCCCACGGTGCGGTTTGGATTTACATGGGGCTCAACATGTGACCCACAGGTGGGAGCCAAAACAAAAAAGTAGTCAATATAATGCTCTTCTGTTGATATGCGTTGTAGTAGTTCAATTCCTGAACTCCTAGCTCATTCAAAGTGCTGTCATATGGGTGGAAATCAGGTAAATATTGCATTTTATTAGTATCAGCAGAACTGACTTACATGGGGCCTGTGTGTTGTGTAGTCTTGCCTTAAGCTTTGTATTCATGCCCATCAGTGTGAAAGAAGCTATTTGCATATATATGCAACCACACTTATGTGTGGCCCTCGGCATGTGCTGTGGGTACCACTGTGACCCATGGTGTTTCCAAAGTTGAGTAGCCCTGATCTATGGGATAGTAATACTTCAACTTTTTGTCTGTCTCGACTATTTCAGTTGTAAGCTCTTTATGGTACCAACTGATTGTACAACATCTTGCACAATAAAACTGACTTTGTTGGTTGCTCAGGAGCTACCATAATATAATACCTAATAATTATAACTGGTGTGTTAGTGTCATTACATTGCAAATCATACATTTTTACCTAATTTATCTATTATACAAACACATAATTTTACTTTCCAGGAGGCACAGCATGCAATTTGCTTATTGAATTTGGCAAAGGCAAAGGGCATTCTTTATCTTGTATGCCACACTTATAAAATCAACTCACATTCCCTCCCTCAGTTGATATCAGGGGAGGGAAGTTCATAGCTACCTTAGGGATAAAATATTTTTCCTCCTAAAAAGGAATAAATGTAATGAGCCTGGCTGAAACACAGCTCTGTCTAGAACCCCTAAAAATATTTGGCCTACTTAAAAAACACCACCACACATATTTGCGAGATTTATAACCTCAGTAGTTGATCTTGTTCTTGTTTTACCTCAGCTGGGTTGAAAACTTGCAGGATCTATTTCCAGTTTAATACTGAAGAGAATGCTACTGTTGTGTTGTTATCTAAAAGCTATAATAAAAAAAGAGAAATAGAAAAATCAGTTCGTTACTACATACATCACAACCATAGCTGCCAGATCCATCTAGTGTATACAAGGAGTTCCATCATCAAAACTGGTTACAGCACAAGCTTCTGCCAAACATTATGTTCTTTCTTCACAGCTACAAATACAGTATCCATTCTTTTATATACAGGCAGTCCCCGACTTACGCAGATCCGACTTATGTCGGATCCACAGTTACAAACGGGGCTCTCCCCGGAGGACACGGACTGCGGGACCTCGCGGTCCTGCCACCCGTGTACTCCCGGGCTTTCTCCGCGTTTCCCTGGTCTGCAGACCAGGAAAACGCGGAGCAAAGCCTCGGGGGAAGCCAGCAGCGGGACAGCTCAGACGCCCCGCGGCTGTCCCGCTGCTGGCGTCCTCAGAGGCTTTGCTCCCCGTCTCCCTGGTCTGCTGGTCTCCAGCAGACCAGGGAGACGGGGAGCAAAGCAGCGGAGGACCCAGGCGGCGGGACCGCGGTGCGTCTCGGTCCGTCGCCCGCGTCTTCCTGGTCTGCTGGGGTGGGGAGGGCGCAGCTAGTATGCCCCCCCCTCCCCCAGCAGACTAGGCTTTTCTCCAGACACCTGTGGCAGAGCAGCTGGGGCGCTGCCGGTTGGTCCCGCAGCGCCGCTCTGGGCGCTACTGGACCAACCCGGCAGCACCCCAGCTGCTCTGCCCCAGGCGTCCTGATTCAGCCACTGCTGGTCAGTTTCAGCAGCGGCTGAATCAGGACGCCTGGGGCAGAGCAGCTGGGGTGCTGCTGGGTTGGTCCAGTAGCGCTGAGGAGCGGCGCTACTGGAGCTACCCAGCAGCTCCCCAGCTGCTCTGCCCCAGGCGTCCCCAAGTCAGCTGCTGCTGAAACTGACCAGCGCTGACTACAGGAAGCCCGAGGCAGAGTTGCTCTGCCCCGGGTTTCCTGGAATCAGCTGCTGATCAGTTTCAGCAGCAGCTGATTTGGGGACGCTTGGGGTTCTTAAGTTGATTCTGTATGCAAGTCGGAACTGGCGGTCAGTTTCAGCAGTGGCTGAATCTGGACGCCAGTTCCGACTTACATACAGATTCAACTTAAGAACAAACCTACAGTCCCTATCTTGTACGTAACCCGGGGACTGTCTGTATAACACGTACAGATTAGACAAGAGGCATGACTGGGACACGAATGGCTCAACAGGACTCAAGAATAAGGTAGCTGTTAAAAGGAGACCAACTCTTTGGGCATGCCATTTTCTCCACACAGATGTAATTTTCCTTTCCAAGGGGCACAAAAGATCTTGCCCTCCTTTATTTTCCTGGAGACCAAATTACTTCAGACTGGTCAACGACAACATGGCTCATTTTCAAATGACGGTATCCTCAGAAAGGTCTTCAAAAATCTTTTTTTTTTTTTTAAATCATCTGTTCTGTTGCTGAGAATTAGAAACCAAAGCAAAGGAAATCAAACTAAACTAATAGTCTTCTGCTAATAGGCAGCAGGGCAAAACACATCTAACTTGAGCAATTCTGTGAATCTGCGCACCAGGTTGCAACACCTTACACGTTGTGTGGGGCTGCGGGTTCCATAGTGCATAGGCCTCCAGAACTTTTTAAATCCAGCATCTGGGCACCCAGATGCTGAATGGGACCAAAGACTACTCTGGTCAGCTTCTATTTAAAAATGGTGCAAGTCAGAGCAGGATCACATCCATGCCATTTCAAGGCAGACCTGCCATACATAGTCACCACTTGAGTAATTGGGGCATTTATATAGTGAGCTCTAAGCAGTGTGTTTAAAGGCAGCCAGATGAAAACCAACAAACAAATAATTTTCTAGTTATACAGATTGAACCTCTCTAGCCCAGCACCCTCCGGACTTGGTCGCTTCTAAACATGAGAATTTTCTGGACCACAAGAGGTCAATATTGTCTAGCAGCTTTACCAACACTTCCACTGCTTACTGGGCTGTTAAAGAACATTTAGAGGTAAATTAAAGTTAAACAACAGCACAGAACACTGAGAATTAGGACTGGTGTCAGCAAACAAACTTTGAGACCATGAGAAATTTGGCCACACCCATGAAAAGTGGATATCTGGCTAAAATAATTCTGGACAATGGATGTTTCTGAAAGAGAGTTTCTGGATTAGAGAGATTCAACCTGCATTAGAAATGCTGTCCATGCTAAAACCAGCATATACATGGCATACACAGTGGTGCTAACTCACTCCATTTTATTGTGAGTCTTGAGGAGCCTTTTTTAAAGCCCCAGCTAGTGGATATACAGGATTGCAGCTTTCATTTGTTTAAAGAGTAAATTTCTAGTCTTCATGGTTGCATAGAAAAGTGTGAAAACTAGACCACAACATAACAAAGATCCAAATACCGGAAGATAAAGAAAAACAAATTTTTAAAATGTCATTCAGGATACCGTATTGAATACTCAGACTTAGTAATAGAATGTATGACTAGCTAATGCACCCTGGTACAAACAAGAACATAAATAAAATAGAGTAGTGTCAGTTTATTTTCATAAGACGCACAGAAAGAGGAGGAGACCAAACCTTAGCAAAGAGGAAGGATAGGATTGGTAAGGAAAAACAGACAGCTCTGCAGCGGATGCAAGTCACCGGGCCTAGTGAGTTCAGGTTTGCTGGAACAATTTTTAGAGGGAGGCGGGAGGGAAGATACCAAGAGCCAGTGAACCAGACTGTAAAACTGTATACAACAGAAATCACTTGAAGCCAGAAGGATATGGCAGTACCTTACACCCAACACCTATGCACCAGTTTATACCAGCTGACAATCTGACTGTTTTCAACTTTCTAAGGAAATAGGAAAAAAAATGAGTAATGTTCATCCCATATTAAGTATGAATATTAAATGGACTTGACAGTGACCAACTGAATTGACAAGTGCAATAAGTAACAGCACTGGAAAACAGCACAAGAATTCAGCTGAAGCTAGGATCTGAGGGGCTGGTTAGAAGCTGAGCTTTTTTAGCTCACCTTTTACTTCCCTCTCAGTTGAATGCTCACAAACAAAGAATGTTCAACACAAGCGTGGAGTCCTTAATTCATTCTCAGGTCTCCTTCAACAATTCATTTCAAATCTTGAGGAGTGAAAAGCTAAGCCTAAAACGTGCTGGGTGTAAACAGCAAGCTAAAATGCTGCTTTATAGTCAGAGAAATTAAATTTTTTGGCGTAAGATTTATTATTTGCTCTTTCAAAGATGTGCTCGTCAGTGTCTTTTCATGCTGCTGGTTTGGAACTTCACCAATATAAACAACACAGGGCTAAATATAGGTCAAGGAGAGAGGTCATTGTTACACAAACATATGTTGAACTTCTTATGGCAGTAGAATCAGTAAAAGGCTCCATTCTCACCCATCATTTCATGCAGAGTACTTTCATTCCAATAGTTATAGTCTCCCAGTTATTTACAACATGCCATTACCACAGTCGTTGAATGCCTCACAATCTGCAGCCTAATCTTACAGGTGCCAAACTCACATACTAACCACCAAGCTGATCCATCCAACACTTCCTGCCTGAGCTTCTTTTGAGAGCTGCCAGCCATGGAGGCATCCTTGGCCATCCTGCCTCTTTCTGCATCATGATGATGGACTGACAGATGGGATGGCTGTGTCTTGGACACGGAAGTAACATAAAGCAGCAGAGGAAGCGCATGGCTCGCACAATGTTGTGTGCAATTGGCATGCACCTCACAACTGCTCTTGCTTTAAATGTATGCCATTTTGCCAGGGGCTGCTCAGCCCTCCCCTCTGCTGCATGCCCTGCCCCCACTCCTTCCCTCAGCCCCCCCACCAGCAGGTTGCCCACCACTGCTGTGGAGAGAGTTGTGACTGAAATTGGGCCCTATGTATAATATTGCAGCATTATATACAGCAAGTGCAATAATCACGGGGGCTTACAGAGAGCTGGTGCAGAAGGCAGGCAGAGGAGGACAGCAAGCATGAAACAACAATAAGACCAACCTGGAAAGCAAGAGACAACAATGGCTACCCAAGAGAGGAATTGGAGCATGGTAACGCAAAGAAGGGCTGTCTGCCTTTTTTTTTCCCAAGTAAATGGTAAGATAATCACATGTGTTTGCACTAAAGCTGTTAATTCACTCTTTGCATCTCCCAGTCATCAATCACAAGGGAGCCTAAATAAAGCTCAGAGCACAGCTGCCTGCATGCCACTGTAAATCAACCTTCTGCCAAAGCAGCACTGCCCCGGCAAGCCGGCGTCACAGAAGGAAAAAACCTCGGCTGTCAAAATAAACTAATTAGGTACCATAAATTTTTTTTTTAATGTTTATGCTACTAAGTTTTAACCCTTTCATTGCTAGTTAACTGTGTTCAGTGCTTTTCCTTACTTAAAAGCACCAGAAGCGGTAACAGTCTAAATAAGATGGAGATCAAGAATATGCATAATTTGACCAGGAAGCTCATGAGAAGCCCAGCATTTGTTTACTCTAGTAAGGCCATGTAGGGAGAACAGTTTCTCTCTAGGTTTACATATGCAGGCTACCAGGCCCTCAGTGCATTGCAACAAACGGGGCTGCTCTCTCACTTACTCCCACCTTAGAAATGGTGGGGCATGGAGTGATGGGATATAGTCATATTGTTGCCTCCAATTCAGTAAACAATCATAAAGGGGAACAGTAAATAACTGCTGACATAGGCAAGTAATAAGCAACTACCCTTACAGGAAAAGCCAGGGGAGGGACAGTGAAACGAAGGTGTGTATTTGACTCACTTTGACTCTCAGTGTCACTTCTGGGGTGCAATAAGTTACTCAAGGGCTCCTCCTGCTCAGGGCTGCTAGATTGTGACTTTAGACACTGTCAGGTTTCAGAGAGATGTCTGCCATTTAGGCAACTAACCAGAGAATTTTAGGTCCACTGTTTGGACAAGGAAATTGTTTAAGTAATGAAGTGACCCCCCAAAAAAATTTTTTTTGAGGGGGGGGAAGGGCACCTGGTTTCTATATTTTATTACTGTATTTTAATTGTTGTCTCTACTATATTTTGGAAATATGGAAAATTATTTAAAAAAATTAGCGGGTAAAGAAAAGAATTTTGACTGTCGACATACTGCTTAGAGAGAAATCCTGGAACAGAAACATAGTAAACAGCATATAAAGTTGGTTCAGACAACAAACAAATAGGAGTGTGGAGGCCAACTAATTAAACAATACAAGTAAGCAGTAGTATAAGCAATATGATTCCTCTGAAGTTAATGGAGTTGCATTCACATTACAACCAGGACTGAATCTGACTTGCTACCCTGCTCTCCATTTTCCCAAGAATGCCATTGATTGCATATTAACATAATACAAAAGCTATGTTTATGTCTATATGCATATTGCAAATTATGGAAATGCCTCATTTCTGTCCCCAACATTCCTGGTTGGAAGGCAGAATAAGTTCTGGACGCATGAGGAATGCAAACTGTAGAAATGAAAACAATGAGTAGTCCTATGACACCTTAGTGACTCACAATAATATATATAATATCATGAGCTTTCTTGGGTAAAACCCACTTCTTCCTGGGTCCAAACTGAGTTTCCATAATTTTGCCCAGTAACACATCCCACACTTAATCTTTCATTACATGGTAATGCTGATCACATTCTCCAGGATTTAAGAAATATTCGGGACTTCACCACTTCACTCTAATCAGCTTGAGGAAGTCCTTTGATATACAGTAACTCTGGGCCAGCAGCTCCTGACTATGGCAGAGAATGGAGGGTGCTAAGTGATGCTACCTTTCACAGAACTGACACTTTGGGTATTTGAATGCAAAACCTAAACGGGCAAAGAGTTTTTACATGAGTTGAGAGAGCCCTGAGATCTAAGAATTAGGCTTCATCTACACGACCATGGGGATTGACACTCTGAGAACAATCCTTCCAAGATGGTGAGTAACTTTTGCTTTATTTCTTAGAATCGGATTCAAGTGGGATATTTTTGAAGCAATGAGAAAAGTCAAAGATGGTGTCATGCTGTCTGGTGTGGTTCATGACCATGAGCACCAACCTCAGGGCAGACTGACAAAATGCAGGGCCAACACCCCAAACTAGTGGTGTATTCCACAATTATTACTGAGTTGGTGAAATATAATTTTAAACACCTGATGACGCACTGTAATAATCTTACCCTAGAGTCACTGACAATCCCCTTGGGCATTCCAGTCTCTTGTCACCCAGGAGAGCTGGACTTAGTGATAAATGATCACTTACACCAAAGATCAAAAAATATTCAAGCTGCTCTCAGTCCTAAGAGACCAGTGACTTACCTTAGGTCAATTTGAACCTTAGAGCTCATGCAAATGCAATGCTTTTAGCCAATCCTATAGGAAACTGACTAAGGATTTATTAACTAGGAAAAATAACAGAAAATTATTTACAAGTTCAAACGAACAGCACGTATATACAAATACATTACTGTCTGTGGCTGCAAAAGGTGACAGTTGTAGTAATCTGTCAGCACTGATTTTTTATTTTTTTTTAAAAGCACTAACCCAAGTTGACCGTGGGGATGTCTGCTTTTGTTTTCCAGCCCTGTTGAAGTTCAAACAACAAAAAGATGACGAATTTTCATGTCATTTATCTGAATTTCCTTTTTACAGAATTCAAGCTGATGGAACCAGGTTCCTTGCACATGGCACCTTCACAGATGTGCCACGTCTTTGTACTGCGTTTTTTTCACAATAGCCCAGTCAGTTCCCATAGTAGTACTTGATGGGCAGGGGAAGGATTATTTCTGCCTGGGATCACAAGTTCAGAGCAGGCATTTTTACAGTTATAAAGCCAAGCTTACAGACATTGTGATTAAAGAAAGATTAAAGCATGCAGCAACTTATAAGCAATTTACAGAGTCTAAACACTAAACACATCTTTACATATCTAATACCGATCTTGAACAATACTAACATGCAGGTGAGGAGGTCTGTTTTCCATCTATGAATTTGTCAGAGCTCAGCTAATGCCCGCATCCTTGGCAAGAGCTGGCACATGGGAACCCCCCCCCCCCCCCCCCCGTGTCACAGATGGTTCATATCTGAGTCCTAATTTTTTTTTTTTTTTTAAACAAAGAAGGGATAGTTTCATGTTTCAGATTTGAACGAAGCTTTCTCTACATAGAAATGAGCAAAACATGAGGGTGCATATGACTTTAAAAAAAAACAAAATATCACTAGCTGGGATCCAAAAGCTGGGGCTATGTGGCTCAAGGTTCCCCTCATTTGTCAAAGGGGAGTTGGATAAATAGCATGCATAAATCAGGCCCACAACTGGGGAATGAATTGGAAATGGGGCAATTGCCCCAGGGCCCTGTGATTTAAAGAATCCTGAGATTCCCAGCCACCACTGCTACTGCAGCCATTTAAAATCAGCACTGGAGCACTACGCCATGCACTCCATGCAGCTCTGAGGGTTGGGGGCAGTCCAGCACTGTGGTCCAGGTGGCACTGAGGGTTGGTTGCCCCAGCCCCGCCCCTTCTTTGAGGCCCCGCCCCTTCTGGGGACACAGACCCAGACCTCCACACACACCTTGACCAGGAGCCCACAGAAGCTGTCTGCCCCTTCGTGCATAATAGTTTGACACACACATGGCCAGCGAACAAGAAAAATCAAGCAATAACATCAACCATTGAGGAGATAAAAACACCCACTGGTCAATATTATTAAAAAACCTCTCATGGAAACAGATTCATTCCGAATGTGGGGGGAAAAGTGTGTCTTTAAACCTTGACACTAATCAATGAAAAGATATATAATGAAGATAAAGCATATGCTTCTAAAAAAGGAACAAAATCACAGGGAAAACATAATGAATTATAATTGCCTATTTTAACTATGAAAATGGCATAGACTGTCGTAGCAGTTCTATTTTATGACACAGACGAAGTTAATCATAGAGTCAGGACTGCACATACTGTCATTAGCTAGGTGGTGGGCTGTGTGTGGTAGATCTGTGTGGTAAGATACAAAATGCAAATCCCACAGAACTGTGTAAGTTAGCAGAAACAATGCTGAATAACTTTCCACGCCCCCCCCCCCCAAAGTAGTATTCCTTTTTGTATCCAGTGCACATTACAATATTTCTGATTCTGTTGGAGGAGGACATAGAACATCTGATGGAATTGCTGCACTATCGAGTATTGTAAACGATCGTATACAACTTTCTAAAATGAAAATGCTAACAAAGGAGAGAAGGGAGGATAAATTAGAGAAGGACCTGACTTAACACTAGATCTAAAAAACAAACCTCAAAACTGGGAAGAGGGGAGCATGTAGGGGGAGGGGTGAAGCATCAAGTACAAATCCAAAGGCACGTAGGTTAAATATTTGTCATGTACTCTCAGTCAAAGTGCCCTACTAAACCTCATAATTAGATCAAGTTATAAAGGGAGAAATCTTGATCCTGCCAAAGTCAATAGCAAAGTGCCCATTGACTTCAGTGGAGACAGGATTTTAGCTGTTAAGTCAACGGGATGCAAGTGCACATTTACAGTACAGCACATGCTTAAGCGTCCTCCTAAATCAAGGCCTTTACTAAAGGGCTTGTCTTATGAGTTCTCCCACATTGGAGAACCCAGGAATGGGTCACTCAGAATGAGCTCACTGGGCCGGGTCTCATTCAGATGTCTGTAAATCAGGAATAATGCCTCTGAAATTAATGTAGTTACACCAGTGTAAAATGAATGTATGAGACAGTAGAATCAAGCCTTTTCATTCCTGTCATAGAAATCTATTTCCAATCACTCAGCATGCTGTTTCCAAGGCAGCGCCAAATTAATGTCCTGTGCAGCTTCCTTAGCTTCAGTGGGTTTACAGCAGAAACCAATTTGTCCCATCATGGTTTTTTCCGAGCATGTGCTCAAAATCCTTGAAAAATAGACACTTTGTAATTGCATGCAGCGATGCTAAAAGTTCACTCAGGGTGACAGTTCAGAAATAAAGACATTCTACTAGCGGTTGGTGGGAGAAATAATTATTTATATGTTCCCCCCCCCCACAGTTCCATCATATACTGTATAAAGCAGAACAAAAATTATGTTAAAGTAACAAGAAACAAATCCACATAAAGAGAAACTTCCAGAGTTTTTGATCCAGCCCCTTGTAACAAACTTTGTAGGAAATAGCGCTACATTCCAGGGTCCTGTAATACTGGGTCACTGTAAGAACTTTGAGCAGTTCTTTTCAAGTGGATGTTAGTATTCTAGCATGCATGATGTACCAGAAGCTATATTTTAAAAATGGTTGATAAATCTGGTGAAGGACTAACTTTAGGCTTGTACCAAGCATAGAGCCTTATGTCATGGTAGGCTATGCTGTATCAGTACCCCCTTCTAGCATACACCCAGGGCTTTGTCCAACTAAATACCTACCATGGTGCTCCCAAATTCAGACTCCTTGGTTACATCTACACTGCCAGTTTTGCCAGCCGTGTGTATGCAAATGAGACAGATTAGCATATGGTGGTGCCTCATTTGCATAATTTATGCAATTTGTTTTTGCAGAGTGGCAGGAGAGTAGTGTGGGATGTTTTCATTTTGTGCAAAACCCCTTTTTCCTGCCAGATCTTTATGTCCCTAAAAAGGAGGTTTACCGATCTAGCAGGAAAAGGGTTTTTTGTCCAAAAAGAAAATATCCACACTATTTTTTTTCCGCAAAAACCCTTTGCACAAGAACACCTTGCATAAATTATGCAAGTGAGGTCTGACAATATGCTAATCTGCTCCTCATTTACATACTCACTACCAGCAAAACCGGCAGCATAGAAGTAGCCCTTGAGAGCTGGATTGCAGGAGTCCAATCCACCTTCAAGTTTCTGAAGGGATCTCTGCTCCAACAGATGAAATCTTTTCATGACTTGGAGAATTGGAAAGTGTTTATTCCCATCTCCCTCAGTTGCTACAATGCTGCCACATTTCCCTGAATGACAAGCACCCTCAATTCTCCCGAATGCCAGATGTATCCACTCTTAGGCCACGCCTATACTGTACCCTTCTTCCGCAAAAGCTTATGCAAATTAAGTGCAGAGTAGAATATCAACATGCTTCATTTGCATAATTAATTAGGGGTGTTTTTGCACAAGAGGCTTTTGCGCAAAAACGAGATGTATAGACAGCTCCTTTTTGCACAAAACACCCCTCTTGCGCAAGAGCCGTTCTGCTGCTTTTTTTCCAGGAAGAACAGCTTTTATGCAAAAGCCCCTTGCACAAAAATAGTGGCTCATTAAGTATGCAAATAAGGCATGTCAATATTCACCACTTCATTTGCATATTTTCTTGCACAAGAGGGGGCAGTCTAGACCTAGCCACAAGGTTCCACATTGGCAAGAGCAAAGCCTCTCCGACATGTCATATTGCAGTATCCAGAGCCATCCTTACCCACACCCAGAATAGGCAGTTGTGTAGGGCACCCAAAAATTTGGGGCACCACTGTGTCCACCCACCTGCCTCTTCTTATCCCTGTTCTATAGCTCTGCTTTCTCCAGAGGATCTAGTTAAGTTAACTGTGGAAAAACCTTCCAGAGCTATTAACAGAACAGTGAACCTATAAAAGAGCCATTCAGGTGGAAATGAAGTCATTCAACAGGCATTTGCCAACCCTGGGTGCATACTGAATTTACTGTGTTATTATACAGGACTGTAGTTTTCAAATTGTTTTTAAAATATTTCATTAGTGTATTGCTGAAGATTACAAAATCATACAGTGAAACCTTTGTTATCCGGCACTCTGTTAACCAGAAAACTTTGTTAACCGCCATTGCCCTCAGCCACAATACTGTCACATTTTCAGGCACACAGGCCTGGCTTGGTTTACCATGATTGGCTTAATTTTTTATTTAAGTACTCATCATCTAACTCAAAATAGAAATGTGAGACCAACTGCCTCACACTACAAAACTACCAATATTAAAAACTGGAGTTTTACTATTATTTGTCCATTGGTTTTTCTTAGGTTGATGGACCCCTCAAATAACCGGAATTTTTAGATAACCAGAACGCCCTAAGCCCCGAGCGTGCTGGATAACACAGGTTTTACTGTATTTCTAAACAATTGTCGTCTTTCCCCACCCCTGCCAGCTGCCATTGGGCATAGGTTCACCAGTTTAGTAGTACTACAGGGCCCCATAAATCCTAAGTTCAGCCCTGGCAGTGTCCACTGTCATGAGGCATTAGGTGTCTTGCAGTGTTCAGGCGCTAACTGGAGTCTGCTGCATCAACCTCGTTCTTCCTTGGGCTATGTTTAATTTACTTTGTTTTTCCATTGACAGAGTTCTGATTTGACATTGTAAGGAGGTCACCACAATACTGCACAATGCACAGGGCAGAGAGACCTCACTGAGTGGATGTCACATCCTTGACAAAAAGAGAACTTTGTACGAAGCAGCTTTATCAAGCTGTTTTTTAAAAAATGTACAGGTGAGAGTATATAATAGCTGCTCCTGGGAGGACAGTGTCTCATGATTAGGAAGCTAGCCAGTGTCGTGGCTTATGAGGAACTGTAGATGATGAGAGGAACACCAAGAGGATAGAATTCTGGCTATTGGGAGGATGGGCATCTTGGAGTGAATATATTCTACTCCTGCCCCGCCATACAACATGGTCTGACTCCATAGCTGTGTCCTGCCATTCCCTTCAGGCCAGGACATTGTCATGAAGAGGGGACACACATCTAGAGGACAAGCCCAAGACAGTGTGGAGTTTCCACAGATCCCTTGCTTCAATAGCTTGATTTCAGTACGTGTTAGTGAATCACTGGCATTCACTTTTAAAAGAAACTGATGGACAGATAACGATTATTACAGTCCCAGGCCTTTCCATATAGACATCCATTGAAATTGCTTCATGTGGAAATGACATCCTAGCAGGATCTGTACCAACTCATGCTGGAATCTTCCATAGAGTAAAAATGGCAAAGTTAATGTCTAGTACAGTGCACTTGGAACTTAAACAATTTTTTATGGCACCTACCACAAAGCCCTTGGGAGTTCCTGGTTGGTTTTTTTTAACATCACTTACACACTACTTCTTTGTCTTGTAGATGCCTTCATTCCACAACCTAACACACCATTCCCTCTTCCCATGAGGCAACCAAACCACTTCTGTATTACAGACTATGAAGCTAAAACTTTCTAATTGTCTTATAATTACGGCTCTGACTTTGCCATGGCAAAAAATGAAAAAGAAAAACACTGGAAAAATCTAAATGAAAATAGCAAAAGTTATACAAGTATACTAAGTTGTGAGTAATCGGCACCTCTCAAGCCCCTCTTTATTTTTTGCTATTTTTAATACAAACAGCAGTGAAGGGCTGTCCACCTCTTCATAAATACAATGTGGGACCTATTTGGGTCTAGTGGCGAGAATCACTTACAAAGGTAAGTGTTAGGCATAGTTAACATGAGTTAACTATGCTAGCTCTCCCTATTTCTCATAAGCATTAAAATGTAGGAAATTAAAATAGAGCACTTTGTACCCTCATGACAAGAGGATGAAGGTCTGCACCAAGACCCCAACAGTGCAAAATAGTGCACACACCAAACTCCTCTTGAAGCCAGTGGGAGTTGGGAGCAAACAGCACTCACAGGATCAGTTCTCAAATGAGTGCCCCTCAACTCCTGTAGCATAGCCTTCACCCTGTGCCCTGGAGATGTCAACCAGAAGAACTCATCCAGAGGGACACATCAGCTAAGCAAAGAAAATGAAATAAAGGGGAAAGAATACACAGAGCATTGCAGTGGAACTTGTGTAGGTAATGATGTTATATAGATTACCATGTAGCAGTCTGACATTTGGACAAACTAGAAATTCACAGGCTCCATCTCCACAGGACAACCTTGAGTCCCAACTGTAATAAACACAAGAATGCACGTTATGATACAAACCTCAGGGTCTCACCTCTCTAACTCATATTTCAAATTCCTGGCATATTCCCACCAAAAACGGAAAGGTTCCTTTCATGGTTACAAGAAGGTATGGCAATGCTTAAAAGCAACTAACTATAGGCCGGCTGGGTAATACTCCTTGGCTACATCTACACTGGTGTGATCTTGTGCAAAAACTTTAGCACAAGAGTTCTTCTGCAAAAACTCTTCCAGAAGAGAGCGTCTACACTGGCATGTGCTTTTGCGCAAGAGCATCCATGCCAGTGTAGATGCTCTCTTGCGCAAAAAAACTCTGACGGCCATTTTAACCATAGGGCTTTCTTGCACAAGAAATTCTTGCTGCCTGTCTACACTGGCCTCTTGCACAAGAACAGTTGTGCAAAAGGGTTTATTCCTGAGTGGGAACGTCGGAGTTCTGGTGCAAGAAGCCCTGATTTCATACATTAGAACATTGGTTTACTTGCGCAAGAACACGTGGCCAGTGTAGAGGCAGCAAGTTTTTGCGCAAGAGCGGCCACTTTTGCGCAAGATCGAGCCAGTGTAGACACAACCCTTATAGTTAACAATGCCCAACATGTTGCATTATAAGGCCCTGAATTCAGTTGTTTATAACTTTGCTGAACTTTAACTGTTAATACTGAAATTTCCTGTGCCAGGTATCTGTGACATGCTGATTTTTTTTGAACGATTAAGTTAAAATGGTTCAGCAAACTCAGAGCATAAGACGGACAAAATATATTGTTCTGCTCATGTTAAAAAAAATTCTTACAAAATGTTTGAGATGCGCTAGCATCTAGTCTTTGGTACAGGACTTTAAAGGCCACTTTGGTATTAAGGTTAGTGAATTGCTGTTGCTATGACCATTTAGCTAAGTATGGTGTCTCTGAAGAAAATTAGTTTCAAATGCTCAGTGTAGACGTCCAAAGATTTCTAAGGAAAAAGAAGCAGCAGCCTGATTAATGCAGAGGGATGAGGAGGAAGAAGGGCTGGGAAAATGTGTCAAGTGGGAGCTGAGGGGCTTGCAGGACCCAAAGAGTGGGGAGGAGCAAAAGGGGATGAAAGGCAAGTGCTTATGAGGGCTAGGGAAGGACTAGAGCAGAGTGGGGGGGGGGGGTGCTGGGAGCCTATGTAGGCACATAAAGGGAAAGGGGTGAAAAGAAACAGAAGGGAAAGGTGACAAAAGACAGAAGCCAAGGAGTGTGTGTGGGGGGGGGCTGGATAGGTAGAGAGGGACACAGGACCTGGGGATGACTGGACTGGAACAGAAGTAAAGAGAGACTGGAGTCAACAGGACATACAGGAGTGCATATTAGCCAAGCAGGAGAGATGGCTCCAAAGGGGGAGGGCGATAGAAGCGGAGGTAGGGGGAGTGAAGACTGGCTAGAAGGGGACGAGGGCTAGATAGAAGCAGGGAGACAGGTACCGGGTGTGAGAGATGGTAGCAACAGAAATGGTGGGGGTAGGAGTAGGAGTGGGGTTGGCAGAGGGCTGGATAGCAGCAGAAGAGGGCAAAAATCTAGGGTTAGGTGGTGGTTGGAGCAAAGTGAGAGGAGGGCAGAAGTCAAGGACTGGGTAGTAGCTAGGAATGGAGGGGGTGGAGGAGTGGGAGGACAGGAGCCATGGAATGAATAGTGGGTAGAGGGGTGGGAAAGTGGGCAGGATCTCAGCCCTGAAGGATTGTGTGTGTTCTTCATTTTGTGATTCCCAATATGATCTTGAAATATGAGGAACCATATTTGCAGGAGTGCTGAGCACTGTTGCTGCAAATGAAGTTGATTGGCACGTGCTTTGAACATGGAATGGACTCTAAAAATACTAAGTACTTTGGAAAATCAGGCCCTAGATGTTTAAAGTGTGGGATCCAAAATTAGCGGTCCTTTGGGGCAATTTCAGCCGTAATTCTCTGAGACTCAGTTTCCCATGGGTACATGAGGATGAGAATAATAATTTCATTTTACTTCACAGGGATATTTTGAAGATCGATGAATTAATGTGTGAAGCACTCCGTTGCTATTGTGATACGCGCCATAAAATACCCATGAGAATAGGAAGAATTCCATATTCAGTGACATGTTTGAATGGTGTGCTGTAAATAAGCCTGGGGCTACTCATTAAATAAAGATAAAGAGTAACTAAGTACCCCTCCAGTAAATGAGGGATCTTGTGGAAAAATAGTACGTGATCATGAATGATGGTAGCATGATGCATACACACAAGGGAATTGAATTATAGTTGTTGGAACAGCCTTCCTTCTGGCATATGCTACCTGCTGGGAGCTTGGTTTTGTAACCTTAACTGTTTGGGTATACTAGTGATGTAGAGTGCCTTACATCTATAGACATATACACAGATAAAGAGTGTGGGGTGATGTATAAAGTAATAAGTTGTGTGTGCACAAGCATTGTGAGTTTTCTAAAGGCAGTAGCAAAATGCATTCTTTTTTTGAGTGGTATGTGTGAAAACTGCCAAAACCCGAGATACACATTAAATAGGTCTCAGCTGTCTCAGACACATCACACTGCAGCCCCCAATCTACTGAGCCAGACATGGCTTAGAAAGCATCACTGGGAATGACTAGAACAGATTTATGCCTCTATGTGAAAACATGTTGTCACAGGCCGTCATCAGTAAATACCTGGAATTTGACTTACAAAATACCATCCATGGTCTCTAAGATCCCAATTCTGTTGTGCATAAGGGGAATATCTAGTTATACACAATCAAGCTTTCAGGTTTTCCTTTTAGCTTGTATTGTTTGATTGTTCTATTGATATTTGCTGGCTCTTGGATATTGGGGCACCATGCATACAACAGAGCTATCCTATTACTTTAATCTAGAGGTGGGGGAACCTAAGGCCTGGGGGCTGGATTTGGCCCCTGGCTTGCCTGGATCTAGCCCCCAGGGTTCAGGGCTCTCCCCAACATGGGGGAGCCTGCATTAGTGCTCCAGCCCCTGACATTCACCCCCAACCCCATGGGGCTAGAGCACATAACATCTATTAGCTGCCCCTACCATTTATGGTGTGTGAGGAGAATGTGGGGCGTGTCTTTCTCTCTCTGTCGGGGCCACATCAGTGAGGGTGTGTTTGCTTCTCACTTATGTTCAGCCCCCAACAGATTTTTCTGTGGGTCAGTGGCCCCCTGACTCAAAAAAGGCTCCTCACCCCTGATCATGCAGCAATCTCTATGTGCATGGAGCCTTATTCAGTCGTAGCTATAGATACCTCTCACGCACCTTCTGTAGTATCCCATCTGCCATTCCACGGGCATCAAGGGGGAGACTTGACTACAATGGGCATCCTATATGGCTTTAAAATTATGCTAGACAAAATTAAATTCCATCGCTGGGATAAAACATGAGATCATGAACCAAGACATCTTCCCAATGAGCTGACAATCTCATGTTAATCTTCTTCCAGCTTTCCTATTTGTAGGTCTTCAGTTTTCTTTGTGTTTACTTTCAAACTATGGTTTTTAATCACACAATCCCACTGACAGACACTCTATAGTTACCAATTCTTCTTAGCTGCTAGCCAAAAGGGCCAGATTGTCAGAATACCTTCCATGTCTCCATAACTAGGATGAAGAGACATGAACTCAACACACTAGTCTCAGTCTCACGGTCACCTCAAAACTCTCTGAAATTCCATATAGCATCTTAGCTCTTCACACTCAATACAGGGTACATCTACACTGCATGGCAGAGTACAGATACCCTTCCCTCCCTCCCGCGTCTACACAAGCCACCCGTTATTTCAAAATATTTTTCGAAATGGCGGGCGCACTATTTCAGCATTTCAGGAACCCTCGTTCCACAACGGTTAAGGGATGCCTAGAAGTATCACGTTATTTCAAAACTGTGCTGTGTCAATGCACCAAATTTCAATAAGCTATTTCGAAATTTGATTTGAAATAAGATACACAATTTGTGCTATGCAAATTGCGGATTTTGTTCTGCATATCGGGTGCTGTGTAGCCACATCCACAGATCCTCTGTCATCTCCACTTCTTGAAGTCCCCCTCACTAACCCAAACACCAGTTCCCACACAACCAAGTTATGTTTTCTCTCAAGATCAGTAAATGCTACATGGCAGCTGGGCCCTCCATTCAGAGGGGAAAGTAACTAGGTGTGCCTGCTGCACCGTTCTGGCAAACCCAGCTGGGCTGCTGCATGAGCTGGCCCAGGGCACACACTTTAAAACTTTTAACCCTTCCAGATTACTGTGCCCCCTTCAGCTGTCTTATTTGTCTTGTGTACCCTAAGACAAATAAGATTCCCCTATCTCCAGCTCCCAATCCTGACTCCTGCAACCCTCCCCCACCACCACACACACACTGCCCTGAGCCTCTGGTATATACACACACATCCCCCACCTATATCCGCCCGTGCTCCCACCCCATGCCCTCACTCTCTCCCCCCATACCCAATCCCACTGTCCAGGGCCTCCCGCACTCCCACCCCATGCCCTCAGCCCCCCATATCCAACCCCCCTGCCCTGAGCTTCCCACATCTCCACCCCCTGCCTTGACACGAGCCCTCCCGCCCCCCGGCCGACATTCTCAGCCCCTGCACTAAGCCTCCCCACACTCCAATGGGAATGAAATAGCATTAATAACAGAAACCAGAGTTATTGCATTCATTACATATAATTTTACATTCACAATATTTTGCATTACAAACCCTCTTCAGTTTTTACTTCTTGTCAGGTGGAATATGTTCATGCCTGGTCTGATACGACATAGCAGTACTCTCCTGTCACACCCCAGGAAATTTGAGTTACTTTCACCCTGCTTCCATTTATCCTTTTTTCAAACTTGTGTCACAATACAAATATCGCATTTATATTACTCTTCTGCCTAAAGCCACGATGCTCTACTCCTATATTTTTATTCACCTTGCACCTCAATCTTGCCTCCAAAACTCTCTCCAGGACTTTGAGAGAGTCACTTAGAGTGATGCTCAGGTAGGTATTTGGATCATTTGCATCACTCTTATCCATCCAAAGAGGTACACTAAATCAGTCATCTTGTATCTTTTGCTTTATTCTAGCAAACACACAGTAATCTATGAAACCACTTTCTCAGTATCTCCAAATGCTTTGATCATATCAACAGTCTCATCTCCACCAGCTACTTTACAATTCTTATTTAAATGCTTGTTCTTCCATCTCTACAGAGATTGATACCTTTTGAGGCTTCCCCATAATTGCTGACAGTGCTTACACTCACAACTCACGTCTCATTGATCAGCTTTGAAAATATTTTTTTCATGCTGCCACCACTCTTAAGAGAACAGTCACCACACATTTCCCATCCTTCACACAAAGGTTTCTTCATAACTTGTGCTTTATTGCTGCTGTCTTTGTCAACTCCAAAATCAATTTCCTACCATTGTCTTTCTTCAGCCTTCTATATAATTCCTCTTCACCCTGTAGTCTTACCTTAACAACTGTCTTCTGGGACTGTTTTTTGCCTGTTTGTATGTGTTTGTATTTCTTTATTACAATATGCCCTCTGAAACTTTGAATAATTGTCTCTTTATTTTCATGTACCTTAGAGTTTTACCACCAGCTTGTTCTCTAAAAACATCTCATCACCTCACCTCCACTGCCTTCATAAAACATTCTTTAAACTTCCTTCATTCTTCCTCCACTGACTTCACTTTTGCTGGCAAAGCATGAAAGCCTTCCTTTACTTTTTGGCAGAACTCTTCCTTCCTTTCCCCCTTACATAGCCACCACTGCAATTTCTTCCTCCATTTCATCTTCTTTCCTGTTTTCTCAGGTTGCAGTCAGATTTTAGCTATTAATACCCCATGTAGCTCTCACATAGTCACTTGGTACAATCATTACATCTTTCACCATTTATATATGGTCTCATCTCACCAAAATATAATCCACCTGGACTTTTTTTCCACTCTAGTATATCTCAGTGAGAATTCTCTTTTTTCAAATACATGTATATACCACTGGAAGCCCATTGAAAAAATTCCCACTCCACTCACATCTCTGTCTTGTCTGACTGTAGCCCATAAGCTATTGGGATAGGGCCAAGAGGTTGTTCACAAACAACATTAGCCTTCAGAGGGTCCTGTGGGATTCATGAGCTTTAGGGGCAAAACTGCTTTCCCTGTTCTGAATGGCCAGGGCTAACTCTTCCAGCAAAAAACTGAAGAAATCCCTGTGGATTATTCGTCTGTCCAGAGCCTCCTCCTACAAGTACTTCTAGGGAATGATGTGGAGGAAGGGAGTGATCTGGGCCATAGAAAACAGATATTGAACCATCTTTTAGGTAATATTGTCCATCCCTTTTCTAGAGTAATTATCCTCACCTACGTTTTCCTGTGCTTCGTTTTACCCCATTGTTTATAGCTGGATCTCATGAGATTCTCTCAAGAAATCACTTTCCCTTTTTGACTTGACTCCCAAGTTTTCAGATTTTTGGGGGGGGGGGGGGGGGAGGTGGAGGGTTCAGCAGTCCTATAGCCAAGCAATTCACACCAAATTCTTTTTTTTGTTTCTCTGGCATCCGTCCTCTTCATCATATCTATTGCCCTTGTCAGAATTCCCTCTACACTACCAATATTTTTCTGAGCTGCACAGAAGTAAAGGAAACTGAATAATGGGTGTGGACCCACCAGTTAAGAAACCAAAAGGGAATAACTCAGCAGCATTGCATGCTTCCGCATTTGCAGACTAGTTGTGCACTGCAAGCTTGCATTTTATGTGCTGACAGCCAGGACACACAGCTGACTTTCAGCACTACTGCTTTTCAACTCTCTCCCCTACCTAGTCAATATTTCTGCTTCGGGCCATTTTCTCCCCTTCTCCAGATTGAAAACTTAATACATTCTTCCACAATTCATTATGTCTTCTTGCCCATAATTTTTAACCAATGAGGTCACTTTATATCATTCCTTTGTTTTCACTACTTCCCAGTTTGAGTGTAACTGAGAATTTAAACAGACCATTTTCCCTGTTTTTCCAAATGAGTAATAAATATGAGATGGCCTAACAAGCATTTATAGCTCTTTGGACACTTTCTCTATATTGCTATTTAGCATTAACCTTATTTCACTTTTCTCCAACTCATTTAATCCCTGCGACCACAGTCCTAAACCAATTTGTTTTAGGTTTTTCAAGGGACATTTCACGAGTCATATATAAAATGCAGATATTTTGTACAACTTCTACCACATTCCCATAACACACTAATACTATCATGAAGTATGGCTTACTGGAATTTCCCGATGCAGGCTTCAGGCTGTGGACAGTTCTAATAGAATGACCCAGAGCAAATCACCAAAGCAAAGCAAAGCTAGAGATTTGGAAAAATTCAGTTGCTAATGTTTTAGAATGTGTAATAAGGGAAAAATACATCTTATTTTTAAGAATGAGTATTTGCCCCACACAGCTGAGTACACCAGAACCATGAGTCACTGTTATCTCTCTGCCTAGCAAAAGTTAGCTTTGCTAGTGATTACATTGTGTATCAATGCCCTACCACACAGTCGGTCTTCTTTGCCAGCAAATTCTTCCAGGCTCTCCTTACCCAACCAAGTAACCATAAAAGTGAACACCAGCCCCTGAGCTCCCCTGGGATGTTTCTCTGCAATGCACAGCACCTCTTATTATTTACAAAAGATATTAAATTTGCTGCGGTGTTAAAGCATCATTGCATTACTGTTCATTCACACATTTTCCCCTTCAAACACAGCACTGAACTGATTTAGTATAACAGTTAATGAGGTTATTAAACAAAAGACTTTGGTAAAGTAAAACCTAGTAAAGGGCTGATGGTACAAATGGGTATATGCAAATAGAAGTGAACACACATATTTAAGAGGAGTAAAACTTAATCTAGCAAGACACAGTCTTTGTTCAAAATGGTTTCTCACCCACAATCTCCTTTCCAGCTGTCCACTAGCCAGGACCTATCACAAAGATCAAATCACCTGTTTTCATCTCCTTAAAGTGAAGGATAAAGGTGGAGTCCCTCTCTGTGTTTTGTAGCCCCAAAGAAATGGTCTTGGCCTTATAATTCTTCAGGGGATTCAATCTCCTGTATCTCTCGGAGACGCAGGAGCCCTGCAAACTCTCTCTCTCAAATTCCAGTTTAGGATAAACCACTCTGGTTTAGCCTATAACCAGTTTGTTTTCTTATAATAGAAAATTTGAAGTAAACTCACATCTCTGTATAGTGAAGGCCTATTTATTGCCTTTACCTAGTCCAGGCGATCTGCCCTGAAAAGTGTTCTAACAACATCATAGAGAGGGAATCCATTGGTTCACATAACAGGTTAACATTTGCATTTTACAATGATATTAATTACCAGCATGTTATTAGTTTTCCTATGATACTCACGGGACATGTTCTGTACAGATGTCACTGTAGTAGTGCATAGGATGTGAATACAGAGTACCCAGGTCACCATATTGTAATAGCAAAGACAGTATTACAAAAACACTGAGGGCCTTATTCTGATATCCTCCTGGTATGGCTGCATTGCCTTTGACAGAATTTACTCAACACTCAGACTGACATCAATATCTGCTCCAAATTTCCTTAAAGCATCTGTTTTCAAAATCAGAATAAAGTCCTTCCTTTTTTCAAAGCCATGCCTTAGCTACAGTAGTTATTGCTGGCTTGGCATGGAGCCAACCAGCAAACCTGCCTTCTATTGTTCTACCTTCTATCCCAAAGGGTGGGATTACTTTCCCTAAACTAACAATTTTTCAGCCATCCATCACTGGGGTGCTGGAGCAAAGTGCCTTTGCAGTTACTGCGCCCATTGCAAGACCTTGTCTTCATTGTTTATATGAGCATGTGTTTAACAAAGAACGTTCTGTTTTGTTTTGGGTGTTTTATTTTTGGGTTTTTTTTGCTGATTCCTGAAAATAGAGATGGGAAAGGGAAAAGTCAAGCAAAGGAGCCACCAAAACATCATTTTAAAAGACAATAGCCATAGAACACAAATATTTCTGACCCTATATCATTTTATTCATCTCATTAAACCAGAACAGATGCTTAAGAGTTACACCACTGTTCTTTTCCTTTAGAAGCATGATTTCTATTTGATAAGATACTTACCTACAATTGTTTTGTATTTTAATCAGCTACTCTTTTTCCAGGCCAGATTTTTAGCTAGGGTATATCTGCATAACTATTGACTTAATGTAGCTGTGCAAATTTACATCAGCTGAGAATCTGATCCATTGCTATTGGCTAGGAATGGGGGAGGAAAGGAGGGTGTTTAAAATGTTTAGCTTCAAATCATAAAAATAATGCTGCATGGTGTAGGAGTGTATTTTAGTCTAGGATAAGGAAAAGTTGGAACAACTACAACCAGTGGAGACTCCCTCTTTCATTAATACCTACATTTTGATATTTCCCAAGACTCTACTACTTTTTCAGATATCCGTCTAAAACAAAATGTATTTGACTTTCCAAACATCACCTCACTCTCTTGGGTTTGTTCCCATTGCTTCATTTTCTTTTGCACATAATATATCAACTATGTTAAAGAATGAAGGCATCCAAGGCTAGGAGTTTTACTTGCAAATTATTAAATAGCCATTAATCATTTCTTTACATTTTTTAAGCTCCATAAATACCTCTCCTGCTGGCTTGAGTCTGAGCAATAGCCAGTTATAGATATGGTTGTGAGAGCTGCAATAAAGATCAAAACTGGCATCAAAACCAACAGAGTGTGATTGGCCAATCAGAAAGACACTCACATAATGGCAGTGGCATCCCTACATAGACTTCTGGAATATATATAATTATTTTATACTCCTGTGTCGTATATTTAACGGACGGCTAATGAACGAAAGCCAAACAATAGAACAGAAGCATGTACTTAGAGAAGGATTACAGGCCAGGAAGTGATGTGAAGCAGCAGACAGATAAACAGACCTCCTGGATGGGTGATCAGACGAGCATAGAAACAATGAGCATCAGGCCATTGACCTGAAGGACCGAGGACAAGCCTATAAATGAGAATGATCTTTCCAATCTAGGAATATAAAAATATGCAGCACAGAGAAACAAAGGTGTTTTCTACTCTAAGGGCAAGATGTCAATCAGTGTAGCCCCCTTGACTCCAAAAGAAGAGAAGAATCTGCCCTTTACCTCTAGATATGTAATTCTCCATGATTAATTACACTTCAAGACATTACTAATATTGTGGGTCCAGTCCTACAGGCCTTATCCCCAGGAGAAATGACTGCAAATTCAGCCTCCAAGTCAATTAGGCTATTTTTTAGATGCTCTATTTTATTCCCGCATCTTTGATTTTTTTTTCCATCTTTATCTCTGTGGGCCTGATCCTGCTTCCCCTGACATCAATGACAGAACTCCCATTTGCTCCAAGGAGGGAAGAACTGAGCTTCTAGTACCTAAGCAAATGTAAAAAAGAGGGCTAATAATATCATTACAAGGGTAATTTTCAAACACCAATGCCTTCCAGCACAGTGTCAGGAAGAAATAAAGAGTGTGAAACAAAGCTACAAGACAGAGAAGAGATGTTGCTAATTAAAAAGGCTATTATTTAAAAAATGAGTGAGTTTCAAAACCACATAAAAGGACTGGGGGCACAATTTCCATATTCCTCTTCACTTGCTTTGGTAAAATGTTATGTAGGTGCTGTGTTCCATCAGGAGAGGTCTGTATTTCAGTGATGGATAAAGTGATTCCTGTATATTTTAAGTAAAAATAGGTTGAAATCCAGGCTAAACTGACTTTGATGCAAGTTTTTCCATTGACTTACAGGGGACCAGAATTTTACTCCGGGCTTCTGAAGTGCCTTGGCATCCTTTGCAATGATTATGTTATACAACAACAACAACATGAATGCAAATATTGTTCCTAAAGAGCATTTTCTTCAAATGTGCTTTATACGTGAAGTTCATCATGGCTTGATTTACAGTACAAGGGCTCGATCCTGCTCTCATTAACTGCAGATAAGCCATGTTGTTTTATAGTCTCTTGCAGGATGTACTATCTCCTATCAGGATCCACACTCATACTACATCAGGATCCAGAAAGTTGACTACATGTAGAAATGTGAGGTAAACAAGGCACAATTTTTAAAGCAGAGTAACTTCCTCCCAGTCTCAAGGTTTAAGAATATAATTAAAGTATATTTCTTTAAGGAACTGCTTTGATTTGGGATAGTTAACTCATTGAAAAGTTGGAGAGACAAGGTGGATGAAGTAATATCATTTTCAGAACCAACTTCTGTTAGAAAGAGAGAGACAAGCTTTCAAACTTGTACCTCCTCCTGGGAAAGCTGATGGTTACCACAAAATTAGTCAATTTAGATTCCCAGAAAACTGAAAATATATCTTGTACAAGAAATTACTGTGGAGAGAGCAATAAATGAGTGGTAATATATCGGGTTAGAGTCAGGCTGGCCAGGTGTAAAAGAATATGGAACTCCTTTTAACACAAAACTATAATAAAATCCTCATTTTCCATGTATTAAGTGGAGCCATATGTTCAGGGGTCAGGCAATGCCAGGAAACAATACTGAACCCTTGGAGTATAACTATATTTATAAAGACCAGCTGGTGTGTACAGCGAATTTCTTAACACAGCACTCCTCAGCTGCATAGTAAAAAAGGTGGACAACATGAATTCCCTTTAACTGGCTTTGTACTCGGTGACGCTTTCGTCAAACACAAACTGACCAACAGGTGGCTGAAAGCTGAAATTGTTATAGTGTAGCAAGCACGGATGTTTTGACATTTGTTTTTATAATGAATTGAATGGAATGTCGTAATATTGAGATTTTTCATCCAACGGTAAGTTCTAAAAAAGTTAGATTTGGAAAAGTTGAAATGTTTCATTTTGTGTCAGTTTTAGCGTCAGGATTAGCCCTGGCAGGCCACCAGAGGCTTTATTTACCTGTGACTACTGCAGCTCCCACTGGCCACTGATCACCAACGGGAGCAGCAAGCAACCAGATCTGCTGATGTGCGGGTTAATAAAGCACACTGCAAGGGGATAGTCCTGGAGAACTGCATCCAGACCGCAGGCTGCTTTATTGCTCACTGTGACGTAGTGGGGGTACTTGCTGGGATGTGGTGACCTCTGCTGTCTGGAGCAAGACCCAGCAGGGAAAACCTCACTAGGCAGAGGTAAGGACAAACTTGTTGAACCAGTGGCCAGACACCCCCCATGGAGAGGAACAAAGGAAGGTGAATGCGGCCCTGGCTGGGGGGCAGGGCTGGAAGGGGGTTAGTTGGTTGGTGGCTGTCTGTGAGGATGGATGAGACAGCCTAGGGAGAGGAGCTGGAGTTTTAGGGGCCCAGTCTCCCCCATCTCAAGGGGGCCTGAGGCATCCTAGCCCAGTTCCTGTAACCAGATTACATCTGTGCTGCGCTGTGCTGGAGGAGCAATAAACCACCCTCAATTCCACTGGCTGGTACAGTCTGTTTGTGCCATTCCGGGGTGCAGGAGACGGGGAACCCCCAACGTGCCGTCACACTCACCCTGCTCTATGAACAGGACTTCTTAGCTAGACTACATTTCCCATGATGCATTACAGTGGGGTAACTGTATTGCATCACGGGAGATGTAGTCAGGCCTGGGAGCTCAGCCCACCGAACTGTCCAAACTTACAACTTCTTTGGAGCACTATAACCGCTCAGGTGTACACAGATTGACGTCAAACTGATCTGGTATACAACATTTTGATTCGATTCAAGACAACTCAACCCCGAAAGGCACAGAGTTTGATTTTTTCAATGGAAAAAAAAAATCAAAAAACAATTTCAGGGAAATCAAAATTTTTCACATGAAAACTATGATTGTGTGTAAACTGCATTTTCAGACAAAAAAAAATTCCTGGCCAACCATACAAACCAGTGTTTATGATACACTTGCCAACTTGTCATGTAAGCTGGAGTGGGCTAGGCTAGAATTTGAATGGGAGGCATCTAAGAAAGACCTACATGTTTCAGGAAGTGGTGTATTTCTTCAAGAGGTGGTGATTTTCTAAGGTCTAATCCTGCAAGGAGCTCTGCCCAGCTAGATCTCTGGCAACAAGAATGAATTGAAATATTCAGAAATGGAAAAATACCACCTTTTATAATCGTTTTCACTTGCAAAACATGAAAATATGACAATAAAATTAATGCATGGGTGCAGAAGTTTGTATCTGGCTGCTGTTTTTGGCATAGTCATGGAGCAAATCAGTATTGATCTTATTGCTATCAAGGAAATCTCTGCTGACTGAGCATGATGGTCACTAAGATGCTAGAGAAGATAGGAGTCCATGATACATTTTGCAAGAGTCATAGGGCTGGAAGAGACCTCACGAGGTCATCAAGTCCAGCCCCCTGGCCAAAGCAGGACCAACCCCAACTAAATCAACCCAGCCAGGGCTTTGTCAAGCCGAGAATTAAAACCTCTAGGGATGGAGATTCCACCATCTCCCTAGGTAACCCATTCCAGTGCTTCACTACCCTCCTAGTGAAAGTTTTGCCAAATATCCAACCTAGACCTCCCCCACTGTAACTTAAAACCATTGCTCCTTGTTCTGCCATCTGTCACTACTGAGAACAGGCTCTCTCCATCCTCTCTGGAACCTCCCTTCAGGAAGCTGAAGGCTGCTGTCAAATCCCCCTTCACTCTTCTCTTCTGCAGACTAAACAGACCCAAGTCCCTCAGCTTCTACTCATAGGTCATGTCCTCCAGCACCCTAATAATTTTGGTTGCCCTCCGCTGGACCCTCTCCAATGTGTACACATCCTTTCTATCGTGTGGGAGCCAGAACTGGATGCAATACTCCAGATGTGGCCTCACCAGAGCTGAATAAAGGGGAATAATCAATTCTCTAGATCTGCTGGCAATGCTCCTCCTAATGCAACCTAATATTCCATTCACCTTCTTGACTACAAGGGCACACTGTGGACTCATATCCAGCTTCTCATCCACTGTAATCCCCAAGTCCTTTTCTGCAGAACTGCTACTTAGCCAGTCGGTCCCCAGCCTGTAACAATGCTTGGGATTCTCCTGTCCCAAGTGCAGGACTCTATACTTGTCCTTGAAGAACTGCATCAGATTTCTTCTGGTCCAATCCGCTAATCTGTCTAGGTCACTCTGGACCCTATCTCTGCCCTCCAACGTATCTACCTCTCCCCTTAGCTTATTGTCATCTGCAAACTTGCTGAAGGGACAATCCATCCCCTCATCCAGGTTATTAATAAAGATGAACAAAACCAGCCCCAGAACTGATCCTTGGAGCACTCTGCTAGAAACCGACCGCCAACCTGACAGAGCCGTTAATCACTACCTGTTGGGCCTGACAGTCTAGTCAGCTTTCTATCCATCTTACAGTCCATTTATCCAATCCATACTCCCTTAATTTTCTGACAAGAATATTGTGGGAGATGGTATCAAATCTTTGCTAAAGTCAAGGTATATCATATCCACCGACTTTCCCATATCCACAGAGCCAGTTCTCATCATAGACACTAATCAGATTGGTCAGGCATGACTTGCCCTTTGTGAATCCATGCTGACTATTCCTGATCACTTTCCTCTCTTCCAAGTGCATCAAAATGGATTCCTTGAGGATCCCTTCCATGATTTTTCCAGTGACTGAGATAAGGCTGACTGGTCTGCAGTTCCCTGAATTGTCCTTCCTCCTTTTTTAAAGATGGGCACTACATTTGCCTTTTCCAATCCTCTGGGATCTCTCCCAATCTCCATGAGTTTTCAAAGACAATGGCCAAAGGCTCTGCAATGGACATTTGCCAACTCCCTCAGTACTCTCAGATGCATTAAGTCCAGACCCATGGATTTGTGTATTTCTAGCTTTTCTAAATAGTTCTTAACCTGTTTTCTCCACCAAGGGCTGCCTGCCTCCTTCACATACTGCGTTGCCTAGTGCAATAGTCTGGGAACTGATCTTGTCTTTGAAGACAGAGGCAAAGAAAGCATTGAGTACTTCAGCTTTTCCCACATCATCTGTCACTAGGTTACCTCTCTCATCCAATAAGGGCCCCACACCGTCTCTGATCACCCTTTTATTGCTAACATGCTTGTAAAAACTTTTCTTGTTACCCTTCCCATCCCTTGCTAGCTGCAATTCCAATTGCGCTTTTGTCTTCCTGATAACTCGCCTGCATTCTTGAGCAATAATTTATACTCCTCCCTAGTCATCTGTCCAAGTTTCCACATCTTGTAAGCTTCCTTTTTGTGTTTAATCTCACCAAAGATTTCCCTGGTAAGCCAATCTGGTCACCTACTATATTTGCTTTTCTTACTCTGCATTGGGGTGCTTTCTTCCTGTGCCTTTAATAAGGCTTCTTTAAAATAATGCCAGCTCTCCTGGATTCCTTTCCCCTTCATGTTAGCATCCCAGGGAATCCTGCCCATCAGTTCTGAGATAGTCTAAGTCTGCTTTTCTGAAGTCCAGGGTGTGTATTTTGCTACTCTCCTTTCTTCCTTTGGTCAGAATCCTGAAATCTGACATCTCATGATCATAGCTTCCCAGGTTGACACCCACATTTACTTCCCCTACTAGTTCCTCCCTGTTTGCGAGCAGCAGGTCAAGCTGTGCATGGTCCCTGGTCAGTGCCTTCAGCACTTGTACTAAGAAGTTATCACCAACATTCTCCAAAAACTTCCCAGCTTGTCTGTACTGCCGTATTGGTCGCCCAACAGACGTCAGGGTTATAAGAGTCCCCCTTGAGAACCAGGGCCTGTGATCTGGAAGCTTCTTTTAGTTGTCAGAAGAAAGCCTTGTCTACCTCATCCACCTGATCCAGCGGTCTATAGAGGACACCAAGCACAACATCACCCTTGTTGTTTCCATCTCTAGACTTAACCCATAGACTCTCAACCGACTTTTCTCTCCCTATACACTGGAGCTCTGAGCAATCATACTGCTCTGTTACATACAGTGCAACGCTCCCTCCTTTTCTCCCCTATCTGTTCTTCCTGAACAGTTTATACCCTTCCATGACAGTGTTCCAGTCATGTGAGTCATCCCACCAAGTCTCCATTATTCCAATCAAATCATAGCTCTTTGACTGGGGCAGGGCTTCTAATTCTTCCTGTTTGTTTCCCAGGCTTCTTGCATTTGTGTACAAACACCTTAGATGTTGATTGCCCTACCTTCTCCATTCGAATCAGGGGTCCTCCTTTGTTGCTCCTTCCTCCTTGTGTTTTTCCCCCAGTATCCGACTTCCCCACTTACCTCAGGGCTTTGGTGATCGTCCCCCAATGAACCTGATTTAAAGCCCTCCTCACTAAGTTCACAAGCCTGCCCATGAAGATGCTCTTGCCTCTCTTCATTATGTGGATCCCATCTTTTCCTAACAATACTTGTGCCCAGAACAGAGTCCCATCGTTGAAGAAATCAAAGCATTCTCTCCAACATTACCTGCACAACCTCGCATTTACTTCCACAATTCAACAATCCCTACCCGGACCTTTTCCTTCAACAGGGAGGATGGACGAGACCACCACTTGCACTTCAAATTCTGTGATCCTTCTTCCAAGTGCGACATAATCTTCAGTGACCCGCTCAAGGTCGTTCTTGGCCATATCATTATTTTCTACATGTAGAAGCAGGAAGGGGTAGCAAGCCGAAGGTTTGATCAGTTTTGGAAGACTCTTGGTCACATCCTAAATTCAAGCTCCTGGTAAGCTTTGAGATTCCTGGTCTGGGCGGCAGATGGATGACTCTGTCCCTCATAGGAGGGATTCCCCGACCACCACCACTCATCTTCTTTTTGGGGGGACGGGTGATCGTGGAACCCCCATCCCTAAGACTATGCATCCCATGCCTTCCGGTAGATGGTATCTCCTTCTAATTTCTTCCCTGAGAGGTTCCTGCCAAAGCATTCTCCACTGTAGTGCCTGTGCAGAGAACCTGAAAGTGATTACTTACCTCTGGGGGATACCCGAGTTAGCCTTCCTCTCCTAAGAATGCTTAGTTTAGATATTCTGGCCAAATTCAAGCTATAACAACGACCTTCTGCCAACCTAAATCATCTCTGGAATTAAAGTTGGACAAAATATTATTCTTCATTTGCTTTGGCAAAATATTGGTTAGTGTTGCTGAGCTGTTAAACACCTGCTTCATTCCCTCAGGAGGAGGCTGCATTTCAGTGGTGGATAAAGTGATTCCTGTATGAGGAAGGAAGGAAGACCTTACTTTATTGCTGTCTTTGGAGCTTTGCCATTGACTTCAAAGGGGAAGTTTTTCACTCCAGATATCTAAAGTGAAACCTGCTTTGCAATAAATTACATTACAAATTTCCCATATGAATGCAAGGTATTATTGATGAAGCACACTTTCTTCAAGAGCACTTTGTAACCTAAATTTGCCAGGGGTTAGTTTACAGGACAAAGGTTTAATCGTACTCCCACCACTGTAGTGAATAACGAAATTTCATCTCTGTATACTTCATGCCCTCTTCACTATGGAATCAAAATGCTTAAAGCTTTATTTTGAAGGTTTCCACTTAATTTTTAGTATGGGTGAGCTAATATTGTATGTACCCCCTGACCCATCTCCCCAAAACTAAAAAGCTTGGGAAGCAAATAAGTAGTTAGGCAGTTTGAAATTTAACATCTAGCTGAAGGATAGTTGGTGCTGGATTAATAAATATCACATGGCAGAAAATTAACATAATGGAGAGAAAAAAAAGTAATGAAACCTTCCTCTGCTGAATGAAGTAAAACATACACTGTGCATTTAAGCCAAAAAGTTCAAAGTTGGGTGCGTACTTTTAGACTCTTCCATCTATATTTAAGTGGCTAGAAATAAATGGTCTGGTTTTCTGAAGTGCTGTAGACCCACAAACCCCTCTGACATAAGTGAGAATGGTTGGTGCACAACAACATTGATAATGAGGCCACTTTTATTGATATGCCTATGCAGGAACTCAGGAGTGTAACTTTAGCCACCACATTGGGCAATCTTGGCCTAAACCTACAAAGCTGTCTGATAATTCCAGACTAATAGGGTGTGTCTGCACCGCATCGTTTTCCTGGAATAATGGCTATTATTCCTGAAAAACAACAAGAGCATCCACACAACTGCATTATTTTGAAAGAAAATTGAAATAGCGGAGGGCTTTTTCCAACATTGGTAAACCTCATTCCAAAAAAGCTTTTTCAGAAGAAGGTGTGGGAGGACATGCCACTGCTATGTTGAAATAGCTCCTCACCAGGGCCATTCAGAATTATTTCTCCCCAGTGCCTCCAGGGGCTCTCAATCGAGGTAACATATCCACATTAGGGGAGTCTGTCTTGGACTAATTTTGAGGCTTCCCTGTAGTGTGGACGCTCTATTTTGCGATAAGCTCTTCTGGAAGATATCTTCCGGAATAGCTTTTTCCAAAAGACGCTCACCGTGTAGACTACATGTATTTATTTGCCTTTTACTAGGCCTGATGCGACACCCACTGAAATCAATGACACTCTTTCCACATGTCAGTGGAATGAATCAGACTCTGTAAATGAGTGCTATTCACTTACATGGGTGAAAATTATACAGAAGCAATGCAGTGAGAAGAGACATCAAAGGGTTTCAGTGAATCATCGTTAGAAACCCGAAGAGGATGTTACATTGCCTTTGGAAGACAAAGAAGAAGAAATCAAACAATGCAACTATCACCCTTTAAAAATCAAATCTCCATTGGGTTAATTATAGATCTGGTAGAGCTCTAACAAAATAAAAAGGAAGCATGTGGAAGGCATCAAGCTTACAATTTTCAACATGAGCAGCACTAATAGACCTTTTCTAGTGCCAGGCACAACCCCTGTAATTCTACAAATTAGGCTAAGCCCCTGGGAAATGTCTGCCTGCAGCTGCTGCACAGATGAAAAATGAGGCAGATTCATCCCAATAAAACTGGAGGGTTTTGCAGTTAATAAAATTACCACTAATTGAATGTTAACCAACTGGAGTCCTACATAAAAACCCCATGCATTTCTTTTAAGGCAAACCATATATAAGGTTGAACAGTAAAGAAGCATTAATGGGAAGAGCATTTAAATCTTCTAATTTCCATCCTCTGATTATCGATTCAGTGCTTAACTCCTCTCCTTTGGGAAAATAAAGAAAGCTGTTGCTTATCACGTGCTTGGGAATCCTGGCCACTCGATAGAAATCCAAGACTTACCCAGACCGTGCACATCTAGCAAGATGAATGCAAACACTTTCCTAGAGTAATCTAGTCAAGATCCAAACACAAACACAGATTAGCACGCTTTATCCAAGTGTGCTACAGGGAATATCCTTAACCAGCCTACGCTGCTAGCTAAGCATAAAGGCCAGTCCTGATGCATTTGAGAATGGAAAGGATTGCTACACCTACCTCCGCTTCCTTTTTCTTCCTGTCTTTTTTAGCAGGCAAGGGTTAGTTTGTTTGTTTTGCTTATAATTTCTGAGCTCTTTGCTGACGCACACACGCACAGAGATTTTCAAAGGAGCCTTCGGCATCCAAAACCTATTACATTTCAATAGGATGCCAGTGTTGACGTCTTTTAGGCTTTTTTGAAGAACCAGCCATGAGGTCGGCAGCATCTGGCTGTTACATCTACACATTTTTTTTTAGCAGGAATTCAAGACAGAGTAATCATAGCATCTTTTATTCACATGGATCCCACAACAGCTCTCCACATTCTACGCACTGAAAATGTATATAAATCACTTTATACTCTGCTGAGGTCCTGACATCATGGAACTCAGAGAAATCATATTAAGAATAATCCAGTATCTAGAATATGCAGCAAATAGCATGTTTGTAATTCCTAAACCAAATGGAACATCCCCTTCCCTGCCCTGAAGAAGGCAGATTCAAACTATGACAAGGCAAAAAAACACACCCACACTACGATGGGACAATAGTTCAGAAGGTGGGGATGACGTTAAGGATGAAAGGGATAAAGTGATGAGTTCAGAGGTAGCAAGGGAGTTAGAGGACAGGGGGAGCTAGACAGGAGATAAAGTCACATCTTTTCATTCCCTGTAAAGCATCTGCATTGGTCACTGTTAGAAGCCAGGATACAGGGTCAGATGGACCATTGGTCTGACCAAATTTGGCCATTCTTATGGTCTTAAGAAATATGGCAGGGGTGCAAAAGGTGACCTTGGAAAACAATTATTTTAATTTGGTTTTCATCCTCACTGAATACACTGATCCGTTCAGTCGTATAAAATCGGAGCTTATTTGTATGCCTTGGTTCTTCATCAAGGTATTTCCCTACTGGTCAAAACAAGCCTTATCAGTGTACAACGACACAGCCTGGCAGCAGACTCAAGTTTAAACTATTGTCAAAAAACAGAGCTTTGTAGACATCATGGCCCAGGCTGGCGCTTGGCGCTGAAGCCCACCTCCCTCCCCAAGCAGCAATATGGATACAGATAGTTTTATCCTGGTCGTGAGTTTTATCCTGGTCGTGAGAGACAAAGTCCGTCCACCCAGGCACTGAGATTCACTGCCATTTACTCAACGGATGAGCCTTAAAGCTGTTACCTAGAAAGCTCCCTCTTGGTCTTGAAAACAAAAGTCTGCAGGCCATTAGAAATGTTGTTTGGGATCTTATTAGCTGTCAGGATCTATAGCAGTGCCATGCCTGGTATGTAGCTGGATAGAAACCTCTAAGAATACCCCAGGGGCTGGCAGGAGAGAGACTCCTCCCTATGAGATAGTCAGTACTATGTCGTCCAACAGCCTGAAGGAGCATACTGGGGCTACGTCTACACTACGAGTTTTTGCGGCAAAAAATATGCTGAGGGACTCATTTGCCTGAGTGGCAATCTCATTTGCATATTCTCTGCCGATCCGATTTTGCGTTACGTGTTTTTGCACAAAAACAAGCAGTGTGGACGTTTTCTGTTTGCACAAAAACCCCTTTTTCTGCAAGATCCTTATGCCCCAAAAAAGGAGGTATACCGATCTTGCGGAAAAGGGGGTTTTGCTCAAAAAGAAAACATCCACACTGCTTGTTTTTGTGCAAAAACCCCAGTGCAAAAACGGATCAGCAGAAAATATGCAAATGAGATTGCAACTCATGCAAATGAGTCCCTCATTAGTATCATTTTTGCCGACAAAATTCATAGAATAGACGTAGGCTGGGATGTGCCTTCATTGGTGCTTAGCTACACTGGGGGCTTTCTTTTTTTTTTTTCAGAGGTGTGGCTACAGTTCCCTAGCATAGTTGCACTGCACTCAGCCTGCTTTCAGAGATACCATAGCAGCTTCTACTAGGGTAAAGTTTTAACTGCGGCGTCCCAGCCACCTCCCAATTTGTATACTTGGATTCTATCATCTACCTTCACTGCCCCGTACTAAGCCGCCGTTGTGCACTGACAAAGCTGTGGTGTTCTTCCCCAGAGGGGCCATGTGCATTCCATTGATGGGCGAAAGGATGTCTGGCTGGTGAGTCTTGCCCACATGCTCAGGGTTTAGCTGATCGCCATATTTGGGGTCGGGAAGGAATTTTCCTCCAGGGTAGATTGGCAGAGGCCCTGGAGGTTTTTCGCCTTCCTCTGTAGCATTGGGCACAGATCACAGCTGAAGGACTCTCTGCATGTTGGGTCCTTCAAAGTATTTGAATGCTTCAATATCTTTGATATAGGTGAGAGGATTATTCTAAGAGGGGTGGGTGAGATTCTGTGGCCTGCACTGTGCAGGGGGTCAGACTAGATGATCATAATGGTCCCTTCTGACCTTAAAGTCTATGAGTCTATCACAGGACAGCCGTAAAGCTCTCTGGAATAAACAGAAGACGGGATATTTAGTTTGTAAGTGCTCAAGGAAGAGCCAGCCTGCAACCAAAACATTACAAATTCTGACACCTAGCTCATGGGACATGCATGCACAGCTGAACCCGAAGGCGGTGTTCGGAATGATATTGGAAGAGATGATTCTGTTGCTAACCTGAACCCTGGAGGCCACTCCAGACACATGTGTATTTGCCTCTATGCACACTCCACAGCAGGCTTAGCTTTGAAGGAGACTATCATTGTGCTTGTTACCCTACTTTTTATGGCAGAGACATTGGCTTTAGGCTGAGGCTTCGCTGCCACTCCCTCTTCTTCTATTTCCTCTCCACAGGAACCACAATCACTAGGCTCGCCCAGGCATAAATGACTCCAAAACCCATGGTGCGGCTGTTGCTTCTCCACGCACCCAATGCCGGCAGCGCAGGGAGAATGCAGCCACCATTGGTTCCTTAGCTCTGTCTGCCTCTTTTACGAGAGGAAAGTCTGACAGGCTAGATGACTCAGGGAAATGGTAACAGGATATAACACACTGTCCTAAACATTGCTTTTCTACATGCTTCTAACTGAGCTTCCCCTGACATCACTCTAGGGCTGCAATAGATGCAGAATGAGGCTGGCTGCTTTATTATTATTTCCTTGTAATGTAGTAATGTCTAGAAGCCCCACCCAGAACCATGACCTGATTGCACTGGTCACAGTTCTAATACATATTAAGAGAGACTCTGCCACAAAGTTTATCTAAAGAGAGGAGACAGATGGTGGGATTAAAAAGTAGACATTTCCTATTATGGGAAGTGAGAAACATTCCCCCCCCCCCCCCCAAAAAAAAAAAAAAAAAAAAAAAAAAAAATCAGACAAGGAGTCTATGGCAAAACCAGGCTTTGACTCTTGTCTCCTGTATGCCAATCCCATGCATTAGCCACAACTCCTCCTGCTTTTCAAACCTTTGTGATTGAGGTCATAATACAAGTATCCATTAGCGATTGAACCCAAGACCTTCAGCACCAAAACTTAGGCCTCAAACAGTTGGGATATGTCTAGACTGCAGTGCTATTTCAGGATACTGGAAGTATCCCAAAATAGTAACGCTGAATCTTCAAATGCTCCTGCTGTTTCCCAAAATAGCAGGCGCGCACTATTCTGGCATCCCTGTAACCCTTGTTCCATAAGGGTTAAGGGACTTGTCAAAATAGTGCCTCATTTTGAAATTTGGCACTGTCTAGACAGCGCCAAATTTCAAAATGGTCTTTCGACCTAGACTTGGAATAAGCTACGCCAGTGGTCCCCAACACTGTGCCCACGGGCGCCATGGTGCCCGTGGGGGCATTTGTGTGCGCCCCCCAAGTGCTCAGGGCTGGCCTGGCCCTGGGCATGTGGCGCATGCATGGTGCTGGAGCCGGCCCCGGGAGCATGGCGCACGGTGAGCGCCGGCCCCGGGAGCGCCGCGGATTAGCCGCCCGCACTCTGGGCGCGCGGCACTTGGAGGGGGGCGCTGGCCCCGGGCGCACAAGTATCCCTGCCCTCTGGCACCCGGCAGGTGAACAGCCACGCCCCCAGGCGCCCAGCAACCTCCAGTGGTTGGGGACCACTGAGCTACGCAATGTGCATAGGTCAAATTGCGTAGCTTATTCTGACAGAACGATGCTGTCTAGATGTACCCTGACACTGAAGTAGTGACTTCATGACCTTGCAGCAGTAGGGAACTCTTATCCTCTGTGCAGACTAACCATAGCACAAGGCACCTGCTTCACTGGTGGGACAGCTGAGTGATTTTGAGTTTGTCTGTACCTTAGGAATTAAACTCCCATGCCACAAATGATGGTCTTATTGGAAGTGCCAGCAAAAACGGAACTGACCAGTCAAAAAAAAAATGCAGAGACAATAGACAATTCAGGTGTGGTCACGAATCAGGCCCTCTATACCTACAAGATACTTTCTGTCACAGCTAGGGAATGGCTAAACCTAAAAACCTCACACCATTGTCTAAGCAGATCAGAAGATAATACCACGCATGAAAGGGAGGATTAGGTTGGACATGATCAAAAACTTCCTGTCAGGGTCAGGCCCAGCAATTCAAAGGGGCCTGCACAGCTCTGAGGTGTGGGGAGGAGGAGAGCACCATGGGGCAGGCAGCACTGAGAGCTGGCTGCCTCCAGCCCCAGCCCTTCTTCCCAAGTCTGTTTCCCTTCTGGGGGCAGGAGCCAGCCCCTCCCTCTGGACCTTTTCCTGACCTTGCAGCCCCACTGTCAGGGGCTTTCCTGACCTTGCAGCCCCACTGTCAGCCCCTCTGGTCAGGGTATTGAACACTGGAATAAATTGCCCAGGAAGGTTGTGGAAGAGCAGGTAGGACCAGTCAAGAATGGTCTGGACAAGACTTAGCCTGCCATGAGTGCAAAGGACTGGACGACATGACCTTCAAAGCCCCTTCCAATTCTATGCTATGAAAATGGGGATAGTTATACTTACTGTTGTATAGTTATTCAGCAACTAGAACAAGAAGATCATGTAAATCTCAAGTATTATGCCTGTAATTGAGCTAATAAAATATTTGCTAAATTCACAAGATGCTAGATTCCCCCTTCGGACTACTCAGTATCAGTCCCAGGGAAAACCTACCAATAAGCTCAAATTCCCACATTATAATACACACTGGGTCATATTCTGAGAGGCACTCAGGACTTGCAACACCTATTGATTTCATTATGGGTGCTCAGCACCTCTCAGGGCTGGGCCCAAAGTTAGGAGAAAACTCCAACAAAGACATTAATTATTCACGGTACCCTAGAGAGATAAGGCTGGGCTCTAAACAGGCCCTTTTAAGAGTGCAATCCTAAAGTCAATGCCTTCTCTAGAGAACTCACACAACTCTTTTTCTAACCCATATTAAACCAGAGGCCCTGACAGCCATGGGCTCCCATTAATTGCAATGCCTGTGGTATGTCACCTGAAGTAAACTTACACTCACTTCATTTTAGAGTTTACACAAAACAATTATATATCTGTGCTATCTGTACTTTAGCAACTACAGACTGAGAAGAGACTGCAATTCCTGATTTTCCCTGCTTTTGGGGGGGGGGGTTAAGGTTAAGAGAAGCCATGTCAATTCTTTTACAGTCATCAGGAAGTGACGTTGTGCAGCAAATGCTGGAGAAAAGTTAGGTGGGTTCTCAGATCTTTCATCTAGTCAAGCAGCTCAGACTCATGGTGTAAATGTTTTTAAACAAGTACAGAGTTACTTTGCATCTCAGTTCTCCCAGGAGCCTTGGAAAGTCTTTTCAGTTTTGTCTAATAAATAGCAGCTTTCCTCCTATTAGCTACACTGCCTACCCCCATGAAACTGGTTCTGTCCAATAAGTCTGGCCTTCTGCGTACAATAGTTCATTTACTGCTGAGGCCAGGCAGTGGCCTGCTGAAAGCACATAGCAAAATATTTCCTCTGCTCTCTTCCCAGACTTCTTAAACTCCAGGCAACCCAGGGGAAAATCCATTTTAATAGGGCCTCAGTTAAGTACTCAACTGAATCCTTGTTGAACTAGGCAACATCATGCAGAAATTAAAAGCACACGTCCTTGTTTTCTCCTTAGAATCTAGATTCTAACTTCACCTTCCTTAGACAGTTAGGATAGAAAAGAGGAAATAATTTTATCACCTCTAATCCTCATTTCACAATAGTGCTGGCCAAAGATTATTCAAATATTGCCATTATGTATTGAATAATGGTTTGTTTTAAGCCATTATTCATTAAATACTATTGCTATTATTCATTAAATAACGGTTAGCTTTCAGCCTGTGTGGTGCTGAGCCTATGTCATGGCCAGTCAGAGCCTATTGGTCAACTAAATTATTCAACAAATCTGTGATAGCGGCTGAATAATGTATTTAATGAATAATTTATTCTCATATTGAACCAAATCCAGGTGGCAGTATCAGGAGTTGAGAGATTATTAAACACTCTCTCCATTCTCATTTGAACACCAAACTGTGGCATATTTTACATTTCTTTTTATCCAATGGCTTTCATGCAACATGTTTAACACAGGTGAATGATTCAGTTATGAAGTTAAAGAATATCAGAGGGAGAGAGAAATTCAGAAGTACACTCAAGAGAGGAGAGGTTTTTTTAAACGAAATGCATTTTAGAGTCAATGAGGAGTCTGATTAGGGTTCCCAGATGGTTTCCGCAAAAATATTGGACACACTTGACATTACATCACAATCTACATTACATCTTATTTAGAAAATACCAGACATTTATATTTTCTCAATTTGTTTCCCAAATAGAAAGCTCAAATACTGGACTGTCCGGTTCAAAACCAGACACCTGGCAACCCTGTCTGACAAGCTTTTCTAGAGAGGATGAACTGCAGAGGAGAAGGCTGTCATACAGCTGGTGATGCTTGTCTATGCTAGAAAGTGTTGCAGTTGTAACTACACTGGTGTAATTATAAACTGGCCTAATGGGTATGCAGTAGTGTAGCTTATGCTGGCTTGGAAAAACGATGTAAATCCAAGGCAGTTATACCAGTGTCACTGTGTTCACAATAGGGCTTCTGCTAGCATATCTATACTGCTACAAATAATTGCCCTCTAGTGACATAGCTATAGTGATACTACTTTCTTACAGTAGCCTAGATCTGAGTGAAGAGACAATGAAAAGCCTAGTGAAAGGAGTAGAGAAGGGCCACAATGGAACTTTGGAAGCCCCGGGGGCCACAAGGATACTCACAGCACATGCTGAGGGCTGCAACTTAAGTGTGGTTGCATATATGCAAATAGGTTCTTTCACTGACGGGCATGAATACAAAGATCAAGGCAAGACTACACAACATGCAGGCCTCATTTAAGTCAGTTCTGCTGATATTAACAAAATGCAAGATTTACCCAATTTCTACCCTTTCTACAGCACTTTTAATGAGCAATGACAGTCCAGGAATTTAACTACTAAAACACATATCAACAGAACAGCATTATGTTGACTACTTCTTAGTTTTGGCTCCCACCCACGGGTCACATGTTGAGACCCACGTAAATCCAAACTGCACTGGTAACAAACAAACAGGCCACAGGCCACATGCCTACGGGCCACATGTTGAGTAGCCCTGGAGTAGACAGACAAGTTCCATGAGGTCAATTGGAAGACAGCCATGAAGACTTTTAAACAGGAAGGTCAACTTTTAACTGTATTCTATAATGCACAGGGAACCATCACCAATTTTTCAGATAACTGTGAGCTTCATGTTCTATCCATGATGCTTGCAAAAGTGAAATGACTGAATATGACCAAAAGATAAAGGCAAAATCCTCCAATTTTAGGGTCTGCCCAATCCTCTGACTGTGTGTGGAGCCTGATATTTCATTGAAAGAAGCCAGAGATTACAGTAGATTCATTTATTATTTTGCCTAAACTATGCTTTCCCTGGGCAACTGAGATAAATCCTGCTCATCCACATTGCTGATCGAGCAAGCCTGAGGCCAAGCTTTGGAATAAATGTATGTGGGTAGATAAACCCTTTTCAGGAATAAGTAGTGTTATTAGGACCATGAGGTCTGTCACTAAAAGTCAGCTGCCTGCAACTGAGGTGTGGAGTACATTGGTGAAAAGCTTTCCTTCCCATCTTCATTTCCTCTAGCTTCTTCTTCAGCTTCATCAGTTATTAGTGATATTCATTTGAGATGTGGACCACTCACAAGGACCACAAGGGTTGGCATGATCATACTTTAAAACTTCAGTAGACACTACTCTGTCAGTAGAGTGTGAAGAGATTAAATCACGCCCGCTTTATTAGTTAATATGATCCTTCTTTCGGGATTCCACACCCAATTTCTTACAAGACACTGTAGGACTGTGGGGTTTAAAGCAATTAATTGCATTGTGGCTGACCTAAGGCACCATATGGCCCCATATTTGTCTCCTGTGTTTCAAGGAAAGATCAGTAGATAGACTATGTGCCAATCCACAATGGCATAAAACATATGTCCTTTATGCTAATGCATCTCTTTGGCCCCATTTTCAAAAGAGTTCAACTTTCAAGCAGGCATCTAAATGAAGCGGCCAGATTTTCAAAAGCATCTAGTGGCTTAGTTTTGAAAATCTGACCACTTTGTTGACATGCTTTAATTGTGAAGTCAGCCCTTTTGAAAACGTGGCCACTGTGCAAAAGCCCCCAGGAAAATTTTCAATGTATGGACAACAGACAGAGTTTCCTTTAATATTAGCAGAACTTGAGAATTTAAACCACCACAAATGTTGCTGAAATTTAGACCTGCTTTGTATGTTTACTGTAGCCCCATAATTTGGAACCATGATTTGAATCCCCTTTTACAAAGTCATTCCAGATTTGCTATACAGCGATGTTACTGGGTGTCAGAAAATGCCTCATAACCAATACCCCAATAGCAAGAAAAACACTACTTTGAATGATGAGCTGTAACTGGGACCTGAAGGGTCAGCATTTTCACCAACAGGGACTCCCTTTCACACTCCTTGTATTTATTTATCAAACTAATGATTGGATTTTGCTTCAACAAAGGGCACTGTGTTCCCCCACTCCTGCCTCTGTTTTGAATACTGGCCACTATGAAATTTGATGTCATATAGAAACAACTGGCTCCACTTAAGAAAATGCAGGCTTACTACAACACTAGCTGGGCTGTGTTTTGTTTCTTTTTCCTCCCCATGCATAACTTAGATTTATTATATTTAGGTTAAACAGCCACAGTCCTTAAAATAAAATAAGACGCTGGTCTCCTTCTAAATGCTTTGTCTAAAACTGATCACAGTCCTCGCTCTTTGTGAGCTTTACAACTTGTTGGATTTTTCTTGAAATGTGTGTCTCTATTCTTAAAAGCCAAAGCCATGGAAAAAATAACTGAAACCAAATGCCATGTCATCAGGGCCAACCATAACACATGGGAGCCCTAAAATAACAGGAGAGATACTGTGGTAATGCCTGACCTTCTGAACTGTACATATGGGTTGAAGCAGAACAGCCTATATTCATTTCTTAAATGGGGCATACTAATAGTTTATTTGTAATGCAGAAGAACCCAGTTTATGCAGTCATGATTATGAAACTTCAGGGATTTGCTTTAGGTGCCAGAAATGACATCACCTTTTGGAATAAACTAAAATAGGGCCACAGTTGAACTTCATTAACTTATATAGTCAAAAGCAAACCTCTTCAGATGTATGGGGGAGGCATTTTTAATAGTTCCGCTCATCACCTTTCGTCTCATGTTTTTGCTTCAGAAAAAAGCATACACTGACTGACTTTCAACTTAGATCATCTTTGGAAAATGGGGTCATTTTCGCTGGCCTGACTACCTGCTCTAGGCTTCCATTTCAACCCACGTAAGCAACCCAGTTTCAGCATGAAATGTCTTCTGCGGGTATGCCCGCAGCTCTGTCCAATTCTGTGAACCTAATCCTTACTTGGGCAAAATTTCTATTGCGGTGTTTCTCAAATTGGGCCACAGACCCACTATGAGAAACACTGCTAGGTAAGCAAAGTGATGTGGGCCTGCTAGCAGCTTCCCCAAAGTGGGCTGCAGGTGCTCTTTGGAAAAGCTACTAATGGGCCTATGGTGCCTTGTTTACCCAAAGAATCTGTAGTGGCGGAGTCGTGTGTCTCCCTTTGGCCGGAAACGGCAAACTGGAGCCAACAGGAGCCACAAGGGTCCATAGCTGTAAGGTAAACATGGCCCACTTTGAGAAACACTGCTCTGTGGATTAAGAGTCTGATCCCCCAGATGTAAGTCAGATGAATATAGTGGGTCAGATTTGTCAATTTGCTTTCAGTGGGCTAAGCAGGAAAATGTTATTGGTAACAGTTACTGTAGCCTTAATTACAGCATGCAGATGATAAAACTATTAGAAAGCTTAAGGTGTGAAAAAGGGAGGATACAATAAGAAGGAATGTGGTTTCAGACTTTGTTGAAATCAACAATTTTATCCAACAAAAGAATGGCAGTATGTCAAACCAATAGTTATGGCTATTTTTTGGGAACAGGGAATCAGGCTATGTATCACATCAATAATTAAGGCTCAATAAGTGTTTAGACAATACCAGGTCAGAACACAACCAACAGCTTTCCTTTATACTCAGGGTACATCTACACTGCAAGCTTATTTCAGAAAAAGCGCATCCACACTACAGGGAAGCGTCAAAATTAGTCCGAGGCAGGCTCCCCTAACATGGATGTGCTATTTCGATGTAGAGCCCCAGGAGGCACTGGGGAGGAATAACTTTAGCTCCTCACCAGGGCCATTCTATTTTGACATAGCAGCAGTGGAGCATCCATGCATACCCTCATCCAAAGGAGCTTTTTCAGCAGAGGTGTTATTCCTCATGGAATGAGGTTTACCAACATTGGGAAAAGCCCTCTGTTATTTCGATTTTCTACTGAAATAATACTAGTGTCCTCATAGCAATTGTGTTGTTTTTCCAGAATAACCGCCATTATTCCGGTAAAACGGTGCAATGTAGACACACCCTAAGAGTGAAATTTTGACCTCAGAGTTTTGCTGTTGTCTTTACTGGTGTTAGAATTTCCCTTCTTATAGGGTGTGCTTCATTATATATTAATTTCTTAAGAGTTAGATACAAAAATAAAGCTATGGAAAGTATTTTCTTCATACACACAAAATTGGGCAGATTTGAAAAGTCTCCACAGGTGCTAACAACACGCCAGCCGGGCTGAAGCTAAGCCAGGGTCTCAGAAGTGAGTGATGTTGTCAGGAGAGAAGATAGGAGTAAGGCAGCCAGTGGACAAACTAAGGGCATCTTTCCTGCAGCCTCTGTTGGCAAGGCTCTGTGTCCTAAGATGCCACCTATAGAAACTCAATCTGCCATTCTGGAGGAAGTGAGAAGGCAGGTCTCCTGTACAGCACTGCAGGTCACACTGAGTCAGGGAAGTGTGGTTGGAACCTCCTACACCAGTACATGTAAATCTGGCGCCGAACTTTTGCCACATTCCATCCACATCCTGTTGCTCTGTAGATAAGGAGCCACTTATAAATTCTACACAGAGGGTCTGATTCCCTTTTATACCAAGGTCCTTTATATCACTCAGTATAAAAAGGCCTTAATGTGGAGGCCTTTACATTGCCTGGGGTGTATAAAGGGGCCTTAGTGTAAATTAAAATTAATCCAGGAAATAACATTAAAGTTGGGAGAGCACAAAAAGAAAGGAAGAAGGATCAAAAACCCCTTAATTGGTGCAGGAATAAAAATGGAAACATTGTATATAGGGCAGTGCAGCTAAGGGGTAACCAGAATTTATACATTTCTCTTCTACAGATTCTAACAGCTTTCCCTGGCATTGGATTTTACTTCAATGTGCTATTTAGCCAAATTACTAACTGGGAGCCAGAGCAACCACCTGACCGGAATAGCCTAGCACAACAAACATTTCAAATTGAACAGCAGGCCTCAAGGCTGATGACCGGCTCCTCGAGTCTCACATGTGGATGTGAAAGAATCTCAATAGTCATTTGTGTCAGATAAGTATGCTTAGAGGGCCCGATCCAAAACCCACTGAAGTCTAGGAGAGGATTCCCACTGACTTGAATGGCCTTTGGATCTGGGCTGTACTGATTAAGCTTTTATTATGAACATATTTTTGTTTGGCTTTGTTGTATTTTTACTTTCTCGTATCACCACTCAGTAATTTTCATTCTTTTCTTCCCCTTTTTGGGTAAAACCTCTAAAGAATTATAGTCAAAGTTCACAGCCCGGTTCATTTTGAAAAGTGGAGTGGAGTGCCTTTCTACCGCTTCCTACAAATAAGCTGTTTGATAGACAAATATTAATGGGATAATTTCTCTCTTCTAGGTTGTCAAGTAATTCTTTGTACCTTATGCCAAACTCTGCCATTCACCATGTGTTCCTAATGCATTCAATATGACTCTGTAAAAGAGAGAAAGGACTCAGCAGCAAGAAAAATTACAGAGGCAGGTGCCAAGTCTCTTCCTCCAGGGTCTGTGATTTATAACAAGAAAGTGAAATTACTGAATATGACCAAACAATAAAGGAGAAATCCTCCAGTTTTGGGGTCTGCCCAATCCTGTGAATCTGTGTGTGGAACCTGATCTTCCCAAAAGCATACCCTCCCCCCGCCCCAAGATAGTTTAGTCCTTTCCCTAAGTATTTGTACAAAGTATAAGTTGAGCTGATATTAACCTTGTGTTCAATGGGCACCAAGTAATCCCACTGTGACCAGCATTGTATTTAACTTAGAAAAGAAGGGACTAAGGGGCGATATGATAGAGGTCAATAAAATCATGACGGGTATGGAAAAAGTGAATAAAGAAAAGTTATTTACTTATTCCCACAATATGAGAACTAGCGGGTCACCAAATGTAATTAATAGGCAGCAGGTTTAAAACAAACAGAAGGAAGTTTTTCTTCGCTCAGCGCACAGTCAACCTGTGGAACTCCTTGCCAGAGGATGTTGTGAAGGTTAGAACTTTAACAGGGTTAAAAAATGAGCTAGATAGATTCATGGGGGTTATGTCCATCAAGGACTATTAGCAAGGATGAGTAGGAATGGTGTCCCTAGCCTCTGTTTCTCTGGAAGTGGGTGACAGAGAAGGGATCACGTGAGGATTACCTGTTGTGATCATTCCTTCTGGGGCATCTGGAATTGGCCGCTGTCAGCTGACAGGATACTGGGCTAGATGGACTTTTGATCTGATCTAATATGGCTGTTCTTATTGTATTCTTCTTAGGATTTTCCAAGTAATAAAAGTTACTTTATTCTTACCAATTGTGCGTAGTCTACAGCTTCATTCAAAGTAATTAGAGCAAACTAAGGCCTGTGATTCCAGAGCTTCTCATTGTTACCCACGAAAGATCTAAAGATTTCCTTATTCTGATTTCAGCCATGTCTTTTAGTATAGCTCAGTGGTTCTCAAACTACAGATCGGGACCCTAAAGTGGGCATGACCGTATTTTAAAGGAGTCACAGGGCCAGCATTAGACTTGCTGGGACCTGGGGCTGAAGCCGACGGCCGAGCTGCACCCCCATGTAGGGCCCTGCAGCTAAGGTTGCAGCCTCCCTCTCCCCAGGGGTCACGCAATCACTCTACAGTCAGAAAGGGGCGCGGCTAGAGTGCAATGGAATTTGAGAAGTCCTGGTGTCACTGCATCCCACACACCTCTTGTCTCTGCAACAGCTTCAACTCATGGCCCCAGAAAGTCTGAGTTAGGTCAGTCACAGAAAGAGGTGGCCCCAAAAATGTTTTGCCTCCTCACCCAACTCTGAATCCTTTCTGGTGCTAGAATCACCTCAGACAATGGTGAAGTTCCTCTTCACATCCGTGGCCTGGTACAGCATTGCAGATTTTCCACTTAAGTGCGCTGGTGGCATCTTTGGCTATAGCAGCATCTTATACTGTACGATAGAATGTAGACCCATGAGGTGTAAAGCAGCCTTAGCCAGGATACATATGTGACCCTCTATGTTTAAAACAGCTCATTATGCTGTTTCTGGGTGAGCCAACAGACTCGCTGAGCACCTGGGCTCCATGCTCCAGGAAGGGGCGAGGCCTTGGGCGGAAGGGGCAGGGCCAGGACAGCCGACCCTCAGCACCACGTCCTCCCCTCTCCCAGCGTTGTCCAGAATGCACAACACGTGGCTCTGTGGCATGCTGCACAAGGGCCCAGTGCCAACATCAAGGGCCTGAGGCTTCAGGTACCACTGCTGCTGCAGTTTTAGTGGCTGGGAGCTCTGAGCCCCCTTTGAATTGCTGGGCCCCAGGGCAACTGCCCCTTTTACACCCTCACCCCTCCCCCATCAGTGGGCCTGGCTCTCGCTCACCATGTACTGCAACTAGTAGAATGGAAATTAATGTTAAAAAACCATCCATACTTGGTACCTGATCCAGCTGAACCCCCTTGCAGCACCATGTCCATCTTTTCTTTTGTTAACTTATGCTCCTGAGATATTAAACAGGTACCTTAAACTATTAAACATATCTGGGGATCATAATAGCTCATGGGTCTGCCAGAGACACGAACAATTTTTAGTAAGCTCCTTTTTTAAAGCTAGATCTGCTTGCCAGCTGGATACACCTGTCTCTCATGGGGGGTGGAGGGTAGCAAGTTGGCTGTCTGCTCTGACCAAAGTCAGCTGGGTCTTTTTCCTATATTTGTTATTAAACTTCGAGAATGGAACGTTAGCAGGACACTTACAACAAGTAGCCCCACTAAGAGAGGCTGCTGAAGAGCATCTGGTTCTCATAACATAGGAGCAATAGTCTCCCAGCCCTCCCTGACTCGCATGTTTCTGCCTCGCTCACATCATTTTCTCACCAGGAGTCAGTCTCTATTCCTGGTGTAGAAACTGAAGGAGGAGAAACTACGGACTGTACAGCGACCAGAGGGTGTTTTTTAGCTGCTTTGTGCAAGTTAACACATCCCAGGTTTGATACCTGAAATGGTGAGAGGGTTGATACCTGAAATGGTGAGAGGGCAGCAGCCGTGCTTCTTATTGCTCTGAATACATGTTCAGCAGTAGAGGGACTATTCCCCAATCTTGTGGCACTCTGTGCCACAAGCCAGGACTCCCCTGGGCTCCATTTCTGGTTCTTCCCTTTCGTCGCTGTGTGATCATGAGCCAGGTGCTAATTTTCAAAGTTACCATTAATTTTGAGTCCCAGCGGGAGATACGTGGAAGCCTAAAATTAGACACTTAAGTCCACATCTAGGCTCCTGAAAAAAAGTGTCCTCCTCATTTTCAGAAAATTTAAGTCCCTACAGCTCAGGTTGATGGGAGAGGCCAGTTAACACCATCTTAAAACAAGTCAAATCCCAACATGTGCACTTAAGTTCCTATAAGCATACTCCCCAGTTTGAGTCTGCATACTTGGACTTTGGCTATAAAAGTAAAATGCTCAGCTGTGGGATTAGACATTCTCCTATGGACTGTACAGCTTATATTTCCATAGATAAAATTCGACCCTATTTGGATTTGGAAATCAAAACAAACTTCTTTGCCAGCATCTGAACTACTGAGCTCATCTGCTTTTAATTTATGGTACTTCTTTAAAATGTGCAGATTCACAGGTTTGTAGAGTACTGTCGCCTATAACATGTATGCAGAATCACAATGCTAACAAACAACGTTGCGCCCCACTCCCCTGTCTTTCTTTTCTTCTCAATAAAAAGTTTTTACCCCTGAAAATCTAACATCTGGGGCTCTCATTAGGCAGCTCCCTTGCTACTTGTGTTGAGTTAGACCAACAAGATTCATCTTTGTGGTGGTGATGAAAAGAAACACAAATGCAAAATCACAAGGTTTGTCTTATTGCTCTGACAGGTTTGAAAAGTTTTAGTTCAGAGCGTATTTATTGTGCAGATATTTTACTGCTATCAGTGATACCATCCCCCCACAACAGTGAATGAAGCTTAAAAAAATACAACATGACTGTCCAGTCTCATGTATGGTTTTCCTGTATTATAGAGATGTATTCAGTTATTTGTTTGGATTGTCTGGATCAATCTAGACTGAGTTTGCTTAAGCAGGGCCACTCTGTTTTGTACCTCATTTAGCACTCTGATAACTCACATCAAAACAGTGTAAAAGTGTTTCAACCTGTTGAAACACAATTACTACAAATTAATGAATGCAGGACCTGATACCACACAGTGAGTTTAATTCCCAGGTAGCCCACACACAGAGGAGAAGTGTGTTCTACTCAGCCCTGCTCTATTCTGTACTAACACAGCCAGGGTCACTATCTGAACCCTAGTCACTAGGTTGAGTGGAACTGGAAGGCAAATGAAGACACAGGGAGGGGGGTTAGAGGTGAGCAACCCATGAAAAATTCTGGAAGGCTTGCAAACGGGTTCATTTTTAAGGCAAAACGCTTGTTCTTCAAAGTATAGTCAGGAGGTTGAAATAACCATCATCGCTGATGGTAGATTTGAGAGAGGACTAAGTTACCCCACGTGGAGGGAAATCCCACCCATTGCCATCACCACGTTTAGTCCAAACCAATTGTATGAGGAATAAATAAGTCTGGCACCATCTTTTTCCTATTACATGTTTTCATTTTTAGTTTCAATTTTTTAGTCATGTGTTTCAACAACAAGACAATATCAATCAGTTCCAATTTCCAAAACAATCTATTTACTTCTGCATATTTGTTAGCAAAAAGCTACCAATTTTATCCACAGACCATCACCTCTTTCCTGATCATATACTGACAGAGATCTTTCAAAAGGATCAAACAAAACACGTGCATTTTCTCCTACAGACCTGAAGAAGAGCGCCATAAAAGTCAGAAAACTTGTTTCTCCCACCAACAAAAGTAATTCCAATAAAGATGTTCCCTCATCTTTTTTGTCTCTTTCATATTCTGGGTCCAATACAGCTAAAACAACACTGCAAATTACTAAAGATCTGTAGACACTAAAAGAGTTAAACCAAAGCAAGAAAAAAAATTAGGAGGTTGTGACATTCCCCAAGTTGCAACCTGAACTCTGTACCCTGAGCTTGTCAGCCTGGGGTACTTTTTACACAGCTTTGTTAAAACAAACCTCTCCAGGTGCTGATATCTCACAGCCATCAGCATGCAAAAGTCACCCCCAGCTGCATACATGAACGTTATTCCTAGCCATCCATGAATAAAAACAGGGTGATGCCTCCCCTGTCAGGGCATGACATCTCTCTATGTCCCCCGGAAATGTGCATCTTGTACTGTCCAGCACTCTACTGAACAATGCAAGCTCATTAATAGTCCACCAGTCAAAGGAAATTATACATTAGTTTTTGTTAACCTGAGTAGAGATTTCCCAACACTGTGTGCTGTACCCTTTCCAGCACCCAAATTCCTTCCCAGAGTCTGCACCCCATATCTCCTTCTGCACCTGAACTCCCTTCCCTAGCCTGGTGAAAGTGAGTGAAGGTGGGGGAGAGCAAACATTGGTGCAAGGGGTGATGGAGTGAGCAGGCGTTGGGCCTCAAAGAAGGCGGTCTCTAGAAGAAGCCTGCTAGGAAGAGTGAAGATGAAGAGTTAGTTGTTAGAGCCAGAAATAAGCATTGGCTGAATGACCTAGACTTTTGTATGTCAGGGCATGACTTCAAACACCTTAGGGTAGGTCTACACTATCAAAAGTTGTCAGAAAAATGGCCATTTTTCAATAAAACGTGAGGAACGTCCATACTGTAATTGCGTTCTTACACACACACACACACACACACACACACACACAACCTGAAAGAACAGAGGGGTTTTCTGGCATTGGTAACCCTCATTCTATGAGGAAGAAGCCTTTTCGCAAATGAGCTCTTCTGGAAAAAGGCGTGTGCGGACATGGAAGAGGGAGTTCTTCTGAAAGAAGAGGAAAGAGGGAAAGCACAGGTGCCCTAGTGGCCATTCCATCCATAGCAATCACAGCCGAAATGCAAGAGAGCATCCATTCAGTCTGGACACTCCCTTTCGAAAAAGCAGATCGCTCTTCCAATGCACTTCTGAAAAAACAATTTTCAAAAGAGAGCGTCCACACTGCAGAAGATCTCTTCCGAAAAAAGCTTCTTCCAAAAGAAGCCTGCAGTCTAGACATAGCAGTCTAGACATAGCCTTCATGTGCTGTCTCCATCTGCTTCTAGGAGGAATCATAACCCAAGCAAACAATCAGTCTAGCAGCATGGCCATCCTCAAACATTCATAAGCCATGAGTCAGGCTTCAAAAGTTCATGCATGACATTGTCATAGGACTTCTGAGATTGTATAAGAATACTGCATATTGGGTTCTTGCTCCTGTTTCCTGAACCTTTAAAGTGCGCTTAGATGATTTCAAGGTCTCACAATCACTAGACTCCAGGAGCTAGGTTTAAAGAAAACACACCAAATATTGGGGGAGCTTATGAAAAAATAACCAGACAGGAGCACAGATGGGCAGCTGCGGCAGGACAGAGCCACGTGGGGGAGGGGCACCTGAACACATGCAGCTGACTGTGCACAGCTCATCAGCCAGGTGGCTTTGAATCCTCCTTCCTGTGTCTTGCAAGTGGCCCAAGCCCTTAGGCAATTGCCAACTTGGCCTCCCCCCTCTCTTCCTCCCTGTCAGCAGGCTTGCTTCTCCATAAAGTTTCGTTTGTTTTCTTTTGCTGTTAAATCTGTGTTCACAATTCCAAGAACAATTAATTTGAAGATGCATATTGCTAGACAGCTAGTCTGCCTTTGGCAATCAGGGCTTTTAAAAGACCAAAACAATGGGGAGAGAAAAATATTTCTGATTGAGCATAAACAGGACAAGGAATGTTTGAAACTGATATTCTAAGCCAAAAAGGTTTTTCTTTTCTTTTTTTTCCTTTTTTTAAAAACCTTTGGCATTAGTGAAAACCATAACCAAATTGTAAAGGGTAATTTCTGCACACACATGTAGCGTGTATGGAGGTATTATTTAATCAAATTTCCTGCCCACTGTTCCTCATGCCCCAGAGTAAATCATGATAACTTGCCTGTTTTAAATTCCAAAAAATCCCCTGTAGGAGCCAGTTTAAGGAAATCAAAAGGAAAAGAAACCACAACACAGGGAAAGAACAAACAAACAAACACAAAAGCAAACAAAACCTACCACCACCAACACAGCATGAAATCCTGACTCACTGTTGCAACCTGAGGCACAGATTAAAATCTAGCTTTTTGGAAAGGCAAATTCTTCCTGCTGACGACAGAAGAAGAAGAAGAAGAAGGATGTAATCTTCATGTCCTGGATTACAAGTGCAGTCATTTTGAGCAACATCTAGCCTCGGCCATACCAGTCATCGTTTTCAAATGTGACTAGGGATTGTTCATGCCACATCTTAAAGGGGCTTCATTTAGACACCCAAAGCCACCAGTCACTTTGACAAACCCCGGCCATAGCAACTCGGGCAACTTCATCCATGAGGTAAACTGTAGATTACATTAAATTGGCCTTTATATTTGAAATTCTCCCCTATCACTCAACTGTTCAACATTCTGAACCCATTATCCTCTCTACCCACTATGTGGCAACCAAAAAAGAGTGTAGATTTATAATAAATCACCATTTTTCAGAAATAACTAGACACCAGCGTCAGCCAATAAGACCTTGTTTTGGTGACGCATTGCTTCTGTCTTGCATTTCATTGGTTGAGTTCATAATTGGTCATTATAAAATACTAGTCATGGTTAATTTATTCATTCTTTATTTATATTGGATTTTGCATTGAAGCCAGGCTATTTATTATGAGAAAATAAAAATGTTAATATTATTAGACTAATCTGCACTAAAATAGTGCCTTACATGATAAAGCACTGGACAAACATTCAGCCCCTGATATCTGGAAGCAAATAATTTGTTTCTTCTGTTTTGTGGGCACAAATCTCTGAGAGCCCATTTTACACCATTTAACTATTTAAACTACCAAACTGTGCCTATAAATTACGTGAAATAGGTTTTTAGCTCATGGGAAGCGAAGTTATTCATAATAGATATGTGGACTGTTTGCATATCAACTATTTGTGGGTGCAAAGCCTCAGAGCTGGAAATCCTTCTCAAAATCATCGGTTATGTCTTACAATACCTCTGTAATAGGTATTATTATTATCACTTAAAAATGAATCAGCTTTGGCACAGGGAGGTTGGGTGACCTGTCCAAAGAGTCAGTAACAAAGCTGCAAATACAAGCCAGGAGGTCTAGACCCAAGGTCCATGATTTAATCACAAAGCTACTCTCAGGGCTGTTCCCCACTCTGGCGCTCCAAATGCAGAAGCTGAGGACCTGCAGAGACTTTAAATATCTTGCAACTATAGACTCTGCTTATGAAAGGCAAGCAAATACACACGTAGCTCCCCCCTATATTCAGGACACGAGAATCAAATCATCATCTTAAAAAAGTGATTTTTATTAACAAACGAAAGATATACTTGATAAAGGATACTTGGTTGCTAGATGTACTTGGTTGCTAGGTGTACAGAGCAACTAAGGAAAAAATACAGAAAATCTCTGGGAACAACTTTTAGGCTATGTCTAGACTCCAGCGCTTTTCCGAGATACCACAGATATCCCGGAAAAGCACTGTGGTGTCCAAGGAACATGTCCGCTTTCCTGAACAAGATTTCGGAAAAGAAGATGCATTTTCGCCATCCCTGTAAACATCGTTTTATGAGGAAGAAGGGATGGCTTGAAAGAGCAGGTTTTTCTTAAATTTGGCACTGTTTAGACACACCAAATTTTGGAAAAGCCTCTTCTGACAGCAAAGTGGGAAAAGATAAGCAAATGGTAGTTCACAATTTGTGTATCTTCCTCCAAATTTTCTTTGTAATCTAGACATAGCCTCGCTATCTAAGGTTATGTCTACACTACAAAGATCAATCAGAAAAAGGTACGCAAACTGCGATTTGCATAGTTTTTTCGGAAGAGGCTTTTCCGAAATATGGCCCATCTATACTGGGCCAAATTTCAGAAGAGTCTCCTCTTTTGGAAGAGCCCTTCTTCCTCGTGGGAGGAGAAAGACAGGGCTTCTGAAAGAGCCCATCTGCTCTTCCGCAAAAAAAAGTGGAAGAGCAGATGTGTTCCCTGGACACAGTAGAATTTTTCCAGGATACCTCTGGTATCCTGGAAAAAATCCATAGTGTAGACATAGCCTGAATGGGTGAGGGAAGGCGCAGATTCACACAGAGAAGTTTAAACCAACCAAAATAAAGAAAAATATCCTGATCGCAACTAGATACACTTTTTCACCCATGACTCAGCATGAGGGGTGTTGCCCCGCCTGTCTGGAGTAACCCATAGCATGGCAGGCCCATTCAGGCTGGAGCAGCCCCCTTCCACAGTTAACCAGTTAAACATTATGTCCTTACATAAAAAGTGCCCTAGTAGTAGGGATGCAGGAAAGAAACCTTGACAAACTATGTTGTAGGCCGGGCTGTCTTTTCTCCATGGTATGGTTAGCGATTTTTTGAAGATCTGAATTTTCTACAGTCCTGCCCCACTGTGATGGGATTTAGTGTAAACTGCACCCACAGGTGTTGGAAGTACGGGTGCAAGGGTGCTGCAGCACCCCCTGGCATCAAGTAGTTTCCATTATTCACAAGGTTTGCAATTTGGTTCAATGATTCCCAGTGTCCCCATTCAAAATATTATTGCAGCACCCCAACAGTACCTTTTAACATACGTGACAAGATCGTGGGAAATGGAGGGCATACTTGCCTGGAATATAGGTGTTAAGAGAATGGTTAATTCCATGGTACTTCCCAGCCAGTCACAATAACTATATAAAGGCAAAGAGATCCATCTGGCATTAATCTGCCTCACAGCAAGACTAAAGTGCTGAGCAGGGTGTTCCTTTCATGCGTCCTCCTCACCTGTCCTGAGAGTACAGGTCCTAGAGCTAGTGGAAATGCTTCGAACAAGAAGGTGACCCTTCAAAAATTAAGGTGAAAAATTGTAAGTGCGGAAATTTCATTTAGATCAAAACTAACATTTTCAACATTTACATCTTCACTACAAACATTGAATTTTTTTTAAACCACAATTTAAAATAAAAAAGTGACCTTTTTAATCATGTGAAACTGACAATTCAAACGTTTTCTCAAAACTAGTTTTTCATTTTTTAATCAGTCCCAATGCACTGGAACCAGGACCCTGCACACCATCTCCAAGGGGCCCAGCAATTGTCAGCCACCCAGTTTGTCTATACTTACTTCACTTTGCACTGATACATACATTACTCTCACCTGCCTAGTACAGTCACATTTTCTACCGCAAACTTGGTTATATTGTATTTATTATCCAACACACACAACAGAACAGATACCAGCCCACACTGTGGCCCCTTTGGGCTGCAAATCTCAGAATTGTTTTCAGAGATTGACATGGCATAGCTAGCTGTGAAGCACCACCCCCCCAGGATACACATGCTCCCAGTTCACAGGCCCTGACGAAAGCCTGCTGCACTCCAACAATCCCCAACCACTATGAGTGATTACAAATCACTTACTCTAAAAAGCTTATGATACTGGCAAAGCAGCAGAGGATCACAAGAATACAAAGGTAGGATACAGCCTCTTTTGCTCCTACTTCTGAGTTGAATCAAGCAAAGTGAGGAATCCAAACCTGAAATTTAAGATGCCGACATCATTCATCCTGAACTTTAAGATGTGCCTTTTCTTTTACCCCTCATTCTAGGTCTTTTGTCCCACACAAGGATCCATCTTCACAACACTTTCATCTGGAAGGTTTCTCAGGGGTGGGCAGAAATCTCAGGGGTGGGCAAAAGGAAGAAGAGACATGTACCCCAGAATAGCTAGAGTTCAAGTCTCTTTTCTAAATCAGGAAGAGCAGCAGGGCCTCTCTCTCATTCCAGGGTCATCCATTGGCTAGTGGGGCGAGTTGCTGTCTCAGAATTTCCAAAAGTCATGGTTCTATTCTGTATCAAAGGCTAGGCCTACACTGTTAAAGAAAAGTGAGAGAAAGACCGACAATTTGCATATCTTTTTCTGCTCTCTTTCAAAAGAGGCTTTTCTGAAATTTGGCCCATCTACATGGTGCCAAATTTCAGAAAAACTTCCTCTTTCAGCACATCCCTTCTTCCTTGTAGAATGAGGATGGCGAAAGAACGTGTCCACTTTTTCAGAAATTGTTCTGAAAAAGCAGACACATTCCTCGGACGTGGCATAGCTTTTCCAGGATACCAGAGCTATCCCGGAAGACTGCTGCAGTCTAGATGTAGCCAAACAGAAATCAATGTCAAAACCTCAACATTTTTTAATTAAACATCTCTGGGCAGCACTAGCTGACAATAGTCAGTTCCAATATTGAACTGCTCAACCTAACAGTTATAGCTCAGAAACACAGGAGACGGAGGCAGGACCCAAGGTGCAGTTCCAGCATTCAATAGTTTTAGGATACATAATGTTGCAGTTCAGTTCCTTTAATCTGTTTGAACATTTTAATCTTCAAATATTATCTCTCTGAAGCTGGTTTAGAAGAGTACTACCAATTTTAAGAACATATGCAGGGACCACCTGAAACAACAAAAGCTAAAAGATTTTTTTAAAGGATTTATTTGTCTTGGAATGCCCTGAGAGGCGCCAGCTAATTCAGAAGGAGATAATATAAAACCTTACCAATCTCAAAGCATTTCAACTTCACTAGTTCAGAAGCAAAAAAAGATAGCTCTGTGGTCAGCATTTAAGCATGGATTTAACAAGTGACTCAATAACCACTCTGTAAAACAAGGAAAAAAGATGATCGTGTCCTGGAAAACTGTAAATCCAGACTATACCCATAGAAAATTAGGAAACTATGTATGGTATAAAATTATGCTGATGGTGAGATAGCTCTGAATGTTACCGATGAGCCCAAGTCAAAAGCTCAGTGCCGAACCCTACAGCCAAACAGTACCTCTGGAATTCGATTTAGTAAATATCTGGGTATTTGAATTTTACCAGGCAGGGAGTTCTGAGTGCTAATTCTGATCCAAACTTGGACTTAAGGTTTTGGGCTCAGCCCTCTTCAACACGTTATGGCACATTGTCTATCATGGTAGATTCCCTTTAAAAAAAAAAAAAAAAAAAAAAAAAAGCATTTATGTAGCACATTTTCCAGAGAGCTTTTTTCTTAAAAAACCCCCATCTTTTATAAAGTCTTCAACTTCAGAGCTACCCATCATACTACTTGAAGGCATAAATCAAGCACTAAGTCAGGCAGAATGTGCTTTGGCGCAGACTATTCCATAATAGTCTATTGAGGGAAGGAGATGGGGTTGCAGGTTTCTGTCGAAGTATCTGATACTAACCACTCCTTGGGTCTGTCTGCACAGTGGCTGGGAGGGTGCGTCTTTGTGTGGAGAAGCAGACAGATACTAGCTCTGCTCTAGACAGCACCATAAAAAGAGCAGCATAGCTACAGCAGCACAGACACCAGATCAGGCTAGCCACCTGAGGTTTTAGACAATCCCCTGAGTAAGTCGGTGGGTGGTTAGCTGAAGCAGTCACCTGTGCAGTGGTGGCTACCTTGCTATTTTCAGTGCGCTAGCACAAGCACAGCCTGTGTAGGTCTGTATGTGAGTCACAGCGGGTGTATAGGCACCTTTTGTGGCAGTATATTAGATGGACCACTGGTCTGACCCGCTGTGGCATTACTCCACTTACGCGCCTTGGAAAAATATATGTTTGCTCACTCCTTTGTCCTCATTTGCCATATACGCTTTATACTTCAGCTCCCCAGTCCTTAGTATGGGCCAGATCCCCAACAGATGTAAACCGGTGCAACTCCACGGGAGTATTTTTTTTGCAGGCTTCATATGATCTTCCTATTGTTCGTCTGGCTATGAGGAACTAGGAATGTAGACCCCTTTTTGCACCGTATGGGGATGACCCCTGAGCTGCCCCAATGTGGGACATAAATGGTTTGGAGGGAGCTTTAAACTACCCCTCTGCACCAGTGTATTTCATCCAGCATGAGCAGCCTTGAATAACATCCACAGCTACAAGCAAGAAGATGGGAACAGCTGGCCATTGCACAATATCATCTTGAGAAGGCAAGAGCCTGGCTCTGTATTGGGCAGTGCTGGAATGCTGTCCCCAGCAACATACACAGCATGGGTTTTCCTGCTGTCCTCCTGTGTAAGCATAAAGATTGTTTCCTTTGTAATCCTAGATTATCTACTCTGGACATGCATGCAGAAGTGCAGAGGGGAGCACTGAAGAGTTTTATATCTGCATTGACTTATTTATTGATGAGGGTCTCTAACCTTAGGAGTTATGAGGTCTGTAGGGCTAGAATACCATCTAAATGGACAACATAACAAAATTACAGGCATTTATAAGTCAGTGTCCATAATAGATACACAAGCGTGTGTATCTTCAAACTAAAATGTAAAACATCTAAAAATAAAGGTCCAATTTACCAGTGAGTATAGTCCTCCTTCTAACCTAGCTACCTATCCTACAATGTAGCCAACTAGAATTCCCCCATCCTCAAAACCCATCCACTTAGATGCATAATTAGCAATCAAATCAAATTCCACACACACTACAGCTACGACTAGACTGGCATGATTTTCCGCAAATGCTTTTAACTGAAAAGTTTTTCCATTAAAAGCATTTGCAGAAAAGAGCGTCTAGATTGGCATAGACGCTTTTCTGCAAAAGCACTTTTTGCGGAAAAGCATCCGTGCCAATCTAGACACAGTTTTGCGCAAGAAAGCCCCAATTGCCATTTTCACAATCGGGGCTTTTTTGCGCAAAACAATACCGCGTTGTCTACACTGGCCCTCTTGTGCAAAAGCATTTGCGCAAGAGGGCTTTTGCCCGAACAGGAGCAGCATAGTATTTCCGCAAAAACACTGACGATCTCACGTAAGATTGTACTAGGCGTACTAGGTCCCCGTCATGCTCTGTTAAAAACATAAATAACTTTCCCCCCTAACTACTATTAGCTACAATAGAAAGTTCTCCATGTGCTGTTGCATTCTTATTACTGCACCGTATTGTTTCTTTGAAAAAACATTCCGATTTAATCTAGATAATGGTTAACACTCTGCCATTACTGAGTTACTTATTAATGCAGTGTTTACATTAATCCTAGGACACACAAACTTTACATTGTTTAAACTCATTACTTATGAAAGCCAAACACTCTTCCTATTGAATGCGCACACAACTACAGTAATACTAGTATAGCGGTTCTGCTGTAGCAGCCACCACTCAGTTTTGCACTAATAATTTAGCAGTCTTTTTAGCTGACAGGGAAATCAAGGTAGCAGTTCATGTAACAATATCCCCATCGTTAACATAATTTAGTCTACTATTGATTTCACACCACAGCATATAAATTCTGAAATTTAAAATTTGTAAGACTCCCATCTTTTGAATCATTCATCTTGTGAATTTGACATATTAATGTGTCTGTTTACAATCCAATGTACAGACTTTTGTTTGACTTGCTGCTTTGCAATATCTTCGAGTGAACATTTAAGTCCAAATGGGAGTGGGGGACATTATCTGCGTAGGGGAACTTTTTGCAAATTTGCCTTTATAGATGATGGTAGATGCCTTTCTATTATTTCAAAGCAGAATTAATTACACGTGCAAAAAATGTGGGCATAATTTTATATATACAAAATAGAGGCCACGTACAAAAGCCAGCAAAATAGGAGTGTACCCACAGTCCCATTGAAGTCAAATGAGATTATTCATGCGCTTAAAGTTTGGCAAGTTCTTAAGTGATTTACTTGGTCAGAAGAATTTCTTCCTTAAAGTGTACAGTATTCCGGATCAAATCTGCTTTAATAAGTTGACTGATCACAAGAAGAAATTCATATGCAGGTATTCAACAATACTTGTTTAGGGCCAAATTCTGACAATCTTATACACACTGAAGCTTTCATTGAGGCTCCATGAAAGTCAACAGGAAAACTCCCATTGATTTCAACAAGGCCAGGATGTCACATTGTGTATTGCATCTCTCTGCCATCAATGCGACAACTCTTGGGATTAGAATGTCAGAACCTGCCTGCTAGTTTGCCTTGCAAATAACATTGTGTTCTTCTATCGCATTTTTCAAAGTACTTAACGACAGTTGGTACTATTATTCAGCCTTCAAGCAACTAGATGAAACTCCAGTACCTTGCTCCGTCATGCAATGCTGTTCTGCAACTAGTGAGCAATTTTCCAAGAATAGCCAAATAAAGGAGAGAGTAGTACATTGGCTGATTTTAAGATTGTCAAATATAATTTTTAGGATGTTGGAGACAGACTCCTCCTGTGTCCTTGACCAAATCCTGTAACTTTTCCTTTTTTCCTCTTCCATACCTGTGAAATATGGCTCTCTTATAAAAGGGTCCCATTTAGTCCTAGTATAAGCAGGTACAAACTGCACTGAAGCCATTCTAGACAGACAAGCAAGTGGAAAAAGAGGAAAGGAGGGAAAAGCCTCAGATATGCTTATTTTAGTAGCATGTAAATCAAGATGCACAATTCCAGTCTGAGAGCCATCCCATCAGAGGAGAACCTTAGAAGGATGCTAATGAGAACCCACACAACATTCTATAAATACCAGAATTTTCTGATTTTATCTCTTTAAAACTTGAAGAAAAATGTAGTATAAGAAAATTTTCCACAGCATCATGAAATTATAGCTTTCTTCAGTGTACAATCTTAAATTATGCTATAAGGCCACAGCGTTCTTCTGTGGTTTGGATCCTGTTGGAATCTAGCCAAGCAATACTTTTCTTCTGTGCTCAGCAAAACCATTATGTTGATTGAATTGGAGCCAACATGTACACTCATGACCTATCTTGCTATAACTGTATTCATAATTTAGTTGAAACAAAACTGCATTTATTAACCATATTGATAAACCAGTGCAAGGGCTTTATTTTTAAAGTTGCTATTTTCAGGGATTTATACGCCCATTTAAAATGGTCTCTTTCCAGATTAAGCATGTGCAGATTCTTAAAACAGGATACATTTTCACGCAGAAAATTTGGAAGAGAAATAGTTATATTAAGTCAGACACTTTTGGTGTAAGAGAAGACAAAACATATGCAATGGCCTTTTAAAAATTTTTTTTTTGCATATTGGTAAACTGAATTCTTGAATGAGCACTTTTCAGTTGCGGAATTTATTTCAAAAGGGAACTACTGTACTTCATAAATCTCTGGTGTATTGGGTGAGATGGGCCTGACCCAAATTATCCTGCCCATACACCTTCAAATTTCATACATTTACTACACTCTAGGGTTTCATGGATAGAGGATACAACTCCATTTATTTTAGTGGAAGAGCTCAAATACATTTGTTCCATATTATGTCAATAGGAATTTTTACTTCAATGAGAGCGGGATGGAACCCTGGATCTGTTAGGGGACTACTAACATATATCTTATCAACCTAATAGTTCTGATCCAGGATGTAATGTACTGCTACAGAAGAGTAAACGGTATAGTGAATGCAAGATTTTTCTTACATTATTACACTGGAATTCAGTTTGGAGCAGACTGCTTTGCTAACATCCTGGTGCTATTTCTATAACATTGCATGGAGAAATGACACATTTGGGAAGGTCCCACAGAGTTACATAAGCATCATAATCAAGTTTTGTCTATTCATCCAGTTTCAACACTGACTTCAGTGTAAATACAAACTCTTCCTTTAATTTGAACAGGAGCAGGATTCTACTAGCCCACATAAAATGTCTGTAGCACATAGACAATTGTTCCACTACATGTCTTAAGAGTAGGAGACCTGTGTCAACGAGTACTCCAATCCACCAAAAGAACAAGCATTGACCCTTATTTTGTATATATGGAATGCAGATTTCACTTAACACTTTATAGACAAACTAGGATCAGATACACAGCAAGGAATTTTTCAAGATACATTCTGCTCACCAGTGTGTCTCTATAAAACTCAATTGCAACAAACAAAGAGTTCCCACCCACAAATATGACACTACACAAAACATTAAGGGACCACTAACAGGCTAGCTGTTAGGTCTCTTTTACCTTGCTAGAGACCTGAGTTAGAGCCCTCCATTTATTTATTTTTAAAATGTTAGCATGGGTTGTAAAGGAAAGTTTTAATTAGCACTCTGTAAAAGCCAAGCAATTTTCACCCTACAGTCTTTATATATATTTAAAAGGTAGGGGGATTGTATTTGCTCAGCAGAAATATACATTCATTAACACAAGGATTAATGACACATCACATTAATAATGTTTAGCCTATTTTTTTCTGTGCATTACTGTGGTTTCTATGGGCCAACAGAACAGTGCCCTGTACTGGGAGCGGGGCCCATATGGTAGAGTAAATATGAAATGTATCAAACCAACCTATGTGCACTGACTACATCAACAGCTAGTATATGTTCATACATACTATTATGGCAGGGTAACCCCACTCCTGGGCCCCAGTACCCTGCTCAGTCATTACTCTGGCAGTCTCAGTACTGTGCTATTAGCCCTTTGCAGGGTTTAAGCTCAGGTCCTTCAGCTACAAAGGGCATTGGGGCCAGCACCCCGGGGTCAGCCTGGGCTGTGAAAACAGTCCTTTCCAGCTCTCAAGCTACCAGGAAAAAGAGGGCCTGAAACCCCTGTTTGGAGCTCCTCACCCCCCTTGGCTGTCTCTAGCAATGTTGCCCTTACCTTTCCTAGTTTGTCTGGTTCTTTTCCTATCTCTTCTGGTCTCCTCTCACTGGACTTCCTCTCCCTGCAGGGAGGCTTCCTTCTAAAAGGCTCTAGGGCAGCCTCAGGTGAGATCAGCTGGCTCTGATTGATTTACAGAGCCATCTCCTTTGCTCCTGATTAACTAGGCCTGTTGCTGCCCTTTAGAGCTGCCTTTCTCGCTGTTTTAGTCCTCCAGCCTGACCCTGTCACACTATATACAAACAAAATGGAGAGGCGCTCAGAGGGAGATGATTGCACTTCCTGAGTGCAATTGATATCACTAATCCCCCCCCCCCCCCCATAGTCCTAACATACAGCACTTTGCCCCTGGAACACATACAAAACAGCCTTTCCTCCCCTTTTGCTGGAGAAGGTGGTGAAAAGATGTAGAGGAGGCAGTGGAGTTGCTTCTGCCAATGTTACACCTGCAGAGAGCTCCCCTCTCAGAGGGACATCCCCCCTGGCCATCTATGGCTGCTCTGAGGCCACTTTGCACCACATTTCAGTGACCTGCAAATCCAACCCATGGGAGCCCCAGGCAGTAAAATGGTTACTATATTTCGTAACAGCGCTAAGACTAACTTTCTAAAAACGAAAACATGGGATGAATTGGCCTTTATAGGGCCACATTAAGAGAGAATGGCTGCAGTGTGAGCTCCATGACTGTAAATGCACCTGTAGGTCAGTAGGTGGGGTATCAGCCTCTGATCTATCCCTCTAATGACCTGTGTGGTAGTGATCTTTTTGTGATCTGTCAACTTATTAAAGCAAATTTGGTCAGGAATTCTTATCGGTTAGTCAAGTATTCTATAGTTCCTGGGAGTGGGGCTGGGGCTGGCAGCAAGTGCGCTCCAGCCCCACTCCTAAGGAGCCCCCCCTGCCACTCCACACTGCTGCTTCTGTATCAGAGGGAGCAGTGTGGGGTGCTAGGCAGGAGCTGGTCCACAAGGGAAGCCAGTTTAAAAACCAGCTCCCCAGCCGACCGATTGCCTGTTGCCTGCAGCAGCATGGGGTGGCAGCAGCTCCTGTTGAGGTGGGGGCTGAGCTCCCACACCCAGTGCAAGCTGGAACTAAACCGGGCTACCTGCCCACTTGGCTCCTAATACACTTTAAATGCAGAGCTGCAGCAGGGGTAGGTCCCAGACTTGGAGCAAACTAGGACTGAGCTGTGCTGCTAAAAAAATTTACTTGCATGTGTGTGGGGGGGAGGGCGGGGGGAATGTATGCAGTCTATAGCATTAACTATTACATCCCTATCCTGAATGAGAATTTCTGGACCACAAGGCTGTGTCTACATTGGCACCCTTTTCCGGAAAAGGGATGCTAATGAGACCAGTCGGAATTGCAAATGCCGCAGGGGATTTAAATATCCCCCGCGGCATTTGCATGAACATGGCTGCCACTTTTTTCCAGCTCGGGGCTTTGCCGGAGAAAAGCGCCAGTCTAGATGGGATCTTTCGGAAAATAAAGCCTTTTCCGGAAGATCCCTTATTCCTCTTAAAATCAGGAATAAGGGATCTTCCGGAAAAGGCTTTATTTTCCGAAAGATCCCGTCTAGACTGGCGCTTTTCTCCAGCAAAGCCCCGAGACGGAAAAAAGGGGCAGCCATGTTCATGCAAATGCCACGGGGGATATTTAAATCCCCCGCGGCATTTGCAATTCCGACTGGTCTCATTAGCATCCCTTTTCCGGAAAAGGGTGCCAATGTAGACACAGCCCAAGAGTTCAAATATTGTTTAGCAGCATTACCGACACTTCCACTGCTTCCTGGGGCTGTTAGAAGACACTGTGAAAGTAGAAAGAATTATATTGTAAGAGAAAGATGAATTATACTGTAATAATTGAATAAGTTGAAAGAACACTGTCTCTGAACAGGAAAGAGGAAAGTATGTTCATATTGTTTGTAGGTATGCAGATCAGAGTGCTAGCCAGGTGGGCCTGGGATAATAGGAAAAGGAACATTAGGTGTTAGGCAGAAAGCAATTGAGATAACCAGGGAGATATGGACAGGAGATTGCTGTGTGCTTGATGTGGAAATGAAGATACTTGACTAGCCTCATACTAATCATGTGAAGTTTTGCCTCTCTTTTAATCTTGTTAACTTGGCTTTCTTTTGGCTGTATAAATCAAGGAGTTTGAACCTTGTACGGTACTCACATTTTCTGGGTGAATTAGCAGAGCAGCTTTGCTAATAAACAGAGCGGTCTGACAAATCTGTGAGTCCTGTGTCTGACTTTGACAACACATAGAGGTAAATTAGAGCTAAACAACAGCACAGAACACAGAGCCAAGACTGGTGGTTGTAAACAAAGTTTATGGGACCATAGGAAACTTGGCCACAACCATGAAAAGTGGACATCCGGCTAATTAAAATAATTCCAGACGACGGATGTTTCTGGGCAAGAGAGTTCTGGATTAGAGACATTCAACCTGTACAACACTATCAAAATCCTCATGGGGTACAGACCCATCTTACTATCTTTTACAATATCCTCTTCTCTACTGCTGGGGACATGACTGGATTTACTTTTGGCTCAAGAATCCTTGGGTGTTGGAATAGCAGCACTTTATGTAATTCCTTAGGCTGCTCTTTACTTACAGCAAGTTTCTCCGTTTAGCCAGATCCGAGCCTTGAATAGATCAGCTAACACAACTAGCATATGCTGCATTGCACCCAACTTCAGAAGAGACAAGGAAGTCTTTGAAATTTAGATACCATTACACTCCTCTTACCGTAACCTTTTGTTAATTGTAACCACAAAAGATAAGACACAGCACAATTGGTTACTTCAGTGTTTTTGTAAGAGAAGCAGATTGCCTGTCAGGGGAGGCAATGATTATCCTCAATGTTAGGCCCAGCATGTTGTGGCTGCCTTAGAGTTGAACTCCCTATTCACACACTTTTTATAGTACAAATTAATAAGCATTCATTAGCTATGACATATACACATGCATTTTCAGTCTGAACAATGAGTCAGAGTATTTCTAGTCACATGAATTTTTAAAAGCATATAAACCACACTGATAGCTTGAAACTTGGCTCAACTCATATGAAATCCATAAAATAAAGTTCCACTTCTACAACATTCCTATATTCAAACAGGATTAACAGTGCATGACTATAAATTTAAAAAACTTGTTGTTTTTTTAAAACACTCAGACTGGTCCTAAATCTGCACCTATTAGAATCAAGGGAAGTTTTGAGAGCAAAAATAGACCAGTACTGACAGAGTGCTTTTGAAAAAAATCCATCTTTCATTTAAAATTGGAAAGCAAAACCAATCCTGGCACTACTATTTATATTTACCAATGTTGTTTATTTCATACTATGTTTCCTGATTACCCTTGTGTAATTTCATTTTTCATTAGAGAGTTCATTTTGTTTGCTTGGTATTTTTTCCATTTCTTTGTGCATATGAATACATCAAATTATATGAACATAAGGCATGACAAACAAATTTTAACGTGGCATATGATAAGAAGTTACCTATATACGAAAACTGTCTCAAAATCAGTTTCACAGAACTCCCATACATTAAGTCCAATTCACCCCTCACACTAATTTTGCACTAGCATTTAACACCATTGACTTCAATGTAAATCCTCAATGGTTCGACTGGGTGATCAACTTAAAGTCTTGAGAATAGCCTTGTTTGTCCTTTAAGTCTAAGCAGTGGTCTTAGGAAGACATGTGACCCTACCACCTGGTCGCAAGGTACCAATTTGACCAGGTAATTTTCTATAGAAGGTGGGGGGTAGAGAACAAAACATTCCTACCCAAAGAGAACCTATATAAACCATGAGAATCTATATGTTCTTTTGTCTTTGTCTCGCCTGGACAAGGACTTGGCACACTAAGGGTATGTCTAGACCACGGCTCTACTTCGGGATACTAAAAGTATCCCGAAATAGCAACGCTGTGTCTTTAAAACGCGCCCGCTATTTCCTGAAATAGTGGGCAGACTATTCCAGCATCCCTATAACCAGGGCTCGCTGAGCGGTGGCAAGCCCTGCTCGCCAGCTACGCGGTTCTGCGCTCTGCGCAGATCGCGCCGCACCATCTCTTCCAGGGTGTAATCTACTCACCACGGGTGAGTAGATTACACTATTTGTCGAGCCCTGCCTATAACCCTCATTCTATGAGGGTTAAGAGATTTGATGGAATAGTCTACACAGTGCCAAATTTCAAAGTAAGCTCTTTCGACCTAGACTTGAAATAAACTATGCAATTTGCACCCCATCACAGGATAGTCTAGTACAGAAGTTTCCAAACTTTTCTTATTGTGTATTTCCTTTCAGATCTATTCACGACCTGTATATCCTTACCTTTCTTATCACTTGTACTTGATTTTTAACACTACCTGTCTTTCGCTATCTGTATTGCATACAGATTAAGTTTGAGTGAAACATGCACAACCAAAAAAACCCAAAAATCCTAAATGATTAACTCAGCCAAAATGGACAGTTGCTCTGTACAGTGATTTAACACCATTGAAGGCTCTAGTTACTGTCTCTGTTCTCACTGGTATATCAAAGTAAATGAACTAGCACAGCGTCTCTCAAACAGTGGTACAAGTATCGTTAGGGGTACTCGAGAGGAAGTCGGGGGGGCGGTACGTCAACAAAACTGAAATTAGGAGAAAACTGATTTTTAATTTTTAATTTTTACTGTTTTATTATTTTTGTACTTTTTACACCCAAAAATTTCATCACCCGCCCAGCTACGATTAAGTTGTTTAAACAAATGTGTTGCAACGGTAGAAAAAAATGTGCGTGTCTGAAAACTGTAGGCATTGGGTGTGTGTGCGCGCATGTGTATATATATATATATATTTAGTTTAAAGGGGTACTTTATAAAAAAGGTTGAGAAACACTGAACTAGCATATTTTATATAAAAGTTTTAAAGCTTTGTCTGAGTACCTTATTATGAAAGTACAATAAATGAATAAATAAAACCTACCATAATACAATTTCTCCTGCATACCACCCAGAGGTATACGTACCAGTTTGGAAACCCTGCTTTATTGGACAGAGGTCTAGGTTGCAAATCAGTCCTATCTCAGACTCGGTCTAATTTTGGATAAAGCACTTCACCTATACTGAGTCTTTGTTTCCTTTTCCTGGTTTGTCACTTTTTAGATGATAAACTCTTCAGGGTAGACACAGGCTCTTATGTGTAAAGCACCAAGCACAAGGGGCCCCAACCCTGTAGATGCTACAGTAATACAAATATAAGTTTGCAGCATTGTTGTAGCCATGTGATCCCAGGATATGAAACAAGGTACTATCTTTTATTGGACACAATCTAACCCTTAATTGCTCTCTCCATATCAAATGGCTGCCTACAACATGCATGACCAGTTATCTTTAATCTGTTCCAACTTGTATTTAACTGAGACACTAAGACTTCTGAACCTAGCCCTGAAGAAGAGCTCTGTGAAGATCAAAAGATTGACCCCTCCACAAACAGAAACCGGGTCCACTAAAAGGTATGGCCCTGATCTACCCTGTCTCTCCCATACAAATATATATTTACTATTGAATTTGTGGAGCTACTTACACAATTATTAGATTATCCCCAAAACAGCATTTATTGCCTAAAATAAAAGTCACTGCACTCTACAGCAATGCCTTTACAATTCTATAAAGAAAAACATTTTATGTCCTTGTTTCTAAAGTTTCACAGATAAATAAAATGTTTTTTCAGGAAAACTTTCATTACTGTCTAAAAAACTCACAAACAAGGTTACGTGAACGATTATAACAAAACATCTATTTGCCCTAGCAACAGCATAATGTCCTAAAGGATGTATTTTTCACAACCACCCCTCTTTAAGGCTATGACTACACTAGTAAGTTTACAGTGCTGTAAGCCAGGCAACAGAAAACCCAGGCTATTGGGTGTCCTGCATGAACAGCCCTACTGCATCTCAATGGGCCGCAACATTGTCATAATCAAGACAGTATCTGGGATAGGGAAGGTTTGCTAACTGCATTTGTGTGTCTAGGCTTTGCAGGGTAGGGATTTTCAAGTAACTGAGTAGTTGAATATTCAATGCATTTTACATCAACTATTCGATTGGTTGATAGGGCACCTCCACCTTTGAAGTTTAGCAACAGCCCTTGGGCTGTTGCTACACTTTAAAGGCGAAAGCACCGAATGGAGCCCAGGATCATCTGGCAACTCCCTAGCTGATCCCAGGCTCTGTGTGGCACTGCTGCTTTGAAATGCTGCAAGAAGTCTGGCGTCAGGCTCCTCACGGCGTTTCAAAATGGCAGCGCCGCATGGAGCCCAGGGTCAGCAGGGGAGTCCCCAGCTGATCCCAAGCTCCATGGAGCTGCTTTGAAACACTATGTGCTGCCTGGGAACACCCCACCTGGCCCCAGACTCCATGTGGCATTGCTGCTAATTTGAAGTACCCCCTTCCTGCCTCTTTCAGTTAGAGACAGCAAAGTGGGGGAGGGAGGGAAGCAACTCATTAACAAGCCTATCAACTATCCGATAAGCATTTGGAGCCACCTGTGGCTCTTCTGAAGTTAATATGCAGCTCCTTGCTCAGGCACTGACTCCAGGGCTGCAGCTATTGGCACCAACTTTCCAGTGCTCAATTCCCAGCTCCACCTCCTCCTCCAAGCATATTGCATCCTTGCTCCTTCCCTCCCCCACAGAGCCTCCTGAGTGCCATGAAACAGCTGATTGTAATGGGCAGGAGGCACGGGGAAGGAAGAGGCGGCACTGATCGGTGGGATTGCTGGTGGACAAAAGATACTGGAGAGGAGGCACCTGATGGGGACTGCTGACGAATTACTGTAGCCCTTTGGCATCGTACATCGCTAAACTGTGTCTCCTTTTCAGGCTCAGGTTAGCCATACCTGGGGTATGTTTATACTACAGCACTAATTCGAACTAACTTAATTCGAATTAGTTAATTCGAACTAAGCTAATTCGAACTAGTGCATCTAGACCTAAAAACTAGTTCGAATTAGCATTTTACCCACACTCAGCACATCACAGCACTAGGCCATCAGCCCGGCTGCACTTGCCGCAGGCTGCCATCTGGGGGGAGGGAGCAATCGGGGGGGCTGCAGGAGAGCTTCCACCCCGAGGAGCCCGCAGAGCCACCCCAGTCCTCCCCATCGGGGGCTCGTACCCTATTCCTCCCTCACCTCCTTCCACTTACCCCTCCCTAGCCCCCCTTCCTGATGTACAAAATAAAAGACAGGTGTGTTCAAAAATAGAAACTCTCTTTATTGAACAAAACTGGGGGAGACTGGGAAAAGGAGGTGGGAGAGGGGAAGAGAGAGGGTGGGAGAGGGAGGGCAACTAAAATGATCAGGGGTTTGGAACAGGTCTCATATGAAGAGAGGCTAAAGAGACGGACTTTTCAGCTTAGAAAAGAGGAGACTGAGGGGGGATATGATAGAGGTCTATAAAAGCACGAGTGGTGTGGAGAGGGTGCATAAAGAAAAGTTCTTCATTAATTCCCATAATAGAAGGACTAGAGTCCACCAAATGAAATGACTGGGTAGCAGGCTTCAAACTAATAACAGAAAGTTCTTCTTCACAAAGCAAATAGTCAACCTGTGGAACTCCTTGCTGCAGGAGGCTGTGAAGGTTAGAACTAGAACAGAGTTTAAAGAGAAGTTAGATAAAGTCATGGAGGTTGGATCCATGGAGTGGTATTAGCCAGGGAGTAGAAATGGTGTCCTGCCCTCTGTTTGTGGAAGGCTGGAAATGCCATCCCCTCCAGGGTCCCTAGTGTTGGCCGCTGTCGGCAGATAGGCTACTGGGCTAGATGGACCTTTGGTCTGACCCAGTACGGCCATTCTAAGCTCAGAGCTCAGGGTCGGGGATCTCACAGGACCACCTTGATTTTCATGCAAATCTGCTCCTGAGTGGCCAGGCTGGCAGCTATCCTGCCCTAGCCGGCCACTTTCCTGTGCCTAGTGCGGAGGTCGTGGATAAGGTCCACGGTCTCCGCACTAGACCTGGTGGGCGCCCACCTCTTGCGGACCTGGGCAGGCCCCCGGGAACCGCCAGCCTGGTCCCGGGAAGAGGCAGAGGGCTGGGTGGCAGTGGGTGGATGGTTCATGCCGTGCCAGGTGCAGGGTCTGCTGGCTGGGTGCTGGCAGACTTGCACCTGGCACGGGCACCGTAACCAGACCGTGCCCCTTTAAGGGCTCCGGGGCTGGGAGTGGGGCCGACGAGTTTCCCTGGTGGTGCCCAGAGTGGCCACCAGGGAAAGCTGGGGAGGGCTAGCCTCCCACTAGTTCGAATTAAGTGGCTACACAGCCCTTAACTCGAACTACTTAATTCGAACTAGGCATTAGTCCTCGTAGAATGAGGTTTACCTAGTTCGAATTAAGCGCTCCGCTAAGTTCGAATTAAGTTCAAACTAGCCGTTTGCCTGTGTAGCGCCTATCGAAGTTAATTCGAACTATCATCTGTTAGTTCGAATTAACTTTGTATTGTAGACATACCCCTTGATAGTCAACTAGTCCCTCACATCCCTATTGCAGGGTGTGCCAATTGAATTATAGCAGCGCTTGGGATGAAAAGGAAACACATGGTTCTCACTGTCAATGTTGAGTGCAAGCAGCACAGATCTCACTCACATGCCATTGCTTTATGTGCATGTGATTTAGTAATACTGGTAGGAAAAAAAACCTATGTGGACAGAAGCCAGTGGAATCTAGTAACCCTCTGCATGGGCAACGGTAAACAATATGTCTTGTAAGCCACATGTAGAACCCCGACTGGCCGTGAGTAGAACACAGGATGCCTGCCACTGCTATAAACCCTGTAGTGTAGCCATTCTAAGCCATTGGGAGAGAGCTCTCCAGTCAACTTAATTAATCCACCCCCAACAGCAGCAGTAATTACTTTGGTAAAAAAAGGCTCCTGTTAACGCAGCACTGTCCACACCTGTGCTTGGGTCAGTGTGACTTATGCCAGTTGGGAAGGATGGAGGGTGGCTTATTCACATGCCTGAGCACTACAAATTTTACCGGCATAAATAGCAATGTAGACATAGCCTAAGATGCTGCATTCCATTGCTGGCATTTGGCATTGCCTAGAAAATACTAGCTTGAAATCATCTTACAAGTATATAGCACAAGAGGCATAAAAAAAACCCAAAAAACAAAACAAAAAACCCCCACACATACTCAAAGACCTCTCTGTCCATTGTAAACTGCCTTTGTGTGCACTTCAAATAAAAGTTTAACATAAAGCTCTTTTCCCTCGCTCAGCTATAAGGGAGCTGAAGTTGACTATTATTCTTTGTTAATAGTAATTGTAAGAATAATTTTATTTTAAAAGAAGCAGAATTAATATGTTGGGGTAGCACAATCTTGTTATTTTTGACAACCAAATAAAAACCTAGATAAATATAACAAAAATACATTTTCTGGTTAACACAACACTGAATTTGTAATGTGTAATGGATCTTATGTTGACTTTGTAATACAGGCAGTCCCCGGGTTACATACAAGATAGGGACTGTAGGTTTGTTCTGAAGTTGAATCTGTATGTAAGTCGGAACTGGCGTCCAGATTCAGCTGCTCCTCGGCGCTACTGGACCAACCCAGCAGCATCCAAGCTGCTCTGCCCCAGGCGTCCTGATTCAGCCGCTGCTGAATCTGACCAGCAGTAGCTGAATCAGGACGCCTGGGGCAGAACAGCTGGGGTGCTGCCCGGCTGGTCCAGTAGCGCCCAGAGCGGCGCTACGGGACCAACTGGCAGCGCCCCAGCTGCTGTACCACAGGTGTCCGGAGCAAAGCCACGGAGCACGGGGGCAGCGGGACAGCCCAGACTCGCCGTGGCTGTCCTGCTGCCCTCGGGCTCCGTGGCTTTGCTCTGCTTTGCTCCCCGTCCCCCTGGTCTGCAGACCAGGGGGACGGGGGGGCAAAGCAGAGCCAAGCCGCGGAGCACGTGGGCAGCGGACAGCCCTGTCCGCTGCCCACGTGTTCCGCCGCTTTGCTTCCTCTCCCTGGTCTGCTGGAGACCAGGGAGAGGAACAGCCCCGTTCGTAACTGCGGATCCGACATAAGTCGGATCCGCGTAACTCGGGGACTGCCTGTACTTACAAAATAAACAGTTAAGTAAGTGCTGGTATATTTCTTACCATAGCATTAAGTTTCTGAGTTTGGAAAATGAAATTTCTTGCCATTCCTCCCAATCCATATTCCACCTCTCCCACCAAAAATTAGCTGTATCTAGCATGTATAAAGCAATGAGCATAATAACCCAAATAGCCCCCGAAAACACATTTCAACAAGATATTATACCCCTAAGAAGAAGCACAAAAATTAATCACTAATGTTTTATTGATATCAAAGAGTAGCTGCAAAATAACTGGCTACATATCAAATTTTAAAAAACAAACCACTTAAGTGACTAAAAATCTAGTTAAATTTTTAAAAACACAATTTTCTAAGTATTGAAGTAACAGTTAAAAAGTCTTTGAAAAAGATATTCCTTAGCTATCAGTAAACAATCACAACTGTTAGAAAGAGGACAGTAGTATTGTCTTTCAATACCCTATTTGTAACATTTAAGGATACAGTTAACCAAGAAATAACTTTTATGCTTCAAAACTAAGTTAAATCAAGCCAATAGAAAGTTATTTTTCTTTTTACACTATCTTTGTTTTCTGTGCAATGATCCAATACAAAGATTGTTCTTGGGCTTATGAATAAGCATAGATGAGGATCGATATGAGTGACTAGATATAGGTCTCTTAGTTTTTTTCACTGTAACAGGCTTGTCTTCCTTAGGAGGTGGCACATGAATTGGTTTCCAGGGAATAGGATTACAATAGGCTGGAGCTGGATATGAATTTCCATCAGCATATCCTAAAATATTTAGAAAATACATTATTAGAAAGACAATATTTACACCGAAAACACAATAAAATCGTAATGTGTACAGGCAGTCCCCGGGTTACGTACAAGATAGGGACTGTAGGTTTGTTTTTAAGTTGAATTTGTATGTAAGTCGGAACTGACATCCAGATTCAGCCACTGCTGAAACTGACCAGCGGCTGACTACAGGAACTCTGCCTCGGGCTCCCAGTAGTCAGCCGCTGGTCAGTTTGAGCAGCGGCTGACTTGGGGACGCCTGGGGCAGAGCAGCTGGGGTGCTGCTGAGTTGGTCCAATAGCACCGCTCCTCGGCGCTACTGGACCAACCCAGCAGCACCCCAGCTGCTGATTCAGCTGCTGCTGAAACTGACCAGGAGCAGCTGAATCAGGACACCTGGGGCAGAGCAGCTGGGGTGCTGCCGGGTTGGTCCAGTAGCGCCGAGGAGCGGCGCTGCGGGACCAACCGGCAGCGCCCAAGCTGCTCTACCACAGGCGTCTGCGAGAAAAGCCTGGTCTGCTGGGGGGGGAGGCGCACTAGCTGCGCCCCGCTGCCCCCCAGCAGACCAAGGAGACGCGGGCGGCGGGACCGTGACACGTCGCGGTCCCGCGCCCGCATCCTCCGCGGCTTTGCTCCGCGTCTCCCTGGTCTGCTGGAGGCCTAATCCGAACTTGCTAGTCCGTGCCGCGTGTAGCCGCGCGGCACGGAGTCCGAACTAGCCGGCATTTAAAAATGGCGCTGGCCGGCTTCATGCAAATGAAGCCCGGGAAATTCAAATCCCGGGCTTCATTTGCAACTCCATATGACTACATTACCCCCCCCCCCTAGTTCTAACTAGGGGGGTAGTGTAGACATACCCTTGCTTATTATAAACAACATAATTTGGAACAGCTTTGAGATCTTTAATGGAACATGGCACAACAGTTTAGCACAATTTATCAGTTTCTACACATGGCAATAAGTAATTCACACTTGATTCAAACAACCTGTAGATCCCCTATTTGTATTTTTAAAGAACTGCAATGTAAGTATGTCAAATGCTGTACATGAACAAACCTTGTCAAGGCAAACATTAAGAAGGAGCATATACACAGTGGGGAAGTTACCAGTCAGTATTATTTTTAAATTTAATTTATAAGTTTTGTTTCTTACAGCCTTGTCTCTGGAACTCACGTTTCTATTTCAATCTTTGCTTAATTGTTACCTTTCCCCAAACAAGGGGAAAATATTCACTATCTGCAATTAGTGGTTTATGTGCCAAACCATAAGGCCTAAAACCATGACAGCAAGAATGTATTACCATTGCAATAGCAAGCCACTCGGTGAAATTTCAACACATACTTCACCAGGGTGGTCAAGACTAAACCTGGAAAACTAAGTATAGATTTATTTTTAATAAATCACTTAGACAAAGTAGGGCAGCTATCAGCAAGTTATAAAGTTCCAACACAAAGCTTGAAAGCATTATGTATTACTATCTATAACCAGGTTTAGCCAAAACAGTGACTGGTGGTGTGTCTGGTGTGTGAGCTTTTTTGTTTACAGATCTTAGAAAATGGCAGTCCGTCAACAATGTTTAAGTTTTAAATTCTTATAAGTGATTTATAATTAAAGGAAAATGAAAAAGTATATATTCAATGTATTATAATATGAGGTCTGAATGGACATCAAGCCCCTCTGTAACAGTTTTCTATTTTGTCCTTCCTGCTACCTCCCCAACCATACAAAAATTGAAGACAGTGCCCCAGGAAACTCCATGTCGTGACTATCATGGACATCTGTCTTATATTTCCCTCAGAGCAGGAAGAAAATGAAGGCTATTGAGGTGGACAAGGGTATGGGCTCCAAATCCAGAGATTCAATGGAAATGAAGGTTAACTGTGCACGGGATTAACCTGCCAGGTTTCTGCCACACTTTCTTAGGAATTATACTTCCACTGGCTCAATCACCTCCACCAAACACCCTTTTCTGAGAAAACTGCATATGGAGTGAGAACATCAAGATTTTTTTCTGTAACTAACTTTGGGAGGGTGTCCACATATAATAACTATCCAGCAAAGCATACTGGACTGTGGTGATGGCCCTCTATGCCTCATAGTCCATCTAGGGATGATTAAGTGAGCACAAAGGAGTATCAATAAGGAAGGTCTTCTTAATAAGCCTCAACTTTCCTTTTCTGATTTTCCTCATACCTCAGTGTCCCCATCCTCTTTTTCTTCTTCCATCTCCTAATATGACATCACTGAATTTCACTGTTCCCAGTGGATAAAAATGCAGAGTAAACAAAACAAAACAAAAAAGCACATGATCCTTCTTGTCTAATAATTCTGAATGAGTATAAAATGCATATTTTAGTACAGCCCAATAGTGAAAAAGTATATTTGCAATATATCTGTAATATACTGTCTTCTCACAAAAGTGACAATATTAGATTCAGGATGAGAAGGTTAAACGACTTCCATTTAAATAAGCTGAACACATAATGAAGTTTGAGATTGCCACGATATTTTAAACATGGCATGTCATGTGTCTAGTACAAGTACAAACCTGAAAGTTTCCCACTTGTATAGCCATAACTGTGTAAAACTGGACGGGGTTTATTTCTGGCATTATGTAGCCAATCTCTAAAGATCTTCTCCGATTTCTCTTTTTTCTCCTGTAATTCAGCTATCCTTTTTTGTTCCTTTTCCTAAAAAGTGAAGAAAAATCAACATTCACAGACAGTACGCTGAACAAAATATGAAAACGTTCTTAACTACCTAACTCTACAAGCCATTTCCCTACAACCAAACTTCTATCCAAATGTTCAGCAGCTACTCATAACAGATCAATTCACCTAAGGTTTCACGTTTTTATGCTAATGAAGTAATGAGTATTTTCTCTTGTTTTGCAACTGCATCAGTGTTTGCCACTTAGCCACTTTCAGAATAAAGCTACTGTTGTGTAGAAAGGTATTTGTTGTGTATTAATTTGCCATAGCAGAGTCAAATACCCTAATGTTCAGACACAGAAAAAAATAATTTCTAAAATGATATGGCCAATAAACTTGATCACAATTAATATGGACACACACACACAAACTATTTCTATTCAGCTTCCAATAAATTATTAGCCCATGTATATAATTTGGGATGGGCAAGTGTAAAGGGGAAAAATACACCATGCATCAAGGACTGCTCTGTGATAGACAGGCTACCTATTTGCTCCACCCTTCAATTGCATAAAATAATTTAACATGGGACCTAGGCTTCCATCCAATTAGAAGTCTCTAATATTTAAAATGATTTATCAAATTACTATTTAGTCTGGATTCACAGATGACTAAAACAATAGTAAACACAGCAATACTGCAAATAGATTCCCAGACGATTGACTATTTTCCAGCCCAACGACAACAAGCAAGTCTTTAAGAATGAAAACAATCACCACCAAGTGATCCAGGGCAAGATCTTTACCCTCCTCCAACTTCTTAGGTAAGGAGAAAAGAGAAGTGTTGCCTTATATATTAAAAAAAATGAATACGCTTGAACTGAGGTGGAGATGGACATAGGAGACAGACTTGTTGAGTTTTTGGGTAAAAGGGATAAAAAACCAACAGACACGTCGTGCTAGAGGTCTATTACAGATCACCTACTCAGACAGAAGAGATGGATGAGGCTTTTTTTAAACAACTAATAAAATCATCCAAAGCGCAAGATTTGGTGATGATGGGGGACTTCCAACTATCCAGACATATGTTGGGAAACTAACACAGCAGGGCACAGATTATCCAACAAGTTCCTGGACTGCATTGGAGACAATTTTTTATTTCAGAAGGTTGAGAAATCTAGTAAGGGAGAAGCTGTTCTTGATTTGATTTTAACAAATAGGGAGGCACTGGTTGAAAATTTGAAAATGGTAGGCAGCTTGGGAGAAAGTGACCATGAAATAATAGAATTCGTGATTCTACAGAATGGTAGAAGGGAGAACAGCAAAATAGAAACAACGGATTTCAGGAAGGAAGATTTTAGTAAACGCAGAGAACTGGTAGGTAAGGTCCCATGGGAAGCAAGACTAGTAGGAAAACCAGCTGAAGAGAGTTGGCAGTTTTTTAAAGGGACATTAAGGGCCCAAAAGCAAACTATTCCACTGTGTAGGAAAGATAAAATTATGGCACAAGACCACCTTGGATCAACTGGGAGATCTTACATGATCTAAAAATAAAAAAGGAATCAAATAAAAAGTGGAGAATAGGTCAAATTACAAAGGATGAATACAAGCAAACAACACAGGAATGCAGGGGCAAGATTAGAAAGGCAAAGACACAAAATGAGCTAAATCTAGCTAGAGACATAAAGGGTAACAAGAAGATGTTCTACAAGTATATTAGGAGCAAGAGTAAGACTAAGGATGGGTAGACCCATTGCTTGGTGAGGAGGGAGAAACGATAGTAGGAAACTAAGGGTGTGTCTAAACTATATCCCTCTGCTGACAGTGGGATGTAGATTAGGCACATCACTATTGCAAATGAAGCGGGGATTTAAATAGCCCACGCTTCATTTGAATAGAAATGGTCGCTGCTTTTTGCCGACGCAGCACTTTGCCGGCAAAAAGCCGCAGTCTACACGGGGATCAGTCGACAAGGAAAGCCTTTTCCTACCATTCTGTAAACCTCGTTGAACAAGGCATAAGGGAGTTATGCCTGGCTGCTATTGAAAGTCCAAAGGGGAGCACCGTAAACTGGAAGTGACAGCGGGACACTATGAAGCGGAGAAACCCCCTGTGGCTGGGTCTGCCAGCCACGTGGAAGTAAGCATCCTTGAGATCGAGAGTTGCGTACCAGTCTCCTAACTGTAACACCGGGATGACAGAGGCCAGGGTTACCATTCTGAATTTCACCACCGTCTTGTTGAGGTCCCTGAGGTCTAGAATGGGATGAAACCCACCCTTGGGTTTTGGGACAATAAAGTACCGGGAATAAAACCCCTTGCCCCGTAAGTGTGAACGGACCCTCTCTACCGCTCCCTTTTGGAGAAGCGCTAACACCTCCTGGCGGAGAATGCCTTCATGAGAGGCGTCCCTGAAAAGGGATGGGGCGGGCAGGTTGAAAGGGGGCAAGCCCAGGAAAGGGATAGTATAGCCATCCCTGACTATTCTCAGAACCCAAGCGTCGGTGGTGATTTCTGCCCAGGCGCGGGCAAAGCAGGATAACCTGGCCCCAAAAAGGGGACCGGGGAGGAAAACTGGTGCACAGCGCTCTAGAGGACCATCAAAACGGGTGCTTGGACTGTTGAGAGGGGTTGTCCCCTCTCGGGCAGCGACGACGAGCTCGGGACAAAGATGGGGCCGCAGCCGCCCCCTCACTGGGAGCGTGAGGACAGCATCTCCAGTAATTCCCACGGGGGATCCGGGGCTGCCTTCTCTCCTGTTGTCTGTAGGGAAGCTGACGTCGCTGAGGAGCCGGCGTGTGGATCCCCAAGGACCGGAGAGTCGACCTCGTGTCTTGAGCGTTTGGAGCCTCGAGTCAGTATGCTCGGAGAACAATGCTCTGCCATCAAAAGGCAGGTCCTGTATAGTAGTCTGGACATCAGGAGGTATTCCAGACATCTGCAGCCCGGCACCACAGCGCATAACTACACCCGACGCCATGGTGCGGGCTATGGTTCTGCCCTCTGAGATCATAGCCACAAACTCTAGGGCTGTGTCTACATTGGCACCCTTTTCCGGAAAAGGAATGCTAATGAGACCAGTCGGAATTGCAAATGCCGCGGGGGATTTAAATATTGAAAGTAGGAATAAAGGATCTTCCGGAAAAGGGTTTATTTTCCGCAAGATCCCGTCTAGACTGGCGCTTTTCTCCGGCAAAACCCCGAGCCGGAAAAAAGGGGCAGCCATGTTCATGCAAATGCCGCAGGGGATATTTAAATCCCCCGCGGCATTTGCAATTCCGACTGGTCTCATTAGCATCCCTTTTCCGGAAAAGGGTGCCAACGTAGACACAGCCTTGATGCGCCTCGGTGGGGAGTTTATCTTTGAACTTATCCATCACCTGCCATGTGTTATAGGTGTATCGATTCAGCACTGCCTACGGGTTAGCAATGCGGAGTTGCACCCCACCGGTGGCATACACCTTACGCCCCATTAAATTGAGGTGTTTAGGCTCCCTAGCCTTTGGGGACGGCCCCAGCTGCGGAAGCCTCTCCTTCTGAGCCATGGCTTGGACGACCAAGGAACCTGGGACTGGCTAGGAAAACAGGTGATCATGTCTCGACTGCGGGACATAATAGCACACCTCAACTCCCTTTAAGATAGGGGTTAAGGAAGCCGGGGTCTGCCACAAGACATTTGTGATCTTAGCCACAGTTTTGTTGAGTGGCAAAGCCAACCAGGCGGGCACATCGTCGGACAGGATGTCTATAATCGGATCCGTGTTCTCTACTACTGGCTCCCACTAGGACACCCAGTTGGAGGCCAGACGCCGGAGCAAATCCTGATGCGACCGAGCATCCATAGTCAGCATTGCCGGTGCGGGATCCGCTAAGGCCTCATCAGGAGATGACGACGACTCCTGAATTGGCACCGGATCCAGCGTAGGGGCCGGTTGGGCAAGTAACACCGTGTGCGGAAGTGGCTCCGGCACAAAAGCCTGTGGGTCTGCAGCAGCATCTATGGTTGTTGTCCTCTGAGGTGAGGGAGGGGGTTGCAACAGCGACGCCAACGGGGGCGTTCGGTGCCCGGAGACACTGGACACCGCAGACAGGGGACAGGCCCTTGCCACTGATGGTATGCCCATGGCGTCCAGAAAGGCCACTGTGGCTGAGGCAGCCAAGTGTTGCACGTGCGAACAATCACGCCGGTGCTGGGAATGGGATCTATGCTCTAACAAAGCCCTCGAGGACCCTGATCTGAAAGAGCCCACATCCGAATCTGAAGAATAATCAGACTCAGCCCAGGGTGGCACCGATGATGAGTACCCCATTACCATCGGGGGGGAAGGGGCGCGAACCTGGCTATATATTCCAGCTTGCCCACGTGCATGCGGTGAGGTCGTACCAGTGCTGGTACCGGAAAGACAGGTTTCAGGCCCGACTGTGGCGCAGACATGGTGCACGTGGACTGCGGTGCCGAGGTCGGTGCCGGCTGTGGGCGCGGAACTGCAGAGTCCAACTGCCCCAGAGGTGGCGCTCCTACTGGTGCCGCCGTGGGCACCATGGTGGGTAGTACTGATTGAGCTGGAGCCGTGGTGGCCGCCCTAGAAAGGATCGGCGTCGTTGGCAATGGTGATACCGGCATGGCCCACAGGGCCGATGCCAGTACTAGAATCGGTGCCGAAACTTGCAGCAGTGCCGAAGAGGGTGGTGCCGATGACTATACTGGCACCCCGGGCAAGAGGCCCGGTGCGGTGCCGAAGAGGGCGGTGCCGATGACTATACTGGCACCCCGGGCAAGAGGCCCGGTGCCGGTACTGCTGACGGTGCCACATGGCCTGAGTAATATGGCACCGGCGCAGCTAAAACCGGCTCCGGGAGAGGTCCCAGCACCGAGGAAAGTTGAGTCCAGCCGAGCGCCGGGTGAGGCCTGGCAGCCTGTGCCGAGTCCGGCAACAACGTAGAGGCAAGTGGTACTGGTCCCACAGGGGATGGTCCCACTGCATACGTGACCGCTGCCAACCAATCCAACCGGTGCGGAGGAGAAACCGGTGCCAACATGGCTCCCAGCGTAGAAGCCCTTGACCTCTCTGCCTCAACAGACGATGGAGGACAGGTAGTGAGGCTAATCAAGTCCTACGCCGCCTCAGAAGTCTCCAGTGTCGAGGGACGATACGAGGGTACGGACTGGATGGTCGGCCCGCTCGCTTCCACCACACAGCAGCACTTGGAGACGTCTGCACCAGCGAGGCATAGCAGCGACGTAGGCCTGACCTGGAGTTCTGGCTCGGAGACCTACCCCGTAAAGCCTTTAGTTTCTTCGGTGCCAGGGAGTGAGAACAGTGCCGAGCCCTTGGTACCAAAGTCCGTGCACGGGATGGGGCGTCTCGTGTCAACGCCGGTGCATTGCGCACCGTGGAGTAGCCAGTTGGTGCTGGTTGAAGACCACCTCCACAAGGAGAAGCTTCAAGCGCGAGTCTCGCTCCCTCTTCGTGTGCGGCTTGAACGACCAGCAGATCTTACAGGCATCTGCAGAGTGGCCCTCAACCAAACACTTTAAGCAGCTATCGTGAGGGTCTACCTTAGGCATGAACTTGGCACATGCTTCACAAGCCTTAAAGCCTTGTGGCCCTGGTATTCCTCACCCCCGAAGGGGGGAAGGAAACAAAGAACTCGCTAACTATCTAACTAATTAAAACTATTTACAACTATTTACAAACACTACACTAAGAGAAACGGGAACCATTAACTACTCTAAGAGAGAGACATGCTCCAACAACCGTCACGGGCGGTAAGAAGGAACTGAGGAGGGGGGCGCGCCGGCAGGGGTACTTATGCTCCGCTATAGCGGCACCACTCTAGGGGGCACCCTGCCGGTGCTACGGGTACTGCTAGGGAAAACACTCTGGAGACGCGGTGCACACCCCGATTCGAAAACCATAAAACCACCTCATCAGGACTCTTTCACAAACCCTACGGTAGGGACATTTGGGGTGTGTTGGAGGTAGGGGCACAGTCTACAGCTCAGAGAGGCTCCCAAACTTAGATCAGCTCCCCAGCACTGCTTAAGTTACTCCCCCTGTTAGGACCTTGGAGAAGTCCAAAATTAGAGGATTCAAAGGTAGCTTCCTACAAGTTCTGTGCTATGCCTCTGAACTAAGCCATTAACAATCTCACCCACAGCTGCACACCTTGGTGACATAAATAGCTCCAGGAGAAACTATTTGTTAGGCACAGGGTTTACAAGTTTGTTATACTAAACACACTGTACTCATTTAGTAAAGTGCTTTTTAAGTAGAATTAAATTTTTACAAATTATTTTTCTTCTTACTATGAGCTCAGTTTTCTCATGTCTTGGACATCAATTCTGCAAATCACTAAAAGATTAACTGAAATATTCCAAGTCTTCACAAGTATTTGGCTCTGAAATAGATGTAAAAATCTCACAAAAATTTGAAACATATCAGTAGAAAAGACTACATATCTATTTGCTGGTACTTGCAGTCAATAGCTTTGTGTCCTATTAAAAATGACAGAACCACAAAGCTCTGCCAGCCATAAGAAATACTGAAGGAGATGTTTGTCCCTGAAAGTAGAGGGTGCCACCATCTTCCTTGAAGTCAGCTTGACTTCATTCCTACTGGGAAGAACTGGAGATGGTAGCCATTTCAAAAGAGGTCTTAAAAAAACCCAACTGGCGCTCGCTCAGTTGCATTGCTCTCAGTGAGAATAATAGGAGACGGCAGATATTTTGAAAGAGGGCATTTCTTTATAGTATTTTTTTTTTTGTTAAAACACATTTATCAGACACCTGTTGAAGGAAAAATTTTCAGTTACAAAGAGTGAAAATGACAATTTACCCTAAAAAAATTTAAAACTTGGCCAGTGCACAAGTTTTCAGTGAGTTTTAATTATGTGGGAAAGTTGGAGGGGGCTGCATTATTAAGATCATTCATGTCATAAAAGTGATCTGACAGCATATTAATTAAAAAATGGCCTTTTAGGAAAGTCAAACTAATTAACAGCTTTATTTATAAATTCTCACAAAATTCAGGAATAGGCTGTACAGTAGCTAAATTCCTGCTTTAAATGGAAACTCATTTCATTCTTAACTATAGAATCACAAAAAGGGATCCCATGATATTCTTTTATATTTACAGTCACGTTTCCATATATAATTTTTAATAATGTTAATTTAAACAAAACAAAGCCACTTCATGAATAACAGAACAGCCTGTCAAGCTGGTATCAAAGATGATGATTTCTACCTCCTCTTTCTTCTTTTGCTCAGATTCTTCAGATCTTTTCTTCTTTAGCCATTCTTTATATTTTTCTTTAGCTTTTTCCTGCAATTGGACTTTCTCTAGATCTCTCGCTGCTTTTTCTGCCATTTTTTTGATGAGCTTTCGTTCCTTTTCCCTTCTTTCCTACACAAAATAGCAACAAAGAAACAATCTTTTCAGTATTTTCAAAAGGTCATTATTGGCTCCTCCTTATAACGAGAAGTTATCATGGATATCCAAGTAGAACGGATACAAGCTTGAGAAATCACTCTTGCAACAGCTTAGAATTTTGGTTTGAGAACAGCAACTAGACACCAACATTTGGAGATAAAATAGTGTTAAAGCATAAGGTTGGTATAAAATGCAAGTGAAATCCAGCTTCAACACTCACTGCAATATTTTATGTTTCCCATAAAAGAGAATTAAACAAAGAAGACACGTTTCATGCCAAACATAAAATTACTTTAAGTAAAAGGAGCAATTCTTTAACACTATAATGTAGTTATTAATGAAGAAACCTTTCAGTGAATCTCCTAGAACAGGAATGGGTAAGCTTTCTGGCCTGAGGTCACACCGGTATGGAAACTGTATGGCAGGCAATGAGGGTGTGTCTAGACTACAGGGTTTTTTTTCAATAAAAGTGGCCTTTAAAAAAAAAAAAACCACTTCCCCTGCATCTAGACTGCTGCCATATTCTTTCAAAAGAAAAGCAAAAGAACACGGCAGTTTTTTCGACCGCGGAAACCTCGTTTTACAAGGAATAACACCTTTTTTTGAAAGTGCTCTTTCGAAAAAAGGCACCATGTAATGCAAACTGTGCTTTTTCAAAAGTACTGGTTGCAGTCTAGACACTCTTTTTCAAAAGAGGCTCTCTAAAGTATCTTTCGAAAAAGCCTTTTTCGAAAGAGGCTTGCAATCTAGATGTAGCTGGAATGCTCACAAAGCTGGGGTATGGGGTGGGGTGCAGGAGAGAGTGAGGGTTCTAGACAGAGGTGTGGGCTCTGAGGAGGGAATAGAAATGAGAGTTCAGAGTGGAAGCAGGGGCACTGGGACGAGACAGGTGATTGGGATGTGGGAGGGTAGAGGGTTCCAGGTGGAGGGGTGGGCTGTAAGTGGGGCAAGAGATGAAGGGTTTGGGGTACAGGATGATGCTCTGGGCTGTGCTGAGGAATTCAGAAGGTGGGAATATGAGGGGAGTGTGGGCTACGGGGCTGGGCTGGTAATGAGAAGTCTGAGGTATAGGAGGATGCTTTGGGCTGGAGTTGAAGGGTTTGGATGGCAGGAAGCCATTCAGGGCTGGAGAGCACTGGGGTACCTCAAGCAGTTTCAGAAGCAGTAGCATGTCTCCCTGTCTGTCCTGCTCATACAAAGAGGCGTCGCCAAGTGGCAGTTCCCGGCCAATGGGAGTTGCAAAGCTGGTGCTTGAGGTGGGGGCAGCATATGGAGCCCTCTTCTGCCCCTACTTTCATAGCTATGTGGAGCCTTGGCACACATGGAACGGGACAAGCCTCTGACCCCCCCACACCCTAGTTGAAGCTCGAGAGCCAGAGTAGGCTGGATGCAGTTCACCTACCCCATCTCTTGCCTCAAATCTATGACTGAGTGGAACCCAGGTTAAACAAACATTTTGGCTGGGAACCACGGAGATTTGTGGTTTGTTTGACCCTGAAATGCCAGCAATGGAAACTCATGCAGAAATCTAATTAAAAACTAAACCAAACCAAGCCATGTTTATAATGAAAATTAGATCGATATTTCATGACACTCACCCATACCATCTTTTGATACCATCTTATGGGAACAGGTTAACTAATGAATGTATATCAATTACGGATCGCTTTATGTTGCATAAGTATCTGTAAGCATCTGATTAAAAGTGGACTATTGTGAGTCACTCTGTATCAACAAAGTCTGGCTCCAATGTATTTAACTATAAATGAAAAGTTTCTAAGTTAAATACATAGTATGATGGTAAATAGAGGGAATATAGAACTTGTTTATACTTGGTGCTGTCAGATCCTGTCACAACTCCCTTTGATTCAGGTTCATTAATATATAATGTCTGTTCCAACTGCTGTGAGAAGAGAAAAAGATATTTGTTGTGGGTGTCAGACTCAGAAAATCCCAGGGAAGGGAGTGTATTTCTTCAATACCTTTTACTGCTCCTGGATGACCACATTATAATGGAGTCCCCATAAACCTAGCATATCACACCTAAAACCATCCATCCTTGAAAAATGACGATTATCAAAAACTACCTAAAAACTATCCCTGCATTAAAATTACCACTACTAGAAATTAATTGCAAATCTATCTACAGAGATCTGGAGATAAAGTCTGACCAATTCAGACCTGAGAACAGGTTAGACCTCATTTGTCCTGCACCCTTGGGACCTGACTAGTACCAAAAGAGGGGATTTGCTGGACCAAGGAAGGTCCCACCCCTCGTGGCCATGCTGCCATTCGGGTAGGGCTCAAGCCTGCCCAAGCTGCTGCCCAAGTCCACCGGGGCTCTCCGGTGGAGAACCACAGCCACAGCTCCACAACTGCCTGGCTCTGCAGCTAGGGCAGAGCTCTGCACTTGCCTGCCTCCACAGCTGGGATCAGAGCTCTGCAGCCGGGGTGAAAGGATAGGGCTGGAGCTCTGTGGGCTGGGCTAGAGCTCCCAGGCTGCCACTGGGGATGGAGTTCCCTGGCCGCTAGAGCAAGAACATGGCCATTAACTATGTGGCCAGGGCCAGAGCTCCATGGGTGCTGCTGCAGTGGGAGCTCCCTGGCTGAGGCTGGAGGTCCACAGCTGCAGCCAGGCTAGAGCTTCCCAGTCTCTGGGGCCAGAACTCCCCTCATCATGCCATCCGTCTTCCCCCACCCACCCACCCACTCTGGGCTCCCAGCTGAGTGACCAACTCCTGCCTGGACACCTGACCTCCCTCCTCCTGGGCTCTGTAGTCCAGGAACATCTGTGGTTCATACTGGACCACGGATGTTGCCGAACCAGGGAGTCCCAATTAAGGGAGGTACAACCTGTACTGCCTGCAGCTACTACGCCGTCTACAGAAGTAAGAAAAAAAACAGAAGCGGCTTGGGCTGCACCTCCACTAAGTAACAACAAGGGCTGGACAGTTCAGTGTACAAAACTAACAATGATAACCCCCAAAGAGATGCTGCTTTTTAAAATGTTCCAGAAACCCACTACTGATACTTGTGGGAATACACAGAGGTCAACTCAAAGAGGTTAAAAACCTATTTAAAAATATCACTTCCAAGTTTCTCAGTAGCTACATGTTATCACTAACACTATTTGCACTCCCTGAGCCATGCAGAGAGAGTAAATAAAGAGTGATGCTGATACTGCTCCTGAGACAATGTGCCTAAAAGAGATTATGTCTTACTGCAGGGCAGATTAAGACCCACCCTAATAAATCCAGTCTCACCCACACCCTACCACACCCCAAAAGACAAAAAAAGGAAAGCTTAGAGAAACAGGAGAAAAGTGACAATGAGCAAAAAAAATGTAGATCCTACAGTTTTAGCATCTTTGCAATTTTTGCATTATTCCATAATATTTTGCTAATTCCGTCTTATATTTGATCAGCATTTTTTCTTGTGTAAAGACCCAGCCAATGACTACCGCTGACACCTCATTCACCCCAATACAGCAGAATGTCAAAGCTTAAATGGAACCATTTCCATACTATTATTGTTTATTCCCCCCCTCATTTAAAATGAAGAGCAAGCAAATAAAACACACACACACACACACACACACACACACACACACACACACACAGGAAGTAAGTGACTAGTTGTCTACCAAAAAGCAAATGCTTATCGGGTAATTGAGGGGGAACGTAACTAGTCCTTTTCCCCCACCCCCATTGCCCCTATCAGAGAGAGGTAGCAAGGGGAGGGTGCACAAGTCAGTGCTGGGGGGAGCTGACTTAAAAGCCAGTTCCTGCCCACAGCACTGTCTCAGCGGGAAGCAGAGGGCAGTGGGAAAATGGCGTAAGTCGGGATTGAAACAGTCCCGCTCGTGCCGTCCAACTGTTGTTCCTCTCCCTTTGAAATGCACAAAGGCCGCCTATGGCTCTTAGACATTACAAAGAAGAGGCACAGAGGAGAACCCATGCCAGCAGGGACTGCTTTGGTCCCCACTGGCATAGGTTCCCACTATCTCTCTCCCTCTGAAAGATACAAGACCTGTGGGCGGCTCCTGTACATTTCCAAGAGAGTGAGGCAGTGGGAACCTGAGTCTCTCCCTTTGAAATAAACAAGAGCCATAGGTGGCTCCTGTGCATTTCAAAGGGAGAGGCACAGTGGGATAGCGAGTGCCCCTTATCGACTAATCGAGTAGTCAATGGAAATTCCATCGACTACTCGATTAGATGATTAATCAAAATTTAACATCCCTAACACACACACGCACAAAATCCCACCCTATGGAGCTGCACCGTTATAGCCTATTAGTAAAAAAATTACAAGTCAGAAAATGCAAGAAAGAGTTAACGTTTTCTATTAGGGATGCAAGTATCACCAGTAAGGGTGATGCTTATCACTAACCAGTTAACCAGCACCTGGCCTGGCTAGAGTAGCCTACCACCCATGTCTAGACCCATTATGGCATGCTGCAGGTAGGGAGCGCGCCAGCCCAGCTGGGCCCACCTTACCATGCCATAGGGCGCTCCAGCCCGGCTGTGCTCACCATACCATGGGCAGGTTGCTGCTCCAGCGGCCCTCCACCTACAGTGAGACATGGTGGGCAGTTAACCAGTTAAACATATTGTTTAACTCGTCAACATTTTAAATGCTATTTACATCTCTATTTTCCATTCAGAGCTGTTTGTGAACAATTACTCCATCATAAAATATTCGGGATACAATAATCAGTAATGTTGCTGTTAGAACTTGGACCTACATTTTCTGATTTTGTAAAATTTCTTTCACTCTAAAAGTCTATGATGTTAAGGGAGACTGCATTGCTGTGCCTTTTGGATCAGTCGTAAATGTTGCATTAATATGGATTCTTGCATTTGATTACACAAGTTAAAGTTTTAATAATGCTATAGTGCATGTTAAGTGCTAGGTTTATGATTTGCAAAGTAGCAACAATAATTATTCTATTTGGGTACAGTCAACATTTAATACTTGTAAGTCAAGTTCTTTTTAAGTAGCTATACTGAACAATAAAACATTTTTTTAAAAAGGTTAGATTGTCAGTCTACACTTAGCATAAGTTAGTTTTGAATATATCACCATTCTAAAGGCAAGTCAAAAGTATAAAATTTAGTTAAGTTACATCAAAGTATAGAAATCACAGTAATTGAATGGTTTTACGGAACCACACTATCTATGCTCCTGGGTCAGTGGTGTGCATCCTCACAGGAGCATTTGCACGGATTTAACCGGCAGTGTGGGGCAGTTTCTCAAAGGCAACAGTCAATGTCAAGCAATATAGTGTCTGACAATGCATCGACCTAATAGCACTGAGTTAAGTGCCAGTCCTTTCGTGAAGGTGGAGTTAAGTTGGTATAGTGGAAAAGTTACATCATTTGGAGCTACATTTTAATGTAGACATTGACAGATTTAGGTTGACACACTCTGCCTTACTTCAACCTAACTTAGGCCTGGGCATAATACGACCCGCCAAGAAACTGGATCCAGCATGCGGACGCAGTGGGGAACCCCAGGCAGGCTTGCTGCTTGCCTCACCCTACCTGCACGCAGCTCAGAAAAGTGGTTGCCGGGCCATTTCTCTTTCAAAACTGTGATCCAGGAGTGGGGGGAAGCTTCAGGAGCTGCTCCCACCCCCAGCACAACCCCAATGGCTGGTTTCTGGCCAGAAACTGGACAATGGGAGCTGTTTGAATAACAGGCTACCACAAAGCACCACACCTCCTCCCCTCCGGCTTGTAGTTATTCTCACATGCATATGGCCTTGCAGCCTGTACGGGGGCAGAGCAGGCAGGCAGAACGGCTGGCTGGCAAACATGATGGGCTGCTGGCTGGGAGTCACAGAGGTAGAATCTCCTGGACAGAGCCTGCCTCTGGCACCCCAGCTCCTCCCTTCCCCAGCCCTCTTCCCCCCCACTCCACATACCCAAACACTCTGTCCCTTCCTACAATGATATCTCCCTCCCTGATCCAGTCCCAGATCCCCCGCACCAGATCACAATCCCCTCCTGCCCTAGGTGGTAACTCAAATTCCTGATCCCCAATCCCCTGCCCTAGGTCACATCCCAAACCTCCACACCATAGTCCCCTGTTCTAGGTCATAACCCACTGCTTACCAGTCCAATGCCCTGGTCACAACCATTTCCTTCACCCAAACTTCCTCCCAAACCCCACACTCCCTCCTGCATCCCAATCCCTTACCCCCAAGAAACCTTCTGCATCCAACTTCCATCCCAGACCCCGCATCTCCTCCATTAATATCATGGAAGAGTACAGCCCTTCACCACTTTCCAAAATCCTGAGTGGTGCCTTCCCCCCCACAAAAAAAATATTGCCCACCTCAACCTAACTCTATAGCGTGGACCAGTCCTAAGAAACAGACAGATTAAATTAGTAAATAAAGATGCGTTTCATGGGAATGGAAGATAAAGTACACGTCATCTTACCAAAGAAATGTAATAAAGCATGTGGTCAATACGATTTTTTTTCAAATTTAACCAAAAACATATCTCCTCTGTCTTTTTCAATACTCCTAACCCATTTTATTTGGGACTTACAGGCAGCCCCCGGGTTACGTACAAGATAGGGACTGTAGGTTTGTTCTTAAGTTGAATTTGTATGTAAGTCGGAACTGGTACATATTGTAGGGGAAACTCTAGCCAAACATTTCTCCAGAGCTCAGTTTTATTCTCCCACACCTCACTTCCCTCAGTCCTTTATTCTCAAGCTGAGGTGTCTGCTGAGAAAAGCCGCTCTGCGTCTCCCTGGTCTGCTGGGGGGGGGGGGGGGGCTAGCTTCGCGTCTCCCTGGTCTGCTGGGGGGAAGCAGCTAGTGCGGGGTTGCCTCACCCCGTTTGTAAGTAGGGATCCGATGTAAGTCGGATCCATGTAACCCGGGGACTGCCTGTATTTAGGAGCTGCTCACTATGTTTGAGAGGCTTCTAATTAATTAAATTCTCACACCAGTTTAGCTCTACCTGTGTTTAATGATATGCATCATTCAGTATCAGATATTCCAGCTTGACTGTAATCAGGCTAAATTCAGAGCATTTAGCCCATTTAAGTCCTTATCGTACAAGCTGTTTCTAGCTCAAGACAATGGAAACTGAAGAGGCTCAGCACCTCAGGATCAAATCCTTAAAGAAGGTAGAGAAAAACAGACATGCTACTGTTATAATTCTGGCAACATAAAGACAAGTAACTCACATACAGCCTGACTTTTCGAAGAATAGTGTTCCTAAGGATAAATGCACTTGACACACATGCAAATCTTGGATCACAAAAATATCTAGAAACAACTACTGAGGCAGTGTATGTTCCTAGAGAGGTCTGCATGTTTGGCATAAGACTATATAAAGCTCTCAATCTTTCAGTTTCTGAAGTATCATTTAAGACTAAGAATTTTAAAAAAAATAAGCAGAGAAGAATGATGGGCAAGTCTAGGTCTGCCAAGGCAATATACTTGGAAATGTTTTTGTACAGAGAACTCTTTTGGCGTCATGAATTGTAGTTCCCCACACTTAGGAGATGTCCCTTCTACCGGAATGTGACTAATGGCCCAAATATTTTCAAATAAAAGGTTTGCTCTGCCAAAGCAAGCATCTGAATTAACTAATTCAAGAATAATGGAGGTAAAAATTTGATAAACTTCAGTGACACCTTACAGATTTCATAGAGAAAAGTGTCACAAAGTGATTTAAACCAAGCCTCTTCAGCTATCCTTCAATGCAAGGATGATATCTGCACTAAGGGGGTTCACGGGTGAGTTATTAAATGCCTGAGGAGCCCAATTTTTGGGCTGCAGATTTTCCCACAAAAGTGATAGGTGTGATCCTAGAGGCGACATAATTGTTGCTTGGAGGTTTGTGTTCCCTTTCTTCCCTCTTTTGTTGCTTCTGTCTCAAATACATCTGTTCTCCTCAAAGTGAGCTGCGGCACCACTGCATTCTGTTCTGTGACAGGTCCTCCCAGTTTGGTGGGTTGATGACTCCCTTTTAAGGTGTACTTACAGTATGTCTTTGAAGCACTTCAACTGCCCTCTACAAGCCTTTTCCCCCTGATTTAAGAGTACTTGCTTTGGGAGGTAAGCGTCAGGCCTATGTACTAGGAAGTCAATGTGTAGTTGTCTGTACGATTTACTGATAAGCCAGGTATTTTGGTTAATCTTGTCGACTACTCGAATTCCCCTTCCCCCCTTGCTGCCTCTATATCAGGCAGGAGCCAGTGCCGGGGGGAGCTGGCTTAAAAGTTGGTTTCCCCTCAGCAACAGCTCCACAGTGCCACCTGCTCCCCACCCCCACACTGCTGCGTCTGGGGTAGAGCAATCCTCCTTGATTGGATCCACTTCGTCATCTCCAGCCTGATTCTGGCCTGCATATTTATACCTGCCTCTGGAAATTTCCACTACATGCATCTGACGAAGTGGGTCTTTGCCCACGAAAGCTTATGCTCCTACACTTCAGTTAGTCTATAAGGTGCCACAGGACTACTCGCCGCTTTTGCGGATTCAGACTAACACGGCTACCCCTCTGATACTTGGTTTTTAAACTGGCTCCCTTTATGGACCAGCTCCCACCTCGCACCCCACACTGGTGCCTCTGATACAGAGGCAGCAGCGTGGAGTGGCAGGGGGCTCCCCACCCCCAGCCCTGGAGCTTATCGAATAGGTGTGTAACCACTAAGATTTCATGCAGTTACACAACTGTTCAATTACCCGATATACAACATCCCCATTATGTACACAATGGCCAGCTGAGCAGAGTTTGCAAGTTATGAAACACAATTTTTATACTGCTGATGTTGGTTGCAGTGAGAATGCCAACGTTAGCGTGTCAGTCTTCCCAGCTGATCCTGAGAATCCTCCTGAGGCAGTGCTGCTGGAACCACTCCAGCTGCTTGAGATGCCTTCTGTAAGTTACCCAGGTCTCACACCCATAGAGAAGGGTGGGGATGATAACTGCCTTGTGAACCACGATCTTGGTGCCTGTCTGTAGATCACTATCACTGAAGACTTGTTTGAGTAGTCTTCTGAAGGACGCACGGGCGTCATTTTGGAAGGGTGGGTGGGGGCAGAAGCCATGCACTCCGGGACACTCCCTTCACCAGCCTGGAAGGAACCGTCCACTAAAGGAGAGGTTTCTGATCCTGAGGCAGTGCCCTATTTGCAGGATATCCCTCTGTGACTAGGTGTGTCAGCCCTGCACTGGCACATCAAGAGCTGACCCATCTTTGTTAGAGGAAGAAGCCATGCCCCATTTGCTCTGCTGGGCATACTCCAGCTGGAACCAGGGTATAAAAGGCCTGAGATAAGCTTAATCTGGGCTGACTGCTGAGAAGTCAGGTGTACCACAAGCTGATTAAGTGAACCACAGCTGTTCCAAGTTTAGGGGAGTCAGCCAAACAGAACCACATCGACCCACACTGACCAGGGATGTTGCAAGGAATACAGAGACACTGAACTGCAGATGCCACAGAATCAAGTAGAAAGGGACCCATGGAACTATAGGGGGAATTGGCTAAAAGGCTTGGAATGTTGCAGGTTGATCCCTGCCGAGCCGGTGGCAAGAGAGTCCACCACCAACAGGGCTCTGGGTCAGAACTCAGTGGAGCGGGAGGGCCTGGATCCCCCCACCCTGGCCACCACCCACCAGAGGGTGGTGGACCCGCCTACTATACACCAACTGTGGCCATTAGGCTGCGCTACCCCAAGCTCAGGGGATTATACAGTGGGCCATACTATCCCAACTTTAGGGGGCTTGTTCTATTGACTTTGGCTATTGGACCAGATTATCCCAAATGAGAGCAACTGTTAGAGGGACACAGTAACAACCGTGGACACTGATCCACATAGTCCTGAGATGTGGGACACCCTTTAGACCATGGTGTCCAACACGCTAGCCACTAGTCACATGTGGCTATTTGGCCAACTGAATGTGACTAGTTTGCTATAGCAGGAGTGGCTACTGCTTCAGAAATGGTTGGACACCATGGCTCTAGACTCGTATGTGGGACTATGATTTCTCCCTCCAATCCCAATGTATGATGGAGTGTATCATCTAGGGATGTGATAGTGCATCCATTCATACGCCTGGGCTCATCAGTTAACATTCACAGTCCCCCAACCCCCCACATTGCTGCCTCTGTATTTAAGCCAGCTCACCACTTGCACTGGCTCCCACAGAGCCGCCTGCCCCTTCGCACAGTTGCTTCTGATAAAGAGGCAGCAACGCAGGGTAGCGGGTGAGAGCCAGCTTTTAAGCCTGCTCTCTAGGTGCACCAGCTCCCAAGGTGTTGCCTGGACCCCACACCGCTACCTCTTATGGAAAGCAGGAACCAGCGAGCGGGAAGCCACCTTTAGCCAGCTCCCCACATTCACCAGCTCTTGCCTGCCCCGTCTCCCCCACTTCTCCCCACCATGTGTAAGCGATGAAATTTTGAAGGGTTACACAATTACATAATTAAACTCATTTTTACATCCCTAGTATCAGCCCCACAATACCCTCCCATTACTATTAATCAATTAAGTCTGTACCCAGTAAGTCACATACACGTAAGATGCCATCCACTATGCAAATCACAAAACAGACCATAGTCTCTGCATTTATGGAGCGCTTTTCATCTTCAAATCATAAAATCACTAATATGAGTTAATTAATCCTCAACAGCCCTGAGAGGTAGAACTGCAATGGAAATAAATAGTTGTTAGACTACTACAAGCTATTTAAAGAATCTAAAAGTTGGATGTTGGACAACAACTTCTCTATATTAACTACTAACATTAACTGCTACAATTTAAACCAGGACTGATTTAAGAACAGAGGCATAATCTAGAAGGAAAAAGCTGACTATTATAGCAATGAAGCAATTTAGGAGCCAATACAACTTGCACACATACTTTATACAAATTTACCATATCCTTGCTTGAAACTAAATTTAGTCCTAAATTCACTTCATGCCTTACTTCCGCAAGTTTTAAATCTAATATATAAAGGAGAATGGTTGTGCACTAATAACTTGGACACTATAAGAGCTATCGCAACCAAACTTTGCATGGAATAATCTTTTATCCAGTAGAAAAGGTTTTAAGGTACTGTGGGAGGGAAGAGATGACAGACCGACGCCTCTCCCCGGGGCTGCACAGAGCTTGGCAGTGCAGGGAGAAGCGGCTTCCTGGAGGAAGTGCAGGGGCCAGTCACTCACTAAAGCCGGGGGAGAGACAAGGAAGCAGCATGTGGCTTCTTTCCCCCTTCCTCTCCTCAGGTTCCTCATACAAGTTGACAGTTGATATAACTGATATTTCAACAATGTATACTGACAAAATGCAAGGACAGTCACTTAAAGTAGTTGGAATTTATTTGGAGATATCTTGCTTTTCACATGGACAACTCTATGTTGCGTGTTCAAGAGTTGGAAGTGGAAAAAATTTGTACATATTTGTTAAGAATAATGAAACAAAAAATATAGTTTACAATAAAGTTTGATAACATGTAAAACTGGTTGTTTTATACTTTTAAAATATATTTTAATCCCTATAGAACTCAGTGCAACTTTTCTACCATTCAAAAACAATAATGGACTACTGTTTTTCTAAATTTTGTTCTTCCACTTTCCCAAGCAACGCCTGGTAACTCCCACTAGTTTCCTTATAAGGATGGCACAATATATTTTGAATAAAGAATGGTCTGAGCTATGTCAGTTTCAAGTCAAAAAAATTATTCACACCACCAATGAACTTCACCCTTTTAAAAGTTGTTAGAATTATTAGAAAGAGAAAAGATTCAAATACTTTAAAATTAAGGGAAAACTTTTCAGAAAGGGAATTTAAAATCCATGAAAATGTGCAAGACTCAAGTTCTCTATTCACAAAAACAAATTAAGTCAAACACAAATAACTGTACAGCAAGTCAAGTTTCCTTACAAATCAACTCTGACCAGGAGAGATAAGACACATCCACTCAAGAGAAGAGCGACAAGAATGATTAAAGGTCTAGAGAACATGACCTATGAAGCCAGGCTTCATGAATTGGACTTGTTTAGTTTGGAAAAAAGAAGATTAAGGGGGGACATGATAGCGGTTTTCAAATATCTAAGAGGGTGTCACAAGGAGGAAGGAGAAAATTTGTTCCTCTTGGTTTCTGAGGACAGGACAAGGAGTAATGGGCTTAAAGTGCAGCAGGGGAGGTTTAGATTGGACATTAGGAAAAAATTCCTAACTGTCAGGGTGGTCAAATATTGGAATAAATTGCCAAGGGAGGTGGTGGAATCTCCCTCTCTGGAGATATTTAAGAACAGGTTAGATAGACATCTGTCAGGGATGGTGTAGACGGAGCTTGGTCCTGCCTTGAGGGCGGGGGGCTGGACTCGATGACCCCTCGAGGTCCCTTCCAGTCCTATGATTCTAAGTCTTAGGCCTCTTTAATAAGATAGCAAACAAGAATGTCTTTAAAAATGCACATGTCCACTAAGTACTGCCTCCGGAGAGCTTCATGTGAAACTGGGAGTTAAATACAGTACTGGACTTGACTGACAAATGCATACCAAAACAAACCAGAAAGATTATAACAAAGAGTGCTCTCTAACTGCATCAGATTATAATGGCTCTGAGAACCTATTTTTAATTCCTGTGCCATTCAGTTCCTCCTAAAATGGCTATTTTAACACTGAAATGGCTTGTTGAGTGTATATTCATAACCGATCTGCTTGTAAATTTTACACAGAAATCAACAATACCTTGTTATTTTTGTACATAAATAAGAAAGTAAAACAAAGATGAAAAGTGTGTCTGTTACACACAGAGGTCACGCTGTTATTAGTTTAAATCCAATGTTTTACTGGATTAAAAGTAGTATTCGATTGGGTTGTGGGGTTTTTGTTTGGTTTGGTTGGGTTTTTTTCGGCTAGTGTGTTTTGATCTGTGTTCTTGTGAGTGTAAGCACGATACTGCAGCTTAACCAACACAAGTTAATCTGTCTGCCCGCAAATAACTCAATACTAACTTGACAGAAAAAACAAGTTTCCAATTTAGCTCTGTGGAGGCTCACACACCAGCCAAACCCCAGAGGGGATTTCAGAGCCCAGGCCCAGCCCAAGCATCTCCATTGCAATTTTATAGACTAGCAAGCTTTGGTCGTGCTGCAGGTCTTTTATCATAGTGCAGAGTACCCAAAGAGTACTATATACTAAGCACTTGTTCCTACTGAACTACAAAATGCCATGTCAATATAAATATCTTTTTCACAACTCAACATGGTGCTTTTTGACAGCTCAGTATCATATAAAGTGTTATTTTAAACCCAGTAACTACCTTTAAAACTTGAAAATTATGTTTACACAGAAACATGCCAACTGGTGAAGTTAACTCTGGCGACAGAGCCATGTAGTCTAGACATACCCAAAGAGAGCTATTATGTTGGTCTGATATGATTTGCTCTTTACCTTGTTTCTGCCCTTTGTGTGGTCTATACAGGACCTCAGGGCAACAAGCACATCCACAGTGGACTCCAAAGATGATGCCAATAGACACAGACAAAAAATGTATTTTTGTCCACACAGCACTGGTGAGATCTGAAGACACTCTGAAGTCCAGACAGCTAAAGTTTAAATATGGGTTACTGGACAAGCTAATGACTCCATCACAAATGGACTTACTGCTGATTCATGGATTAGGTCAGTTGTAAGCGCCTCACACCTCATTTATCCACAAGGCAGAAGAAACATATGATTTGCTTGGTCACTCTCATATTTACCTAAATCTTTCTAGGCTCTTCTCTACAAGCTACACAATAAACTGTATGTAATTAACGAATATACTCTTTCTAAAGTTCTTCTGCAATGGAGTCGTAGGTAGTCAGCAAGTGAGACTTCACTTACCAGAAAAGAACCCAGGGCACATTTATCGGGATAATGAGCCACAATAGTCAGATTAGCCATTAAGCTTCTAAGTTTTCAAATACAATTTGCCTTATCAGTTATAGCAAAAGCGAGCCATAAAACATTTTTAGACACACTCTTCAACTTCTGGGATGTGGATTTAAAAAAAATCCCTACTAAAATGTGTACTCAGAGAAAGAAATATGAAAGAGTGAGTAAAAAGGGAAAACTGAGTGAAATAACTGGATTTAAGTATTGTGAATTAATGCAGTATTTACCTCTTCATTCTTTTTCTGCACCCATTCTTTGTGTTTCTCTTCAGCTATCTTTTTTTTCCTTTCAAGTTCCTGCTTTTCTTTTCTTTTCTCCAGTTGTAAATTCATTTCCTAATTAAAATAAATGTATATACATAATTTATTTTCAAACAAATCAAAGTAATTTGAAAAGCATAAAGTTCAGATTTACCAAAATCATTACATGGCAGTGCTTTCTAGCACTAGCTTATGATCTCAAATCCATTCATAGAATACATAAATTTAAAGCGACAAGAATTATCTGAAAAAATCTTTAAGATGGTGCAAAAAATAGTTTCTGAGATGCACATTACTGGTTGACAAGACACTAGTCACACGGTGTCAGCAGTTATTTCTAAGAATCACTTTCTGAAATCAACTTTATATATACACACACACACACACAGGCACCAATGAAAGTCACTAGTGACTTTTTTTTCAGTAGAAACTTTCAAATTTCTTGCAGTAACAAAGACTGTCAAATATATGATCAATTCTGTAACGTTTACAGACGTTATAGAACCAATGTAAATGTGCACAAAAATGCATCAGCACTGGATGTCCTAATACAGACAGGGTGCTGGTGAATGCTACCATTTTAAATATCATTTCGCCTATAGCAGTTCTGAGCAAAAATAGATGGCCAGTATTTAAAACAGCAGCGACAACCCATTTACGCTAGCACTTTCAATGCTGCCAATGATGATGTTAAACCAGACAGGAAATTCCTGAAAGTTTTCCATAGTTTAGAGAGGGCTAAAAGTCAGGGAAGAGGGAGAGCAAGCAAAGAGGGGAAAATTCTTGACATATTTCCAATTTCTATTGTATAAAAATGTTTTCATTAATTTACAGTCAAACAGCAAAATTAACTCTGCAATCTCATCTTATTCCTCGGTATTCATCTGCATGTGCAGTGGCAGGACTTTGCTACATAAAAGGAACATATACGGTAAGGTTGTCAACATGCAGACAACCACGTGATTAACCAATAACGCTAGGCTTATCAGTTAACCCTGTCAGCTCATGTATTCCTCCCCCACCCCCCACCCATATGCATGAGGAACTGGTTTTAATTCAGCTCTTTGTGTGTGCTGGCTCCGTGGACCCACCTACCCCCTCCCTTACTGCCTCTCCTACAGAGATAACAGTGAGGCAGGAGACAGGAGTCGGTGCTTGGGGGGGGGAGGGGAGCTGGCTTTTAAGAGGCTATCAGTGGGGTAGTAGCACAGTGAGGGGCGGGCAGTGGGGGCAGGGGAGGTTCCTATTAAGTAGCTTCTGACCACAAGGAGCTAGGACCTCCTTCTCACCCTGTGGACAGGGCCTGCTGCCATCCCATGCTGTTGCCTTTGTATCAGAGGCAGCAGTGTGGGGTGGCAAGCAGAGTTGGTCTGCGCGGGGAGCCGGTTTTTAAATACTTACTCATGAAGGGAGATGTTCTGAATGTCTCCCCTCAGGACACAAGTTGATGGGAGTTGTTCATATTCAGTTAGGGGGGCTAATTAGGAGTAGTATGTGTGGAGGTTGGGAATAGAGAATGAAGTTTATAAAAGAGATGTAAGTAACTAATTGAGCAGCAGGAGGCAGGGCTGGGAAGAGCTGACTTTCTCTCCCCAGCACCATCTTCACAGAGAGGCAGGGGAGGGAGAGGCTGTGCCTCTGCTTTTTAAATGTAGTAAGAGCCACACAGAACCCGCTGTAGCTGAAATTCCATCAACTACTTGATTAGCTAATTAAATGCAATTTAACATCCTTAGTTCATAATCAAGTCCAAAGAGTTTATTCTGCAGGCAGACTTCAACTGTCATATCAGGAAGTGTGAACATCACAGAAACTTGGTGGGACAATACACGATTGACATGTTTGTACAGAAGGGTACAGCTTGCTCAGGAAGGGTAGACAGGGGAAAAGGGAGGAGGTGTTGCCTTATATATTAAAAATGAACACAAGTGGAGTGAGGTGGAGATGGACATAGGAGCCGGAAGTGTTGAGAGTCTCTGGGTTAGGCTAAAAGGGATTAAAAAGAAGGGTAATGTCATGCTAGGAGTCCACTATAGGCCACCTACCCAGGTGGAAGAAGTGGATGAGGCTTTTTATAAACAACTAAAATACCATCCAAAGCCCAAGATTTGGTGATGATGGGGGACTTCAACTATCCAGATATATGTTGGGAAAATAACACAGTGGGGCACAAAATATCCAATAAGTTCTTGGACTGCATTGGAGACAACTTTTTATTTCAGAAGGTTGAAAAAGCTACCTGGGGGAAGCTGTTCTAGATTTGATCCTAACAAATAGGGAGGAACTGGTTGAGAATTTGAAAGTGGAAGGCAGCTTTGGTGAAAGTGATCAAGAAATAATAGAGTTCACAATTCTAAGGAAGAGTAGAAGGGAGAACAGTAGAATAGAGACAATGGTTTTCAGGAAGGCAAATTTTGGTAAGCTCAAAGAGCTGATAGGTAAGGTTCCATGGGAATCAAGACTGAGGGGGAAAACAGCTGAGGAGAGTTGGCAGTTTTTCAAAGGGATATTATTAAGGGCCCAAAAGCAAGCTATTCCGCTGTGTCGGAAAAATAGAAAATATGGCAAAAGACCGCGTTGGCTTAGCCACAATACCTTGCATGATCTAAAAATTAAAAAGGAGTCCTATAAAAAATGGAAACTAGGACAAATTACAAAGGAAGAATATAGGCAAACAATACAGGAATGCAGGGGCAAGATTAGAAAGGGAAAGGCACAAAATGAGCCCAAACTAGCTACAGGAATAAAGGGAAACAAGAAGATTTTTTATAAATACATTAGAAGCAAGAGGAAGACCAAGGACAGGGTAGGCCCACTGCTCAGTGAGGAGGGAGAAACCGTAACAGGAAACTTGGAAATGGCAGAGATGCTTAATGACTTTTGTTTCAATCTTCACCGAGAATTCTGATGGAATGCCTAACATAGGGAATGCTAGTGGGAAGGGGGTAGGTTTAGAAGATAAAATAAAAAAGAACAAATTAAAAATCACCTAGAAAAGTTAGATGCTTGCAAGTCACCAGGGCCTGACAAAATGCATCCTAGAATACTCAAGGAGTTGATAGAGGAGGTATATGAGTCTCTAGTTAGCATCTTTGGAAAATCATGGGAGACAGGAGAGATTCCAGAAGACTGGAAATGGACAAATATAGTGCCCATTGATAAAAAGGGAAATAAGAACATCCCAGGAAACTACAGACCAGTTAGTTTAACTTCTGTGCCAGGGAAGATAATAGAGCAGGTAATTAAGCAGGTATAAACACCTGGAAGGTGGCAAGATGATAGGGAACAGCCAGCATGGATTTGTAAAGAACAAATCGTGTCAAACCTATCTGATAGCTTTCTTTGATAGGATAACGAGTCTTGTGGATAAAGGAGAAGAGGTGGATGTAGAATACCTAGACTTTAGTAAGGCATTTGATATGGTCTCGCATGATATTTTTATCAATAAACTAGGCAAATACAACTTAGATGAAGCTACTATAAGGTGGGTGCATAACTGGCTGGATAACCATACTCAGAGATTAGTTATTAATAGTTCACAATCCTGTTGGAAAGGTATAACAAGTGGGGTTCCGCAGGGGTCTGTTTTGGGACCGGCTCTATTCAATATCTTCATCAATGGTTTAGATATTGGCATACAAAGTACGCTTATTAAGTTTGCAGATGATACCAAGCTGGGAAGGGTTGCGACTAATCTCCAGACTAATCTTGAGGATAGGGTCATAATTCAAAATGATCTGGACAAATTGGAGAAATGGTCTGAGGTAAACAGGATGAAATTTAATAAAGACAAATGCAAAGTGCTCCACTTAGGAAGGAACAATCAGTTTCACACATACAGGATGGGAAGCGACTGTCTAGGAAGGAGTACGGCAGAAAGGGATCTAGGGGTTATAATGGACCACAAGTTGAATATGAGTCAGAAGTGTGATACTGTTGCAAAAAAAAAAAAAAAAAAAAAAAAAAGCAGCAAACATGAGTCTGGGATGCATTAACAGGTGTGTTGTGAGCAAGACACGAGAAGTCATTCTTCCGCTCTCCTCTGCACTGGTTAGGCCTCATTGGGAGTATTGTGTCCAGCTCTGGGCACCACATTTTCAAGAAGGATGTGGAGAAATTGGAGAGGGTCCACAGAAGAGCAACAAGAATGATTAAAGGTCTGGCAAACATGACCTATGAAGGAAGGCTGAAAGAACACGGTTTGTTTAGTTTAGAAAAGAGAAGATTGAGGGGGGACATGATAGTTTTCAGGTATCTAAAAGGGTGTCATAAGGAGGAGGGAGAAAACTTGTTCATCTTGGCCTCTGAGAATAGAACAAGAAGCAGTGGGCTTAAACTGCAACAAGGGAGGTTTAGGTTGGACATTAGGAAAAAGTTCCTAACTGTCAGGGTAGTCAAACACTAGAATAAATTGCCTAGGGAGGTTGTGGAATCTCCATCTCTGGAGATATTTAAGAGTAGTAAGATAAATGTCTATCAGTAAGATAAATGTCTAGACAGTATTTGGTCCTGCCATGAGGGCAGGGGACTGGACTCGATCTCTCGAGGTCCCTTCCAGTCCTAGTATTCTATGATTCTATAACAAGATTTCAATGTAAATTTGTCAAGTCTAATTTCAACACTAGAAGGGCTAGAATGAAACTTTGTTTTTAAATGAATGGTTTATATTATGGAAAATATAACAGTATTATTCTTTCAATACTGTTATTTTCCCAACAAAATGTTTAGGGTCTGTATGTTACATGCAGTTTTCATGTGAGAATCTTAGTTTTCGACATCAGTTCTTGGATTTGAAGAAAAAAAAAATCCCAATATAGTCATTGTTTAAAAATACAATTAAGAAATTATGTATTTTAACAAGATCTAGGCAATTACAGACTCATAAAGGACCTGATGAATCTGCGCTGTAGGCATGTTCCTCTGCTAGAGTGATATCTAACGTATCCTAGAGCAGCAGTTAGAAAAACAAGAGTCTGCACTCCCTGTGGGGCTGTAAGGCCCCTTGGCTGAAGCACAGCTACCTGTGGGACTAAACACTCAAGCCCAAAGCCCCAGAACCCCTGCCCGTATGGGGCACTGGATTTTTTTATAGTATGTGGGAAGTGGCAACAGTTCAGGAAAAAAAGTTTGAGAACTTCTGTCCAGAAGGTATGTGCTCAACGTGATTTGGAATGGATGTTTCTATCTACACATTAGCTTTCTTTAGGATAATTTTAATATCACTCACTCTGAAGTTTCTCAGAATCTGAGCCTAGAATACTTTTTAAAAAACAGTGTTAATGTGAAATTTTACAAACAAATATGCTTTTCTCTTCTTACAGACAAGTTTAGCAAAATCACTGAAAGTTACTAATGCTTAATATTTATAGAATTATTTTCAATTAAATATATTCAGAATTCTGTTTTTAACCCTTCTATTATTTCCTTTGGTGCCGAGAATTATATCACTGATTTTAAAAATCTATTTAAAACAGACGAGTCATTCCAAATTGTTTACTGTATAAATATTTCATTGTCTCAAGTATGTAGAAGTAGGGATTTAAGTGACTAGTCAATTACACGACAAGCATAAGCTTATCCCCAAGGGAGCAGGAGCCGGTGCCGGGGGGAACCAGCTTAAAAGCCGGTTCACCCCAGCACCAGTTCTGCAGGGGTTGGGGAGGCAGTGGGACCAGGCATGCGTCAGTAATCAGCTGATTCCCAGCTCATGCCCAGTCCCAGGATGCTGCACTTCTGCTTTTTAAATGCATTAAGAGCCTGCTGGCCAGTGACAAATCCTCCCCCCCCGTGTGCTTCAACCTTTTAAATGTATTAAGAGCCTGCTGAATCTTAACACATTTAAAAGGCAGAGCCGCAGTGGGGCTGGCATCTAACCCCACTGCAGTGCCACCGTTTATCAACTAGGCGATGGAAATTCTGTCGATTAGTTGCTTAAACTAAATTAATATTCCTATATGGCACTTTGGTTCTGATCCAATCTTGATGACTAAGATTGCACATGAAACACATTTTTCACGTATCACCAGAAATTAGTTTGAAACAAATATTTGGGGGAGGAGGGACAAATGAATGCCAACTTAATCTAAAAAGGAAGTCCAAAATATGTGCTGAATGCTAGGGAAGTCAGAACACATTGCTGCAGTTTACCAAGTAATTTCAACTTTCCTCTGACCTTGAACTCAGCAAAGTATTTTAATACTTGTCTTCAAAATGAAGGCTCCAAGTACTTTACAAACACTAATGAGTTAAGCCACGAAAAATATCTGTGTTGTATATAGGGATGCAAGCAACTAGTCAACTATCTGATACGCATAAGCTTATTGGATAGTCGAGTAGCAACTCAACTAGTTGCTGCCCCCATCCCTTGCTGCATCTTTCAGAGACAGGCAGCAAGAGGGGAGGGGGGAGAGGAGCTGGCGCTGCAGGATTGGGGGGGGGAGAGGAGGAAGATGCACAGTGGTGAAATGGCGAGTGGGGACTGAAGCAGGCCCCCGCTCCTCCATGATTCCACTGAAGCTGCTTCAGCCTTTGAAATGTACAAGTGCCCTGTGGTGCTGAGTCCAGCAGCCCGAGCCTGGTCCCAGCAGCCTCAGATTGCACTGATCACAGTGCCTCTGCATGGCGGCTCTTACTACGTTTAAAATGCAGAGCTGCAGCATGGGTAGCTTCTGGCGCTGGCATGAACCAGGACTGCTCAGTCCCAGCTCAAGCCAGTTCCTGGAGCCACCCCCTCTGCAACTCTACAGAGCAGTTATATCGATTAATCGTACAGTCAATACAGACTGTATCAACTATACAATTTGCCTGATAACCACATTTTAGCCTTAGTTGTATCCTCTTAAAATAAGGGATAAAGGATCTTTCGGAAAAGGCTTTATTTTCCAAAAGATCCGTGTCTAGACTGGCGCTTTTTCCCAGCAAAGCTCCGTGCCGAAAAAAAGAGGCAGACATTTTTATGCTAATGAAGCGGGGGAGATTTAAATCCCCGCTTCATTAGCAATTGCGATGCGTCTAATTTGCATCCCTTTTATGAAAAAGGGATGCAATCTAGATGTAGTCTTCAAGACTAGGTTATTTATAAGAAAGCAAAAGTTTGGAACTTCTGATTGTCTCACTTTATTCTGAGTAATTAAAGGATAAAGAAAAAAATTGGGATAGGAAGCACTTGTTAATATTTTGGGAAGAGGTATGAAATAGTTGTATAATACCACACCTTGGTGCCAACAGTATGCCTCATGTCTAACCATGTACCTTGGCGTGTCTATACACAACACACATCCTGTCATTCATGTTTTATTGCTAAATGTAGGTGTATTTAACCATGAGGAAAATCAAGGTACAATTACACAAATATGTTTTAATCCTTTAAAGCTGAACCACTACCAGACAGTTGTATACGAGAATATGTATACCACAACTCCAACTAAGTGTAACAATTTAGTAAAGAGAAATTAATGGAACATGAATCACACTGGTTTACCCAAACACAAAAGCTAAGCATGTCTAAAGATTCCCTTAAGCTAAAGAACAGATCTACCTCGTTTTCACAACAAACAGAAAAAAAAAATCTTCATTTCACTGCCTGTTAATCTGATGTCAAAACTAAGGAAAAATAGAAATATTCACCTCTAACGCTCTGGCTTGTAAGCGGATGCGTAGCTCTTTCTCTTTGCAAATGAACCATTCTTCCCAAGGGGAGAGATTATCTATTGGAGAGGACTGTTTTTTCTTTTCTGTTACATTACAGTTTTCAGCACTGTATTACAAATGAAAGGGAAGACATTTTAGTGGATACTACTTTCAAATCAAATTTATTTCAAAATTAACCAGTGCAACTGATATGAAATAATGACGTTTATACTTTGGGTATTTATGATACCATAAACTCATTTACTTCTGCAATTCTGTGATAACATCTAGAATAAAGTGATAAATGGCATTTTTTTGGAACTTTTGATTGTCTATTTTACTCCACATAATTAGCTCATTTTCTTAAGGAATAATTGTAATAGTCCAAACTATGGAACAGATTCAAAATGCTACCATTTAACAAGAAAACAAAAACAAAAAACCGTTCACATGTTTCCTTCCTTCTCCTGAAGTATAGATCAGGAAAAAGCAGGGAATTGAAGTTACATCTGCTATATGCCCTCTTTGACCAGTAACAAGTCCAGTGTGTCTCAACCCTTCAGGTCTAGTAACAGATTTTAATGTCACCAAGGAACCTGAACTTTGAGGAGAACTTTAATTAGAACTTATTTGGGACACCCCATATAACTCACTCATGTTCTTTTCCCCCACTCATCAGTAAGATAGCTATCCCAATCTCAAGTCAATAAAACCTGATAATACACCAGATACTTTTACACATGAGCTAGCAAATGTATGTGATATTAGACTCCATTTTGATCAAAACTAACTTATAAATGACAATGAGCTCATCTGTGAGTTTTCTACATATCTTTCTAGATTACACAGAATCTTCTCTTCTTTCAGACAATAAAAATGGAAATTCCCTCTTTCCAGCAATGTATGCTGAATTTCTTTGATGTCCTGAGGATACTTAACTATACTTTTAACATTACTACTGTGAGTAGTCCCACTGATGTAGTTCAAGAGGCATCCAGAAATGATTTAATAGTAACATTGTAAAATAAATTGACTATTTAATGAAGTATATTTAAACATAGGATTTTTTTTTCAATATAAAAGACACTGAAGATTCAGCAACTTCAGTATCTGTTCTTCATATCTAACATAAACCCGCTCCATTTATAATCAATAATAACCTATAAGGAGGATAAACATAATTATTATTCAAAGACAACACTAAACTGAGAATCACAGTAAACATTAATGAGAGCAGTGAAATAATATAAAGGGAACAGAATGATAAACATATTTGTAGAAAATAATGAGATTTAACTTGAAAAATGCAAGCTAATACACTTGGAAGAAAATAATCTAAAACTTAATTGTTCAGGTGAGGGGGGCAACCTGAGGAGTCCTAATAAAAAACACCCAGATCACAGTGGCTATTGTGTGAGATAGCAGGAAAAGAAGCCAACACAAAACTGTGTAGACAAGCGGAAAGTGGCAGGGACAATTATTCAATACATGACTGTGGTTAGAGTGCACCTTCATTATTGCACTCCATAAGAGACTGAAAACTGGAGGAAGTTTAGAGCAGAACTACGAAGACTGAGGTCTACAGGAAAGGTAACATTAAACAAAAAGAGCCTGGTGAATTAGGGAAATAAATACAGTACAAGTATTTGAAGGGTATAAAAATCAAAAACCACAAAAATGATTTAGGTTGGTAAAAGAGATTAACTATAAGTTATCAGAACAAGTTAAACAGAGAAAAATATAGGCTGAATATCATCATTAACCATTATAAGGGTTAATTGGGACTTTCAAAATGACTCAGCATTAGCCTAATTTTACTCCTATGACTTCAACCTTCCACAGTCTCCTGAGAGATGGAGCAGAAGACATATCTGAGATATTTAGACTGTTAGAGACTGGATAAAATATATTGGCTGGAAAAAAAAAGGAAAGTTTATGTATAGAAAATATGTAGAAAACTCAGATTCCCACTGGAATTTTATAAGTTAGTTTTGATCATAAGCAGTCATAATTTGGCAAGCAATGTGTCCCGGTAAGGATAGTCTTTTCCACCTTTAAGACTCTCAAACAAAGAATTCCCAAAATAGCGGCTCTGTGTGTCAAATCCAAAGTAATTTTGGGGAGTATGGTTTGTTAAAGTACAGATTTTTCTTCTGAAAACATCAGGCTCACTTTAAAAAAACATCCTTTATAAGAAAACAAATCATAGAACACTAGAACTGGATGGGACCTCAAGAGATCATAAAGTCCAGTTCCCTGCCCTCACTGCAGGACCAAGCACCATCTAGATCAGAGTTTCCCAACCAGGGGTCCACAGAACCCTGGGGTTCGGCAGACCATCATCAGGGGTTCTGCGAGAAATCATATATATATATATATATATATATATTAAAAACACCAGCTCTTTACAAGTACGTTTTTGTACAATAATTTAGCAGTAATAGAGTTGTGTTCCCTGCTGTCAACTTTTTCTGGCCAAGCAAACGTTTTCATAGGTAGGAGTTCCTCGGGATATCAAAAATTATTGTAGGGGTTCCTCCATGGAAAAAAGGTTGGGAATCACTGATCTTGATCATCCCTGATAGATGTCTATCTAATTTCCTCTTAAATGTCTCCAGAGATGGAGATTCCACAACATCCCTAGGCAATTTATTCCAGTGTTTCACCACCCTGACAGTTAGGAAGTTTTTCCTAATGTCCAACCTAAACCTGCTTTGCTGCAATTTAATGCCACTGCTTCTTGACCTATCATCAGAGGACAAGAAGAACAATTCCCCCCACCCCCTTTTTTTAAATATGGAGATATACCTATCTCATAGATCTTGATAAGTTATAGAGTCCAGTCCCCTGCCCTCATGGCAGGATCAAGTACCAACCCTGACAGATTTGCCCCAGATCCCTAAATAGCAACCTGAAGGATTGAACTCACAATCCTGGGTTTAGCAGGCCAATGCTCAAACCACTGAGATATCCCTCCTTGAAATACCCTTTTTGATACTTGAAAATTGCTATCATGTCCCCCCACAGTTTTCTCTTTTCTAAATTAAACAAGCCCAATTCTTTCAATCTTCCCTTACAGGACATGTTTTCTAGACCGTTTATCATTTTTATTGCTGTTGATGTAATGGAATCTGAAAAAGGGATGAAGTAGTCTTAAAGTTTTATGATTTTTATTTTATATGCAATAGTCTGTGATCCAACTGTGATCCAATACCATCTACAGATAATGACTTTGTGACAAAGATGCTCTGAATACTGCTTGCTGACATCTGACTCACCTAAAAGTAGGATGGAAAGTCAAAGTACCATTTTTCTGAACTAATAGAAAAATGGTTTTCAACTTGTGGCCTACAGGCCCTTGGGACCAGAAGATTATGCATAAGCGGCCATGAAAGGTGATTATTCATAGTTTCAGATACCAGAAAAGCCATTCCATTTTTTCTGATCAATCAAAAGTGCGTGAATACCGCCAGAACCAGGTCAAAACCTGTGGGCTTTTATGGTACCTATTATATTGTTTTGACTGGATAATATCACTGGTACCATAAAAGCCCATAGTTTAGCACCCTCACTCACACTGCATCAAATGTCATGCTGAACATGTGCAATATTTAAGCTGAATTCTGTTCAATCAATTTTCAGTCTACTCTAAGACATCTATAGCTGGCTTCCAAGAACCACAGATTAAACTTCCAAAGGAGTCAGCACCTCTATTTGAAAATGTTTGGAGCCCCACAAATGGAAAAAAGGTTGAAAATCACTGTACTAAAACATTCATAAACATGATATTTTATTATTATTATTTTTATTATTATTATTATTGTGCATTATTACCTTGATTAGGTGACTAAATAAGTATTTAGCTGTGTAACTTTCTACACCCAAATTTGAAAATCTAGCCTTACAAGGAAGGAGCATGATCACACATCAGTGATGGGGATGAGAACAGATCCAGGAGTCTGAACAAGGCTGCGTCTAATGTAGCAAAGAGACAGGGAATGGAGATTACCTATTGTGTTTACTCCTCTTGACGGTTGTTTGCCCCCTAGCTGATGTTGCCGCTGCCTCCCTATCCTCCTCTTCATTGCAGCTCTGGAAGCTGTGATTGTAAGTTGGGGAAAGCAGGGAGTAAGTAGAGGAGCTCAAAGGCTGCTCATCCTCAGAGCTGGTTGGGGATGAAATGCTGCAGTAGGCTTCCCTCCTCCTAGTCCTGGGCTGATCACTGAGCATGGAGGCAGTAAGCATCTGTCAAAAGTTAATGGGGTAAGAGCAGTGCCTGTCCATAGGCCCCACAGTTTCCAACACACAAGCCCCTACCACCCACCAACCTTTCAATCCACAGGTCCCTGCCCCCCTAACCCCAGCAAGGATGTGAACAAATAACTGGTTAGCCAGTGAGATTCACCCTTACCCAGGAGCAGTGGCCACAGGTGGGGGCTGTTCCAGCCCTGCAGCTGCACCTCACACAAGGGAGGGAGTGGATCCTGCTTAACTGGTTAAACCTAAGGTTTAACAGGTTAACTGATTAACTGGGATTTTACATCCCTCTTTTCCATCCCTATTGGAAAAAGAGGAGACTGAGGGGGGATACGATAGAGATATATAAAATCATGAGTGGTGTGGAGAGGGTGAATAAAGAAAAGTTATTCATTCATCTGTCAGGGATGGTGTAGACGGAGCTTGGTCCTGCCTTGAGGGCGGGGGGCTGGACTCTATGACCTCTCGAGGTCCCTTCCAGTCCTATGATTCTATGATTTGTTCCCATATTATAAGAACTAGGGGACACCAAATGAAATTAATGGGGAGCAGGTTTAAAACTAATAAGCGGAAGTTCTTCTTCACACAGCGCATAGTCAACCTGTGGAACTGCTTGCCAGAGGAGGCTGTGAAGGCTAGAACTATAAGAGAGTGTAAAGAGAAGCTAGATAAATTCATGGAGGTTAGGTCCATAAAAGGCCATTAGCCAGGGGGTAGAAATGGTGTTCCTGGCCTGTCTTTGTCAGAGGCTGGAGATGGATGGCACGAGACAAATCGCTTGATCATTGTCTTCGGTCCACCCCCTCTGGGGCACTTGGCACTGGCCACTGTAGGCAGACAGGCTACTGGGCTAGATAGACCTTTGCTCTGACCCTGTACGGCCACTCTTATGTACACCCCACCCCCAGCTTCCAACTCACAAGCCCCTGTGCCCCAACCTCAAACTTAGAATTCACAGATCCCTCAGCATCACCTATCTCCACCCCCAGTAGCTGCTAACCCTCCAGGACAGTCCTGAAGTCCCAAGGAATTAAAGATTTTTTTAAAATTAAGATTATGTCATGTGATAAAGCCTCCACACACCCACACCCGCGCCCAGAACGGGCAACAGCCCCCCCCTCCCTCCACGGGCAACACACACCCACACCCAACACGGGCAACCCCCCCCCCCCATGGGCAACACACACCCACACCCAACACGGGCAACCCCCCCCCCCCCCCCCCATGGGCAACACACACCCACACCCAACACGGGCAACCCCCCTCCCCCAGAACGAGCAACCCCGCCACCCCTCAGCTTCCAACCCACAGTCCCCACCCAGCCCCCGTTTCCAGGCTCCCACCACCCCGACCCACTCGCGTCCAACCCACAGGCCTGCGACACTCCCGACTCCCAGCGCGCCGCCGCCGGCCCAGCCCGGCCCGGCCCTAACTGCCGCGCGCTACCTGAGGCCGCTGCTTTGAAACCCGCAGCCTCGGCTCCGCGCTCCCATCAGCCCCCGCGGCCCCGCCCGCCCTGCCAATCGCCGCTTGCAATGGGCTCCATGGTAACCGGGGCGCTTCGGCCTTGCGCGACGTCTCCTGCCGCCCTCTCTCCCGCCGGCCAATCCCCGCCTCGCGCCCAGGCCCAGCTGCACGGGGGAGGGGGTCGCTCCTCAGCGCCAAGCTGCAGGACTAGCGGGAGAGGCGGTACCGCTGCCCCGGGGGCCGGTCGATACTCCCCGCGCTGCCCCAGGCCTGAGGAATCCCGCTGGGGTTGGTGATGCGACGTCCCAGCTGCCGCCCCCCTGACCCCAGCCCCGTTGTCCCTACCGCCCTGCCGGTGCAAGGCCTGGGATTTCCAGCTGGTGGGCGCCCCTCCTACTGCTCGGCTTCCCCCTCGCCGTTTGAACACCAGCGAGCCCGTCCCGCAGAGCGCGCCTCTGCCTCCTCACAGAGAGAAACTGGGTCCTTGGGGCCGCTCTGCACAGGGCCCCGAGCTCTGCTTGAAGGAAGCTGCCCAGCTGCTGTGCATTTGGACTTTCAACCCAGGCCGCTTCCAGCCCCATCGCCATTACAGCTTCGAGATATGGGGGGCACTTGTGAAATCCTTCTTAAACCAAAAGCCCCTTGGTGCCTGCAGAGCCTCATCACTGCCAGGCACAGCACTTGCCCTGGGGCCCAGGCTAAAACCTTCTGTACGGTAGCCCAGTATGGCTGTGTCCAGACTCAGGGGTTTTTTCGGGAAAAGTAGCCTTTTCCCGAAAAAACTTCCCCTGCGTCCAGACTCAAGCCGTGTTCTTTCGAAATTATTTCGAAAGAACGCGGCTTTTCTTTCGATGGCGGTAAACCTCATTTCACGAGGAAGAACGCCTTCCTTCGAAAGTTCCTCTTTCGAAAGAAGGCGTTCTTCAATGTAAAGAGGCCGTCTTCGAAAGAGAGCATCCAGACTCACTGGGTGCTCTCTTTCGAAAAAGCGGATTTCTCTTTCGAAAGAAGCCTGCAGTCTAGACATAGCCTATGAGATTATTCAGCATACCATAGGAGAAGCCTTGGGATTTCTTACACCACTGTGGGAGGCTAGGCCTGAGGCTGCTTGGGGTGCTCTGCTTTGTGTCTTGTGTGTGCGCGCCTCAGACCAGACCACTCAGACAAACCACCAGGAACAGGTTTTATTCTGTAAGAAACATAAAACAGGATCAATGTTCAGCAGCCCTTCCTCTCAGCAGGCGGTCTGTGTGCTGCTTTCTTGCACAGTCTCTACTGAAACCCTGCTGAGGGCAGAGGTTACAGCAGTAGTCTCCAGCCTTTTTAAGCATGAGATCACTTTTTGAATTTAAATGCAATCCAAGATCTAGCTCAAACCCAAATACCCTTGTCCCCTCTCCTCTGTGCCTGTTCTCCGGGGCCCCACCTCTGCTTACTCCATCATCCCTCCTTTCCTCCAGCCTGGGGTGCAGGCTCTGGTGTTGGATTAAGGGATTTGGAGTGTGAGAGGGGTTCTGATCTTACCTTGGGGTAGGCAGTTGGGGTACTAAAGGGGATTCTAGGTGCAGGCTCTGGGAAGGCATTTGGATGCAGGGGTACTCAGGGCTGGGGCAGGGACTTGTGGTTCAGGAGGGGGTTCATGACTGGGGTCGGATTTTGGGATGTGGGCTCCTGCTAGGCACTGGTTATATCAGTTGGCTTCTGGGTGGTGGTGCAATAGGGCTAAGGCAAGCTCATCCCTGCCCTGGACTTGCATCACTCCCCAAAGCAGCCAGCAAACTTCCTCCCAAGTCCTGGTGTGCCCCCTATTTGCTCTGTGGAAATGGGATACAAGCGGGAAGAGGGTGCACCTTGACATGAACACCATTCCTCTCCCTCCCCTGCCCTACCCAGAAAGCAAGAGGCCCCTGAGGAGACAGCTCCAAGGCAAAGGGCAGGAGCTGCACAGCAGTGCAGGGAAGAGCAGCTGAAGTGCCGGCACTTGATAGCCTCTTGGCCAACCAGTCAGGATCACCTGTCAGAGGCGCCAACATCTACCAGTAGATCCCAATCCACTGGTTGGTGACCACTGGGTTACAGCATACAACACAGCCCCTTTACAACATGTTTCAACTCCCACAGTAACTAAACCCCACAATAACCAAATCCAGGTTCTCCCTTTGTGTCACTTAAACTCCTCTCAGAGTGCTCTATAGCCCTTTCTGGTCCTACCTGTAAAAAACATAAAACAGGATCACAATTCAGCAGCCCCTCCTCTCAGCATGTGGTCTTGTGTGCTGCTTCTAGCAGTTCCTGCTGAGACCCTGCTGGGGTAGAGGGCACATCTTGTCAGGAACCAGGAAGTTCTCCCAACATGCTGCAGTTTGTAATCCATGACTTGTAGTTCCAGGGCTGTTGCTGAAACACACTGGACCTTGGGCTACATAGGCAAGGGCAGATATGGGTACAGAGGAGCCCACCATGGGTGGCTCTGTGGAATCTGAACTGTTTACTCTCCCCTTTTAATGGCCATACCAAATTCTAGCATCATTTGATTTCAAAATGAAAGAAGGTGAAGGGGAAAAAATAAGTGATTTCTTATCAATTTCTGTTTAGACATATTTCTGTATTAGCATTGCTTTGCTTACCAGAAAATTGGAAACAGCAGCAACAACAGTTGAAGGATAATTGATTTCTTCACAGTCCCTTTAGTCCACCAGTGATTAAAAAAAGAGAGAGAATATTCAACAGGTATAAATCAGCACAGCTCCATTGAACTCAATGAAAATACTCATTACAGATGGGATCAGAGTTTCACTATCATTGAAACATTCTTCCTGCACAAAGACTGTAGCATTGGGTCCCCAATGTATTTTAACTTGAACACAATGGTAACAGCATGTAAATAAACAGACTTCTTGGCATTGGTAGGGTACCACAACATTTAAATGTCACAAGTAGGATACTAAACTGAGGTTGTTCTCCATTTCACCTTCATGTTTAACATATATTTTCATAGAAACAGAGTTTATGCAATTTTTGATTACCCAGCCTGTCCCCTTGTCAATGCAAGATTGTTCCATACAATATTTTCTAGCGATTTATGCAATTTAGTTTTAAATGCGTCATACACTTCCATCACTTCCCTTAGGAGACTATTACACACTCTAGCAAATCTAATTCTCAAGATTTTGTTTCGTATAATATGCAGCTTTTATTTTTTCTTTTTTAGTTACATCCCTTTACTACTGGCTATTCTGCCTTTTGGCTATCTTACTAAATTCCTCTCTTCTTGTAATTTTTACCACTTAAATATTCATAAAATTAGTGTCCAGTTTTATCCCCATATACTCCTCAGGGACAGGATTGGCCATTTACATTTCAGTGCAATTATCTTAGTCATGCCACACATATTTACCACTTTAATCTTGCCTCATAAATCAGTCCTTCCTTGTGCTCTTTTGTGAACTCCCTTCAGTTAGTCAATATAGTTACTGAATTGATGTGCCAAAATTTGAATGCAATATTTTTAGATAGGATCATAACCAGAGCTGTATTGAGTGATTATCATCTCTCTAATCTATTATGTGCAGGGCTTGCCAAGTGGCGGCGAGCCCTACTCGCCAGCCGCACGGTGCTGCACTCTGCGCATGCACAGGTTGCTCTGCGCCGGCTCTTCCGGGGTGTAATTACTTGCCATAGGCGAGTAGATTACACTAATTGTCGAGCCCTGATTATGTATATGACTTTATATATACAGAAATGCATTCCAATGTTTCTACTACCAACTATCAGATGTTTTTTCAACATTACTGATTTCTACTGCCAACTGAGTATCTGTTTCAGCTATTTCCTTCCAGATTTACTAGCAAGGTGAGTTTTCTGCCATTTAAATTTGCTAAACAACAAAGTGACAGAATATGAATTTGGCATGCCTATATAATTAAAGAGGTAGGAAACTAGCACTGGAATGGTCTAATAGGGTACATCTGTACTGCGCCATTATTTCAAGATAACTAGCATTATTTCAAAATAACAATGTGAGCATCTACGCAGCCATTCCGTTATTTCAAAATAATTTAGAAATAATGGACGGCTTATTTCAACTTCTGTAATCCTCATTCTATGTGGAATGATAGTTATTTCAAAATAAGGCATGTGTAGTTGCTCAACTGCTGCTATTTTGAAATATTCCCTCCCCAGTGCCTCCTGGAGCTCTAAATTGAGGTAGCATGTCTACATTAGGGAAGCCTGCCTCGGACTAATTTTGAAGCTTCCCTGCAGAGTAGATGTGCTATTTTGAAATGTTATTTTGGAATAAATATTCCGGAATAGTTTATTTCAAAATAAGTGTGCCCAGAATGATAGTTCCAATGGTATCCAGGACTGTGATTCACCTTGTTACACCCCTGTCTGCAGTAAGAGGGAGATTCAGTTGGGGATCAGTAACCCTATAACACTAGCTTTGACCCACCAAAAACAACTATGGACTCTGCCAACACTTACTGTACCGCGTAAGTTAACGATAAGTACACATCATTCCCCAAGTCCCTTTGAGGTGTCCTTGTGACGGGTTACTTCTCCTTTTGTGAGTATTGTGATGGTTATACACACACACTTTATGAAATGGATTTATGAACATAAATTTATATAACTCAAAGGTGCTTTCAGCAAATGACTTCATGTAACCTATCAATCTTTATTTCTTAATCGTCTGGATTGATTTATCTTATTTTGGGGTATGTATCATTCTTGTGTGTAAAATTAGACACATGGAGCAGGGAATTCTTTATGGGTTTTAAATGTATGAAAGAAAGCCATCAAGAGAGGCCTCCATGTCTGAGCAATCATATGCAAATAGCCTTTTGCCCTTAAGTCTTAGCAGTAGTTAGTCTGGGGAAATCACGTCTACCCTTAACTGATCAGGTCACTTCCCATGGAAAAAGGGAATCTTTAAAAACAATAGGAAAGTAGGAGTCTTATCTTTGACTGGCACACGCGGGAGAGCCAACCAGGGACTCCAAGGGAAGTGGAGATTTCCCTGGTTTGAAAATGCAGCTGGAACAGAGTTTTAGGGTGAGAATCTCCAGTGAGTGGGAAGGTGAGTGGCAGTGGCCATGTCAGCACCCCGGAAGTCTCCCCAGTGGGTCATCTATGACCTCGCCCCGTCAAGTGTCTTCTATGGACAGGATCTCATATGGAACTCTTATCTGGTCCTGGTATCGCTTGTAGGTTGTTGATCGTGCTAGATGGGTCTTCAGTGCTTTCCCTCTGTTTGCTCATAACACGTGCAGCTCTGCATTAAGATATCTATAATTAAATCTTATCCTTCAGGGTTACGGCCAACATTGTGCAGGGATCAGGAAGGAATCCACCCTGAAAAGCACAATTGATCACATATATATGCTTTGGTCATACCTGCTGCTGCGGGGGAGGGGAAGAAAGTAAGCAATTGCCTCTGGGGCCCAGCAATTCAAAAGGATTTGTGGCTCCCAGCTGCTGCCACCACCACCACAGAAACAGGAGCAGCTGGAGCCTCCAGCCCTTTAAATCACTGTAGGAGCACTGCATGGGCCCACTCTGGGTACCTCTGAGGGCTGGCTGCAGGGAGAATGCCAGGTGCAGCATGCTCTGGGGGGCACTGAGGGCTGGCTGCACCACCTGCCTGAGGCCCCGTCCCTTCCCAAAGCATGACGTTGGGCATCCCCCTCTCAACTTCACCCAGGGGCCTGGCCAGTCTGTCAGCCCACTGACTGGTGTTTTTTCACATCATCTGAAGCATCAGAGATTTGCTACCGCTGAAGATGGGACACTGGAGAGGGTGGCCACTTCTCTGAAATGGTAGAGAATTCTTTTTTCAGAAGCTTGGCCAATGCGTCTTGCTCGAGTTCAGGAACAAACTGGTTGTGAAGGAATTCTCCTCCAAGTCAGACTGGCTAGGACCTTTGTGGGCTTTTTTTTTTTCTTTCCATCTTCTTCTGCAGCATGCACCATGGATTGCATGATAGGGTCATCCAGACATTTTCCCTGATCTATTCTCTGCCATTACAGGGGCCTCAGATATTGGTGCCATTTTTGGTTTCTCTTCTGCGAATGTGATCAGGTCCTTTCAGCCCTGTAGGTACGCAACTCCAGCTATGCAGAAGTTTGGTGCTGTCCCCACCACAGGAGGCCAAAGGGAGCAAACACTCATCAGCTTCCCTTACTCTTTGTGACTGCAAGGAGTACAGATGCTGTCTGTAGCTGCCCTCAACATTTGATTTATGGGTCTATTCAAGACCCACTAAATCAAATGCCAGAATGTTGATCTCCAGTGCAGTGCTCTGAGACACACAGTTAAGCCCCAGTACAAGTACCAATAGATTTACAGAATTTTTCCATCAACCTAGCTACTACCTCTCAAGGGCAGCGTTTAACAACTGTGATGGAAGAATCCTTCTCTGCTGATGTATCAAGTATCTACACTCAGGCACTACAGTGCTATTGCCGTGCCACTAAAGCATCTGATGTCATCATACCCTAAGTTCCTGTTCAGCACTCATTCACTAAGGGGTAGTCTCTTTTGATCATAGAATCATCATAGGACTGGAAGGGATCTCAAGAGGTCATCGAGTCCAGCCCCCCCGCCCTCAAGGCAGGACCAAGCTCCGTCTACACCATCCCTGACAGATGTCTATCTAACCTGTTCTTAAATATCTCCAGAGAGGGAGATTCCACCACCTCCCTTGGCAATTTATTCCAATATTTGACCACCCTGACAGTTAGGAATTTTTTCCTAATGTCCAATCTATATTGGACAATCCTAATGTCCAATCTAAACCTCCCCTGCTGCACTTTAAGCCCATTACTCCTTGTCCTGCCCCATAATTATGTTATGTTTTTCTGTTTAGTGGGCTTTGACTCAAGCCCTCTAAGATCAGGTTGCTTATTTTAAAAAATTATATACAAGTTTTTAATTACAGCTACTGAAAGTTCTAACTAGAAAATTTGAAAAAGTTATTAGATGCTAGAAAATGTATTCTGCTAAATAATCGAGAAAAAGCCTATGAATAAGGAAAGGTGGAAAAGAAACAGGCAATCAAAATATTTATGAGTTACAGCATTTATTACCACGTTGACACTTCGACTGATAATAAAAAGACATTTAAATTGTCATAAAAACCCTTTCGTGATGTTGTAGCAAGACAGACACCCCTTTCACCCCCATCACATCCATCTTATTTGCCTCTCTGAGGTCCCTGAATCATACAGGGCAGAGAAGGAGCAATAAAATCAGCAGAGTCTATGCTGGCTCATCTGATCCTACTAAGCTGAAAATATAGATATGAGGAGAGAAAGATTAAGGCAATAAGCTGACCTCGAGGCTGCAAGAACTGCCTTGGCTGGCACCCATGTTGATACGATCACACACAGTGTCCCTGGGAGAGGAATCTCCCACTGAGAAAAGAATCTCCAGTACTTCCAATTTAGTTCTCTCTCTTACAAGTGTAAATTAAGTTCACAACTCCCTTGTAAGAACTGGTGTCAACAAGACAGACCAGCACCATTTGGCATCACAGATAAGAAAGAGAAATACGTGACCCCATGGGTATAAAGATGGGTCCAGCAGCACACTCACTTTCAGTGTCAATCTACCATCTACCTGCTGGTCGGGTTAGGTGTTTGACCTCCCGAGGTTCCACGGGAACGCCCACCTCGTATTCGTCTTTCCTAGGAATTGAGAGACCGGCCCTGGCCTGACACGGTGGAGTCGAGAGGCACAGAAGGGGGTAAAAATTGTACCTGGATGTGGTCCTTTGTCTTAAGTGTACACATAGACTTAGAACTCTTTAAAGATTAAGCTGTCACTTGGTACCATTATTTCTATTTTCTATCTTTATTTTCTTTGTAACCATTTTTAAGATCTATATTTGCTAGCAGTTAAGAAAGAGAGCAATAGCCATTGTAACCATATGATTTATAAGCTTCTTTAATAAACTTGTAACTGTTTAAGTTTTAACCTGACTCCTTCTGTTGCTGTAACAGAACCAAGCACAATTTAAAAGAACTTCAGCCGGTCATAAGGGACAGGTATAGGAAGAGCTCGGGCGTTTGAATCGTGTCATTCCCAGGTGACAGATCCATTGGGGCATCTCTCAGTCTTCCCTAGACTGCCCGCTGCGAAGGGATCCTGTATCCTAGCGGCTGAAATCTGAGATGTAATGGGCTCTTCCTATAAACTCGGGGCGTCTGTCAGCCTATTGGCAGCCCTCTGCGATGGGACCCTGGTCCTAGCAGTAAAGTCACGGACGTTAAACTCTTTTTGGGGTGCCTTCCAGCCTCCTAGGCTGCCCACTGCAACGAGACCTTGCGTCTCAGCAGTTGAAGACTTGGGTGTAACACACATGCACACACTGCCCTGACCATCGGCTGACAGATATTCTTAGTCTCTTAACTTAAAAACATGAAAAGTAGGCATCATTAATCTAATTCCCAGAAGATACTGATTTACGCATAGCAGATGTTGTCAATTTAGACATTTCTTTTGGCTGAGATTCATATATACTAATCCTCATTTAAACTTGCAATTTTGCAGATTAAAAATGTGTTATCTGAACATCACTTCGAAACGCAGATTTCACAGCACTCATATTTTCTTTCTATGGATCTGTCTGATGAAGAATCTAGAAATTTGCAGGGTTCCCAATTCACCAAAATCTTGTTTCTGAATTCTCTAGCAAGTTAACAGAGGGCAAAAAGTTGAGCATGTTTCCCTGAAGCCTCGGCAAAATTAAATAATGCAATTTATTCTTAGCTGTACTTGGTAAAAGGAAACATTAAATTCACATTTTATAGTTTTCAATAGTTTTTCAAAACTAGGAAGTACATCTAAATTTAAAATGCCTATTCTTCATGCACTCTATGTTTTACTTTCCATTTTGTCTAAAAATATGCTGTCTAATCTGGTCATTGTCACATCCTTAGTCAAATCTACAGATTGAGTATTTGGTCTTTAAACCTGCAGTTTCCAACAAAGGGAAGAATAACAGAGTTTTGAGCCAGGGAGAACACCACTTAGCCTCATACCAATCACATGAATACACCAGGCACTCATGGGCCACCCTGCTACTATCTATGTTTGTGAAGATATAAAGGCTACTTTTTGTTCTAATTGGTCATCTTTTCCCAGAGACTGTGGAATATGGGGCACCTTAATTACAACATGATTAGCATTCCTCATTCTTCTAAAGTTCTTGTGGGCTCCAGCCCAAACCCTGATGTATATGCTGAAATTTTAGCTGAACAGCCTCTCAGCTGCAGCCACGCCGCAAGTCTTTCATTATAGTGTAAATGTACCCTTAGCGTCTATGTTCAAGCCAAATTTGTGTCATTGTTTTTAACATTATTTGAAGGTCACCATCAATCAGTCAACTGTGTGGCCCTTTTTTTCCTTTGCAAAAAGTCTTCACTTGAATGATCATCTAATTGGAGTAAAAACTCCCATTAACAATATGGTTTCTGCTTTCTTTTTATAACCAATCATATGGTTAGATTGAGTCTTTCAGAAAAAAATGCAGGTAGTGCCTTGTGGCTTTGTAACCCAATGAAACATGATATTTTGACAGTAAATCTCCACTGACCTACTCAGAAACAGGAGTCTACTTAATCCCAACTAAAAGCAAAGATTTTTATAGCAAATATGAGTGTTCTATTTCATTTACAAAATCTATTTAATTTCATTTTATAATATAAATGTAAAACATTTATAATTACATTTGTAATAATACATTAAACTCATGCATCCATCTAATTCATTATGGTGTATGGATGCCTCTACAATTTACCAAAAACAATAGTTTGTGATGCAGTTTCCTCACTTCTCAATTGTTTTCATTCATTCAAATTTTATAAAATTCAGTCATTAGTAAAGACTAAAAATACAGTCTTTAATAGAAATTAGCAAGAGTCTTAAAAAGAACCTTCAGCAAAAGAAATTGAAACTTGGAAGCTAGAAGAGATCAAAAGCACCTACGCAATAAAAAAACTAATTAAACTGAAAGTACAATATTTCAGATATGGATAAGCTTCTGAAGCAAGCTATGCATGCTTTTATTAATTAAAAAGTATTAACTTGCAAATTAGAACAGACAAGACAAAATTGGATGATATATGATATAAAAGCTGTTCAATAAAGTCCACAGAAGCTGAAGATAAAAGGTTTTGTATACAATTTTGAAAAGTTTACTTATAATTATACACACACACACACACAGGATTAATCTGGAAGGGTATAGCTAGAACCAAAAACTTCAGGTTTGGAATTGACAGCTTGGGGCTTGAATAAAAGTTTTTTTATACATAAACAAAAAAGGCTGAAATATCAGATTAAGAAAACATTTTTGTACATGGAAGGATTGGATTCTGCAAGTTAAACTCAAACACTAGTTTAATTTTTAAAAGGTATAATACAATAATCCAATTTTGTCTTTGATCTAACAATATTTTAAATGTTCTTAGAAAAGCATGGGCTTGCAGACATTACTTGTTTAAAACTTTCATCGAAGGAATAACTGCACAAAGTCTGCAGGAATGGACTGGACTCCCAATTAGAGATTTTGAAGCCCAGGTAATCACTGAGGCATAACAGCAAGCTGCTAAAATATTTGAAGAAGCTGATTTCAATAGGAGCCCAATATGGTAATGCCCCCCCCCTTTTTTTGCCTTTTAATAAATTTTAATAAATAGAAAGTTATTTCTAATGGAGATCTTATTATGTAAGAGATTAAGTTTCTCCTTTCAGTATCTTCCCATGGACAGCCTATCCCTAAACAAAGGGGCTACGTCTACACTGGCATGATTTTCCGGAAATGCTTTTAACAGAAATCTAGACGCGCTTTTCCGCAAAAAAGCCCCGATCGCCATTTTCGCGATCGGGGCTTTTTTGCGGAAAACAAATCTCTGCTGTCTACACTGGCCCTTTTGCGCAAAAGTTTTTTGGAAAAAGACTTTTGCCTGAACAGGAGCAGCATAGTATTTCCGCAAAAGCACTGACAATCTTACATGAGATCCTCAGTGCTTTTGTGGAAATTCAAGCGGCCAGTGGAGACAGCTGGCAAGTTTTTCCACAAAAGCAGATGATTTTGTGGATAAACTTGCCAGTCTAGACACAGCCAGGCAGTTAGTACCTCCCACCAGCAGTAGACAAGAAAAAAAAGCCAGAGTGCTCATGATGTCACTCTACAGCAGTGGTTTTCAAACTTCTTCTCGTGACCCAGTTGAAGAAAATTGTTGATGGCCACAACCCAACATAATGATGTATTTTGACTAGAATGCAGGCTACAAAGTGGAGTTGGTGATGAAAGGTTTGGAGTGCAGGAGGGGGCTCTGGAGGGGAGAGGGCTCAGGGGACTGGGGCACGGGCTTTTCTCTGGCTACTCCTGGTCAGCAGCACAGTAGGGGAGCTAAGGCAAGATCCATGCCTGTCCTTGCACTGTGGACCGTGCTGCACCCGGGAAGCAGCCAGCAGCAGGTCTGGCTCCTAGGCAGAGGCATGCAAGTGGCTCTGTGTGCTGGTCTCGCCTGCAGGAACCTCCCCACCACTCCCATTAGCCAGGACAGGACAGGAGGCCTGCTAGAACACCCCCACTGGTCATCTACTTTCCCTACAGCAAAGTGATCCGCTACCTGACATTCCACAACCCAATACTTGGTCAGAACCCATACTTTGAAAACCACTGCTGTACAGCTATAGAATATGGAGGACAGATGACCTCCAATTGTTCTCCTACATCTCGAATGTTGGGTGAGTTCTCGGTTGGCCTAGGTCCAGTGTTTGTATGTGTCAGGATTTAGGAAAAAAACACCCTAATCCTTATTCTAGCTGTGAGGACGGCTTTAAGTCTGGGTCTTAAAAATAAGGGTTGGAGTTAGAAAAAATCATGTCATCTGTTTGTTGTGTTTCCTGCAGCGACTATAAAGGGCTCAAGGGTAGATGCTAACAGCTGTATTCTCTGTTGGTATCTCCTGTATCCTACGCTGTGGCTGGACTACTTATGAGCATTATTATTCCATCTAACTTGCGAGGCATAGGACGGTGTTGGCAGGTCTTTTCTACTGTTTAATTGGATTTCTTAATTTCTTGAGAAAGCCCACTCCTGCCACCCTTATCTTGTGTTGGAGGAGTTGGGCCTCATCTCAGTTTTGCAGCCCTCTTTCTCAAGGAAATGATTTCAGAGGATCATTGCTTACATTCCTCCTCCCTTCTATCTGTCTGATAGAGCCCATTTCACACTTGTTAGCTTTGGCAGAAATTAGGGGAACACAATTAAGCACCCACTAAGTCACAATTGCAATTAAACATATCACAAACCAGTATTTCCCAGCTTTCAAAATGGAAACATTATTGTAGCCTGAGTTTAACAGTATCTGATAATTTTAGTAACACTTGGGTATCAATTTAATGAAGACTTTAAAAAAATTCTGCTGCTCCATTCCCTATTGGAAGTTTGACAGTAGTTACCTTTTTCTCCTATTGGTAGTATTTTTCCATTTGAAACTTACTTTTCAAAAGATCTGAAAATAGCTACATTGCCAACAGGAGTGTAAAACTATGCATCTCTCACATAAGTGACTCAAAAGTGATACAAACTTGGGTTTTAAAATGATGGGTTTAACAAAAATAAATATTTAACATCTGGATGACCTTCCAAGTCATTCTAAAAATATGCAGGTACCTTTGGGCATAAATTCTATATTTCATAATGAAAAGTGCTTTGTAAAAAGCCAATCAGTTCTCTGAATGTTTTAACCTAATATTGTAGACTTGCAAGACGTTTAGTTTATAATTTAAACCAGTAACTCTGTTATTCTGTTAGCACATCCCCTTACATATGTGGTTGGAGATTTGGAATACACTGTATCAGATACCATATTTATGAGCATAATTTACCATGATGATTCTGTGCATCTGAAATATTTCCAAGATCTTATTCATTTTTTAAGAAGTGTGATTTCTAGCAATATCCATGTATACTTTATTTGCTTTTAGTGGGACACACTGTGCCAACTTAAAATGAAGTATTTATAACTATAAGAAAGCTAAACCTCTGGGATGGTTTTCTTTTGTCTCTGCTTTTGTTTGTTTTTACATGAATAGTTTGGTTTACAAAAATTACAGCATATAGTAAATGAAACCCACCCAATATTTTCTACAAATGACATGATTTTGATATACAAGGATTCTGTTTTATTACAGTGACAATGTACAACCATGTCTATTTACAATGCAAAAAAGTATATAAACCACAATTACTGGCAGCCACTATAGTTTTGGAGGTAGCTTTAATTAACAAAATGAATTGAAGCCATAATTCCCATCATGTATTCTATCAAATAATTTACAATACAAAGATAAAAATTCATTATATGCACAGTATGTACAATTTAATTTTCAAAACAGCAATCTAGCTTAAATCTTAAAAAGAACATTTCCAGAGGAACTGGTATGGCAGTGGACTTGCTTTTGATCCAGCATACTGTTCAAGAAACTTCTATAAAGTACTTTGATCATGCATTCATAACTTTATGTTGATCAAACTTCAAACTAAGTACAGATTAAAGGAAAATTGATGGTAATTAAGTGATAGTTGGGCCTTAGATAATTAAGAAAAATTTGGAATTAATTCATTGTTTTACATGAATCTGGTTCATCTCACCACACCGTACTTTACTTTGAGAAAATTTTTTGGCAGAAACGCAGAAGTTTCTATACTGCAAAACTGCTTTTCATTGCCACCCTTTTGGTAAAGTGTCAAGATATTCACAGACGTTGTGTGTATTAGCACTGTTGCAAACAGCAAATAGGGGTGCAAAATACGTTAGCTTTTCTCTCTAAGCAAGCATGACACACAGACAACACTTACAATATACACTGTCTAGCCCAGAGGTGGGCAAAGGGACCTCCACAGGTCAGATTTGGCGCGCCAAGCGAGTTGATTTGGCCTGCAGTTGCACTGCCCCTCCCCTGCCCCCAGGCCAATCAAGACCTGGGGATGGGGGATCACATGAAGTCACCTATCCCTGCCAAGGCCATGTGGCACCAGAGGGAACTGCGCAAGCTCCCCTGCCCCCCAGAGCCTGATGTACCAGAGGGAACTGTATGCCTGGGGTGGGGCACGAGAGCCAGAGACTATGTCTACTCCTCCTTCCCCAGGCCCTTTCCAGTGGCTGGGAGGTGCGGCACAGGAAGGGGAAAGCTTCCCTTCAGTCCCTTCTCCGCCCCCGCCTGTCCTGATGCTGCTGGACTCTCTCTCTTTCTTTCTTGGCTGGGGTGGGAGAGTGCACCCCGATTGGCCTGGGGGCAGAGGGAGTCCGGGAAGTCTCCTCACACTACCAGGGGCACACTGCTCCTAGAGGGAACGGTCAGCTGTTCAGAACAGCTGGAGGTTCTCTCTAGGTGTCTGGAGCCCCTGGTGGGGGGGCTGGAGGAAGGGGCGCAAAATGTAACATACCCTCCCTCCCCACCCTATGTCCAGTCAGGGTCTGTGGGCAGGGGCACATTGGAAGTCTCCTGGCCCCACCCCTTCCACCCTAATCCCCGCCCCTTCTACTCCATCCTTCCAGGGCTGCCCACGACCACTTCTGAAATTCCCAAAGTGGCCCCTTTTCAAAAATTATTGCCCATCTCGGGTCTAAGCCCATGGCAACTCTTACATAATATTGAAGAATGGTACCATGGTTTCCAGAGGAAGCAGTGTGTCTCCACTGAAAATCATGATCAGTTCTACCACTCCCAACAACTGTTAATATTCTTATTTCAAACAGTCTGCAGATCTTGAGGGCTGACAACTATTTTTTATTTTAAAAAATTGTATCTTATTAAAATCAAATCTTAGTCTGAAATATAAAAAACAAAATGTTATACCTGTATTGCTCTCACAGTTCTATATGGGAGACACAGTCCCTTCTTTTGGCCCTGCAGTAAGTCATCCTGAGATTAATGCTGAAAATACTATACAAAGCCAGCAACAATTTTCTTAGTTATAGAAAAATCAAATTTAAAAATAATTTCTTAATATTAACAGCTGTCCCTTATATTGTGCTTAACCAGAAAGATTGACAGAACTTGCCTCATATGACAGTAAAAGCAATACACAATTGGAGTTCAACATGGAAACAGACCGTTAGCACATAAAAACTGTATAAAATAAACCACTATTTCTTGGAAAGAATAAAAATATTGGATTACAAGTTTTGGTTTACAAATTATTTACAGTTGGCAACTTCCTCCCTCCCCTTCAAATGTATGGCTCAAGAAATTTACTGCCCACTTCCCTTGTTTATGAGTGACACCGTATAGTGATTACAAAAGTGCTTCCTGGTTAAAAGGTCAGAACAGATATGGTCTATGAAATTCTGTACGTCTTTCTGATAAGCCTTTCAGTCTTTAATTCTTGGTATGTTGTAGGCATAACGTACCAAAGGGAATCCTCTGCTTTGATAGAAACACGCACGACCACAGGCCTGCACTTGGTCTGAACTGTCCGACACAAAAGAGTCGTCCTCATCTGCATAATCAGAATGGGCAGACTGCGTGCCGCAGTCTGACCAATACCCCTCTGGCCGTTGGCAAGGCACCACTGCCAACGTAGGACAACTGTGTGATTTTATTAAGTGTTTGCATGGTACAGGTTTGGAAAAAAGTAGTGATTCACAACATTCACACATGGTAAGGTTACCCTGCAAATGTGAATACATGCCACAGTCATAGTAGAAATCCTGTGTCACACAGCCATCTTGAGTATTGACAGCGATTGCCACTGCGCCATTCTTTTTGGTGATATGCTGTCTAAGTAATTTCCAGTCTTCCTTGAACTTTGGGTTGAAAAAAACGTATAGGACTGGATTCAGACAAGCAGGTAAAGGGAAAAATATTAGAGTAACAGACTTCATTATTTCAGGGCTGATAGAAATTGCAGTGATCAGTGGTGCAAATGAAAAAAATGCCACAGGACAGAAAAAAATGCAGTTGGTGAAGATTAGCCAAGCGACATGCTTAATCATGCTGGATTGTGAGTTTTCGGAGATGTCTTCTTTTTCCAAGTTGCAATAAAGTTTAGTGTAGATAATAGCCATTAGCAAAAATGCTAATGAGTTTAGGAGCACTAAAGTTACTGTAAACCCTAATGAAGGTGTTTCTCCAGTGGGGAAAGGCAGGCAGAGGGGTGAAGCTGAATACTCTCCTTTATGGAAAAGCGGCAAGCATCCTGCTACTACAGCACACAGGAAAGCAAAAACTGCAGCAATCTGGAATTGTTTTAGGCGACTGCTTTTCCCATTTTTAATTATCTCTTTTGCAGAAAAACTTCGTTCAACAGCTGCCAACATCAGGAAAAAAATGGCACTTTCTGATGAAAAGACTGCAAGAAACCCAGCAATTTTACAACCACTGCCAGTCTCCCACCATATGCCAAATTCAGCAAATCTTCCCCAAGAGACTGCATCCAGGAAAGTTAATATACCAGTATAGATTCCCATAAATAAATTAGAGATAGAAATCAGGCCTATGAACAGTTTGGAGGAAGACAGTGGAGCACAGGATGCAAATATTGTTAACAGGACAAGCAGGTTGAAGAATAAGGCAACCAAAAAAATAAACCAGACAGTAAGTCGAATCATCCAGCTTCCCAATAAATATTCACAGGGCTTAAAAGCACCTAGAGGAAACACAATGAAAAGGACAAGGAATTAAAAAAAAATAAAACAGCATTGAAAATCTTACATAATTAAACACCATTACAAGCATCCAACTCATTATTTCTGGAATAACAACATGCATATGAACTCCTAAATAAGTCAGATGAAAGTCAACTGTACTGCCACTGAAGCTATTTACAAATTAAGCCCAAAAAGATAGTTACTAGGAAGAATAGTAACTCAGGAATACTTTGCATAAGCAAAATAAATAATTAAAACCTATTCTTATGCTAATGGTCTGAACCAAGATAGAGGATGGCTTGCACACTATCTTCCACCTTTTAATGACTTATCCAACCAATCAAACAATGGAGGTGCTAATGGTTCTTAACAGCATTTTATAACTATTTGCATTATCTACTCTGTCTCTCTTCTTCTTCCTCCCATCCCCTTTTTCCTTCTTCCCTCCCCCCTTCTTTGTTTATTCTTGGATCTGGACTTCTTATACTCCAGTCATCTGAAGAAGTGGGTTTTGCCCACGAAAGTTCATGATTCCACCCACATGTTTTGTTACTCTTTAATGTGCTACTAGACTATTTGTTGTTTAAGTTTTTAATAGTCTTTGTTATTCAATAGAGCTCTCAGTAGGGGTACCTACATTTTATTTTTACCTCCATACTTTTTATGAATACATTAATTTTAAAAAATAATAATAATAATAATAATAAAAAAAGATAGAAACACTTTACTGTTCAAACCCATCCTGAAAATTTTGCCCTTGCTCCTTAAATGCCAGCCAGCCCTCCCCAAGTTCCTGTAGTATACAAGGAGCTGTGGGTTACTTTAAGCCAGTGTTTCTCAAACTGCTCCGCGGAGCCCCAGGGCTCCACGAGACATCTCCAGGGGCTCCGTGAGGTTGACAAACTGGAAACATCGATAGGTACAACACATACAATCAGTGGACCGGTGTACAGGCAGTCCCCGGGTAACGTACAAGATAGGGACTGTAGGTTTGTACTTAAGTTGAATTTGTATGTAAGTCGGAACTGGTGTCCAGATTCAGCCGCTGCTGAAACTGACCAGCAGCTGACTACAGGAAGCCCGAGGCAGAGTTTCGATCCGCGTAACTCGGGGACTGCCTGTACTTATGCGGAGCCCCAACATATATAATCAGTGGACTGCTGGGGCTCTGCATACATTTTTACGCATGTAAAGGGCTCCGGAGCCCAAAAAGTTTGAGAATCACTGCTTTAAGCTATCATTGTTTCTTCTTCTTTTTTTTTTTTTTTTTAAAGTTATAGGGAACGTGTAAAAAGCCGACAAACTCAATTTATTTATTTGGGGTAGGATTTTACCCCAAGTTTTCTGTTCCTAGCCTTGCCAGTGACATACCATGTTACCATAGGGAAGTCAGAAAGGAAAATTATTCTCTACATTTTTCACCATGGAGATGAAGAAATGAAGGGTAAATCAACTTACTATAAATCTGTCACAAGGAAAGAAACTAAGTGTAAGTGGCATCATTGCTCCTACACGCCCTCAAATTCCCTCCACATAAACTCCTATCGGAGATCATATGCATATCATGAAGGTTATTTAATTAATGTATTTAGTGTACTGTGAAAGCGTATGATAAGATCTAAAGTAATATTCTTGGTGTCCTTGAACACTCTGAATACCAATATAAAGGGCCTTAGCCCTCCCTGGCACTGAAAACTACACTAACCATTGTAAGTGGCTTGGATAAGGGGAATCTCCAGGTGGCCCCAGCTTTATGTCACATGCCAGTGGGCCTCAGGTATGGATAGTCTTCTAGGGAAAGGGGCGTGGGCAGATGATGCTACCATCTTGAGTTAGTAAAACAGCTGATGGAGGCTGATCCATCCAGCACAAGATAGCCTCAATTTAGAGTTTCTGGGGATAAAAATGGCCCCAAGACCACACAGTAGGTGCAGTCTGTTCCAAACTCTGACAAACAATTATTGTGGAAAATAATCAAAGTTCTTAACTGCCTTTTTGAACTCTGTTTCTGAACCTAGTAGAATTTAATTAATCAACATGTTCTTCTGTATTGAGGCAAATATGTTTATTTCTGGGCAGGTTCATATTGGCACCATTGGGATCCTTAGAAAATAGACTAAACAAAAGAGCTGCCAAATCTCTTTTTCTTGCAGGAACTCGATTCTTCACTGAACAATTATTTTCAAACCATAGTAGTTGTTTTGTTTTTTCATTTCACATGAACATTCTAATGTTAAGAAGAATGCTACTGAAAAGTAAAAAACTACATACTATTTATGAAAAGAAAAAGGAAACAAAGTGTTGGTGGAAAGGGAATTCAAGACCAATTTGCAATTCATTTTCTAACAGCTGCAAGATATGCCGATGGCTGTCTCTATCTGTCAGCTAAAAAAAATCCCGTTCAGCTTTCAGCCACCTTGATCTGCTGCTTCCTCTCCTACTTCATGCTTCTCATTTCCCCAAGAGAACGTTCCTCTTTTCCCATGGGTAAGGTGGGTTAGAAGAGTTGTTGATGCTTCTAATTGCTGGCTCCACTGCTTAAGTAATTGACAATCCATTTTCTGCGGCTAGGCCAAGAGGGGAGCGAACCTGACATAGAAGCAGTTATTCTGTATTTACTCAGAGGTCAGGTGTCCAAATTAAGATGAGAGCAACATCTTGGATTGGGAAGAGATTATGAGCAAGGGAGGGGGACTGCAGACAGGCTGTCAGCTTAAAAAACAAATAGTTGTGCTTAGCTCCTTAAAGGGCTCAAGCCATACCTGCACGTGCAAAATGAGAGCATTAAAAAAGACTGTAAACCTTTACCATGGCACATGAATTAGAATTCCTGTAAGTAACCTAATAATTCAAAAGTGAATTTGCACAAAAAGAGGCATAGGTTAAATTCATTCCCACTGCTGAGTTCAGTGCAAGTTACACCAATGATGAATTTTCCCTTCTAATCAAAATGCTTTTCCTGTGACCCAGGAGATCACTCTAATACTGCCCCTAAGAAAAGAGAAGCTAGCACAAAAGGCAAAGAAGCCAATTTGCTGAACCTGAATAATGGATTTCTACAAGAGGCAGATAAAATAGGTGCAGGCCCCCTTCTATCCTATGACAACTGCCCTGGCAGTATGTCTTTGTGCAGGGAAGAAGGGGGCTAGGAGGGGAATGGGAAGGTGGCAGGTACAGGGCAGAAGTCCTGACAGGCTGGCTGGAACAATATCATTGGTTCTCAGCAGCTCTTTAGGGGGCAGGGACTTCAGTGGTATGTCTGAATCTTCTGTGTAACCTGACAAGGAAGGAGTAGCTGCTATGGAGAAGGAAGATAGGTGGGTAGGAAGAGTAATGATACAAGTGGCCTTTGGCATTCCTTCGCAATATCAGAGAATTTCAGCAACACCACAAGCACTGCAACCCTTTATAGCCAGAGCACTGCTAATGTGGCAAGTTGGTTCAAAGCATTAAAGGGCAATAAATACTGTCACCTCTAAATGTAAAGGCTAAGATGCTGATTGCACTGAGCTTGGGAACCACAGCTGGACTTTTTCCAAAATGGCTCTCTACTACAGTGTTAAATTGGGTCAAATCCTCTGATATTTATTCACCCAAAGATACTACTGACATCAATAGGAATGTCACTCAAGCACTACAGAATTGTGTGTACACAGGCATCATGAGGACTTGGAGACATAATTCAGTAGATCGCTAAAGCACAACGACAAGCTAAAAGTTCAGAGTATAACTGAAGTAGCTGGTTTAATTACCTGTTGTGGGCGTACAATGAATAATTGTCTGACCCAGTTCTTCATTCTCATCAGGGTTTGGAATATCTGCATCTGCTGTAGCTGAGTAAACATAGGAATTTAAGGCCCTAAATAATACTCATTTGATTTTTTTCAAATATTTTTTAAACCACCTAATTTTACATCAAAGTATTTTTCAAATCATTATCCCAGAAGCAATTAACTCAGTTGTCTGGGGATTATATATGTGCAATGCTAGTTTAATTTTTAAAATGTTTTCTGTCCCCCTCCCCGCCACACTATTTAGATTCTATTTTTGTTTTGAGGGACTTCAGAAACTTCAAAAATCACCAGGACAAGTTCCATGGATGCTAGAATCTAGCACAGAGGTGGGCAATAATTTTTGATGGGGAGCCACTCCAAGATTTTGGAAAGTGGTCAAGGGCTGCACTTTTCTGTGGGGTAGATGAGGAGTCTAGAATGGAGGTTGGGTGCAGAAGGGCGCATGGGGTAAGGGACTGGAGTGTGGAGACAGTGAGAGGTCTAAGTGGGCGTTTGGATCTTGGGAGAGGGGTTGTGACCTGGGTGAGAGGATAGGGATGGAGGGTAAGGAACAGAGTGTGGGTGCAGGAGAGGATACAGGCCTGGGGAGAAGTGAAAGAGGAGCTACAGGGTCTGGGAGGGAGTTGTGACATGGAGCAAGGGGGCAAAGGGTTTGGATGGTGTCCTTGGGGAGGAAGTTCAGGTGCGGGAGGGGCATGGGTGCCAAAGGCAGGCTCTGGCTGGGAGGCACTTAAGTGCCTTCAAGACAGGGTGAGTTCCTGCCTGCTGCAGCCCCAGATTGTTTAAAACTGCAGACTGCACCCTCCATGAGGTTCTCAACTCTGGGAGTGGGGAGAGGCTCGCATTACACCCATCCCCCAGGCCAATCTCTCAGCTCCTATTGGCTGGTTGTTTCCCGCTAAGAAATTGGCTGGGGTCAGTTCCTACTGACCGGTTGTTTCTGTCCAATAGGAGCTGAGAATTGGTCTGCGGGTAGGGAGATCACACGAAACCTCTCCTCCCTCCAGAGCAGAGAGCACCAGCCCTGTGCTTGAAACAGTGGCTGCTGTGTGCCCGAGAGTCCCGGCAGCGTGGTCCGCAGGCCAGATCCGGTGGCTTGGCAGGCCGGATCCAGCCTGCGAGAGGTATCTTGCCCACCCCTGACCTAGCAGGAGTTCAAGAAAGGGAAGGAGGAAGACCAAATGCTCCATTCTTTCTGTTGTTGCTCTTCCCGTACAGTAATTTTTTTTACATATCTTTGTTTCTTCCCTCTTTTATCCTCTCCCCTGCACAGTTGAGCCACCAGAAGAATGCTGTGTGGGGGAAGGATTGAGGAGATGCAGTCCCACCAGCTACCCCTCTCCTCTCTTTGCCCTCAGCACTCCCTACAACAACACACAAGCATGGGTTTTGTCAGGTTGCAATCCTTATTGCCCACAAAGAATTGTGGGATCTGGCTGGCTCTTGGAAAAGAAATACAGAGGGACTGTGTGTCCCATGAGTAGGAAAGGTTGAGAACTACTACTGTAAGCCATGGCATATTCGAGAGGAAAACTTGAAACCCTGAAACCAGGGATTGAAGTATCATAGTTCAGACCCTGGAATGTTAGATAGCGTGTAACTCAAGTGGCAGGGCTCGACAAATTATGGAAAACCCTACTCTCCAGACAAAAAAGGGACTCGCCACCCTCCTCCTCCCAAAAAGTGGGTTTTTTTAATGGCATACATTCCTGGTAAGAAGAAGAACAGTAATTACTAATAGTTCTTAATAAATATCACCCAAGTTATTAATAAATATCTTATAAACTTCCACCTTTCCCCTCTGCTGCCATGTCTCCTTCCCTTGCTCCATCAGCTCCCCTGGAGCCTGCTGCCCCCCAACCCCTCACCCTGCTCTGCTGTCCTGACTCCTGTCCTTCTCACTGCCCTTAGCCTTCCTGAGACCTGCCCCCCTCCACCAGCCCTTCTCTCCCCCCTGTGCCCACTCCTCCAGTAGCCCCACTCTGATCAAGTGAGCTACTCCTCCTCATCCCCTCTCCTAACACCTCCCTCTACACACCTGCCCTGCCTCTCTCCTCTGATGCTGGTCCCGCCCCTGCAGGTGTCTGTCCATCTGCTTCACCCCCAGCATCTCCTGGCACCTGCACCTTCCCTTACCCTTGCACCCTCCTGGTTCCTCCCCCTTTCCTCACTGCTCCTGCCCCCTTTTTCCCTGATGCCCACCCCCTCAGCACCCTCTGCCCCCATTCCCCTCATGCCCCTGTGCCCTCACACGTCTTGCTCCATCCTCACCTTCCTCATGCCCACCCCTTCTTTCAAGCCTTCTCCCAGCACCCCCCTCCCTCTAGCCCCCAGTGCCCTTACCCTCTCCTCTTCCGGCATCACCCTGTTCCCCCCTCCCACTGACACCTCCCCTTCTGCCTTTTTCCTCATTGTCTGAACTTGGCCCCCTGGGATTTGTCTCTCCTGCACCCCTGTCTCTTGGTGCCTTCCCCTTTCTTCTTCTTCTCCTCCCCCCTCCGCACAAGCCCCTTCCCCATATTTGTCTCCTCCCCGCCCACAGCCCAGCCCAGCCGCTTCTCCTCCCCCAGGGCCAAGCAAAAAATTCTCCCCCCACTTTTTTGTTGTCTTTTACATGTTTGCATTTTGCAATGTGGGTTTTTTTTTTGTTTTCATTTTTGTCCCAGCACTTTAGCCCTATAAATAGCATTTTCATTCATTTTTTTCCATAAAGGCAATGGCGCTTCAAGTGAACTCCCCCTTTCACTCGCTGCTGGGTCACAGCAGCCTTTTTCCTTCCCTGTCCAGCCCCTCCCTATGGACAAGCACCCCTCACTCCCAACCTACAGGGGAAACAGGGTGCAGGGACAGCACAGAGCCAGAGGGGTGCAGGGAACAGTGGTGGGGGGGGACAGGGGTGGCACGGGGAACAGGAGGCACAGAGGCAGAGGGACGCAAGGATCGGGGGAAGCAGTGTGCGGGGTACAGTGGAGGCACGGGGAATGGGACGGGCAGAGGGATCAGGGTCTAGGCAGTGCAGGGAACGGGCAACACAGAGATGGGGGGGGGGACGGGAGTAGGGATCAGAGTGTGGCGCAGAGCCAGAGGGAGAGCAGGGGATCCGGGGTGCAGAGGCGGTGTGGTGACTGGGTGGTGGGAGCCAGATGGGGCGCAGGGCGGGTGCAGCGAGACGGGCGGTTGACAGGGAGTGGTCTCTCGCCAGCGAGGGGCTGGGGCTATGGCAGGACTGGAGCCAGAGGGGCGGAGCGTGGCTCCGCCGTGCATCACAGCCAACTGCCTGGGACACGCAGCCAGAGCCGAGCTGCTGTGGCCCTTTAAAAATCGGCGGGGTCACATCCGCCAGTGTCCTGGTGTCTGCCGGCGCTCCGCCTCCTCGCACTGCAGCTGCACGCAGGCAGCCTGGTGCTGAGAATCGCCGCAGTTCCCCCTCCCCAGCAGTGCTCTGTTCCTCCGCTGGCTGGCGGATTGGATGGGGCCGTGCCGCCCATAGTGCGGGCTTCGGCCAGCCTGTTACAACAGCCCACCGGGCCAGTCCACCCCTACACTCGCCAGCTGGCAAAATCTACTCGCCACGGGTGAGCGGGCGAGTGTATTTGTCGAGCCCTGTCAAGTGGTGTAACCGAATGAAATCTTAGCGGTTCAATAGTCCCTGGGGGGCAAGGTTGGCAGCCAGTGTGCTTCTGGTGTTAGGATTGAAAGTTGTATTCTTTTTATATTTATACTAGGTTTATTAAATGTATGTTAATATATATGCCTTATATTGCTATATTATTGCTACATTACTATATGATTATATAATTACCTTACATTACTAAACCTAAGATAAGAAATATAAAAAGAATAAAACTTTCAATCCTAACATTGGCTCTGCTCCCGGGGAGCCTCCTGCTACTCTATGCTGCTGCCTATTTATCAGAGGCAGCAATGCAGGGTGACGGGCAGTAACAGGTCCGCCAGAGGAACCAGCTCCCCATGCAGACCCGCTGCCTGCCATCCCACCTGCTGCCTCTGATGGAGGAAGCAGCGCAGGGTGGCAGCAGCCCCAGTCCACTGGGGTCTGAGCTCCCCGCTGTTCCACGACAGCAACCCGTCTGCAGGAGAGCTGAGTTCCCTGCAGACAGAGGCTGGTCCACAGCAGCAGCCTCTGTCCGCAGGGAGCTCGGATCTCCCACAGACAAGGGCTGCTGCAGCAGACCAGTCCCTGTCCATAGCAGGCCCAGGCTTGTCTCAGACAGAGGCTGCTCTGTGGGATGCTGGAGCAGCTGTCTATGGGGAGCTCTGATGAGGCAGTAGCACGGGGGTGGGGAGCTGGTGCTGGGGGGAAACCAGCTTTTAAGCCAGCTCCCCCCAGCACCAGCCTGCCCCCGCCCCTGACTCTGTAGGAGGCAGGCAGGAGGGGCAGAGGGGTCCGTGGAGCTGGCTTACTGTGCATATCAGCTGCTGCCTGCCTCTCTCACTCTCTGCACTGCTGACTCTCTATCAGAGGCAGCAGCGCAGGGGCGGGTGGGGGGGAATGCGGTAGGCGGATCCGGTGCTCATAGGGAGCCTGCTTAATGCCAGCTCCTCAAAGGCACCAGCTCCCACTCCCCGCCCCCCCACACCTTGCTGCCTCTGTGCATGTAGTCAACAAGAATACCCAACAAGCCTAGGCTTTTCGGTTAATTGTGTAGTCGACTACACATTGACAGCCCTAGTCTCTGGGGAGATGGAGATGCTGAGACCAGCAGGGTATTTCTTAGAGAGCACTCTGAGGACCAAGTGAACAGCAAGGTAACTGACTCTGCCAATTTAGAACAACAGAAGATGAAAAAATTATTCTGAAGCCTGTTAGCCAAGCAGACTAATCCTTGGAATAGGAATTGGTTCACACAGCACCAACGTTTTTAGCAGGTTCTCATATAGTAGAATGTCTAAGTGAGTTTGTTCACCTCTTTGTTGGAGAACATAATTATCTCCCTGGTCTGGCCTAACTTGCACAGTGCAGCAAAACACCTATTAGAATGGAGCACTTACCTCTCTCGTGATCTGTCAACACGCTCTGATCTTGGTGGCTGGAATCTTCCATGTTTGAGTTCAAATAAGAGTCACAACCCCAAAATGCACAGCACTGGTAAGCATATGGAACAGACAAAGACCTGAAACACAGGCAATGAGCAATATTAGCTGGCAGCATCTATAGTCTTAATTTTTAAAAGTGGCATACTTCAAAGCTAAAGCTGTTCAAGAGGATCATTTTGTCACTAGTAAAGACCAACTTCTAACTGGAACCAGTGATGAGAGTTTCTAAAGAGCTTTTACTTTAGAATTCTAAAATGGAGGGGCAAAAAAAAAAAAAAAAAAAAAAGGTGTGCTTGATTTTGCAAAAGCAAAAGCTAAACTAGAAGTGGTTTAGATCAGGATCCCATTTTATCCAAGCCCGAAAAAGGTAAAGAAATACTCTTCTAGGTTTGGTTCATCTCTCCTATGCAAAGCACTAGTATTCATGTTATCACCTGTATGTACAGAAATGAAAACTAATCAAGCTGGCTGGAGACTAACTCTATTGTGCAAGCAAACTAATTCCCAGATGACTACATTATTAAGCATGCATCTGTCATTCTCATTGTTCATTTTGTTGACATTTAATCCTTCACAGTATAAGTCAGAATGTCCTGGTATGTATCTTCCCTTCTGAAAGCAATGGAACATGCCAAACAACACTGCAGAAAAGGATTGCAGCAGCTTGCCACATATATAGTTCAGCACTAACTGGCTGCCACAAAATTCTACGTAAAAGCAGTGGTCCCATGGAATTTTATCTGAATTTTTCAGGTAAGATGATGTGACCAACCTAATTGCTAACAATGCACCCGACTGTTTTGCCTGTCCTCAATCGATATGAAACAGATTATATTGCTAATATTAGAAGTTATTTTTCTTTCAAGATAAAAAGAAAATTAAGGGGAGGAGGAGAATAGTACAGTAAACCACACTTGTAGCAGATGGGGCACTGAAAAGATTTAGAAAAAGGGTGCATAATTAAAGAACTACCACAAGATTGACTAGGTAGGCTGCACTTGAATTTCTGAAGCATGATCTCTGTACTGTAAAACTGTGGTATTTTCTCACCATTCAGGTGATTGTTGCATCTGGAAATTTTGACATTTACAAAGGTCATGTCAAAATATGCCAAGTCTTATCAGTCCAGAATGCCCCTGTGCTAATCAATATTAAGCAATATACATAAAATCAATATTTTGAGATAGGTATCTGTCTAATTAGCCTGACAACAAAATCTCACAAGACCAACGTCATTCTATGCCAAGGCTATAATAGAAATCCTACAAGAATTGTATTGTGCCTGGATATTATTTATACGCCCATCTTGGGGTAGTGTCAGAATACTGAATGCTATACTACAGTTCTTGGGAACTCCTAGGATTGAATATTAGACATCTTTGACTTTTTCTTGAGCAAGCAACACTGTCTTTGTCTCAGTTTCCCCATCTGTAACCATTCTTACCTGATTCATGGGGGGCATAAGAATGATGTTTCTAAAGTTCTTTGAAAATGAGAAAAGCTACACAATGGTTTGATCCAGACTTCACCAAAGCCAACAAGAGTGTTTCCATTGACAAACAGACTTTTGGATTTGGCCCTAAATGCCTACTGTTGTTACTGTGCTGGGCCTCAAAGAATAATCAGCATTTGTATAAAGGGTTGGGTTGGTAAAATCATAACCCTGTGCCCATTTTCCCGACTCTAAGGGCTCACGTAAATCTCATTTTTGAGGAAGAGCGGCTTTTTGACAAGGGGGGGGGGGGGTAGGGGCAGGTTGCCGAAAAAGCCATGTCTAAACTACTTTCACTTTCAAAAGCCTCTTTCGACACTCTAGCAAAGTCTAGATGAGCCCCAGGAGTGGACATGCTCAGTCACCGGCCAATGGGTCTTCACAGGTGTCCAGAACTCCATCTTTATCACTATTCCATTTCAGATATAAAGGGTGGAGGACAAGAATGTTAAGGATTCTAAGAGGAACATATGAATGAAAGCCATTTTATGGAATAAGAATGATCAAGATCCCCCTGGACTTATTACAAGACTCTGACACAAATGAACTTAGTTAACAGGAAGGCTGTGGCTTTATCTGAGTTATCAATTTGTTTGTTTTTCTGAATGCTATCTTTAATGTACATCTGAACAATATCTACCAACATACCGGAGCTTCATGAAGTCCTTTGCTACCAATGCTTCTTTCAGTTCAGAGTTGCCTGCAAGCTTAAGTTGGTTTAGTCCCTTCAATCCTTCAGCTGGAAATGAAGTCAGCTCATTGAAACTTATGTCTCTGTAAGGTGAATATTAAAATGGTTACAGATAGTAAATCTGAAGATCCCATGGCATTTTTCATATGAACAGGGATCTGCTCTATTGTTCCTGTCTTTCAAACCCTCATCAAGCACCATGCTGCAAATCAGTTGTCCTCCACACAGGTGAGAGGAAAGTGCCTCTTTTCATTGCTCTGTGTGTACTTTGTGTGGTATTTGGGAATCTATACACATGAAAAGTGATATGAAAGGCAAACACTCAGCAGTTTTGAGTGAGAAAGTTTTACCATTTCAGTAATTTAATACAAGGGTGCTGGTTTATTGCACAAAAATGGTCTACTTACAGATTAGTTAGGGCACCAAGTGTAGTAAACGCCTCCTTGTGAACCTGGTGGATCAGGTTTCTACTGAGATCACTACAATTAATGAAAAAAAAATGCCATTATGTTAGTAATTGCATTGAAATTTAGGAATAATCATTGTTTGGGAGCTCTGTAAGTGGCAGTCACATTGTATCTTTGACAGGAATGCCAAGTAATCTACTTGGTTTAACAACATTATGTAACATTTTCCATACAGAATCACATATACATGGGTTTGATCCTGCTAGGTGCTGTGCATCTGCAGAAAGGTGAGAACATAAGCACTTTGGGACAAGACCATGGCTTATTTTATATCTGTATAGTACTTAACACAATGGGATTGACTGGAGCTTTGGAATGTTAATCTAATATAAATAAGGTGGAGAGAGCAAGTCAGTTTTCACAAGCAGGATCAAGTCTGGAGGCCTTACACTGCAGTGACTAACTGCTGCTATTATTTACTTAATAGAGCTGTGAATTTCTGGGATCCCATATCTCCCATTAATTAGCTCCTCTATGTATATTATCAACCACATTTTAAGTCCTAAAGTTTATTGATAAACTGTTTCATATTATAAATCTGCCATCATCAAGTAAAACACAGATAGTAATGGTCCAGGAAAAACATTAGCATGACAGTGAACAGTCAGAAAAATCTCCCAAGAAATTTAACTCTATTGCTCTCAAACTCCTTACTATTTGTCCATTCAAAAGTCACATTTATGTATCATGTTTACTAGGGATGTTAAATTTAGTTTAATCAACACATTGTCTAGTCGATGGATTTTCCATCAACTAGGTGATAAGCAGGAGGAGCTGTAGCAGGGTTAGCTCCTAGCCCGGGAACTGCAGCTCTGCCTTTTAAATATATTAAGAGCCTGTCATCTCTTAATACATTTAAAAGGATAAAGTGCAGCAGGAGGGACCCAGTATGAGCCAGAACACCTGATTCCCCGCTGCACAGGGTTCCTCCCTGCTGCACACCAGCATTTTAAATGTATTAAGATACATTTAAAAAGCAGAGGAGCAGTATCTGGTACTGGGCGCGAGCCAGCAATCAGCTTATTCCCGGCTTGCACCAGGTCCTCACTGCCTCCTGCGGAGATGGTGCTGGGGGGAACTGTATTTTAAGATGGATCCCCACAGCACCAGCTCCTGCTGCCCCCCCTTGCTGCCTCTGAGAGGGAAGCGATTAGTTGAGGGACTAGTTCACTATCAGATAGACAACTAGTCACTTACATTCCTAATATTTACTACTTTAGGTCTCGGAGAATGACATTTGCCATACTTAACTTACACTGCTTTTTGCAATGTACTTCAGGTAAAAATAGTTAATTATTAAAATAACAAGAACCACTTTTTACCAAACATGGTATGAAAAATACATATTTCTCTGTGTGCGTGCTTATGTAAAATATTAGGAACAAAAAGAAAGTAATACTGGTGCCTAATAAAAACAGTAATAATTTGTTTGGATACCGAACATCTAGTCTATTAATACAAGAAATTTCCTTCAAACCCAAATATTTAGTTATGAATCATAACTCAATATTCAGAAAATAAGTTAAAAAAAAACCACTTACAGGACGCGGAGGGAAGTTAATCCCTGAAAGATGAATTCCTTGATTTCTTGTATTTGATTATGTTGTAAGGAACTGGAATGTGGAGAGAAAAAACGTTATTTGGAGGCTAATTTCCTCCAAAATGAAGGATATTTGGCTTTTGCTTTTATTAGTATCTTCTCCTTTACTGCTTTCCCTAGTTTGTATCTCTGTGGATCTAAGTGAAATCAGAACAATGGGAATAAGTTAAGAAAGATACTGATCAATGCATTTGACAGATACGATTTTTCTGATCATCCCTCCATTTTGAGCCCACTGTTTAAATAACTGTTTTCTACTTCACAAGAATACACATGGTTATTTTAGTTTGAGAGATTAATTCAATATCTGAAGCCCTCTTATGAGTTTCTAGCCAATTTGAATTAAGAACCCATTTGGCAGAAGCAAACATTGACAAGTGTGGTTTGAACTACCTCTATGCTGGAAGTGTCACTTTGCGACATTGATACAAACTGGCATTTAACACAAACCTACTCACTTCCAGGTTGAGATGATTTAGGCCAAGCTCTAGCCCAGAGTGAACCATTTCCTTCTAAAACACAGGTTTATAAAAGGAAAACATGGAGAGTCCCTTCACGGTGCAAGAGCTAACAAGCCGGTTATATTTCCAGTTCATTCACTTCTTATGCGTCCACCTGACAATCAACATTCATAGAAGTGCTCCTGTATTCTAGTCTATATATCTAAACTTTAAGGAATATTAAGGCAATGTAGCTTTAGCAGAAGACAACTGGTCCCAGAACTCACTGTCCTTGATAGAAAACGCAATTTCTGCTGGACTGACAGTCAAGGCACAGGACAAGATTCATTTGTTTACTCCACCTGCTTGCCAGGGATTTCAGCAGGAAAAGCATTTTTTGGACAAGAAGAGATCTTTTAACAATGCCAGGCTGGGTAGATAGAAAGGACTGAGCAAAATTGTGAGGCGAGAAGGAAAATGTAAAGAGAAGGTTACAGTACCCAAGGGATTGAGCAGGGGGAATACCAAGGAGAAGGAGTGCACATTTATAAACACAACAATCTTGCTATGTAAAGCAGGATTATGGATTCTTTCATTCCTTTCACATCTAAATAGGAAGAAATGTTAAACCTCTGACTATGGGAGTGAACTCAATGGGTGAAATTCTCTGGCTATGTTATGTAAGTGGCCAGCATGATCATAAGATTCCCTTCTGGTCCAAAAAAAAAAAATAAAAAAATCTATGACATTTTCTTACTATTGAACATAACCTCCCCCTGCTCCCCCCTCCCCCCACACCATGAACACAGTTTGGGATCTGTGAACTCAGTACACTAAGGGCTATTCAAGATAATTAACATGCATTTCTACTTACATTTCTTCTAAAGAACTGCAGCCCTTAAAACTTGAAAGCTCTTTTATATTATTATAAGACAAGTCCCTTAAAAACAGACAATGGGAAGAGAAGGGTTAGTTTAATTCTGCTCTATTTGAGAAGTTACTTTACTACAGCCACAAATTAAATACAAATCAACATATAAACTGTCCTTCTACCACAGTTCTAGATAAGAACTGAAAACCGTTTAAAGGCACACAAAAGTCAGGAGATTCACAGCTATGCTCTCCACAGCAACCAGCCCCCTGTGTGTACTGACAATACATATCAAAATGTATGAAAAACAGCGTAAAGGTTGCCAAGTCAAGTTCAAGAGTGAGGAAATGCCAGAACCAAGGTTGCTCATACAGTATCTCTAATCCATACCCAGTACTTTAAGCACAAGAAAATGTAGTGTCTGTTCTTGTAACATTGACAAACTCACCTATTTTTCACTCTCACTCTCTGAAATGGCTAAACTATTTTAACTTGAGACTTTTCAGAAATATTTAGCTTTAGACAAACTGCAAGCATCAAAAAAATAGACCAAATAGATAAAGTTTAGCAAAATGAAAGTTTGGCAACTAAAATTATATAATGAAAAATGTCAAGCAAGTGTTAATTGGAGGTGGTGCTATTAGCTCTGCATACAAGAGTGCACAAAACAAGGTCAACTTATTCACTCAGTAGGAGTATAACTACTGTATAAAGCCTTTCAATTTTGAGACTTCAAAATTAAATGAGCATTTTTTTCCACAAGAAACTGAAGAGTGACCTCTGACATGTCGAGTAGATGCAGGTTAGTTGTAAGGGTGAAGATTGCTCCCCATCCAAAGCTGGTAAAGTTTTCAGATTTCGGGGGAGGGCAGAGAGGGAGGAGGACAGGACAGGGTGGCAAAAAAAGGGGGCTGAAGACAACCAAACTGCCATTAACCAGAGAATCGAAAAGGTAAAGGTTGAGAGAAGCACAATGCTGTGCTGTCTTTTCCTTCTATCAAAGAGAAGACCTATCCCCCCTCCAGTCTTTCAGTAAGAAGAATTTATCCTTTGTGATCATCTTTTCCCCACTCTTCCAATTTGCTCTCTCTCCATCATTTACCTTTGCCTTCTGTGTGCATGCTTGCTCTCTCATTCACCTTACCATTCTTTCCCTCCTCCCCTATTTTCTATTCCACATTGGTCTCCTTTCCTCTACCACAGCATTTATAGGGGTTGATGAGTGTGCTCTAGAGCGTGAGTGGGTGGCACAATGAAACACAATTGCTGTTACACTGATATCCTTACAGGAGTGTAACTTCCTCAGGTGAAAAGTCTCAGAGGAGTAGCTGTGTTAGTCTGTAACTGAAAAAAATTAAACAACGAATGGTCCTGAAGCACCGTAGAGAGACTAACAAAAAATGTTAGTTCATGTCTGTTCAAACCTTGATTAAAAAGTGTCATGTAAACCACCGCATCAGAAGCTCATACAACTGCACATCCACTAATGTGATCTAAGCAATCAAGTGCCAGCAATGCCCCTCTGCCATGGATATTGGGCAAACTGGACAGTCTCTATGACAACGGACCCAAATCAAAATGATACCACACCGAAACCTGTTGGGGAACATTTTAACTTGCCCAGGCATTCACTAATGGATCTAAAAGTAACCAAACTCTTACACAGCAATTTCAAAAACCAGCTGGAGACAGAAGCTCTAAAAAACTTGCCTTCATTTGCAAATCTAACACTTTTAATCAAGGTTTGAACAAAGACATGAACTGATGGGCCACTATACTCAACACCCTAAAATCATCAAAAGCTAAGTATCAGGTACTCCCAGCCCACACTATTAGGCTCATTTAGCACAGACATTCTAACTGGCAATTTCCCCCCCTCTCTTTCCATTCCCATGCCCTTTTTTTCTACTATTTATTTGTACCTTTGGACCCCTTGCTCCATTCATCTGAAGAAGTGGGCTGTGCCCACGAAAGCTCAGGATACCATCTACATATTTTGTTAGTCTCTAAGGTGCTGCAGGCCATTCATAGTTTAAGTTTTTCCCTGGTGAAGAAACACTACATACTTCAGTAAATGCACCTCTTTCAGGAGTGCAAGTGGTCCATTAACACACTACTTTGTAGCATCAGGACTTCAGATGAGTCAAAGAGGGATCAGACATTTGAACAATTTTGAGACCCAACAACTAACTTTGAGAGCGTGTCTTTGAGCAATGATACTTTCTCTATCAAATTATTTTTAGCATCAGTAAAACAGGATCAGGAAATTGTCACTTACAAAGTCTGAAGCATCTTCTGTTCTTGACACAGGTTAATGGGAATACTGCTTATTTTGGTGCCTGTAAGAGTCCTGTGTTAAAAACAAACATACATATATGTTTCAATGCTCAAACAGTACATAGAAGATCTCAAATGTAGGACTGGGAAGAAACATCAGAGGGCTTCTAGTCTGAGCCCCTGCATGCTGTCAGGGCCAATTAAACTCCTCTGACAGGTGTTTGTTTAATCCATCTTTAAATATCTTCAGTGGTGGGGATTCCACAACCTCCCTAGGTAACCTAGTCCAGTACTTAACAGCCTTTATAGTCATAATTTTTTCCCTAATTCCTCAACTTTGGTGCTTCTTGTCCTACTGAACTGTGGAAAACAACTGATCATCATCGCCCTTATAACAGCCCTTAACATATCTGAAGACTTGTCAGGTCCCCCAGTCTTTTCTCAAGACTAAACATGCTCGGTTATTTTAATCTTTCCCAGAAGTCACATCTGCTAAACCTTTTATCATTTTTGCTGTTCTCCTCTGGACTCTCTCAAACATACCCATGTCTTTTACCATGCGAGGCACCCAGAATTGGACACAGTACTCCAGATGAGGCCTCAAAAGTCAGGGGAATACCCACAGATGGGGCGGGGGATTGCAGCCCACACATTTAGCATCTAGGCTCACCTGCCCCCAACCCCGGCTTCCAAGCTTTGGTTCCTCCAGGGCACAGGGGCTTGGCCCTCTGTACCCAGTACTCGACAGAGCCCAGAGCTCAGGGCTGACAGCTTGCCACACCCCAATCCCGCTCCCTCACAGGAATGCCAGGCAGAAAGGGGGAGCAGGGCAAGCCCCCAATCCCACTCCACAACTGGAACACTGGATGGGCGGGGAAGGGGTGGCACAGCAAGCCCCTAATCCTTTCTGTGGCTGGAGTGCTGAGTGGGCAGCGGAAGTGGAGCAGCTCTCGATTCCATTCCCAGGTTGGAGCACCAGGCAGGCTGGGAGAGCAGGGCAAGCTCCTGACCCTGCTTGGAGCACCAGGCAGAGCAGCTCAAGCTCCCATGTCCTGACTGCACTCCCCCACGGGAGCTCCTGATGGGTGGAGCCGGTAAGTCCCTGATCCTCTCCCCAAGAGTGCCTGGTGGGCAGAGCTGGCCAATCCCCAAGCACTAGATGACGAAGTGTGTGGAGATGCAGGGTACACATTTTTGTAGGGCCCCGCAATTTTATTAGGGCCCCTTGCCAGAGCATCTCTTCCCCATCCTCTCCACCAAGGCCAGCTAGGAAAGCCCCCAAGCAGCCCTATCGCTATGACATGTCCTATTGCTTGTCCACCCGAAGTTGGGGTCTATCTGTCCCATCCTGGCTATGCCACTGTCACAAGCATATACATTAAAAATTGTGAGGCACTCAAATCCAGATGTCCTGGCTTTTAGCCCTGTTCTCTAAGCTACACTTCTACTATTGGAAGTTAATGGGTAACACTAATTGTTCCAAGAAGAGACAGAACAAGAAATTAATGTACTGACAGTGTTTGGAAGAAGATACTTACAGGCTCTCCAGATTACTGGTTCCTGTCAAATTAGGGAACCACTGCACCATGCTGGCACCCCTAATGACCCTAAATAAACAGGAAGATTATCTGTAAATTATATTCTGGAAATTGTGGGCAATTGGGGTAGGGTTGGGAGGAGAAGAAGGGGATAATCCTGTTATGGAAGTTTTTATTAGAAAGTTATATACTAATCTCTTGATTACCTAAAATGAATTTTGTTTACACTAGAGATCTAAAGAAACTTTTTGACTACACACGAAGTAAAACTACGTTGGTGCTGTGTTCCAACTTTTACAGCTTCTCCATTCCAGCAAGTACGTTCGGAGCTGATGTTTACATGTGCCATTTGAATGATCAGCACAAAGGAAACATCACAGTTGTTCTGCAAACATCAGCCCCCATTTAACTTACTAAAACATATTGGTCTTTGATTAAGACATCCCGGAATTGGTGCCTAAGCAGAAGACACTCACTTCAAAGTGCCACATAGATCTACATTCTGAATATAGTATAAAGTAAACAGTGTAGTATAAAATCTTTTGATTATGATCTTGAAGTTTTAAAGTTAATTTATACTAAGAACTCCCAGACTAGACTTTTTTTTTTTTTTGAAGTGTGCATGTACTTGTCTGCAAATACATTCCCAATGTCCAGCCATATTCAGAAATGTATATAGGCTCCACTGGCTTCAGTGGGAATTTGTCTAGGCAAGGACCTCAGCATTTGGCTTTAGTTTATTTTTCTTTTGCCCGTTAGTCAGGACAACAAAAGATTTTAAGACTACAGGCAGTCCCCGGGTTACGCGGATCCGACTTATGTCGGATCCGTACTTACGAACTGGGCTTTTCTCGCCCCGGAAGACGCGGGCGGCTGGACCGCCCAGACGCGGCACGGTCCCGCCGCCCGCATCCTCCAGGGCGAGAAAAGCTGCTCCGCATCTCCTTGGTCTGCTGGGGGCCCGCCCCCGCAGCAGACCAAGGAGACGCGGAGCAAAGCCGCGGAGGAACCGGGCGGCGGGACCGCCCAGACACGCTGCGGTCCCGCCGCCTGGGTCCTCCGCGGCTTTGTTTCGCGTCTCCCTGGTCTGCTGGGGGGGGGGGGGGCGGCGCAGCTAGTGTGCCCCCCCCCCCCCCCAGCAGACCAGGCTTTTCTCTTGGACACCTGTGGTAGAGCAGCTGGGGCGCTGCCGGTTGGTCCTGCAGCGCCGCTCCTCGGCGCTACTGGACCAACCCGGCAGCACCCCAGCTGCTCTGTCCCAGGCGTCCCCAAGTCAGCCGCTGCTGAAACTGACCAGCGGCTGACTACAGGAAGCCCCAGGCAGAGTTGCTCTGCCCCGGGCTTCCTGGAATCAGCCGCTGGTCAGTTTCAGCAGAAGCTGACTTGGGGACACCTGGGGTAGAGCAGCTGGGGTGCTGCCAGGTTGGTCCCTGTAGCGACGAGGTGCGGCACTGCAGGGACCTACCTGGCAGCGCCCCAGCTGCTCTGTCCCAGGCGTCCAGATTCAGCTGCTGTTGAAACTGATCAGCGGCTGATTCCAGGAAGCCCGGGGCAGAGAAACTCTGCCTCGGGCTTCCTGTAGTCAGCCACTGGTCAGTTTCAGCAGCGGCTGAATCTGGACGCCAGTTCCGACTTACGTACAAATTCAACTTAAGAGCAAACCTACAGTCCCTATCTTGTACGTAACTTTGGGACTGCCTGTAGTTATCAGACTCTCAAGCTACAGGACGTTTCAAGAACAAAACGGACAAGTTTTTTAAAATTAAGTGCAAATAAAAACAGTGCCTGAAGTAACATCTGACCAGCAAAATTAGTTATTCAAAAGGCATAGACATACTATTTCAGTTCAGATATTTCTTTTATATAAATTGAGAAAGTACTTACAAGGAATGCAGATCTGATAAATTCTGAAATGCTGAGTTCCCCACAAAAGAGAGAGGATTATCATACAAATATCTGAAAAATTAAAAACAGATTTCCCATCAGTTCACATAATCACTATCTGATCATTAAACTACAAATACAAATATAAAAATACTTACATAGTTCTTAGAAGGGGATTTCCCCCAAATGCACCATTGGGGATTATAGAAATGTAATTACTGTGAAATCCCCTAAAATATATTGACAAAAGAGAAATAAATCTTAGAATATAGCATCATTAGAATTAATCAACTGTGATTTTGATTATGTTCAAATAATATACAAGCTCGGGGTTCAATCCCGCAACAGTTACACTGAAGTTAAATGGAATTATGCACAATTATAGGAGTAACTCTGAAGACTCAGACTTTTGTCTGCTATATATCAGTAATTAAAATGGAAACTTATCTGGGAGAGAAAGCTACATTCTGCATAAATCTATGATAAATTAAAAAACAACAACATATAATGATCAATGATTACATAATTTTGCTATTGGAAGCCCCAAAGCAGTGTAAAAATAGCTGATAGCCATTAATACAGATATTAACTATCCAGAATAATTTGCTTACATTTATTACTCCAATAGCCTATTGAAAATGCTGTCTCACCAACAGCTTATTTAGCCCTCTTGTAATTATGGCATTGCTCAGCATAACCTAATCCATTTCAAATAACCGGGTAATGAGACAAGAGAAGCATTCCTAACTTTGGAGTCAGGATTGCTTTTTTTAATTTATGAAAAGGATAAAGAAAATCGGTAGAAGAAGATGTAATAATACTCACAGTTCCTTTAGGCTTGGAAGTGCTCTAATGGCTTCAGGGAATTCTACCATGTTGTTATAATTTAAATCCCTAGTAGAAAGAGATCAGTAAACACACAGTGCTAGCTACACATTTTCACAGGGGACACTTAATGTTATATTGTTTGATCTATACAGCATAGAGCAAAGCTATATGCTTCTTTAGACACTGTACTTTCTTAATGATGATCTTATCCTTCATAAGCCTTTATAACTAAAAACACAATCTTTTAAAACCACCAATAAAAAGATGCAGATATGGATGACAATTTTGTCTAATCTAGTCAGAAATTCCCTTAAATTTTATAAAATATACACTAGTATCAGTCAGGAACTAGAGCAAATTATGAGCTATAGACTTTGTAGTAAAAGACAACTATTATAATTGAACAGAAGAAGAGGTACAGTCTAGCAATGTATGACCGAGTACATCCTACAATACAAATCCTTGTTACAGTAGCAAAGTGGATTTAACGGAAACACTTTTCAACTACACAGTCAGCAAACCACAATTGTCCTGTCGCCATTCTGGTACAAGTACCAGTCAAGCTCTCAGTTTTATGCTAGCTGTTTGTTTTATCAAAATGCACAAGGTAATATTAAAGGGCAAAATCATGCAGCTCATCCATATTCTCCCACCCCATTGCCCCTGAGAAGGGATGCAAGACTGGGCTCAAAAGAATATACGTTCCTGCCACTGAGAGGGAAAAGATTTACTTTACCTTAGAAACAGGTTTCTAACTTTAAAAGATCTCAAATTACAATTTTACCCTGATAACTGACTGTTGTAAATATTAAATAAAGATGTATGGGGTTTCTGGAACAAGAAAAGCTCCAATACTCCCCCAAACCCTCACAAAGTAGGTGTAAAATCCCACACTTTCCCTTTAACTAATGGGAGCTGCCATGGAGTCTGTAGGGCCAGCATTTCAGGATAGATACTTTTTGAAGTCTTTAAATGTAACACATTTTTAGTCAGTGAAATATCTTTGACTAGAAATTCATGAAACAAACTGAAAGGAGATCTACAGCCCATGAAATATCATACAAACATTTAAATAGCTATGAATTTTGTTTGAGCCCTCCATCTGAAACTCAAGATTATTTTATCCAGAGACATTCAAGCATAAGTCACTATTACACAAGGACAGACGTAATTAGCACTGTCAAAGACAACTGGCAACTTTTTTTTGCAATATATTTTAAATAAGTTTATTGTTTACAGTAAGTTGAGGTAACTATTATTAGCTATAATACTTTAATTATAAACTAGGGCTATCTTAACTATCATTTCCAAGTCTTCTGTCAAACTATTTTCCATAACTAGTGTGGTAAAGAGATTTCTACAAACAGTGCAATGAATTAACACAGAAAATGTACTTACAATGTTTCTAAGTTGTCTAATCCATCAAAACAATTTTTTCCTATTGTTTTTATTTTATTGTTATGAAGATGCCTAAAGAGACAACAAAATTAATTTCCAAATGATGAGTTTCTCATGGATAAGTTTTAAAATGAACATAAATGTGACTATTGGATACAACAACAGCAAGATGTTTTGAAACCACCATTGAAGGATGAGGGGAAGTGATGCTTTACAAAAATATGCTTCAATTCCTGATGATGTCACAATCGAGGAGAGGGGTGGGCAAGTACCATCACACAGGCTGGATCCAGGTCCCCAAGGTTAGCCCCTAGCAGGCTGTTGCCATTGTATATACATGTGCCTCTGCAGGTACAGGCAATGGCAGCTCCGGTTGTCTGCGAATTGCCGTTCCCAGCCAATAAGAGCTGTGGGAAGTAATGTCTGTGCTGCTTCCTGCCGCTCCCATGGGTCAGGAATAATGATCCGTGGCAATGGGAGCTGCAGTCACCTGTAACTGCAGAGGTACAAATAAATCGAGTGGTGGCGGCCCACAAGGGGCTAACCCTGGTGACCTTCTGCCATTTCATTGTCTACCCTGATGTAGGAGGAGACCAGGATATTGGATATAATGGATTGCCTATCCAAGGCCGTGTTCAGCACTCCTGATTCTGACACAACTACAATTAATTTCTAAGTGTTGAAGTACAGCCTTCAGATTATAGCTAATGCTTTTAAACAGTATTAATTCAGAATGGTACCAACAACTAGAGCAGTTCAAAAACAAAAACAACATAATTCCAAAAAAGTCATGAAGGTTTAAATTTTGTGTGTGTGTGTGTGTGTTTTTTTAAACTGACATTTTTTTTGAAAACTTAAAGCCTGCAACTAGCTTTGCAGCTAGTTAGGAAACCCCAAAAGTGATGAAATTTGAATTAAATTCAAAATTTAAAATATTTAGACTAGCTCTGGTGTTAACACCAGTCCCAAGAATATTTAAGACTACATAAAGCATTAGAAAAATATCACATAAGGATCAAGCCGGAGGCAGATGGCCCTTTCATCTCCAAAAATTACTATGCCTTCTTTTGCCAACTTTTTTCAGTTGTTAAAATTTTCAAGAATTACTAGGTTACGAAAGAAATCATTGAACAACCTCTGTCACTTCATTTTTTATTTTCTGGGATACAAACAATTAGCCACCTGAGTGAAACAGAACAGGACACACTTCTTACAACCCCAACTGAATTAGATCCACACACAGACGATCAAATTGAGTTCTAAAGAGAAAAAGCTGATAATACTCACAGAACAACGAGACTTGAAAGATTTGTAAATGCAAAGTCAGGAATGTGTGTTATTTTGTTGAGAGCCAGAGTTAAGGCTTGCAGAGAAGGAAGGTTGCTGAGTGGATGAATGGGGACTTCTGTCAAACTGTTGTCATCCAGCCACAGATGACGTAGCTGGACAAGACCCTCAAAACTGTCTTCTGGGACTGCAGTAATATGATTAGCATCTAAACGCCTAAATGAAAACAAAAATAATTGAGATTAGTGAAGTTCACAAGCCTTTGTTAAGTACAAGTTTGGATTGAAACAACATGTGAACATTTTTAAAAACTAAAATAGTTTCACTGGAACAGTTAATTATTTTAAGTTCTGAGAAGCAACTAAAAGGGGCTTGAACTTCTATTTGTCCAAATAAACACCTCTGATAACTAATACAAAAAGTATTTTTTCTAATAAAGTAAAATAATTTTTAGAATTAAAATTATCTTTATAAAGAAACTGAATGGATAACAATTCTACAGAAGACTCCCACTAGGTACGGCAATACACATTATCGGAAGAAATTTACAAAGAAATTGTTTTAATACACATTGTAGACATTATCTTGATTTAAATTCTCTCTGTTGGTACCCAGTAAATAGTATTAGATACTACAGTATGAATGTGGTGCTTTGTTACTATTACTGTATTTCTCTCTCAAGTGACTCATGTCAGAGAATCGCATTATTAAAAATAAAATATTGAACCTCATGTCAGAGCAATGAATCACATTGACAAATAAAGATTATATCACCAACTAAATTCAAAGACTTCCTTTTTTCTGGCAGACTTCCCTCCTTTCCACCATGCTTCAGGGAAAAAAAATGCAACAACAAAGTTTAACACTATTGTAATCTGCACAGGATTAGCTCTGCCATATTTTTTTCCAAAATTAATTCTGATCATGGAAATTATTAACACCACCTCATCCTTATATAGAAAATTACTTATCCCTCTTTCAAAGAGTACCAAAGGACTTTCAATAATTATTTTTGCTTCAATTATCAACCTAGCTAAATTATTAGGTTATACAACATTTCTTTAGGTTTCAGGGAATTTAAAATGAGGACTTCATATCTGGAAAACCTAAAGTAGCTGAATGCCTGGCATCAGTTTCAGGCTCCAGACTTGAAGTACTTATCCAGAAGGTGCAGCTTTTACTAGCAGAATCAAACTGAAAGATCTTTCCTATGTAAAAGGTGACAAAATGGTACTACTCCTTGGGCATGACAAGCTAAGCTTGCAAACTGACTTCGTATTCTTGCACAAAAAATACTCTCTGCCTACTTACCGTCTCACTTTCCATGCAATAGTTAAATTCACTTTGAAAGTTATATTTTAAATACTATTTCAGTATTTAGCATATTCTGTATGTCTGTGGTTCTCAACCTTTCCAAGGTATTGTACCTCTTGCAGTTTTATTTGTCTTGGGTACATCCTAATCCCAAGTTACACCTCACTTAAAAATGACTTGCTGACAAAAATCAAACAAAAAACCAAAAGTGACACAACCCAGTATTACTAAAAAATTGCGTATGTTATTTTTACTATACAGTGATAAAATAAACCAACTGAAATATAAATACTGTACTTACATTTCAGTGTATGGTGTATAGAGCAGTACAAACAAGTCACTGTATAAAATTTCAGTCTCTAGTGCTTTTTAGGTAGCTTGTTGTAAAACTAGGTAATTATCTAGATGAGTTGATATACCCCTGAAAGACCTTTAAGTACCTCTAGGGCAGTGGTCCCCAACGTATTGGGGTTGCCAGGCGCCTGGGGGCGGGGCCGCTCATGCGCCACGCGTACGGGGGCGGGGCCGCTCACAGGCCACGGGCCTGGGGGCGGGGCCAAGCATGCGCCGTGCACCCGGGCAGGGGCCGGCACCTGCCCGGGGGTGGAGCCAGCCCAGATTGCTCCACAGGAGCACATAAATGGCCCGGCGGGCACCATGGCGCCCGCGGGCACCGCGTTGGGGACCACTGCTCTAGAGCAACATGTGCCTGTGATTGAGAACCACTGCTCTATGTAACAAATCAGTGACTAATTCTTATTCTTGAGTTGTGAATCAAACAAATATAGGGGTGGAAAGGACCACAAGAAATCAGACATTCAGTCCTCTGAACTGAGGAAAGACTAAGTAATCCTAGACTATCCCTGACAGGTGTTAGTCCAACTTGTTCTTAAATAGGTCCACTGAAAATGATTCAACAACCTCCTTGTGAACCTATTTCAGAGCATAACTCCCTTTCTAGTTATAACGTTTTTCTACCATCTCCCTTGCTACCGATTGACCCTATTATCCTATATTCAGTGGACATGGAGAACAAGTGATCATAATTTCTCAATGCTAAACATGCCTAGTTATTTTACAGGGAACACTCACTGTTGTGCACCCACCATATAGTAATTTCATCTAGACCACGTTTCCCTAGTTTTCTTATGAAAAGGGAGTTTAATACTGAAATAGTTCAATTTTTTAAAACTTTTTGGGAAAAGAATAGCAGACATTTAATTGCCATTAAAGGCCTAGAATTCATAGACTAGCAACTGCATATCATTGGCCATCCCTATGAGCTGGCAGGTATATACACCCTTATTTGTGAATACTTTTAGCCTGCACTGAGACTAGAACATTTCAGAGCAATTAAACGTCTGGTGATTTTTTAAAAAAGCCTACAGTTCCCTTAGGGTGAAAAATCAACTAGAAATCACCTGCATCTCTCCCCCACCACCAAACTCACACACCTCTCTGAAGATCAAAGAACGATTTTCCAGTGGAATAAACACCTCCAGCTTATTTCTTCAATAAATGCCCTCATTCTTTTATTTGTAAATCAACATACTTTTGAGACACATACAATGCTCTTAGTCCTTGTGATTATTCTTTAACAGCTCTTTTATTGCTGCTGCAGAGAGGTTTTTTATTTTCAGTGTGTCTTTTCTAAATATCAACTAATAGGAGATATTAAAATGTAAAGTGAATTTAAGTGTCACTAGCCTAGGTTTATCAGAGGTCCAAGGGACTGACTGACATAACACTTTAGAAATACAAGTATTACATACAGAATTTTCACAGTTATTCATTTTTATAGTGTTGGAGATAAACCCAAGCATTAACATTTGGTTACACAAACTGATGGATGGAGCTGTATCTGCACCACTGTAGCACTTAGCATGGATACTACCTACACTGACAAGAGATTTTCTCCTATCAGTGTAGGTACTCCACCTCCCCCAGAGGGGATAATTAGGTTAACAAAATTCTTCGACCTAGTGATCAGGTAAGCACAGCTATGTCTCTTAGCAGCGTGGATTTTTCATACACCCAAGGGTAAGCCTACACAGCAAGGTTATTTTGGAATGACAGCTGTTATTTTAAATAACTATGTGAGCATCTACATAGCAGTTGCGTTATTTCAAAATTATTTTGAAATAACAAGTGGCTTATTTCGGCGTTGGTAAGCCTCATTGTACAAGGAATAATACCTCTTCTGATATAGCTATTTTGAAAGAGGGGCTGTGTAGACAGGGCAGCTGCAAGTTATTCCAAAAATAAGGGGCCTCCAGCCCTTCCCAAGGTGTCCTGCCTGGCCCTTTGTCCACACTCGGCCAAACTCTGTAGTTCCCCCTTCCCCTGGAGCCCTTAAAGCTGCATCCTCAGGGGAAAGGGCTTGTGGCAAGCAGGAGGCCCTTGGCAGCCCTGAGCCACCCAGCAGCTGCCTCTGCCTCAACTTTTAAAAAAATGAGCCAGCCTGCTGCTCCCAGCCAGCCCTCCACTACTCCCAGGGAGCAGTCAGGCAGCTCCCAGGAGCCTGCGCAGGCCTGAAAGAGGCGTGTGCCTTCCTGGTCTGGTGCGGAGATCCTGGACCTCATTGAGGTTTGGAGCAAGGAGGAAAACCTCCAGGATCTCTGCACCAGATGCAGGAACCCGGCTATCTCTGGCCAGATGGCCGACAGCCTGACCACAAAAGGACACATCTGAACCCAGGAGCAGGTGTGGATGAAAGTGAAGGAATGTCACTTACCTCTAAATATTTGGTAACTACCTTGTAACTTTCTTGCTAAAGACAATAGCCAATGCTCTCGCTGTTTGGAAGGTGGGATAGGGAAAGGTTTACTAACACTACGTAGCAGAAGGACCAACATTCCTTGCTGGTTTATAAAGATGGTCCTTTTTGCCCATTAAAGCATTAAAGATAAAACTTAAATTACAGCATGCAGCATATACTTAAACTTCTTAATCTTTTAGAAGCCACTACAATCCCAGCTTCCCCCATAGGCATTGGCTTGCAAGAGGCCTACTTTAAATTTTAGTCTATAAATTCAGGGTTTACTTGCTGAGCTGTCATCTATACTTTTATTGCCTGTCAGCTTCCATTCTCAAATAAGCTCAAACCTCACAAGTGGTGAGGGAGTGACAGAAAAACACCCAGGTGTCCTGAACGTCTCATAAGAGCAGAACATTAAAACTAGGTTTAAAAAATAAACCAAACGTGTAGCTTAACAGCTTTCAGCTACCACACTGGCTTCGTAGAACCATGGAGAGAAGAACTTCCACCTACCTCTTGAGGTGGTGCTTCTTACTCTCTCTCAAAAATGGAGACCAAATATAACCCACACACCCGCTGAGCGTGGTTCACTGTCCCATGCAGTGGCAATTCAACCACAGAGACAGAGACAGAGACAGAGAGCGAGAGCGCTACAGCCTTAGCTAAGAGCCAACTGGCTTTTAGCTCAAGCTGTAGACTTATGTACTAAGCCGCAGAAGGCCCAAGTTTGGTTCCGCCAGTTGACATTACATAAGCTGATGGTTTTGATTTTTTTAATTATTGCTGCTGTCAGCCAAGTTATTATTCAAATCATCAAATTTACATTGCTTATAAGAATTCTCCACCAGTCTTCTGAGGATGTGGCTGTCATGGAGGGTGCAACACAATACTGGGAGAAACATGAAACACGAGCCACAACTTTACTGAAAACAGCAAGAAACAGCCTTTAGTACAAACACAGCTAACCCCTAAATAAAGAGGCAAATGTAGTAGCTTTCTGTAGCATGGGGACCCCAACAAAGTGTAAAGCAAAACACCATGAAGTTGCATGTACAATCCTTTTGGAAACAGTCAACCTTCCTCAGCTGCAGCCTTAGAAACCAACCCTACAGAGAAAGGCTCCTCAAAATCAGTATTGATAGCTTGATAAGACAATGACTTTTTGAGACATTCAATGGTCGAGTATAAACCATCAAAGGCAGGTCTACATGACAGGTTTACATCAGCATAACTGCACCGATACAGATGTGTTGCTGAAGCACGTCTGGTGAAGATGCCTTTCAGCTGATGCCAAGAGAGCTCTCCTGCCAACGCAACTTGTCTACTAAGTGTGGGTGGGAGGGGGGGAATAGGCAAGAGATTGGCTCAGTATAGCCACATGGGTCTAGGTGGTGGATTTTTCAGATCCCTGAGAAATGCAATTTTAATGACGTAGGTATGTAGTGTACATCAAGCCCTAACTACAACCTCACAAGAATTAGCTGTTCCTCCAATAAAGCTGTAACAACAGGTTACTATAACATACAGTAAGCACACACTGAAAGGCCACACAGCAAGCGCATTCCAACAGCAATGCTCTCCAGAGGAGAGTGCTGGGTAAGGATGTTAAGGACTAGTCGACTATCCAATAAGCAAATGCTTATCTGACAGTCAAGTCAACAAGTAGTTCCCTCCCCCGGCCCTTGCTGCTTCTATGATATAGAGGCAGCGGGGTTGGAGGGGAAGAGGGTACTTCAAAACAGCAGCACTGCAAGGAACCCATCCCCCAAGCTCCGTGCAGTGCTGCCCCTTTGAAATGCCACCGCAGTCCCACATGAAGCACAGGACACACAAATGAAGGACAGCTAGGGAGTCCCTAGCTGACCTCAGGCTCCTCATGGCATTTCCATGGAACCCGGAGTAAGCTGGGGAGTCCCCACCTGATCCCTGGTTCCGTTTGGTGCTGCTGCTTTGAAATGCCATGCAGAGCCTGGGGTCAGCTGCGGACTCCCCAGCTGATCCTGGGTTCCGTGGAAATGCCACACGGAGCTGGCTCTGCGTGGCATTTCAAAGCAGCAGCGCCGCATGGAGCCCAGGATTACCGGGGGATTCTGAGTCCCCCATTGACCCCAGGCTTCATGTAGGCGCTTCTGCTTTGAAATGACATTTCAAAGGAGGAATGCAGACGTGCCTATTGACTAGTTGAGTAGACGATGGAAATTCCATCAACTACTCAACTAGTAAATTAATCATTATTTAACATCCTTAGTTCTGGGGAGCACTAGATACCAGAGCTAGGGAGGAGCTCAATGGGCTAAAACCCCTTGGTCATCTGTCTAAATGGTGATGTCCTGGGATAGGCCTATTAAGATTTCTTCCTGTAGCAGGAGTGTCCTGTATTTGGGACTTCTTTTATGGAAGCATGTGAGCCTTCCACTGCCTGCCTCATCTACTCTGTGTTGTTTCTTCAGCCTGTTACTTTCCTTCATACTCTCTTTAATTTGTACTCTTTTCCCTACCCCACCGTCCCTTGTCCTGACGGATGCTCATCTCCCAAGCCTGGATGATTGTTAGAGCAGGGAGCACTAATAATTAGAGTGATTGATTGAAAGGTTCAGGATACCAGTTTGCAGGTGGTATGATGCCAGCAGGAGGATTGGGAGGAGGTGAAATACGGAAGGGACAAACGTAAAGAAGGGGAGGGCACAAAAGCATGGTATGAGATAAAAACTAAATTCAAAGCTTCTTCCAGTTTTATAGTCTCCCCTTCTAGCATTGAGCAAATATCCATCCAGCCTGTAACTGGAATTTGGAAGCTCTGTCTCATCTCTGAAAGGGAAATCAATCAATCAGATGGCTCTCTGTAATAAAAGCAGGCCCTGGTTAGCTAGCCAACAACAGTTTCTTCAGATCTCCCTTAACAGATCTGGCCCACACGCGCCTAGCAAAATCCATCAGGCTAGACTGGCCAACAGATCGAAATCTCATAAGCACGATTTTGGTACTGGAAACGATAAATGTATTCCCAGCCACTCACCATACACACAAATTGTTTGTGTTATTTCCTTTAAAGACGGGGAAAAAAATCATGGCTTTGTGTCAAAACTAAGCTGTCAAAAAATCACAAGGAGCTGCTGTTTACTTTTGCTGAGAGTTGTTTTCAATCACACTGCTCCTTTTCCATTCTTCAGTTTACATGGTTCTGGAAATGTTTTATACTCACAGTGAAAGTTAAATGTTGATATTAATAGAAAGCAATCACCATAGAGTATACACTTGTGTTCAACTACTTTTGGTCAAATGCAATCAGTAATGAACTTTGCTCCTTTCAAATGCTACTTCAAAAACCACAAGGAAAATCAAAACACTCTGGAGTAGATTTTAGATTTTCAAAGTGAAGTACTGTTAAGCCTGGATACAATGGAAATTCTATCAGAATGTAGAACAACTAAATCCACTGTGTTAAGAAAAAGCACTTTCAAAAATACATAAAATGACTTCACAAGTGCCATTTGCTCACTGCCTCTAGCAGCTGCTCACTATATCTGAAGTGCCAAGGGACACAAATACATGGATTTGCTCCACTCAAAGTGGGAAAGTTGCAGCAAATAGCAAAAAGTGTTTCACAAACTAATTTAACTCAATAAATGAGTTTTGCCAAGTATGTTTTTCAATCCCTATGATCTCTGAATAACACCATCTGACTCCTTTAAAATTTGCTGAAAGTTCTCTCTATATGTTGGGGTTATGTTGGGTGTAAATCTTTCACCCACATGCCCAGTAAATAGAATAATAAAATTACTTATAATCCAATCCAAATGACTACTGCTGAAATGTGAGGTGAACAGTCAACTTTCATCCATGGACATTGTAGATTTTGCTTAAAAAAAAATAGATGCATTCAGTTCCTCAATCATTTACTCCCTGATGCTTAACCCAAATATTTAGAACGTAATTTCTCAAACAAACCCAATTAGTAGACAAGGTACAACATTTGAAGGGATTCCTGAAGCTAAAAAAACTCACCCACTCAGTTTCAAGGGAAAGTGGGTGGCTCCTGAACATACACACTGAATGGAAAAACAAAGCTCTCCTCAATCAACAATTCCATAAAATCTATGGAGTGCTACATTCAAACAGCTACATATTAAAAATCTTTTCTTTCCTTCAGCACACAGCTCAAAAGATCAAACATTTACTATTTCTAACAAATGCAGAAGTAGAAAAGCCAATTCAGTACGTCTGAACTTAATATTTCTTTTGTAGATTAAAAAACAAACATGCTGAATATTCTCTGTTCCCCACCACCTTGCTTACAGTCCTTCAGCACAACTTTATAGTTTAATACAGATTTACACTTATGCACAAATCATCTTTAACTCTTCAGTAACAGTGGAGAAATGGCAGAGCGGGTTTGAAATCCTCAGTGAAAAATACCCCCTCCCCCCCGGACTGCATCCATAGGCACCAGCTCCATAGGTGCTCCACAGCTGGAGCACTCATGAGGAAAAATTAGTGGATCCTGCTGAGGACCCATCAAGCAGCACCTCCATGCCTCTCACCTGCTGGTGGCCTCACTTACCAACTCCTCCCCTGCCCTCCCAGGGCCCGGAGGAAGGGGGAGGAGAGGGGATGGGGTATGCTCAGGGGAGGAGGCATGAAAATGTGGGGCAGGAGCTACAGGAAAGAAGTGGAATGAATCGGGGCATAAATGCAATGATGCGGATTACCTGAAAATAATTATTGGGGCTCACTGACATTCTTTAAATCCATTTGATTATCCTTAGAGATAATGATGTAATTTTGTATTCAAAGGTCTTTATTCAGAATCATTACAGTAAGAGTTTCACAACTAGTAAAATGTTAAAATAAATAATAATAATAATAATAATAATAATATGCCTGCATTTTCAAACCCTTGTTCATTTTCAAGATGAGGTTTCCTATCACTGATCATCTGAAATTGAAGCTTTTTATTTAAGATGTTTATTTTCATACCAACTCATATGGAAGAGCCAAGAGGAGACCGCAAATCATTAACTTCAGGAAGGAATGTATTGTGCTTCCTCAGATATTACATTGGTATTTAAACATATTCCCTGTCCCCCCAACTCCCTCACAGCCTTCATTCCCTATACAGTCTTCCTGCTGCTTGTACCTGACAAGTCAAGATATAATTCTCTGTTTATGATTCAACATATGTACATTGTGGATGAATGATGGCTATATAAAAAAATCAGCACTATCACTACAAAGAGAAGAGAAACAGGTGTTTTAAAACAGAATTTTGGGGACAGGTTGTGTCACAGTTATGCCCATCAGTTATTGGGACAACGTGGAACAAAGTACTTACCAACATGAGTCAGGGTGATTGAATGTCACTAACAGGAAGTTAGCCAGGAAAGGATGGCATTTTAAAAAAGTGATTTAACAAATATGCATTTGCTTTTTTTCATACTTCTCATAAACTAAATAAGTAAAATCATTAGAGACTATCAGCAAAAATCCTTTACAAGCTACAGCATGTTGTAGTGCTTTCAGGTACTATATAATATTTTATATATGAGAAATTAAATATCTGTCTATGCAAGAACTTGGCCTAAATGGTAATAAGCTAGGGCCACCAAATGCGTTAGGCAACTTCCTCTTACCCTAACTTAAAGCAAGGTCCGAGTTTGGTTGTGCAGGAAAATGGGACGTGGTGGGAATGGGGCTGTTTTCCACAGCATGGAAGGGGAGGGACAGAGAAGGAGGACGCAATCCTAATACTTACTACTAGGTGCGGGGGAGGGGGGGAGAAGGGTGAGATGAGATACTGCAGAGTAAGCACTGGGGACAGCCATACCAGCCTGAGATGGACTGGCTGGGGACAGGGCTCTGCATGTTGTTGGCTAGGCTACCTTATATGAATAAGGTTCCCCTTTGCTTCTCACACACACCTGAGCAATGTGGGGTACATCTGTGTGTGTGACTGACATGTGTGTATATATAAATATATATACAGGCCACAGAAGGAGTCTATCATTGTCAGGACAGTAACAGTAGCTTCTGTGCTGCAGTCACTCAAAGTCATCAGCACAATGCGCTTCTGATACTCTGATGGCTACTGGCTAAGATATTCAAACCCAACTCATGGATTTAGATAGGGTTGCCGGGTGTCTGGTTTTCTACCGGACAGTCTGGTATTTGCACTGTCTGGTAGAAAAATTCAGAAAATATCGGACATGTGCAATGTCTGGTATTTTCTGAATTCCCGGCTAGGCACCAGACGGAAACCTGGCGGGGGCAGGAGAGCAACTGGGAGGCTGGGCCCTGATTGGCGCTGGGAGCCCTGTGGTCACACGCAAAAGCCGGGTGGGGCAAGACAGGGAGAAGCGGGGGCCGGGACTCCCAGCCACTCCCCCCACTCAGCTTTTGCACACAACCAGAGGCTCCCAGCGCCAATCGTGGCCCTGCCTCTCAGTTGGGAGCCTCTGGTTGCGTGCAGAAGCTGGGCGGGGGGAGTGGCTCCCAGCCCCTTCCCCACCCCTGCCAAAGATAGTGCCTGCTGGGGGCATGGCCTGAAGGACTCCGGCTGTGGCCAGTGGTTGCACCCTCCCCCCCACCAGGTTTGCTTCCCGCTCCCCTTCCTCCAGGCCCCCCCTTTCCTCCAGTCCAGCTCCACGGCCCCTCCTCCTCCCCCCCCCCTTCCGGCCAGTCCCCGTCCTCCTCCCCGCCCACGATCAAGTGTGTCTGGTTTTTTGGTGGGGTCTACCTGGCAACCCTAGATTTAGATACCCAAATTCCATTAAAATTAATGGGAACTAAGCATCCAAATTCTTTAGCAGCTCTGAGAATCTCAGCCACAGTGTTTATAAAACTGAAAGTCGGGATCTTAAGGGAAGGATGGCAAAACTGTAGAACCAGAAAGCAAGAGTGAGGCTGCAGGAACTCAGAGCTGCATAGGCAGAATGCTCTTTTCTTGTAACTGAAGGACATACTGTTCTGATACAAGAGCAGTTCAGTTAATACAACTTGAAAATGCTTCTTGTCCCTCCACATACCATACTTAAACTCTTCCATAACAATTTCATGCAAAACAGTGAAACGGGAACTTCTACTTAATGTTACTTTCAAAATACCAAAATATTTGAGAACAACAACATTCTGCTCACAACATTAAAAATCACCAGTTCAATTTTCCTCAGGAAAATGTTAACATCTGTCAATGCTATCTCGCTCTCTCTCTCTCTCTCTTTTTTTTTTTTTTTTTTTAAGAACGGGTCAGATCAGCAAAATCTAGGTTTCTATTCTCTGCTGACCCACTAAGCCAAGCCCTTCACTTTATTTCTCTCTGGCTATGTCTACACTTCTGGGAAAAGTTGGAAAAAGATATACAAACTGTGAATCGTGATTTGCGTGTATCTTTCCACTTTTTTCCTCCGAAAGAGGCTTTTCCGAAATTTGGTCCTCTTTCGGAACATCCCTTATTCCTTTCACTGAGAGGAATACAGGGATGCCGAAAGAACACATCTGCTTTTTTGGAAACGGTTCCGAAAAAGCAGACGCGTTCCTTGGACATGGCAGAGCTTTTCTGGGACACATCCGGTATCCTGGAAAAGCTCTGCAGTCTAGACATAGCTTCTGTGTGGAATGCAGGAGTAATTCTAATTTATAAAACATTATGAAGTCTTTGGATAAAAAAAATTATTCTATTTTGCATACATAAATGAGGCATGCTATGGTTCATTACATAGTTTGAGCATGTCTATCCCTCCAATCCAGGAGAGAGTTTGTACAAGATTAGATTTTAGACTTTCCGGGGGAAAGTCAGAGTAGTCCAGGGGTTGCTCTATTTACAGGAGCTTCCCAAGGACTCCCTACAATATATATTACAGCTCAAAAATCAGTATCTATTTACTAAATGCAGATGGGAAGAAGGTCGCTTCTTGACACATGTGTGGTCTATGGATGCCAAACACTAAGTGATTAGCATATACTATTAATATTTGGCAGTAAACCAAAAAGCAATAGTATCAATTTCAATAAGTGAACTCCACCTTTATCAGGCTCCTGCTTTAGCACCAGCAGATATAATTTGGATAAGAAAAAAAACTAGCATATTTTATCTTGCTAGTGCTCAAAGATACCACTGCATTTTGCTGTGTGAAGACATCATTCCAGATAAAGTATTCTGAAGTGTTGAAAAGCAGGTTTCTATTCGCAGTAAACCCTCATTTTGGTAAACTGTCCTCTTCATAAATAATGACTATATTCTAACTTTCTTCAGGAAGAGAGATCTGGGAAAAAAGCCAATGTCAACAGAGAATATAGAGTTGCCATTGTGTATTCAGAACCACACTAGCTAATGTACAGCTATCATGCAAACATTAAGAATTGTAAAGCTTCTGTAATTATTTCATTTCAAACCAGGTACATTTACAGGAATCATGAACACGTACAATTTGACAACTGTCTCTCTATGCAGTCTACATCTTAGTGCAGTAAAACAAAGACTAACATAGCCAGATAGGAACTGCAAACCAAATGGTTACCAATATATTCTGAAATTTTAAGAATCATTTGTGTCTGCACCAAGAAAAAAATACCCTTTCAAGCCTCATTCACAGCAAGCGGGGGAACTGCCAAGAAACAACTTGATGTTTAAACTTGTAGTTTTTGAACAGAGATTATATAAATAAATAAAAGTTAGCAGCAATTTTCTAGCATATATCATGCAAAGAGCTGTCTGTTTTATACGGAGATCATCCCTGCTGAGGGGACCTTAGGGTTGTTGTTTTGTTTTGTTTTTTAGGACAAATTCCTATGTTAAAGATCATGTTACGTATACAGCAGCACATTACTGTAATATCAATGTTTCTACATTTTCTGATATGGAAACTATGTGCCCAAGCCTGCAACCTCCATGCATGAAGTGCCCTCTTCGAAATCACTGTGAACTCTGAGTTGAGGGTTTGCATGATTCATTCCTAATTTACTCTTGTCCTATTATTAATGGAAACTTTACGAACCCATGAAAGCAGCACATTCTAAGCACAATCTGCCTTACATGTTTTTCCACATACATATATACCAGTGCAGCTGTCTCAAACTAAAATATCATTTCTGTGTTAATATCAGGTGGCTGCCAATTTTAACAAGTTGTCATGGGACAGATGGACAGATGTCCTCTTGGGAATGGAGTGAAATACAAATAAAATTTTAATTCCTCTCTCTAGAAAAAAATAGTCTGAAAAGTTTCAAAGGGGTAGCCGAGTTAATCTGTACAGGATAAACATAAAACAACCAATAGTCTGATAGCACTTTAAAGATTTTGAAGTGATACCAGACTGTTTAAGTTTAGTCTGAAAAGTGTTAACATGTCATTTGAGGTTCCAATATTTATGCCCAATGACATCCAGATGCTTCACACATTCTCTGATAGTTCTGTACACTCAACTTGGTATCTGAAGAGGGCAGAAAAATAGGTTATTTTTTGTTAATGTCTTCCTCTTCAAACTCTCTAACAATCACATCACCTACAGTTCATCTGTCACCAATGCAGCTGCTAGGGTAACTTTCATATCATCCAAAGAGTGATTCTGGACTAATTTGTTCATTCACTACTATTGCCTTGAGGTGTTTTTCCCTTTCTTTTTGATCACAAGTTGTTATCAAAATCATCAACCGCTGGTTTTAATCATCTAAGGCTTAATCAGATGACTGTTTAATCAGAGATGCTGTATGTATGTGAAAACAAAAACATATTTACTGAAGATCAAAAGGATAGATTCTAGACAGTGAGACTACTAATGGATACACCATCAGATTACGGATACCAAGAAAAAAGAACTTTTGGTTGGATAAAGAGCATGTTACAACAATGAACTAATGTTTGAAGTGTTTTCCTCTTAGCATGACACCCCTCTGGACGCCAGCCTGTAGTTGCTTTAAATTCAGGCAGGTAACACATAATGGAATGTAGTCTCTATCCAGAGATACGTAGCTCCCTATGAAAATTAAAGTGACTCACTTGCACATATCAAGAAAAGAACCCATAACTGACGGGGACAAAGAAAGCACAGATCTATCACCAACCCATACACCGTCAGGGGAAGTTTCTTTTGGTTTCTGGAAAAGGCCGGGGCATAGCACACAGACTGCATTGCCAGAGATGCCCCACTTATGGAGCAGGGAAGCAGCTGTGCACAACTTGTACCTGGCTCAGTGCAGAGCTGGAGGGAAGGAGATCTTTGTGCAGAAACCAGAGCTTTGGCATGCTAAGAACACAAAGGTGATAGGGAGAAGGGAGCAAAGTCCAGGTATTGTATGAAAATGAAAAACACTCACCTTGTGCAAGGGGGGTGCAATAGGCCAACAAAGCCTGATTAAGATGCCATGCAAAAGGAGCCAAACCACCAAAAGCCACACAAAAACAAAAAAACCCTCATGAAAATTTGTGGGTGGCTGGAAATAACAGTAGGGGTTTGCACAGCAGCCTATAAGATTTAAATGAATTTCATTAAAATGAATTATATGAAAACCGCAACCAGCTCTCCCTTTGGGAGGTGAAAGCCTCCTTCTCAACCAAAAAAATCTCACAAAGTTCTGCACAATTCTTTAATTTGCTTCAACACCTTTGGACATGTGGGGCAATCCAATGTGGACTTCCATATTTGCATTGTATCTACGTTCTCTCTTAGGGAGGGGTTTATGAAAGTTATTCTTTTTTAGAGATAACATTATAAATTCCTTTCAATGCTTTGCTGAAATTTCTGCTCCACTTCACATTAACACACGATACCCACAAGCATTATTTTACCCAAATCATTGCATTTCAATGTATTCCAGAGTCCAGCAGAAAGAATTTGAGAGACAGAAATCCATCAGGGACGGCCAAACTTCCTGACCCTCTGAGCCACATACAAGTATCTTCAGAAGTTCTAGAGCTGGAGTGTGTCTGCTAAGGCTCGGGCTTCTCCCGAACAGAGAGGTGGTAGGGCTAGAGGATCAAGCAGCTTCACCTTCACAGGGTGCACCGGCTGGGTCAGGGCTTCATCCCCACTATCACTGAAGCCTTGAGTCCTGGCAGACACCTGCTGTGGGGCCCTACCACCCTGCTTCTGGATGGAAGCCCTGAGCTCCCCTGAACAGTCTGGTAGCAGAGAACGGAGGGAGGCAGGGGGATCTGGAAGTCGTACTTTAACCGTACATGAGCCACAGTCGGCTCATGAGCTGCAGTTTGGCCAGCCCTAGTATATAGAGTTGTGGGGGAAGAAGAGAGAGATAGAGAGGGAAGGGAAACAACAACAACAAAACACAACTTACAAGGATTGTAAACCACTTAATCCTCTAATGGCCTCATTAGGTACAGTCTTCAGCTGATTGTTCTGTAGGGTTCTGTAGAAGAAACTTTGTTAGTAAAAGTTTTTCACAATGATCTTTAAAGTAGTTTCTATTTGACAGAGACCCTGTTTCTCATTAGTGGACTTTTTGCACAAGAAAAAGCATTTTGGAATTCTCAAGATAACACAAATCTTACTGAATTATCAGCAAAAAAATACCAAATGGTAGACAGTTAGGGTTGCCAGATGTCCGATTTTGAACCGGACAGTCCAATATTTGAGCTCTCTGTTCAGGAAACAAATTGAGAAAATATAAATGAGAAAACATAAATGTGAGGTATTTTCAAAATAAGATGTAATGTAAAGAGTGTCTGGTATTTTTGTTGAAACCATCTGGCAACCCTATAGACCAGAGGTTCCCAACTTTTTTTGGTGCCCATGCCCCCTTGGCTTTTAGTAAACCTTCCCGTACCCCCTTTTCAATATGGAAGAAAATAAATTCTAGACTCAAGAATCCACAACTTTTTTCACTAACACTACTACTTTTGGCATATTTCAATTAGGATAATCTAGTTATTTACCAAACATTCCCCGTACCCCCTTGACAAGCTTCTCGTACCCCCTAGGGGTACATATACCCCACGGTGGTAACCCCTGCTATAGGCAGTGTGCACTGAAATATTAAGGAATCCAGCCTGCTCTCTAAAACCATATAATCCTTTACCATTTCTCTAGCCACACGCACTGATTTTTGCCCCTCCATTTTGTTCTAAAATTGTACCATACGGTGGGATATACATTGGTGATTTTAAAAAGAGGTTTCTAAAGAAAGGTAGTGACGAGCTACATTAAGTTACATCACTTTAAGTTCTCATTATATTGGTAGTGGTAAAGAATATTTTCCATCAACAGCATCTTAAAGGCTGATCTGTTTGCTGTTATGAAGTGGGCCACTTAATGTCTTAAGAAAGCAGGTAACATATTTAGGTTTTAATATTATAAGAATTCATACACATTTTGGGCACCCAGCTTGAGATACCTTAAATGGCCTAATTTTAAGTACCTTCCTCACATCTACCTTACAGAGCTTCCCATAAGCAGTATTTCAGATCATGAGTTTTCCAGTCTTCCCTCTTACTCCTACGACTTACTCTTCTTTCTTCTCTGAGGACCTCCTTTTTCCCTTCACTGGCTTTCTCTAAGACTCTTTGAATCCCTGCTCTATTGGGCCTATCTTTGTGTAAATACATCTCATTTTAAGTGCTAAAATGTCACAACAGAGTTTTGTTTCATCTTTCAAATCTGGCTTATAACAGAAAGCTAGTTTCAGCCTTAATTATGGAGCAGCAGCTGTTGTGGGGACAAACAGGGCACAGGGAGAGAAGCACATTACTACTGCCTCACTTAGAAATCCTTCTAGTGGTCAACTTCTGTTACCGGAGTGGCTGTTTTACATTCTTTTCTGAGGGAATTATAATGGCACCCCAAAACTAGTAAGGTTCTCATACTAAACACATTACAGTAATGTCTGAGCACCTGATGGGATAAGAGGACAAAAGTCTCGGTGGCTTCCTCTGAACCCTCTAGGGTCCATTGTTTTTCTTGGTTTTGGACAGTCAGAGAGAAAGGAGAAAAAGATAGAGTCTAAGCCTGACTATTAGTATTTCTCTACCACAAGATGTATCTGGGAGTCAAAACCAGTACTCCAATAAAATGTAATAACTACAGTTTAATCAAGGTGATGGCTGTTTTTGTTACTGAATGCACGTCATCGTCACAGTTAGCCCTCCCAAGGGATTATGCAAAAATAACAAAGCAGTAAGGATGTTCATGTTGCTGTACTGTCTGAGCAAAAAAGTCTCTTTCTGTCCAGCCTACCAGTAAACATGCTGACGGTGCAAGAAAAATACACATAGCTAGCTGTGAAGCTCTAAAACGTAATTACTTACAGCACTTTGAGTTCTTTCAACCCAGACAAGGCCTTCGGATGGATAAAAGAAAGGTCATTGCCAGCCAATCGCCTGGAAAAAAAATATTATTACAATTCATGTTTTGAAAATACAGTACATTTACCAGTGTCTAATAGATGAAACCATCAATTCTCCAAAACCTGAATCATATTATATCTGTGGTCCTCACATTTACTACCATTCATTCACAATTACACATTTTTAGAGAAGCATAATGCATTAAAAATCATTTTGCTAGACCTACATTTGTGACTAACCCATTTAATCATACACTTTCTTTTACTTTTACTATAATTACCAGATAATTCAGTACACGGAGAAACAGCTCTCAGAAATTAGACCGCTCTTACGCAGATTTTTTCCAACTTGATATTTTCCTTTATAAGAATATATTTATATTAGGGATGTCAAAGTGTAGCTGTTTAAATGGGTAACTGATACGCTCCTTATCAACGGTTATACGTGGCTCCTGGTGTGGCTCCCATATAGCCGTTTGCCACTGTGCGCTGCTGCCTCTGTACCAGGTAGCAAGGTAGCAGCGTGGGGCGGCAGGCAGAACCTAGTGCGCACATGGAGCCAACATAAAAGCCAGCTCCCTGGTAAGAACCAGCTCCTGGGTAGCTGGCTGCTGTCCTGGTGGGAACTGGTACACGCCAGGAGCTGGCTTAAAAGCTGGCTCTCGGTGCACACCAGCTCCTGGGGAAGCTGGCTGCCACCCTCGTTGCAGGTGCCTGTAACTATGTAAGAGCTGACATTTTTGAGCGGTTACACACACAGTTAGCCAATTATCCCCATTTTAACATCTGCAGTTTATATTCCCACCCAGCCACCCATTCTCAGAAGCCCAAGTCCGGTGTCACTCCAAGAACATAATCCTGTTAACAAAATCAGAAGATTCTTAAGCCTCCTATTTATTACCAATTTAAGGAGAGACTGACAAATTAAAATTAACACACCAATGGATGAGTTAGGATTCTTCTTATGACCCTGGGTTTGAAAAATGTGTTAGCCGCTATCAATATATTCCTGGGGCTTGTAGCATAGGCTTGGTGAAAAGAACACTCAGTTATCTGTACATTTTTAATTTAGCTAGCAGCTTCTAAAGAAACGATGTACTCAAAGCAGCAATAACTAATTGCTAGAAGGAAGATTGTGAGAAAGTTTTGCTCTGAACATCTTGGATCTACTCAAGTCAACCACAAAGCTTTCATTGACTTTAGTGGGGCCAAGCCTCTCCTAGATAATGCAACACATATTAATAAACATTAATCATCATGACAATAGGGTGGAAAAGGTTCTTCAGAACACAAGACATAAAAAAAGTCACCCAAGCAATTTCAGAATCTCAGCTACTTATTTTTTCCCCTAGAATTCTCTTCAAACATTTTACTAACTTCCAGATTAGATTAGTACTTGCTGTGTGGTCTAACTTTGCTGAGCTACTAATATTTGTGACACTAGATGTTGTATGAAGGTAAAAAACGATAATATGCAGAACACCTGGTACTCTCTAACTGCCAAAGAATGAGAACATTATGAGAAAAAATAATTTCAGCCAAAATATTAGCTCCCTTATTTGCTGTATTATCTAAATTGCGATCTGAAGAGGTTCGTATAGATTATATAATGGAAATATACAATGGGAACATTTGCACAAAACAATCATTGTCTCTGACTACTAACGCTCATTCTATTTAAAAAAAGTTAATAGCAGACTATAATTTATCATCTTTGAACTGTGAATTGATGCGGCATCAAGGGAAAAACCCTAGCATATTTTTTCTAGAGGAGAGATGACAGTAATAACAATAAACACATCAACCTGAGTAATAGTAGCTGGTTTAAAACTTAACCAAAGGAAATACTTCACATAATGCTCAGTCAACCTATGGAAATCTTAGCCATGAGATATGCCAAAGGCCAAAAATATAACTGGGTTCAAAAATGAACTAGGTAAGTTTATGGAGGATAGGTCCATCAATAGCTGTTAGTCAAGATGGTGAGAAATGCAGTCACATGCTCTGGCTGTCCCTAAACCTCCAACTGACAAGCTGGGAGTGGACAACAGGCGATGGATCACTTGGAAACAGCTATATTATGTTCACTCCCTCTGAAGCTTCTGGCACTGAGACACACTACATTGGGCTAGAAGGACCACTGACCTGACCTTAGTGATGTTAACAAATGCTTATTTTTGTTAACATGTAACCACTGATTTTTTAAAAGCAATCACATGTTTATATGCAGGGAAGCAGGTGGGAGCTGGTGCTTGCAGGGAGCTGGCTTAAAAGTAGGCTTGCCTCATGTACTGGCTTCTACCTACTCTCCCCTCACCGCTCCCATCCTACACGCTGCTGCCTCTCTACCCCTCCGGGCACTGGCTCCTGCCTGCCCCTCCACACTGCTGCCTCTGTGGAAGGCAGCAGGAGCAGGAGGGGGGGGGGGGGGAGGAGGAAGAGGCAGGGGAAAGCAGCTCTGTGGGAGCCAGCACGCATGGAAAGCTGGCTTAAAAGCTGTCTCCCTGCATGTAATGGCTCCCATGTGCCCTCCCCCGTGCCGCTCCCTGATGTGCTGGCTCCCCCCACACCCCCTGCACTTGCTACTTCTGATAGGGTATGTCTACACTAGCCCCCTAGTTCAAACTAGGGTGACTAATGTAGGCATTCGAATTTGCAAATGAAGCCTGGGATTTAAATATCCCGGGCTTCATTTGCATGTTCCCAGGCGGGCGCCATTTTTAAATGTCCCGTAGTCCAAACTGACTGCCCGCAGCTACATGTGACAGTCAGAAATTAATCCGAACTAAATCCTTAGTTCAGATTAACTGTTACTCCTCCTGCGATGAGGTGTAACAGTTAATCCAAAGTAAGGCATTAGTTCGGATTAACTTCTGACTGTCGCGTGTAGCCGCGGGCAGTCAGTTTGAAGTAAGGGGATTTAAAAATGGCGCCCGCCCGGGAACATGCAAATGAAGCCCAGGATATTTAATTCCTGGGCTTCATTTGCAAGTTTGAATGCCTACATTAGCCACCCTAGTTCGGACTAGGGGGCTAGTGTAGACATACCCTCAGATGGGTAAAAAGGTAGCAAAATTGCTGTTTTGTTCATCTCTCCATGTGTGTAAAAAGATCACCCAAGATATTAATTTGGTTTCCTACGTAAATGTGCCTATGATTGAAGTGATACCAAAATAATCTTCTGCGTGTTAATTATCTCCCAATCCACCTGACAAGAACAGAATTTTGGGTTATAAACAAATGGAGCAGTGACCGTCTTGTGTGAACAGGAAGGTAATGGTTTAACAAGTGATATCACTTTCCATGTACTATCAGGCCAAAGAAAAAGGGAATTTATTATGTTTTGTGAAGCTGTTTCACAGATGTCACTTCAGACTCTGCCGGCATGAAAACAAAGGAGGTGTAAGGTCTGACAAGATGGTTTAGGCGATCATGGTTAGAATCCACCAGAAGAACTGTGGTTGTAGATCCTGATTTGCCAAAGACTTAATAAGCAAGAATGTAAAAAGAAGCCCCACTGAAATGAATGGCACTATTCAAGTGCACAAAGGACTCAACAGACCTGGAGTTTTAATATGCATCGTTCAGGCACACTACTTTTTTAAACTAAAATAGTACCTAAAAGCCCCAATCAAAGCTAGGGGCCCATTTTGCTAGGTGCTGTATAGAGAGCCCTACACAGATACATATGCTGTTTCCAAATCTGTATGCGCAAAAGTGAGCCACAGATATCAACACTGACATCCACAGGTGCAGATACGTGCAGATATAAACTGGATATCTGCAGCTTTACAGGGCTCTAGCTGGAGAATACTTTCCAATTAAAAAATAAAAATGTACTCTTTCCTACCCTCTCTAATACAATAAACTACAGAGGTGCAAGTACAGTGTTGCCTACTTAGTAGCATTTGCCTACCACTTAGGAACCTAAGTCATGGGCTGGGACTTCATTATATTAAATACTATGCCAACATGGAACAAAAAGATGGCCTTGCCCCAACACAGCTTCCATTTGTAATTTTATGGTGAGTCTGTCACTATGTTTTTCTTAAAGCCCCAATTCCTGGAGACAGGTAAACACATACAAAACTCTCTTGGTTACATGGAAAAATAGAAGATGTGACCCAAGCATAGTCTAACGGATCTCATACCAAAGTCCAACCTCCTTCCCCAAGATCCAGCACACAACTATATTTTTAAATCTCATTATTTTTTGGTGAGGAGGAAGGGCTGGGCCTAAGATGATTGTTGATGTTTTAGAATTCAAACAATGGAAAAACTTGATTGGCAATGAAAGCCAAGTAAGTTCAGTACTACACTTCCCAGCTAGCTGCCCTAAATGGTTTGGATTTAAATTTTTTCTTTCAAAAGTGCCCATGCCTTTCTTTTTAAATAATTTCCTTTAAAAAAACCCTACACTGAGAACTAATAGAACTAGTATGTTTAACACATGTTGGGCTCCCTGCAGAGTGTATAATGAGTGCTTATGAACCTGTATTTTGCCGGTTTTCAGCAAAACACAGCTTCTTTATTTTAAAATAAGATACAAACTTGATTTTTTTAAACTCAAAATAGAAACTCTTAAATCAACACAAATGTAAAGTGAACATATAGCCCAAAATTGACTTAGACAACTATTGACATTCATAACCTGTTAAAATAAAGCACCATTCCCCACAAATGTATGAACAGCAGCAGTTGTGGTTCTAAGTGTTAGGTTCTCTACCTAACTGGGCTGCTTTTAGGGTTGACCACACACCTGCCACAAAAAATTTTCTTTGAAGAAAATAAAAAATTGAACACCAAGCCCATCCACTGTCATTGAAGCAAGGTAATGTGCACTAGAAACAAGACACAACTCAGGCTTGCGTGACTTTAAACAGGAATACTTAGTCTACCTCAAGGCAACTCTTGTTTATTCAGCCTGTTGCAACCAACCAACCGACAGAACGGCAATCCATTACATTTCCATTTAGCCTAAGTCTGGCAGCCTTCCAGGAAACAGGATGCAACTGGCCAAGTGTGCAAAGGCTATACTAATCAGTTTGCCAAATATACATTTATCATGCACGTACTAGCCTGGCGGGGGGGGGGGGGGGGGGGGAGTAGCTTCTCATTAAGAGGCTGCAACTACAGTTACCCAGTAGGCTCCTTAGCTCTTTGCCATGGATGCAGAGGCTGTGCATCAGATGTCCTCTCCCAGGGAACAGGTAAAATGGGCACTATGTATTCCATTGTCCCCTGCTAGATTTGGCAACAAAGCAGGGCAGGTTCTGTGGTGGGGAAAAAAGGGGCAGATGTACACCCTCAAATGGGCTGTAGCAAATTCCTCCATCCTAATATCAGAGGGGCCGAAGGAAGAACCAGGCCTCTCAGAAGTACAGTGGTTTGTGAAGTAGCACATCTTATGCCCTCTAAAGCCACAATCTATCCTAAAGTTATTTTTTGGCATCCCCTTAATTTCTCTGGCAAAAGACTCATGAAAAAAATGCAGTTATGTGATGAAACAGAAAGTGATGAAACAAAAATCAGCTATCAAAAGATCTTGATTAAATGCAAATATTTATACTGTCAACAGCAGTGCAGGGAACAGTACAGCTGCTAAAATCTGAGTAACATTACCCACCTTCCCCATACAACCTTGTAAACATTTTGCAGATTATTCTTGCTGTCACCACTTCTGGCTCCAGATATGCTTTCACCTTCCATTTTCTGTAATTATTCTTAAATCGAGTTTGGCTATTTCATGTCCCACTGTGAGCTGAAAAATTATGTGTGGAGGAAGGTTTGCACTTACTCAGGAATATCACTATGAAAGAATAACTAAGATTTTCTTGAATAGTAATAGAGATAGCCGTGTTAGTTTTTCCTTTTGTTTTAGCAAGATACGATTATGTAGCACTTAAGAATTTCTTTTTCACAGTGGTCTGCTCTCCCTACATCAAAATCTCCAGAATATCACATTTCATGTTTCGGTTGTTTGCCAATGTCATAAGACAAACTTAATTCAATCGGCTTTTACTGCTCAGGAAGGATGGGTAGGCAGGGACTCAACCAGAAGTGAGAATTAAGTATCTTGCATTGTTCAGAAAAATCTCTCTAGCCAATAACTTCTTGGCCGGAAGTAAATGGAATTTTAAGTAAAATTATGTACCTGAATAACTTGGACCAGAGTGGGTAATAAAATGGCAGTGGATTAGCCACTATATTTACCTGCACTTCTGCAGGTACCAGCTATCGCAGCTCCCAATGGCTGTAGATCACTGTTCCCAGCTAATGGGAGTGGTAGGAAGCACCGTGGACTTGGACACCATCAGGAGCTGTGACCACCCATCCCTGCAGAGGCACAGGGAAATATAACAGTGGGGTAGGCACAAGGTTGGCTAATCCTGGCGGACTGGATCCAGCCTGCGAGCTGGTATTTGCCCACCCCAACTCAGACCCTCTAGCAGAGAAACATCTGCCCCTGAAGTCTGGGAAAAAGATGAAATAAAATTGATGGTGGAGTCCCCAGGCCAGCCACTACCGAGCAGGGCAGGGACAGACAAGGATAGTTTGTGTGCATCAAGCTGTTAACAGGTCAGGTAGCCTGCTTCGTACCGAGAATTCAGTGGATAGCAGCATTAAAAAACAGTAGACAATAATTAGCAACATGGGCTGGTCCCAATGGCCTTAAAGAAACCTTTGATGAAGGAATATGAAGGGCTACACCAGGCATTTTGATAACTTCATCTCTTATTATCCAAGTCACTCCTAAGAACGTTGACTCAAGACACCCTTGGAAGCCCTCTCTCTGTTCTTGTGTTTCAACTAGGGTTGCCAGGTGTCCAATATTCACACTGACAGTCCGGTATTCTCTGAATTTTTCCCTGGCCAGGAGTCGAAAATGCCGGGCACCTGGCAACCGTACAAACACTCAGCGCCTGGCCTCCTCCCTCCCCCCGAGGTTCCCCTTGGCCCCCCAACACCCCCAGGTTCCCCAAAGCTGCTGGCACAAAATGGCTGCTGGCCAAAAGACCTAGGGAAAGCAGTGCTTCCCATGGATCTTAGTGCTCAACCGCTCACCTGTTCCTATGCCTGCACTCACTCTTAAAGGGGACATGTTTTATTTTAATTTTCTTTTTTGGCTTAATAAGTCCTTGGAGTCCTCCTCTCCCCCCATCCCCCGCAACTACTTTTGTCTCCTCCCCCCCCCCCCTTTTCCCTCCTTCAACAGATTTTTTTCCACGTTTTTTTTTTCGGGGGGGGGATGTTCGGTATTTTTGTTTCAACCATCTGACAACTCTAGTTTCAACCCAGATGGTGGTGAGCCTCAAGGTATTTGAATAGACTATTAGGTCCCCTCCTCTCCCTGTGAAAATCTTCACACACAAAGATCTGCAGTAAATTTCTCTCTGTGGTTTTCTAGGATGCTTCCCATCCTAGCTGTGTCTCTTGTTTCTGTAATAGCATGTTGACTTTTGTATGTCTGTCAAGTGTTTGCTGTATAAATGCATCTGGGTTAGAGTACTTTGCCTGCTGCTATCACTTACTGGAGTTCCTCGTTGCAGCTTAGGATACTGGTGAGGAAAGCAACACTTAGTTCTTGTAATATTTAATAAATAATGTGCCCTTTTTTATTAATTGTTTTCTGGCAGTGCCTAAGGACTTCTGTAAGGAATCAGAGCCCTATCATGCTAGATGCACTGCAGACAGATACCATAACATGTATGTTGTGTATTAGCTCTGACTATAGAGGCTCTTTGTCTCTGGCTTCCCATCTGAGTTCTGGGATACTGGATTTTTATGTAAATGAAGGAATTATTCATTTTTTATCATCAAGTTAAACAACCCAATACTCAATGAAACTTTAGAATAGTATTAGCACAGCCTTTTTAAGCAACCCCAATTTAAAGGCCACATTCACTTAAATTCAATACAAGACATGTTTTCCGCCCAGGGACAAGAAGGATGCCTCTTTTAGCCCAGGCTTCTTCTCATACTAGAAGAGCTCAGCCCTGGTGGCCTTAGTATAAGCTCTTCATGCTATTATTTGTAAAGCCAAACTAATAAACCGAAAAAGGAGGCGATTGCAGTTTAGTGCTGATGAAACTGGAACAAAAGGGGCATCTAAATTACACCCTAAAATATACAGTATGAACGCAAGCAGCTGTGAAATTTCAGCCAGGTGGTCATCTGCAGCTAGAGCCAAGACGTTCTTAATTCTTGTCTTTTTTCACAGACTGACTTTTCTTCCTGACTGCAATCGTACAGCAAAATACCAAACATTTCATTTTCTACCATCAGTGTGCATTTTAATTAGTTCTTTTGTTCCCAAAACAAGCACTGCCCAGTAAGGGTACGTCGAGACTACATGCCTCTGGCGACAGAGGCATGTAGATTAGACTACCCGGCATAGGAAAATGAAGCGGCGATTTAAATAATCACCGCTTCATTTAAATTTACATGGCTGCCGCGCTGAGCTGATCAGCTGTTTGTCGGCTCAGCGTGGTAGTCTGGACGCTCAGAGGTCGACATCAAAGGCATTTTTCGACCTCCCAGGTATGCCTCATCCCAGACGTACCCTAAATGTAGCTCTCAGAAAATTCTAAAGATGGGCAATCAAGACCAGGAGCATCTTAAAATGAAGTAAATTCCAGAGGCCATTAAACATTCAAGTAGTTCTTCAGTCTCCCTCTTCTGGTAAGTTACATTTACTTTTATAGAGCTCTTGCTCCATTCGCCCTTCTTTCAGAAGAAGAGGTTAGCCTTCCTTTGACTCTTGCGAAAAGGAGAAAGTCCTTATTTGTCCTATTCTGATAATTCACCAGGCCATCCTTTGAACCACTGGCCACCACATTACTATAATACTTATCCATGAAAGTGGCTTTCAGAGTGCCAATAACATCTGCAAGACGAGTGGGCATAATTGCAGCCTTCATGGCTGAACTACCGTTCACTACTTTTACTAAAGGTAAGGTCATATTCAGGCCTCATCCCAAATTTCAGCAGTCTGTCACACACCTTCCATTATGAACTGCCAGGTTCGGGCCTGCCCTGGCTCTCTCGGGGTCCCCTACCTTGACACTTCAGTGCCTCCCACAGCTGAGTGTGTAAGGCAGCCTGCTAGTTCTTAAAACTATCTACCCTTGGGGGTGGCTTGCCCCCCTTTTCCTTGGGGAGCTGTCCTTTGCTCTTGTCTGGGCAATCCTTGGGGATCCTGCTCTGGGGTTCCACCCTCCCTGGACCACTCTGGTCCTTGCTAGGGGGTCCCTTTGTGGGAAATCCCCACTTGTGCCCAAGCACTCCTTCAATGCTTCTTCAGGAGGCTCTTTTGTTCCCTCCCCATAAAAATTATAGTGGAAGGGACTTGGCCCATAAAAATTGAGGCCTTGCCCATAGAACTGCACACCAAATGCACCCCTGTTGGGGCCCTTCCTCCAATGCTGCTTCAACCTGCACGGGGGGGTTAGGGTCCCACCCCACTTTGGGCGGTACCTATTCCTCAGTTTCCCTCATCCAGGGTTGATGTCTCCTTTTCTGAGTGATCCAATTGCACCTCCGCTCCTTGTGAGGGGCTAGGGTTACCCATTACCCCCAGACACGCTTCCCACCTGTTTGTCCCCGCGGGGTTAGAACACTGCATCGGGACAGTGGGCAGACTCTGCCTCTTGTCAGGTCATAGAATACTAGGACTGGAAGGGACCTCAAGAGGTCATCAAGTTTAGTCCCCTGCCCTCATGGCAGGACCAAATACTGTCTAGACCATCCCTGACAGACATTTATCTAACCTACTCTTAAATATCTCCAGAGACGGAGATTCCACAACCTCCCTAGGCAATTTATTCCAGTGTTTAACCGCCCTGACAGTTAGGAGCTTTTTCCTAATGTCCAACCTAAACCTCCCTTGCTGCAGTTTAAGCCCATTGCTTCTTGTTCTATCCTTAGAGACCAGGAAGAACAAATTTTCTCCCTCCTCCTTGTGACACCCTTTTAGATACCTGAAAACCACTATCATGTCCCCTCTCAATTGTCTCTTTTCCAGACTAAACAAGCCCAATTCTTTCAGTCTTCCTGCATAGGTCATGTTCTCTAGACCTTTAATCATTCTTGTTGCTCTTCTCTGGATCTTCTCCAATTTCTCCCGCCTGAGTCAACCCACAGAACCCCAGTCCATACTGTCCAGGCAGTCCCGCTTCCTATGCCCTGCCCTTCCGCATCGACAGCAAGTCATTGTGCCAGGCCCCACAGGTGCTCCTCGGGGAGCCTCCTTCCTCTTTGGGCCTCTCTCAGAAAGGGGCTCTTCCAGCTTCCTCCCTGGTTCCTTGTCCCTGTCAGGTAGGCCTTCTCTCTGGGAAACCTCCATCTCGGTATACTCCGCCGTCAGCCCGACCACTGCAGCCACTGTGTCAGGCTTGTGGCGCCTGACCCACAAGTAGATATTCTCTGGAAGGGCTTGCAGCAACTGCTCAAGTACGAGTGAGTCCATTATTTTTGGCACTTTCTGCGTCTCCGGCCTCAACCAGCGAGTTGCCCAGTCTACTAACTTTTGGTCAAACGCCCGGGGCCTCACAACTGCTGTCCATCAAGTTGACCAAAATTTCTGCCTGTACTTTTCCGTGGACAGACCCACCTGATTCAAAATGGCTGCTCTCACTGCCTCATAGTTGTGGGCTTGATTATCCCTCAAGCCCATGTAGGCTGCTTGAGCCTCTACTGCCAGGTAAGGAACCACACGCAGAGCCCAGGTAGCTCTCTCCCATCCAGCACCCCTGGTTACCTGCTCAAATGTACCCCAAAAGGCATCTGGGTCACCTGCTGCCCCCATTTTACAGAGTCCCAGGGCTGGTGGTTGGGTGCCATTCTCTCCCCCAGGACTCAGCACTTTTTGCAGGAGTTGCTGCTGTACCTTGCTCTGCTCCTTAATAAAGTCCTGCAGGCTTTACTGCTGCTCTGCCTGCCAGGTTAGCAAGGCCTGTTTCTCGGCCTGGTGAGACTACTGGAAGCTTTGCAGGGCCTGCTGCACTTGCTCTTGCTGCTTGATGAGCCACTGCAAGGTCTACTCCATCTCTGGGATGCCAACCACTTTTGCTGGTGCTGGATCCCACTCCTGACACCACATGTGGCAAAGTCTTCACCCTGGGACACCTTCTTTGTCTACAAACCAGCAGGACATCCCTTCTGGTGCAGCACCTGTGCCTTTTATTGTCAGTTTCCCACCACCTTCTATTTAGGCTACATCTATAGTACAAGCTTCTTGTGGAACAGCAAATGCAAATGGAGCACTCATTTCTATAGGTCACACATTTGCATTTCCTCTTCCTTTCCCTTTTGCGCAAGAGGTTTTTGCGCAAGAGCCGTTCTTCCTCAAAAAATGGCAGAAACATGCATCTCGTCAAGGCATTTGATGCAAAGGCAATGTCTGTCTGAAAGTGACTGAGAATCCTTACAGTAGAGAGACTTTTTAAAACCAGGCTTTCCTGGCATGTTTCATGTCTCTGGGATTTCTCTCAAAGGAGAAAAATGGCAATTGGGAAATATATATTTTTAAAACTAATAAACTAATTTTTCTAAAAGAAGGAAATGATCTTAAATGATCTTACAAATATTTGTATCTAAAATATGCTAATTTTTGTCACTGTCTCAGCACAATGCTATATGTTTTCCCATCTTCAGCCAAGGACAGCTGAGAAGTAACTGAGGGGGGAAGGGGTCAGGAAGTGAAGCAAACAAATCCAGACATTGCCACGAGACCTCAATTAGACACACGTTCCAACTCGGCACTGCTACCAAAGAGCTCCAATCAACAGCTCTAAAACATACCATCACCTGGAATGGAGCATCCACAGGGATGTCACTAAGAACTAATGATTACTACATGCAACTTGGAGTCAGGGATACTAGATTATGTTCTCAGCTCCACACCAACTCACCCTAGAGTATATCTACACTGCAATACAAACCCAAACCTGGTCTCGAGCGTAAAACCCTTTACAAGGGTCTACACTTCAACTGTGCTAGCCAGCTTATAAATCACTTACTTACCTATCTCCTACTAGCCCTGAAGTACTGATAATGAACTGGTGTGTTATCACTTAAATATTACTCACCAACCCAGAGTAAATAAGGAACCAGGGGTTTAAGAGGCTGAGTGTAGAAATGAAAATAAGATAAAGGTCATAAAGTCAAAGAGACAGTGTGTTTTGAGTAAGTTGAACCTCTGCTTTCACACTATACAATTTTCTGACACCCTGAATATTAAGTCTTTTTGAAGAACTGATGGGTTAGAGTATTTGGGTTAACTTGGTAAATCATGCAACAAAAGAGGCAGTGGAAATCACATGGCTAAAACCCTGCATATTATTGTCAAGAGAGGGGTAAATATCAGAAGGAACTAACTAGTCACTTGGAAATGCATCAGAACATCATTAAGTCCAATTTTTGGTTAAGAATTCATATTAGCAAATGGTTTCTGTTTTTTCACAAACACAATGGTATCTAGCTGCATTTCTTTTATAGCCCTCTATAAATACTTTATAGGTGTGGTTAGGAAACTCTGGCCAAATTCTTCCAGGATTTTAAGTTTCCATATCAAGTTCAGAGATCTAGCATGTTAACATTTTGTAGAGAAAGTACTTCATTAACTGCTGTGGCAAAAGCCTTGGTGGTCTGCTCCGCAGTGACTTTGACCACTGCAGTTTCAGTAACTTGTAAATTACTTCCAGATGAGTATCAGTTACAGCAAGATGGAGAATTTTTACAACAACATTTATAAATGTTGCAAGAATCCTAGAGGCATATGATAAGTGCACTGTGAGCTTCTCCGCAGTGAGAATATGGGTGTGTGTGAACAACACTATTTTCAGGTAGTTATTTGTACCTAAATTTGTACCTGCAATTATCTGCAGGTAGGGATGATATTACCACCCAAATAGACTTCCAGATCACATGCTTAGGGCAAGTCTACACTTACTGGGAAATCAGTGCTGTGATCGAGCTACTGGGGATCCATTTAGAGCAGCGGTGGCCAACCCGTTTATGGATGAAGAGCCAAAATAGCAGTGGATCCAGTGCAAACAGCTGAGAGAGAGAAGTTGTTGGGGCCCAAGCAAACTTCTGTTGGCCGCAGTGTCAGATGTCACTGAGCAAAATGGCACCCTGCCCAGACAAGGAAAAAAGGTCAGAGTGGGGGACCATGAGAACAGCTGCAGGTGCGGGAGCCACAATTTTTCCTTTGAAGAGCCACATGCGGATTGTGAGCCTTGGGTTGGCCACCACTGATTTAGCAGATCTAATAAAGACCTGCTAAATAAACTGCTGATCACTCTCTGGTCAACTCCAGTAGTTCTCTAGAATTAGCAGCATAAGGAAAGTCAGTGGGAGAGTTGCTCCCTTAGACTCCCCACTGTAGAGACCCCACAACATTTCAACTTAAGATGTATATCAACTCCAGCCACGCTATTTAGGTAGCTGGTGTTGCATACCGTAGGTTGACATTGCCTCAATGTAGACCTGCCCTTAGTGACGTTGACTGCACCTGTAAGTTAGTAGATACATTTTTAAATTCCTAGTACTAAGCGTCTTCTTTCCATTTTGTTAATATTTCTCTAAGCAGGTAAAAAAGATTCCTGTTTAAAAATGTGACAGGCCTTCAAACAATCCACCTCCCTATTGCAACAGAAATAGTTGTTTCAAATGAACCTTGCTCCTTTTGTTATCCCCAAGCAAGGCTCAGTGACCTAAAGTATGCATCTAACTGCCTCCATTTATGCATCATAACATTCTGTGACATTATTTGGCATATTAATAGCGTATGAGATAGTACGATCACCTGAGAGTTTGTGAAATTGAGGAAACAGAAGGCAGGCAGCAGCAAGTGGTGCTGATGCCCTGGAATAGTGGTGCTCTTAGTCCTGTATGATGTAGGAGCTGGGCAGCAGGAAGCAGCAGCTGCTATCCACAGTTCCTATGACCCATTAAAGAACAGGTTGTACCTCCTCCTGGGACTCTCTAGTCTAGCAACATTCATGGACTGGCAGGACCATGGATGTTCCTGGAGCAGGTATAAGGGCTCCAGGACTCTGTGGCTGCTGCCGGCCCCCCACTACCATACAGAGTTCTGGCCCCTGCTGCTGTAGGGTAGTGGGGGCCGGCAGCAGCCACAGAGTCCTGGCAGCCGTGATAGCACCGGAAGCCTGAGAGCCCCAGTACCCATGGAGATCCAGCCTGGAGAGGCAGCAACGGGGCTCAGCTGGAGTACTAACTGGAGGCAGCCTGAGCCATGTTGGGAGGGACTGACCCTCGTTCAGCAAATCCCCTTGTTCGGGAACCAGTCAGGTACCGAGGGTGCCGGACGAGAAAGGTCCAACCTGTACTACTCCATCCCTCTGTGGCTTAGGAGCTGCACAGGTGGGGGATTACCTGCCGCCTGGGAATGCCACACACTGCAGAAGTGCAGTTGTTGCCTTCTGCATGCCTCACTCTACTTCACCTATGACAGTGCTGCAGCCTGTTGCATCACTAGTGCCCGTGAAAAACTTCCACTCTCCAAACTGGCCACTCCATCCTCCTGCCCCAAACATTCTGAAATGGCTGGGGAAAAGCTGAGGAGCTCACAAATGGTTTTGTCTGAATGTATCTGGCATAGTGGGGTCTTGCTCATTAGCTATTTAAACTATTTATCAAGCACCTTACAGATCAAAAGAATGAATGCCCATGTCAGAAAGCAAGGGTCCTGCACCATTCCTCTCAACAAGTTCCACAGGGCAACTTTTCAGCTTTCATTCACAAAGATTCTGTAAGATCTTGCTGGGTTTGTTTTTGAAGTGGACCTCTTTTCCACACAACAAGCTGCATTTGGGTTAGAAGCATATTTAGACCTTCCAATAGATTAGTTGCATTGGTGCATAGAGCAGTTCAACTGCTTTTATCTGCTCGCACAACTGCATGAGAAAAAAATGAATTTTTTTGGCTTATAGCATTTGCTACAGGTGGGCCTCAGCACTACACTGGTGTGGAACATATTTTGTCATTGGCATTTCTGTGAGCAGGTTTCTTGCTTCATCATTCAGAGAAACACAGTGAGCTGCAAGGCAAGCAGTTATTTTGGGTCTAGCTCATTCAGTCACCATTTGGTTGTTAGTACTTCACCAATTCAACATCTACATTTCTTAGATAAGGAACCTGTCTCTTTCAAGATCTTCCTGTCACACGAAGTTTCCAGATTGTTCTGAAGGTGAATCAGTTCACTGAAGGGACAAAGATAGGTACAGCAGTCTTCAGTAGTGACAACGGATGTGGCAGCCCTCCCAGGAGTATGGTGTGCTGTCAGTGCTTACAAGTCCTAGGCCAGGCATGCATGTAGCCCCTGCACATGCAGAGTCTGACATGGCCAGGGCAAAACCCTGATCCATCACGGCCCATAGCATATCTTGGGCTATTACATCAAATTATGTTTTTCTACATGGAAGTTGCAATCTTCCTGGACAATGAATCTCTGTACTATGACATTAGGTTCAGTTGAAGCCTTACTAATTCTTCTAGAAATGTGGCTGACTCTTGTTAAATGAGTAAGTCTGATATATAAATGTGTTGCCACTGAATTCATATTCCGGCCAAACAGACTCAAATGTGTGTGTGGGCGGGGGGAGGGAATGGGGGGGGGGAAGAGACAAAGACTTGCTTTTTAAAGCAAACTAGAAGAGATGATGAACACACAGCCTCCACTCTTACCCCTCAAAAGCCACAAGGTATTAGGTATCTTACTAGGACTAGCTTGTTTGGCTCCACCATCGAACCCAATTTTTATGTTGGATGTCAAGTCAGGAATCTTGTGATCAGTTCTCATACTAGCCACCACTTGGCATTCAATTGTACAAGTCTAAGGTAACTGCTTGTCAGCTGACACAATTCTACTAGTCACTGTGGCATTTGACAGGCTTAGAATATGCAACAGTTGCCTGTTTGATGTTGATCACCTTGGAGCTTTTTCCCTTGGGTGGAGTCTTCTTGTATCAATGATCATTTGGACTGAGTAGGTTGGGTATGTGTTAGTTTCAGTGCTTCTGGGGATTCCTGATTCCCACGGTACAGCAATGGTGAGGAGTGATTTTTGGGACAGGGATAGAGTGATGGTGCAGCCAAAACGGTTGCTGCTTGTGTAGTGTGGGGGTGTGTGGGAGGTGTCATCTTCCCCACTGCCCCTTTGTCATCCAAAGCAAGGAATGGAGAAACCATAAAAGAAAAACTCTCAGCTCTTGGGCCTTTGTGACACACACACAAAAAGGACTCAAGGATTTTTTCATTTGCAACAAAGACCTGAATGTGTCAGAATGTTTTACACAAATACCAATTTTATTCAAATATTTTGAACTGTTTATTTCAACACATTATATAACCACACTAGCAAGTATTTTAAACATCCAGATGTTCAGAACTAGGGATGTTAAATGTTGGTTAACTGAATAGTTGATTAACCTCATGAATTCTTCTCGGTTACTTGACTATTCTATAGTCTCTGGTGCTGAGGCCAGTGTGCTCCCAAGAAGCCCCCTGCTATTCCGTGCTGCTGCCTCTGTTTCAGAGATAGCAGCATGGGGTTCCAAGCAGGTGGTCTCCGAGAGGAGCCAGTTTAAAAACCAGCTCTCATTGTGGACCAGCTGCCTGTCGCCCTGTGCTACTGGGTGGCAGCAGCCCCTGTCCAAGGGGCAGGTCCGACAACTCCCGGACCCAGCACAAGCAGGAACTGAGCTGGGCTGCCTGCCCGCCTAGCTCCTAATGCACTTTAAATGCAGAGCCGCAGCAGGGGTAGGTCCCGGACCCAGCACAAGCTGGGATTGAGCTGGGCTGCTGGCCAGCCTGTGAGTGAGAGTGAGAGTTAGAGTGAGAGAGTGTCGTCTATAACATTAACTGATAAGCTTTTGCTTATCGGTTAATCGACTACACTATTACATCCCTATTCTGAACTACAGCCTAATAATTTAAATAATTTTTTAAAAGGGGCCACTTCAGAAATGTATGAAGTGACCCTGGACCACCGTGGAAGGAGCAGGGCCTTGGGTGGAAGGAGTGGAGCCAGGAGACTACTCATGCTCATCCACCCACAGACCCTGTTTGGCCTGTGGGCAGAGGGAGCACGTGAAGTCTCCTCCTGCTGCAGCGCCTAGACAGAACTGGTAGCGATTCTAAAACAGCTGATGATTCTTTCTAGGTGCTGGGGGGCAAAGACTTCATGCGCTCTCCCACTCTCAGGCCAATCAGGGTCTGTGGGTGGGCAGAGTGTGAGACGTCCCTCACCCTTTGTCTCCGCCCTGCCAGGGCTTCACAGCGACTCAAGAGAACCTCCATGTGCCCCTGGTAGGGAAGGAGACTTCACATGCTCCCCTCACCCGTATTCCCAGCTCTTGATTGGTCTGGGGCGGGGAAGCAGCAGGGGGGGAGGGAGGGAAGGGCGGGGGCCCGCATGCCAGATCCAGCCCACGGAGGCCGTCTTGCCCATCCCTGACCTACTTTAAAGACAGGTCTGACTGTTTTTTCCCCTCCAAATTCCAGCATTATGTTTACAATGAGATACATTGTAGAGTATGGTTCTTGTGTAATAAAGCACAAGTATAAGGTGGCTGAAGGCTCTGCCTTTTTGTCTCCATACTTCATGACGCACCCTGGGTTTATAGAGATTACACAATGAAATGCACACCCACCCAGTTAGGTTTTATTGCTTCATTACTTATAGGGAAAAAATGAAGGATCCCACAGTCCGTGTGAAGGTGAGGTTTTGGGTTTTTAAATTTAGCGTGAAATATGAATAGGCAAGAAATTTAAAAGAGAATCCTGGACAGAAAACAAAATAAATAAGATATTGGAAATTTAAACACACACAACCCAGACACTCATTTACATCTATTATAAAGCACTTAGGGAGGGGTCACACAAACTAAATCCTGAGCCAGCTGAACCTTCTTAACCCTGTAATTTTCCATGTAGTGGGCACCTCATGCCATGGCACAAACTTTCTTAAACTGTTCCATTTTCAGTTTAATGCTGATACTGTTTTTGAAATTACAAGTAGGGGAAGAATACACAGTCCAGAACCGTGCAAGCAACCATTTTACTTCACTAAATGATTTCAGGTGTTATTAATGTAGGGGTGTCCAGGGCCTGGTGGAAAGGAACAGTTCTTTGGAGTATATTAATCTAAGGAAACTCATTTACAGTTAGCTTTAGATGAATAAACTCATCTTGGATTCACAGACCCGTTGACCCAAACCAGAATTATTCACAAGACAGTGAAAATCTATGCACATCATTGGGTCACGTATACTTATATAGGGCATTTTGATACAACTAGATCACCTTTACATTTTTGCACAATACTTCAGACCTACCGGGGAAACATGTGATGTAGCAATTGGAGTAGGTGACTGGGAGCCAAAGGATCTGCAATCTATTCCAAACTCTGCACTGATTCACTATGTTGTGTGTCCTTGTACAAGTGGCTTTTCCTCTAAAAAGTGCCTTACTTTCCTCATCTGGGAAGTAAGGAAAATGAATTGTGTTTGAAAAATGTATTTAAAACATATTAACCAAGATGATTTTATTTAATCTTTTTGAAATGCGATTTCCCTACCAGTCTAGACAAAGCCACAGACAAGGTTAACACCACTTATCTCAAAGCACTTTTAAAAGACCGAAATTATTAAGCAACTCCTAGTCAAAAGGGTAACAGAAATTTCTCTTAGACACTGCTTTTTATTAGAAAACCTCAAAGCTTTTTAAAAAGGTGAGTAGCATTAGCCCCATTTCATAGGTGGGGACACCAAGATATAGTGACTAGGTGCAATTTATCACTGCGATTGAAGTGAAAATTAGGACTAAGATAAAGACTTGCGCCTCTTCCTATTGAAACAAAAAATCAGAAATATACAGAGATTTAAATTAAAATCTACATTGTGACTTTTTTGCTCCATGTTCACAGGGTGCTTCAGCTCAGATGCCTGAATTAAGCCCCCCGTTCAGCAGAGTACTTGAGAGAGTGGGCAAGTCAACAGGAACACTGCTGTGCTCAGAGTTAAGATCATGCTTCAGTGACTTATTGACCTGGGACCTAAAGACGAGGCTGGATGTGAGGTAGCTGAGCGAAGGGTGAGGGGACGGGAGGCAGGACAAGGGAAGATGCGCTGCTAAAACTAAAAATTATAAAAAAGAAGCTGTAACACAAAGCCTCAATTTCTTTCCAAATACATCCTGACCAACACTATGCGGCTGCTGCTATGGATAAATGGGGCGACTTACATTTCCCTATGCTGAATACAGGACAGCTGCTAAAATTACTCATTCACGTGAGTTCAAACAGCAGTCAACCAGAACTATGCAGTGCAAACCTTCAAATTAACATCAAGCTGACTGAGCCCCTATTAAAAAGAAATACTGCATAGCTGGATTCTTTGTATTTAGCTTTGTACCTTTAAGGCTTCAGGGTTCAACACAGAGAACGTGTCCTCTACAGACACACTCCCATACACCTCTCTCACATGTACGGGGTGGGGAGAGGGTGACCAACTGACCTGACCTTCCCTGCCTGGTGCTCTCTGCCCTCCACACCTGGCTGGGGAGAGGGTGACCAACTGACCTGACCTTCCCTGCCTGGTGCTCTCTGCCCTCCACGCCTGGCTGGGCTCCCAGGGATAGACCCTGCATCTCCTGGTATCTAGCACCAATCTTCCCGAGGAAACACATGGGGTGTGGGGGGGGAGGGGGAGGGAAGGCATATGGGTGTCATGCTCTCTTCCCCCTCCCCCACCTCCGATTATTGCCAGGGTTCACACCAGAACATGGCCAACAGCAGCCTTCCTGCACTGTGCCGGAGGGAAGGGATGGAGCTGCATCCAGGCACAGGGGAGAAGGAGAAGGGGAGAGATGACTCAACCCATGTCTTTGCAGAGCTTCTCTTTTCCCCTCCTTTCCCAACCTCTGTGGCCCCTTCTGGCACACACAGTGCCAAAAGGCAGCTAACATCTCCTGGCCGCAACTGGCCACTGACATAACCTAGCACAGGCAGGAAAGCCTAAGGATGCACTGTGCACCAGGGCCCAGGGAACCAGAATGCAGAGGGGCTGGACTGAACTTGGCAGAGATGTAGCTCAGCAGGGGAGAGTGCTTAGAGGACAGAGCAGTCTCAAGCTCCCTGAGGCAGGAAATAGGGGCGGGAGGGTGAAGAGGGTACTAAACACTTGCCCTGGGAAGCTGCTGTGGAGACTGCAGGCTCAGCACAGGAACAGGCTGGAAATCACTTCCCCGCATTCCTCTTGCAGCACTCCAGAGCTTAGCTGAGGGGCAGAGAGACTTCCCCTTGCTAGCACTGTGGGGGGCTTCGGCTCCTCCTGGCCAGAAGCTAGGGCAGGAGGCAGTGGGGGAAGGAAGGAGCCTGCTGGCCAGGCTGTTAGTGAGTTGAGCACTTCAAACAGCGGCTGGTTCTCCATACAGTAGTGGGATTGGACGTTCCCCATTGGAGGATGGGGGGTCTGAATGAGCAGCTGCAGGTGAGAGGGAGGGAGACAAAGGGGCACAGCAGGGAGACAACAGTCAGATGAGGCGCACATAAGACGACACAGAAGTGATACGTAACTGTGCCGTCCCGCACTCGCCAGCCACTGCAGTTCACAGTGCACAGCCAGTGCTGGCGGGAAACAGGACAGGAGGCAGGGCCGGGCTGTCCAAGAGATCACACACAGCAGCGGCTGTGCTGACGGACCAGCGGGAGGAGCAACTGGCCCCAGGCACTGCATCTTTGCCCCACCACAGTCAGCCACCAGACGTGCCCATTCATGCTGATGGAAAGGCAACTGGCAAGCAGGGATTTGGCCATCATCAGGACCCACCAGTACGGATATGGGGTCTCAAAAAAAAAAAAAAAACCCCAAAAAGAACAAAAACAAAACAAAGCAAAAAAAACACATGACAATCTGAGAAAAAGTCAGGACACCACAGTAGAGCTTAAGTATAGGACTGACCCTTTAAAAATGAGAGGTCTGGTCACCCTACTTATTAGGGATGTTAAAACACATTTATTTGTGTCAACATGTAACCACTGCATTTTTTTAGTGGTTACACATTTACATACAGTGCACCAGGTGCTCGCACAGAGCTGGCTTTTATCTGGATCCCTACACGCACTGGCCGCCACCTGTCCACTGCCTCTGATACAGTGGTGGAAGGGGGAAAGGTAGTATATAACTGTGAGAGTTAACCGATAAGCTCAGGCTTATCAGTTAACGGTGTTCACAGGTACACATTAACATCCCTACTACCTGTAGGAGTGATCAGAGTTAACTGCACAATAAATGAAAGCCTATTTATTGAAGCTGTGCAATAGCTATACTGTAACTCTATTGGAAACAATTGTAATTATTCTGCTCCTATGTTATCTTTGGATAACACTGTAATTAGTATCAATAATAATCAATGCAGTAATGATTAAAATAATTACCATAAAAATTCTCCTAAGTAACATTCACCATTCTGGCTTCCAAACATATATAGATTTGTTTTTTTTTTTAAGGTATAATTGTCCTAACAGGATTTGCTTTCTCACCCATTTTCAGGTGAACTGCACAACCATACTACAGTACTGTAAAAATACTTACAGCTCTTCAAGATACGGAAAGTTCTTAAATGCATCTTCTGGTAGCTTTGTGATGTTATTCATACTGATATCCCTGGGGAAAAAAAGAAAATGCAAATGGGTCAAATGATAAGCAATGTTACAATTTAAAACATAAAGCAATTTTAAACAGATCAGTTGCTGGGATAATAGAAAAAGCTTTTTTCAGTGTAATGTGGCATCTCTAAGAAGTTTGCATGCTAGACTTACACAATATAGTGATCTAAAGATACAGTCTTAAGAAAGCAGAGCATCCTGAAAGACTGATGTCTAAGGCTTTCTTCTGACCATCAGAAAGAGAAAATGACTTTGACATTACAAAACAGAATAGTCTGGGGGAAAACTTATTAGAAACCTATTTCCTGAGTCCTGATTTTACAGACTCCTTACACACACAATTTTGATGTATGTAACTAAAACTGCTCAAACCACCGCCTGTAAAAAATGTGACCACCCAGACTTTAAATATTCATCTGTAATGTATAGGGTATTTTTTAAAAAAATACATTCACTGGGACTTGATAAAATAAAGACCTCCGGGCAAGTGTGGCTTTTGGAGCAGCTATCAACAATAGCAGAAACATGCCTCAGCTCTACCGCAGTTGTATTTTCTGCAAAACGTATAAAAGTCCTTGAGGTAATAGTTTTAAATATAATTCATTTTTGGCCCATGAGCACATGCAAGCAGGCAGCAAGTGCTTACATGACAGGTATGCAGACTGATTCTTTTCTTGTTTTTTCATTGGCAGTAAATGGCAAACTAAACTCCACCACCCTTAACTCATGATGAGTAGCACTTTCCTATCACTCCATAACTCAGGGAACAAAGACATACAACAAATTGGTTGAATACCTAGCATGAAATCACAGCCCAACCTGAGCAAAAATGAGATGACAGGACCAGAATCAAGAATTTGATTTGACAAGTATTTGTTTCAAAGCTGACAAATTTATTTTATTGTTTAACCTTTTAATTTTAGTTCTTGCTTTTGCTGCCCTTTAATTTTAACTTATATATATATATATATATATATATATATATATATATATATATATATATAAATAAAAATAAAAGGTTTGCTACCATAGCTGCAAAGCTCTTCCAATCTCGGTTGCATCATCAGTCCTCTATTTAGAGCAAAGACTCACTCTGGCATCAAGCTTGAGAAAATTTTTATTCCTTATGGACTGCACAGCAACACTTACCACCTAAACAACATGTGTTACATGCCTGATTTTTAGAAAACATTTGGAAGATATAGTCGGCCCAAAGCCATCAGATGTGCCTGCAACGAAGTACAGACTGAGGATCCCCTTATGTCAGCTATCCAGGTTGTACCTCCCCGATATAGAACTCTCAGGGTGTGTCTAAACTACACCCCTCTGCCGACAGAGAGATGTAGATTAGGCACTTCGCTATTGCAAATGAAGCGGGGATGTAAATATCCCGCGCTTCATTTGAATAGAAATGGCCGCTGCTTTTTGCCAACACGGCACTTTGCCGGCAAAAAGTGACAGTGTAGATGGGGATCTGTCAACGAGGAAAGCCTTTTCCAACTGATTCTATAAACCTCGTTGCACGAGGCATAAGGGATCGGTCGGAAAAGGCTTTCCTTGTTGACCGATCCCCGTCTAGACTGCCGCTGTTTGCCGGCAAAGTGCTGCGTCGGCAAAAAGCAGCAGCCATTTCTATTCAAATGAATCGTGGGATATTCAAATCCCCGCTTCATTTGCAATAGCGAAGTGCCTAATCTACATCTCTCTGTCAGCAGAGGGGTGTAGTTTAGGCACACCCTCACACCTGACCAGTCCCAAACCAGGAAATCTGATGAACCAGGGAAGGTCAATACCAGCCCTTCTGCTGCCACCAGCTGCAAGGCTCCACTCCAGTGGTAGCACAAGGGCCGGCATTGACCAAGCAGGGACTTAGGGGCAAGGGGTGCTCAGGAAGAGAGGCAGGGTGGCTGCCAAGCCCCATGGCTGGGGTCCAGAGCCCAGCCCCATGGGAGTGCACTGAGCCCTGTGGTTGCTGGCTGCACTCCTGGCCGCCAGCTGCAAAGCTCCACAGTCACCATGACTCTTCCCTCTGGAGCTACTTGCAGAGCTACTTGCAGAGCTCCAGAAACTCAAGGGAGGAACACGGGAGTGGTTGCTGAGCGAGGGCCTGGCTTTTCCCCAGGAGTGCTCCAGCCTGGGATGCCGGAAATCCATACCACAGAGGTCAAACCAGTACATATGAGGACATTGTATATTTTTAATGGTCATTCTACACATGCCTGTCACATCAATTCTTGGGAATGGTATGTGTCTGGTACTAGTGTTTGCTACCCAAGGCAAGGCTGTTAAGAGGTGGGTAACTGTGTAGTGGATACAAATTGTGTCGACTACACAATTAGTCGGTAAGGGAAGGCACTCAGAAGGAGCGATCCCCACTGTGGCTCTACAGTTTAAATGTAGTAAGAGCCAGGTGTGCAGGCAGCCTGGTTCCTACTACATTTAAACTGCAGAGCCGCAGCCTGCTCAGTCCCAGCTCACATCGGGTCCAGCACCACCCATGGACAGGGGCTGCTCTCCAACAGGAGCTGCTTTGCTGCAGAGGCTCCTGTCTGTTGGGCAGTCAACTCCCCGCTGGGACCCCCCTATGGAAAGGGGCTACTGCTGGAGCAGTCTCCCCAGCCTCCCTGCACTGCTGCCTCTGATAGAAGCAGCAGCGTGGGGGGGGGTGTACGTGTGGGGAAGTGACACCGCAGAGACGGTACTGGGGGGGAACCAGTTTTTAAGCCAGCTCTCCCCAGCACCGGTTTCTGCTTCTCCCCTCTTCTTCCCCCTCATCGCTGCCTCTAATATAGAGGCAGAGGGGAAAAGGGGGGATGCAAGTGGTCAACCTGACTACCCGATAAGCCTAGGCATATCAGGTAGTTGACAAATTGACTACTCATTTACATACCTAATGGGTTACCCAGGGAGGTGGTGGAATCTCCATCCCTAGAGGTTAAGTCTCGGCTTCACAAAGCCCTGGCTGGCTTGATTTAGTTGGGATTGGTCCTGCCTTGAGCAGGGGGCTGGACTTGATGACCCCCTGAGGTCTCTTCCAGCTCTATGATTCTATGATCTATTTCCATCCTAGATCTGTGTAGTTTCAGATCCTGTCTCTGGCCCATCCAGATAAGCATTTGTACAGCAGCACAATCCTAGGATGGAATAAAACCAGAGACACTGACTAAGTCAGACATTGAAGGGCTCCTCAGCCAAAGAAAGAACTACAGGCCATGACCATTGTGGAACTCTGCAAGCATGTGTTTATAGCCTGCACCATCATTACTTTTGAAAAACTCTCAACCAGCAAACCAGGGTCACTATTTCTGGACATAAAACAACTGAGCTGAGTTCACTCAGATACCATCCTAGAACATGGAGTGGCACAAATCCCTTATCAGCCATTTTGGGGGCAGCAAAAGAAAAGTATTCTGTTGAAGAATCAAAAGCAGTTTCCATGGCCAGGGCTTAATCTTTCACTGTTTTTTCAATAGGAGATTTGGCACTAACTTTAACAGGTACAAACTCCTAAGGAGCAATGGAAGCCTCTCTGAGGGCTGGCAGCCACAAAGGGCATTTTCTGAAGAAATAAGCCTCCAGGACACTTGCAAACATATCAAAATCCATATAGTGTACATTAAAATATACCCTCAATATACTAAGTAGCTTTGTCCTGAAAACACTACAAGTAATGTCCATGCTATTTCTTCAATCGACAGCATAACGTCTCATTGTAATTCAAAAAGAAAGTAACAGCTCTATACCAGGGGAGGGGAACCTGACGCGCGGGGGCCAGATGCCCCCCCCCCCGGCTTGTCTGAATCTGGCACCTAGGCCCAGGGCTCCCCCCAAGTCTTGAGAAGCCCATCCAGACATTCCAGCTCCCCACCGCCTCCTTGCAGGGCTGGAGCACACTAAATCCACTAGCGCAGAATTGGTGTGCAAGGGGAACACGGGGAGTGTCTTTCTCCTTCTCAGTCGGGGGCCACATCAGTGAAGATCTGTTTTTTCTCCCCTGCTTCTCACTTGTGAGGGGGCCCCCCAATTGATTTTTCTGTGGGTTAGCAGCCCATGACCCAAAAAAGGTTCCCCACCCCAATTTATACCAACATCCAAGTATGTTACCAGGGCAATATACCTGCTGAAATCACACACTACTTATTGAAAAACTATCCTATTTTTTTGGCACACACACACACACAAAAAAAAGACCAAGTTGGCCCTTGATGGAATTTAGATCAGGTTTGTTTGCTCATCCAATGGATGAATAACCAGTCACTGATTTGCTGATCCCCTACTCAAATTCTACACTGGTGCACAAAACATTAGCAAAAGGGTAGCAAATAATGTTAATATACACTGAGCAATGTCACTTTTACTGACAATGGCCTCTTTCACCAAAATATTTGCCCAGTTCTGATTTCCCCCTTGCAAATCAGGAATTGCAACAGTGCAAACCAAAGGTAAAGGAGATCAGAATACGGTCCAAGAGGTGTAACACAAACTTGGCTGTGAAAGTGACTAAACCATGTACCTGTGCCACAGTTCAGACTTGCCCATTCAAATTCACTGACTCAAATGTCCCCTGTTTTTTTGCTCAACAAGTCGGGTGCTCCCTCCCCCCTACTGTTTTTTTTTTTTTTTTTTTTGCTCAACCAATTTTTTCCCCCACCGTGTTTGGTATGTCTTTGTGAAAGTATCTGGCAATCCTACACAATTCTTGTTATTTCAAGAAGTCTCCTAAAAGAAAATCCATGCAACATAGCTCTTTAAATTATTAAAAACTGTCTCATAATATGGGATGTCAATAATGTTTATATAGCGTATATTATCAAAATGCACTTCATATACATACAGGCAAACAGAAAAGCCTTTTAATTATGAACTTAACACAGCCACCTCTGGGATAAAATGTGAGAGTTACTTAAACTTGCATGGCAACCTTAAACAGTTTAGGATAGGAAGAGAATATTGCATTGCATTGAAATCAATAGTTTCAGCAAAGCAGCGGACAGAATGAAAATGATTACAGCTATAAGTGCCTGATTTTCAGAAGTGTTAAGAACTCATGCCTCTAAGTCAATGACTCCTGGGATTTAATCACTAGCGTTTTTTCCATTAAACACCCAAAATGTGTTATATACGGAGGCCTACTTTTAATGAAACTTTGTTCATGACAAAGCCGAACGTCTCAGATTGTTTCGACATTATAACGTGCAAGCTTTAGCTCCAAAATTATGGAGTGAATCTCCAGTCAGAGCAAAGTTGTTCTGCGGAAAAACAACAGATTTTACTACACAAAGTTCGACTGCATTTTCAAATTACTAATACGACAATGTTCATATTCGAATTTACTTCGTTCTCAAATATGTCATCTTAGTTTTTCTCATCAATATGGTAATCATCTTAAAGGATTAATTTCTGGTGAGTAATCCAAATGCTTTACACCAGAAAAACAATGCATGACAGAAAGCTGAAACACAGATATCAACCTTTTAAAGCAATCGATAAGAACATTTTGAGAGGAAAACAGGACTAAATTTTATCTCCCAACTAAACATGAAGTCAACAGAATTTTAGTTATAGAAGAAATATTTTCTCGATGAGAAAAGGACATTGGGACGCTATAGTCCTGGAACAGTTGTGGTCAAGAGTGGCTGAAGATGGGCTGCGGCAGCTGGCGCCCCAGGCGGAATGCATGATCGGCACCCCCGCCTGCACTGTCGTCAATGGCGTGACGTAATCATCGGGTGCCCCGGGTGCCCCATGACATCATCAGGTGCCCCGGGCACCCCGTTGAAGGCGGTGCCCTAGGCGACTGCTGAGTCTGCCTATACTCACGGGCCGCCCCGGTTGTGGTCTGGCCCGATCATGGATGTTGATGGACCAGAGAGTCTCACTTTAATACATTCTCAAACTAGTTATTACTGCCAAGGACAAAGCATTATTGAAACCTTAGGGGCTAAATCTATGTGCAGTGGATGAAGGTCCATCTAGGGAAGGCAAGTTGAAGCCCTACCCCTTCTGACCAAAGCCACACCCCTGCCCCCAGACCATGCCCTTTCAAACCAACAACCCTCCTATCCAAGGCCCACTATGGTTCCAGCCCCTGTCGGGAGGCTGGGCAATATGGGCAATTTTGGGAAGGCAATGCCTTCCCTTGCTTATATTATCCATTGTCCATGCCCTACTGCATGAGCTAAAAGCCAAGTGGCTCTCAGCTAAGGCTATAGAGCAGACTTCACCCTCCCTTGTGAGTGGTCTCAGTGTCTCTAGGTTTACATCTACGTGGGGAAAAAAATCAACTGCTCTAAAATGGTATGCTAGAGACAGACTTTAAACTAAATGTCTTGAGAGGTTTATCTTAAGTTACTTGTTCTTTTACAAAAATTCAAACAGAGCGAGAGAAACATTCTCTTTGATCCCTGCCGACGTGGACCAGCTCCATGAGGAGAGAAAATAGAGAAAAGAGGTTATGCTGTGGCCCTGGAACCTGGAAATGTGCAACATGGCCTCCCTTCCTAAGAGGCCATTAAGAGTGTGGAAAAAGTGAGGGTTGTCATCATGCTTGATCTTCCCTATGCGTGACACTGCTACTGAGCATTACTGCCGTATTCCAAGCTGCAAGCATGCTGTCCCAATGAACTTTAGACCTGGTCTACACCCACAAATTGAAGTGATTTACTTTACACCTGTTTTTAAAATCAACTTATTCAAGAGATTGCACTTGGCAGGGTGAATTGATTTAAATCAAGGCAATTTAAATCACAATTTATACCACCTAATGAAAAGTCTTAATTTAAATAATTAATTTTAACCAACTTAATTGTTAAGCAAAGCCACTGGACCCCCCCAGCAGACCAGGGGGACAGAAGCAAAGCCGCTCAGGCAGCGGAGGTCCCGCTGCCTGGGCAGCTTTGCTCCCGGGCAAACGAGCAAAGCTGCCCAGGCGGCGGCTTTGCTCGGGTGTCCCTGGTCTGCTGGGGGGGTCCAGCGGCTTTGCTGGACCCCCCCCCAGCAGACCAGGGAGACCAGGAGAAGCTTTTCTTGCCCCGGAGGACACGGGCAGCGACTATATATGCCCCAGAAATAGAGAGATAAATCAACTCTTACATCACTCTACAGAGTGCATTTGAATACAACTTGCATGACAGGTGAAGCTGTGTAGTAATGAATGACACATATACATGATTGTAAAAAACAGATGCAATAACAATGCCACATCAGTGCCTTTAGGAAGAAGAATGTGTTTCCTTTGCACTAGACAATATTATGCTTTATTTAACAGTGTGACAATTAATAAGGATACTAGTTAAAAGTATCCTAAACATCTTATTGTACCAAATCTCAGGGGGGTAGCCATGTTATTGTTCTTAAAGTTACAGACTGAGTAGTCCCGTGGCACCTTAGAGACTAACAAATATACAGGATAACAAGTTTTTATTGGTAAAACCTACATCATCCAATGAGCAAGTGGGTTTCATTAAGAAAGCTCATGATCCGATATATTTGTTAGTCTCTCAGCCCTGGCCTACACTAGGTCTTTATTTCAAAATAATCCCCCGTAGGTTGAATTTATAAGTGGACCGACCGTCCACACTACAAAGCCTGTTATTTTGAAATAAGGGGCCACTTATTTTAAAATCCGTACTCTTGCTTTTCTTGGGAAATAACGCTAATTTTGAAATAGCATTAGTGTGGATGTTCTAGTGCCACTATTTTAAAATAACTACTCCCCAGAATAATTTGAACCAATTACTCCACAGTGTTTCCTAGGGCTCTAAGGTGAGGTAACGGATCCACATTAACCAGAGCCCGGCTCGGACTAATTTTGAGGCTTCCCTGTAGTGGGGACACATTATTTTGATTTTAAAAAAATCAGGAGTTAAGCTGAAGTTAGTTATTTCAAAATAGCTTTCTAGTGTAGACACGGCCTGAGGTGCCACAGAACTACTCATCTTACTGTACCATGAGTGCGCATTTATTCAGTAACATCTCACTGCTAAATGTATATTAACTAAGCAAAGGGGAGGGAGAGAAAGTATGATTGAATTCTGTACATACCCAAATGAAGGGGGAAAGACAGACTTTTTAAAAAAGTGTTTAAATACAGCTAATTTGGAATCTACAGACAAAACTGAGTATGTTCAGAACCAGGGCAGGGAGATCCTCATGGGGCACAAAGTCTTGTAATCACAGGCATCTGGCAACACCCAAACTGAGAGAATATAGTAGAAGCCCTTACCCAACACGTAAGGGAACAGACAGGTCAAGTGTATTTGTTCCCAAGGGTAAAAGAGCTGAAGTATCCATCTCCCCACCACACACCCCATCCATCTGCCTTCTTGAGGCCCCAAGCTCTCTTCCCCTTACCTGAGTTTACCTAACACACACTTCACAACAGTGGAATAGGGTCCCACTGCACTCACTATAGGATGGACAAAAGAGAAACCATGATCCTTCTTTGGACTGGAGTGTGACAGTTTGGATCACAGAGATCCCCTTGAGACTGTCACAAGATGAGCTACCATTCCACTGAGCCCACCCACATGCCTTCTGGGGCACCCCACTACCCTGTTCTACCAGGCCAAAAGCTCTGGTCTCCCCCAGCTAAGGCACAGACTTGGGGTAACAGCCCCTCAGAAGAGTAATACACTGATAACAGCTCAGCTGTGGGAGTATCAATGATGTAGATATTGGGATAGAGAGTACGCTTAAGTTTGCAGATGATACCAAACTGGGTGGGGTTGCAACTTCTTTGGAGGATAGGGACATAATTCAAAATGACCTTAGCAAGTTAGAGAAATGGTCAGAGGTAAACAGGATGAGGTTTAATAAAGAGAAATGCAAAGTGCTCCACTTAGGAAGGAACAATCAGTTCCATACATACAAGATGGGAAGCGACTGTCTAGGAAGGAGCATGGCAGAAAGGGATCTAGGGGTCATAGTGGACCACAAGTTGAATATGAGTCAACAGTGTGATGCTGTTGCAAAAAAAGCAAATATGATTCTAGGTTGTATCAACAGGTGTGTTGTAAGCAAAACTCGTGAAGTCATTCTGCTGCTCTACTCTGCACTAGGTAGGCCTCAGCTGGAGTACTGTGTCCAGTTCTGGGTGCCACATTGCAAGAAAGATGTGGAGAAATTGGAAAGGGTACAGAGAAGAGCGACAAGAATTATTAAAGGTTTAGAGAACATGACCTATGAAGCCAGGCTTCATGAACTGGGCTTGTTTAGTTTGGAAAAAAGAAGATTAAGGGGGGACATGATAGCGGTTTTCAAATATCTAAAAGGGTGTCACAAGGAGGAAGGCGAAAATTTGTTCCTCTTGGTTTCTGAGGACAGGACAAGGAGTAATGGGCTTAAAGTGCAGCAGGGGAGGTTTAGATTGGACATTAGGAAAAAATTCCTAACTGTCAGGGTGGTCAATATTGGAATAAATTGCCAAGGGAGGTGGTGGAATCTCCCTCTCTGGAGATATTTAAGAACAGGTTAGATAGACATCTGTCAGGGATGGTGTAGATGGAGCTTGGTCCTGCCTTGAGGGCGGGGGGCTGGACTCGATGACCTCTTGAGGTCCCTTCCAGTCCTATTATTCTATGATTCTATGATACCCAGTTACAGGAACTTGTCAGCACCCAGGAGCACAGCCCCCAAAAGAGACCAAAATCCCAAATAAACCAGTCTTACTCTTTATAAAAGTTTTACACAGAGAAAGCTCATAAAAAGTTTGCTCTCGTTATCAATAAAAGATATTCACAGCTGTATGTCCCCTCCCAGCTAACAAAAATTTCTACTGGCGTTGATAATAAACTAAGGTATTTTATTAGGTACAAAAATAGGATGCAAGTGATTATAAGTGAAAACAGGTTATAGTTACTAAGTTAAAACAAACAAAACACATATCAGCTAAGCCTAATATACTAAGAGAAACTGTTACAAAACATAATTCCTCGCCCTAGGCCTTATTTCTGGTAATATTCTTCACAAACCAGGGTAGGAAGGCAGTTTCAAAAGCCAGCTGAAGACCAATCATTCTTTGCTTCCCATCACTTATACAGAATTTCCCCAGGGTGGGAATCCTTTGTTCAATTCCTCCTTCCCCCACCAGAAAAATACCAAATTCAAGATGGAGTCCAACACTAGGTGGCATGGTCACATATATTTGTAGGACCAACCACAGTTTAGGCTTTACAGGAAAACTAAAACCATTCATAGGTCATTGTTTTGAGTATGGGACTGTTAAGTTCCTTAAGCACCACTAATGGCGTTCATTTGAAGATCTAGATTAATATAACAAATTTCCATTTAATATTTGTAACTTCACAAACAAGAATGACACATGCAGAGGATCATAAGCTCTTGAATAAGATTACTTGCCCAGTTTTGTATTCGAGTTATGCATATTCATATTAAAAACAGTTTCCATAAAAAGTATGGTGGTGTAAGTCACATGAAGAGTGAAGGTTGGGCGCAACCAAGGAACGGTTTTCTTTGTCAGCCCCTCCCCCTGAAAGCTAGAAGATGCAGATAGGACAACTTGGGAGACAGAGAGAGTCCAGATCACTCAGCAACTGCTCAAAACTGGCCTTTCATCAGCACTAAAAAGGAACAAGAGTTGCAATGCATGATTTTAGTGCTTGCTTTCAAACCCAAGATGCTCTAGTAGATTTGAGGTTGGGCCAAAAGTGTTCCTTCTTGTAATACATTAATGATATAAGAGGGGTGTGAGGCAAGCAAATCCTGCGTGGAGAGTTTTGCTGAAGCAATGTACTCATGGCTTGTGTTTATGAATAAAATCTATTATACGGAGCATCTGTCAAAACTCAATTAAGTGCATCTTAGTGATTGTTTGAAAGAGCTTCTAGCCAGCAAGGATGGTTACCTAAAGGAGCAGAAAATGGGCAAAAGGGTGAAGGGTAAGAGACTGCGTAGCAGTGATGCTTCCAAGACAATAAAGCCGCAGCACTGGAAGAGAGGTATTTAAATGGAACCAGACTTTTCCTTTAATGTCTGCCTTCCAGTGGTACCTTGTTCATGCCCCTCTTTTCCCCTACAATTTAAATGGCCAGGTAACAGAAAAGCACAATACCTAGAACAGATCCAACACTGCATCTACAAAAGACCCTGTATTTTATTTTTGTTTCAGCAGGAGATGGGATGGAGAGTGAGAGATACTCCATGGAACCTCCTTTAACTTCCTCTAAGTGCTGTTGTGAGTGGTTTAGAGGAAGTCAGCCAGAAGGAAAAATCCCTATTCACTAGGAAAAGGGATAATAGACATTTAGAGAAGGAGACCCAAAAGGGGGGGGGGGGCAGAGAGAGAGACCCAAGGTATAGACACAAAAATTAAGTCCGAAAACCAAGGCTACCTCTCTGGGCTTGCAAAGGAAAAAATTATGCTGGTCACAGTTGTGATAATCTATCCAGACTTGGACCAGCACTCCCGCCCCTGCACCTTAGGAGGGAAAATTTCCATATCCCAGTTAGTAACTGTCTCATTCACTCAGCATTGGGGGAGCAGGTATATGATGGGGAGTTTTGCCATGAGTCTTTCACACAGGGCCCCTGCTCTAGTACTTGCTACTGCCAACATTTTCCACCACAAGGATTTATTCTAACCTCAGTGCAATCAGCTGTAGGCAAGTGTCACAGATACTTTAATGCAACCGTTTTACACTACATTGAAAAACATTTTGATTTACTTCAAACACAGCAGCTTGCAAGAAGGCACAGGAGTCTGACGACATGAAATGCCCAGCTATCAAAAAGGAGAACTGGACCCCAGCCAGAAAGTCTGCACTAACTGACTGACTAAAAGGCTCCAAACTTTAGAGCCCCTTACAACTTCATGAATGCTTAAATTTTCCCTTTCACCTCCAGTTTGTCTCCACCTTTTGTGAAGTTTTAAATGGTGGTGTCGGGGGAGGGGGAGGGAGTGTCTATTGAAGGGAAGAAGAACATCATGTTACAACAAGGCACCTTTAAAATCCAGTAAAGCGCTCCCTCTGAACAAGCTTAACCTGTTTGCTGAAAGATAATAACATATAATACTGTAGGCTCCATTGAGTCTTTTCCAAGGCTTGGGCCCTCTGCCACTGAATTAAATAATTATAACTCTTACAAAATAACCGAGGCAGAGCTATCTACGTTTGAATGAAGTCCTCCTAATTGGACAAAAACCATTAGCTAAGGCAGGGTCTCCGCTAACAAAGGCCTACTTATACCAGAGACAAGCTCTAAATATCCCTCACATTTGCTGCTGCTGTTGTTTCAGCCACAATGGGATCCCTAGTTTGGATAGGCTGCTCAGGTGTTTAAGCACCATGTCACACTACCTTGCAAGAGCAGCTCTAAATCAACATGGAGGGAAGCAACAGATGTACAACTTTAGTAAGATTTGTCATACGTTCTCGTATGACCTTCTCATAAGCAAACTAGGGAAACACAACCTAGAATGATGAAGCTACTATAAGGTGGGTGCATAACTGGTTGGAAAACTGCTCCAGAGAGTAGTTCTCAGAGCTTCCCATGCAAGCTAGAAGGGCATACCAAGCGTAGGCCTACAAGAATTGGTTCTGGATCAGGTTCTGTTCAATATCTTCAGCAATGAATTAGAGAATGGTAAAGAGGGTACACTTATAAAGTTTGCCAGAAAGTTTGCCAGAAAGGAGAGGATGCAAGTGCTTTGGAGAACAGGATTATAATTCAAAATCACATGGACCAACTGAGAGAAAGGGCCTGAAGAAAATAGGATGAAATTTACTAAGGGAAAACACAGAGTATTCCATTTAGGGAGGAACAACGAGCTGTACCCATACAAAATAGCAAGTTAACTACCTGGGAAGGAACACTGAGAACAGGGAACTGGGGGCCATAATGGATCACAAGCTCAACATGAGTCACCAGTGTACACATAGTCACACATAGCAAACATCATTCTGGGATGTTCTAGCAGGAGTGTTGTAAGCAAGATGTAAGTAGTAATTTTTCCATTCTACTCCATACTGATTGGGTCTCAGCTGGAATATTATGTCCAGTTCTGGGTGCCACATTTCAGGAAAGATGTGGACAAATTGGAAAAACCCGAAGAAGGGCAACAAAAAGGCCTAGAAAACATGACCTGTGAGAGAAGATTGAAAAACCTAGGTTTGCTTAGTCAGGAGAAGCTAGGACTGAGGGAGGTCATGACAACAGTTTCCAAATACATAAAAGGTGGAGTTACAAGGAGCGGGGAGAAATTCTTCTAAAACTCTGTGGAAAGGACAAAAAGCAATGGGTTTAAAATTGCAACAACAGCAGTTTAGGTTGGATATTAGGAACAATTTCCTGTCACGGTGGTGTAACACATTACCTAGTGAGGTTGTAGAATCTCCGTTGTTGGAGATTTTTAACAGCAGGTTAGACAAACACCTGTCAGGAGTAGTCTAGATGGTGCTTGGTGCTGCTGTGAGTGCAGGAGACTGGACTAGATGATCTCTTAAGATCCCCTCTAATCGTGTGATTCTATGATGCTAGCTGAACAAACTGGCAACAGTTAGCAGCCCATCCATTAGGCTAGTGGGCCTAATGCTGCCAGTGGCAATTGAGACCAACCTATGTTACCAATGTTGGAAAATTTCTGGAGAATTTTTTCAGGGCAGACTTGACGGAGGTTTTGATATTACTTGTCAGGCTAACAAGTAATATCAATATATGGGACTACATTGTGGTAGTACCGGTGATTCATAACGTTTCCCTTTTTGCTACCTGGCTTGAATACAGCCCAGGACAGGACAACTGTAACCAACTCTCAAAATACCTCCCTTTGAGGTTAGCACTCACAATACCCAAATTCCCTGTGCCTACGTATAGTACCATGTTTCTCACTTACTTTCTCATTTGTTTTACACAGCAGACAAGAATGACCACTAAGGTTACAGAAAGACTCATTCCCACATTTTGAGTTCTCTGGCATGAAATCTGTGTGTGCACACCCCATTAGCAATATACTGAGTCCCCACAGGTTCAAAAATACTGATGAGCAAAGACTGTGCAGTGGCTGAAACATGTCTGAGTTCAATTCCTAGTGGGAAATGTGGACATAACCATTTACATCCTCAGTTCAGTAAACTAGCTAACCAGCAAGCACCCCCCTTAATGGGAGAGGCTTACCAGTTCTGGTTTACTAGTAGGGGCTCCAGCCCAGTGAGGCCCACTGCAGGCAGGGACTGCCCCGGCCAGCTATTCGGAGCACCCATTGTCTGTGGCAGGCCCGTCTACTCCCTGCCACAGGTTACAGGTTGGCTCCTTGGTAGTGGGATGGCAGGCTCCCTGCCAGTTTTGCTCCCGGGGAGGCTTTGCTGCGGGCTCTGCAGTGGCCTTTCTAATGCCAGGCCCACAACGCATGTAACTGCTAGGATTTTGAGCGGTTCCATGATACCATTTTTAAACCGCTTTTTACATCCCTATACTGAAACCACAACTTGATGTCAAATTGCTGATGTTATCTGGCTAATCGTGTAGTTGATACAATTTGTATTGACTATATGATTAGTCGATAAGGCTGCTATGCAGAGCTGCAGCGAAGGTAGCTCCCAGAGCCAGCGCAAACTGGGACTGAGTCACCCGCGGTAAGGCTCTGCATTTTAAATGTCATAAGACCTGCCAGGCTCTGAGTACATTTAAAATGCAGGGGCGCAGCATCCTGGACCAGCGTGAGCTGGCCTGCTTGGTCCCAGCTTCCGCCGTTGGCAGCTAGGCACCACAGGTGGCACTATGGAGATGGTCCTGAGGGAACCAACTTTTAAGCTGGCTCTCCTTCAGCACCATCATTTCTTCTCCCCTCCTGCTGCCTCTGATACAAAGGCAGCAAGGGAGGGAAGCAAGCAGTCTAATACTCCACTCGACTATTCTCTAACATCTCTATTTTCAAACTTAGCAGACAGCCTCTGTAGAGGACAAACTGAATTATTAAAATTATTTGTATTACCAGGGCATGTAGGACCTCTAATGATTCGCTAGGATGTCATTGTGCTAGGAGCTGTACAAACTAGATCTCCATGCTAGAACCACCCTCCCATCTATTGGTCCCTCCTCCAGAGTGGAGCAGAAAGGCACAGGGACAGCATATGCAAATTTGCACTGATACTGTGCTGTGCTTTATTCATGTTCTGTGCATAAAGAGAGGGTCTGGTAGCCACTAGGACAAGGGTGGGGAACTAGGGATGTAAGCGACTAGTCGAGTAGATGACTACCTGATAAGCATAAGTGTGGGGGTAGGCAGAGGCGCAGCGGGGGACCGTGCACGAGATGGGATTCAGCTGCCTCACACGCTGTGCCTCTGCTCTTGGAAGTGTAGTAAGTGCCGCCCATGGCTCTTGCTACATTTCAAAGGCAGCGGCACAGCAGGGAACACAGGTTGAGGGGCAGAAGCCTGAGTCCCCGCTCGTCCCAGGTTCCCCACTGTGCTGCTGTCTCCCTTATCTGGGTTCCTTGCTGCGCCTCTGCCTTTGAAATGTAGCAAGCGTGAGGATAGTGAGCGCCCCTTCCCCATTATCGACTAGTCAATGGAAGTTCCATTGACTTCTTGATTAGCTGATTAATTGAAATTCAACATCCTTATGGGGAACCTCAAGCTGGATGTGGCCCCTGGATTGCCCGGATCCAGTCCCTGAGGCTTAGGGCCCACTGAAGTATTGGGTAACCACAAAATCTACTAGACTCGCTCAGAGCCTATGGGGGCCCAGCATGTCTCCTTTGGGGACCTGGACTAGGCCTTTTTTTGGGGGGGGGGGCACTGCCCACTTGTGTGCTGCCAATGACTGATTTTTCTGTGGGTCAGTGGCCCCCGACCCAAAAAAGGTTCCCCACCCCTGCTATACAAAGCACTGTTCAAAAACCTTAAATTCACCGAATTAGGAAAACATGGAAGCAGACCTGGAATCCTCCAGATAACAGAGGCCAACAATTATCTTGGAGAGTCACATTACAGTACTTCCCTTCTAAAACTTCTATTTTATACAGTAATCATATGTGAAGCAACACAGTAGTGTACCAAACTTGCAGGCATGTTCTACAAAAGGATGTCCATCCTAATAGGCGAAATCATGGACAGTAAAAGCACTGAAATATCAAGCTAGATGACACGGGAAGCTCTATTATAAGCTTTACTTAGAATGCTTTGTTGGGTTGCATTTTAAAAACTGAAATATTATTTTACTTTGATCAACAAGTGCCCCTATTGTAGGAGGCACTACAAATACATTTATAAAAAAAAGTTAAGATTCTTGGTACAAAAGGGCAAGCAAAGTAAAATAAAAATCAAAAACATTATGACAAGGTTTTAATTCATAATCTTATTCCCTCGTGAACAAGTCAGTGAAAAAAAACTGTCACTAGTATATTAAAATATAAAACTAAGTTGTACATCATTCCAGAGATTTTTCCTATGTCCATTTATCTCTCTATTAAGCCACTTTGCTAATCTATCTTAGGTATCTGCATAGTTCCTCATTACCAGAGTGTCTGAGCACCTCACAGGTTTTAGTGTATTTATCTCACTGAACTAGGGATATGCTATTAGACGCCCATTTGACCGATGGGAGACTGAGACACAGAGAAACTAAGACTTGGCCTAAACAAGGAAATCAGGACAATATAACTCTAGTGCTTAGGGATATGAAAAATCCACACACCCGAATGGTGCAATTAAACAACTAACATTCGGTGTCTCCTGTGGACCTAGCTATTGCCCCTCAAGGAGATAAAGTATCTACGTTGATGATGAAAGAAGCCCTCCTGTTCACATAGATAGCACCTTCACTGAAGCACATTTTAAGTATAGCCAAGCCCTACATGACAATCGCACAGGAAGACTGTGGTAGAGTCCAGAAATATCACGTTCAAGGTTCCCTCTAATTGTTTCCAGACATGTGCAGAATACATTTTATGATGTGCACCAAGGCACGAGCAGATGTGCATCACCAATAGAAACACATGCTGCCAACCGTGGGCGTTCTGCTAATCAGCTTAGTGGCATCTGAATCTGTCTTGGGCAGCCGCCCAAGAGCTCAGCTTACCTGGTATCCCAAGCTGCAGGCTAACATCCTAAACACTGTACCATCCTTCTTCGATTTGTTAATGTGATGTCAGTTTTTTGGTAAAGGAAAGCAGGTAGTTATTAAAAAGCTTTAAAACATGGGTACTCAAGTTAGGGCGAGGGGTTTCAGCTTCCCTGGGTTTTTTTATGGCTGGATGACAATGTATGTGAAGTGGGAAGGAAGTGAGGTTCTTCAAACATGTGTCAACTAAGACATTTAAAAAAATAATCAATACTTCATTAATATAGTGAATCAACACCTAAAAGGAACATAAAACCTGCTTGCCAAAAGGCAAGCTTTTAATTAAAGTTATTACACTGTTCCCCCCCCCCCCATCGTTCCATATTGGTGGCAGAGTAGGAAATGTACAGGAGGTTGTTTAAGTAAATAGTTCATCCATGAATTTATGAATGATTGGCAGCAGTGTACAGGAAAACACAACACTTTCACGAGGGGGGTTTAAAACAGGCACAAGAGAACAGAACTCGGGAGCGTACTGGCAATCAAAATAAGCCTGGGAAATGGGTTGAGAATGGCCCTCTCCATGACGTCACCCCTGAGTGCCCCGCAAGCCCCGCCCCCTGCATCATGTCCGGGACACAGCGCAGGCGGCGGGTCAGGCTCTGCACGCTGCATACAGCACGGACGTGGAGCTGCTTGGAGTGAGGGGCAACGGCGTGCGGATACGACAGCCCACCAGATGACGGCCCACCGGGAAATTCCTGGTATCCAGCTGGGCCCCTCCCCCTTCCTATATATATTAATTACATAAAAGAGGAAATGTATTGGTAACCATAAATAGTGTAATATTATCCCCCCCCCCCCCCCCGCCACACACTTTTTGGGAGCAGGTTAGTTTACTCAAGTCCTCACCACGAATTCTTAAGACATCACCTACAAATTTAAATAGGTTTGTTACTTTAAGCAATAGCACAGACAAAGAAATGTTCTTTTTGTATCCAGAGTCCACTTGATGCTGACGATCAGTGCCTTACGTGCAGCTATTCATTCACATTTTTCATTCATGAGAACATTTTAAAGGTCTGGAACATGTATCCTTTCCTACAGTACCTGTAAGGCATTTTTGTGAGACAGGACATACCTAAACATGTAAACCTTTGTCCACATCTGCTGCGACTGTCTAAGTCTAAAGGATTCATATTAAATACTTGGCCCCCTCCTTGTTATAGTCCTCACCAGCCAATGCCCTTGAACCATTTCTCAAGCACGTCTATCTTTCAAGTGACCATGGGGATTTATTATGTATTACATTAGTTCGGGATGCCTGGTATGAGGCATTCCATACCTAGTCTAATTGATCGGAGGTGGACATAGGGTGGGAGAGGAAACAAAAGCACAGAGAGATTAACTAACTTGCCCAACATTACCCAGCAGGTCAGAGTCAAGAATACAACCTAGGCCTCCTGTTCAGTGTCCCATCTAGATTAAGGCTAAGCCAACACCTAAAGCATTTTTTAAAGTGAAAGTGCGGTCACAGCTCCCCCATGCTCTATATAAACCACTTACCTGAGGAGCCTGTTTACCCTGGTGCTTTACAGTGCAGGGTGATGGGCAAGTTTACAAAAAACTTTAGAAGAGATGTTTTATTTCGGATGTGAAAGCATTTCCTTTGCATAGCTAAAGATTATTTACTATAGAAAGGACTGGAATGCATTGTTCAGGATTTTATAATTGTTTTAAATTAAAGTAGTGTTTAAAGGCTCCAATCAAGAGCAGGGGCTCTCTGTGATAGGCACCCAAAGAAAGAAGTAATCTTTTTCTGAAAAGCTTACAGTCAAATTAGACAGCCAAAGGTTGGGAGAAAAGAATTCTCCATTTTACATACAAGACCTATGCCTACATCAGTTAAATGACTTGGCAAAAAAACCCTGTGTCAGAAAAGAGAATCAAGCTCAGATCTTCTGAATCCCAGACCTGCTATTGAAGCTCAACACCAAACTTCATCTCAAATCTTGCCTTCCCCTTTTCTATACAGATCCTAAGCTGGCTTTTAGTGCAATGCACCAAAGTTCCTCTCTGGTTTAAACAATTCACTTTTTTTATTATTAGTAGTAGTAGTCAAATTAAAATGGATAACACCATTAGACACCATTTAAAATGGCAATGAAGTTGTAACGAGGGACCAATTTGTAACCAAAACCTATTTTTGACCCACAGTTGCATTAGATGACATTTGCTGCTCTTATTAATCAAAGATAATTGCTCTGATGGTTAGTGCATAACCATTTTTAACCAAGTCTTTAAAAGAATCAACTTCAAAGTTGTTCAGCAAGAAATTCACTTTATCCTGCTTTTGAGGGGTCATGTGAGCAATGTTGTACAAAGAAGAGTGTAAGGGGATACGTCTAAAATTCAGTGAGAATAAGCCTAGTTTTTTATTCAAATTGTTACCAATGCTATCTATTTATGAGATGTACCAATACATTACAGTTCCTACACCAGTGATGGGCACCCAAGGCTAGTGAGTAGACCACACAAGTGGCACATCATCTCAGTGAGCCACAAGATGGTCATAAACAAGACTGTCTCACAGATAAGTAGTTTTGCTAACTACGCGTGTGTACCTAGGGTTTGTGGGGTGTGCCGATTGAACTGTAGCAGCACTGATTGGACGCAGAAAGTGCACTGCTCAATCAGCGCACACTTCACTTTAGTGTCCTTGTTTTACGGGTGTGTCCCTTTAGTAATATCAAAAGGAAAAACAAACTACATGGGCACAAACCAGCTGAATCTAGCAACCCTGTGCATGGCAGCAGTAAACAATATCTCATGGGACACACATAGAACCTTGATAGGTAACAGTTGCCAACCATGGTCCTATAGTATGCAAAATGTTGTTACTTCTGTAAACAGGCATGGAAAAGAGAATGGGGGTTATATATTATGACCCTACTTAAATGTCACTGAAAAATTACAAAGGACTCAGTCCCATATTTAATAGCATACAAAGCTCCTATGAAGTCAGAGGGGCTCTCTACAGGTTTAAGACGTTCTATGATCGAAGCCTAATCATGCAGTGTGCTTCAAATATGAGGTTGAAATCAAGGCTCCACATTTTATCTCCTTTTAACATAAATCAATCATGTTAAAGATCTTCTCAATTACAGCATGTGTTATCACTCAAATCTGAAATCTGTCAAGAGAAGAAATATTAAAATTCTTTAAAAAAATATTCATTTTGCCATTTAGCCTATCCATTTGCTATTTGCACTTTGTTCAGCTTGCAAAAGAACTCACACTACTTGGTCTCTACAGTTTCTAGCTAATTTCACACTCAGACTAATGTACTTGCTCACTGGAACAGTACTTGCACTACAAGAGATGGTTTAAATACAAAAAGTCTGCAGATTTTAAAAAATCTGATTAGACATTTCTACTAATATTGGGATCCCATGTGCATTTTTTTTTAATTTAACTTCTTCTTGACAAAAATCCCAATTCATTGGCTGAGAAATCAGCTCCCTGGGACAGATGTTGAAAATGTGGGAATGTCTCAATCAATACTGGACTGCCTAGACTCTGTGTTCCTTTAATGTGTGGGCAAAAGGTAATTTGTCAAAGTAGCTGAACATGAGTGGAAGTTTTCCATCAGTCTTGCTCAAATAAATCTCTGAGGACAGGGAGATGGCACTTATGCTTTCATAAATAAGGTCTAGTCTTGCTCATAGTGAAGAAAACAGCAAAACTTCATAAGGGATTTTTGTGGATCAAACCCTCAGTTCCTTCCTCTGTAAAATTAACACCAAGTCTCTATTCAAATGAAAACAAACTAGGAAACAAGAGTTGATCGTCCTTGTCTCAGTGTCATATTTGAAGTAAACATTGCTTAAATACTCTATATTCTCTTTTCGGAGGCAGTAAAGTGGAGCCAGGTTAAATCTTGGAGAATTTTAATTCAAAGCACATTTCACTACTAAACAAGATGAGACATGAAACCAAATGAGTCATCCAGCCACCCTGACACCGTGGTTTCCAAAAAATCTCAATTATGTTTTGCCTATCGAAAACTTGTGGGTGCTCATTGTTAAAGTATTGGCAAGAACATCACGCTACATAACATACAGAACTTTTTTTTAAAAAAACCCACACACACTGGTATTTAAGTCTGTACCAGTGTGAAGTACATAACGAAACAAAGCATATATTGAACAGTTCTAAGTGTAGCTCTAAATAAATTAAGCTGCCTAAATAAGTGAATGAAAACCCTGAGGCACTTCTGAATCCTTGGACGTCACCACATAGTCGGAATATTTGCCATCATAAATGTATAAAAGCTGAACACACCTCTTAAAGGAGCAACTATCTCTGGGCTGAAGCACTGGGCAGGGCAGCAAAGATCCTTGCTCATTCTGACACCTTAGACAAAGAGTTTTGCGTCTCTGTCTTTGCTTCACTAATCTGTAAAATGAAATTAATTTTTCCTAATCTCACAGTGGTACTCATGAAATGTTTGGGTAGGGTTTACATACTACAGGCGCTGTATGATGAGACTGGCAGAATACTGTATGTTGCTACCGTATGATGTTAAAAATAGCATCTGATACATTTTCACCCTGTTGCAAAGAGGGTTAAACATGGCTACCGTTCAAATTTTATTGACTGCCAAGTTCAGTAACTACGTATTTTAAATTTTGTCCATTTTCATCCCATTTATTTTGGTCTCGTTGGCCCCACCCAGTGTTTAGAAAGTAACATGAGCCTGAAATGTTGGGTTAAGTTTTACATTTTGCCAAGCCAATACCAAAAAAATAAAAATAAAAAATTGGCATATAAGCACAGCCACCGATATAGTTAAGCCAGAACACACAATGTAAATACTTCCATCAGTCCAAGCCTACATACAGTAGCTTTTACATTTAAATATTTTTCTTGTTTGCATCTAAGTTATTTTGAAGTAACTAGGAATTATTTCTGGCAAAAGAAGCTGGTGTTGCAACAGAGCATTATAATTATCTATATGCTGTGGGAAAACTAAAAGCATACTTCAACTTTCTAGCGTCAAAATAGATTTCATGACAATACCTGAAATACAAATTACATAACATTGTTTTATATAGCACCTTCGAAGGCATCTCAAGCATCTGACAAAGTGCAAATTAATTTTTAATCAGACGTAAAATAAAGGTCTTGAAAACAACTGATCACCAACGATTCCACAGCACTTTTACTGAAGAGCAAAGTTGTGTCAATAATATTGGAATCATTAAGTCTGCCAGCTGACATCTTCTGAAAATTCCATTCTCTTTTCTATATACTGTTGTGTGCTAGTTTATAGCTGCTGTGTTGCACCTTAGAAATAGTGCAGATCAGTGCAAGGATGAAGTCGGGGCTGTATATTGAAAGGAAAGATGTCAGTGATTAATTCACAACAAAAATACAATTTTGTCAAGAGGTCTAGATTATTTCCCAGCTCTCTCATGAGCTTCTTGTCATTTTCAGAGTTCCATTTGTATTAACTATATTTTCTCCTTTGACTATAATGTGAGCCGTGGTCAAAACCTGCACATGCATGAAAATATGGACTCAGCCTTACCTTGCAATTAACCCTATGCATGAATTAGAATGAAAGATATGTAAAATGTTTGCCAGAACACCTAAACTGACTGACTTTTTAGGAGAAACATGGGACCCTCAACTTCCACGTCAACAAGAACCTAAACACAGGGCACAACAAGGGACTTCAAATGAACAGCCTGCAACTGCTGAAACAATTACAATAGCCCCCCCATCATCCATCATTGCTCTGGAAGCATTTGGTATTATAAGCTTATGTTGCAGGACAGAACTCCAAGGCCACCTGTTTACATGGTCCATGCTGGCTGTTCTATTAAAAGCTTTGGATTTCATGGTTCTATAATGCAGCCATTTTAATTCCAATCTTTGCAAAACTTGGCTCAATACTATTTAAAATGTCTGTTTAGAACTTAACTTGATACAGCACTTTGTTATAAAATCTTTAAAAACTATCTTGTTCCTAACTAAATACCAGACTACTGAGCTAACATTCCTCTTAAGTTGAATTTTATGGTTGCTTTTGCCTTGTCACCAGCAAGTACAACTTTTTCTTCATAGTCAAAGTTATTTAACGTGGATGACTTCTTTTCATGCTGCATTAGCTTTGTTCCTTATGAAGAGCAGTTTTGCACCAGTCCAGTGACAACAGTGAGAACTGAATCAGGCTGCCAGTTATATCATTTTACACGCAACTTCTAATTTCAACAAAAGGGTTTTTTATCCAGGATAACCAGGTTGCAGACTTGTCAGCTGTAGCCTGTTGTCATTCAGCACATCCACTTCAGCAGCCCTGGTGCCATGGTCATGTTTAGAGGCAATGTGAGCAATTCTTGCTCACTCTCCTCCTCTTACCTTTCCTTCAGTGGCAGCAATCAGCCAGTGAAATCACTCCTGACGACATTACTGGTTGGTTTCCTAATCTTAAGAGAACATTTGATTGGTAAGCATGCTGTTGGGGTGCTGCTTTTTTATTATTTTTTTTTAAAGTCAATTGCACAAAAAAAGTGACTTCTCCATCTCACTTTCCACTACTGACACAACCCCAACAATTATGGCGCAAACAGCTACACAGGACAATTCATCATGTCAAATTAGTCATATGTATAGATATTTATGGAATCGTGGCCCCCTGCTTGGCACTGCTGCTGACAGCAGCCAATAAGCATTAGCAAAATCAAAGAACAAACTTCATGAGGATTCCGAGAATTCGAAATGACGCGAGTTATACTTGCCTGTCCTCTGGTAAATGCTATTTACTACTAGACATTAAGTGCAAAGCTTCTATATAACACATGTGCTAGAGATCTAAAAATCATGACTTGAAATGGTACTTAAATTGTATAAATTACACTTATTTGAAATTAATTAAATATTGAGGATAAATATACTCAAGTTACCTTGAATTCCATTTGCAAGTTCACCTACAGTTTTTAAACTGTGTGACACCCAACCTGAGGGAAGGGGGGAAATCATCTTGGTCTTTCTGTCCCTGTAATGCCTCCACACAGAATTTCCCCCTCACTCCTATAGTACAGACAGATCGAGGCTAAGTAGATCCACTCAGTCTTCTGTAACAGTATTGTTAATTGGAAAAAGGGACAAGCCAATAGGTACAGAGCTCAACCCTAGTTTTGTGAGAGTCAGAGCTATTCTTTACATGGAGAATGGCTGGGCAGATACAGCAGGAGACTGGAATGAGTCAGATTTGAAGGGACCAGACAAATTGAACCCTGCTTTGAAGGGACCATATCCAGTGATACAAGGGGCAGTCTGTGCACTCTGCTGCAAGACAACTGAAGTAGGCACAGCCATTAGGAACTGGATTGAGAGGACAAGTTCATTCCATGTAGGCCACATTAGCTCAGACAGTAATGATATTTTGGCTACCACCGACCAAAGCCCATACAGCTTTGCATTCCACTCACTATCACAACAAGCAAGACTGCCCTCTTATACTTAATATTCATCGGCAGCTTCTATAACTGGTATCCAGCTGTCTTAGAAACATAACAGGAACTGGCAGGGACAACCAGACCTGCGTGTTTGGGATATGGGGTGGTAACAAACCTTCTATTTAAAATGTTCTTCCTATAGATTATTTTTCCCACATGCCATATAATTGGAAGCACACACTTTCTTTATGGCTTGAAATGCTGCCTACTCTACAACAATGAATACTTCCTCAGATGCTAGGGCAAACCCCTCTTTCTCTAGCAGTAGAGGAACTTTTGACAGAGCTGTACTAAAAATCAGATGATGGTATTTTCTATGCCAGTACAAAGGGTCTTGAAGGTGTATACTTTAAAGTCCATTCAAAACATTAACAACTCAAAACCAAACTTCTGTGCTGACTGATGTCTGTGTCCCAGCTAGTTGGATGATCTTTAGAGATGGGGCCTGAATCAAACCAACCTTTGGCAGTGTGAAGTAGGAGAAATGAGGACAAATCCAAAAAGCAAATGCAGAAGTTGGTTCTCTCTCTCTGAAGAGCCAAGCCAACATAAAACACACTAAATTTTTAGTAGGGAGAAGAGAAATAGATAGAAATTTAAATGCAAATTTATTTTGCAGCTCAAACTTATAACTAACCCCAATTCGGTTAACGTATATGGAAAACAGCCAAAAAGCAGCGGTCACAGTTTGAGCCTGCAGCCACGAAAGGGTTAATGAATGCTGCAACCCTATTTAAAATATACACTTAAAATTAGCCTTGATTGAAAAAAATTAACATGCACATGCCATATACTGATAGTGTGGGGGAAGTCCAAACAGTTTTACCCAACTCCATTCCAACCCAGTATATTCACAATATCTTCTAATAAACATCTACACAAGTAGCAGGGAGGAAAATATCTGCTTTCTTTCATACTTTTCCACAAAAGTAACTGTCATCACAGCCATCCTTGTGACAGAAAAGTTCATATTTGCCTGCAGTTAAATCTGTCTGCAGCTGCCATGTGGAAAAAACAGCCAATAATTGGCTTCTTTCACCTCTGTTAACTACGAACAAAAGTGTCATTGAGTTTCAAAATGAACAAAATGCACCAATAGATGATCAGCTAGCTGAGCCAATGGGGTGGAATAACAATAACCCTGTAGCATTTTCTTTTTCCTTTTGTTTAGTCTTTCAAAGCCCTTAATTAAGACCTGCACAAAGCACCCCTACAGGCTTTTTTCAATGAGACATTTCATGCCTGTTTTCTTGTATTAAAAGAAGCAACAGGGATTTCTGAAACAGATTAAGCATTATACACAATTTCCATGTATTCACAACTGAAATACTGTAACATTTTACCTCTTAATATTATAGCCATTATCTGAAGTTTGAGTTCACTCCCCCCCACACCTTTGCAAAATATTTTTAAAAGCATGCATCCATAAACTGGAAATAACCAGAATCGCTCCTTCAAATCCAACAAAGGCCAACACTCCCAAACTGAAAACAGGAATGCACGTTGATAAAACATCCTGAGGCATCCTGAAGCAGACAGCTGAGAAAGTATTTGGTAATCCAGGGAACTAATTTGTTGAAACAAAACACAATTTTGTAGCATTTTCTTTAAAAAAAAAAAATCAGTGGTTTTGAATGCTGGGTATGGAAAACAAGTTTTTAAAAGGGGACTTTTTAATATAATGAATATGCTTGAAGCCGAACTGCATCTATAAATGTATTACTATTAACCTAATGTAATGGAAATATTTTCCATGACTGTCTCTACTTTCAGTAGGAAGACTGGTGTAACAGATTCATGTTAAGATAATTTGTGGTTAAAAAGAAAAACAACAGAGCAGACAATCACTCTATAACTTCCTATTAATAGAGACAGAGACCAAAAACAAAATGCATTTGGATGAAAACAAAAATATTTAGAAGATTACAATGAAATATGATCCTTGCAGTCCCAGACTAGTCTGGCAAAACCACAATAGTCTCTATCCTCCTTCCCACTCTCAAAAAAACCCTCTGGATGACAGATTAATGGTGATAGCTTTCTTTCTTTAGGTCACCAAGTGTGGGGAAGATGGGGGAAGAAAAGGGTCAGGTAGAACAAATACCTAACAAAGCCATCATCCTGGGGAGTTGCTTTCAATTCTTCAAATGCAATGTGGTCTGTATTCTTCTGTAAATGTGTTTATTCTGTGTAAAGCAGCACATGGGCTTTCAGGGGACTGGCTAAGCAATAGAGGATGCAGTCAAAACTACCAAAATGATTATCAAAGGGCACTTTTCATTGGAATCACAAGCCAGTTTAGGTGTTTGCAATAGGTTATATGCTTACTAACTAGTAGCAATATGCCAAAAAAAATTTAAAATAAATTGACACACAAAGGTGGGAAACAAAAACAAAAAACTTTCTGATTAACATCCATTTGAACCAGCTAGAAAAGCAAGTTTAAACTTCTCAAAATTTCACAACTGTACCCACAAGTAGCTACTCTCTACAGCTCCACTGTATCCAAGTAAAATAAATAAATTTAAAGTTGTCCCCAAGTATACATAAATTTCACAGACACATGTCAAGAATTTTAATAAAACAACAGTCTAGGGACTGAGCTTCTGAGACCATATTTGGACATTTTAAAAAGGATCTGACTTTCAAAAGTGCTAACCTTTCAGCAGCTCCCACAGACTTTAAGAAAACATCAGACCACCTGTTTGGGTGCCTAAATACCACAGCCTATCATAATATGGTTCTTATACTGAACCACACAGAATCTAACCTCATCCTCACAGAATCTAGCCTGCTTTAAATAATGCATTAAGTAACGTGACTTAACCTGTCCTGAGTGTTACAGGAGTATTTGTAAGACTTTGATTTAGAAGCTTAGGCACACATTGTTCATAAGTTTTCTATTAGAATTCATTTTATAACTAACCCCGCTACAGTTTCAATTCCCAAGCAAAGTCTGCTCTTGAATTTTACAACATTAACTGCAGAAATGCAGTCATTTTCCATAAGATTGAAAGAGGAGATAGTTAAATCTTGCACTTCCCTGTTCAGGATGAAGTTAATGCACAATCACACAAAATGAATTTAACGAGTAATAAAATGCCTTAAATTCACTTAAGACAACATGCTTCAAAAACACAAACCTCACTAAAAACGTTTTCATACTAATACTACATTTTTTATTGGAAATCTGACATGCTCTAAAATAAGTAAACGGTAGTTCAAAGTGTCATAAAGCAACAATTAAGAGAGTGGGTTGTTTTTTGTTACAGGTTGCACCTTTGGGACCTGACTGATCCTGAACAAGGGAATGTGCTAGACCCCTGCTACCGGCTCCCCAGGCCACCTTCCCGCCATGGCAGCCCGGACTGCCCCATCTCCAGCCCCGCTATCCGGGCTGCTGAGATTGCCACATCTCCGGCCCTGATACTGGGGCTGCAGCAGCCCCTGCTACACTACCAGGGCTCCAGTACTGGTCCCAGCCCCACCAGGCTCTAACTCCACCAGCTCTCTTGCAATTGGAGCTCCCAGCCAGGATGCCCTGGTCCAAGAACACCCCATGGTCCGGCCAGATGAGGGAGTCCAGGTTTTGGGAGGACCAACCTGTATACATTTGTGTACACTACCCAGTAACAAAGGGCTGCCTCTCAACTGGGACAAGGGGTGTGTTGCTAGTACAGGCAGTCCCCGGGTTACGTACAAGATAGGGACTGTAGGTTTGTTCTTAAGTTGAATCTGTATGTAAGTCGGAACTGGCGTCCAGATTCAGCCGCTGCTGAAACTGACCACCAGTTCTGACTTACATACAGATTCAACTTAAGAACCCCAAGCTTCCCCAAGTCAGCTGCTGCTGAAACTGATGAGCGCTGATTCCAGGAAGCCTGGGGCAGAGCAACTCTGCCTCGGGCTTCCTGTAGTCAGCGCTGGTCAGTTTCAGCAGCGGCTGACTTGGGGACGCCTGGGGCAGAGCAGCTGGGGCGCTGCGGATGGTCCTGCAGCACCCGCTCTGGGCGCTACTGGACCAACCCAGCAGCACCCCAGCTGCTCTGCCCCAGGCGTCCTGATTCAGCCACTGCTGAAACTGACCAGCAGTGGCTGAATCAGGATCTGGGGCAGAGCAGCTGGGGTGCTGCCGGGTTGGTCCAGTAGTGCCCAGAGCGGGTGCTGCAGGACCATCCGCAGCGCCCCAGCTGCTCTGCTCCAGGGTCCAAAACAAAAGCCTGGTCTGCTGGGGGGGGGGCACACTATCCGCGCCCCCCCCCCCGCAGACCAGGGACACGGGGAGCAGTGCAGCAGCGGCAGCGGGGTGCCGCGCCTCTGAGGCTTTGCTCTGGCAAAGTCTCAGAGGCGCGGGACCCCCCCGCCCCCCACGGCTGCGGCTTCAGTCCCGGTGCCTGTGGTCTGCTGGGGACCGTCCCCAGCAGACCACAGGCACCGGGACTCAAGCGGCAGCAGCGGGCGGATTTCCGCGCTTCTGAGGCTTTGCCAGAGCAAAGCCTCAGAAGCGCGGGGAACCGGGTCTCAAGCGGCAGCAGCGGCGGTTCCCCGCGCGTCTGAGGTTTTGCTCTGGCAAAGCCTCAGAAGCGCGGGAACCCGCCCGCTGCTGCCGCTTGAGTCCCGGTGCCTGTGGTCTGCTGGGGACCGTCCCTATGGTCTGCTGGGGACCGTCCCTGTGCCTGTGGTCTGCTGGGGACCGTCCCCAGCAGACCACAGGCACCGGATCTCAAGCGGCAGCAGCGGCGGTTCCCGCGCTTCTGAGGCTTTGCTCTGGCAAAGCCTCAGAAGTGCGGGAACCCGCCCGGTGCCCCTGGTCTGCTGGAGACGGTCTCCAGCAGACATGGGGCACCGGAGCAGCTTACGAACGGGGCTCTCTCGCCCCGGAGCTCGCAGGTAGCAATCCGCTACCTCGACCTCCGGGGCGAGAAAGCCCCGTTCGTAAGTGCGGATCCGAAGTAAGTCGGATCCGCGTAAGTCGGGGACTGCCTGTATAGCGATAGCAGTGTTCTATACTGGTAAAACATTCCTAATGTGGGACAACAACAATTCACACAGGGATTTCCAGGGGCTAGAGGTCTAGTTCACAGTAGGCAACTTTATCCATCCCATAGCACATGCCACATCTCAATTTTCATGCCACTTTCTAAAAATCCCCCAAACCCACGTACACATGGAGCCCTCAGAGCTCAGCACTCCTCTCACGAACATTGCAAACACAGGATGCACGATTATACTGCATTCGCAGACCTTCAGAATGTACCCAACGACTAGGACAGGGTGGTGGGATCCCACCCACCAAGCATTTCTCTCCAGCCTGCCCAGCTGATTAACAGAGCGTGCAGACTCTCAGCCTGCACTGTGTGTTCAGCTGCCCCTCCCCCCACCTTGCTCCCTCCTGTAGCCCAGCTGCTCCCTTTTCCTGCTAGCTGGGGAGAGCAGGGGTGGGGGGGTTGGCAGGGAGAGGGGAGTGCTGAAGTCAAGGTGTCCCCTGTCCATTCCCCATCTCTGCAGAGCAAGGGTTGGGGAGAGGGAGACACAGCAGAGCTGCTCCTGTCTGAAGCATGGATGGTAAGTGAATCAGGAGGAGTGCCTGTCTTCAGAGGCAGTGAACAGATTTCAGTGCACATGCTCCCTCCCCACCTCTGTAGAGCAGGGGAGAGGGAAGACGACAGAGCAGGACAGCTTTCCCTGTCTTGAAGAGACAGTGTGACTTATTTCAGAAACGTACAGAGCAACAACCGGCACATCTCCCGCCTCCCCCATCTGTGCCACACAGTGTCACTGTCACACACACACACAATCTCCCATCTCTGCACCACACACTCAATCTGTGTCACAAAGTCTCTCTCACACACACACGCACTGTAGCCTCCAGCCCCACCCCTCCCACTCAAGGCTCTGTCCCTTCCAGAGCTGACTCGTGGCCATGTACCAAAATTCACGAAGTGGCCCCAGTTTGAAAATTATTGCCCACCCCTAGGATCACAATGAGTAACGTGAGGATTTCTTCAAGGAGTTTGTTAGGGGACATGGATGCCAGGTTGCTGATGAGAATTCACAGAGCAGCCGCACATGGCGGAGAGCAACTTTAAGAGCCAGGGAAAACTCTGACTGGCAAGACTGCATTGTAATTCAGATTTGGAACAACCACCAGTAGCTGAAGAACTTATGAATGGCAACTGCTTCACTCCTGGATTTAAACACTAAGCTCGCCCTAGCCATTCTGTGTAGGGCACCAGAACGGGACCTTCAACAACAGTGACAGCAATGCTAGAGTTGGAAATCATGCTGGAGCTGGAAAACCCACACTGGATGCCAAACACGTTGGGCCATTAAGAGTCTCGTGCGACACAGGATTGTGACTCCTGGCCATGTGCATAAAGCAGCAAATGGATTTGCAGCATTGGGTTCTCAAACTACGGTGGAGCAATAGATAGAATGCAGCTCCCTATTCTGACATTGGCTCACCTTACTCCTGAGTACACTGACAAGAAGGGATACTTTGCCAAGTGCTAGCGGATCACTGGTTATGCTTCACTGATATCAGTCTGGGTTAGTTTAGGAAGGTGTAAGACTCCTCTCAAGGCTACAGGACTGTTCAGAAAGCAGGGACATTTTCCACAAAAGGGGATTTACACTGGTGATGAGGAAATAACCAGAGTGATTTTAGAGGACCCAGTCTACCTCTTGCTCCCCTGGCTCATGAAGCCCTGGACTGTCCATGTGAATAGTACCAAGGGCAGGGGGGGAAGGGGAGAAATTTCTCACTATTGTGCAGAATAATTTCGGTGCATTGGAGGCTGCTTTCAGTAGACTGGAAGGTCACTTGCATAGTTTACTCATTAGATTAGACCTCAACGAGAAAAATATCCCAGTGTTACAGTTGCATGTTATGTGCTGCACACTATGTGAGAGGCACAGAAGGAAAAGCTGCCACTAGAGTGGAATGGTAAGGTACAATGGCAGCCAGACTGCAGTGCTACTAGAAGATCCTTATTAGAAGATCCCACAGTGAAGCTGTGTAGTTGAGGGATGTTTTAAAGGGTTATTTTCACAACCAGCCACATTAGCGGCTCTGATATTTGTCTTGTGTAATTTAAATAATGTATTTTTTGGTTTTTACCGGCTGGTAGAAATTCTGTTGTGCCTGCTGCAAATTATAAATATGGCTTGGTCTGTGGCTTTGCCTGACACTATGAACAGAGTGATGCTTGCTATACATCTATAAAGACAGCTAGGTGTTTTCCTGCATGCTAAGAGTTCCAATCTGCAGGGCTCAGTGTGCATTTGTAAGTACCATTTGGTTTCCTGACTGATGCATGCATACGGTAATATTTATTGTAAACTAAAAAAATATTCTACAAAAAAACAACTTAGAGTGCATGAAATCAGGGCAAAAAAATCAAAGTGAAAACAGGTATACCATTTTATACAAAGCTTTCAACAGAACTTAAGGTGAAACTTATAACATTTCTATTGAAAAGTACAGTAAAACTCCAGTTGTCCTGCATCCAGTGGTCCGACACTCCTGCTAGTCCGGCACCACCTGGAACCCAGAAGTGCTGCAGGCAGCCGGACAATTGGAGCTGCTCAGCCCCAGGCTTCCCCGGGTCAGCCACTGGTCAGTTTCAGCAGCGGCTGACTTGGACGCCTGGGGCAGAGCAGCTGGGGTGCTGCCGGGTTGGTCCCATAGCACTGCCCCTCAGTGTAATCACTAAGATTTCAGTGTAATCACTAAGATGTTTAACAATCACCCAGTTACCTAAATAACCGCTTTTTAACATCCTTACTCCACACAAACCCTCACCCAAAACAGTGGGCAGCCTTCACTTGTGACTATAAAAATCAACTCCTGTCAAAGAAGCACTTTTCATTGCCTTTATTTTAAAGGTAAGGCTGCCCCTTCATTTTAACACTGCTTTAATTTCTATGATGGCTATAAGACAATTAACACATTAAAGTAACGAATTTCCATGCCTAGACAGTAGAAAAACAACTTTTTGTACAAGTATTGACGTGAACAAGCTACACAGGGACTATTCAGCTCTGTGTTCTCAGGAATGGACTTTAAGGGTTGCCAAGTTTAATCAGGTATATAGTGGCAGCAATACTTTATATACACATACTCATTGCATATGTATGGAGAGAGAAAAAAATCCCAAATTAATTAATAAGAGATAATCACTGATATTTAATTATTTTAAGCCTATGAAAAAATAAGGGGGAAGAGGTCTGAGGAGGGACAAACGTCCCCAGTCTATAGTAAATAATGTCCCTGTCTGCAAAGAGGGGGGAAATGGTCTTGTGAACAAATGGATAGGGTTTTGGCTCTCTTTTTACATAAAGATTGCTAATTTGAATTAGCTCTCTTTTTCAATGCAAGACCCTAATGGGGACAAGGCACAGCTCGTTTTTAACGCAGGGCAGTAAGTTAACTCAGAAATATATTTTTAAAAAGCCAAGATTCACATGCAATAGCTTAGTGCTGCTTCTTCAAGTTTTCAGAAAAGTAACAAATCTCAAGATTAGTGGTCAAAATTGCAAGATCTGGCAATTCTGGAATGATGTCGATAATGTAGCATGATTAGACCATCCATTCATAGATCGTACAGGAAACAGATACATACTGATGGCCCTTCCCCTCCCCCATAATCATATACAGTACTCAGATCAGTCACTGGTTTTACCCTAGTCTAGAGGTTCAAATGCCACACATTGATTGGTGTGCTATCAAGCAAATTTTGCTAGGCATTACTGACTCAGCCTTCCAACTGTGGAACTTGAAATTAAAAAAACCCCAAACGTATCAATTTTAAGTGATGCACATTAATCTTTTTCATCATAAGGAGAGCATAGTGTAAACCAGGGGTCTCCAATGTGGTGCTCGCGGGCACCATGATGCCTGCTGGGCATTTATGTGCGCCCACCTACTGACTAGGGCTGGCCCGAGCCATTCTTGTGCCCCTGCTCCTGGGCACGTGGCGCATGTGCGGCCCCTGGGCGCGTGGCAGCCCCAAAAGGTTGGGGACCACTGTTGTAAACAAATATTCTGAGGAACCAAATGTAACTATCTTATTTTAAAAAATACAAATAAGCAGATCCCGTAACGCTGGTCGAGCCATGGATGTGTTATTTTAGCACACAGCATTTCCATAGGGCAGATTATAATCCAAAGCAAGAGATCTCAGAAACAACGGATACAGAATTTTGCTGTTTCATGAACAATCAACTTGGCAGTGCTGCACTATGTTCTTCCTGTAACTAGGCAATTCTGGTTAAGATGTTTCATGACTAAGAAAAATTAACAGAACCATACAGAAGAGTTTTGCAAAATAATTTTTCATTGGTAACCAAAGCTTCCAATATTTTTGTTCCTAGCACTGCAGCATATTTGCTATAGATTAATAAACCAAAGCATGGTACAGGTTAACATTCCACATCCATCTCTAATCACACACACACACACACACACACACACACACACACACACACACACACACACACACACACACCCACCCCCGAGTAGGCGTGTTTCAGGCACGGAGGCCTAATGTACTATGTCACAGATAGAAATTATGTTTCCAAGACAGCTTTAGGCAATGCCTTTTTTGGAATTGCTTACTGACCAACAATGTTTCTCCCAACAAGCCAATGTACAAGAGGCTAAAGGACAGTGAAGGTAATTATTGGAAGGAAATCTTTCACAAGGCCAGAAAAAAATAATTAAGCCAGTGAATGCTAAATCACACCATGGAAATTAACAATGAAGTCATTAAGTGTAAATGATGGCAAAATTTATCTACCAAGTTCTTGGACAGAAATTAAGGCAGTAGGTAATCAAACTATAGTTGTTTAAGAAACACAAAAATAAAATTCCTAAACTGCAATTGCTATTCTTTATAAGATGAATATGCTGAAGAATAAGTGGTTAAACTGCATTTTTCAAGTCTAGCTCCAACATAGTTTACTTCTTGCTCATTCGTCTCTATAGATATTCTCTTCCCAATTAAAAATGGATAAAATGTGACCAACGCTTTCCAGCATTTAAAATGCATGTTACGCTTTCAGACCACAATTGAATTTTGAGAGTTATTTTGCTTAATTAAATCCAACACATGAAAATAAATGCAGAGTTCTAATCAACCCCGTCCTCCAATGCCTTGGGCTACCATGTGGAAACACCAAAAGGCACTTGCGTAACTCTGGAAAAATCCTGCAGAACAGCTGAAATAGGAGTCTCTCATTTTAAGTGAGTCAGAATTCTGGTGCAAAGAGGTCTTTAAAAGGTTTAACAATACACTACCCATCGCGAGTAATTAATGGTTATTAAATATCAGAGGGGTAGCCGTGTTAGTCTGAATCTGCAAAAGCGGCGAGGAGTCCTGTGGCACCTTATAGACTAACTGAAGTGTAGGAGCATAAGCTTTCATGGGCAAAGACCCACTTCATCAGATGCATCACATCTGGTTATTGTCACAGTCTCAGATGCTGTTAGCTCCTGTTACCTTACGGATAATTTGTAAATATATATTTTTAAAAAACCCAACAACAAGCAAGCAAAGAAATAGGTGCAAAATGTTCCTAATGTACAAAACAAGAGGAACACATCTCCATATTTCTAGTGTCCTAAGCATTTGATGGGAGTTTCAAGCAAATGGACTACATAAAGTTTTTCATAAGGGCTACGTCTAGACTGGCCCCTAATTCCCGAAGAGGCATGCAAAGCAGGTAAGTCAGAATAGGGAAATCCACGGGGGATTTAAATATCCCCCGTGGGATTTAAATAAACATGTCCGCCGCTTTTTTTCCGGCTTGGGGAAAAGCCGGAAAAAAGCGTCTAGACTGGCGCGATCCTCCGGAATAAAGCCCTTTTCCGGAGGATCTCTTATTCCTACTTTCTGAATGATACATATCTGCAGGTTCTCTTTTAAATAAACTTCTTGCAGGTAGGACTCTCCCCCAGGCCTCCTTCAGGAATAAGAGATCCTCTGGAAAAGGGCTTTATTCCGGAGGATCGTGCCAGTCTAGACGCTTTTTTCCAGCTTTTCCCCAAACCGGGAAAAAAGCGGCGGACATGTTTATTTAAATCCCGCGGGGGATATTTAAATCCCCCGCGGATTTCCCTATTCTGACTTACCTGCTTTGCATGCCTCTTCCAGAATTAGGGGCCAGTCTAGACGTAGCCAAGGAGTATGACCGAAAAACTCACCAAAGTAAATGGCTTTAAATCAAACTTTAGAAGAAGTTATGCAAGAAGTTTATTTAAAAGAGGACCTGCAGATATGTATCATTCAGAAACTGAAAGATTTAAGACTCTTAGCAGAGAAACTATGCAACTGGATAGCACTGCATAAAAGAGTTGGCTAATAGCAACTAAAGACAGAAATATAAACCAGGATCACTAGGCTTACCCTGTACTCAGTGGAGTTCATATTCCATGGGATCTCAAGCATGGTTCTGAATAACTATCAGATAAAGGCAGAAAAATCCTCCACTCACCACAGGATCAAGATTTCCTTCACCACACACACAGGGAAATTTCTACACTGGGAAATTTTTTTGAAATAAATTATTCTGAAATCACTCCCAAAATAACATTTTCAAAATAGCATTTCACATTACAATGCACCATCAAAATAGTGCAGAATTCTATTGAAATAGCACATCCCCACTCATTGGCACCTAAATGAGGGGGAGGGATAGCTCAGTGGTTTGAGCAGTGGCCTGCTAAACCCAGGGTTGTGAACTCAATCCTTGAGGAGGCCATTTAGAGATGCGGAGCAAGTCTCTCAGGGATGGTACTTGGTCCTGCTTTGAGGGCAGGGGATTGGACTCAATGACCTCTCAAGGTCCCTTCCAGCTCTATGAGATAGTATGTTGCCATATACTGTAATGGCATTTAAAGCACTCTGGGGAGGGCATGGGGAGGGCAGTCACTTCCTGTAGCTCCTTCCTGAGGCTAGCTGAGACTGGTGCTTAAAGGGGCTCCTGCCTACAGCTGCATCTCACACATCACCTCTCCCCTGCCTAGCCCCTCGTGGAACAGCAAACTCACACCACACACTCTGGCTGCCCCTTGCAGATGCCACAGGGCTTCCAATGTGGAGCCGGAGCTGCTGCAAAGCAGTGCCAGGCTCTTGGGTCTCCCACTGCGCTCAAGGTGCAGTTTATCCACACTGCCCATATGGTGTTTCAGAACCACAACCACCATTACACTCTAGAAGCTCGCCATGCCGGACAGTTTCCACTCTGCTGGGAACCAGTTTGACTGTGGATCTCCCCATGCCTGAGCCCTACGCATGAAGGTTTGATTTGACTATTTCACTAGGAGGTGGTGAAGCACTGGAATGGGTTCCCTAGCGACGTGGTGGAATCTCCATTCCTGGAGAATTTTCAGTCCTGGCTTGACAAAGCCCTGGCTGGGTTGGTCTAATTGGGGTTGGTCCAGCTTTGGGTGGGGGTTGGAGTCGATGAGCTCCCAAAGTCTCCACCAACTCTATGATTCTATATTTCTACAGGTTAGTCAAGGCCATCAACATCCTGCTGAGGAGGGTCACCACCCTGGGCAACGTGGACACCATCATCACTGGCTTTGCCACCATGGGCTTCCTTAACTGTGTTTGGGGGAGGGAGGGAAGGCACTGACAGTACCCACATCCTCATCCTGGCCCCCAACCACCGTGCCTCCAAGCACATCAATAGGGATGGTACTTGGTTCCTGCCATGAGGGCAGGCGACTGGCACCAAAGCCACCTGTAAGACTCTCCCCCAGGCCTCCCCACATGTGGTTCCTGTATTGCCCCATGTGCCTTTGCTCCCCCACCTTTACCTTCCCCAGCCCTCTCTTCCCACTTTACCCCCCACCCCGAAGACCAAATAATAAAGCCTTTTTCTTTGGAAAAAACAATTTTTATTTTTTATTTGAGGGATAAAGGAGGGACTAGGGAAAGAATCTGGGAGGGGGGTGTAGGGAGTGGAGAAAGCAGAGTTTGAAGGAGGGGGCAGGGACTGGCACCTGCCTTGGTACCTTGTGAGGCTTTGGCTGCCTGGGTGGTCCCACCACCACATTTGCGGGCCCGGGGGGGGGGGAGGAAGGTGAAGAGCTATGAGGAGAAAGCAGGGGGGCAGGTGTGCTTGAAGTTGGGGGGGAAGGAGTGGGAACTTGAGCGGGGGGGGGGGAAGAGGCTGGTGGACTGCTCCAGACAAGTGACCATGCGCTCCATGATAGATGTTATGAAGGAGACCATGGCCTCATGCTGGCATGACAGCTGCTCCCACATGGTCTTCCTCAGCTTGCAGTCAGCCTGGTACTCCTGGCAGTCCTCGTTGAAGCTCCAGCTGAGGGAATGGAAGCAGTCCAAGTGTCTTTGCACCACATCCTTGCAGGTTTGCCTCCACCTATGGATCTCATGGGGTTGAGAAGATGGCACAGCAGGTGGTGGACGTGCCATGTGCGCTGGCCCAGCCGTGAAGACAAGTGACAAGGGCAGTCATCCCAGGAGGCAGTGTACATGAAGCCTAGCCCTCATCTCTGAGCAGACACACCAAGGTCCCTGTTCATACGGTGGTGATGTGCTTTGAGCAAGGCCATCTGCCTAGACAGTGGGCACTATCCTGCAGGGGCACAAACATCCCAGGGAAGCCTTGCTACCCTCACCTCCTGGGGACAAGCAGGCATGGGAAGGTGCTGGCCAGGCCAGGAGCCTGCAGCCAGGAGGGGTCAGAGTGGCTCAGCTTTCTTCCATGTCCCACACATGCCAGGTCCAGCAGAGAGAGAACCTTCAATCCCTGTCCACAGGGAAAGAGGGTGTGTTGGAGGAGGTGTGTGTGAGCAACAGATGCTGCTTTCCGGAGTGTGAGATACTGGGGTCCCCTCCTCTTCCTTCCTTGGCAAGTTCCCACAAAGGGGACTGGTCTCCTCCACATCACCGTGCTTGACTGGGAGTGGATGCTGCCCAAGCGTGTGGGCATGAGCGCGTGCCGTGTGCTTCCATGACCCCAGCCTCCAAAGTGGAGATGTGTTGTGGGAAAGTGTCCTACCACGGATTCCGTGGGACGGGTCTGTGCAGGAACCTTGTGAGAAGGAGTGAGGGGTTCCTGTTGAGAGCGTGATGGAGCAGAGTGCTCCGGACTGGCACTTCATGTGCACTAGGGACGTGAAGGACCAGCTGACTATCCGATAAGCAAATGCTCATCAGATAGCCTGTCGACTAATTGCTTCCTCCCCCGTCTTGCTGTTTCTATCAGAAAGAGGCAGCAAGGGTGAGGAAGATGTTGGGGTACTTCAAAGTGGCAGTGCCACATGGAGCCTGGGGCCAGAACTCAGGCTCCAAACAGCGCTGCTGCTTTAAAACACCATGTGCAGCCCGGGGCCAGCTGGGGTGCCGCCAGACTGCACGCGGCATTTCAAAGTGACAGCACCGTGTGAAGCTTGGGATCAGCTGGGGACTCCCCTATTGATCTCAGGCTCCATGCAGCACTGCCACTTTGAAATGCCAGGAGGAGCCCGACGCCAGGCTACCTGCAGTATTTTCAAAGCAGCAGCGCCATATGGAGCCTGGGGTCAGCAGGGGAATCCCCAGCTGACCCCAAGGGGCACCTCTACCTTTGAAGTGTAGCAACAGCCCTGTTGCTACACTTCAAAGGCAAAGGCATCCTATCGACTAATTGAATAGTCGATGCATTAGTCAATTGCTCTCTGTTTAACATCCCTAACATGCACCCACATGCACAAACTGTTATGAGAGCCCCAGGCCAAGCAAGAAGCACGCAGCCCCTCACTACCCACATGTGTAAAGGGAAAGTTATCAAATTCATCTGAACTGCCTTCCCCAGATTCGTCCAAGCCCTGGGAGACATCCGGGGGGGGGGGGGGGGGGGGAGGGGAAGAGGAGAAAGTGGGGGAGCAGGAGGTGGAACAGGCCCCAGGCAGAAGACAACCTCCTGGCTGGCCGGCACGGTGTCCAGGCTGGCCTGCTCCTCCTCCTCCACAACCCCGCCCTTGTAGAGGCTGATGATGATGGGCGTGTCCTGTCCAGAGTCAATGACGGGGGGGGGGGGGGGTAGAGAAAGGTGACCAGCCCACCTCCCAGGGTGGCATCCAGCTGCTCATAGTAACGGCACATGTGAGGTGCTGCCCCAGAGCGGGAACTTTTCTCCCCAGCCTTTGTGTAGGCCTGCTGGAGTTCTTAGGCTCAACATAGATGCATTACCTGGAGTTCTACAAACCACCCAGAGGCTATGAACACTAATTTTCAGTGACTCCAAACCCGACTTAAAATGCTTGAAAAGTCAGGCTACTAGACACTACTAACCAGGAATTCTGAGCACCACTATTTGTGCTATATTGTCTCCATTTTACCGTTTTTTTTTGGAGGAAGTGGGTGTGAACATGTACATACACTAGCCAGAGCTTTTAAAATAAAACATTTCAAGCAAGAGTAGGTCAAAACAAAATAAATGATTAATGACCTGGATAGCTAAGGGATGTAGTGTCTCCAGTAAACACTCAACACTGTTATTGTGCCAGCAGATTTGCCCTTGGAGCAGACATGACTTTTCTACACCTTACCAGACTCAGCACACTAGTTCTGTAAAATATTAACAGTTTGGTCAATATTAGCCATTTTAAAAAAAGCAAGTGTTAAAATCAATAGCAGTAAGAAAGTATCCAAAGGCAGGAGTGTGCCCAAATCCAAACCACCAGCTGCCACGTTTCAATAGTAGAATCCCACAGTACTGGGGGAAATATCCTTGAGTAAAATGTCTAAGTTCCACTTTCACAAAAGCGGCTTGTCTGAAAACAAGACCCCAGGCAAAATTTTCAAATAGACTACTGTACATGAGCGACTTCTTAAGCTACAAAGCACTACTCTACCAGATTAAAAATAAATTATAATGAGCAATCAAGTCACAGGTTTTTTCCCCTCTCGTTTTCCCCTGAGGAATTTACAAAATCATGATCCACTGGAGTAATTAGCAAGAGCAGCACTGTCAAATGAACGTTCATAAGACATTAAGAGGAAGTGGGCTTTGTACAATTTTAAGAATACCTAATAATTCAATTATAAGGCCTATAAAGGCAGTGAGCTTTACCCTGCAATTTTGAGCACAATGGGAAGTGTGCATGCCGAGAGCCAGCAAGATAAGCCTTGTGCACACATACGTAATTTACGTGTATTGATTTTAGGTTCTCTTCTATATCTGGTTTCTAAGTTCCCTCCAAGTTGCACTGCCATGCAGCATCCTGGTAAGGGCCATGCAGGTACTTAGGATTGTGACAGGGAGAGGTGCCTCTTCACCAAGCCCCAGCACAGCTGCAACTGGAAAAGGAGAATCATCTTTCCCAACCACAGCCCCAGAGCAGCTGGCACCCCAAATCCCTCGTCCCTAGCTCCACTTCAGAGTCTACACCCACAGATGGAGCCTGCAACTCCCTGTATCCTAATCCTTTGTCCTAGCCCTGAGTCCCTTCACACACACTGAACCTCTCGCCCCATCCCTGCCATACATTACCTTTAAATCGGTACATATAACAAAATTCATTCCATACATGCATAGGAAAAATTAGAGGAAACATTGGAAGAGACCCTCACTATCATTCAGTGCGAGCACTGGAAGAAGTTACAGAATTGTTCACCTCCGGAGATGTAAAATCTTATTTAACTGGCTAACCAGCCAAAACATAGTTTAATTGGTTAACTGATTAAAAGTGGGGTGCCCCCCCCCCCCCGCTTGCCGCAGGGCTGGAGCGGCCATTTGCTCCTTCCCATCCCCACCCCAGGCAGAGCCTGCTTTGGCACCCTTACCCACCGCAGTCGGGACATTAAAGCAGCCCCTACTCAGGCAGGGGCTGCTCCAGCCCCCACTAGTTGAACAGCCACATCCTATTCTCCACATGATTTATTGTGCACTGTTTTAATAAAAGCTTCTAGTAACAGACTTCCAACACTTCTCTTGACACCTTTTATGTCCACTATTCAAAAGATTATACAACTGGGAAATTCTTCCCAATATCCAGCCCCCATTTTCTCCATTCTTGCTTTTAAGTGCACGTATGCTCATCATCCAAAGGAACTACCTACAGAACACGTATAACAGAACAAGACACTATCTTTAAAGTTGTGAGGCCTAGTTATCGTTGCCTTATAAACTCGTCAAAGGGAGTTCCTAGCAGGGCCGGCTCTAGGCACCAGCAAACCAAGCACGTGCTTGGGGTGGGGCATTTCCAGGGGCGGCATCCCAGCAAGCCTTACCACCCAACGCAGAAGGGGCTAGAAAGAAAGTTGATGAGTTGGAAAGAAAGTCTGCTGCAGCATGCCCGGCCGTGTGAGGGATGCTGCTGTCCTGGTGAGTACCAGCTCCCGCCCCTAGCCGCAGCTCCAGGAAGCCGCTTCACAGCGTGCTGTGGGGCTGGAGGGAGCCACAGCTGCACTGGGGCTGGATGCACCAGCTTTCTAGATCGCCCGGCTGCAGCATGGGGTTTGGCCGCAGCGGCAGTGCTGGGGTAGTGCTCCTATTTCTTCCAGTGGGGCCGTGCGGCCGCTCGGGGAAGTCTCTCACCACCCCTGGGGGAGGCAGGGCGGGGGAGGCAGGGGCACTGGCAGTGGGCTGGGTGGGAAAGGGGCGCGCTTGCAGGCAGCATGTTCCACACTGCAAACTTCCCTCGAGCCAAAGTGCTGCTTCTGAGGAAGTTTGTGGGGGTGTGCTCCGCCTATCAGGCTGGCTCCGGAGTGCACACCCCCACCAGCCGCACTCCATCTTTTGCTCAGACTCTGATGACTGTCCACGTGTTGCCAGAGGAGCGGGGGGGTTGGCGCCGTGCCACTTTCACCCCCTCCCCCACGGCGCTCCGACGTTTCCGCACATGCTGTGGGGAAGGGACACGAGGGTTTGGTGGGGAGAGGGAAAGGAGATGGAGTTCGTTCAGTGGGAGGAGGTGGGAGAGGGGAGTGGACTGGGTCCGGCCGGGGGCGTGGGTGCGGGGGTTTCAGGCAATGAACATGAACTCGAAAGGTGTGAAATTAAAATATACCACCAAAGCAAATTACACTGAATTAGCTTCACCTTGAAGAGAAGCCACTTCACAGGACATCTTGATGCGTCACCCCCTCCAGTTATACTTGGAAAGAGTTCAAAGTTCTGCAAGGGACGCATTCCAGAGGGTGCAGTCTCTGGCCTTGAAGGGGTAGCAACCTGGGTAGGGCGAGGGAGGAGGGAAACTAGCAGGGATTTCTGTAGGATGCAGTTCAGGCAGGAAATTCCAACTTTCCTGAGAACATGTTTGTCTGTGAAGCTCACAGCTCATTCAACTTCTAAGGCAAAGCTCAACTCAGTGAGTTCAAGGGTCCATATTTTGGCAGCTCCGATTAATAGGACTATAGGCCCTTTCCTGGTCCAATTTTAGGCTTTTGCTAACCAGAAACTGATATAGGATTCTAGATCTTCAATCTTGTAACCTGGGAAACGGGATAGCTTCTTCACAATTTCTGGGTGTAGGAAAGGAATAGATAAAGGATCAGTCTGAATCTTGCCTCACCTAAAAAGGATCTAGAGAAGGGGGACTGGAAGCAGTAGTCCAAATGGGATTCGTTTTGAGATGCAAGCATTGGTCTGCACCCACAAACTGCAGATTAAATATGGTCTTCACTTTCACAATTGGACTGTTCATCCCCAATGTTGAGCCAGTATATAGAAAATTAGTAGAACTACTTCCATAGTAGGAATTACTTTTAAATTCTATTTAAAACACTATTTCAAATAGTACTGGATGCACTAACAACATGGAAGAAGTTAGGGGAACAGATGAGAGGTAAGTTTCCTGAATCCCCGCTTAACTATTTGACATAATCCAGTGGCAAGTGTTTCCTTCATTTCTCCCCCAGTCTGACAATGGCTTTTCTTTCCCTTTGGCAATGAAACATCAGTGTTGTCTTGTTTTCTTTCTACACTCCTGATGACTGAACAGTAACCCACTGGCTAGAGTGGAATGCAATAGCAGATTCTCACTTTGTTACCAGACAAGAGAAACTTTAGAGTCAATACAGTGCGGTGTTTGGTTCAGATGACAGGGAACAATTGACCCCATTTTGTGGCTTGAAAAGAGATGTAATGAATGCAACGAGAAATAGCCCCCATGACTTCTTCCAGTGGGAATCACGCATCTGTGTTCATATCTTGTGTATCTGCCAAGCAAACACTGACAGCTAGAGTGTCCAAATACTTCAGGAAAATTGTCACTTAGTATCATATGTGGTTAAAATGTAATGCAACCATGGAGCAGTCTGCTGCTCCTTTCCATTATTAATACTGAATTTCTGAAATAGATTTGTTCTACATCTGGGATTCTATTCCCAAAGCAACACACAGTGTCATGTGAAATAACAGGACTTTGGTAAAAGCACTTTGATTACTAACAGTAAACCTCTTTGTGGTTAGCGTACCAATTTACCATGAAGTTTGAAGCTTGTAGCCCTTTGCCCTTACAGCCCCACACCCTGTTTGCAAAGGCAGCACTGAAATATTCCATATGTTTTCTGTGTCAGCAACATGGCTATCGAAAGCAGGGCCACATTAGTCTCCCTGCTGTGGGACTGGGTCATGCTATTCATGTGTAACCATGCAGATGTCAAGAAAGTAATGGGAACATTCTTCAACAAAAACATTTTCAAAGAACGAAGTTATAGCACAACTCCATTTGTAGCATTATTCAGTTAAGCTAAATTAAAGGTGAGCAGCTCAGAGGTCAGATGGTATCTTATGATTCAATGCCAACCGTGTATCATTTAGAAGTCAAATGCAATTTCTTGAAGTTTTATGAAGAGATCTTCAACAGGCTTGTTGTTTTGCCATGATTAGGTTATTCAAATTTTAAAATAAGCTGTTTTAAGTTTTAAAAAGGAAAGGTTAGCTTCACAGCCAGGGAAACAGTGTAGAGCCATTTCATCATTTAGGGCCTGATCCTTCAAGGCACTACATACTCCCAGAAGGTGCTCAGCATCTGCAAACTCCCCTTGGAGCTAGTCTTCATGAGGAAAAAATAAGTTGATTATTTATTTATTTTAAGACAACCACATCCTTTTTCTCAACAAAAACCCACAATTCTATTATGGATAGTGCCCTGTGCCTCCCAAGTGGCAGCCAGCACTATGCCTGTTTGGGTCTTTATGGCATGAGCCTTCCTGTACATTTGTACATGCAATATGCTGGAACCAGTTACTAATTTTAAAAGGTAATAGGACTTGATCCTATTTTCATACACTATGTAAAAGTACCTAGTATTTTAGATCACAACTCAGATGATGCAGAAGAGTGGTTTCAAAGTGGAAATTAACCTTCACAATGCAGATTCTCAAAATCGACAAATGACAGGAGATTGCAGAATCTACTAGTTCTCAGCAGATGTAATTATTAATGTCGTTGTCACTGATTTCCATCCTTATCAAAACACTCCCTGAAAAGCTTAGTTTTTCCTCAGTCATTTCTCCAACTTGGGGGGGGGGGGTTAAGCTCCCCATCACACCCCTTTTCCTCCTAGGGATGCCAAGTTGTGCTCAGTACCAAATGCTGCATGAACTGGCTTGTATTGTCTAAAAGGGGGAGGAGTTAATAGACTGGTTTCATTTTAAAAGCTCAACTGACTTGATATGGGTTTTACTAAGCCCCGGGACACCACATATAAAACAACAACACAAGAAAAAAGACTTCTCTATAATTCCCAGTGGACAAATGCAAAATACCAGTTATATGAGGTTGACAAACATATCAAATTATACTTTTGCTTTTAAAAACTCTGTCTTCCACAGATATTCCAGCCAATTGGAGACAAATGTTAACACCAACACCTGTTCAGAAACAATTCCCTTTTGTTTTTTAAAACATATGTTATAATATTGATATTGCATAGTATATAATGTTGCCAGTAATTTGCACAAAAGACCCTTACCACGCAATAAGGGAAATTGATGATGAGCTACACAAACACACACAAAGTATCGTCACACGCATACAGTAAAACTGAAATACAGAAACAATTTTCTTCTTCCAATTTTTCAGTTGTAGTAATCAGTGTTAACAATCAAATGTAAAATCATTGAAATTTGGTCATGTCTGAGATGGAAGTCAATGGGAGTAAAAGTAGTTCAGTACCTCTGAAAATCAAGTCCTTTCTTTTGCTGAGCAAACTATGTGCCATCTCAGCATTATTCTCGCTAGGCACTGATGTCTGCAGTGAACTACATACAGTACAGAGCCATCCTTCCCCATGTACAGAATATGCAGTCGCATAGGGCACCCGAAAATATGTGGCACTACGGGGGTCTTAATCTCAACCACCTGTCTTTCTTACTCCTGTTCTATAGCTCAGCTTCCTCCAGAGAGGATCCTGTTAACTTAAAGGGAAAAAGCCTGCCAGACCTATTAGCAGACCTCAAACCTGTGAAAGAGCTTGTACTGGTCTCTGCCTGGAGGGAGGCCAAGTTGCCTCACTACACAGTGTTCAGACCAGTCAGCAGGCCTGTAGAGCCCTGCTTTAGGGCCAGCCTGCCATAGTCTAGGCCGGGGTTCCAACCGACCGCCTGGCTAAATAGTAGACCAAGTGCCCTGGCCCTAGCTCAGGGCGAAGCAATCAAAAGTTTTGGAGCTCAGGCCAATGCTCTGGCCAAGCAGCAATTCACCGGCCAAGCCCTTGCTCAGAGCAGGACTGCAAACAGTTTAAGGGCAGCGGTACCCAACTGCTGGGCCACAGACCCCTGCCCGCTGGGTCGCAGCATACTGCCACGCCATGCCTCCAGCTGGGCTCTCCTGGGGAGCACAGCAGTGTTCCCTCTAAGATGCACGCCTGCATGGCACGCACCAAGAATGTGAGGCCCACCTGGCTACTCAGTTGCTCTGGGGCAAGGCCACATGGCGAGCAGCTGCCCCCTCCCAGGGCAGGGCAGCCACCACATGGCCCTGGACCTAGTGTCAGCCCTTCCCCAGCACTGGAGCTGTGGGCTGTACAGCAGGCAGCAGCTGCTCGGATGGCCCTTGCTGAGAGCTGGAGCTGCGGGAAGTGCGGTGAGGGGGTCACGTTGGCGGGTGGGGCGGAGTGCGCTGCACGGCAGCCTGAGGCCCATGTGCTGCCGTAGGACGAACCTCCAGCCCGAGGAGGCTGAAGCTGCATTGCCTGCCCTGCACACACTGAGCACAGATCCCAGCCCTGCCAGGCCACACCAGGAAGGGTGAGAGCAGTTCCTGTCCGCATCCTGCCCTGACCAGCAGGGGAGCCCAGAAGCCACTGGGTCCGACACAGGCCCGGAGTCTGGTGGCACATTTCTCCCATGCAGCACCGCTGCCAGGGGTAACAGCTAAGTAAACACCGAGCCATTAACCCCTGTGCACCTGCCCCCATGCACTGGGACCTGCCAGTTTCCACTCAGTCCCCTCATGGGTCACTCCAAGAAACTTCCTTCCCCTCTCCCAGCTCTCTCTGCCTGGCTCTCCGGCTGCTGAATTGTGGGTTGTCCTAAGGAGTGGGGGACTCTAAGAGGCAGGGGACTGACACTGGGGCATCTGGGTGGGGAGGTGTCACTGGGAGGCTCTGGAGATGGGGCTAATATTGGAGGCTGGCATGGGAGGTATTGGGGGGGTTGGGTGTAGTGGGGTTCCAGAACCAAGACGTGCCATGGGGGGTCTCACAGTGGGGGGCTCTAAGCCTTAAAGGGTGGGGGGCTGGCAGAGTTGAAGCTGGCTGTTTGTGGCAGCTCTCAGGGGGAAGGAAGGAGATCGGGGCTTTTTGTGGACCAGTAATATTTTATTTGCATATTCGTTATTTAAAAAATGAATATGCAAATAAAATGTTACCAGCCTACCAAAAGTTTCAGTGTGGGTTTGCTGGTCCATGATATAAAAAAGATTGGGAACCACTGGTTTAAGGGCTCAGGCCTGGCAGCAGTTTGGGGACCTGGCTCTTGTTCAGGGCAAGACAACAAAACAGTTAAAGGCTCAGGCCTGTCTCTAGGCTGAGCAGAAGTTTATATGCCCAGGCCTGGGCAGCAAACAGTACAACCAGTGGAACAAGGATAGTTTTCCAATGAAAGAGGTGGAAGCGGTGTTGCATGAGTTATTTAAAACTAGGCAAGACAGCATGAGGGAGCAATATATGATAGAGAGCAATCCTGTGCTGGCAAGAGGTACAGATTAGATAACCTGGTTGTACTGTCTTCAGGCAGACTGGGGGTTGGGTCTCCTTGATTTGGCAGAGAACCGTCAAGTGCAGGGGTTTTTCCCGCAACAGAAGGAACCTGCCACTTAAGGTGAGGGGTGGCAGAGGAGATGCAGGACCAAAGCCCCAACAGCAGCAGCGTGGGCTAACACTGGGTCAGCGGGGATCCTGACTGCAACACACAGCCCAGTTCACCGCCTTTCCCTCAGGCAGCAATGGGTCACCTATCCCTGGCCGTTCCCCGGTTCCCCCTGTGGGCCTGCCTGGCTTAGTCTCTGCTCCTTGGGGGTCCACCAGGGATGACAGTGCTGCCAGAGTGTCCATTGGGTCAGGGTCACAGTAGTCTGGGCGGCCCAACCCCATCTTCTGGGCACAGCAGTGGCTCTGGCAGCCCCATCCAGTTCTCCTTTCTAGAGCAGTATGGTTGAGTCTTCCTCCTTGGGAGCTTGAGCGGAGCATGTGGCTTGGCCACAACTGAGCTCTTGGCTCCCACTTTTATACTTGCGGCCCTGCCTTTCTGTTTCCTGTGGGTGGAGCTGGGTTGTTCTGGCCCTGCCTACCTGGGGGTCTTGGAGTCCTTCCCCTTCTGGGTCAGAGGGAGGCCAAGATGCTCACTACAGAGCCGTTCACATGATAAAGAAGCCATGTAACAGGTGTGCACCAACCCCAGGTATACAGGCAGTCCCCGAGTTACGCGGATCCGACTTATGTCGGATCCGCAGTTACGAACGGGGCCCGTCTCCCTGGTCTCCAGCAGACCAGGGAGAGGAAGCAAAGCGGCGGAGCATGCAGGCAGTGGACAGTCCAGACGCGTCTGGGCTGTCGCTGCCCGCGTGCTCCTTGGCTTTGCTCTGCTTTGCTCCCCGTCTCCCTGGTCTGCAGGCCAGGGAAAAGGGGAGCAAAGTAGAGCAAAGCCGCTGCCTGCGTGTTCCGCGGCTTTGTTCCCCGTCCCCCTAGTCTGCAGACCAGGAAGACGGGGAGCAAAGCAGAGCAAAGCCGCGGAGCCCGAGGGCAGCAGGACAGCCACGGCATGTCTGGGCTGTCCCGCTGCCCCCGTGCTCCGCGGCTTTGCTCCGGACGCCTGTGGTACAGCAGCTGGGGCGCTGCCGGTTGGTCCCGTAGCGCCGCTCTGGGCGCCACTGGACCAACCCGGTAGCACCCCAGCTGCTCTGCCCCAGGCGTCCTGATTCAGCCACTGCTGGTCAGAAAGAATAGAAAAGAATAGAAAGACCATCTGATACTCTACCATTCCCTCTTTCTACACAGCCCTTTCAGGGACAGTGATGAAGAGAAAAATATTTCTGCTATTCTAACCCTCCTCCAGACTCTTTCAGGTTCTTCATCTTGTCTATGAATAAATCCAACAGCCCAGCTTTTCCAAAGAGCAGTGGCATAAAATGGACATATTTTTGACAGTTTCACCTGCCCCGAGTTCAGAAGACAAAGTGAAAATTAATCAGTCTCTAATTTCACTCTGTTGAGTCTTTGGCAAACAACAGGTAGGAGCAAGGCACTAGAGCAGTCTACAAAACCTCCACCATACAAATACTGCACCAACTTACATTTGCTAAGGTGCTTGGTCCTACTATGAGGGCAGGGGACTGGACCTGATGATCTCTCAAGGTCCCTTCCAGTTTTATGAATCTATGATTCTAAAATAGAAGTCTTAACTAATGAAGGCTAGATACTCACAGCCTAATTTCCCATGGGACTAAGAAGCCAGTAGCTCCCCTTCATGTTACTCGTTAACTTTCTCTGTGTACATTTAAAAAATAAAAATAGGAAAAAGTGTCTCATGAATTTTTTGCAGGCCTGAATTGACACCTGCTGGGTTTTTCAATTGAAAGACATATTTACTAGTAAAACCTATCAAGGGTTAAATGGAGTGATTTATCAGTGCACACTTGTTTTAAACTAACATGCTGAAATTTTTCACACAGCAAACTGATTTCCATGCTCCCTGAAGTCACAGTAATGAGCTCAAGGTGCAAAAATAAGAGTCAAGTTCCTGACAAATTAGACGCTGTGGTAGGGCACTGATTCTTGCAGGGCAGTGGGCGAGGAGGAAGAGGGAGGGAGTGGAGACTTACAAGCTGACAATTACACATTTTACATACTTATTCCTTAACACCTAAAAACCATCAAAAGTCTCTACCGTCTCATATAATATCCATGACTTCATATTTCTTACAGAAGAAAGAAGACTATCAGATTAAAAAAAAAACAAAAACCCAGACATACTTTAAAAGGCCCCAAGTTTGCAACCAGATCAGCATGAGACACCTTCCCTGAAGTTAGTTTCGGCTTCCCACAGCTGCAAGGATCTGTTCATCTGGATCCAGCTGCAGGATCTGGGTTGATGTATCCACTTCAGCATTGTTACCTAGTCCAGACTCATGAAGAGTCTTACACTCTGCATGGATGTTGAGCTCCATGGTATCAGATCAAGATGCAGAGTCAGGGCCTAGAACATTCAGACTGGTTTTTCTTTTGTTTCATTTTTAAAGAATCCTTTCAACTCCTCATCATTCATGCAATTTGTTAATGAACAACGAAAAATATATTAGTCATTTCATTTCACTCTTGGTTCTCATCCATTAACCCAAAGCTAAAATGCTGAAGGTGGGGAGATGAAAATATTTCTAAAGCAAAACAACACTTTTTGTTGTCAAAATTATTTGTTATAAGTGTGTGGCCTGTCTTTTTTTTTTTTTTTTTTTTTTTAAATAAAGCCTTCAAAAAGACAACAACTTCCAGAAACTGCCCTTTTGAAGGAAAAAAAAATTAGTCTAATGCCAGGTGGACAATGACAATTTTTGATGGAGGGCCACTGCAAGACTTTGGAAAGTGGTCAAGGGCTGCATATTTCTGTGGAGGGGGTGCAGGGTCTAGGACAGAGGCTGGGTGCAGAAGGGCGCATGGGGTAAGGGACTGGGGTGCAGGAGAAGGTGTGAGGTCTGAGAGGGAGTTGGGGTAAAGGAGGGGGTTGTGACCTGGGTCAGGGGATCAGGATGTAGAGTCATGGAGGGAGTGTGGGTGCAGAAGAGGATTCTGGCCTGCAAATGGGTACAGGAGGGAATACAGGGTCTGGGAGGGAATTGTGACCTGGGGCAGGGAGGTGCAGAGGGCTTGGATGGTGACCTGGGGTAGTTGGGGTGCAGAAGGGTAGGGGTGCCAGAGGCAGGTTTTGGCTGGGAGGTGCTTACCTAAGCATCTCCCAGGCAGCAGCCCTGCAGCACCCTCAAGGCACACTGGACTCCCTGTCTGCTGCAGCCTCAGACCACTTAAAACTGCAAGCTGCTCCCTCCATGTAAGACTCAGCCCCTGTCCGGCAGGCCAATCTCGCAGCTCCTATTGGCTGGCTGTTTCTGGCCTATAGGAGCTGAGAGATTGGCTAAGGTGAGTTCCTGGTGGCCAGTTGTTTCCAATAGGGCTGGGGGTGTGGAGGTCACCCGAAGCCTCCCTCTCCCTCCACAGTAGAGAGTCTCACAGAGCAGGCCTGCGATTAAAACAGTGGCTGCTGCGTGACTGAGGTTCTTCGTAGGGGAGTCCGTGGGTCAGATCAAATGGCTTGATGGGCCGGATCCAGCCCATGAGAGGTCCCTCGCCCACCCCTGGTCTAATACAGGACTAAAGGAGGGCTTTATCGCTTATGGTATACGGCACAGGCAAGTTAAACACCACCCAACTGCAAAACCTTCAAACCTCTAACGAGATGAAGCTTCTCTCTCTCTCTCAAAGGAAATTTGTAATTATGCTAATTTCTCCAGACTGATGGTCATGCCCAGCCATTCGGCTTTTTCAGCATATTCTCCATTAGACCGTGTTCACTGCACCTCAGCAGGCTTCTCACCATACCAATGCTCCTTAATGTTACAAAGCAGAACTAGCCCTCTTGTACCAGATTCAGGTGCAGCTGATAAAATCTTTTCTGAGATTAGTTCAAGAATATTATAAATCTCTAAGAATTAATTAACTCCTTACAAGTGCAAAGACATCAAATAGCTAGACCTTGCTCATTTTAAAAGAATGGATTATGTGCTCTGTAGAAAACAGTTTTAGCCATTTAATCCAATTTGAGCAAGTAGCAAAAAATTTGTTTGGAAAAGTTCTTGAAAAGTAGGGGGAAGGGAATACTTGAAATTTGAAGCTTTCTAAATGCTTCAGCGAATCTTCAAACAAAATACTGTGTGTCCTAATACTCATTACCAAGAACAAGGGTTATATTTAAGGATAGGTAATATGCAGGGAAGGTAAGGAAGTCAGAGGGTGGGTTCCAGTGGTTTAATGGATATGGCATCAGTCTGTGGAGTCAGGAATTGTGTGTTCGAGTCTGGGGTTGTGGGTTTGAGTTCCCCCGACCTGCTCCAGGAAAGAGCTGGACAGCTTGCCCAATGCTGGGAGTGGAAGCAGTGGGGCAGAGCAGCCTCTATCTGTGGGGAGCGCAGACCCCTCACAGATAGGGTCTGCCAATCCCACCCTGCAGGTGAAGGATACAGTCATTGTTTGTCTAGAGAGATTATTTTCTTCAAGCTTGGGTAAACAAGGCAGCAGCACATCATCATGGCAGTTTTTTGGACAAAACAAAAAAGAAAAAACTTAATGTTGTTTCTAAATGAAAACCGTAGAACTTGTAGAATATCAGGCTCAGTCGATGCTTACTGAATATGCTGAATTTTCTCTGACCTATAGAACTATTATTCTGTCTTTTCCCCATATCCAAAACTTGGGAATGGCAGTGCTCCAAAATGGAAATTTGAATGCAAAGTTTCAAAAAACAGCCGTGAGAAGGGGAGTTACAGCATGGAACTATCTTGCAAGTTGCTGGACACACCTCCACAATCTGAGGCCATGTATCTCCACCCCTAGTTTGCACAGTAACTCAGTAGCAGAGTAAGATCGCAGCCCTCCTAAATTCCAGCCCCCTACTCAAATCAAAGAGTGAGCCAGAGCCCAACATTACACAGTAGGACTTTGTGGTCTTACTGTACAATACGCCTGAGTGCAAAGTAATATTTATTCAATGAAATATGCAACTTCCAGCTAAGTAACAAGTAAAAGACTTATAAAATCTAAGGCTCAGTTAACCACTCTACACCACCCAAAATAAATATCTGCAAACCTGATACACAAGAGAAATGGGACATGTTTTGCTAAGGTACAACTGTTGAACTAGTACTAGGAAAATCCTTATAATGCATACCAAGAACCCCTTTGTATAGCCATGAATAAGAAAGTAAATGAAACACACACACACACACACACAAAAAGACAATTTCATCCCAAAGTGTATTCTGCTCATTTCCTCTGACAAATATATTTCAGTATAGTACACATCAGACTCATCTGAGAAAGTGGGTTTTTCCCCCACGAAAGCTCATGATACTGTATATATTTTGTTAATCTCTAAGATGCTACTCTGAGGACTACTCTTTTTTAAAAAGTTTCAGACAGGTAGCCATGTTAGTCTGTGACTTTTAAATAGTTCAATAGTGATTTATGAGTCCTCATAATTTACTATAATATGCATTACCACATTTTGCAACAGTAGTGAAGCTTTAGTAATACAAAACCTCACTACAGCTCTCTGCTATTAAATCTTTGCTGAGAAGTAGGGTGAGAGTGACATGCAGTATTGTGAAACTTAACAGGTTTGTGGATTAGCGAAACTCTACCATATTGAAAGCTATAAATCCCTCTTCAGCCATCTCACTACATAAGGAAAATGTTCATTTTTCAATTAAAAGTCAATGAAACTGAATATTTAACACAAATATCAACTGGCTATTCTTGCCTATTGTGCCAACTTTCAAAATGACAACTTGAAAGTTTGGTTAGTCAGTTTCCTTTTGTAGTAATTGACGAGACTATTAACAAAAGGTAAATAAAGTATTTTTGGGGGTAAAAGTTCTCATTCCATGTTTAGACAACATTTTGTACAAATTAAGGTTTAGTGTGCTTAATCAACAACATCTGCCTACACTGTGGACAAGACATGATATTTTGGCAGACAAATGGCTAGAGTTGTTTATGGATGAACTATCTAATTTACCCTCCAGAAAAAAAGAAAAAGAAGAAAACCTTAAAACTTTTGCTGGAAGCAGCACTTCGAATTAACTTCCTACCTAATAAAATAAACTCTGAATTAATATGAGGATGTCACAAAGAATTAAAGAAGGTCATGTTGTTACCTACTATATTTACCCCTAACTGTATTTATATAGGTTTAACATTTACCTATTTTCAGATTTTTTTCTCTCATTTTTATGCACACCATCTAATCCTTCTTATCTTTGCAAACCTAAACAAAAATTAGCATTAACTCTTAAACTACTCTGCTCCTTTGAGCCACACTGTATCACTACATAATTCCATTTTCAAATTAATAATTGATGTTTTTCCTCTCACCTCTAGTCTTCACATCTGGGCATAATCTTGACATGCCAAAACAGTACTTCATTGCCTAAAGTCTCTATGTCAGTTATAGTTTCTTTATTTCAGTTTAGATCTTGCAAAGGCAATTTAAAGTAAGTTAACCTGCTTCGGAATTTCCAATTGGGAAAAACATCTCCTGCACTTGATTGATACCAACAGACTTGTAGATTTTTACAACATTTTTTCAGAAAATCCTTCTGCAAGCCCAAACATTTACAACCCATACATTCAACAGGAACACCACAGATGCTTAGGCCCAACACACTTTAGACAGAGTTCCTAAGAAAAAAAATATTAAATGTACATAGTATTGCTTATTTTTTAAGATACTGTGGTCTATTCATAAGGCTTTGCTTGACAGACAGAAGGGTCAGAGTTTGCTGTATTGAGATTTTAGAGCCAGCAAAATCGAGATATTTGCTCAGTTACCGCATCTGGATTTTTTATTTTTTTATTTTTTTTACTGACACTGCTTGAATCCAGGTGTTTCCTCACTCAGCATGCCCAAATTTAGCAGTTCAAAAATACTGTCTTATTGATTCTGCCTTGACCTTTCCAGTTGATGGTCTTTGCTAGTTGATTGGGAATATACATGCACCAACCAGCACAGTCAGGGGTTGGTTTGTTTCACACCCAATAAAAAAAGGTGCCAACTTTTACCCAGATATGCAGATCCTTGGACTCGAGATACTAAAGGCCTGCAGGAGGGGGACAAGGAAACAGTACAGGACAAGGGGGCCATTTCTCTAGGGAAGGGGCTCTATTAAAACAAGACCCAACATCTCCTCTACCCTTCCTCCATCGGGGCCAGGGGTAATAAGGCAAAGGTCACCCTTGTACCCACCGGACTTATCAAATGGGATGCAAAGCTGGGGGTATAAAAACCACCCGAAAAAAGACTAGCGGAAGGGCGAGCTGGGGGAAAAAAAACCCCACGCCTTTCACACACACACCCCTTCTCCCCCGCGCGCACACAATTCCCGAGTCTGTTTTGGAAAGCACTTGGCATTAACCTAGCTCAGTCCCAAGTGCCCAGGGCGGTGTCCGGATCCAACCCCACTAACAGGTAGGGCAGGTACCTGTCCACGCCGCGCCGCGCACACCCCCACCCATCCGGGAAACCTGTCTGCGGCGCCCCCGCACTTACAGGGCGTGGGTGAAGGCGCTGAGTCCCTCGGGCACGGCGGTCAGCCCCCTCCCGGAACAGTCGACTCCGCCGTCCCCGTCGCAGCTGCAGGACGCCGGGCAAGGAGGGGGGGAGGCTCCGCGGCTGGGCCCCGCCGAGCTCCCGAAGCCCCAGGCGAAGAAGCCGAGCAGGGCCAGGCACCGCATCGCGAGCCCCCTGGCGCGCACGGCGCGGGCCCCTCCGGTGCGTGCAGGGAGCCCGGCTGCAGGCAGCGGCGGGGCTGGGTGCTCCGGGCCGGTCCCTTTGCCGAACGAGTCCTTCCCCCGGCCGCCGCAAGACGCCTCCCGGGCTGCCCTGGCCCCGGGCTCAGTCCTGGCTCCCTTCCCCGCCGCCGGGCCCCGCGCAAGCGGCACCTCTGGCCGGCCGGCTCGCCCGCTCCGGCTTCTGCTCAGCGGCGTGCGCAGGCGGGCAGCGCCTCGGCCTCTCTGCCGCCTGCCTCCCGCTCCATGGACGGGCCGCCGCTCCCGTCCCTCTCCGGGGCGCGTCTCAAGCCAGCAGGCACCGTGCGCCGGGCTTGGCCGCTGCCATTGCGCGCTCCCTGGTGGGGCTGCCGCCGGGGCTAAGAAGCGAGCCCCGCAGCCATTCTCGCGCCCGCCCGTCCGCTCCGCTCCCTCGCAGCCTCCCGTCCCCTTCTAGGGCTGCCCGGCGCCCGGCCCCGGCTCCTATGCAAATCCGCGAGGTGTGTCTGCTGAGGGCGAAGCCGGCGCTGCCATTGGCGCAGGAGCGGCCTGGGGTTGATGCATATGCAAAGCGCAGCCCCAGGCCGCAGCCAACGGGCGAAGGGCGCCGTGGCCTCTTTGGGAAGCGGAGCGCTTGGTGGGCGTTACCCCGACAGATGAGTGACAGGGCGGGGCTGCCCGTGGAATCCCTGAGCGGGCGCGTCGCGGTGGCGCGCACGCCGGCAGAGGTGAGGGAGGAAGGACTGGAAGGTGCAAGGTGCTAGTCAGCAGCAGTGACCCCATAGAAACGCGATTCACCTTGGCTGTGTCTACACTGGCATGAATTTCCGGAAATGCTTAACACGGAAGACTATTCCGTTTTCAGTTTTTCCAGAAAAGGAGCATCTACATTGGCAGGCTGCTTTTCCGGAAAAGCGTCTGTGGCCAATGTAGACGCGCTTTTCCGGAAAAGAGCCATTTTCGCGATCGGGGCTTTTTTCCGGAAAAGACTACTGGGCTGTCTACACTGGCCCTTTTCCAGAACAGTGTTCCGGAATAAGGACTTATGCCCGAGCAAGAGCAGAATAGTTTTTCTGGAATAGCGGCTGATTTTGTACAGTAGAGCATTGTTGCTTTTCTGGAAATTCAAGGGCCAGTGTAGAGAGCTCACAGCTTATTCCGGAAAAGCGGCTGATTTTCCAGAATAAGTGGCCCAGTGTAGACACAGCCCTTGTGTATGGCAAAGAGACGCTTTCAAAGCCGTAGTTTACAATGTGTCTCCATTGCCTCCCTGGCACGGCTACTCAAATCAGAAAACCAAAAATGTGGCTTTTGTAAAAATCTGATTGTTTCAATTTTTGTTAGTTTAAAAACATGCATCAGCTCTGAGCCAACTGAAGCCCAACCCTCCAAATACTTACTTACCTCTTTAATAGTGATCAAAATGTAGCCATGTTAGTCTGGTGTAGCTGAAACAAAAAACAGGACTATGTAGCACTTTAAAGACTAACAAGATGGTTTATTAGGTGATAAGAAATATAATTTATGCTATCATGTGCCAAAAGTGTCCATCTGCTATGTACATTGGACAAACGTCTCAGACACTTCGCCAAAGAATCAATGCCCACAAAACAGATATTAGAAAGAATCACAAAGAAAAAACAGTTTCTTGCCATTTCAACCAGAAAGGACATTGTCTCAACAACTTGATTACCTGCATCCTGCTTCAAAGACCTTTTAAGACTACACTTGAAAGAGAATCCTCTGAACTGTCATTTATGCTTAAATTTGACACTTTACACCTAAGCTTAAATAAAGACATCAATTATCTTACCCATTACAAAGATAGCTTCCCCAATTATCACCTCTAATATCATTAGCTCACAGACATTTACTTCCCCCTTCTCCCCCTTCTGTTCTGAAATTTGATTTGTCTTTTTCATATGTGTTCATTTTTTTAACTGTTTCCTTTGGTATATATGGTTGTGACAATTTTCTTCCACTATTTGATCTGAGGAAGTGGGTCTGGCCCACGAAAGCTCATCACCTAAAAAACCATCTTGGTAGTCTTTCAAGTGCTACATAGTCCTGTTTTTTGTTACCTGTTGAAGGCCGCCTGTCTATGAGCCAGGCCTAACTTTACTCCTGAGAGTAATCTCATTAATTTCCCTCTGTATAAACATTTGGGTTTTTTTGTGTGGGTCTTTCATAGGGTGACAGGATAAAATATTAGTTTCAATATGGAAAGGTCATCATAAAACCACAGAAAACATCATCAGGCAGCTTCAGGAGCAGATTTAATACTCAAAACTATTTTGAACTCTTCTTTTTAAATTAACTGTATTTTCAATTCATGGTGTCCTTAAATTTTACGGTACTGATATCATCGGGGTGTATAATATAATTGAGCACCTTACTAGTCTATGTAATCATGTGTCTATCACTTGTCTTCCATTCTCTATTCCCTTGGGGCATGTCTACCCTTGCCATTTAAAGCAAGAAAAAGTCCCTTTTTTGCACAAAAAACATGGGAACATCTACACTTTCCAATAACATTTTGCGGTGAAACTCAGAAGCAGAGTTGTTGACTCGAGTCCCACAACTTGAACTCTAGTCCGACTTAAGTCACCTAGGTGACTCGACTTGAGACTAGACTCGGGTTCATTGTTTGTGACTTGAGACTTGCTAATTTTGTTAAATCGACTTGGTGAAAAAATTGTCCGAAAATGCCGATATTGATGGCTTGTACAAAAGTGACTTGACATTTTTTAAATTAAGACTTGATACTTGACTTGGGACTTGACTCAAAAGTGACTTTAGGGACTTGAGACTTGAACTGTAGTGACTTGAGACGACTTGGACTTGACAATGACGACTTGAAGACAACACTGCTCAGAAATTTCTCTGCAAAAAGAAAGCCACCTCCATGAGAGGCATATAGCTCTTACAGGTGATGCACAACTGAAGTATACAGAGCTTTTAGCCTCCACAGGATATGGCAGGATGCCTAGGTGACCACTCTATTCAGTAGTTCTCCATCCAAAAAAAATAGGTGTCCGCCTCCTCCCTGTAAAGTCCTGGGGACTTTGTAACTCTCCTCCCTGTTTTCTTGGCACGCGCTCAGTTATCATCTGGCCAGGTGACAATTGCTACTACATAAAGCAAATTGATCATTTGATCCCCTGGTTGGAGCAATGCTGAACTCCTGGAGCTCATCAATGTTTGGGGAAAAGGGGCTCTGCAGGGACCCAGAATGCCCTGTGATGGACCTCCCATCTATTCCCCACTTCTCACAAGAGCTGCACAGTGGGATGGCTGCCCTCGGCACTGTTCTCATCAGTGATGGAAGTGCTGCAAATGTAAACATGTCTGAGACTTGTGATCCTAAGTGAGTACAGAGACTAGCACTTTTCTATTACCAATTCCCTATCACTGATTAAACTGCAAAAACTCTGCAAGTGTAGACATAGTCCTGGTTCATGGGCAGTGGGTGAAGATAAGGCTAGGGGAGGCAAGCCCCCAGCCTCACCCCTTCTGCCCAGGCCCTGCCCGCCATGGGAGCCAAGACCTTCTCCCCACCTGGAGCACCATAGAGAGGGTGGCTGCCCCGACTTTCTCAGTCCTGGAGCATGGGGAGGGCAGGCACTCAGGGGCAGTAACACTAGAGTAGGTATTCTGGGTGTGGAGTCTGGGTGGGGCCAGACTGGCTGTTTGTGAAGGCAGTGCCTTTCCTTGCCTATTCTACTAGCTGCCCCTGTCTTGCCTGGTTTATTTCCCTGGCTTTGAATTAAGCCATATTGTTCAATGAGCTCCACCTGCAGGAACCTAGAGCCTGCACTGAACAAATTGCAGGATTGGAATTTTAGATAAGAAGTTCTGCAGGACAGGAACTTTCTCTAGTGTGCAGCACTTATGCAAAGGGTACTCACCTGCACATCTACTGTGATATACGTCATGTGCCAGCAATGCTCCTCTGCCATGTACATTGGACAAACCAGACTGTGTCTATGCAACAGAATAAATGGACACAAATCAGAAATCAAGAATGGTAACATACAGAAACCAGTCAGAGAGGACTTTAACCAGTCACAGACTTGAAAGTTACCAGACTTGATCAAAAACACTTAAAGAACAAACTGCAGTATTGAACCTGCTGAGGTGGAATTCATAGGCAAACACTGTAAAGAACTTTAAAATAATCATTCGGGCTGTCGAGCGATTAAAAATAAACAATAATAAAATACCATATTTAAATATTTGTGGGTGGTTTTGATGTTTTTGAATATATTGGTGTAAATTACAAGACAGAATACAAATTGAATAGTATATAACCCTTTATATAAGTACTTTATACAAATATTGTAGTGCAATCGTGAACTTACAAATGTACATACAAATACCTGCATTCAAAAATAAAACAATATAAAACTTTAGACAAACAAGTCTGCTTACATTTGCAGAGATAATGCTGTCTGCTTCTCATTTACAGTGTCACCTGTAAGTGAGTACAGGCAGTCCCCGGGTTACATGGATCCGACTTACATCAGATCCCTACTTACAAACGGGGCGAGGCAACCCTGCACTAGCTGCTTCCCCCCAGCAGACCAGGGAGATGCGAAGCTAGTGCCCCCCCCCCAGCAGACCAGGGAGACGCGGAGTGGCTTTTCTCAGCAGACACCTCAGCTTGAGAATAAAGGACTGAGGGAAGTGAGGTGTGGGAGAATAAAACTGAGCTCTGGAGAAATGTTTGGATAGAGTTTCCCCTACAATATGTACCAGTTCCGACTTACATACAAATTCAACTTAAGAACAAACCTACAGTCCCTATCTTGTACGTAACCTGGGGACTGCCTGTACAGGCATTTAAATAGCACTGTTGTTGCAAGATATTTATGTACCAGATGTGCTAAGGATTCACGTGCCACTTCATGCTTCAATCACCATTCCAGAGGGCATACATCCATGCTGATAAAGGGTTCTGCTCAATAATGGTCAAAGGCAGTACAGACCAATTTATGTTTATTTCCATCATCTGTCAGATGCCACCAGCAGAAATTTGACTTTCTTTTCTGGTGGTTTGAGTTCTGTAGTTTCTGTATTGGAGTGTTGCCTTTTTAAGACTTCTGAAAGCATGCTTCATGCCTTGTCCTTCTCAGATTTTGGAAGGCACTTCAGATTTTTAAACATTGGTCAAGTGCTCTCTTCAGAAACCTCACATTGGTACCTTTTTTGTGTTTTGTCAAATCTGCAGTGAGAGTGTTCTTAAAAATGAACATGTGCTGGCTCATCATCTGAGACTGCTATAGTATGGCAGAATGCAGATAAAACTTCAGTCATAAATTTAATTAACGTCTTTTCATTTAACGAGTGTAATCAGAATTGAAGTATGTCCTCTGGAATGGTGGCCGAAGCGGCATACGAACTTTTCGCATAATTGGCACAAATGCCTTGCAATGCTAGCTACAAAAGGAGAGGTGTTAAATTCCTACTTTCAGGTGGCATTGTAAATTAGAAACAGGCAACATTATTTCCCATAAATAAAAATAAACTTGTTTGTCTTCTCATGGCTGGGGAACCTTTGTTGGGTCAGGGGCTGCTGACCCATAGAAAAATCTGTTGGGGGAGAGGGGCGCACACAAGTGAGAAGCAAACAAACAAACCCTCACTTGACATGGTTCCTGACTGAGAAGGAGAAAGATGCTCCCCACATTCTCCTTATACATCAGAGCCTGGGTGGGAGGCGGGGGGAGACTAGTGAATTTTGTGTGCTCCAGCCCCGTGGTGGAGCAGCGGTGTCAGGGGGTAAGGGCTGAGGCTGGGGGGGAGCCCTGAGACTCAGGGGCCAGATCCAGGCAAGCTGGGGGCCGCATCTTGCCCCTGAGCCTGATGTTCCCCACCCCTGGTCTAAGTGACTGCTTGAACAAAACTCAGTAATACTGAGTAAGCATAGGCTCTAAAGCAGTGTTCATGAACACCAGGGATTTTTTGTTGAGCAAAAAAAAAAAAAAAAAAGGAAGTTTGGGGGGAAAGTTATGAGCAAAAAAAAAAAAAAGTTGCCTGCCCCTTTAAGGGCGACCATAGTATCTCTGTTGTTCTCCGCAGCACACCTCCAACTGCCTCACGGCACACCGGTGTCCTGCGGAACACAGTTTAAGAAACGCTGCTCTAAAATTTTACATTGTTTTGTTTTTGAGTGCAGTTATGTAATAAAAGTTGCACTTTCACAACAGACTACAGTACTTGTATGAGATCAATTGAAAAATTCTATTTTTATCATTTTACAGTGCAAATATTTGTAGTAAAAGTAAAGTGATCACTGTATTGTTAGTTACTGTTTGTATTTTGTGTTTTAATTTAAATATTTAATACATTTCAAGAGATTTTAAACAGTATGAGTAAAACTGATTAATAGTGATTAAAAATTAATCATGGTTAATTTTTTTAGTTAATTGCATGAGTTAACTGCAGTTAATGAACAGTTCTAATAATACACGTTTCCTCTGGCATAAAAGTAGCTTGTTTTTATAAAGCCTACAAATGTTGGATAAATTTGCGCTGGCTGGGGACGTGTATTGTTCATTTCTCACTTCCTTCAAAAACTTCTAAAACTCCATTTAGTCTTACCGTAATGACCATATATGACTCTGTATGTATTCTGCATTCTATTTACTTTTTAGATCCTGTCTTTTTTACTTCAGACTGTAAACACATCCAGACAGGGATCTGTTATTCATTTAATTCAATTCACCTATTGTATATCACTGTGTATATTCACTATATTATTAAAAACAATAATAAGGATTGTAACACAATTTAATAATACCACTTTACAGTTTTCATCCAAAATATTTCACAAACTAATGTCCTGATCCTGTTATGTACAGTAAACATCCTACAACTATGTGGAGCTCCACTGAAATTACTGTGGTTCTATGCAGACACAGCCATCTGTCCAGAGAGTACATTGCAAGATCAGATCCTTGTTAAGCTTTATAAGACATCTCTAAGGTAGGTAAGTATAATTATACCCATTTTGCAATAAGGGAAATCAGGGCACAAAAGTGATTTGCCTAGCCCCCACTTAGCACCCAGTTCTTAGGCCAATAAAATACACACAGGTGGATCCCAGCCTCTGCTCAAAGCCTTGCTCTAACAGACTAAGAATTTTGAGGTGCATTTTTGGAAGCAAAGCATGAAGCAGATAACAGACCTACAGACAAGAGGAAAGCAATGAGTTGTTAGCCAGGTAAGGGAAACAACACTGCAGTAATTTCTAGAAGGCTGGCATTACTTGGGATGACCCATTGAACAGGTTACAAATCTTTTAGGGGGACCCTGATCACTTTCCTGAAACTATCACAAAGCAGAATAAACCTGCCATTGTACAAATGAGATGCCTACGATTTAGAATCTAATGTGTAAAGAATGTGCCTGTGAAGCATTTGCCAGGAGATTGCTGAGAAGGCATTAGTGAGAGTTTTGAAGCCATGAAAAATTAAGGAAAAAAGTTACAAAAATCTGGCTATGCAGTTTTTCTTTCTTCCGCTACCACAGAACTGTGTGGCAATAAAGTTACTTCCTGGACTCCACTAAAATTCAGCTTAAAAAGGGTATTTCATTAGGATTTGACAGGAGGCTGTAGTCAAAAGTGGAATTGTCTAATAAAGGCAGGAGAGGATACTGTAGGGCAGGGGTGGGCAACATTTTGGCCTGAGGGCCACATTAGGCTATGGAAATTGTATAGAGGGGCCATGAGTGGCCACAAAATTGGGGTTGTGGTATGGGAGGGTGGGAGGATTCCAGCTAGGTGTGCAGGTTCTGAGGTAGGGCCAGAAATGAGGGCAGGGTGCGAGAGGGGGCTCTGGGCTGGGAGAGGGGGTTGGAGTGTAGAGGGTGTGAGAGTTCCAGTTAAGGATGTGGGCTCTGAGGTGGGCCAAGGAAGAGGGGTTTGGGGTTCAGGAAGGGGCTCTGGACTGGGACTGCAGGCTTTGGAGGCTGGGGGCTCAGGAGTACAGGCTCCAGGCAGTGCTTGGTCCTAAAGCAGCTCCTGGAAGCAGCAGTACATCCCTCCCTCTGGTTCCTATGCAGAGGTGCAGCAAGATGCTGCTGTGTGCTGTCTCCCCATCCACAGGCATCACTCCTGCAGCTCCCATTGGCCATGATACCTAGCCAATGGGAGCTGTGGGGATGGTCCTTGGGGCATAGTCAGAGTGCGGAGCCCCTTGGATATCCCTATGTGTAGAACAGAGGTTGGCAATAACACAGTGGCTATACAACAGGGTTAACCCCTGACACTGCATGCCACAGGTACCAGCGATCACAGCTCCCATTGGCTGTGGATTGCCGTTTCCAGCCAATGTGGGTGCAGTGATGCAGCACGGACATGGACACCCCTTCCCACAGCTCTCATTGGCCAGGAATGGCGATCCACAGCCAATGGGAGCTGCAACCACCCATACCTGTGGCTGTGCAGGTAAATGTAGTGTTGGGGGCCTGCTAGGAGTTAACCCAGATGGACTGAATCTGGCCTGTGGGCTAGAATTTTCCCACCCCTGATGTAGAAGCTAGGGTGGGAAGACACACTGCTGCTTCTGGGAACCATGCAGTCTGGATTAAAATGTCTGATGGGCCAGATGTGGCCCACGAGCCATGGTTTGCCTTGCCCCTGCTGTAGGGCCTACACTTCACAAAAATTGCTTTTCATGGCAGCGTTCTTTCTCATAGGTTGTCAACAAACATGAGATGTTGGGGAATATGTGCAGTGTTCTTGTGAGCTGGGTGCTTGTGCAACTGCTTGGAAGAGATTCAGATGCCGCCCACAGCTAGGTTTTGTTTCTATCTGTGGCGCACATTTGCACATGCCTCAATGCACATACAGATGGAAAAGATTAGCGGGAACATTGAATGTGTGTTGTACAGCCATCACACTAACAACACGATGCTCCAATTTCTTCTGCATCATGATTTTGCTGGCTGGTAAAATGAAAGTTGCGTAATGTAATGGTCACGATCAGAATAATGCAAATTCCTAATGTGCTTCAATTTTGTAATTTCATGAATGTGCTAGATAGCTGTGAAAAGCCTCTATGCACAGATGATGGTTTTGGATTGTGAACATCCTTCTCTAAGACCATTGCCAGTTTCACACAGGCCAACAAAGAGACATCATATAGAAGCAACTTTCAAGTGCAAATCTCCTGATCCATTTGATCTGTGTTCAGCACAGAATTGAGGGAAGTGGGAAAAGTGATTGTAGGTTCTGTACTGTTGTTCCTCTATATTCTCAGGCTGATATGGGACTACTTTGATCCCTGTATTTTCAGATGGGGAATTATCTGAATGCAGAATAACCTGGCTATACTCACTCCGCAGAGAATGGAGCAAGGAGGTTGACCAATGGAGAGCTTGCAGCAATGAATATGCCAGTTTTAGGTCAGCCCAATTGAAATTTAAAACTTGCACCAAAGATTAGATTTTAGTCTCTACAGATCTAGCCTGGAATAGAACCAGCAATTTAATACATAAAGATCCACAATCCCCTTCCCAATACAATTCACACTGAACCACTCTTCATAGTGAACCATTACACATAATTGATTTTTTTAAAGCAGGGTTTTAAATTAGATTATATCGAGATTTACCAACAATAGGAAATGCAATCTATCCAAAAGTTGCTGTACCGACTCTTGAAGCATTTGAGTCACATGCTTCCAAGAACTTCATTAGTACTTTATTTTGATTTTCAAGAGGAGATACTATGGTCCAGTTAAGTTAAATGGAGACCATTTTAGCCTTAGAGCAGGGGTGAGCAAATTCTAGCCCACAGGCCAGATCCGCTCCGCACGGTTAGTCCCTGGCGGGCTCCCATCTCTAGTGTTAACCTGTAACTCCATAGGTATCAGAGGACCACAGCTGTCATTGGTGGCAAATTGCCAATCGCAGCCAATGCAAGTGGTGGGATATGGTGTCCTGGTCTGCAATGCTGCAGCCCTCCGATACCTGCAGACACACAGATAAACATAGCGGCAGCAGCCTGCCAGGGACTAACCCTGCAGGCTGCTGTTTTTTATTGCCCATCCTTCCTTAGAATGTGTTGTATGTGTGGGGGGAGATAAAGTCCAGTATATTTGTACCAATGAAACAAGTTGTGGTTTAAAAAAAATCCCTCAGAAGTATGGTTTAGTCAAGTGTATGTTATAGACACCTTTAAAATGGCCCAATCACACAATCATATTCTTCAACGTGAATATGTAAGAGGATTTGGACATTGTATAAAAAAAATTAATAGCCCTTGAGAGAGGAGCTCGACATTAGTTCAAAACTTTATGCAAGACTCATTTGAAGTCTTGCATAAAATGGCTTGATTAATGAAACTCAATACATACAAAGAGCTCTATCGGAAGAATGAAAAATTGCTTAAGACTGAGAATTCTGAGAGAGAAAGATCAATGTCAGTGCATGTTTTTAAGCCTTTTCAACCTAGTAAGGGAAAGGATGTCAGAGAACAGCAAGGACACTGACCCCTTCAAGAATAATCAGTGAGAACAGTACCTTGAAGTTAATATGAAGCAAAAGAAAGGGGGAAATACGACTTTACCACTGGATAAAACTGGGGAAAGTATCTGACTGTGTATTTTGAAAAGAAAAAAATGACAAACATCTTTGTAGGAAGTGAATGAGAAATACATTTAGCAGTATACACTGAGATAATCCTGTTTGCTTTCATCCTCACTTGTTCACCATTATCTCCTTATAATATGTATGTGTCTATGCACGCTATCCAGCTTTTAACTTCTCCTTTATCTTCTTGATCATTGTTCCTCTTTTTACCTCATTCCGTATATTGCAACTGGCTCTATGTTAGATGCCAAATCCTACCGGACAATAGCTTGCTCTTTATTCCTTCAAAAATTTCTGCCAGGACCATTATGTCTTCTCTTCAACTGGCTTCTCTGGTTTCAGATAATGTATTAGCTACGCTAGGCATAAATCCTTATCAGATCTGAGTTATTTTCCTTATAGCGAACTATTCTTTCTTCATCCTTGGAATGACCCAAAATTTTAGTCTTCAGACCATGGTTTCTTAATACTTTACTGTTTATGTTTAGATGTCTTAGGATTTACAGGTGTTTCACAAAAAAGAATAATGCCAGCCTAAAAGGAGACACAAACTCTCTACTAATGCACTCATCATTCAGAGTTTCAGAAGACTTTCTACAGGGAAGAACTGAAGGGGGTCTAGGCAAGACTACTTACAACAATTTGAAATTCAATGTCTGGTCTGAATGAAATTCTAACATTTTTAAAACACATTGTTTCAAATCAGAACAAAAATTCAGAACATTTGAAATTCTCTATAAAATGAAATTTCTGCCCCACAATGTTCAGATCAAAATGTTTCACTTTGATATACTTGTTACATTTCAATTTACATTTCTGAATAGAGCTTATTTTATATTTCACAGAATATAAGTATGATTAATTTCAGTATAAAATACAAAAGATCAAAATAAACATTTCAGCCTTGTCAGAATGACACATTCAATTTTTTGTGTGGATCATTTCCACACAATAAATTGAAACAAATATTTAATTCTGTTAAAGGTCAAATGGAATGCTTCAGGCTTATCAAAATTGTCTAATTTCAATTATTTTTCAAAATGAAATTTCTTTGAAATAGATATATTCCTTCCTAACCCTTTTACTCAGTTTTTCCAGACAGAACAGCTTATGAGAACATTTGTTATTAGCTCCAATTGTCACCTTGAAATAAACTTAAGCTTTTTACTATCCTGATCACAATTAAGGCTTATTCAATTATTCATGTATATTATAGTTTTATTGTGTGAGAGAATGGTTCCAATTTCTCACCCCTCCCCAATGTTTCCAGCATTATTTCTATAGCATCCATTGTTTTTATCATTTAAATTGTGTACAAAGTCTTGTATTTTTCAGAAATAGATTGACAGAGACAGATTCTGATCAGAGTGACACCCCTCCTCCCCCCAACAACTATCTTTTGATTCTAGTGGAGTTGTTCAGATTTACACTAGCTTAAAATTAAAATGTGTTCCTCTTTTCTACTTCAGATTTTTAGAACTGATTAATCTCTCAGGTATTTCTCTGGTCGCAAGTCCAGAAATGCCTTCAGTCTAGTCATCCGTGCTTTTGTGACAGTGAAGCTCTCTCTAGTCTCACTGTCAATAACATGACTGGTCTGTAGTTCTTCAAATTTTCTGTATTATTGGATAATATACCTGTTGAATGTACTATTTTGATGGTACAGGTTGAACCTCCCTCTGGCACTCTCGGGACCTGACTGGTTCTGGCCCTTGGAATTAATGAAACTAATTAACATTGGAGTAAAAAATGGCATGATAGTCAAAAGGAAAGAGACTTCAATGGTGTCAAAAGACTAGTAGCTAGTCTATGGAAACCTAAAAGGGCAGCGGTGGTAAAAGAAAAGAATACTTTTAATTCCATTCTGTCATATGGCCTCCAGTGCAGAGAAATGGAAGGGTAGAAGATCATCATTGCTATCACCAATGGAAAACAAAATGCAGGACAATGTAGCACTTTAAAGACTAACAAGATGGTTTATTAGATGATGAGCTTTTGTAGGCCAGACCCACTTCCTCAGATCAAATAGTGGAAGAAAATAGTCACAACCATATTTACCAAAGGATACAATTAAAAAAAAATGAACACATATGAAAAGGACAAATCACATTTCAGAACAGGAGGGGGATGCGGGGGGAGAGGGGGAGGAAGGAAGGTAAGTGTCTGTGAATTGATGATATTAGAGGTGGGGAGAGTGGGATGTTTGTGAGTTAATAGTATTAGAGGTGATAATTGGGGAAGCTATCTTGGTAATGGGCAAGATAGTTTGAGTGTTTGTTCATTCCTCAAACACTCAAACTATCTTACCCATTACCAAGATAGCTTCCCCAATTATCACCTCTAATACCATTAGCTCACAAACATCCCACTCTCCCCACCTCTAATATCATCAATTCACAGACACTTACCTTCCTTCCTTTCCCCCCCCCTCCATCCCCTCCTGTTCTGAAATGTGATTTGTCCTTTTCATATGTGTTCATTTTTTTTAATTGTATCCTTTGGTATATATGGTTGTGACTATTTTCTTCCAGTATTTGATCTGAGGAAGTGGGTCTGGCCCACGAAAGCTCATCATCTAATAAACCATCTTGTTAGTCTTTAAAGTGCTACATTGTCCTGCATTTTGCTTCAGCTACCCCAGACTAACATGGCTACATTTCTATCACTATTCTACAATGGAAAACAAGCACCTAACAAAGTATAACACAAAAACTGTTTGCCCTTTTTCCTTCCTCTGGGTTCTAGAGCAATTAATATATTTTAAATACTTTTGTATAGCCATACAATTTGAAACTTATTAAACCAATTCTCAAAAGGTAGAATAGACTTTTATTTGGGGGAAAAAAAGAGGGAGGAGTAAAAGACCAAGGAGAATGACAAAATAAGTAATTGTATAAGCAGTCAGCATTCACCACCGGATTATCACTAGTAGCCTTTGAAAACATTCCCACGGTAGCACTTTGGCAACACCTAGTGGCAAAAGGTAATAAAAGTTTGCATATGCTTTGGAAACATTTTGTTCTGAATGAAATATTGCTCTGAAAATGCTTTTCTTGCAAGATCCACAAACTTTTGTTTTAATAAATATTTTGCTTGTTTATGAAATTAACCAGCATGGTTTTATCATTTATTCTTTGTCGCAGATGAGGCACTGTAGAATGAATCAGTCTAGTAAGACAGACAAGAAATTGCACTTATTCCATATGGCAGCAGCACAGTGAAAGCAGTGGCGTGGCGACAGCTGGACTTAAAGGTCTCTTATCCAGTCCAGAGCAAATGGGGTAGTCCTTGTGAATAGATGCAAAATGAACATGAATTGAGTAGGCATCCATGATGTATCCAGCAGTTTGCACTATGCCACAGTTGCAGTTTGGCAATTCCCTCACTTTTCATCTATGGAGTAAGTATGCACATCTTCCACACTGGGTGCAGATAGTTTAGAGCCATATGCACTATGGGCAAGAGAGGCCCAGCACTTGCACAATTGGGTCTTTGGTTAAATTGCTGTTTAGTATGTTGGCAGCCACCCAGGCTTCAGACCATCTTCTGTGAATCTCTTTAGTGTCCCTACGGAGAGTTGTAGAATGAGACCAGAAGAGTTTTCTTCATTTTGACTGGAGAGGGAGAGTCTTAAAAGTCACTGTGAAGCAATAGTGTGAAATTTACCCTGCTTTTTCAGTACTTTCTAATGGTCACAGCCTCTCAATGGATATTTGCTGGTGCAGTGTTAGCCAATACTTCTAATCATTGACATGGAGTTGATGTGCAGGTGCCACTATGAAGAGCAGTACTTGTTTTGGTGTCCACTAAAATGGTGTGTAGGCTTCTGCTCTAATTTAAGGCACAGTATTTCACTGTGGAATGGACCAGGGCTAGTCTTGATCTTCAGAGCGGGCAGGTATCACTTTATGCCTGGTGCTTTTGTCAGCTGAGACTTTTGAGTTGGCAATTAGTTGCCTGACACCTGTGAGAGTTTTTGGGCTAGGAGGTGCTGCTCCACCAAGGGCACGGAGGAGACACTGACCTTTTGGCTTGACTTGTGAAGTCAAGAGCCAACACAGTGAAATTGCACTGCCAATTTAAAATACCATTAGGGCAAAATTATCCACTCCAACAGAGGGCTGACACCAGAATTATGTAGAGTTTATATAAAAAAAATCACTCATGGCCTATGTGATCTAAAGCATTTTAGTAAACTATGAATAAACGTATTCCTAAAGACGCAGAGGCTCTGTATAATATAGAATAATCCTTTGCACTGTTGATGTGTCAGAGATGAGAAGCAGGGCATAAAATAGAGCTTTGAAGAAAATGAGAGCATAACTTAATGAACAGGCAAGGCCTCTTAATTAAAATGGGTTCTGTGGTGAGAACAAGCTAAACAACTTTGCCCAGATTTAAGCAATGTCTACAATGAAGACATTCATTGTTGTAATTACATCAATGTTGTCCTATCATTGCAAATCCCTCACAAAGAAACACCTGAATCATCCAGATTCAATATGGACTTTACACTGATATAAACGTAATCCAGTAACGTGCCAGATGAAACTGCACTCAAGTAAAATCTGCTTTGCATATCTACGTTAGGTTTTTCACACTGATGTAGCTACACAGAGGCTAATTTCCTTATTGTAGACTGAATTGAGTTACTAAAATTTCACACTGTTTATGTGTATGTAATTTCTCATTATGATCTGCAGTGTAGCCCCACACCTTTTCACCTCTTCTGCATTCAATGGCTGTAGTGGACTTTAAGGCAGTTGGACTTTAAGGTCTCTTATCCAGTCCAGAGCAGACGGGGTAGGCCTTGTGAATAGATGCAAAATGAACATGAATTGGGCAGGCATCCATGATGTGTCCAGCAGTTTGCATTAAGCCACAGTTTGGCAATTCCCTCGCTTTTCATCTGTAATGAAATAGTGTTAATACAATAATATTTACCAGTTATTAAAGTTCAAACTTTCTGACGTGGCTATTAATCTGAGGTGCCTGTTTCTGAATGACCAAATTTAGACATGTAGGGTAGGAATTTCAAAAGTCAATGAGGGGATTTTATGTCCTACTCTCATTGAAACTCAGTGGGACTCCGGCTTCTAACTCCCATGGATGACTGAAAATAGTAGCCATGGAAACTCTGGGATTCAGCATATCTGAAAATCAGCCTCTGCACACCTAAAAAACAAAACAAAAAAAATCTGATGCTCACTACAGCCTCTAAGTGTATTCTTTCCTGTGGCTCCCTTCTGCACCATAGACCACACATGAAAAGGTGTTTTAAAGGGAGTAGTTATTGAGGGAAGCATTTAGTAAAGCTCTATCAGGGAAGAAAGAAAGAATATAGAAGCACTGGTTTTGTGCCTGTATCTCAGGCAGACTGAGGGGCCCAAAACACTCATTCATTTTTTTGTTGAAGCGAGACAGAAAATGCCTGTGACTAAATGACTGTGGGAAAACAAGGAGACAATTTGGTGTTCATTTACGAAGTTGGACACTCTCAGAAACACCCACCTTACTAAAAATAAAATATTAGTATCTCTGATCCCCTTGTTACAGAGTTAACCTTTTGGGGAGCAGGGGGCAACAAGTAACTTTATTCTGTTTGTGCAGTTAGGTTCAGGTCCATGACTAGGACTATGAGATGCTACAACACAATATAATAAAACATTAGTGCCTTTTATCTATCACTTGAACTAGGCCAAAGGCTCAGTGACTTGCTATTGACCCCCAGCCATCCCACCTCCTACAAAGATTAGATTTCATTAAGACCATACTACTATTCTGCTTATGCAGAGGAAAACCTGAGCTGTAATTAGATAAGAGCTGCACACAGGTGGTTTTGCTTACCATTTAGCACACACAAATTAAGGCTCTTCACTGTTCAGCAAGTTCATTCCATACTTCCCAGTCCACTTCATTAAGTGGAAGATGCTGGAACCAAGACGTGGAAGATGCTACCACAGAGCACTCAGGTCACACGTAAAAGTCTCTCAGTGGACAAACATTCTGTAATTTAAAAGAAAGAAAATTACAGTCCCCACACCTTTCAACCAGATGTCTTTGCTTTCTCCTTATTAAATTGATTTGCTAGTTTGAGAAGAAAGTTAACTATAGGAAAGAATGTAAAACAAAGGAGAGAATACTAAAAAAAAAAGTTAAAATATTTTTAGCATTCTACTGCCTGTAATCATTTCACTACAAAAGAAATTTTGGAGAAACAAGAATCTTGAGTACGAAAGCCTAGTAATATTGAGGGGAAAAATTAGCTTTATGTTAACACCCCAGGTCTGGCTACATGGCAAACAATTACAGTTATAGTTATTCAGATGAATACATAAAGGCCTGTTTATAAGACATTTGAGCCCTTTACTTTTGGAATTCATAGCCCACATTTGCTGATCATTCAGGTAAACTGCAGAACACATATTTCTTAACCCTTGCTTTTCTTTTTCTTTTTTTTTTTTTTGGAAGTGGGGCTGTGGGAGAGATGTGAGAGAAATTGGCCAGTAGTGAGGGGAAAGGATGGTTGCAGAATTTTGGTTTAGGTTTTGCTGCTCATCAAAGTACTGATTTTAAGAAATAATAGCAGGCAGGAAGGGATGGAGGCATGCAAATCTTAGGATAGATGCTGTTTTGCAATAGTATACATCAAAATAACTAACTTTAAAATACATTTTAAACAGCTTTTCACTGGACTGCTAGATCATCATAAGTGTGCAGTAGCAGACATTATTTAACAGCAGGCTCAGAAGAGTCAGTGATAATTTGAGTGTAAAATATACTGATTACCGTTAGAGAGACGCATCAGTATGCCTAAGGAACAAAGCACAGAAATCTATGATGTTCCTCCATCCAATGGAAGACGATTCCAATGCCCAGGCTTCCTGGACTCAGTATTCCTTGTTCCATATCAAATTGTGGTATCTCGCGCCAATTAGGTATTTGTGGCATGCTCAGAATTAAGACTCAGGGTTGTTGTTTTTTTTAAATCAGTTTTAAACAACTCAGGCAAAAATATTTTCAGTAGATCCCGTAGAGATTGCTTGTGCTCTCAATTCATTTTAAATAAATATTAACAAAACAATTTTGGTCCAGTAAGCATTTTAAAGATATCTGACTGTGGAAGAGTGTGGGTGTGAGCATGGGATAAATCTTGGACCTAGGAGAGAATTACACTAATAATCATGCCAAACCCAAGACAGCTCTCAGGGAACAAATGTATCTTAATGATAGGGAATGACACTGATTGAATTCTGCTTATAAAGGTGAATTCTGCAAAGCCACAAAACAGTATAAGGGTATTGCAATCTAAGGAGTCCACTGTATTTTATGGTTATATTCTGAAATATGAGCATTAATTTAAATTTTCACAGAAAGAATACATCTCCAATGTAGGTCTATCCAATCCCCACTGAAGGCAGAGGACCTTGAATCAGATGCCATGTGTTTTGTACAGCTAAATGTTCTGTTTTTTGCTTGGTTTGTTAAAAATGGGGCATGGTCACATATAGCAATCTCAGTTTGAGTGTGGATCACATTTGGGAATGTAATTTTCCACTGACAAAAATGAAATTACACATTAGCTCAAGAATTCAAGCAGACACAAAGCTATGATGCTGTTTTTAAGACATACTACAGAAACTATTTAGCTTCATATGAATTATTCCAATCTCATAAGAGGCAAACTTTCAGAGTATGTTATCCTAGAAGAGCTACAAGACAAATGTTTTACTGTGAAACAGAACATGACTTTAATAGTAACCTAACTTGCATTAAACTGAAAGGTTACTTGCACTCTTGATCTATAAGAGGAAATTAAAGCAGCCCCTCCTGTTCACAGTGTTATATATCACTGTGGTAGTAATAGGTAGATAGATCAGTGAGCACTTCTGAAATGTTATGACAATTCACAAAACTTCGTTTTTAGAGAGAAGCTATTTTAGCTTTTAAGTCTATTTTTCAGATTATAGGCTGCATGACTAAACGATGACTCAACAGGAAAAAAGATAAGGAATTGTTTATTCAGGAAGTATAACTGACTACAGTATATTTTTGATCAATCTCCCTTCCCCCATTTTTTCCTTGTAATTATGCTAATCTAGGTCTCATTCATGCTATTTTGCTGTTCACATGAAGACGGTATCTTCTCTCTTAATGGCTTGAATATCAACACCACACAAAGTGGAAATTAAAGACTTATGTAAAATATGTACTTGAACACAAACACAAAGTCCAGTCTAGTAAATAACAATATTCTTTTAATAGATAGGACTGGACACAAAGGCTCTGTCTACACTGCATCATTTTTGCAGAAGAGAAACTGCAAATGAAGTATTCATTAGCATTTCTCGCACTCTTATTTGCATATTCTCTTCAAATCCTTTTTCCAGAAGCAGTTTTTGTGGGGAAAAAAAACCTTTTTGCGCAAGAACCCTTATTCCTTATTTTTTGGAACGCTGCCTCCACCCGTTTTAAAGGGAAGTGGAGCCCAGGGTCAGCTGGGGACTCCCAGCTGATGCCAGGCTCCGTACAGCAGCGAAGCCTGGACTCCCCAGCTGATTCTGGGTTCTGGGGAGATGCCACAGGGAGTCCGGGGTCCACTGAAGAATCCCCAGCAGATCCCGGGCTCCACGGCAGCAGCACCTTTGAATCACCACAGAGGCGGTGTTTTAAAGGGGCAGCCCTGGAGCCAGCTGGGGATTCCCCAGCTGACCGCAGGCTCCCCGTGGCATTTACCAGAACCCACGATCAGCTGGGGAGTCTCCAGCTGACCCTGGGTTCCCTTGCTTTGGGGAGCCCAGGATCATCTGGGGAATTCCCAGCTGACCCCGGGTTCTGCTGCCACAGGGAGCCTGGCATCAGCTGGGAGTCCCCAGCTGACCCCGGGTTCCGGGGAAGTGCCACGCGGAACCCGGGGTCAGTTGGGTAGTCCCCAGTTGACCCCAAGCTCCACTGCCCCCTTTAAAATAGGTAGAGGTGGCAGTTTCAAAGTGGCAGGGGAACCCAGGGTCAGCTGGGGACTCCCCAGCTGATTCCAGGCTCGACGGCTGCCTCTTTAGTGCACAGGTGGCATCAGCTGTGAAGCAGCTGTCCCTTTGAAAAGTCGCCTGGGAGTTTCAAAGTGGCAGTGCCGCACAGCAGCACTGTTACTTTGAAGTATGCTGTCTCCCCCCTCTCACACACACACCTTTGCTGCCTCTATATTATAGAGGCAGCAAAAAGGGGGGGGGGGGGAATATCGACTAGTCAAAATACTATCCGATAAGAAAATGCTTATCAGATAGTCGACTAGTCTTTGACATCTTTAGGCTGGAGTTGGCATGTGGCTTAGCTGGGCTGCGGTGGGAGAGAGGAATTCTATGGAAGGGGAGGCAGGCTGGAAATTACCTCCCCAGGTCCGGAAAAATACCTTATCCGGAATCAGTCACGTCCTGGGGGTGCTGGACCAGGAAGGTCCACCCTGTAGTACCTCCATAATCACAAGAACTTTATCTAGTCTTTCTATTAATTTTTCTTATTTTGCTGTCTGTCTAGAGTTAAGTTAGACCCTCAAATCCAACCCAATCAGTTGTAAGACAGCAGAGCAAAACATACACTGGATAGGATTAACTTCCTCACATGCATTTTAATTTGCAGTCATATGAACGTGATATGAATACTCTCAATTCTGCGAGTGATTCTGAATTGCCAATCAGTATCCTCTTTCGTAAAGCTCACTGGATGTAAAGTGGCAAATGAGGAAACAAAAAAAAACTGAACACAAAAATGTGAAATTCCATATCTTTATTTTATGTATTCCTAAAATCAAGGACCCTGGTACATATAATCCACAGAAAATATATCCGTTCTTAACTCATGATGATGTGTCCAAGTATTGCACATGTAGGGACTGTGTACTAACATAGTGCAGCCACTGCACAAAGTAGTAGTAAAGAATATAACTTTCTTGGTGACTTAACCCATCCTTTCAATTAACCCATAACCCAACATACACATACAATAGCATGTATTCTAAGCAAGCATTTTGGAACAGTTGATATTCTGAATTCAAAAGCTGTAGTTTAAAATGAAAATCCTAATGCTCTTACCTATAGCAGCTCTAGCTACACTAAAGTAAATATTTCTTTAGGGTAACAAAACACATTGCTTTACCCAGTAACACAAAGTATATGAGTTTTATAATACATATTACTATCTTTACTTGAACCCATACTTCTCTTTAATATATAAAGCTCTAAAAACAATTCTCCACTATTTTACAATTAAATTAAAACACTTCCATGATTGGTCTAATTATTGATTTTGGTCTCAATAATTTTAAACATTAATCATTCCATAAAAATATACAGTTCATAACATGGTCCTACCAATAACAAGAAGCCTTCCAAAACAGACTAATATCAGATACTCAACCATGCAATTCAGTGCTCGGAATCATCTAACTGATAAATATTCATATTGCTTTTCAGACTCTACTCTCAAACATCTTTAAAATATTATCTTTACACTCTTACAATGCTTACAAACATCCAGAAAGGGTTCACATTTCTAATTTGCTTGTAGCAGCCATGCAAGTGTTATTACTTATACACTGGGCCAGCTAAGCATAAGCTTCATGCCATCATTTTGAAATTTTTTCATCTTAGACCATCTTTATACAGTGAAATTAACTTTACAACTGACTTCATGTTGTTCCATGTGAACAGAGATTAGAGATGAGACAGACACTCAGAACTGCACTTTTCAGTTAAGTCTCTAAGACTTGTTTACTTTCAGTAGGATGCACTTATAGCTGCCTTTCAGTTCAACAGACACTTAGTGTACTGTCAAGCTAACGCCAGAAGTATATTAAAAGGTGAAGTTATTAAAAAAAAGCATATTGCAAAAACGTCTCAATCATGCTTAAAAACAGCACTGCGCCACAACTGACAGTGTCAATAGCCACATCTGGAGACATCTTATCTGCAGATTTCCTTGTTCCTACCTCAAAGTGGGCAACATCAAATCTTTCACATTTTCTATTCCTTGTATATTATGATGCTGCTCATTCTGGACTAGGAACTGGAAGAATCAGTTTTCTCCAGCTTAGAAGTAGCTAATGATAAATCACTTTTTTTTTAAAAAAAAAACATGGCATACGTATTTTTCTTCTTTTAGAATCTTATATACAATTCTGTGAGTTTTGTTAACTTTTGCAAGTTTTAGCTGTCCCAACCAGAATATTCCACACCACTGCTTACTCTTATAGAAATGAAAATTTTTATTAACGTCAGTATTAACTACCCCCAATCCTGTGTGTCTCATCTCTATAAACGATAGAACTGCCATTGGACAAATTCAAATCCCAGTTCAGACAAATACCTTTTAAAACAAGAAGTGGAAAAAACAGGGAAATACATATGAAATTCTCAGTTCACTGCATTCAAGATACTGTTCTTTTTTCCTGAATATAAATATATATGGACACGATCATGATGACAATCAAATTACAACTTCTCTCCAACTGCTCCAAAATTAGTATAAAATATAAAATACTGTTCCAGATCTTTAGATGTCAATTGTTAAAAAAAAAATCAGTTAAGTGAATGTTCATTGTAAATTATTTACAAAAGAGGTAACAAAATTTCCAGGTTAACGTTTATCATAAGTTATGATTTAGCACATAGGGAAATACAATGCACTCATCAAAAATACAAAATCCAGTACTTATCAACTACACAAGAGATCATGATTAGCTTTATGTAGCTGATGTACAGTATGCTTTTAAGAAGAAAAGTGCCAAAAGCTTCATAGGTAAAAGTCTTTGATTTTTAATCAGTAAACACACACACACACACACACACACACACACACACAAATTGAAGACTTTACTTTAAAATTGATCAATGTCAAATAAAAATATTTAGAAAAACGATGTTACAAATGTAGAAGTACATCTTATTAAAAATGCATTTTAAAAGTCTATAAATTTGTCTGGTCAGTAAAGATTTTATCTGCAAAAGATCTGTAAGAACAACTGGATAGAAATGCTTATGTAAACTCTGTTTTCAAGAAGCATGTGTGTTTTAGAACTAAATGATGTAAATATGAAGGCATTTATAAAATCCCAAACAAATATTTTTAAAACGACAGCATCTTTTATAGTTCCGAGCAGTTCTTGTTAGGTCACAAACAAACTGTTAACTGTAAAACAGAATATAATTTTCTCCATAAATTAGAATGTTCAGTATTAGTTCTGTTGCCTTCGTTTTGCTGATCTCATTTTTTCAAATCGTGACTCCATCTCTTCCAGGACCTTTGGTGTGTAACGTACAACTAACTTAACCTTTCCTTGAGCTGCTTTCAACAGTTCTACTGCTTTTTCATGGTGTTCTCCTTCAACGCTCTGTAAAGCATAAACCATTAAATATCACATTAGCAAAAAATGCAAGTGTTGCAGAAGATTCTTTAGCTCCTCTGTTACTCAAAAAACTTCCATTATAATAAAAAACTAGAAATATGTCAGGTTTGAAACTGTAATGCAAGGGGCTCTATCACCCAGTTGAAGATCTGAGGCTTCAACAAGTCTCTAAACAAATGGTGATGTTCTAAACAAATGGTGATGTTTTCTTTTCTAACTAGCATTTTAAAAAAGGTAATGTGGAAATGAATGCCAAGCAACAAATTTATCACAGAAGACAAGGAACAAGCAGACATACAAAGAATCACTATATTGTATACTTCACACACAAAATCAGAACAATAATGACAACATTTTAAAGCATGTTCCTTTAGGTTTTAGAGACTACATTTAATAGACTTCATAAAATTTGCCCTCCAGACAAATAGTACATAGCAACTTCTCCCCACCACTGCATCTGTTATAAGATCCAGGCACCATGGTTTATCATCAGTCAGCAAAAGTTTATTTTCCCAACTTTATTAAAATCATCAAACACAATGACATTACTATCCCAAGCCTACCTCCCACTGCTGCTATTAGAAGCTAGAAGGCAGGTGATGTACCTGTTGATTGGAGGGTTTCCCCGTTACTATAAAGTTACTTACAAAAAGAAAAACAACAGTTAAAAAAAACCAAGTTACTTCTCCTTCCATCAGATTTAGAAAATGTGCTTCGATATTTTCATTTTTTGTTATTCGGTTGGATGCACAAGTCGTTCTCTTTTAAAAATGGCATGAGAAGCTTGTAAGGATCGATGGTGTAAGTAAGAGGTTTGAAAAAATCAATTGCAAAATAATATGAGTTTAGGAACTAAGCAATTTTTATACAAATATAGATTAATTCTATTATAAACAAACAAAATACAATCAATGTTGCTAGTATAAAAATTCTGGAAGACCATTAAAATCTTTTAATGGACAAAAATCTAGTTTTCTATTATATTATATAATATTTCTATTAGCTAAATTCTGGCAAAGGCATAAGCAATATTAAGTGAAGCCTTTGCAATAATACACAGAAACTTTTAATTGCCAAATGTGACTGATATTGCAGCAACACGCCACGTCTTTGGGGAGCATACTGAATTACATTTAGGACTGTTGATTAATTGCAGTTAATGCGTGCAATTAACTAATTTACTAAATATTTTTGAATTTTTCTTTTACATTTTCAAATATAAATTGAGCACTGTACACTGTAGTCTGTGTTTTGACTGATAGCAATATATTTATTACAAATATTTGCATTGTAAAAATGAAAAAAGAAAAAATATTTTGTAATTCACCTCATACAAATACTGTAGTGCAAATCTCTTTACCATTAAAGTACAACTTACAAATGTAGATTTTTTTAATCACATAATTGCATTAAAAAACAAAATAATGCAGCACTTTAGAGCCTATATGTCCACTCAGTCCTACTTCATGCTTAGCTAATTACTCAGACAAACCAGTTTGTTTACCTCTGGAGAAGATAATGTTGATTGGTTCTTGTGTACAATGTCATCTGAAAGTGAACAGATGTTTGCATGGAATGCCTAGACTGCAAGATATTTACATGCCAGATGCGTTAAAGATTCATACGTCCCTTCACGTGTCAACCACCATTCCAGAAGATGTGTCGATGCTGATAAGGGTTCTGTTCGATGATGATCCAAATCAGCACAGACCAATGAATTGCATCACCTCTGATATCCTGAGATAGCTATTCTGAGTGTTTAAACGCACCAGTTATTTCAAAATATTTCAAAATAACGGGTGCGCTCTTCCAGCATCCCTGTAACCCTTGTTCCACGAGCGTTAAGGGATTTGTTGAAACAGTGCTTTATTTCAAAATTTTCTAAATAAGCGATTTCAAAATAACCTCGAAATAAGCTTTGCAATTTGCATAGCACAAATTGCATTATCTTATTTCAAGGTAAGGGTGCTGTATAGATGCACCTGAAGTGGGTAGCATTATCTCCTGCAAACGTAAACATTGTTTATCTGAGTGACTGTCTATACAAGAAGGACAGAGTGAACTGTAGGCTCTGAAGTTTTACATTGCATTCAAAAATAAAAGTTTATTTGTACTTAATTCTACATTTGTAAGTTGCACTTTCACAGTAGATTGAATTTTTATTATCTGAATTGCAAAATACCATTTTTTTATGGTGCAAATATTTGTTATAAAAAATAAAGTTAGCATAGTACACTTTATATTCTGTACTGTAACTGAAATTAATATATTTGAAAATGTAGAAAACATACAAAAATGTATATAAATAGCATTCTCTATTTTTAACAACACAATTAATCACTTGAGAGCCCTAATTAAATGTATTCCTTTTGGTATAAACAGATGAGTTTGAACTGACTTGGGGTCTTTTTTGATTCAGCAAACAGGTAGGAATTTGGATTCAGGGGAACCTCAATTCTCCAAGTGTGACAGAGAATGGATCACTTGATTACCTGTTCTGTTCATTCCCTCTGGAACACCAGCATTGGCTACTGTTGTACAAGAGGATTCCGGGCTATATGGACCTTTCGTCTGACCCACATGGCCATTCTTATGTTCTTGGACTGAACCCTGGAAAGCCTTTGTCCTATTGTGGCCCCATAAGACTGACAAGCAACTTCTGGTATGGTTAATGTGAGGTTTAAATCTATTTATTGTAAGGGCTCTTTTAAATGTTTTCTCTGTAATACTTTTGACCTAAGAATAAATTTACTTTACTTTGCTACAACTGTATAGTCACTGGTTAATAAAACAAACAACCAAAAGAAAAACACACTGCCATTGTCCTGAGAGAAAGCAATACACAGGGCAGAGCCGTAGACCTGGTCTACACTAGGAGTTTAGGTCAAATTTAGCTGCATAAGGTCGATTTTCTAAACAGCGAGTCCACACCACCAACCCCTTTCTGTTGACTTTAAGGGCTGCTGAAGTGAATTTCGGTGCTTCTGCTTTGCACAAGGAGTAACACAAATTTCAACCTTGCATAGTTGAATTCACGGCAGTGTAGACCCAGCGTTGAGAAAGTTTAGGTTTTTGGCTTCTGGGAGGCATCACATAATGCCCCACTCTGACCAGAACTTGTGCTTCTACTGATCTCCAGGTGAACAGGAAAAACCCTGGGAAAGTTTGAATTTCATTTCCCATGTGGCCAATGTTCCAAGCGCTCCTCAGAGCAGGTAGTACACCAGAGCAACACATGTGACCATGACTTCCATAAGTTCAAGTTCCATTAGCTCTAGTTCCCAGATGTGCAAGAGCACCAGTCATGGAGTGTGCAGCATATCTTGGACTTCACTGAGGTACGGGGAGAGGGATCCATTATCTTGGAGCTCTGAAACAACAATGGAAATGCCAATATCTACGCAAAGAGAGAAAAATGCATGATGGAGAAAAGACACTCCAGGGGCCCCCAGTAGTGCCATGTTAAAATAAAGAATCTGAGGCAGTCTTATCACAAGACAGAGGCGGCAAATGGATGTTTAGTGCATTGCCACAAACATGCCACTTCTATGACCAGCTGAATGTGATTCTAGGGGAGGACCCGAAAAGCTTCCCAAACCAGACTGTGTAGTCCACCAAAGACACTGAGGGCAGTAGCGTAGAGGACAGCATGGTGGTAGTGGGAGGATGACGAGAATGGGTAGCCAGCGAGCCGTGAGCGCCAAGAACTTTTCATCACTTTGGAGCCAATCCCCTCCTTCCAGCACATCTTACAGTCGAGCATTGATCCCAAGGAGGGCTCTTCTGGTGACTGCACAATTTTTTTCTTACTACAAGCAGGTTAAGGCAATCGGATGTGGTCTGTGGCATATTCTGTGCCTACAGTGTGTGCCCGGGGCCCAGAACAGCTTGTTAACGTGTCTGGAGATGGAAGGGGAATCCTCCCTGCACATCTCCATGAAGCTCTCAGATAAGAACTATTTGATCCTTGTCACAAGGTTTCAGGGGAGGCCTGTTTTATTCCACCCTCCACAGTAGGACACCTTCCTACAACAAGCCAGCAGTAAGTGATCTGATGTCACTGCAGCATAAGGCCCAGGTTTCTGGCCACATTCAGTCAGCATCAGCTCCCTATCACTCCGTGAGATTCAGAGAAGACTGGTATCTCACATGATAACCTGTATGGCAACCATAAGCTCCTGTGGGATGGGAAAGTAGCATTCTCCCAGGAAGAAGCTGAGAGCACCACCACCATGCCCCTGTCATCCCTCCTCCCACCTGCAGGATCATGCCTGCCTCAAAACTGCCATGAGCCCAGATGCTCCCTTTAGAACTCTGTGGTGTACCTGCTGTACAGTAGTCGATTTAAAGCATAATTTTGGCCTTGCACAGAACATATCTCCATTGTCTTTAGAGAGATCTTTGCTGTATGTCAGCAGATTACGTTTATGTACCTCCTGTAATGTGTGCTCTTATAACTTTTCATTACAGTGAGAACAGCAGGCAGCTTGCTGTGTACTCCCCAAAAGCTGTCCATCTAGCCCAAATCTGCAGGCAAAAATGGACAAGAGAAGACATGTTTAAGGAGCAAATGGAGTGGAGGAATAAGTTCCTGGAGAAGATGCAAGTGCAGTGGCAGTACAGGAAAGAGTGCAGGGAATGCAAGCAAAGCAACAAAAGAATATCTTTCCACCCTTGACGGCTGTGATGGAGCACCTGGCAGACAGCCTGGAGTGGGACCCTCCCACCCCATTCAGAACAACTTTCCCTCCTCACCCAGCTCCATAGTGTTCACCCTGAGGGACCACAGGACACAAGGTGATGGTAGAGGGGGATCTCAAGGGCAGCCTCACACTTAACCTACAGGGGCTTGGGAGGCAAAAGGTTGTCATCCTTGCATTTCTGATTCCTCCATCCCACCTTTCAGTTCCTGCCATGGACTTCTTTTATGTCTCTACTGTCTTCCCTAAATAAAAACACATGAACTCTGAACAACAGTCTCTTTATTGCTTGTATTACAGGAGTGGGGTAGGAGGATCATACGCTAACACACTGAATGCAGGAGCATCTTGTTGAGAGTAATGTGCGTGACTCTCAAAACTGGTCATTCATGAAGCTTTCTTTCAAAGCCTCTCTGATTTGCACTGGCCTGTGCTGTGCTCTCATCACCTGGTGTCTGGCTGCTCAAAATCTCTCCCCACTGTGCTCTGCCTTAGTCCCCCACCCTGCCAGATAACTTTCCCTCTTGCTCTCACAAGTATTAGGGCGCACACAGCAGGCTGTCACCACAAATGGAATGATGCAGTCACTGAGGTGTAACCTAATCAGTAGACTCCTAAACCTTCCCTTTAAAAGCACATTCCACCACCATTCTGTACTTGCTCAGCAGTAGTTGAACTGCTCCTTACTGGTGTCCAGGCTGCATGAGCCACAGGAGCAAGAGATAGGCTGGGTCACCAAGGATCAATATTGGCATATCCACCTCTGATTTTGATTTTCTGATCTGGGAATAAAATTCCAGCCTACATCTTTCTGAAGAGGCAGCAGTTCCTAAAGATGCGGGTATCATGGACCTTTCCCCAACCATCCCACATTGATGTCGGTGAAATGGCCCTTGTAATCCACAAGCACCTGCAGCACCATGGAGAGGTACCCCTTGCGATTTATGTACTCTGTGGCAAGGTGGTACAAAATGGGGATGTGCGTTCTGTCTATTGCCCCACTGCATTAGGGAACCCCGTTGAGGCAAAGCCCTCTGCTATGATATCCACCTTTCCCAGAGTCACTACCCTCCATCGCAGAATGGCATTGATTCCTTTGGTTACTTGTATAACAGCCTCCGCTGTAGATTTCCCCACTCCGAATTGATTCCCAAATGATCGGTAGCTGTTTGACTTTGTAAGCATCCACAGGCCAATTGCCACATGCTTCTCCACTGTGAGAGCGGGTTTCATTCAGGGTAGGTGAAAACCATTTTCAAAGTTCCAAGAAAGTGGCCTTGCGCATTCGGAAGTTTTGCAGCCACTGCTGACTGTCCCATACCTGCAGCACTATGCGGTCCCACCAGCCTGTTGGGTAACAGACCCATCAGACACTGTTTCCGGAGGATTGATTGCTGGCTGTGTTTCCAATTCACTCAGCCCAAGTGCTCACTTGTAGAGTGCCCATGGCACCCCAAGAAGGAGATTCCTCTTTGTCCTCTTCCTGATGCCTCCTCGTCCTCTTCCTGATGGAGTGATGTGCTTATGCTCTCAAAATACTGCACCATTAGGCGCATCAAGGTAGATATCAACATCATAAGAAGTGCCATGTTCGCACTGCTATGATGTCGGTGTGGGCAACCAGGGCCAAAAAGATTGTTTCCTGTTGACCTCAAGCAAGGAGGGAGAGAGTAGATGAGCGCATTATAGGACGTTGATGACATGAACCCATAAACCACCTTCTGCAAAGTTTTGGTCCCAGCATGCACCAGGAGTATAACCCAGAATGCAAAGCAGTGCAGCTATTGTGGGATAGCTGCCCCACAGTGTATTGCTCTCAAAGTTGACAGCAGTCTCCCTAATGGGGGACATGCTACTTCGAATTATGTTGAATTCTTGTGCACAGGGGGACATGGACCTTTGATTTTGCAAAATCAGGTGACCAGAAATCGACCTTAATAGGTTCGACCTTATCTCATAGTGCAGACATGGCCTCGGGCAAACTAGCTTGCTGGACAAATCACAGTGTAAGGCTGGCAGCTGTACAGCCTAAAACTCCCAGTCAAAAAGGAGAGAGCCTTGAGACCTCCACTTAAAAGAAGTGACAAGTGTGAGCCTAAAATGGTAAGTAGGCACTCTCAAGAGGCAACATAAGTGCAGTTACTCCTCAATTAGCAACACTAAGTTAATTCTGAATACAGTTATTCAAAACAAGCTGGTTGTATAGTATATATATTAAGATGTTAAGGATATACTTAGATATATTTCTTCATTTAAAATTGGAACATAAAAACAATACATCTTGGGTGTGCATTAACATATCACAGTATTATTTATTTTAAAATTCTATTTTTAAATTTATGTCCATTGTCTGCTAAGCAGAAGGGTTTTTTTGGAGTGTCTGTGGATGAGGAAGGCAGAAGCCAGCCAGCTTAGGCTCATGGATTCTGCGGCCAGTTCTATGCTAGCCTCAGTATTTTCTAAGAGTATGTTTTATTTTAGGAATTTCTATAGAGGCACACTGTCTAGCCCAAGGAATCCTGGTACTAGCAAACAAAAGTTGTAGCACTTTGACCATGACCTCTTCCTATTCCATATACTGGGGACTGAAGAATCAGGTGTCTTAAGACACCCCATGCAAAGGACATCTACTAGCTCTACTATGGCTACAAAAAAAAAAATCAGTCACCGAATTTAAAAATACACGCTACTTTTTACAAGAAGCTGGAGGAATGATTTTTAAAATCTCAATACTTAAGTGAAAAAAATCACAGCCTTTGCCAAAATTATTCTGTTGTTTGCGTTTTGTAACTTTTCTATTTCCAGCAGTATTTTTATCAGGACAATGACAACATCAAAGGACCTTCACTTCATTATCTTGTCTCACATTGAATGGTTTTGGTACCTACCTTACCATCACATTATTAAAAGTCTGCAATATCAACCACTTTAACACCACTATAACTAGAACTGAATTAATAATTGTTTATTACAGTGGATAAAAGCAAAAAATAAATTAAAAAAAATCAAACTAAAACTGATATTTTTCTCCATTTTTCTTGCTGAAATGAGAAAGCAAAAAACTCTTTTCAGTCAATTCAAAATGACATTTTGAAATGGCACATGCTGATTACAAATAGTGTGTTTCAAAAATTTCAAAACAAACCATTTTGACTTTTAATTTTGTTTCCAGTTTTTATTCAGCTGAAGCTATTCACTGAATTTAACCCCAATTTACAAATAGTTTTGGTTGAACCAAAACAGCTTTTTCCAGTATTTGTTGAAAAAAATATGTCCAGCTATAACTGTAAAACTATTTAACAGGGCAATAATACAATTTGCTTCAAAATAAAGTACCTAACACTGTGCCTTATTTATCTTCCCAGGCTCTGAAATATTTCCTCATGTCATGGTATACTTGTATTATCATTTAGTGAACTCATGTACAACAACAAAGCAAAGTCCAAGAACTCTCACCATACTCAAATTTTGCCCAACGTCCTTCTCTCGATAATTATGAATCAACTACAAACAGCAGGATAAGATTTCTATCACATTGCAAACCCTAAAAAAAGGCACCAGGTTTATGCAAACTACAGTCTCTATGCACCCTCAAGTGGACATAAGTAGTTACTACAACTGAAAGTTAAAACCAATCCCTACCACTCCGTTTACAGAAAGAAGCTGGTCTCCACGTTTCAGTCCCCCATGTCTATCAGCTATACCGCCTGGAATAATTCGAGAGATATAGATTGGCGAGTTTTGCTCTTTGCCTCCCATAATGTTGAATCCAAGACCTTCTTCTGTTTTAGGCAACTCAACAACCCTGGGATGAGAATGACCTTCACTGGCAGCAAATGCAGCAACGGTGGCCTGAAAGAAACAAAACTATTTATTTTTTCTTAAAATTGGAACCTTAGAAAGTCTCTGCCTCTTATAGTCAGAGGTGGTAGATATTTGAAAAGGTCTTGCTAGCTATTCTGAGATGGACAATGAAGTAAACAGTAATGTGTATTCTATGTCAACATCAGAATACAAAAACTAAGAGGCATTTTAATTAAATAAAAATGAATGTCATTTTAAGTAACTAGTCTTTCATGTCTTGTTCATACAACTGACAGATTAACAGGTCATATCAAGAGGAGACATCTAGTTCACCCTTTTTGAGACAAACTATAAAATTCCATTCTAGTTATAGTAAAACTTTTACCTTTGCTGTAGCATTAGCTCTCACTTCAGGGCTACTGCTGATGTCCACAGTTTCATATACGTGCTCATATACCTTTAAGACAAGGTTATTTAGTAGGTACGTAATTTAATAGGAAAAATGAATACATACTTTTTCTGCTTAGATGATGTGACAAATAAACTGCTATGCTAGATGTGTGCAAAAGATCAATTCTTCTGCTGCTACTCTCAAAACTGCATTTCCTAATTTATAGAGAAAGGGGGTAAGTGCATGAAAAAGAAACAGCTTGCCCTATTGGAAAGCCACCTCTTGCTAAGGCTACGTCCATAAATACAGCACTGCAACAGCAAGCTGTAACAACACAAGCTAGGCTGCTTGAATGCATTTCATGAAGGCAAACTTTGTTGCCAGGAAAGCTCTCCCATTGACATAAAAAACCCACCTCCCTGAGTGATAGAAGCTCTCCTGGAGATACAGTACTGTGCAAAGAAGCGCTTATGTCAGTGTAACTTATGTCTCTCAGGGGATGGAATATCCCTAAACTGCTAAAGTTTTGTGGTTATACGCTGCAGTGTAGACACAGCCTAAGACAGGACCTACAATAATAAGTCACATCTTCTCCTGTGCCTTGTGAATGGGCCATTGAAGCACAGTGAATATGACCAATAAAATAAACAGCACTGCTCACTGAAACCAAAAGCAATAGTTGGATCAGCAGCAACTCCTGTCCACACCTGGAAGAACCACTCAAGAGTTCAGGTAAGGAGTGAAAGCCTTGGGGAAAATGCTAATTAATGTTGGAACAGTGTTAATCTTAAGGCGGAAACAGAAGAGAGTTCATATTTTTACTGACTCAGTGCATGTCTTTACTACTTAAAAAGATGCATTCTCTTATTGCAGGGTAACTACAATTTTTTTTTTACAATGCAGGGTACAGGATTGCATGAGCTTTCTCATAACAATACATAAAGACAAGACACTTATTTCATTGCAAAGTATACTCACTGAGATTACACTCAAGTGAGTTTACCTTGTAACAAAAATGAAGTGTCTTTTCTTCATGGAGTCTTTAGCTTGTGATAGTTAGTTAACCAGAAGGTTTGAGCTGGCTTCTGGAACTACCCCCCATTGCAGCGTGGTCCTACTGACTAATCATATAGTCAATACAAATTGCATTGACTATACTATTAGCTAACTACCATTTAGCAATCTGAAGAAGTGGGTTGTGCCCGTGAAAGCTCATGATATCATTCTACATGTTTTGTTAGTTTTTAAGATGCTACTAGACTATTTGTTGTTTTTTAAGTTTTTCCTGTTAAATACTAACTTGACTACCACTCTGAAGCTTTTGAACAGTATATATGTTAAAAGCAGGCATATATCTCATATTTATTTGTTTATGTCAGGATAACTTACCTCCCTCACAGCATTACAGAACTCACTTTGAAGGACCCTCTGCAAAGCCTGCAGTTTTTGTGGTGGTACTTCTCCACTCCTCTGCAATTTTTCCAGTAATTCAATAGCTCTGCAGATGTCTGGGAAAAGATAAAATATTGATAATGATGAACTCAGAAAATGGTATTTTAGTGCATTCGTGCACACACGCACGCACACAACTTTGTAAGTCAGAATTAAGGATGCTTAAATGCATTTCCTTTAACACAATCATGAACTATGAAGGAGAAGACACCAATTAATAAAGGGGTTGGTGAACCTCAGGCCCGGGGGCCGGATGCAGCCCCCAGCTTGCCTGGATCTGGCCCCCCAGGCCTCAGCATTGGGAAGCCCACACTCACACTCTGGCCTGCTGCTACAAAATCTACCAGCCTAGACCCCATTAGGTTGTGGTGTGCAAAGGGAATGTGAGGAATGTCTTTTGCCCTCTTAGTCAAGGGCCTCTCATTTTACTTCTCACTTGTGTGTGGCCCCGACTGATTCTTCTATGGGTCAGTGGTCCCTGACCCAAAATAGATTCCCCACCTCTGAGTTAATGCATCAACATCCAGGCCCTGCCTCCTACAATGATTCCTTCAATATCTCATCCTCACATGTTGAAATCTTCTTGTGTCTCTGATCCTTTGAATCCCTTTATAGTGGTATGTACCACTTTCAATGCTCCATCAATGTGTCAAATGTTATGGTCTCTCTTATTTTCCATCCTTTTTTGTCTAAAATCAACATTGATTAATATTACCATTCACAGATGGAATATGAAAGGGACTACACAAAATAGAAAAAAGAAATGAGTAAAAGTGCTGGTGTCAGTATACGGGATAACAGTGCACAGATGCTTTATCCACTCTCCTTCACTTGTATTTCTGGCTTCCTTGCCTTCCTGGCTCTACCTGCCATCCCAGTTACGGACCCTACCAACTCCAACCCCTCAGTTCTACTGCCTCTATGACTCCCTTCAACCCATATTTACCCATTGTGACAAAATCTACTAATATTCACACCCTACACACTACTTTAATAGTTTTGTACAAAGCATGATGTACAAGCTATCACCTGAAAACTCATAATTTACTGGTCAATATCATCTTAATAAAATATGTATAGAACCTTGTATATAAAGCTGTAAGATTTCCCTGTATGATGTTATTAACACATGTTCCAGACCCCAGAACCCTGCCCAAACTGAGGCTGGCAAACAGATCTGTCCTAAACAAAGGAATGTATACCTTGTTTAATTTTAATTTTGATAAATAAAGCCAAACTCAAATGGGTGAGGAAGAAAAGCAACAGAGAACATCCTTTCACACAGACTCTCTAACTCCTAGTACCCAGTTGAAAATGCTTTTCAAGAAGGGGACAAGGATCCAAAGGCACCCTTCTTTTTCTCCCTGCCATGACACACACAGCACCTGAACCGAAAAAGGAAGCTAATTCCAGACTCTGGACAGAGTCTATTTAGCAAGGCTGCTGAAAGTATGTGATGAGAAACTTTGCTTGAATCTTGAAACAGTGTGTTAAGGTGTTTTACTGTATTTTTCTTGTAGCCCATTTCTGACTTTTTGTCTCATTCCTTGTACTCTCTCTTTGTAGTTAATACATTTGTTTTATCTAATACAATGTCTTAACGCTCAAGTGTCTTGGTAATGTCATTTGGGTGACAAGTTATGTGCATATTATTCTCTGAAAGGAATAATGGCCTCAAATATTTGTACTCTGGGAATACAGCAGAATAGTGGTGCAAAATTCCCCCAGGGTATCTAGTTATAGAACATACAGCCAATGTGAGGAGTCTGCCCTGCTTTTTGACGAGCTGCTCTGTGGCTGGCACTCAGTTGTGAACCACTCCAGACAATTTGATGCTCTTTTAATAGGGATGTGTAACACTGAAATTTTCAGCAGTTATATGCAGGCCAGTAGCCACCTCCCGGGGAGCTGATGCGCCCCAGAAGCCGGTTTTTAATGCACCGGCTGCCACCTTGCACTGCTGCCTCTATTAGAGGTAGCATGAGACAGCAGTGAGGGGTGGCAGGTGGCTTTTAAGCCAGCTCCCCATACGTACCGGATCCTGCCCGCTGCTCTGTGCTACAGCAGTGCGGGATGGCAGGCGGCTCCCAGGGAGATGGACCAGGAGCCCTGTGTAGCAGTTTGGGTAACCAATATATCAGGAACCCTTTTATACAGCTACACTCTAGGGAAGTAAGTGAGTAGTTGACTAGACTACTTGACTATTCATTTCCCCCCTCCCTTGCTGCCTCTGTATCAGAGGCAGCATGAGGTAGCAGTGCGGGGTGGTAGGTGGCTCCCCAGGAGTTGGTGTGTGTGGGGAGCCAGTTTTTAAACCAGCTCCCTGTGTGAACCAGCTCCTGCCTGCCATCTCTGTAATGCCGCTTGCTCTCCTGCACTGCTGCCTCTATTGGACACAGCATCGTGTGTGGGTGCAGGGGAGGCTGCCACATAGGAGAACCTGTCCACAGCAGACCCAAGCTCCTCGCTGGGACCCCCTGTGGGCAGGGGCTGCTGCTGGAGCAGCCTCTGTCCATGGCCAGCCTGGGTTGCCTTGGACAGGGGCTGCTCCAGCCAGGCAGGCAGCCCAGCTCAGTCCCAGCTGGCACTGGGTCCAGGACCTACCCCGCCGTGCTGCTGCAGTGGGTTAGTTCCTGGACCTGGCATGAGCCGGGACTGAGTGCCTTCCCTTATCGACTAATCATGTGGTTGATAAAAATTCTATTGACTACATGATTAGCTAATTACCTGCCTCCTAAAATCCTTACCACACTCTTGCATCCCTATTTTTTAGTACTAAAACAAGTACTAAAATGCCTGAAAATACTTTTTTTTTAAAATGCAAACTTGATTTGATTGAATTTTTTTTCAAATCTCAAATCAGGTTCTGTTAAATTCCTCTGACACAGTAATTTCCAACCAAAATCAAACACTGCAAAAATCATTCTATTATATAACCATAGCATTAGTAATGTTCTGTGACAAGATTAGACACTATTACATATGCTGTGGAGTTATTGCTTTCTATAGCAAATCTTCTATTGTTTGCACTTCACACTGAACTGGAATGTACTGTCCATCCCATCTAAAGCATTTATAATCTGATTACTAGTATGTGAATGACAAATACCATATTTTGAAACAAATGCTTTTTGCCAAATACAGGCAGTCCCCGGGTTACATGGATCCGACTTACATCGGATCCCTACCTACAAACGGGGTGAGGCAACCCCACACTAGCTGCACCCCCCCCCCCAGCAGACCAGGGAGACGCGGAGCGGCTTTTCTCAGCAGACATCTCAGCTTGAGAATAAAGGACTGAGGGAAGTGAGGTGTGGAAGAATAAAACTGAGCTCTGGAGAAATGTTTGGCTAGAGTTTCCCCTACAATATGTACCAGTTCCGACTTACATACAAATTCAACTTAAGAACAAAACTACAGTCCCTATCTTGTACGTAACCCGGGGACTGCCTGTAGATATTATGCCAGGATTTGGCTACCTCACCTCCATTCTTCAGTTTCTACTATTCAAGACAGGAACCTGTTCAAAGTGTTTTGTTTGCAAAAAGCTCAGTAAACAGCCCAGATCAGTGGTTTTCAAACTAGGGATGTTAAATTTAGATGAATCAGCTAATCGAATAATCGATGCAATTTGATTAGTCAATAAACAGACCCAGGGTTCTTGCTACACTTCAAAGGCGAAAGCATTGCAGGGCTCATGGGGCCAGTGGGGGACTCAAGCAGCAGAGCCGCATGGAGCCTGAGGTCAGTGGGGGAGTCCCCAGTTGACCCCAGGCTGAATGCGGTGTTTCAAAGCAGCAGCGCTGTGTGGAACCCAGGGTCTGGTGCTGTGTGGGGCCCAGGGTCTGGTGCCGGGCACCATGCGTTGCTGCCACTTTGAAGTGCCGCCACCACTCCCCCGCTCCTTTGATGCCTCTTTCTGATAGAGGCAGCAAGGGAGGGGGGGAGCGACTAGTGTGTTGACTATCTGATAAAAATTTGCTTATTGGATAGCCAACTAGTCAATCACATCCATATTTCAAACTATGGGTCGCAATCCAGCACTAGGATGTGGAATGTCAGGTACTGGGTCTTATTGCTGCAGGGAGATCAGGTGACCAATGGGGGTGCTAAGGCAGGCTACCTCCCTGTCCTGGCACTGCAGATTGCGCTGTGCCCCAGAAGCAGCCACTGACAGGCCCAGTTCATAGGTGGGGGGTGAGAGGGTGTGTGTGTGGGGGGGAGCACAAAGGGCTTCTGGGGTGCAGCAAGGTCTGCAGTGCCAGGAAAAGCAGGAAGCCTGCTTTAGCACCCTCGCTGCATTGGTGATTGAAAATTGTTCAAGGTAGCCCCTCCTGACCCAGCTCTGACCTCCACCCCCAAAGCCAGAGCCCCCTCTTATACCCTAAAGCTCTCTTCCTCAGCCCCACTCTGGAACCCACACTCTAGTCAAATAGTGTTGGGTGGCAGGCATCAACAATTTTCTTCAACTGGGTCACTAGAAAAAAAAAGCTTAAAAACTACTGGACTAGACAATTTCGATCTGCTCTGGTAAGGTATTCCACAGTCTAGGATCATGGTGTCCTACATGCTAGTTACATGTGACTATTTCGCTAGTTAACTTTAAATTAATGGAGATGCCTATCTCCTAGAACTGGAAGGGACCTTGAAGGTCATCGAGTCCAGTCCCCTGCCTACACAGCAGAACCAAGTACCATCCCTGACAATTTTTGCCCCAAATTTCTAAACGGCCTAAACTTGGAACAATATGGCTATTTGGCCAGTTGAGTGTAACTAGCTGGACATCAGGGCTACGTCTACACTGGCAGCTTCTTGCGCAAGAACTCTTCCACAAGAGTGTGTCTACACTGGCATGTGCTTTTGCGCAAGAGCATCCATGGCAGTGTAAACGCTCTCTTCCGCAAGAAAGCTCTGATGGCCATTTTAACCATAGGGGCTTCTTGCGCAGGAAATTCATGTTGCCTGTCTACACTGGCCTCTTCTGGAAGAGCTCTTGCACAAGAGGGCTTATTCCTCATGGGGAGAGGAATAACTCTTTCAGAAGAAGCCCTGTTTTACAATGCTGTACTGTAAATTTACTTCTGGAAGAATGCTCGTGCAGTGTAGACAGCTGGCAAGTTTTTGCGGAAGAACGGCTGTTCTTGCGCAAGAAGCTGCCAGTGTAGACATAGCCCAGGGGTATAAGAGCTGGAACTGAGCATGCCTTATCTCCAGCTCTCAAATTTAATTACTAGGAATTCAATTTCCATATCCCTCTGAATGCAGCTGTATTGGTCAATTACAAAAAAAAAAGGGGGGGGGGGGAGGCACTGACATTCTAGCCCTAGCCCAAAAGCATTTTAAAGATTAAGCTCTGGAAACAAACAGTAAGCTAAAAAGCCAGAGGCAGAGCGACCAGGGGAACGAGGCGGACAGGGGGCTACAGACAGGGGAGTTTAAGAGGGAGAGCAAGAGATCCCGCTGCTGAACAGGCTACCAGGTGAGAGAGTACTAGCTGTTGGTGTAAGTGAGTTTCCTCCACTGTTTGAATTTTATTTCTGATTTCAGGTGACTTCAGTTTCAGTTTCAGCTGCTGTGGCAGTTGGGACTGAGTGCCTGACCTTTGTTCTCTTGATTGTTCCCTTGATTGCCTCTGGTCAGCCTTCCCCTGTGTGACTCACAAGGGGGCAGCCCTGACCTAGGCAAGCAGGCTTTAAAAGCCAGAGGCAGAGCGACCAGGAGGCTGCAGACAAGGGAGTTTAAGAGGGAGTTTGAAAGGGAGGTTTACGATGGTTAGGAAGACCCGCAACTCCTGTGCCAGCACTGCTTAGGTCTCCTCCACCTGCGCCTGTAGCCAGACAGAGCGCCTGAGCATGGATGCCTCTACCCAGATCCTGGTGTGGTTTTGCAGGGACTGTGGCTTGCAATTCCCACTTATTGATATCCAGGCTGGGGGGACCATCCAACGTGAAAGGTGCATGCTGGTGGAATCTCTCAGGCAGCAGGTGGGAGAGCTACAGGAGGAGGTGGCTAGGCTGAGGAGCATGTGAATCCACGAGCAATTCCTGGACAGTGTTCATGTGGAGGCAGCTGAGGTAACTGTCCCAGTACACAAGACTGCTGGCACATCACTGGTGGAGGAGGAGACGGCTCAGGGTGGACACTGGCAGCTGGTTACTTCTGGCAGCAGGCAGTGCTCCACCCCTGCTCTGAGCCCTCCCGCTGTGATACTAGGAAACCGTTATGCTCTTCTTGATACAGGAGATAAGGAATCACCCCCTACAAGAGAAGAGGAGAAGCCTCGTACCCCCAAGGCTGGGAGGTCTGCTGTCACCACTGCGAATAGGAAACGTAGGGTAGTGGTGGTCTGAGACTCTCTTCTGAGGGGGATAGAGGCACCCATCTGTCGCCTTGACATTTCATCTTGGGAGGTATGCTGCCTGCCGGGGGCCTGTATCCAAGACGTTATGGAGGTATTGTCGAGGATTATCCGGCCCTCTGACTACTACCCCTTGCTACTCATCCATGTGGGCACAAATGATACTGCAAGGTATGACACCGAGTGGATCAAGAGTGACTACAGGGCTCTGGGAGTATGGGTGAAGAAGTTTGGAGCGCAGGTGGTATTCTCTTCGATCCTTCCTGTCAAAGGTAGGGGCGCAGGCAGAGACAGGTGCATCCTGGAGGTGAATGCCTGTCTGCGAAGATGGTGTCGCCAGAAGGGCTTTGGCTTCCTCGACCACGGGATGCTATTCCAGGAAGGACTGCTAAGCAGGGATGGCATTCACCTTTCAAGGAGGGGGAAGACCCTATTTGGACAGAGACTGGCTAACCTAGTGAGGAAGGCTTTAAACTAGGTTCAACGGGTACCTTTGCTCACTTGTATGTGAAGAACACGGAGACCCGGGAGATGAGTCGGAAATGGGAGAAAGCATGGGCTATCATGGCAGAGAGAAAGGAGGGTCAGGGCAAAACTGGGGGGGGACGGGGACGAGGAAGGGGAAGGCAAGATCAAATCAGTATGTCAGATGCCTATATACCAGTGGTCCCCAACGCCACAGGGAGGCCCGCGTCGGGAGGTAAGGGTTAGGAGTTCTCTAGCCAGTGTCTCTCAGGTGTGGCCGGAATGCCACCCCTGGCAATGTGCCACCCCAAGCACGTGCTTGGTTTGCTGGTGCCCAGAGCCGGCACTCCGCGGGTGCACATAAGTGCCCCAGCGGGTGCCATGGTGCCCGCGGGCACCGTGTTGGGGACCACTGCTCTAGCTATCATCTTTGGAAAATCATGGGATACAGGAGAGATTCCAGAAGGGCAAATATAGTGCCCATCTATAAAAAGGGAAATAAGAACAACCCAGGAAACCACAGACCAGTCAGTTTAACTTCTGTGCCAGGGAAGATAATGAAGCAAGTAATTAAGGAAATCATCTGTAAACACTTGGAAGGTGGTAGGGTGATAGGGAACAGCCAGCGTGGATTTGTAAAGAACAAATCATTTCAAACCAATCTGATAGTATAACGAGTCTTGTGGATAAGGTAGAAGCAGTGGATGTGGTATACATAGACTTTAGTAAGACATTTGATACGGTCTCACATGATATTCTTATGAATAAACTAGGCAAATACAACTTAGATGGGGCTACTATAAGGTGGGTGCACAGCTGGCTGGATAACCGTACTCAGACAGTAGTTATTAATGGTTCTCAATCCTGCTGGAAAGGTATAACAAGTGGAGTTCCACAGGGGTCTGTTTTGGGACCAGCTCTGTTCAAAATTGTTCCACTTAGGAAGGAACAATCAGTTTCACACATATAGAATGGGAAGCGACTGTCTAGGAATGAGTACCACAGAAAGGGATCTAGGGGTTATAGTGGACCACAACCTAAATAGGAGTCAATAGTGTGATGCTGTTGCAAAAAAAGCAAACATGATTCTGGGATGCATTAACAGGTGTGTTGTGAGAAAGACACGAGAAGTCATTCTTCTGCTCTACACTGTGCTGGTTAGGCCTCAGTTGGAGTATTGTGTCCAGTTCTGGGCACCGCATTTCAAGAAAGATGTGGAGAAATTGGAGAGGAACCAGAGAAGAGCAACAAGCATGATTAAAGGTCTAGAGAACATGACCGATGAAGGAAGGCTGAAAGAATTGGGTTTGTTTAGTTTGGAAAAGAGAAGATTGAGGGGGGACATGATAGCAGATTTCAGGTATCTAAAATGGTGTCATAAGGAGGAGGGAGAAAACTTGTTCATCTTGGCCTTTGAGGATAGAACAAGAAGCAATGGCTTAAACTGTTAGGGAGGTTTAGGTTGGACGTTAGGAAAAAGTTCCTAACTGTCTGGGTGGCTAAACACTGGAATAAATTGCCCAGGGAGGTTGTGGAATCTCCATTTGTGGAGATATTTAAGAGTAGGATAGATAAATGTATATCATGGATGGTCTAGACAGTTCTGGGTCCTGCCATGAGTGCAGGGAACTGGACTCGATGACCTCTACAGGTCCCTTCCAGTCCTAGTAGTCGATGATTCTAACAGAAGGTATCAAGTATCAGAGGGGTAGCCGTGTTAGTCTGAATCTGCAAAAGCGGCGAGGAGTCCTGTGGCACCTTATAAATTAACTGAAGTGTTGGAGCATAAGCTTTCATGGGCAAAGACCCACTTCATCAGATGCATGTCAGATGCAGATGACATGCATCTGACAAAGTGGGTCTTTGCCCACGAAAGCTTATGCTCCAACACTTCGGTTAGTCTATAAGGTGCCACAGGACTCCTCGCCGCTTTAACAGAAGATATAGAGAGCACTGATGTAATGTTCTTTTGGTTGTTAGTCCCCAAAAGAATGGGGATGCCACACACTGCATTACAGAATGTGGAGCAGGATTAAATATATGTCTGTATGCACAGAACCTTCAGACACTTCATGGACTCAGAATCTAACACCAAAAGGGACCATTGTGGTTATCTAGTCTCATTTCCTGTATAACACAGGCCACAGAATGTCTGCAAAATAATTTCCAGAGCTGGAGTAAGTCAATTATTTTTGTCAAGGTTCAAATTTTTTGGCAAAGGACAGTCAAGTTCCAGACTCCAGAGAAAAATAATAAAGAAACCCAACGATAAGAAAAGATTTTGGGATCTATTCAAAAGCTTCTGGTGATCCAGAGTAGGCTTGCAGAGTACCTCTGTAGAACTTATCTTTTAGAAAAACATTCAATTGACTTAAAAATTGCCAGCAATGGAGAATTCACAATCATTGGTTGAAGGCTGTAATGGTCAATTACCTTCACTGTTAACAATTCACACCCTGGGCCCAGAATTTCCTCTAAATTGCGCACTTTCATGGGCGCACACAAAAAAATTTCCATCCCTCCCACCTCTAATTCAGAACCGTGCAGCTGGGGCTTGAGGAGCCATGAGCCAGGTGGCTGCTCCAGTGGCTAAGGGAACCACAAGCCACGTGGCAGGAGGCTGCTCCGGCAACTGAGGCTGCTGTGTGGGAGCCCAAGTGGGAAAGCGGAGGGGAAGGTACCAGGGTCTGTACCAGCAGAGAAGGCAGGGGGGCCAAGGACAGTGGGGGCCCAACACAGAAGCCAGCCAGATGGCAAAGGCACCAGCCATCTGTGGTGGTGGGAGGTATCAGGTACAGGTAAATTCCATGAGGGGAGGAGGGCAAGATTAGGGCTGGGCATAGGTCTCTGAGCAGTGGTGCTTGGGCTGTGGGCCCCTAGGCCCAGGTACTGACTGTTTGTGTTGAGGAAGGGGGGGGAGGGGAGTTATGGCCCTGGCATATATACTGATGGCATATGGGGGAGGGAGCAGATTGCAGGGCTGGGTACAACTACAGGGTAGTGCGTGTGTCGGGGGGGAACGCAGTTAGTCAGGCCTATATAGATACCAGCTAGATGTGCGTGCTCCTAATGGGGGTACAGAGAGTGTGCTGGAGGTAGGGGCCAGCAAGCAGGGTGGTTTTCAGGGTCAAGTTTTTTCTTGCATACCAGTTTAAATTATAATATATATAAACATTGTTTGTATATAGGACACAAATAATGTTCCCAGTTTGAATTTGTCTCACTTCAATCTCTGCATACTGGATCATGTTATACCTTTCTCGGCTAGACTCTCCAGGTTAACAACATTATTCTAGATTTACAGACACCAGAATTGGGTAAAATATTCCACCACAGGCCACAGAAATGCCAAATAGGGAGTAAAACAACTTCTCTATTTCTACTTGAGATCCCGATTTTTATGAATCCAAAGACTGCATTAGCCTTTTTTACCAATTAGAGGGTGGGATTTTTTTAAAACAAAAATAAATTATGCAGGTGTAAGTGATATTCATAGGGAGAATGCTGATATTCAAATATAAGCATTAGGGATGTTAGTGGCTAGCCAGATCACCATTTAACCGATAAGCTAAATCAGTTGTGTAACTTCCAGTTGTGTAATTCTATGATAGTGTCATCCACATTGACACTTAAGTCACTTAGGAGTGGTTCCCCCCCCCCCCCCACACTCTGAACAACATAAATTATACTGACAAAAGTGGTAGTGTAGATATAGCCTTAGTTATTTAACTCTCGCTATATACTGTATAGGCCTAAAAGGGGGACTTATAAGTCAGGTGCTACAATGTTTACTCTAAAGGGAAATTTGTGCCACTGCACGTGCACAAAATTGATGTTCCGCGCAGAAAGATAACTCTCTCACAGGGAAGCTGTAAGCATAGTCACATACCACTCCCCTAGTAGTGCAAGTATATCATTTCAGATATCTGGTGCAGCCAATGACTCCTAGACCAATCTGGGCTGCAGGCTGTAGAATACAGGAATTCTTCATCTCCTGCAAAGAGTGGCTGGGGCTGCCAGACCAACCCCCCTAAACTGTTGCATGCAAATTGCATCGACTATTTGAATAGTCGATAGGGCACCTCCACCTTTGAAGTATAGCAATAGCCCAAGGGCTGTTGCTACACTTCAAAAGTGAAAACACTGCGGGGAGCACGGGTCCAGCAAGGGACTCAAACAGTCCCCTGCTGGCCCTGTACTCCCTGAAACATTTCAAAGTGGCAGCACTGCAGGGAACCTGGAGTCAGCTGAGGAGTCCGCAGCTGACCTTGGGCTCCACATGGTGCTGCAGCTTTGAAGAACCCTCTCCTTCCCCACTTGCTGCCTCTTTCTGATAGAGGCAGCAAGGTGGGAGGGGGGTGAATGACTAGTCCACTAGCGTGTTGACTGATAAGTATTTGCTTATCGGATAGTCGACTAGTCATTCACATCCCTAGAATGAAGCTCAGCAGCCTCCCCTCCTTCCTGCCCTTCATGAAGCCAGTGGCATGTGCCCCCCACTGCAACGCTAGGGAATCTGTGCTAGGGATGTTAGCATGTAATTGAACAGTCATATAACCTCATCAAATTTTAATGGTTACACATCTATTCGACAGTCCCCGGGGGAGCCCTCTTGCCCACACAAGACCTGGGCATACCCCAGAAATACACAGGAGTCTTGTACTTCTATTCCAGGTGCACCAACTGAGGGGCAGGCAGGCTCAATCAGTCAGGATCCAAGTGTGAAGAAAATCAGAATGGTGGTCCAGGTGGTGGGTCAGAGGGATACAGGAAGCAAAAGTGGGGGAGGAGAGGGGGAATGCATGTAGTCAACAAGATTAATCAATAAGCCCAGGCTTATCAGTTAATTGTGTGTTTGCTTACACACTGACATCCCTACTCTGCACCTACTTACTGACAAACAAAGCTTGCAGTTTTAAAATACAGTGTACAGAGATTTATTTATTGGTTGCAGAATGCTTTCAGGAGTAAATGTTCCAGCTGAATCCTATACTAGCTAGCCAGGATGAATGGAAATAATATGAACTGGGAAAGGAGGTACAAGAGTATTACTTAAAGTTGAAAAGTGGAACTCATGAGCAATGAATGGTATAAATGCTTATTTCCATGTTTATTGCCTCTTTCACACATTATGACAATCTAGCAAACTGAACGCAAAGTCTGAGATTTTCTATATAGGAAATTCCTATGATCATTATTGCATCTGGAGCTCCCCGTCGGCACCCAGACTCAAGACTTGTAAAAACACTGTCCAGCAAAACAAGTCCAGTACAGAGTTGACAGGGAAATTCTTGACAAGATTTTAAAGGGAGGAGGCTAAAAAGTGTCCTGTCTCCCCCCCCCCCTTCCCCCGCAAACCCGACTGCCTGGCTGCCCCTTGCAAGACGTTCACTGAAGTTAGTGAACCCTAAGAACGCACATCTGAGGCAGTGGCATCCCCGGGAGCCAGTGACCGCGGCTTAGAGGAACCGAGCGGAGGGAGCTGAGCGAGGGGAGACGAACGATCCGAAGAGCCGTGTCAAGCCTCGCTCGCCTCGACGACGCGCCAGGAACATGCCCAGGCCCCGCCCGGCGAGCGCAGGGAGCCACTGACGCGAGACGCCAGAGAACACGGGCCCGCCGGGCAGGCAGCGCCTAACGCCCGGGGCCGCGCCCGGCACCCGAGGGCGATGGGGGGGGGGTGTCACTGAACTGCTGCAGCCGGGGTGCGGCCGATCCCGCACGGCTCCAGCCCCCCTGCCGGGCAGAACCCGCCCGCAGCTCCCAGTGGGGAGCGGCGAAGGGGCCGGAACGACGTAACCTCCCCCGCCCCGCGCGCGCTCACCTCGCTCCAGCCGCACAGGCTCCCCCAGCGCCGCCATCTTCTCCTCGCTCGGAGCCGGAAGTGACGCACGCCGCGCTCAAGGTCAAGCCGAGGAGGGGAGATTAGCGCGAAGCTGCCCGCGAGAGCGGCGGTTGGGGAGCGGTAGGAAGGGCAGTTCGCCAGCGAGATCGCGTGCGCCTGGGACCCCGCCCGCACGTCTCCTTCGCCTTGGGCGCCCACAGCTCCTTCTGGCCTGACGGGGACTGTCCGCTCCCCGGAATCCGCCCCGCCCCCGTGTGCGCCCCAGACCGCGCTGCCCTCAGCCCGGGCTGCAAAGCCCCCTGCGCGTGCCCGGCTGTCCCCGCGCGCGTGACGTGCTGCGGGCGCGCCGCTCGGACCTGCCACCCATTTAATCCGAGCGGGTAGCGCGCGAGAGGCTGCCCCGAGGGCCCGTTCGACCTCCGCGCCTTGCTCTCCGCCTTTGCTGTGCGCTGGCCGGAGAAGAGCGCTGCGCACGGCAGGGCCCTTGCAAGCGCCGGGGCACGCTCCGCTCTGGGATGCATTAAGCGGCTGCCCCTCCCCTGGCGGGCTGGGAGGCTGCTCCCTGCGGCCCGCCGCGCCCTGTGCCGCGAATGGAAATAGTTTGAGCGTTGCCAGTGAACAAAGTAAAACCCTTATGGGCATGTTTGGGGGGGGGGGGGGGGGGGGGGGATGTTCCAGCAGCTGGGGCTGTAAAAGTTACAGAACAGCCCTGGAATAAAAGCCAGATGTGGGTATTTCTTCACGTCACTGAAAGCCAGGGCTTTGGCTCCTAGCAGTGGCCAAAATGTGTAGGCGCCGTCAGGTGACACTTGGCCAGCAGCAATGTTTATGAAACGTAAGAGGAACACCTGCGCGGTGTGAAGAGACACATTTTTAATAGCTCTTTAACAATATTTTGCCAATCGCATCCTAAAGGAGAATCCGTAGGTAAGCCTGGTACTCCATCCTTCATAGAGCAGTGGTCACCAACCAGTAGATCCGCAGCTACTTATAGATCTTGGTGCCTCTGACAGGTGAGCCTGACTGGTTTGGCCAAGAGGCTATCAAGTGCCTGCACTTCAGCTGGCACTTCTCCTACTGCTGCGCAGTTCCTGCCCTTTGCCTTGGGGCTGCCCCTCCCTGGGAGCCTCCTGCTTGTGGTACAAAGCAGGGAAGGGCGAGGAGGGGTGCTTATGTCAGGGTGCCCCCCCCCCCCGCACCTTGTATTCCATCTCCACAGAGCAGAGAGGGGGCACAACAGGGCTTGGGATGGAGGGAGTTTGCTGGCTGCTTTTGAGAGCTGGGCAGGGATGAACCTTCCTTATCCTCACTGCACCACCACCCAGGAGCCACCTCTGGTAAGCAGTGTCCAGCTGGAGCCAGCTCTGATCCTCTGCCCCAGTTATGTACCCCACCCCGTACACACCAAACCCTGGGTAATTTTTTGTAATGTACTATTGGTCGTGGCTTAGTTCCAGGGCAAAGGGGGCCACTGAGCCACATAAAAATCAGTTGGGGCCACACACAAGTGAGAAGCAAAAATAAAAATACCCCTCCCCCCAACTTACTGGTCTCACATGTTGGGATGGGGACACCAAGGCTCAGGTCTTACCTCAGGGCCAGATTAATTCTTTTGGGGGCCCAGGGCTAATAGATTTTGGAACTCTCCTAGGCTTTAGGGTGGGGCCAAAATGAGGGGTTCATTGTGTGGGAGGGGCTGCTAGGAAGCAGGTTGGAGATGCAGAGCCTGGGTAGGAGATAGGGTACAGAAGTGGGCTGGGGGTGGCATTACCTGTGCAGAAAGTACGGTGCAGGCGTGAGCTGAGGCATAGGATGCAACAGTCAGGGTCTAGACGGGATAAGTTGCAGGGGGTGCAAGGTAGGGTGCAGAAATGAGGTGGGGATGCGAGGTCTGGGCAGAAGGGTATAGGAATGGGCTGAGGGTGGACTGTGGAGGTTTGGGTGGGAGGTAGGGTACAGGACCAAGCTGGGTGTGTGCGATCTTGCCAGGAGTTAGGGTGCAGGGGCGGGGGTGTGGGTAGGAAGTAGGGTACAGAGTGGGGTAGGGTTGTGGGGTCTGGGCAGAGGAGGGAGCAGGGGAATGGGGCACTGAGCTGGAACAGCTCCCAGGGCAGGGTAGCGGTGGCTCCATACCATGTTGCACTTGCACGCACTGCTCCCCATGGCCACTATTCCCAACCAGTGGGAGTGATGGTGGTTGAGCCTGCAAGCAAGCACAAGGATAGAGCTTCCCTGCACTGCGATTCCCCCAGCTGAGGTGGGGGCAGAGGGAACTGTAGTGTGCAGAGCTGCTTCCTCCAAGCTGAAGGCCGGATCAAAGCAAGCTGTGGGCTTACTTTTTCTTTTCCATCTGATTATATACTTAAGAAATTCGGTTTTTAATTATTCAGGAAACTTGATGAGTTGAAGACTAGTGAGATTATGGTATAAAAAGAGATTGAAAGATGAGCAATTGAAGGAAAGGCAGAGGTGAAAGTAAGCAGGTGCACCCTGGTGAGCAGCTCCTGCAAGAGCTGGATGAGCTGCGTCAAAAGCCAGCAGGGAGCTATGTAAAGAGCTGGCAGGGACCTAGGGTGCTATAAGAAATTTTAAGGAACTCTCACTGCTGAGGAAATGAAAAACATTTCCCACCGCTCCAGCTTCCTGCTAGGGGAAGGGGCAGAAGAGGCGTGTGCACGTATCTGATGCTTTCCCAGCCTTGCCTGGGCTTGCAGCTCCCGGAAGCCAACAGATTAACCCCCCCCCCCTCCCAGCTACAGACTTCTTCCTGGGGACACAGGGTTGTGGGGGCTGGAGGAAGGGTGAGGAGGATAGGAAGGGGCAGGGGTTGCACTGAGGACATGGGGCAATGCAGGGGATTGGTCTGGGGGGAAATCATGGGGCTGAAGGGAACGAGGCTGGAGCAGAGGGAAGATCCTGCATCCCTATCCCACTCGCTAGGTGTCCTGCCCTGCACATTTTTGTTCCCACCCCAGCACCTAAAGGGATCCACAAAATCCAGTAACTCTGGAACCCCAGAAAAGCAAATCTGGCCTATTGGAAACCCTGAACCTCAGTTCTCCCTGTCCCTTCCCCTTACCCCGTGGGGGCTGGAGCACCAGAAGAGTGAAGCCACATCAGTGCGGGTTGGGGGGTTCTTTTTGCTTCTCACTTGTGTGGTCCCTAACTGATTTTTCTATGGGTCAGTGACCCCTGACCCAAAAAAGGTTCCCCATGCCTGCCATAATAAAATATTAAAACCTTTTGTGTTGGACATAATATTTTAACTTTATTTAAAATGAAGTTTGATAAACATGATAAAGTGCTTAATCTGTTTAATAATTTAAATTAAACCATTCTCCCCAGCTGCAGCACTGGCAAAATGGCTGGGTTATAATTATGTAATTAACAGTGAGTTTCCATTAGCAACTGGTAGTCCACAGAAAGGTTTACATTGACTCAAGTGGTCCATTGGGCACACGGTGGAGAGAGCCCTTCCCTCTCTCCTGGGAGAGCAGCATGGCTCAGGACAGGAGGGTTAAATCTTGGCACGCCACTTCGGAAAGGTTGCTGACCGCTGGTGTTAAGACTTCAGAATTTAGGTGACAGAATATTTAGGTGACAGAATATGCTTGCCACCTAGTGGAGAGTGCAAATAAAGCACCGTCCTGGAAACCGATGTGGAGTGGAAATGAATCAATCAAATAAAATGAAGAAAGGCAGATGGAAAATATCAGACCTATCCAATTTAGATTGTCGATGGCAGCCATGATAGTTGAAGATCAGATGTGTACAATCCTTTCTGCTCTTTCTCTGCCTAACATAACAGCACTTAAAAATATAGCTATTGAAAATGTTGTTAAAACTTCCTATAGTACAGATTCCAATATGGTATACACCAGTTTTCCTTCACCTCCTAGCTAAGCAATTACTTCAGTTATGTTGCGGCTACTCTCTCACTCAAGGCTATACTTTTGAAAAGGGGAAATTATTTTCTAAAAGTGAGGAATTTTGGTGCACAGAAATGTACCTGGAATATTTTACAGGTACTGCCACCCTTGCAACTATAGCTATTGTGTCAGATGCTGTTTGGCCTGATTTTTAGAGATGCTGAGAGATGTCAGGTCCTACCAAAACCAAGAAGAGCTGCAGGTGTTCAGCGCCTATCAAAATCAGACCTTACAATAATTATTAACAGAAAGTGTGCTCCATACTGAGGTACTTGGATCACATCATTTAGAATGGAGGCACAAAGTCTGGTTGTACCAGAGAATGTGCTGTTATTTTGAATACATATGCAAATTCACAGAAATGGGAAGGATCCCGAGGCACTTTTCAAACTAATATCCAAAACTTGCACTGCTAGCTTTAAAGGAAACCCCAGTTGACTTAAAGGGAATTTTGCCTAAAGACTGTAGAAAATATGTATTATATATCACCACCTCTGGGCAGGAGGCTGGCAGCCATCTATCACATAGCATACCAATGCGGACAACAGTAGTACAAGAGCACCCCCTACTCTTACATAAAATAAGTGCCCTGAAATCTTTACTGTCCTCATAAAGCAGGGGTGTCCAAACTTTTTTCAAAGAGGGCCAGATTTGATGAAGTGAACATGCGTGAGGGCCGACCATTTTGCCTGACATTCTTTGAACCATTAAAATTAAATGCAAATTAACTATTTTATGCAAAGTTTATTGCAAACGGCATACTTTTCATTTTGTCACATGGATGACAAATCTAAACAGGTGTTAAATCACTCTGCCTTTCATATCTGAAGGCCAGATAAAAAAAAATCCAGGAAGCTGAAATATATGTCAGGAACATTGTAAAGTACATTACATATTATTGGTAATAAAGGTTGTCTGTCAACTTTTAAGTTCAAAAAATATGAACAGGAACATAACACCAAGTATACATGTTGTGTCCAAATATATTTATAACTGATTTAGACCAACTGACATTAACTGAGATTTTACAATGTATTCATCTCAATACATATGGATTCGTTGGGGGCCATAAAAGATAGATATTGCCAAATTACCTGTGGGGTCGTATTAAACCGGAACACGGGCCGCAATTGGTCCGCAGGCCGGACTTTGGACGTGCCTGTCATAAAGCAAACAACCTTAATGGTTGCTTTGGAAAGCTAAATTAACCATGGTAGGGCTTTAAATTATGATTCCAGTCAGTGAAGAGAGTCTAAGAATTGGATTTGGACCATTAAGATATCTGTTTTGGCTCAGCACAACCCTAGTAGTAAAGTTTTATTGCTTAAATACAGCTGAATTTTATCCTTAAAATCTTTGGCAGCTGCATGAGTGTTTTTATGTAAAGCTATAGCTTGACCCATTGGCAGAGCCCAGAATGAGTTTCATGGTCTGCCACATGCTAATTGCTGGTGTCTCCTGTCAGAGTCCACAGCTTTGTATGTGTCACACAACATGTTCCATGATTTCTTATCATGATAAGATAAGGTCAGGCCTCATGATACAGAGCAGAGTTTTTCTTTGTCACATGTGACAACGTGCACCGTAATCAATCTCTTACATGCTGATTGATTTGCTTGTAGGAGTCCAGCATTATCATCTATATCACACAATGTTTCCCCTGATTAATTTTTCCACAGAGTCTAGCTGGCACAAGTTCACACAAAGTTTTGTAGTCACTTCTGGCAAGCCTGGAAGCATGCAGCAGACATATAATATGGAAGGACCTTCTGTTGCTGCTCAGAATTATGATTTTTTCCCCTGTTTGTGCAGATCAAAAATGACTTTTATTGATAATGCTGACAGAGGTAAAACTAGAATTCCAGTTAACTCCCTGAAACAATTTATTTAGAACTTTGTGTTCCTTGCTTGATTTTCAAAAAGCAACACACATAGTTGTATTATTCTATTGAGTAAGAGGCCTGTTGGTATATATGGAAGGAATCTATATATTTTGAAAGTATGTATGAATTGAGACAAAAGTTAGCCTTATTCTGTAATACCCTAAGTGTACATGTATGTATACACATAAAACTGCACTCATTTAGACAGTGCCACAAGAGCTCTTGCCCAATTTCATTATATGCAGAACAACATTCTGCTGCTGACTAGTAAACAGTCCAAGGTAACAGGAAAAAAAGCCACATAAATACCTTACTTTTTAAGGGTATGTCTACACAGCAGGGCTAAACTCAAAATAAGCTGCGCAAATAATTGCGTAGCTTATGTCAAAATAGTTTATTTCGAATTTGGGCAGGTCTACACAGCACTTATTTTGAAAGAGCACTCTTTCTGCGACTTCCCTTACTCCTTATACAACAAGGTTTACAGAAGTCAGAGTAAGACACCTGCTTTTCAAAATTAATGGACTTGCTGTGTAGATTCTCTATATGTTATTTCGGAATAATTGACATTATTACATAACACTGCTGTGTCGACGTACCATAAGTTAACAACTCCATTAAAAATAGAGAACAAACTTGACTGTTCCCATTTGTGTATGGATGATAGTCCAAATTTTAATTTTGTTTTGTTCTCATATGGAACTACTATTGCCTTCAGTAGTACACTGTTTGAAGGAGTGCAGAGAATAAGGCATAAACTGAATAGTAAGATTAAAAAGATAGAAAGGAGATACTATCCTGAATGATGTAGGCTGTCCTCTGGAAAAGACCAGAGTGATATGTTATTATGTATACATAAAGTTAATATTGTGCAGGCATCTTTGGTATTTCCTGATTTTGGAGCACTAGACTTGGCAATCTTAGTGTTCTTTTAACAGTTTTGTTTGCTATCTTAATTTTACTTTAGCAAATGTTAGCTGAACACATTGAGGATTTGGAGGTGTCGTTTAATATAAAGAATTGGTATAAGAAAGATTCACACGTCTTCATTTACTTATGGGATTCGTTCTCATTCCACCCACAAAAAGGTCTGTCAGTTAATTTCTTTGATAAAAGTGTATTAGCTTTTTAAAGCGTTCCCTGTTTCCATAGGTGCAGGGGACCTGTGTCCAAGGATTACTTCTGGAAGTGGGAAAGGTGCCAAAGGGGGAAGTGGTGCCTGTTTTCCCCCTAACTTTGTAACATCTCCATCGGACCTAGTCTCCCAGCTGGGAGAAGGTAGAATGCCTGATTTCCCTCCCCCTCCCCCGGATTCTCCCCACAATAAAAGAGGCCAGTGTAAATGATGACAGACATGATATAGTAACTGCCATTGCTTCCCCATCACAGTTTAGAACCATCAAGACAGAGGTTCTGGGGTCAGGTGCAGTTGTGGGAGTCAAGTTCTCTTGGAAATGGTGGAAGCCAGAAGGGCTGGGAGCCTGTGCAGAGGTAAAGAAATTCTGCATGGAAGCATATGATGTCTATGGAAACAAGCCCTGTCTCCAGTGGAACTCCTCTTGCACCCCCACACTCCCACGCGCTACTTAGTGCAAGTGTTAGGGGATCTGCAAGTTTAGCATGTGAAACCGTCAGTTCATTTTGCACAGGAGCAAACGCAACTTAGCAGGAAATTCCAGGAGTCATCACTTGTGGAATTAACATTCTCCTGTATAGGGAGAAGCTTTTAACTAAGAAGTATGATAATCCCAAATAGACACCTCTAAAGGATTTACTCCTTAGGGATCCTAGGGAGTTATGTTATTTTATCTATACAGTGTATAAAAGTTACAAAAATAATCTTTCATATTTTCAAAAACATTTATTGCCACTGGAATAAAAAAACGCCACAGCCGTTATGGTAAAAACATCTTTAGTTACTTAGAGTTAAATGTGATATCACACCACAGAGTAGACTAGCATGTCCAAACTGTGGCTCTTGAGTCACTTTTGGCTCATTTGCAGTTAAAGTACAGCTTACAGATCCCCATGTCCCTCTCCCCATTCTGCACTTAGCAGGCTGAGGGGAGAGTTTAGGATTTCTGCATGCAGTGGGATGGTAGGGTAGGTGCTTCTTTGCTCAGTGGGGAGAGGGAGTCTCAGGCAGTGTTCCCTCTAAACTGGGGGGTGGGTAAGCTAGCTGCCTGTAGGGAGCCCAGAGCTTCTGACTGGGCAGGGCTGATTAATCACCTGGGAAGCTGTGCTGCCCTGCATCTTAGAGGGCACACTGGTCTCAGGGTTTCAACCCCACAAAGCACACCTGCCAGGGCTGAGAGTTTCAGTAGGAGCAGTGCTGAAACCTAGGCTCTCAAACATCTGAAGATTGTTGTATGCAGCCTGGTGGGTTTGTAAGTTTGGCCCTGCCTGGAATAGACTGTATATCCTTAGGATTTTGATTAAGACATTCTTTACTGAGAAAAAACATCAAAAGGTCCAGTAGCACTTTATAGACTAACAAAATATGTAGATGATATCATGAGCTTTCGTGGGCACAGCCCACTTCTTCAGACGACTGGAGTTTTGAGTTTAGGATGTGCAGACCCAAAATAAATAGGGGAGAGGGAGGGGTGGGGGAGGGAGAAGGAAAAAAGGAGGGGATGGGAGACAGGGAGCTAGAGGGAATCAGTAAGTATCTGAAGATTGGGTAGTTAAAACAAAGCAGATAAGAATCAAAGTCAATTGATAGTATCCAGGACTCCTATGTAAGGAAGGATACTATCAATTGACTTTGATTCTTATCTGCTTTGTTTTAACTACCCAATCTTCAGATACTTACTGATTCCCTCTAGCTTCCTGTCTCCCATCCCCCTCCTTTGTTTTCCTCCCCCCACTTCTCTCCTATTTATTTTGGGACTGCACATCCTAAACTCAAAACCCTGGTCATCTGAAGAAGTGGGCTGTGCCCACGAAAGCTCATGATACCATCTACATGTTTTGTTAGTATATAAAGTGCTACCAGACCATTTGTTGTTTTTTCTGTACAGACTAACTTGGCTATCCCCCGAAGCTTCTTTACTGAGAAAAGTTAGGGAACCAAATAGCTCAGAATTATGAAATACTGCATCATTATACACAATACACATTTTGCTGTTTCTCATCCTGTGAGACTAAATATGCTGAATAGATGAACTGTTATGATGATCAGCATGGGGCATCATAAAGAACTAGCATTTGTGCAGTACAGGATCTTCTGTGTGTTTGGACTGGAATTTAATTCCACCTTTTGGCTGTCTTCCCTCTGCACTGAATTTCTCTTTGAGAGAAAACAAACACAACAGAACATTGACAGTCTCAAACTGAGTTTGAGACTTTCTATTGACTTCAAGGGGCTTTGGATTAGGCACTTGGTTTCCCAACAGAAGCTATTCCTGTATATATATTTAAATGCAACCTTCTAAGACAAATCTCTACAGGATCAGAGAAGGCTGCAGAAAGCAGTGATTTGGCTTGTGGAATCAGAGGGTATGTCTAGACTGCATCCCTCAGTCGGCAGAGGGATGCAGATTAGGCAGGTCGACATTGCAAATGAGGCAGGGATTTAAATATCCCGCACTCAATTTGAAGTAGGAATAAGATCCTCCGGAAAAGGGCTTTTTTTCCGGAGGATCGGGGCCAGTGTAGATGCTCTTTTCCGTCTTTTCTAAAAGCCGGAAAAAAGCGGCGGACATCTTTATTTAAATGCCACGGGGGATATTTAAATCCCCCGCGGATTTCCCTATTACGACCTGTGAAATTAACATGCCCCTTTCGGAAAAGGGGCCAGTGTAGACGTAGCCACCCAGAATGTAGTATTGTGTATGTTACTATGTTCTCTACACTATAGGGTTTCAGCCCAGCTCTGCTGAAATCACTGAGGGTACGTCTAAACTAGCCCCCTAGTTTGAACTAGGGAGGGTAATGAGGGCGACCGAAGTTGCTAATGAAGTGCAGGATTTAAATATCCCACACTTGATTGGCATAATCCTGGCCGGTCGCCATTTTGGAAACTGACTAGCGTGAAGTAACTGCCCACGTCTATATGCGGCAGAGAAGCGGGATTCTGAGATAAACCCCTTAGTTTTAATTAACTGTTACTTCTCGTGGAATGAGGTTTAACAGTTAATTTGAAATCAGGGGTTTATCTCGGAATTCTGCTTCTCTGCCACGTATAGACGCGGGCAGTTACTTCCGGCTAGTCAGTTTCCAAAAATGGCGACAAGCCGGGATTATGCCAATCAAGCGCGAGATATTTAAATCCTGCACTTCATTAGCAACTTCTGTCACCCTCATTAGCCTCCCTAATTCGAACTAGGGGGCTAGTGTAGACGTAACCTGAAGGAATCCAGTTGACTCCTCTGGGAGTTGGATCAGACCCCAAAAGACCAGTCAAGTTAAGTGGTTCCTGCTCCCATTCCATGCAAGTCAGGCAACTCTAACACAATTCAGATTTATCTTCAGGGTGAAGAACAGATGGACCTGACTACATGATGGGTAACACATTTCTGGCTTTATTCAGAAATAATGGCAGTGCTTCTGGCCAAAAATGAAGTATAAATACAATTTCTCAAAGGTCTTATTGTTATAAAATTGATACAAACAACTAGCTTAACATTAAATTGACACTATTAAACTGTTTATCACACTGAAGTCAGCATCTTCCAGGGATCCTGAATGGGACTATTTTCATTATTAAAATAAAAATAACAGGCCCTCCATCTTCTGAGTGAAGTTTAACACCAAATAATGTTTAACTGATTACAATCTTTACAACATACAGAAAACAAAAAAATATTTACAAAGTGTGTGAAAAGTATATTTCAGCTTGGATTTAAATCTATACCAATAACATTTTATTTTATACCTTTTAGAAATGTAAAGGACCTCATCTTAAGACAGCGCAAATCCTTTTACATAGGGACTGTCCAGTTTGGCTGATGTATATAGCAGAAGGGCATTGTTGGCACAGACAACCTGCCAACCTAAAGCATATTCTCACCAGCAACTATACACATATATACACACACACACACTCAGTATACCATAATAACTCTAACTCAGGAACCAATCCATGCAACAAACCTCGGTGCCAACTCGGTGCCCACATGTATACACCAGCAACACCATCACAGGACCTAACCAGGTCAGCCACACCGTCACTGGTTCATTCTCCTGCACATCTACTAATATAATATATGCCATCATGTGCCAACAATGCCCCTCTGCTATATACATTGTCCAAACTGGACAGTCCCTACGTAAAAGGAGAAATGGACACAAATTAGATATTAGGAATGGCAGTATACAAAAACCTGTAGGGGAACACTTCAATCTCCCTGGACACACAACTGCAGATCTAAAGGTAGCCATCCTGCAGCAAAAAAACTTCAAGACCAGACTTCAAAGAGAAACCGCTGAGCTACAGTTCATCTTCAAGTTTGACACCATCAACTCAGGATTAAACAAAGACTGTGAATGGCTAGCTAGCTACAAAAGCAGCTTCTCCTCTCTTGGTATTCACACCTCCAGATCAGCTACTAAAAGTGGGCCTCATCCTCCCTGATTGGATTCACCTCATCATCTCTAGCCTGATTCTGGCCTGCATATTTATACCTGCCTCTGGAAATTTCCACTACATGTATCTGACCAAGTGGGTCTTTGCCCATGAAAGCTTATGCTCCAACACTTCTGTTAGTCTATAAGGTACCACAGGACTCCTTGCTGCTTTTACTGAGCTGATATTTGGTCAAAGATGTAGGTACGTTATAGGCATAAAACCAACAGAGTTAATGCAAGTGTATACTTTTAAAGAATGGATTCGTGCTCATGTGCCTTCTCATGGCTAGACATGGCAGCTCTCCCGTCTAGAGCCTCCTGCAGACAGTTGATCTTTTTTCTTGCAACTTTACCTTCCAGTGAGGTTTTGGTTCCTTTCTCCTACCATAAAAAGAAGCCCCAAAAATTCTAAAACCTCATTAGGTCTCCAGCATCCAATCCTGTGCCAAGGCTTTTTATCCCCAGGCTCCCAGTGTGTCAGCTTCCAATCCAGGAAACCTACAACTAGCAGCCAACATGCACTCCACCTAGCTGCTTCTTACCATAGACTTTCCTCAGGTTCTCCCCTCAGGTTCTTTCAATGAGCCAGGCCTCTTAAGAATTCTCCCTAAATTACAGTTCCTGCCCTTGGCTATGTTCTCAACCCACCACAATCCTCCCATTAGGACTTCTCTACAGTAGTACACTCCTGAAGTCTCCCTTTCTGTACATCCTACCTTCTGCTGAGCTCCTCCAGGATCCAGGGCTGGCCCACAACATTTTGGCACCTGAGGCGAGGAGCTCAAATGACGCCCCCATGCCTCCTTGCTTGGGCCAAAACTTTGAAAGGTCTCAATTCTGCCTTCTTCCTGTTCTATTCCTCTCATATTACTGCTCTGCTATCTACCCCAATAAAGGAGAACTAACAACTTAAAATGCCTTGTTCAAAAATTTTAAGTAACACTTAGCTTTCAAACGCCTGAACAGCAAATAAATGTAACTTTTCTTGTCTGCATAGTAAACACTGGCCTTTTTATCTGGTTGAATAATCAAAGTGGTGCTTTCTGTGCCTTCTTGGGTGCAAAGATTTGAACTGCTTCCTGAAAGTCCACAGTCTGGGCCAGCTCATGCTCTATTGAGATGGTTGCAAGGCTGACCAGCCTCTCCTGTGTCATTGTTGAGCGTAGATGTGTTTTTATTAACTTCAGCTTGGAGAAGTTGCGTTCTCCACTGGCAACTGTTACAGGAAGTGAGTGTTAGAAGTATGCACAGAGCAACAAAAGCATTTGGAAAGAGAGTGGTCATTTTATTTGTGCACATATATTCCAGAACAGCCTTTGGAGTTGATCCTGCTGAAATGTATCTTGATGGGCTTTCAGTTCATCACCTAAATCACTCGCATCAATATTGCGCATGTCATCATGTGTCAACACTGTCTCTAGTGCCCTGCATTGCTGGTGTAGGTCTTCTTCAGGTATAGTGAGGAGTTTTGGAATATCATGCTGCATGAAATGTTCTTCAGCTGACTATATTGCACAATCTAGCACCTGGTTAAAGAATTCAACTTTTGAATTGTTGTTTGGGGTCTCTTATGGGATTATCCTGGGCCTCGTAATCAAAATGTCTTCTTCTTTGGTAACTCTTGTATTCTTGAATGGGTGGGAAAATAGCTTCAGTGCGAAGTTCCTCTGCCAACTTCTGTGCACTCTTCAGAACATTTTGAAATTTCTCATCTGACTGGTAAGACTGTAGGTATGACTTTGCTCTGTCCAGTTGTTCCATTGCTCCAGATATATCAAGGTCCACACCTTGGAGTCTCTTGCTTACAACTTTTATTTCAAACAGTACGTCATGCCACACAACACTAAGCCACACAGAAATGTGAAGTTATGTATGTTTCTGGTGATTCCATTTCCCTCCGCCACTGTTCTCCCACAAACTGTTCCTGTCATAGCATTATCCTCCATAATGGCAACTATGGCATCATCTATCTTCCTAATTTGGTGTTTGATAGCCTTTATCACCTCTACTCAACTTTCCCATCGTGTGGCACTCAGTGGTTTCAGTGTCAAAGAGGATGTTCCCAGATGTTGCTTCAAAATTTGCCATCGATGAGTTGGTGCAGAGAAAAATACATAGATGCTTTGAATTACATTAAAAAATTCAGCTGATGCTGCATCACTGACCACCAAGTTCAATGAATGAGAACTGCAGGGGACAAAAAAAGCTCGAGGGTTTAACTCTCGGATCCATGTCAGCACTCCTCTGTTCTTTCCTCTCATGTTGGTACCATTATCATAGCCCTGACCTCTCCTGTCAGCCAGGGCCGTCCTTAGGCATACGCGGAGTATGCAGTTGTGTAGGGCACCATGCTTTCTGGGGCACCACTCTGCCGGCCTGGCATGGAGGGGAAGTATACACGTGCGCTCTGCACTGGAGCCAGTAGGGGCTCTGCCGGCTCTTATGGCCCTGCCAGAAAGCCCCACCGGGCCGAGGGACTCCGGCGAGGAGGTCAGCAAGCTGACCCTGGCTGGAGAAGGGAAGCTGTCAACCCAGGTGGCAGCACCAGGAGGAGCCGGGGCTGCGCCGGGGGCGGGGTCACGTGCGGTGAGCCGGAGGGGGAAAGGTCATGCGCGGCTTGGCGTTGCGGCACTGTTTTTAAAAACAGCCAAGCCGCGCCTCTGAAGGAGACACGCCAAGCAGGGTGCGGGGGAGCAGAACCTCGCTAGGGCAGGACTGGCTGTGTTGTGATGGGCCGGGGCTGCAAGCGCCGAGTGGCCCAGCTCCGGCTCTGGCTCCAGCACATGGTCGGGAGCCTGGGCTGCGGGGACTTTGGGGGCCCGATCGCAGCAGACTCCAGCCCTGCAAACGGGAAAGCAGAAGGTAGGCGAGGCAAGGCGAAGGGGTGCGAGAGGAAGGGGCTTGTGCTGATGGGAGGAGGGCAGGTCAGGAGAAGAAAGGGGAAGGCACCAAGGGGCAGGGGTGCAGGAGAGACTAATGCGGGGGGGAAGGGCAAGTGGAGACAATGAGGAAAAGGGCAGGACGGGGAGGTGTCAGTGGGAGGGGGACAGGGTGATGCTGGGAGAGGAGAGGAGAGGGGAAGGTCATTGGGAGCTAGAGGGGGAGGTGCTGGGGAGAAGGCTTAAAAGAAGGGGTGGGCATGAGAAAGGTGGGGATGGAGCAAGTCATGTGAGGGCACAGAGGGGCAGGAGGGGAATGGGGCAGTGTGTGGTGAGGGGGTGGGCATCAGGAAAAAAGAGGGCAAAGGGGGCAGGGACAGTAAGGGAAGGGGGAGGCACCAGGAAGGTCATGGGGTAAGGGAAGGTGCAGGTGACAGGAGATTCTGGGGTGAAGCAGAAGGGCAGACACCTGCAGGGGAGAGACCAGCACCAGAGGAGAGAGGCAGGACAAGTGTGTAGAGGGAGGTGTTAGGAGAGGCGATGAGGAGGGGTAGCTCACATGATCAGAGTGGGGCTACTGGAGGAGTGGGCACGGGGGGAGAGAAGGGTTGGTGGAGGGGGGCAAGTCTCGGGAAGGTGAAGGGCAGGAGTCAGGACAGCAGAGGAGGGTGGGAGGCTGCGGGCAGCAGGCACCAGGGGAACTGATGGAGCAAGGAGAGGAGACATAAACCTCTACCTTTCCCTCTGCTGCCATAAGATATTTATTAATAACTTGGGAGCTACAGTGGTACATCCAAACAAGCCACATGAACTCAGTACTGGTGCACAACACAAAATTAATTTTGCTTATGGGAGGAAACTCTTAGGCTACGTCTACACTGGCATGATTTTGCACAAGAACTCTTTTGCAGAAGAGTTCTTGTGCAAAAACTCTTCCAGAAGAGAGCGTCTACACTGGCATGTGCCTTTCACAAGAGATGTGCTTTTGCACAAGAGCATCCATGCCAGTGTAGATGATCTCTTGCGCAAGAAAGCTCTGATGGCCATTTTAACCATAGGGCTTTCTTGTGCAAGAAATTCATGTTGCCTGTCTACACTGGCCTTTTGCGCAAGAACAGTTGCGCAAAAGGGCTTATTCCTGAGCAGGAGCATCATAATTCTTGCGCAAGAAGCCCTGATTTCATACATTAGAACATCAGTGTTCTTGCGCAAGAACTCGCAGCCAGTGTAGACAGGCAGCAAGTTTTGGAGCAAAAGTGGCTGCTTTTCCGCAAGATCATGCTAATGTAGACACAACCTGAGATGGAACACTTCCCCCAGCCTCTACGCCCCCCCCCCCCCAAGTTAATGTCACACACATTGGGTTAATGCAATTGCAGGATAGTTGCATGAGGGGGGTTTGGTGGGGGCCAATCAAATCCCTATTGGTAGGAGGATGGTGAGAAAAGTCCTTGGGGGGGGGGGGTCACATGACACCTTTTACTTTTGGTCATGTGTCCATCTTACCCCGAGAGTGTTTCCTCCAGAGGCGTGGCTAACAGGGGTCAGGGTTGTGGCTAATGGAGGGTCAAAGAGTACATTTAAAAAAATTATTTGGGTGCACACCCTATGAAATGTGCTGCGCATGCCTATGACAGGAAGCAGAAGAGCATGTAACAGCAGGGCTGGGTCCTAGAGAGCCGAATGCACTGCCTGCAGCACAGTCTGAGGGAAGGGATTGGCTGCTGGGGTTTTTGGGAAGGGTAGGGAGTAGGGGGTGGAAGAGGAAGTCAGGCATAGGAGCACCAGTTTAATAATCTCACGTAGGGCACCATAAATCCTAAGGACGGCCCTGTTGTCAGCTATTGCAATTCCCTTATCTTCCAGCTTTTTAAGAAGCACATTTGTCATACCAACTCCTGTAGTATCATCAATGTCAATAAATTTTAGAAAATGCTCTCTGACAGTCACCATTGCAAGGACATTTTCACTAGGTTTTGTTGTTGTTACAAAACACACCACTAAAGTCATTTATTCTGTATGGCTGATGTCAGGTGTGCAGTCCAGAACAACAGAATAATATCTTGCTGACTTCAGATCTGATACAATCTTCTGTTTGACTTTTGTTGCCAGTAATTGTACGATTTCATTTTGAATGGTTTTTCCAAGGTAGTGGTGCATGTACATTTCTTGAGTGGTGACTCTTCTTAGATGCTCCTGGAGTACAGTATCAAACTCAGCCATCAGCTCCACAGTTTTAAGGAAGTTTCCATTGTTTGGCACATAGAGCTGATATGAAGTGCCACACAGTGCTAGATTTTGGGTAGCAAGCATTCTCACAATGGCAATGAGCCTTTTCAGAACATTTTGCCAGTAAATAGACTCTCATGCAGTCTTCTCTTGATGCTGACCATCTATGGTGGCCATTAACCTTAGTCTCATCTTAAGCTCTTTCCACCTATGGAATGCTCTCTGGTGATTTGCTGCCTTCTCATGGCATACCAGATTTCTAGCCAGATTTTTCCAGTCCTTTGTTCCTGTAGAACCCAATGTGGCTGGAACATTAGACTGGAAGAGTTTGCAACAAAAACAGTATGCAGCATTCTGGGTTTTTGAGTACATAAGCCATGGCCTCTCTATTTTGTCACCATTGGGGATTTCACACCAGTAACATGTTGGATGGAAACTTCTATTTTCATGGTCTTTGGGGAACATGAAGTTTTTCACTTGCTGTGGCCCATGCAGTACAAGGAAGTCCCTCACGCTACTGCTCAAGTGGGTCCACAATCCTGGATCATCTAGACTTAAGGAACTAGACTCAGCAGCAGCTGTTTCTTGCGCCTCCACCACACTCTTCTCTGATCTACACTTTTCTTAAGGAATGTGCATGGTTACATCCATTTGAGATGGAGATAAGGATGCTGCAGTAGCTGCCAGATCACCTGCACTCTGACTAACTGGAAAATCAGGTATCTCCTCACCACTCTCATCCTCACTGGGGCTGGAAGGCTCACCGTGAACATTTGTGTCTATGTATCTCAGGAGAGCTCCTTCCTGCTTAGATAGAAAAGCTTCCTTTGCTTGCTTGCTTTTTCTGAATGCTGCCCCAGAGGGGCATTTTCTTCTTTCACTCGTGACTGCTGTTCTGTGCCAGCTATAGTGGCTCTCAATACTCAGTTGAAGGGGACAAATAAGCAGGCTGATAGCAGGGCCTGCGTGAGGGAAGATACCAGCATCTTAAGGGCATAACTGGCTCCTACTACTTCAGTTGATTACCTGTTCTCCTCAAATGGGTTCAAGGAAGCAGCAGGAAACAGGAAGCTCCTTGAGAAGCTGGTGTTAATCAGTCCAGGCTCCTGGGGGTGCTAGAGAAGTACATAATAGGCTCTTCCTCCTCTCTCTCCCTGCAGCTCCTGCACACTACTCACTAACATCCCTAGTATACAGCTGGAGCAGCTTCCGTTCGCTTGACAGCAGCAGCCCTTCTCAGCAGGGTGGGGTGGGGAGGGGCAGCTCCCAACTTGGACCCCTCGTGGACAGGGGCTGCTTCACAGCAGCCTCTCCTGTCCCCTCCGCTGCTTCTGATAGAGGCAGCAGGGGGCTAGGGTGGCACAGCGGAGACAGTGCTGGAGAGAACCAGCTTTTAAGCTGAATCCCCCCCCAGCACCGGTTCCTGTTTCTTCCCCCTTCCCCATGCCCATATTTCTGCCTCTCATAGAGGGGGCAAGTAAGTAGTCAATACTCCATCTACCCGATAAGCTTATCCCTTCTCCAATATACAAGATAGAGCTCAGAACACCCTATTTATTCATCCTTCCCTGTCCCTTGCTCTTTTCCTGTGCCCTTATCAGTTGTGATCTCACCCAGCTCCTCCCCCACCTGATTAGACAATTAACTTCAATTATCTCAATTAGCCCTCTCTGGGGAACTAATTGGTGGTAGAATGATGAGAGTGCAACTGTACCTATTAACTCCTGCACTCTGTCATAACATGTGTTTACATTTTTATTCAGGGAGGCCCTGGCAAGATCCAGGGATTTTCTATCAGCTTTTCTACAGTGCTTGACTTCTGTTTGACCAACCCATGGTCCCTGGCGCCACCAGAAATCATGATAAAAATACTGCTATAGCCATAATTAACATGCTGAGGAGTTCAGAGCAGTATGTTCTTCCCAAGCTCCCAGCAGATATGCCTATTCAAGAGCGATGCCGCCAGTCTCCCACTCTCAACAGTCCAAACTTATCACCTGTTCTACTCATCTTGATGTTTCCGTTCACCAAGAAACAGAAGATTGTGGGAACGAACCACAAAAATAAAATAAAAAGGGATGCTGGAATTTATACATAAAGAGGGGTCTCAGATCTAAAATTTCAGCAACTGCTTGAATCTAGGGATGTAAAGGACTAGTTGACTGTCCGATAAGCAAATGCCTTCTCTGCAAATGCTTATCAGATAGTCGACTAGTTGCTTCCCCCCTCCCCCTTGATGCCTTTATCAGATAGAGGCAGCAAGGGGGGAAAGGAGAAGGGGGTAGTTCAAAGCAGCAGCACTGCATGGAGCCTGGGGTCAGCTGCTCCATGTGGTGCTGCCGCTTTGAATGCTGTGGGGAGCCTGGTGTTGGGCTCCTCGTGGCGTTTCAAAGCGGTAGCACCGCTTGGAGTCTGGGATCAGCTGGGGAGTCCCCAGCTGATCATGGGCTTTGGCGTTTTCGCCTTTGAAGCGTAGCAACATCCCTAGGGCTGTTGCTATGCTTCAAAGGCATAGGCGCCCTATCGACTAATCAAATAGCTGATGCAAAAATGCATCTACTATTCGATTAGTCAGTTACCCGATACTTAACATTCCTACTTGAACATCCTTACTCTAGTGCTCTCCTCTGTCAGATTGTCCCTCTCCACCTGGTTAGAGGACAGACAAGAAATCCCCTATTTCCAGCCCATGGTATGGCCCATGGTTTTGTACCAGCAAAATATTGGATTTTCTTGTTTGCTATGTACTCTGTGCTGCTTGAGCAGTAGAAAGTGGACCTAAAATGGCCAGTGGAGAATTTGTCCTTCTCAGAGCAGCTCTGAAGGACTTTGTGCCAGTAATATAATTTAAGCTACTCCTCACCAGATTTCATTTATTCCGGAGCTGATGGCATGGAATCATGGGGGAGCCATAAGTTCTCTGTGGTCTCCACTTTTCACTACATCCAAATGGACCTTGGGCAGGGTGGAAAAGGTAGACCCTGGTCTTCTAGCAAATTCCCTTCCTGTTCATTTCTTTACAGCCTTCTCTGCCAGGGCTTTCCTGTCTTCATTCATTCTGTTTACATTTTTTTCCTTCCACTGTAACTCCTTTTCCATTGTGTTGTTGCTGTCCAATTCAATTTTTCCCTGTCCATAAACTTTTGCATGTAGTGCTCTTCTTCCAAACTACAATGGTGTCTATTAAAAGTTTTTATCATCAAGTCTAGAGGATACTAACATGCAGACTTTCTGCAGTCATGCTTCAATTTACACTTACATGAGGAGATTCGAAAGCCAAAGGACAATCCAAGGGTTTGTGGTACTACATGCTTTCTCATTAAAGGGTTTTCAGGTTAAACAGATACACAAGACAACCTCCACAATTATTGCCTCTCTATCTAATGTTGGAGAAGGTTAGAACTGAATTCAAAGGAGGGAGGTGAAGATACTGAATCAAAATGGATAAACAGCTGTGGTAAAATAAATTAATGTGATATAATCCGCCTGCCAGGTCACGCTAGCAGCAGCCAGGGCTGGGTTCAATATCTAGGGGTTCCTCTCCATCCATCCAACACAGAACTGGCTCGAGCCTCCCTTCTTCCCTCCCCCCCAGTAATCTGGGAAATTCACACACACATCTGGGTGCCTCTAAGAGGCAATGCTTCCCTACTCACAAGTTCACCTCCCATCCTGAGTGGGGCGGGTGGGGAGGTAAGAAGGCATCTCACTCACTCTGCTGGTCACTCGCCATCCACCTGTTCACAGCCGGGGCCATTCGTCTCGTTCCCCTGCCGCTGCCCTGCTGGCCACTCATTACACTTCTCCGTTGCCTCTTTGCTGGCTGCTCATCATGCTGCCACCGCTCATTGTATCTTTCACTGGCTTGTGATGGATTTGGGTTTGGGCTAAACCTAGTGACTTCAGCTCTTGGCCCAAAGAATAGACCAGTCACAAGAAATTCCAGCATCTACTGGAGTAAATTTAAAATAATAAAGACACTCCTTATGGAGTCTGCTCTAATTCTATCATTAGAACAGTGGGAGAAACAGGTTGAAGCAGTTTTAAAGCTCACGCCTAGAGGGCATGCAGCCTGCTGATTCAGAATCCTGCCCTCCCCAGCTAATGTCACAGAGCTTTGGCAGGGGGCCCTTGTCCATCTGAGAGTCTTTACACTGACAATCTCTCTCCTTTGAACTAAGTTAAACACACACTGACTTTTCTGCATTCCCCCAATAAGTGCAAGCATTTGGTGATCATATTTCACAATTCCTGCATTTAGTGTTAACAGTTTGTGACCCCACAACAGCCAAACTGGTTACAATGGGAAAACACCACTGTAACTCTTGAATATCTAGCAGGACTAAGCAAACTGAGTGAACTGTATTTACGTGCACACACCCAGAATCTCATTCTTTAAGTGGAGAATGTTTCCTTCTTTGTGCCAGGTAACGTACAGACTTTCTTTTATATTCCCCCAATAATTACAGATATTTCAGTTTGTGACCCAAGACCAGCCAAATTGATGAGCAAAACACCATTGTAACAGCTGAATAGCTAAAATCTAAGCAAAGTAAGGAAAAACGGCATTTACATACACACCCAGGATTTCTTTCCCATTCCAGCTGGCTGTAATGGAAGCATTGATTCAGACCCTGCTTATAGTGACATTGGCAAAAAGCTTAATGCTGGTATGAGTAGATTAGTTAAGGGGCTATATTATAGCCAGTTAAGGAAAAATTTGCTGTTTGCATTGCTACTGAACAGATAAAAATGAGAGATCAGTTGTCTACCAAGCAAATGAGGGGAACACAATGATCTGACACTACTGAGCAAGCTCTGTGTCAGGAGTATTTCTTATTCAGACCAAATGCTAAATGCTTTGGCAGGGAGAATGTATTAAAGGTAAAAATATTATTATTATTATGTCATCCCATTAACAATTTTGCATGCTATGATTTTTCAGCAACACAAATATTGCTAGAGCAAGTGGCTTGACAGAATAACGGTATTTTCTTTTTATTTCTGTTGAAAGACATTGTGATAAAAATGAGGTATATACATATCCTTTGAAAGTCAGAGTAGAATGTACTTGTTTATAATGTAGGCCTCTGTTCTAGAAAGGATTTTCAGGTACTGTATAGCAATGCCACTTAACCCGATTAGTGAAAATCCAGCTGATAAAAATGATTTTATCAGTATAGTTTAAACCAGTTCCCTGTATCAAATAAGCTAAATCAGCAAAAGGACTTTGGAGCCAGTATAACTGTGTCTACATTAGGATTTATGCCAGAAGAGTTACAGCAGTCTGGGGATGTGATTTTTTTTCACATGTTTAGCTCATGTAGCTATGCCAGCAAAACTTTTAAGGATAGGCCAGGCCTGAAGCTTAAAAGAATAATTACGTGAGTGCCAAATATATATTCCACAAATCACTGATCTAAAAAAAATCCATATAAGGAATTCAAGAGCTGCAAAGGTCTAGTAGTTTTTACATTAACCTATAAAGTCTGATCCCAGAAACACTACTGAATGCAGGGCTTGCTACAGAGAGCTGTTGCCTTAATTCCAGCTGACTGCATTCAGACCCCCTCAGTAGTAGGATGGCATGGGGGTAGGGAGGGCACGGCCTTCAAAGCTGGGTGCCTGGTCAGTAGCTGCTACTCTCTGGCCATCTATCTCTGAAGGCAGCACAGAAGTAAGGTTGGCAATACTATAGCCCTCCTAAAACAACTTGCAACCCTCTGGATTTGAGAAACACTGGTGTGGCCTCCAACTGAGAAGCAGAAAAACACTCCCCACATTCTCCTTATACACCAGAACCTAGGGGGCCCAGGCTAGTAGATTTGTGGGTCCCCCTAGGCTCCAGGGTAGGGCCAAAAATGAGGGGTTCAGAGTGTAGGAGGGGACTGCCAGGAAGCAAGCTTGGGGTGTGGGATCTGGGTGGGAAAGAGTGCAGGAGTGTGTTGGTACGTCTGGGAAAGAGGTAGGGCTGGGGAGCACCCTGGCTGTGGGAGATAGGGTATAGAAGGGAAGTGGGGGTGGGAATCTGGCAGGAGGGGGCTGAGGTGGGAGGGTTGTGTTGAAGGTAGGGTGCAGGAACATGGCTGCATGTGGGAGGGGCCTGGGTGGGAGGTGATGCCAAGAGATCTGGACAGGAGGTAGGGTGCAGGAGAGGGCTGGAGGCGGAAGGGCTAAGTGGGAGGCAGGGTGTAGGAATAGGCTGGGGTGGTGGGTCTGGGCCATTGGGGTCGCTTATCAGGCACAGCTCCCTGAGTACACACATGGCTTTGAGTACCCCAGCACTCCTAGGCACTGGCCTCTGCTGCTCCTATTGGCCACAATTACAGCCAAGAGGCTGCTTTGCTGCACTGACTGCCATTTCCTCAGCAGGGGGAGGGGGAGGGAGAGGGAGAGCAGCAGCATGCAGAATTGCTTCCTCCATCCAGCAGGCATTGCCCATGGGTCAAATCTGGTGCCAGCTTGCCTGTCTCCCGCTCACAAAGCTTGGGCCTCGCAGGCAAGCCCTAGGTTCCCCACCCGTGGAGGAAAAAAGTACACAAAAGACCAGATTTTTCATGCAAGACTGGATTTCCATGGCCCAGGACACATTTGTCATAGCCATGAACTTGGTAGGGCCCTATATACAATCATACCGGCATCTTAGAGTTTGTGTATAGTAATGTATACTACTACTTTGCTTTTATATACCTGCTTTAATACAGAAAGATCCTGGAGCACTTCACAGTCTACAGATAGAAAGTTCAAATCATCTTCTACTAACTCTGAGGTGGAAACTTACAGGCATTCTATTCAAGTGACACTACACAGTAGTATTTTTGAAGGGAACATGAATAACTTATTTAGTTGCAAGTATGGTAGAAAGGGCATTTAAATACATAGAGCCAGTGTACCAGGACTAGTCATCCTAAAAATCACACTAATCATGGAAAAGTGGGTAATATTAACTTTTACTTAATAGAATCCAAAGGTCTAATTTAATAGAACAGGGGTCGGCAACCCCCACCACATGTACTACAAGTGGCACGCTGGGTGGGAGTTCGTGCTGCGGCTCCAACCTCAGCTGCGCAGGCTGGAGCAACAATTCCACTGACCTGCTGGGGCGGGTGGCTGGAGAGATGCATGTGTGTGCCCCTGCTTGACCTGGGCATACAGCTCCCATGAGGTGAGGGGAAGGGACAGGGAGGACTGAGGTTCAGGGGCAGCCCCGGACTCTGCTTGCCCAGCCTGCAGGCAAAGGGCTGGGCTGGCCAGGCCAGAGAAGAGACTCTGCCAAACCCTCTCCTTGCCCCAGCGCTGCTCCCTGTCAGTGAGTGCACTGGGGCACAGGGATATGGAGGCAGGGAGGGGTGAAGGAGGATGTAGGGACAGGATGGGAGGAGGCAGGGGATCAGGCTGTAGGGGCAGGATGGGAGGGGCAGGGGTTGCACTGAGGGGCATGGGGCAATGCAGGGGATCGGGCTGGGGCGGGATCATGGGGATGAGGGGAGCGAGGCTGCAGCAGAAGGAAGATGTGAGAGGGGGATACAATTTTACTTTGCAGAAGCTGCACTTTACTTTACTCCCCACGTCTTTGTCTCCCTCTCAACTAGCTATTTGGCTGCATTCTCACCCTTTCACCTTTTCTGCATTACACCCTCAACCCCTCTCACCCCCAAACTCCCTCTTACACTCTCCTGCTGCCAAACTCCCTTCCAGACCCTGCCCTCCTCACCCCATCTTGCACCCCACCTTGCCCAGATCCTGCATCCCTATCTCACTCGCTGGCAGCCCTACCCCCACACACTGAACCCCTCATTTTTGTTCCCACCCTAGAGCCTAAGGGGGGTCCACAAAATCCATTAACTCTAGAACCCCAGAAAAGTAAATCTGGTCTATTGGAAGCCCTGAACCTTAGTCTTCCCTGTCCCTTCCCCTTACCCATGGGGGCTGGTGCACCACAGGAATGAGTTGTCTCAGTTGGGGGCCACATCAGTGAGGGTTGGAGATTTTGGGAGGAGTTTTTTTTTTGCTTCTCACTTGTTTGGTCCCCAACTGATTTTTTTCTGGGTCAGTGACCCCCAACCCAAACAAGGTTCCCCACCCCTGCCATAAGTAAAGAAAACATTGAAACCTTTTATGTTGGACTATGTTTTACTTCATTTAAAATTAAGTTTGATAACATGAGAAAGTTAAAGTGCTTAATCTGTTTAATAATTTAAATTAAACTGTTCTCCCTAGCTGCAGCACTGGCAAAATGGCTGTGGCGTAATTATGTAATTAATGGTGAATTTCCATTTGCAACTGGTAGTCTTGCAGAAGGGTTTGCATTGACCCAGGTGGTCCACGGGACGTGTGGTAGAGAGAGCCCCGCCCCTCCCCTCCCTCCTTGGGAGAGTGGTGCGGCCCAGCGCAGGAGGGTTAAATCTTGACACGTCACTTCGGAAAGGTTGCTGACCCCTGCACTAGAGTATATGTACAAGTGCAGGACTTGCTAATACATCTGGTTGCATTCTCAACGTGTTCAGAGAACCCCTTACACAGCTCCAGAGATGCTAGTGAATAACAAGGTGATGCTGAGATGTGTTTTGCAGCAGCTTGCGGAGCTGCCATTTATTGCCTATGAATAAGAACATAAGAACAGCCGTACTGGGTCAGACCAAAGGTCCATCTAGCCCAGTAGCCTGTCTGCCAACAGTGGCTAGCACCAGGTGCCCCAGAGAGGGTGGACCGAAGACAATGATCAAGCGATTTGTCTCCTGCCATCCCTCTCCAGCCTCTGACAAACAGAGGCCAAGGACACCATTTTATCCCCTGGCTAATAGCCTTTTATGGACCTAACCTCCATGAAATTATCTAGCTTCTCTTTAAACTCTATTATAGTCCTAGTCTTCACAGCCTTCTCTGGCAAGGAGTTCCACAGGTTGACTACACACTGTGTGAAGAACTTTCTTTTATTAGTTTTAAACCTGCTACCCATTAATTTCATTTGGTGTCCTCTAGCTCTTCTATTTAGGGAACTAATAAATATTTTTTCTTTATCGGCCCTCTCCACACCACTCATGATTTTATAGACCTCTATCATATCCCCCCTCAGTCTCCTCTTTTCTAAACTGAAAAGTCCCAGTCGCTTTAACCTCTCCTCATATGGGACTCGTTCCAAACCCCTAAACATTTTAGTTGCCCTTTTCTGAACGCTTTCCAAGGCCAAAATATCTTTTTTGATGTGAGGAGACCGCATCTGTACACAGTATTCAAGATGTGGGCGTACCATAGTTTCATACAGGGGCAGTAAGATATTCTGGGTCTTATTTTCTATCCCTTTCTTAATAATTCCTAGCAGCCTATTTGCCTTTTTGACCGCGTGTGGAAGTTTTCAGAGAACTGTCCACGATAACTCCAAGATCTCCTTCCTGATTTGTCGTAGCCAAATTAGCCCCCCATCATACTGTACGTATAAGTTGGGGTTATTTTTCACGATGTACATTACTTTACACTTATCCACATTACATTTCATTTGCCATTTTGTTGCCCAATCACTCAGTTTGGTGAGATCTTCTTGGAGTCCCTCACAGTCTGCTTTTGTCTTGACTATCCTAAACAATTTGGTATCATCTGTAAACTTTACCACCTCAGTGCTTACCCCTTTCTCCAGATCATTTATGAATAAGTTGAACAGGATTGGTCCCAGGACTGACCATTGGGGGACACCATTAGTTACCCCTCTCCACTCTGAAAATTTACCATTTATTCCTACCCTTTGTTTCCTGTCTTTTAATCAGTTCTCAGTCCAAGAAAGGACCTTCCCTCTTATCCCAAGGCCATGTAATTTTCACAAGAGCCTTTGGTGAGGGACCTTGTCAAAGGCTTTCTGAAAATCCAAGTATACTATATCTACTGGATCCCCCTTGTCCGCATGTTTGTTAACTCCTTCAAAGAACTCTAATACATTAGTAAGACAGGATTTCCTTTTACAGAAAACATATTGACTTTTGTCCAACAAATTATGTTCTTCTACATGCGTCACAATTTTATTCTTTACTATTGTTTCGACTAATTTGCCCGGTACTGAAGTTAGACTTACCGGTCTGTAATTGCCCGGATCGCCTCTAGAGCCCTTTTTAAATATTGGTGTCACGTTGACTACCTTCTAGTCATTAGGTACAGAAGCCGATTTAAGGGATAGGTTACAAACCACAGATAATAGTTCAGCAATTTCCCATTTGAGTTCTTTTATAACCCTTGGATTAATGCCATCCGGTCCCGGAGATTTGTTTACATTAAGTTTTTCTATTTGTTCCAAAACCTCCTCTAATGACACTTCAATCCAGGACAGTTCCTCAGACTCATCACCCACAAAGGACGGTGCAGATTTGGGAATCTCCCCAACGTCCTCAGCCGTGAAGACTGAAGCAAAGAAATCGTTTAGTTTCTCCGCAATGACTTTATCGTCCTTGATTGCTCCTTTTATAGTTCGATCATCTAGGGGACCCACAGGTTTTTTAGCAGGCTTCCTGCTTCTAATGTACTTAAACATTATTTCTTTTTGAGTTTTTGGCTAGCTGTTCCTCAAAATCTTTTTTTGCTTTTCTTATTACATTTTAACACTTGATTTGACAGTGTTTATGGTCCTTTCTATTTATCTCACTAGGATTGGACTTCCACTTCTTAAAAGATACCTTTTTGTCCCTCACTGCTTCTTTTACATGGTAGTTAAGCCACGGTGACTCTTTTTTAGGTCTCTTGCTATGTTTTTAAATTTGGGGTGTACATTTAAGTTGGGCCCCTGTTATGGTGTCTTTAAAAAGTTTCCATGCAGCTTGCAGGGATTTGGCTCAAGTCATTGTGCCTTTTAATTTCTGTTTAACTAACCTCCTCATTTTTGTGTAATTCCCCTTTTTGAAATTAAATGTCAGGGTGCTGGGTTGCTGAGGTGTTCTTCCCACCACAGGAATGTTGAATGTTATTATATTATGGTCACTATTCCCAAGCGGCCCTGTAACAGTTATTTCCTGGACCTGATCCTGCGCGCCACTCAGGACTAAATTGAGAATTGCCTCTCCCCTTGTGGGTTCCTGCACCAGCTGCTCCAAGAAGCAGTCATTTAAGCCATTGAGAAATTTTATCTCCGCTTCTCTTCCTGAGGTGACATGTATCCAGTCAATATGGGGGTAATTAAAATCCCCCATTATTATAGAGTTCTTTATTTTGGTAGCCTCTTTAATCTCCCTCAGCATTTCAATGTCAGTATCGATGTCCTGGTCAGGTGGTCAGTAATATATCCCTACTGCTAATTTCTTATTATTGGAGCATGGAATTACTATTTATAGCGATTCTATTGAACATGTTGATTCATTTAATATTTTTATTTCATTTGATTCTACATTATCTTTCACACACAGTACCACTCTGCCACCCACCCGGCCTGCTCTATCCTTTCGATATATTTTATATCCTGGTATGATTGTGTCCCACAGATTTTCCTCATTCCACCAGGTTTCAGTGATGCCTATTATGTCAATCTCCTCATTTAATACGAGGTACTCCAGTTCACCCATCTTATTAGTCAGACTCCTAGCATTTGTGTAGAAGCACTTTAAAAATTTGCCACTGCTTATTTGTCTGCCCTTCCCTGATGCATTGGATTCCTTTGTATGCCGTTGTTTGTCTGCTCTGGCCCATGGTTTGCCCTCTCCCCTCCTCTCTTTCTGACTACAGCTTAGAGAATCTCTATCAATGGATTCTCCTCTAAGAGAAGTCTCTCTCTGATTTACGTGCATCTCCGCACCAATCGGCTTTCCCCCATCTCTTAGTTTAAAAACTGCTCTACGGCCTTTTTAATGTTTAGTGCCAGCAGTCTGGTTCCACCCTGGTTTAGGTGGAGCCCATCCTTCCTGTATAGGCTCCCCCTCTCCCAAAAGTGTCCCCAGTTCCTAATAAATCCAAACCCCTCTTCCCTATACCATCGTCTCATCCACACATTGAGACTCTGAAGCTCTGCCTGCCTACCTGGCCCTGCACGTGGAACTGGAAGCATTTCCGAGAATGCCACCATAGTGGTCCTGGATTTCAATCTCTTTCCTAGCAGCCTAAATTTGGCCTCCAGGACATCTCTCCTACCCTTCCCTATGTCATTGGTACCTACATGTACCACGACCACCAGCTCCTCCCCAGCACTACACATAAGTCTATCTAGATGCCTCGAGAGATCCGCAACCTTCGCACTAGGCAGGCAAGTGACCATACAGTTCTCCCGGTCATCACAAACCCAACTATCTATGTTTCTAATGATTGAATCACCCACTACTAACACCTGCCTCTTCCTAACTGGCATTCCTTCCCCCTCAGAGGTATCCTCAGTGCGAGAGGATACTGCAACATCCTCTAGGAGGAGGGTCCCAACTACGGGATGGTTTCCCTCTGCTCCCATTGAATCCTCTGTTCCCTTGAGACTTTCATCCTCCTTAAGAGCACTGGGGCTCTCAGACTGGAGGTGGGACAGTACTACAGTGTCCCAGAAAGTCTCATCAACATATCTCTCTACTTCCCTTAGCTCCTCCAGTTCAGCCACCCTGGCCTCCAAAGCCCAACCTCGGTCTCTGAGGGTCAGGAGCTCCTTGCAACGGGTGCACACATATGCCACTCACCCATAGGGCAGGTAATCATACATGTTACACTCGATGCAATAAACAGGATAGCCCCCACTCTGCTGCTGGGCTTATGTCTCCATTTTTCTAATGAATAAGTTTAAGTATAAACTGGGATTCTTTTTAAACCTCTGGAATATAGATTATTATAAGAGTTATGTTTTAAAGAAGGTCAGAAGTCACTAGTGCCCTCTAACCTCCCTCTCCAAACTCCCTGTTAGCTGTTCTTGTTCGCAAGCTCCCTGGTCGCTGAGTCACAGGCTTATATAGCTCTGGTAACTCCTCCCCCTTACTGAGGCTCAGCCAATTAACAGAGGCTTCTAGATTTCAAACCTTTTAGAAGCTCCTTCAAACAAACAAACCAACCAACCAACCAGACGAACACAAGCTCAGCACACAGCAAATAACTCCGCTCCCCCCCCCCCCACAAACATACACTCCAGACAGCCACTTACCACAAGGGTCCCGTTTTTACTCCTCTATTACCTGGAGAACTCCCTCTCCAAACTCCCTGTTAGCTGTTCCTGTTCACATAGTACCATTACAATTGTATTATGGGAAAATATTCACGTGCCTGTATATTTCATAAGAGGGCCCCTATTCCAGTGAAGTGACAAATGAATGGTTGCTTAACACGGCATCCCCAAATGCATTAATAATCTTTGCTTATCTTGTTTTGTTTCTAGCTTTGTATAATAACCTAATGACTCAGCTACAATCCCTACCATACTCCATCTTATTTTATATGTTACGAAACCATTTTCTATTTCATATTCATTCCATGATGTGATTAATAGGCTTGACTCACATGATCCAGTAGTTTGTGCAGAACATGATCAGGGAACTCTCCCATCCCAGGGAAAGGTTTACCTGAGTCATAGGAGTCATTTGATGCAATAATATAAGAAACACTTAACCAAATACTCTTCAGAATCAACAAAAACCTTCAAATAGTGATCTACAAAGTCTTTGAACAAAACACTACATTTCCTGTGCACTGGGAATGAAATTCACCATGGGGTGGAGAGTCAACAGAGCCAGGTGCACCAATAAATGGAATCCTGCAAATCCACATATATGTGCTTTATATCTGCAGATACACTTTTTATCTGGGACCCAACAAATTTGTGGATGTCCGTGGATCATTATTGCAGACACCGAGGCAAATACTAATTTTGTAGCTGTGCAGGTCTCCTTACGACTAAAATTGGTAGAGATTTTGAACAGACTTTGCAATGGGGTTGGACAGACAAGAGTTATTTGAACGCAGGGCTTCAGTGTGCACACCCTAAAAAGTGGTTTACTCTGGCTTTGAATAGGTTCATCTAGACTTGGGGGTTGGAAGGAATGGCTACTGTATAGTTAACTAGACATATGCCCCAACCTCCTGGATGGAGGGCACAGAATGGGAAGAGGTGGCTATTCTAGCCTATTTACTCACCAAGATGGCTCTCTTCATAGTTCCCAACATGAACTGTCCATCTCAATGTACAGGGAACTGAAAGTGGGACACTGTTTTACTATAATAATGTAAGTAGTTGGAAGTCTTATTTGGGAACTACATCTAGAATGAGGCAAGATGGATAGAGGAAGCATGGTTATATTTGTTTTATCTGGAAAGCAGCCATATGTAAATACTATAATTAGCCTTGGAAGGTGGCGAGTTGGACTTAATTGTGTTCACAACCACCATTTCATTAGTTAAGTATTTGATACCTTTCCAGAAAAGCAGCCGGAAGATATGGAAAACATTTCTTATTCTTCACCTGATACATTCCTACTTCAACTAGAATGGGCACATTTCACCTTCCTTTTAAATATACCCATCTCTCATGAGTTTTATTTATCTCAGAGCATGAATACATGTGCTGTTAGGGTTAAACTAAAGCCTTTTTCCTGAATTTGTATAGTGGGTTTTTTTTTCCCCAGTCGAAACACATTGGAGAAATGTGAGACAAAACAGATTGAACTATGTTGGTAACTATCTTCTATGGTATGCTACATACAATATGGCAGACCACAAGGAGAGAGAGAGAGGTCTTATTGCCCTTTATTAATTATTATTATTATGTTCTGTGTATTAGCCTAGTACCTAGGAGGCCAAGTCATGGACCAGGACCTTTTGTGATAGGTACAGTAATGATACAAACATGTCTGTGTGAATTCATAAGGAATAACCACTTTCTCTCTTTGCAGAAGAAAATGTTGTCACACTGATTAAAAAAAAAGTATGTGACAAAGGTCTTCTCTCTCTAATGCAAACTCTTATGATGAGTTTACACTGCAATAAAAGACCTGATGGCACAGTTGTTTTTGGCCTGGGTCAGCTGCTTCAGGTCCACATGGCTCAGGCTGCTAAAAATTTCAATGTAAAAATTAGATTTAGGCTGGATCCTGTGAGAGGGATGGGTCTGACCTGGCTTTGGATACGCAGTGCCACAGGTTTTTTATTGACATGCAGACATAACTTTAGAGGCATTTTAGCAAAGTGAGAATATTTTTCATGCAATATTTTATTACTGCAAAATCTAAATTACCTTAGGCCAGTGGTCACCAACCAGCAGATCAGGATCTACTGGTAGATCTTGAAGCCTTTGACAGGTGATCCTGACTGGCTTGGCCAGGAGGTATCCAAGTGCTGGCGCTAGCTGCTCCTCCTCCCACTGCTGCTCATCTCCTGCCCTTTGCCTTGGAGCTGTCCTCAGGAGCCCCCTGTTTTCTGTGCAGGGCAGGGGAAGGAGAGGAGGGATTATGATGTCAAAGTATCCCCTCTCCCACTCTGTATCTTATCTCCACAGAGAAGAGGGGGCACAACAGGACTTGGAAGGGAGTTTGCTGGCTGCTTTTGGGAGTGGTTCAGGGCCAGGGCAGGGGTGAGCCTGCCTTAGCCCCAGTGAACCACCACCCAGGAGCCACCAGGCAGCACCCCAACTGCTCTATTGCAGGCTTCCCCGATTCAGCTGCTGCTGAAACTGACCAGCAGCAGCTGAATCAGGGACGCCTGGGGCAGAGCCAGACTATTGTAAGGGGGGGCTATGAGGGTCTGGGGTGGCATCCCCTCCCACCCCATTCCAGACCCATCATAGCCCCCCCTTCTGATAATCCGGCATATTTGATAATCCGGCACCCCCTGGGTCCTAAAGGTGCCGGATTATCGGAAGTTTACTGTATAAATGGAAAGTGCTCAACTATGCCTGTAAAATTTTATGCACAGAGGTGTACCTTCTTTGGTTGCACGTTTACATCCTTATGACAGCCCAAAATCAATGTGTATGTCTAAATGGTGTCTTATCAAGTGCATGGCTAGCGCCTTGAATATCTAGACAAAAAAGGTGAGAGCTAAGTATACATAAGGTCCATTGAAAGGGATAATTTAACAATTTTAACTTGATTTCCCCTTCCTAAACAGGTTGAGAAACTGTTACAAGTGATTCTAGATTATTAGTTTAAGGTTTCCGATGGTTTATTGCTAGGAAAAAACATGATGATTTTGTCAGCTTTAGATAATATTTTATACTGTTCAACATCTGCACTTCGAGTGTTTAAACAACTTTTTCAGTGACTAGAAGTTTGGCAACATTTGTGAAATAGTCCTGCATTTAAATTCTAAAGTTATAGGAACATGATACTGGACAGATATAGTGTAATGAGTACATTTTTCATATTGAAATATATATTGCAGGATGTAAAACAATAGTAACAATTCCTTTATATCAGCATTTTATTTATGAGAGCCCAAAACTCTGAGTCTTTACTCAAGACCTAATTCGGTCATCTGTACTTGCATTGCACACTACCCTATTTTACTGAAACTATGGGACTGCTGGCATATGAGGTATTACTAAATAAGAGGAACAGCAGCAGAATTGATCTTTTTGTTTTCCCTGAGTCCTTCCTCAGGCAGACTCCCATTATTTTCAGTGGGAATATTTCCTGTGTTAGGACTAAGAACCTCAGGATTAATGACATTTAAAGAGTTTCATGTGATTTTGGAATGTTTTCTCTCTTTAAATGGAGAGAGCCGTGAGAGTGCAAGATACACAAGACTGGTAGGCAGGTGTGGTAGAAATCAAGTGGGGTACATAGGAGTTTGGCTTGGTAAAACCTTTGATCATTACTTGCCTAGTGTTTACTTTTTTCTTTTGAATCATTGTTTTGAAATAAACAAAGACATTTACAGAATTACCTAAGAGATATATCTGTGCCCACACAGCTGTCCAATGTCTCTCATATGTTATTACCTTGTTAGAAGCTCATGCTTTGCCTGATATAAATCACTTAAATAATAAGTGGAATTTTGTTCTCATTACTCCAGGGAAAGCCAGTCAATACAAAGCATATCAATTCGTTACTATAAAAGCAGAAGTCAAAGAAAATTTATATTAAATGGAAATTCAGGATCCATTACATTGGACATTACACCTCAATTTCCTGAACTAGACTTGACAGACCACCAGTAAATACCCAATAGGGAATAGTTTTGCACTGGCTACATGAACTAGATGATTTAATAGGCCTTTTCCATTTCTATGAACATATGAAAAATCAATGACAGCCCACTCAGTGAAAGTAAGTGCCCTGTTCTGCACAGATGATTTCCCCTCTACCTACATTCAAGCAAAATCAAAGAGCTACTGACTGCGTTTTGCTCTAATGAGAATTGAATTAAATCACCATATGGACTCCATGCTTTGGGCTTTATTTTTGGCATTAGATGTTCAACTTTTAATAGTGCTTTCTCTGTGCCCCAAATCCTCCAGGCTTTCATCAGATTTTACTCAGGCAAAACTCCTGCTGATGACTAAATGAGGCATTTGAATCACAGCCTTGCACAGAGAAGTGGGAGGCAAGGGTGCAAAACATAATAGGATGGAGGGCATTGTACCAGGCTAAGAACAGTGCCTTCAAGAGTTCTGAGAGTGCAAAGGAACTTAGTCGCAGCCCCTCAGGGCACATTGTCTAATCCCTTCCACAGGGGCTGGGGGAAGTCTGCCCTTATCACCTATATCATAGAACTGTGAGGTATTTAAAGGATGTAAGCAGCATACTTTAACCAGCCTGTGCATGGATGTGAAGAGTGGGGAAGCTGCACACAGACACTCTGATCTTGAGGAGCATGATCTTGACCTGGCTAGGGATCTTCTTTGCATTTGTAACATATTAAAAATGTATGGATTTACAAAAAGTATCTTGGTAATAAGCAAGATGGAATTTATATGTGAATTTCCATGCTGACTTGGCAGCTCCCATTATTCACAGAAGCATAACGTAAGAACGGCCATACTGACGCAGACAAAAGGTCCGTCTAACCCATTATCTGGTCTTCCAGCAGTGGCCAATGCCAGGTGCCCCAGAAGGAGTGAACAGAACAGGGAATCATCAAGTGATCCATCCCATCACCCATTTCCAGACTCTGACAAACAGAGGCTAGGGACGCCATTCCTACCGATCCTGGTATTGATGGGCTGGTCCTCCATGAATTTATCTAGTTCTTTTTTGAACCAGCGGTAAAAGTAAATTAAAATGTCTTGCAGGTCCTGTCCTATTGCAACCTAGGTCCCTGACAGCTCTTTAAATAGCTCCCTTCTGGCTTTTGTTTCAGCTCAGCCAGCTCTTGCTGGAGCTGTGCACCTGGGTGCATTCACTTACTTTCACCTCTGTTTTTGAACCCAGTTAAAGTCCTGGTCTTCACAACATCCTCTGGCAAGGAGTTCCACACATTGACTGTGCACTGTGTGAAGAAATACTTCCTTTTGTTTGTTTTAAACCTGCTGCCTATTCAGAACTAGGGGTCACCAAATGAAATTATGTTACGGGAACAAGAAGATAACTTTTCCTTATTCACTTTCTCCACAGCTGTCACAATTTTAGAGACCTTTATCATATCCCCCCTTAGTCTCCTCTTTTTTAAGCTGACGAGTCCCAGTCTTTTTAATTGTTCTTCATGTGGCACCTATTCCAAACCCCTAATAGTTTTCGTTTTCCTTTTCTGAACCTTTTCCGATGGCAAGGTGCCTTTTCTGAGATGAGGTAACCACATCTCTACACAGTAGTCAAGATGGGGGTGTACTATGGATTTACCAGAGTCAATAAGATATTCTTTGTCTTTCTCTATCCCTTTTTAAATGATTTCTAACATTCAGTTTGATTTGACTGCTGCTGCATATTGCATGGTTTTCAGAGAACTATTCACAATGATACTAAGATCTGTTTCTTGAGTGGTAATAACTAATTTAGTCCCCATCAATTTGTACGTATAGTTGGGATTATTTTTTCCAATGTGCACTACTTTGCATTAATCAGCATTAAAATTAATTTGCCATTTTGTTGCCCAATCACTTAGCTTTGAGAGAGCATTTTGAAGCTCTTTATAGTGGGTTTTGATCTGAACTATTTAGAGCAGCTTAATATCAGCTGCAAGTTTTACCACTTTAACTGAACATGCTCATATGGTATGTGGGCTGGGGTAACCTCGCATTTTTGGTGCAGTAAAGATAGCTATCTCCCCCCCCCCCCCATCTATTTACATATCAATGATTTGATTGTATTTTTATTGCCAAGTTGTTATTGTGTTTCATTCACAAAAACAGTCTACTCCTGACAATGGCTCTGACAATTGCCATTCCTTCTCTGAAAACAGATCTCTGCAGCAATTTGAATGTGTGCATTTCCAAAAGATAATGAAAATAATCTTTGCATATTCAACTCTTGATCACATTGATTAGTAAAACAGATTAATCATTGTAAGACAGAAGACCCAGGAAAAGGGCCTAATCCTGCATACTTCAGGGCACTGTATACCATGTTGTGTAATTACTGCAGAGTCAGATCCAATTTTTGGTGGTATTTTTTGCAAAAACATTGGGAAAATGTCATGACTTCACATAATTTAGCAGCAGGGCTGGTAGGGAAGGATTTCAGATAAAGGAGCAACTGAAAAAGAAATTAGAGCAAAACTCTATCAGTACTTCTCTGGCTATGCTTGAACATAGGGAGAGGAAAGGCTCTATGCACGTGTTCAAAACAGAGCTAAACATTGTCCATAAACAAAGAGGAGATACGCTCAGTGCCGTCCTTAGGATTTATGGTGCCCTAGCGGGATTATTAAACTGGTGCCCCTATGCCTGACTTGCTCTTAGCAACACAAACGTAAGCTTACAGTATTGGAAAACTTGCCACATGCATGTTATTAAAAACAGTTAAACTTAATTAAGCACTTACTTAAGTAATGCTGATGGACTAGCACTAAAGAAGTAGCACTATAGAAAAAATTCTGGTTTATTGACAGAATGATGCAAATAATATAATTTTTTAAATTTGTCAACATTTTATTGGAAATTTATATGAAGAACCCTGCCCTCCTTCACCAGCTACAAGATGGGGGCCAGTTGAAGGCCAGGGCTGGCCCATGGAGCCCTGCTCACCGCAGACAAACTTGAGGCCAGGCCCAGCCCATGCAGGTCCTCTCCCCCCTCGGTGGAACCGCTGACAGGAAAGCAAAGTTCTGTCCCCCTGGGAGGAGTTGTCAGCACAGCACTGTCATCCTTGTAAGCCCAGTAATCTCTTCCAGCTCCCTCCTGAGTTCTGCACCCTCCTGCCCTGACTCCTGCTCCCCCACCTCCCTACCCTGAGCCCCCCCCAACCAGACCCTGTGCCCTGAATCCACCCCTCTTGCCCTCACTCTATCACCTTCTACCCTGAGCTGCCCCCACAAACCTTCCAGCCTCCTGCCCACACATCTTAACCCCTACCCCTTACCAAGAGTCCCCCATATCTCTGCCCTGACTCCAGCCCTGCAACCTTATACTCCTGCCCTAACGCCCCACACCAAACCCTGTGCCCTCAGCCCCCTACCTCCTGCCTTCACTCCAGCACCCTTCATCCCCTGCCCTGAGTTCCCCAACTTTCCCAGCCCCCTGCCCTTACTCCTGTACCCCCACTTGCTAGTTTTTATTCTAGCAAGACAGAAAACTTGCAAATACTGTCCACCGAAAAACTGTGATGTTTTAATCACTTTTCTTCTGATATTAATACAAACTTCCTTTTTCCCTTCATTTTTGAAAAATTCTATCATTTAAAGAAAGCATGTACATTTTCCTTTTATTTTGTAATATCTCCCCCTCTCCATTCTCCCCCTCCCCCGAAATTACCTCTTAAAGATCCAGATATGCTCATAGGGACATAAATATGTAATCACAACCTGCATAATATCTCCTCTCCAAGATTTTCTCTTTAACCATGAAGCTTAGAAATGTTTGAAGAAAACAGAGTGTGTCATGTAGTAACAGGACTGCAGGAGCTGGGGATTTACGGATCAAGGGCTTCCCTCGCCCCAAAAACAACCACCACCCCCAACGCAAATTGACAATGAGAGGGGGGCAGCCTTCTTCCCTTCCCCGCCCCTCAGTACTGGGGGGGAGGGAGGAGAATTTCAGGTGCTTGCCCATCCTGGATCCCTGGCCCCAGCTTCCCTCCTGGGCTGAGCACTCAGCGCCCCCTCCCCCCGATCATTCCCCCAGCCCCAGCCCCGCCTCTCTCTCCCCTCCCTGGTGGCAGCATCCACATGCAGAGCTCAACCAGCTGAGGGGGAAGATGCCCAGGCTTCTCCCCTCTCAGCTGTTCCTTGGCGTTTAAGCACACTGTGCATGCGCTCCCTCGGCCCCACACAGTACCCCGGCCGGCGCCAGGGAATTTAAAGTGCTGGTGCCAGCCTCAGGTTGCAGTGCACCGGTGCCCGATGGATCCACTGCCAGCCGGCCCTTCGGCGGACCTCCCACCAGGTCGGTCCACCCCTGCCTCAGCACGCAGCCAGCCAGCTCCCCCTCCTCCTCCCCCCCCAGCACCTCACCCAACCTCCCCTCTCCCTAGCACCTCACCCAACCCAGCCCTGCTGGACAGGAGGGGGGAGAGAGGAGTGCTCCATGGGGGGAGGGGAGAAGAATGGTCATTATGGGGAGCAAAAGAAAGGATACTGCCAGAGCCACCCTGCCTCACCTCACACCAGGGGAAGAGAGTCACACAAGTGAGTTCCTTCCGTCACCCCATTCCCTCCCCAGAGACCCCAACAGCCAATCCCTTTCCTCAGATTGTGCTGCAGGCAGCGTATTCAGCTCTCTCTAGGAACCAGCAGCCTTGCTGCTTCCCGTTTCTCCCTGCAGAGCGGTGCCCCAGAAATACTGGTGCCCTACACAACTGCGTCCCCTTGTATGCCTAAGGTCGGCCCTGGATATGCTCCTAATTTAGAGGATTTTATGATGTATGGACCCAATATAATGTCAATATAAAACAAAGATCTTCCAGCGTTTTAAAAATATACTATAAATATATTGCAAATACTCCTGTGTGTGAGTTTAACATTCACTACTTGCAATCTAAACATTCATCTTTTGGAAGCATCCATGTGAGAAAACCCTATCATTTGCACGAGTGCAGAAGCCAACACAAAAGTCATACAAGCTTGCCTCACATTGGTTCAGGTTTATATTTGAATGGTCACACATACATTGTGCAAAGACCCCTCTTGCCTGACCTGCATTTGGGTGGGCAGCCATCCCTCCTTTGCCAGCTGGTTTCTGAGATAGAGCACCCAACCACTCCTTCTGGGACTCCTTCCCCACCCCTGCTCTCTTTAGCTCTGTAGTGTGCGTGTGTTCTCTCCCCAACCTTCTAACTGGGGAGGCTTTTAAAGGCCTCCAGGAGGCCCGAAGTGGAGTCAGGTGGCCTCAATCTGCCTTGGCCAGCTCCCAGCCAGCTGCTTGTAATTGACTTGCAACCCTCCACTCCTAATTAGCAGGCCTTTTAGCCTTTTTGGGCTGTCTTTCCCCACTCTGTTGCAACCCTCTGGCCTGACCTTGTCACAATGTATATATTGTGTATAGTTTTTTGATGGTGGTTTGGTTTTGTTTTTTTGAGAAAATCAAATGAAAGTGTGGGAACGTGGAGATTGATTTTCTGCTTTCAGCGTCTCTTTTCTTAAGAAAAAATGTTTTTATGCGCCCCCCTAAAATCTTTTTTCCCAAAGGCCATAACTCAGCTCATTTATCTCAGGCTTTCCATATATATGCCATTTGTACACTATCTGCTACAGGCATAAAATAGAATACAGTTTGCTTTAAAACTATCAGCCATTTGAAAGTATGGGAAAACTCCTTTTGTGCATGTGGCCAGGCTGGAAAGACCAGAGAGAGATCTTTACCCAAGGTTGTGTATATGGTGTATATACAGTTATGCTGTATATACAGTTATGCTGTGTGCATGAAAACAAACATTCAGCCCTGGTCTACCCTTATTTTGAAACCACAAGCAAAGCATCCTCACTACCAAGCTCGTTATTTTGAAATAAGGGTCTGGTTATTTCAAAATAATAACTCCTGCTTTCCTTGGGTAATAATCTTATTTTGAAATAGTTATTTTGGGAGTTATTTCCAAATAAGCTATTTTGAAATAATTTCCTAGTGTAGACATGCCCTTAGAGGGTGAAGATATGAGGCCAGGGGTCCGAAATAAAATGAGTCTGAGGCTACGTCTAGACTGCAGCGCTTTTCTGGGACACTGGACGCACTCTTTTGCCATCCCTGTAAACCTCGTTCTACAAGGAAGAAGGGATGTGTTGAAAAAGCAGGTTTTTCTGAAATTTGGCGCCATGTAGACACGCCAAATTTTGGAAAAGCCTCTCTCTTTGGTTCGCAATTTGCGTATCTTTTTCCGACTTACCTTTGTAGTCTAGACGTAGCCTAAATTATTGTTTAATACTGAAAACAAAACAACTGAATTCCTGTTAGAAGCCTGCCTGGGCATAAGACTCCATATAGAACAGATGTTCTAACACCGAGTTCTTCAACACAGAGGTCAGTAACTTATGTCTTGACTGGTCTCCCCACTCAAAACTCTGCCTTTGAAGGGTATGATCCAAATCCTATTGATGTTAAGGGGCTCTGGATTGGGTCCCAAAATGTACACACAGGGCAGGTCCACACTTAAAACACTGGCTGGGAACAGTGATCTGTGGCCAACGGAAACTGCGCCGTGCAGGTAAATATAGCGGTGAAAACCCACCAGGAGTTAACCCTGGTGGACTGGATCCTGCCCTCGGGCCAGTATTTGCTCATCCCTGCTGAGGATGCTATTATGCTGACAGGAGAGCTTATCCCGTAAGCATAGCTGAGCCCTTCCATGAGAAGGGGGAGCTATGTTGATGGGAGAAGCCCTCCTGTTAATATAGTGCTATCTACACCAGAGTATAGTCTAACTCAGTATAGCTCAGGGCAGGGCAAGATCCTGTCAGCAGTCTGGCTCCGGCCTGCCTAGCACTTTCATCCGGCCCATAGCAGCTCCTGGCTTTGCCACTAACTTGTTGCCTGGGAGCCACCAGGAGGCTCAAGCCCTTTGACTAGCAGGAATTGAAAAGGCTCATGCCTCTCTGCCAACTCCCAGGCAATGTCACAGAGGCAGGACTGGGAGCTACAAGCCCTTTCAGTTGCTTCTATTTAAAGGGCTCATGCCGTCAGTGTGGCTGCCAGGCAACACAGTAGCTACCACCCGGCAGGCACGCTCCCTTTAAATAGTAGGAGTTGAAAGGGCTCACAGCTGCTGGCCCGCCGCTAATGTGATGCCTGGGAGCTGCTAGTGAGGCGTGAGCCCTTTCAACTCCGGCTATTTAAAGGGCTCATGCCTTCCACCTCAGGCCCTGCCCCTTCCGGGGTGGCCTGCAACCACTTCCAAAATTCGTGAAGTGCTCTTCCCCCCTTCAGAAATTATTGCCCACCTCTGGCATAACTGCAATGCACAGGGGTGTGGATTTTTCATACCCCGGAGCAATGTATTTGTAAGTTCATAGTGTAGATCTGCTCCAAGAAGTAATGATATAAAAGTTGCCCTTTAACAAACTCTTACATTTGTGAAATCAGAATCATATCTATTCACTGTAGAAACAACTGGCAGCCCTCCAGAGCCAATAAAGCTCAAAGAGAACAAACTAGATTCTTTTCTGACTCATGAGTCATCAGCAGAATTGTTAACTAAGTTTCGATTGCAGAATGACTGTATTATCTTTAAATTATACCTTCGGTTAACCCATAAAAAGTGGGAGGGGAAGAGAAAGTGGATTTCTAAGCAGCGTATTCCACTCATACAATAATTGTGGTGCCAATAGGCCGTATTTTAGCTGCAATTTTTTTTGCTTGTATTTATGTGTTGCGTCTATCATTGTTTGAACAGTATGTGCTTTGGTGCCAGAATTCAACTCCTGCTGTGTAAATGAGCAGTTCTCAGAAGAAGTGGTTCAGGCAATCCAATTAATAAAGCTTACAGATCTTTTATTCATTTATTGCAAAATTAGCAAGTGCAAGAAAAAGGGAGTGCAGGTTGTGGCTGTATTTAAGCAGCTCCATACTGAATAATAGTAGCAATGATAACAACACTTTCAGTAATATTTTGTATATCTCTCATAACGCTTCCAGGGATCTCTTAGATATAAATTTAATTAAGATTCACAACGCCCTGGTGTGGTAGGTAATTATTTTTTCTTATACCTTAATTACAATTTGAAATAATTATTAGCACCGACTTGAGTTTATACTCAGTTGTCAGGGAAACATTTAATTTGGGTCTTGGTTAGAATATTTTTTAAACTGCTATAAACTGGGAATCACATTGATTCTATAGAAACAAGCATTCGACACAGTATTGCCAAGTCTTGTGATTTTATTATGAAGCATGCTATTTGAGGTTTTTCTTAAAGCTCTAGCTGCTGGAATCATGTCATTACATGACAATCTCAACTTCTATTTAAAAAAATTCTAATGCCTATGGCTGCAGAGCAAATGTGAAATCTAAAGGTTCACAAACAAGAAAGCAAGTCAGAAGAAATCCAAATACACTGTACCATTATTTTAACAAATTTCATGGATTTTAGCGAATCTTATGATTTTGGGGCCTGCTTCATGCATTTTGAATGTTTGGGATTGACAGTGTGTCAGTGGTACACATGGAGTTACCAAAGCCCTCTGTAAATTGCAGTCTGGAGCCAGATATAATTCCAGATATAATAATATTTATATGGTACAACCATTTACCAAAATGAAGGATGAGGATTAAATCCTTGAAAAGTGCTTAACTCTGGTGAGGTAGGATTAGTTTAATTGCAATAGAGTTATTTATGCATTAAAATAGCCATTTAACCCAAACATTTCAACCAAGGCCATAACCTCACTGTAATATGGTGGTTTCCTCCTTCACCCATAATCAACATGTTTTTGGTCCTTTTGTTGAACTCTATTTCTCCTCCACCTGTATCTCAAGACAATTTGTTTCTCATTTGAACTTTAACTGCCTATGAGATCATGTTTAAAGCAATCACTACAGAAACAAGCTTGCACAAAAGACTATGCCCTTATAAATTTGTTAGTGTTTAAGTGCTTTGTTGTTTTTGCTGAAACAGACTAACAGGGCTATCCCTCTGAAACCTATAAGATAATGTTGCTTTTAACAAAAGATAATCTTTGTTGAACATTCCACCTGGGAATGTTGATGCAGAACTAGGATAAATGTGATTACAAAAGCATTCCATAATGCAATCTACACAAACTAATTGCCATTTGTCACAGTAGTAATCTGATAGTTACAACAAATACAAAAATGAATAGGGTAAAATGTCAAGGGCTGCTATTATGCTAATTCTTGCATGGCAGGCAGAAGGAGGTGCAATTTTATTGCACTCCAATACCATGGTGAACAAAGACAGCAAATGGGATTAAGCACTTTACTTTTGATCTTTCATGTCCCTGTATCATGGGCAGCAGAAGGAATGCAAGGTTGGTGTTCTCCAGCAGCAGATAGGGGGAAAAGGGTAGCAGTCCACAAGTGGTAAAATACTAGACCTAACTCTGCAGTGAATACAGCTTGGTTTCCAGTTCCCATATGCCCTCTCAATAGCCCAAAGTAAATAAAATAAAAAAGAGAAGGAGGTGGAGAACAGATGTATCTGAAGAGGCATGGATTCAAATATGATCCTTAAGTGGGCAATGCTGAGATATACCATAATGCCTCAGTCCTTGCTCCAGATCTTAAAGAGGAATACCGCAGAAGCCTTTATAGCAGCTGCAGAACCAGGCTCCCAGATCGAGAACAAAGCTCCTAGGAATGCCTTGTCTTTAGCAACTCTCTACACCTGCATGTTCATAATCAAACCCTATTTATTCTTTAATTTTTCTTGAGTGGTTTTCAGCCTATGTGTAACATTAGGAGGGAGTGAGGATGGTGGAGAAGACTGAAAAAAAAATCAGAGCTATTGACCTAAGATCACATCAAGGCTCCTCTGTCCATGCCAAACTTTGTCTCTGATTTCCTTTGACTTTTGACAAGTCATTCAACCACTCGAAGCTTTAATAAAATCAGGATAATGATACCTGTCTCTCAGGTGTTGTGAGAATTAGTGTGCTCTAGAGTATTATTTACTGATTACTTCCTTAGCCTTTCATATCTTCCACAGACTATAATTCAGTCAGGAAAGAAGCAGGATGCGCTGCTTGTGATCTTTTCCCTTCATGCAAATAATAACCTAGGTGATATGCAAAGGAATTTGCTCCACCCAAAAGAAGTTGTTTTGACTTTCACTTCATGCCCATTCCTGTTTTTATACTGAGAGAATTACTACATCAGTTAGAATTACTTGGAATAGGGAAAAATAGTGTATTCCTTCAAAACAGAAAATAAATCAGTGGAGATTTTGGTTCTATTTATACAGTAACACATTTTCCACTGTATTTTTGCAGTAATTTGACTTTTCTATTGTACTGAATAGCTCAGTTTCTGTGGTGTCCCTATGAAACAAACAAATCGACACTACATTACTACCATGCAGAAGGCAAAACAGACATTTACAAAAGGTGTATTTAATACAGCATCAACTACAGAGACTATAGCATTTGTGGATTCCTAAATTATCTGATTCTATCCATAGGCATATTCAAGTTTCTTATGATACAGCTTGCTGCTCAGACATAAATCAAGTCCCTATACCACTGCTTTTTGGTGCACTTCTGTATTTGTGTGCAGCCAAAAAGCTGGACCTTTTTTTAAAGGTTTTGAGACCCAGTTACACTATACATGGATGAGCAGGTGCTCCTGGCTTTCAGGGTTGTAAGCAGAGGACCTCCAATCAGCATTCTAGCTGTGACACAGGTTTATAAATCTTCTCTTTGCTAGTGTTTAAACACTTGAGTCCTGGTCTTGATCTCCCTGTGAGGCCTACACTCTCCCTCAGGTGGGACTGCTTTGTTTCCTTTGCTCACGGAATTTGGGCTGGCCTTGCCAAATAGCTCCTGAACCAGTTAAGAAAAAAAGTACACAACAAGTAGCACCAATAGTCCGTGGGCTAGGAATGAAAGAGTTACACTGGTGACCAGGGATGGCAGGTTTTTAGAATTTTTGGTGGCATCCAGGATAGTCCAAGTCCCTTCCCACCCTGCCTAAGACTCTGGGAGGGAGTTTGGGTGGAGGAGGGGAGCTGGGGTGCAGATTCTGTGACAGTTTGGGTGTGGGTACAGGCTCTGTTCTGGGGCAGGAGACTGGGGTGCAGGAAGGGCTGCAGACTCTGGGATGGAGTTTGGGTGCAGGAGGGGTGAGGGTTCAAGGACAGAGTTTGGGTGTGGGTTCTAGGCTGGGGCAGAGATTGGGGTACAGGAGAAGGTTCAGGGGACACCCAGGGGCAGCAGGCAGGGCTGTGAGACAGACCTGGCTCTGAACTTTGGTGGAGCCGGACCTCTGGGCCCAGAATATTCCTGGAACCCAGGCACCATATAACTCGCCATCCCTGCTGGTGATTGAGGAGCAGGGACCATTGCAGTTAGCCTAGTCCAAGATTTCACACTTCCATTTTTGGGAGGTTTTAGAAAAACCTTTTGGTTTTGGTTTGCATGGACCTGTACCCCATACGTTTCTTTGGCCTTGAGGTCTGGTCTGAAGTGGGAATTGTTGCATTCATTTATATTGAGAACTGCATTTTAAAAAGTCATCCCGGAGGGGAACTCTGTGTGTCATTGTAATGACAACAGAAAAAATATATGCCCAACTGTTCAGTAGTGAAATTCTGTGATTTAAGAGAGAGAGAGGGCTGCTGAAAGCCCCAGATTTGAATACTCAACTTTTGGATTTAGATCCAAAACTTACTGATGGTCCCTATTTTTATTACAGGCTGAATCAAAACTTTACTCCTAAACACCTTTACTGCTATTCACAGTTGAGGCTTGGCTCCACTTCAGTGGAGAACAGAGGTGATTGAAACACATTCTGAGTTGAACAGGCTGCTTGGTCCACAAAAAGCTGTGTTCCCATTCCATAATCCCAATTAAGTATTTTCCATTGGACATCTTTCCTCCCCTTTCTCTCTCTCCCCCCATCCCACCTTACTTCCAAATTCATATGAAAGGTGCCACTGCTAGATGTGAATCTCCCAAAACATTTCAGAGAAATCTTTATGATTAATGTTGTATTGTTTGGAGTTTAGGAAGAAATTGTTTGAAACAGAGAGCTGCAGCAGTTGCAAGTTTCCATTTTATTCCATACCACAAAACTAGCTAGACCCAGTCTAAACTGGCTGGGCTAACCCCTAATGACCTAACTCCATTAATATAACAACAAGAAGATCTATCACTTCGACAACCCAATACACAAAATCTTACAACCAAACATTAAAAAATCTAAAGAGTAAATCAAATTCTCAGACATATTTATTAGTCAGTATGTGACCATTCACTTTTTTTTAATGCGATCGACTATCCTGTAGAACTGTTACTACTTGAGAGTTTCATACAAGTATTAAATCTCAAGGCAAGTATCCAACCAGGTCACCATATTGTGGGACCTTTTGATAAGCAGGAGTTTTTCGAATGCGGTGGTGCTGCATGTTGGTGTTAGCTGACAGCTATGGGAATTACAATATCCATCACAGCAGTAAAAACCTATGAAAGTGGGATTCTGCTACAACACCAACTCTATGGAACTGAAATGTTGATGTTTTTTATTGCTGCGTGGGGTGAAAGTACGTTCTTTACATCTGAGTGAAACTTTTGATCCAATCTTCATTTAGAATGAATAGGAGGGAGAAGGGGATAAATAAGTGACTACAAATTGGCTAGCAAGTTTCCATTTATGGATGATTGAGGATTCAGTGTCCTCTTCCTGGAAACAGCTTACATCAGACCTATTGGTAGAAGACAGTCAAAAGCTGAGCCACTGTGGACTATTCATGGAGAGGCATCTCTCTCTTTAAGCCCTTTGGTTCCACAGCACAGCACAAAACCTGAGCAGGTAATACACAATTAACAATTTAATCCAAGACCTTTTACCTGATATTGCTTCTGTTCTCTGACGGGGTGAGTGTGTAGACATTTCCAATACAGACCCTGTTTTCTGGTAGTACTTGTGTGTGACTTCGAAAATCCTTTTCCAAAAACAGATGTGAATCATGTGACTATCTTTGGAAGGGATTGGAACATTGAATCATAGAACACTAGAACTGGAAGGCACCTCGAGAGGTCATCGAGTCGAGTGCCCTGCCCTCATGGCAGGACACAGTACCATCTAGTCCATCCCTGTTAGATATCTATCTAAACTGCTCTTAAATATCTCCAGAGATGGGCATTCTGCAACTTCCCAACTTCCGCAACTTATTCCAGTGTTTCACCACCCTAACAAGTAGGAAGTTTTTCCTAATATCCAACCTAAACCTCCCTTGCTGCAGTTTAAGCCCATTGCTTCTTGTCCTAACCTCAGAGGCCAAAGAGAACAATTTTTCTCCCTCCTCCTTGTAGATACTTGAAACACCCTTTTAGATACTTGAAAACCACTATCATGTCCCCTCTCGGTGTTCTCCTTTCCAAACTAAACAAGCCCAATTCTTTCAGTCTTCCCTCCCAGGTCATGTTCTCTAGACCTTTAATCATTCTTGTTGCTCTTCTCTTCTTCTTGCAAACCATTAATAATTACTCTCTGAGAATGAAACAAAAAACAGGACTGTGTAGACTAACATGGCTACATTTCTATCTCTGAGAATGGTTATCCAGCTAGTTATGTACCCACCTTATAGGAGCCCCATCTAACATGTTAAAAACTCCTCTTTGTGATTTGTCCCTCTGGTCAGGTCAGCATAGGGTTTCTCCTTTTGGAGTATAGAATCTCATTGGATCTGTTGTCCAGGTACTACCACTCTGTCAGTAGCTGGTAGGGTCCACACCAGTACTCCAGGTTCCAACCCAGGGACCTAAAACATGCAGCCAAGGCCTATTCTGTCCTCAGTCTTGCTGTTCTCATCCTAAGGCTGCTTCTTCCTTGACTCCCACAGGCTCTTTTCCTCACTCTTCTCTCTTTCCCTCAGGACCAGGTTTCCTCTCACGCAGAGAGTTACTGTAGACCAGGGGTAGGGAACCAAAGGCCCAGGGGCTGGATGCAGCCCCTGCCTTGCCTGGATTGAGCTCCAGAGGCTCAAGGCTCCCTTCCAGTATTGGGAAGCCCACTCTGGCACTCCAGCCCCCTGTCACTCCTCTGCAGGGCTGGAGCACACAGCATCTACCCTGGTCCCTCCTAAGCTCTGGTGTATGAGAGGAATGTTGGGGTGTCTTTCTTCTTCTCTGTCAGGGGCTACACAAGTGATTTTTTTAAAAAAAATTTCTTCTCACTTGTGTGTGGCCCCCAAACTGGTTTTTCTGTGGGTCAGCAGCCCCCGGCTGTAGACATTGTTGTTGCCAGTTTCCTAACTTTATACTAACCCAGAACACCCCTTCCCCGACTCAGCTGAGCTCCATCTTCCAACTGGATTGCTTCACCAGCCTTAACCTCTCAGGTGTGGGCCTATTTCACTAATTGGCTCCTCTCAGTTTCCTTCACTCTTTTGGGACCTGTGTGTGGTGGACACCCCATTATAAGGGATAAACAACACTTAGTTTCTTTTTTTCATATCACACATGATTTGATAAACCTCTTATCATATCCCCCCTCAGTCATCTCTTTTCAAAGCAGAACAGTTCCAGTCTTTTTGATCTCTCTCATATGGAAGATGTTCCATACATTTTGTGCCCTTCTCTGTATCTTTTCCAATTCTAATATGTGTTTTTGAGGATGAGGTGACCAGAACAGCATTCAAGATGTGGATGTGTCATGGATGACTATAGTGGCATTGTATTTACTGTCTTATCTTTCATAATGGTTCATAATATTCTGTTTGCTTTTTTGATTGCTGCTGCACATTGAGCCAATGTTTTCAGAGAGCCATCCACAATGACTCTAAGATGTCTTTGTGTCATAATAACTAATTTAGATCTCATCATTTTACATGTTTTGTTGGGACTATTTTCCAGAGTAGATTACTTTGCATTTATCTATTCTAAATGTATTTTGCCATTTTCTTGCCAAGTTACCCAGTTTAGCAAGTTACCCAAGTTAGCAAGATTCCTTTTTATCTCTTCAGTGTGCTTTGGACTTATCTAGTTTGAGTTATTTTGCTGCCTCAAGGTTTACCTCTTTTTCTAGATCATTTATGAATATGTTTTACAGCACTGGTCCTAGTATAGTCTGTTGGGGGACCCTGCTATTTACCTCCCTTTATTATTAAAACTGACTATTTATTCCTACCCTTTGTTTCCTGCATTTTAACCAGTTATGATCCATGAGAAGACTTTTCCTCTTATCCATAATAGCTTACTTTGCTTAAGAGCCTTTGGCGAGGGACCTTGTCAAAGGTTTTCTGAAGTCAAACTGCACTGTATTTACTGGATAATCTTTATCCATATTTAGGATGAAGGTTACAGTAATGAGGTCTACTCACCACTGTGACACCGCCTGCTGGTTATGCTGGGAATTAGCTCAGTTTATGGAATGCACGACCTTCAGATCATCTTGCCTGTTGTCTGTTCCGCTCTCCACCATGTCTTCCTGTGAACATGCCTTCCATTATGTCCACCTCTCCATTCTTACCTCCTTCCATGTTTTGAGCAGTCCTCAGTCTTGCACCTGCCACCAAGGCCGGTTGCAGCCCCAAAGTTTAGCTCCTTGCCTCAGGGGCTAGCTGCAGTCTATAAAAGTCATGCTCTGTGTGGTGACACCCACTGCTCTAGGTCCCAATCCAGGGACCTCCGGTGGCTGCCATGTCCTGCCCTCTTTTACCCCCCTGACTGCTCCCATTCCCTGGACCACTTCCCTGTGATCCTTGTACATTCTCAGCCCTTTCGTCAGGGTCCACAGCCTGGCAGGTTTTGTGTGGGAGCTTCTCTCCAGCTCCCCTGAGCCTACCCAGCACTGCTCTGTCTAAGGTGCTTCCTCTCCACAGGGCTAATCCTTCACCCTTGCTGGCCAGGCAAGAGTGAGCTCCCTTCAGTTCTTCAGCCTTTTTATAGAGCTCAGCTGATTGGCTGTCTCTAGCTCAGTCCTAATTGGCTGGGTTTGCACAGGCTCCCTCTGGCCTGCTTTTAACTGTCTTCCTGCTGGAGTGGGCTACCGCACCACTACATCCCCTCTAGGAATTCTAAGTCATTATGAAGATTTATTGATCATTCTGTGACTATGGTATAACTAGCCAATTAGCCCGTCATAAGACGGGATTCTCTCTCTCTCTCTCTCTCTCACTGTCCCCTGGCCATGTACATCACTGCCCCATCCCCCTTCCTGTCCCACTGGGGCTCAGCTGAGTGGCGCAGCGCTAGCACCACTCAGCTGGACCACGGCCGGGGAGCAAGCAGCCATTTGGGGTCCGGCTACAACCAATGGCTTCATCCCCCCCCCCTCGCCAGGTCTGCTTCCCGCCCCCTTCCTCCCGTCCAGCTCCACGGCCCCTGATCCCTCCCCAGCTCTGCTTCCCACCCCCTCTTCCTGCTGGCCAGCCCCTCGGACACTCCCCTCCTCCCCCCGCCAGCGCTGCTTCCCTCCCCCCTTCCTCTGGACCCCCCATCCTCCTCTCCAGTCCCACAGCCCCTGATCCCCCCCAGCTCTGCTTCCTGCTCCCCTTCTGGCCAGCTCCACCCCTCTTCCCCTCCCTGCGTGGTGCCCCGCCCCCCTTCCCCTCCCTCTCCTTCCGTGGCGCACTGCACTGCTCAGCTGGGCCCATGCATGGGGATCGCGGACCCCAAACGGCCGCTTTCCGATGCTTGCTCCCCACCGGGAACCAGCTGAGCAGCGCGGTGCTCGGCCGAACCACCATGGAGAGAGGGAAAGGGGGGCGGGGCACTGACGTACCTGGCCAGGGGGCATGGCCGTATACGTCATCATTACAGACTCACAGACAATGGGCTACTATATATATGATTAAGCATACAAAAGCTTGGCAGTTATTAGCAGAGGCTTATCATTTTAGAAAGGTTAACAACACGTGAACCCATGGAAATTCCAATCTGATATAGAATTCTACGGGCTCATATGCAAGTTTAGTGTATTAGATATAAATGTTCATGGCACCATTTCCAAAAAGCAGGTACATGCACCATTGAATGTTTGTCTCATTTGTTCAGTTATATATTAACATTGCATAACTCTACACTCATAACCCAACACGCTACTTTACACTGATGTTTAGATCAAATCTTGTTAAATTTACTTAAGCAAATAGGCCGACTGAGTCTATTCCCATTACAGGTTACACTTTGTAAATGGAAAGTAAATCCATTAAACCTATGAATTTATGCTGGATTTGCAGTGGAGTAAATTAACCTGGCTCAATAAAACTTCACTGGGGCTACTTAGGTGAGCAAGGCGAGTAGAATTTGATCCTCAATGATGGAAACTTTCAGGTTTAACAGCCACAGATTCATTAGTGAGTGCACCATTAACCCAAAAGGGATAATCACCACTTTGGCAGAATTTATTTTGTATATATTAGCCCAATAGCAGATTTACAGTTGAAATTTGCAGAAGTAGACTATCTGCTACTATCAGGGATCCATTCCTGATAGAGAAGCGAAGCCACAAATTACATAGAACATTCAATAGCCACTCACAGAAAATCATTCGATTAAAAAAAATCTTACACAAAGATTTAAGAAAGATGGTTAAGTTTATCTGCCACAGGGAGACTTGCCAGGTTATACTGCACCCCAGTTACTTCACGTTACATCTCTTTAAAAGGTCACTTTCTCTGACAGGCATATTATTTTGGATCCTGTTTAGTGAAACATGATGAGCTTTGAACATTTTGGATTGGATGCTAACTATTCAGAACTTTTTCTTGGTCATTAGAATTGTGAGTACTGAAATAGCCTGTCCATCCTCAGGCTGGTGCCAAGTGCTTGTCTCATTGGTACCTGATTTGTGTTCCAAGCACCAAGCGTGTTTGTTTTTTTACAGTTTTTTTTGTGCAGGACAAAGGGATGAGATCAAATGCTTGTCAGTCCACAGCACAAACAGCTGAGCAGTGGGATTAGCACATTAGTGTCTTCAGAAGAGAGCCAACTAAATAAGATTAAAGCATTGGCCAGCCTTATCCACCCCATCCTGTAACATGATGTCCTGCTATGTTGCTGGAAAGAATGCCAGTGAATAGTTTTAGCTAGTAGACAAGAGTTAAGGAGAATTATTACAAGCCTGCAAAAAAGATCTGAGACAAAGCCAAAAGATCAAAAGCTATACAAAGATATAAAGAGCCTATGCAGAGACCATACCACATTATGTGACATAATTGCTAGTCTAAGTGGTGAGAGTGCAGCACAGACTCACATGGGTATATTCTTTTAATTCACACATACACTTAATCCTTTGAATTGTGAAACTCCCTGGAAGATTGTGCGCTCACAAAACCTGTGAAAGAATCATTAAATATAGATCAGCACAGCTTAGAGGAATTTCTTCACCTGATCTGTAGGCATGGAGACCAAGTCTTGATCTTAATTGGCTGTATTCTAGGGAATGTCATGGAGGAAGGAAACCTCAGCCCTAGGCTGTAGAGAACCAGTCCCTATGTCTCCGATGTTTCTCCCTCCCTCCCTCCTGGGGAGAGCAGTCAGTGGATCTTGATTGCTGAGTGTGTCCACCAGCTCTTCCCACAATCGCACCTAGCGTTCAGGGAGCTCTCCCGCAGTATAGATCCATGCTGCATATTATATAGGATTCCAGCATCCCACCCTTGTAGCATATGGGTAGGATTTGCCTTTTAGTTAAAAGACTCAGATATAATTCAATAGAAATAATGACTACTGCATGTTAAAAGTATTCTTTGCTTGCTGTATCCCTCCCAGGCCTCCATGTGTGATAGGACACAAGAGCATCCAAGCTGCGTATGCAACATGTGTGAGAGGGTGCTCCATGCTGTGGAATGTGGCGTGCAGTCTCCCAGCAAAGTGGATGGCATGTGACAGTCTGGCTTTTTGGCAGAGAGACATCGCCTAGGGAAGCCAGATTGAGACATGCTTTTCACTTCACTCACTTGAAAGAGAGCAAAAATATTCTGCCTCCCATACTGGAAAATGAAGCAATATTCTGGCACGTCCTCAGGTAATACTAATGCAACATAGCACTTAGGCATCGTTTCTCATTTTCAAAGCACGCGACATACCTGACTGAATTAAGGCTCCTATTTAGGAAAGTACCTAAGCATGTGCATAATTTGAAGCATATAGAATGGGTGTGTTCCACTGAAATCAATGGGACTCTTTGGGTACTTAAAATTATAGAATCATAGAATCCTAGGGCTGGAGGAGACCTCAGGGGGTCATTGAGTCCAGCCCCCTGCCCATAGCAGGATCAACCCAAACTAAATCATTCCATCTAAATCATATCTTCTGGAATAGTGGCCTAAGCCTGTGAATGTGGTAGGTTAAGTATTATTACCCCATTTTACAGATGGAGAAACTGTTTATATATATATATATAGTTTTATATATAGTCATTTTTAGGTACATCTAACCATAGATGAGAATCTGAGCATGATTTGTTGGGGATTTGCATCTGCTAGCTGGAACCAACTAATTTGCTTTTAAAGCAAGCTGGAGACCCTTGAAGAGTAGAACAGCTGCAGAACATCTGCCTGGCCCTGGAGCTCAGAACTGTAGATTTTAGCAACCTGTTAAAAATAAACAAAATTTAAAAAAATCTAGATCCCCCCCCCAAAATCCCAAACTAAGAGGGATACAGAGACAATTTAAGTTTGCTCTAGGTCACATAACAAGTCAGTGCTAAGATAAGTGACTGGTTAGCTTCTATCCCTCTGCTCAGTTTACTAGATTTTTCTGCATTTTTATTTCTGCATATATATATATATAAAACAGAGTTTCAATAGTTTGTTTTACTTGTAAACATCAGAGACAGATTATGAAAAATGTGAGTGAATCTAATGACAATATTCTTATTTATTGCAAGGCCAATACACGGGACTTAAAGCGGGCATAAATTAGAGTTGCACTCACTTTAATGCCATTACCAGAATGGCATATGTCCCAATATTTCCATGGTAACTTTACAAACTGAGCTGTTCCATTGACTTCAATGCAACCACTCACTGAACACAAAGGGTGTGTCTAGACTACATGACTCCATCGACGAAGCCATGTAGATGAGTTTACTAGACATAGCAAAATGAAGCGTCGATTTAAATAATTGCCGCTCATTTACATCAAAATGGTCGCCGCGCTGTGCCGATCAGCTGATTGTCGGCACAGTGTTGTAGTCTAGACGGGGATCAGCCGACCCCAGCACCCTTTGTCATCAGATCCTTTATGCCTCGCGAAACGAGGCTTACAGAATCTGACAACAAAGGGTGCTGGGGTCGGCTGATCCCCGTCTAGACTACCGTGCTGCGCCAACAATCAGCTGATTGGCACAGCGCGGTGGCCATTTTGATGTAAATGAGCGGCAGTTATTTAAATTGCCGCTTCATTTTGCTGTGTCTAGTAAACTCAGCTACATGGCTCCGTGGACGGAGCCATGTAGTCTAGACACACCCAAAGTTATGTACAGGCATCAGTCTTTGCAGGATCAGAGCTGTAGTGTAATTGATAATCAAACCCAAAATATGTTGTTTTGCAATGTTCTGTATGAACCAAAAATTTGACACTCTCAGGATAGTATTTTATTAAAGTTCAAATTCAGAAGCCAAATTATATGAAACACTATTGGCCAAATTCAGCCCTTAAATACTTGAGTACAGTGCCCATAGAAGTCAATAGTTCCGGACCTTTTATAGATGAAAAAAAATTAGACTTCATGAATGAAAGAGAAAAATGTGAGATCTGTCAAAGGTCACAAAGCATCTGAACTCATCAGTGCATTGGTCTTAGTAGCGAGGGGCCCAATCAGGAAGCACTGACTAGCATATTTGTCTACTACCCTTTGTGAAATGTTCTTGCTATGGAGCTTCATGCTCCTGTGGTTAAAAGCAAGTGTTTAATATCTGATATTCTCTTTACTGGGTACTTTGAGCCAAATCATAGCACTTTGTACTACGATCCATACCAGCAATACACTACTGTGGTAAAAAAGGGAACTTTGTGATGGGACTCTTGATTGACTAATAGATTGCAGGCCCCTGAAAACATCTAAGGCTTCAGCCACTGTTTGTTTTAATATCTTCTCACACAAACCTCCTGCATAAAAAGCTACTAAAAACCTTTAGCTTGTCAGGCTGTTCATTACATGTATTTCAGTAACAGCCAGATCTTATTATTTTGTGTAGTTATGATTTGCAGTACTTTTATCTTCATTATTTTTCAGATTTGCTGGCAAACATCCTAAAGCCCTAAGGACATGTAGTTATGTTTGTAATCTATGTTTTAACTTAGGAAAGGTCTATAAAAGAACAAAAACAATGCAGATGCTTTTGAGAGTGATTTTCTATTTTCTTTTTTAGAGTTCAGTGGAATGTAAGCTGAATTGTAACAGTAGGGTAATAAAATATGGGCTCAGTCCTACATTTCTTGTGCTCCCTAAACTCTAATTTCAATCAAGGAATAGAAAAACAGGCTCTGTGTCAAATGTGACATAAAACATTTCAGCTTGCTCGAAGATCAGAGTTCATGCATATGTCCTAAGGCGACAGATATACATAAAACAATTTCCTTTGGGCCAAGGAAAGAGCCCATGTTCCAGAAAGTTAGGTGAATTTCCTTAAGTAAGTAAAAATAGCATATGAGCAGTGTTGTTTCTGTGTGAAAATATGCAATAAATTCTAGTGGAGGTTATACAGGAATATAACTGCATCTGATTTTAATAGGCTCCACTGAGAAGTTGTTGCAGTTTTCTATGGAAACTGAAGCAAGATTTTATTTAGTATTCATGAATTTTCATTTTTTAAACAAGTATTTAAAAAGAAGGCTTTTCTAAATGTCCAGAAAGCTGACATTTTATGCATATATTAAATATACTCATTCTCTCATATTTATGTTTTCTCTATTTGCTTTCACATAAAAGTTTTTTTTTTATTTTCTACTCCCGCCCTCCCTTACACTATGTTGCTCTGCTGCCATGACAAGAAGGCTATCAAAGTCAGTACAAATAAATTATGTTAGGTCTTGTGAAATACTGAAGCAGAAATATAAATATAAATATAAGTATATTTATATATAAATAAGTTATAAATCAAAATGTTATATTTAATTAGAAGACTTACCCAGTGGTGCTCGAGTCATTCAGGGCATGGGGCTCGGAGTGTGGGGGGTGTAGGAGTCATGGCAGGGGCTTGAGGATGTGGGGGGGGGGGGCTGGGGTCAGGGCAGGAGGCTAAGGGTGTTTGGAGGGGTCCAGGAGTCAGGGTTGTAGGGTGAGGAGGAGCTCAGGGCAGGGGATAGGAGGCACAGGAGTTAGAGCAGGAGGTTGGGGGGGGGCGCTAAGTATATGGGATTTGGAGGTTGTGGGGAGGCTCAGCAGAGGGGGGCTACATCTAGACTGCAGGTTTCTTTTGGAAGAAGCTTTTCCGTAAGAGATCTTCCAAAAACTTCTTCCAAAAGAAAGTGTCCACATTGCCAAAGCACATCAAAAAAGCGTTCTGTTTTTTCGAAAGATAGCATCCACATTAAATGGACGCTCTCTCGCATTTCAGCTGTGATTGCTATGGATGGAATGGCCACCAGGGCACCTGCGCTTTTTCCTTTTTCCTCTTCTTTCAAAAGAACTCACTCTTCCCCATCCACACATGCCTTTTTCCAAAAGAGCTCTTTCAGAAAAAGGCTTCTTCCTCGTAGAAAGAGGTTTACCAGTGTTGGAAAAACTCCTCTATTCTTTCGATTTTTTTTGAAAGAACACGATTGCAATGTGGAAGTAAGTGAAGTTTTTTTGAAAACCGTCCGTTTTTCCGAAAAAACTCTGTAGTGTAGACATAGCCAGGGTGAAGGTGGCTGCCAGCTTCTCCCTGGAGCCAGCCTGGGTGGGGGAAGCCCACATAAGCCACCTTCCTGTTGGTTTTTCCTCAGGGCCAGCCCAGGGCAGTGGCGGTTGAGCAGCACAACCAAACCCTGATCTTGCATTAAGTTATGATAAGACGAAGCTGCATGTAAAATGAGGTGATCCTAGCTCTTACTGTTTACGAGGAGTTGTTGAACAAACGGACTCACAGATGGGTGCACATATAGACGCACATTTCTACAACATTGACTAAGTTAAACTATTATTTGTTGATCACTTGAAGGGGCCCTGTCTATGAGAATAAAGACGGCAAGGAGCCCAGATGCTTTGGTGGAGCAGAAGGGGAAATGCTCTGTCTTGTCCAACCAAGGAAAAAAACATGTAAACTTCAATGATGTGACAGGGCCCATATTATCTCCCACGTAGGGGATCCCTGAGGACCTGACTTTTTCAGGGGACTTCCTCTGTTTCTCTCAAATTCTGTTTCAGGCCCACCTCTCGGAGATACAGGATTATCTCCAGCCCTTGCCCTGCTATTGCTGATGGCCTGGTTGATGCAGCTCCCACTGTGACTGTATTATCTTGCTGCACACAGGCAGCAGGAGGTGCTCCACTCCTATGCACCTGTATTGACACTCTGAAGCCTGACAGGAGGTCTGGGAAAGATGCTCTACTCATGCAGATACAGACTGCAGAAACCTGGTGCACCTTAGAGATATAAAGAGATGAGGCATGTTCGTGGGAATCTGAGAGAAATACATGAGATCTGGAGCTCCTCAGGAAGAGAGGTTCCAGTGGGCCCTAAAAACAGAGAGCTGGTATGCCGAGAGTATAGGGGCAAAGATACCGAAGGGAACGGGAAGAACTTGTGCTGGCCCAGGAATAGGTCCCAACATGTACCTTTGTCCATGTGTGCTTTGGTACTTTTATAGAGCGACTTGTATCACTGGTGATTTAAATTGGGCAATATCAGCTCTAGGGTTGCCAGGTGTCTGGTATTGACCTGGACCATTCAGTATTTTCACCTCCTGTCCGGTAAAAAATTTCAGAAAATACCGGACACCTAAAAAGTCTGGTATTTTCTGATTTATTCCCGGCCAGGAGGCAAAAATCCTGGGTGCTTACTGGGTTCTGCAGAGGAGCTGCCCAGCCTGGAGAAGGGAGGCAAGATGACAAGCAGCTGCCAGCAGCCTGTTAGGGCCAAAAAGCCTCAAAAGCAAAACGTTTATTAAAGGGGCCACACTGGGGGTTTTTTGTTTGTTTGTTTGTTCAACAACTTTGGTCTCCCCCCCCTTTTTTTCTCAACAGAATTTTTTTCTGTTTTTTTTTGCGGGGGGGGGGGGGGTGGCTGTTAAACTATCTGGCAACCCTAATCAGCTCTTTTTATTAGTTCTGCCACTGTACAGCTTGTGCTTTCTTTCTAAACACACTTAACACGTGACAGTGTGTCCTCGGGAGTTCAAATTAACATACCACCCAAGACTGCACATGTAATTGTGGGCGACAAATTCACACACATCCCTTCCTGGAGAGCCTGTCCTATACCAGGTTTAAATGGTTTACAGAACCTGCCTGCCCATTTCTCAATACTAGATTCGGATGGGGTTTTTTTGTTTTTGAGTGTTTTTTCTCTTGCAACAACTAATGTGGTTTCATCAGTGTTAGAAAAGGCAAATATACTAACGAAGACAGATCACTGTCAATCACCATTATTTGAACCACTGGTAATTTAGATTCTGCTGTACTTTTCATGACAGCAGCAAGAACTTGTATTTAAACATTTTTATTGTTTATAGTCTATTAGAAAGGCCAAGGCACAAGACAAGATTACTAGGGACATAAAAGGTAAAAAGAAAACATTCTACAAATAAATTAGAAGTATGAGGAAGACCAAGATAAGTCCATTGCTCAAGGAGGCAAGGAAAAACAACAGAAAATATGGAAATGGCAGAAATGCTAAATGACTTTTTTTTGGTTTTCACAAAAAGGATAGTAGCAATTGAATGCCTAACATAGGGGAATACCAGGGAAAATGATGTAGGATCAGAGGGAAATAACAAATGAAAAATTACTTAGACAAGTTACATGTCTTCAGGTCACCTACGCCTGATGAAATAAATCCTAGAATACTCAAGGAACTGACTGAGGAGATATCTAAGCCATTAGTGATTATTTCAGAAAAGTCATGGAAGACAGGGGAGATTGCAGAGGACTAGAAAATGGCAAACCATTAGCAAAAACAACAATTATATCTAAATAGCAATACACTGTATACAGGGGTGGCCTGTGGCTATAGGCCGACTTGGCCGTCACCTAGTGCGCCGCCTTCAACAACGCCCAATGATGACATCACCCCATTGACAGCCCATTGATGGCCGTGCAGGCAGGGGCGCCCAATCACGCGTTCTACCTGGGGTGCCAGCTGCCGCAGCCTGCTTCAGGCCACTCTGTATATATGCACGAGAGAGAAAGCAGGAGAAGGGGAGATTTTACTTGTACAACCTGAGCCATTTATGTTTGGCTACACCAGTCCTGATCCTAGTAACTAGTCACAGCCTTTAATTCACAAAAATTGCTTCATTTAATCCTAGTAGATAGCTACTGTCTTTAAATCAGGAAAAGTTAACCATTTCACATGTAGAAGTATATGGTAGCAGCTGCATAGAAAGGCTACCCAGATGGAAATCTGTTTTCATTATTAGCATTCCTGGTTGTTGTGCACATGTTACTATACACATTGAACTATTCTGTTATGGTGAAAGGTTCTAATTTTTTGTGCCTTTATGATCACAGATGTATAAGCACCCAGGATGAACCCGTCCATGGAAAGGCTGTGACTTCACTACATCGGTAACACTACTGATGAAATTGCTCAATGGCAAGGGGAGATGGCTCTTCCTTTGACTTATTAAATCCTGCTGTGCTGGCCGTGCTGGTACGAGAAGCTTCCTACTGACAGAGCACTGTTCACATTGGTGCTTAGGTCAGTGTAACTTACATTACTCAGAGGAGTGGATTATTCACACTTCTGAGTGACAGAAGTTATACCAAAGTAATGTGTAGAGTAGGCATAGCCTCAGATACCTTGTAAATAATAATCCACTTCAAAGTCCTTGCGGGTATTTTGTGAGTTAAAAAACTCCTCCTTGTCAGGCCCTTTTGACATTTTTTAAGCTGACTTTATGTTGCGGAGCAGCAGCAACAAAGGAAGCTGACATGAGTTAAATATATCAGGGGGTGGGTATGGTCAGCAGGAAGATTATGTCCTGATTGCTAGAGTCTCTGTAAGTGCCTTCCCCCCAAAAACAGGAGAGTGCAAGCAAGCAAACAGAGGCCTTTGGGATGCCCTTGCTCACCCTTGCAGCATGACCCAGTAGTTGAAGTAGATTGGTCTGCCTCTTCTCCTCCCTGCCTCAGTCTAAGGCTATGTCTACACTACAGAGTTTTTTGGAAAAATGGCAGTTTTTCTGAAAAAAATTAACTTACGTCCACACTGCAATCATGTTCTTTCAAAAAACAATTGAAGGAACAGAGGGGGTTTTCCGACATTGGTAAACTGCTTTCTAAAAAAAAGGAAGAAGCCTTTTTCCGAAAGAACTCTTTCGGAAAAAGGCATGTGTGAATAGGGAAGAGGGAGTTCTTTTGGAAGAATCAAAGAATCATAGAATACTAGAACTGGAAGGGACCTGTAGAGGTAATCGAGTCCAGTCCCCTGCCCTCATGGCAGGACCCAGTACTATCTAGACCCTGATAGACATTTATCTAACCTACTCTTAAATATCTCCAGAGATGGAGATTCCACAACCTCTTTAGGTAATTTATTCCAGTGTTTAACCACCCTGACAGTTAGGAACTTTTTCCTAATGTTCAATCTAAACCTCCCTTGCTGCAGTTTAAGCCCACTGCTTCTTGTTCTATCCTCAGAGGCCAGGAAGAACAAGTTTTCTCCCTCCTCATTGTGACATGCTTTTAGATAACAGAAAACCGCAATCATGTCCCCTCTCAATCTTCTCTTTTCCAAACTAAATAAGCCCAATTCTTTCAGTCTTCCCTCACAGGTCATGTTCTCTAGACCTTTAATCATTCTTGTTGCTCTTCTCTGGACCTGCTCCAATTTTTCCACATCTTTCTTGAAATGTGGTGCCCAAAACTGGGCACAATACTCCAATTGAGGCCTAATCAGTGCAGAGTGGAGCGAATAATGACTTCTCGTGTCTTGCTTACAACACACCTGTTAATGCATCCTAGAATCATACTTGCTTTCTTTGCAACAGCATCACACTATTGACTCATATTTAACTTGTGGTCCACTATAACCCCTAGATCTCTTTCTGCAGTACTCCTTCCTAGACAGTCGCTTCCCATTCTGTATGTGTGAAACTGATTGTTCCTTCCTAAGTGGAGCCCTTTGCATTTGTCCTTAATAAACTTCATCCTGTTTACCTTAGATTATTTCTCCAATTTTTCCAGATCATTTTGAATTATGACCCTATCCTCCAAAGCAGTTGCAACCTCTCCCAGCTTGGTATCATCTGCAAACTTAATAGGTGTACTCTCTATGCGAAAGAGGAAAAAACACAGGTGCTCTGGTGGCCACTCCGTCCGTAGTAATCACAGCTGAAATGCGAGATAGCGGCCAATCAATGTGGACACTATTTTTTCGGAAAAGCAGATCGCTTTTTCGATGAGCTTTGGCAGTGTGGAAGTTTTTTCAGAAGATCTCTTCTGGAAAAGCTTCTTCCGAAAAAAGCCTGCAGTCTAGACATAGCCTCAGGCACTTAAGCAGGGTAGAGCATAAAATGAATAGTCTGGGTTGCTCAGGGCCTCAGATAGGGCAGAATGGCAAGCCGACAGTCTCAACAGAGAAGTAGTGACTTAAGTGACTGGTAGACAACTGCAAGCCTCTAGGTTTAAGGGAGGGAGAAGCTACCACTCCAGCGAGGTGTTGGTAGTAGGACACAGGATCCAGGCCCATTCACTCCACCAGGTACCTCCACTGGGTCAGCAGGGCTCCCACCAAAACATGCTGATGAGTCTTCTGGTCTCATGACCAGACTAGAATCTATTTCTCTTGGGCTACTTCTTACCCGGTCTCCGAGGACAGCAGTCCATGGGCCCCCTGGGTCTTTAGGGTTATTTGCTGGTGAAGTCCAAATCCCTTCTTAGGTCTTTGCTGGTTGTCCAGTGTCTGCCCAGGGTTTGGCACGACTGGCATCTGTGAACAGTGGTTCCTGCAGTTCCATAGAAGGCATTCACAATATGTATCCATCCTGCTCAGTGGTCCAGCCCAACTGAGCTGGGCTCCTTCTTTACACCTTGTCTTCAGGCTGAGCATGCTTAGGAGCGATGGACTGTTTGGCTTCTTCAGTCTGCCATACACAATTAACCCCTGCAGGACCAGTGTGGAGTAAATACACACCTGCACAGAGTTTGGCCAGGCCACATTTCTACTCTATGTAGAAACCTTGGACTAGGGATTTCTCTGCTATAAAGTTCAGGAGGAGGAGGAAAAAGACAAGTGTTTTAGCGGTTGGAGCTATCTCCATTTTCTGTGAATTGTGAGCAGGGCCAGCAGCTACTTAGAAAAGAGCAATGGCATCTTACATGAGGGTTTTGCCAGAGAGGAGTTGCTTACATGCCGTGTGTTATGATCCCTGTTGAAGGAAAGAGGATAGGTGAACCTTTTGTAAATAAGCAAATGACACTATGGAAACACCTTATTTTGTATCCTTGATTCCTTCTTCAAAAAGAATATGGACCATGTAGACCTCAGATTTTGCTATTGCTCAGCAAAGAAGCAGAAATGCATTCTGCATTGCTGTTCTTATGCTGCTGTATCTGTACTGTGCTTTGCACAAAGCTCCACTAGATCTCTGAAGAGTAAAACAATTAAATTGCAAGATTTTCTCATAGGCTTTTAACTTGCCGTACAAAATTTACCCATACAACTCTTATGGGGTGATGCATGTAAATCAATTTGTGCACATAAAACATATGGCTAAAGTGAGTATTCAAAAGGGTCTTTTAGAGTTTTGCCATTTATAATTTGCTCACAAATATTGACTCCTGCTGAGCCAAGGGAGGAATCTGGTGGAGTGGGTGGGCCTGGATCCCCCTATCTCCTGCTGCCAACACCTCACCGGGGGCAGGGGGTAGCTTCTCCCCACCTTAGACCTAGAGGCTTGCAGTTGTTCACCAGTCACTTGAGTCAGAATGCTGCTCAACTGAGACTGCAGGTTTGCCATTCTCCTCACCTGAGGCCCTGAGCAACCCAGACTGGCAGAATCGTGGCCAGCATGAATTTAATACTTCATATATATTTCCCCAAAATGTAATTTGGCCATTTGTTAGTGATATGAATATATGTGAAAGGGAATGGGAGATAGAATAAATGCACTGGATTTTTTTTTGTAATTGTAAATGGCAGTGTAAGCAGTAGTAACTTTTTCATATCAATGCAAACTTTACAATATCTTTAAACTGAGTTCTTGTGATACAATCAAAGTACAGTAACATTGTCATGAAACAATCCAGGGTATGAACAAACATATGTTTCCCAACAGAGATATTCTTTAGTTAAAGGTCAGAAAAAAATCTCTAGGGTAATTTAAAGTAGTCATTCTAGATTGGGGGGATGCCAATAAGAGAGGATCCTAAGACAATTTGAGCAAATATAATTTATCTGGGGGAATGCAGTTTAGTCTGCATTTATGAGCTGGAGTTTTAACTTTGAAATTTCAGTTCTTCATGAACATAAGACAGAACTGATTGCTTACAAAGGGTCTATATTTGGAGTGTGGGGAGAGAGAAGAGGAGAAGAAGGATTTCTGTATAAATGAGGGCTTATTTTATATGGACCTAAACATTTTCTGATGTCAGATGTGACACAATTACTGGGCTCACTGTACAGGAGTCTATAGAATCTGCAAAGCTTTTAAAGCCCTTTGAATAGTAATCCCAGCATTTGTAGTTCTATGTTACCTAGAAATAACGAGTGAGAGAGAGAGAGAGAGACTGTTGACATGAAATAAGCCAAAGCAGTTTTGGAATTTATGCTCTGGTACATCAGCTTCAAAGGGAATTTACAGCCAATGAGGAGGCAAATTGTTCCTTCTTAGACAAGTTGGAAGTATTGCTTTAAGGTATCTGTGGTAAATATTTTTATTCATGTAGCTTGTCTGTATCTTTTAAAATTCCTACAGGCTTAAAGTTAGTTAATTGGGGTTTCCACTTTTAAAACGCAATGGCTTTGTAAGCATAGCACTTGTCATAAGACTAGCGTGTCTGCTACCTACTGTAACCACATACAAATGATTTTTTTTTCTCTTCCAAATGCTAAACACAGGCTCTGTTTCTATGAATCTATCTTTAGCTAGGTGATTATATGGCTGTTGTCACTGTAGTATCTGAGGGCTGAGATGACAATGCAACCTCTGAAATCCCTTGTCTTTTAACATGCATAAACCAGCAAAATCTAAATGGATTTGTAATGTTTAAATGTAATATTACAGACCAAATGATTCCCCTTTTCTTGGGCAACAGAGTAGAGCCTGAAGTTGTTTCTCTTGGTAGGGAGTGGGGTGCAGGTTGGGAGTGCTGAAGTGTTCCTCTGCCACAGTGGCTACAGAGTTTGCACTTTAGGGTTAGTTGAGGGAGAAAATTGAGATGCGGACAGGAGAGCCAGCAGCACCTCCCCCTCCCCCAGATTGTCTCCATCGCCCAATAACGCTGTATAGAAAATCCAGCATCACTTAATACTGTCTGGGCCAGCATTTGCTTGTGAGAGTCTCTTCTCTATACTGAATGTACTCATCCTCTTCTTTACTTGACAGGGGAACCTCCACGGCAGCAGGGAACTTGTGTTCAGTCTAGTTCTGTACTGTGAAGGACTCTAGAGGAGGGGATAGTGGCCCTCTGTATGGTTCCCTGGCTGGATGTAGATGCATGCTCAGAAGGTTTCTAGTCCTCACCATAGATTATTTCCCCATGATCAAGCTATGAAAGTTACATCCATGTTACTGGGGGCCCAATGCAAAAGACTAAAGACTCCACACTAAAGATAATGGGGAGGGGGGTCTCTCCTTTGACTTCAGTGGGCTCTGGATCAGCTCACTTATGTTTAGTTCTTATACTGCATTCCCTGCCATGGTTATTGAAAGACAGAGCTCCAGTAAGCACAATTTGTGCTCATATACAGCTGGGGGTTGTCTTTGCAGGCGTTTGGCTAGTAGGACTGCTTGTACTGATGTTTTGTCCACACCTGAGCAACAAATCAAGCCAAATTTTAAAAACTGCCAATGAGTGTGTGTGTTTGTTTTAAATACAGATGACACTTTTGTGGTTTGAATTATTTTTGGGAGGGGAGGGGGGTTGATAGGTGTGAGGAGTGCTCAGGTTACAGGTCTAGTGACTCATTCTTTACCCTTGATTTGTATAGTCCTTTAATAATACAAAACTACAGCAGCTGGATGATGTTTCTATGACAAACCAAAACACTGGGAATGCAAATATAAGCTTAGCTTTGAGTTGAATTGTTTTTTCTAGCATCACCCATGAACAATCCTGTACCTCAGGCTGCAAGAATGAATTTTACAAAGCTTGATTCAGAGAAGCAATCAAAAGTCCCAGTGCTAATCCACACATTTTTTTCTAAATCTCTAGCAAAGCCAGGCTGTTTCTTGAAACTTCCAGTACTTCCTCATTAGGGACTTGTTGTAAATACCACTATAGAGACTCCTTTTGCTATATTATCACACTTCTCTCTTTGGTTAACAGGAGGGGTCTGAAAAAATAAACAATAAAATGAACTCTTTTAAATCTCAAAGATAGTTTGTGGTTTGGGTGAGATTTTGATTCTGTTTATATTTTAACCAAACCAGTGCATTCCTTTCTAATTCAATAGTCTTGATAGAATGAGACTTTATTGGCTAATTTGCATCCTGTTGAGAAATTAATTGGAAGAGGTAGGCAGTGAAGCAATGGACTGAACATACCTGGGACTACATGAAATGAATGTCAGAGCCTTCTCATTTCAATTTAATTTTGCATTTCGGTCCAATTCAAAACATATTTTGCCATGGTTTTCTAGCTGAATAATTTAAAATCCCTTGACTGTGACTCCAAGATTCCAAGTTATATAAATCTTTTGTGTCTTACTAGAAAAAAGGGGAAAAAATTGGATAAGGGTTGCTAAAGCTGAATTTTAGTCTCTGCAGTCTTATTATCATCAGCCACTCAAGACCTGCTTTTCTAGTTCATCAACTGGATTATTTACACCGTCATATTTCAAAAGTGAACCTAGAGGTCCTGGTTGCCTAGCCCATATGTTAAAATAACAAAATAAGCCTATAAATATATCCACTTCAGTCCCAACACCCCCTCAACAGCATTTGGAAGGAGGAGAGAGAGAGAGAAAAAAAGATGATCACTGCAGCTTGCCTGAAGAGTAAACAAAAGTTCCAAAGCCAAGACCCACTTGCAAAGAACAGGATTAAAGCACGGCAGGAAGAGCTCTTTCATATTATTCCACACACTGTAACCATTTTAATATTTGTTATGGCTTTTGTTAGCCTTATTTTTAAGACAACACTAAAGGGTATATGCATGTGTGTTTAATATAACTGATAATCTGCAGAAGTACAATTTACTAGGTTATGTGAAGGAATTATTGGCACTGATCTCTTGGGAAAGTTGCAACAGTGGAATCTAAAAAGATTTTTTTTTGTAACTTATTTGAAAGTTTTCCATTCATCATGAAGATTTATTGATCATTCTGTGACTATGGTATAATTAAGCGTACAAAGGCTTGGCAGTTAAAGCAGAGGCAGATCCTTTTAGAAGGGCTAACAGTATATTAACCCGAGGAAATTCCAATCTGAAATAGAACTCTGTGGGGGTCAGATACAAGTTCAATGTAATGGATATAAATATACATGGTACCATTTTCAAAAAAACAGGTACATGACCAAACTATAAATATCGAATGTATGTCTCATTTGTTCAGTTATTTATTAACATTACATAAAAACCCCATCACCCTACTTCAATTTTAACCATTTTTCATACCTGAATAAAATCAGCTGTGCCAGATTCATAGATATTCATGGTCCTGGAATTCATGAATTAAATGGAAATATATAATTCTAAAAAGAATCTTCAAGTTTTTTTGGAAAATGACATCTTGACATACCCCCCCCCAACGCAGTTATGAGAGGGATCTCTGTATCACCTTGAAATTTGTCTTTCACCAAGAGAAGTTGGTTCAGTAAAAATATATTACATCATTCATCTTGTCTCAGCTACAAAACAGGTGGCTATCAGCTCTCTAAATGAAGTGTTATTGCTAAAATAAAGTAAACAGTGTTTTAAAGCAAGGAACACACATCTTCATAGTAAAACTCAAGCTCATTTTACAATTAAGGAAAAGTGACATGGTCCCTATCCCTTCCCATACCCAAGGTTTTTTGTATATAGATATGTATTGAAAATATTGTAAAAGAATACAAAATGTTATACTTAAACATATATTAATTAGTACACTTAAATATAGCTTAATTATATTTACAATATGATGCAGATACTATTAAGTTTTAATGCCAACTTCAATGTTTCCCCAAAAAACATAACATTATATAAATATACAATAAATATTTGTTACACATCGTGAATAATAGAGAACAAGTCCACAGACATTAACTTACATTTGCACAAAAGTCTTTACTTTAACAAAGCAATAGGCCTGCTGACATGAATAAAATACCTTTGCCACAAACAGACCACAGCAAGACTTCAACTGAGTGTCTTAAAATAAAAATCTCATTTCAACCAAAACTGTCAATCTGGGGTCATGTGTGTGTTAGACCTGCATGTGACAGCCATGGAAACATACTCTAATTAATTGTCTGGTTCATCTTATAGAAATTATAAATATCAACACCTTAGGGAATAATTTGTAATGTAGTAATATACTTGCATAGAAGATTAATTTGCTATTCCTGTTCCTCCCAAAAAGAATCTATGGATTTTTTTTTTAAATATACAATTATTAAAGAAAAATAGAAGTCAGATTCTTCACTCTTTGCCACTTTGTTTAATAAACCACTCCATAAGTAGACTCATTAATTTCAATTACTCAAGAATAAGAATCTGGAAGAATCTGGACATAGATCAAGGTACACTATTTTTAAGAATCTGCAACATATAGTTTCCACATCTGTCCTAATCATGTCTGAGAGTTTTGTTTGAGAAAGGACAAACCGAAAGATAATTTTGTAAATTCACTATCATTATGTTCTGTCTAGTATATACTATGTTTGAAGACACAGACACTTCTCTCAAATTTATTAAAGTCAATTAGAAATTCTTATTTTACACCTATGTTCAGATTAGATTCCTGTTGTATTCTAGATAGCCTTCTATTGTCACATTAAAAAATTGGCCATAGACCTATACACTAATTTTCACTAATGAGAGATAATAAAACCATTGTCATATCTAAAGTTAGACCTCAGGAGAGTCAGTTGCTGTTTTGGCTAAAACTCCAGCGTCTGGCAAAACTTTCATTAAAATTCCATATTAAATACCATTGATTTCAGTGAGGCCAAGTTTTCACCCCTTCTGTCTATCGAAAGAGTATGGAAATATTTTTGAGGTTGTAATTGCTTCATACAGTATTATCAGGGTTATAAAAAATAAGGATATTTAACACACACAATACTGAACAAAATCAAATTCTCTCCCACCCAACCCTTCAGTGCATAAAACAAACTCAAACTGGAGCTCTGAGATATTCAGGTAAGTACCTTATTTGTAGTTCCCATCTGGGAGCAGCATGCCTGAAGTCTCTCCATAAAGCCTGAATTTTGCAACTTCACAGGGATAGAGAGACATCTATCCGAACCTCTTGGATTTTCATTGTTAAAGCAGCAAACTCTTGCTAGCAGGCCCTATGCTTAAACATATTGAGGATGGCAGAAGAAATTGTCATTTAGCAGGTGGAGTAGCTAAAATCTGAGTTTCATTTCTTCTGCTGCACTGAAAGATCCAGAGTCTGTTTACCTTTAGTATACGGACAATTTATTTAATCAATCCCTGGCTGACATGGCTCATTGGGTTAATTTATGGGATAACAACTACTTGTTGGTGGGTTATGTGTGTTCAACATAAGACAGGGATCAATTGTGAGAAGAAAGTACATTTTACAATACGCCTGATCTCTGGGGATTTAGAATAGAGATGCAAAGTTTTGCTAATATTGAATTCTGGATGAATATTGTGAAATTCAAGTGTCCTTGTTTGAACTATTTTCCAATGATCTCTTTTTATCCTACCTATCTGAATTTCATATAAAACTGAACTATTGGACTCATTCTAGAAAGCAAGTTTCTCCCACTGTATTCACTGCAATTCCTGTACTTAGTCCATACCTACATTTTGCCTTTATTTAATCATGTATCTCTGTTTTGAGTTAAAGTTTCTAACTAAAAAATACTGATTGTGTGCGATTGGACTAGTAGACGTCAGCTGCAACTGGATATTCGCATCTAACTGGATTTGGTGTTTGTTATTCCAACAGTAAGTATCACACCTACTTTCTTACCCTCTTATTTATTCATAATGCTATTTGTTTAATGGATTAAAGCAGCCATGTGCTGCACCTGAAGATTTAGAATCTCTTGAACATATCCAAAGTTATTTGGTACTTAAAAGCTAGAGGTAGAGCCCTCTTTTTAGCTCATTCCAGAGCCAGTCTTCAGGAGTCCTTCAGGCCTGAATTCTCTCAATTTCTCATGTGCCATAATTCCCAGAAACTCCAAGGATAGAGCATATTAGATATTTCCTTTGTCATCAGTGGAGAATTAGGCTCCAGTACATGCATCAATATGCAGGGCAATGGCATTGCTCTGCTGCTGAACACATGTTGCCAAATTCATTGCAGATTTACACTCATAATGCCCCACTCAAACCAATGTGTTGTAACTCATCATTGAACTGGGCCCCGAGTGTACAATCTTGTAGTGTCCCTGAGTTGGGTTTACTGTTCTCTGTTCAGACCACATTATCGTGACATTTTATTGTGCTTCAACAAAACGTTTGATCCAAGCACAAAACTTCTTTTATTAAATTTTAAGTAATTGCTCTCAACACTCTATATGATGTTTTCAATATGACAAGCATTAGTCATATGGGGAGGCATGAAATATTTCAGAGATTGCAATCAATTTCCTGCCCAAGAGAGGAAGGGGAGAAAAACTCCAAACACCCGCCCCTGCCAGAAAAAAACACACACACAAATGTGATATAAGTAAACGCAGTTCTTTCAAAATATAGTCATTAAAAAAGAAGAGAAACAAGGAGCCAGGCAGCTACACAAGTTCTGTCCTTGAGTCTGAAGTTCAGCAATGTGAAGCGGAACATTAGCATTCTTTTTCAGTTGCCTCTTTTTTTTTTATTTAGTCAATAGCCTGATTCAATATTGCAAACACCTTCACAACATACAAAAGAAAAACCAAATTTGTGTTATCCAGCACATGTTTCATAATGCTTTTACCCCTTTTCCAACCTTGTGGGAATTTAAAAGTAAAAAAATAAAACAGTAAAACTATGACAACAGCACCTTGACATTGTTTTAATTCCAACGCTATCAGAAGTTAAAAGCAGTAAACAGATATAATATTAACAGGAATAAAGATACTTACTGTGTAAAATGTAAACGGAATGTTTTGGTTCAAATTATTTGTCTGAAAGAGAACAGTTTATCATCAATTCACAATTGAAGCAGCATGCAATTTTATTATTTTTTTAAATTTTTATGTTATCAATTCTTGGCAACGGCAACAAACCACAATGTTATCGAGGAATGTAATGCAGAGAGACTTATTTGTTTTAGTTGTGCGCAAATGACATTTGTTCCCCTTCAGGTCATGGATATGTTCAATAAATAGATTGTGGAACCACTGTACTGTATAAACTTCAGTTATACATGCAGTCCATAAAATTATTATTTTACTGAATAATTTACCCTGTTATGTATATATACAAATAGATAATTTTGTCTCAATATAATCTATACAACATGAATCCACTATCTTCCTCTTTTAATGGTCAATGTACATACACAGGAAGTGTCTATTCTTATAAACCTCCAGCCAACTCTCTTTTTGTTATCCATGGTGAGAGCTCGCACATAAGACTGGGTAGTTCGGCACTGGGAATTCCAGTGCCTCTTGTCTATGCCCCTGCAACCCTCTTTCGTGTAACCTTTGGGATTGCATTTGGTCTCATAGAAGTATTGCTTCAGTTGGCCTTTGGGTACGGGAACTTTTTCCAGGACCGTGACCGTTGCACCAGACATGTCCACTGCTGTCTTTTTTTCTGCTGCTGTTACCCACTCACTAGTACTGTCACACACGCTCAGTTCCCCACGGCGAGCAGGGTCAGAGTGGCGCCGGACCCTCATGGACATATTTGCAGCATCCAAGTAATTTTTGTACTCCTCAAGCAGAAAGAGCAATGGTGGCTCCAAAGGCACTTGACTGCTTAGCATAACCCGAGATGTGTACAAGTCTGCATCTTTGTTTTCCTCACTGGGCTGGACATCCTGTTCCTCATCTAGAAGCTCCTCTATGACATGTTCAAAAGTGTCTGCCAATGATGTCAGTCCTCTTGAACCAGTATTGGGCCCACTTAGGCTCTCCAGAGTCCCATGGGTCCGAAGACCTGGGTAAGCCAAGCTGCCTTGTCCTCTGACACTTGCTTCTTTCATAGGGGCAGCTTTCATGCAACTGAAGTATGAAATAACCATAGTAAGGAAAAGGATGGTCATCACTCTTCTTACTTGGTGGAACTGTTAAGGACAAGACAAACAAGAAACAACAGAAGTTTAAAATTTCATCAGTGCCAAAACAACTTCAGAGCTATTTAGTTGACTCGAGGAAAAAAGTTTACTTTGTAACAGCTGTTATGAATATCCGTGGAACAAATGTTCAGATTAATATCAAAGGTGCATTGTTATTTCCGTTTCATAAAAAGACACTCAACATTTGTCCCTTGATTTAGATCTTCAGCCAACACATAAGCCAATGAATAGGCAACCCTGCCCAAAGTCACTCGATAGTAAATGTCACACTTCAAATACTATCTAGGCTTACGATTTAAGGACCTTCCATTAATGGCACAAGTGTAACAGCAGATTAGAAATGGCACTAAGCAGCCGCAGCACATCTGTAACAATGTAAACAATTTCAGAGATAGCTGTACCAAACAATAGACTTTAACATGGATGTAGCAGTCGGGCTTAAAGTAGGACTTTCTTGGCTACTAAAACAATTGGACATTGTGTAGGTCACAACATGGACATTCTGGGCAAAAAGTAAGTAAGCTATACTTAAACAGTGCTCGCAACAGCCGCACTAAGTAAAGGTGGCTCTACCAGAACCTACACCAGCAACTGTTTTCCTGTGTGGTTGTTGTTTGTGTGGCTCAGACAAGATTTCCATTATGAGTGTGCACACAGGTCTTTCATTCTGTGGCCCCAACCATGTCACAGCCTATCTGCCTGAGGTTGTCTACAGCACATGCAGACACAACGGCCATAAGCTGTACCTATGTTTTGAAAAATACCTTCCGTCACCTATGGAAGGTATACAATTATAGAGTGTTAGCAGGTCTATTCTTGGCCTAGAAGTAGGGGGTGTACAGAAATGGACAATGCAACCTGACAAACCACCCCCAGAGTGGCTACTGTAATAAACACCTTAAAACGCAGCCTAAGTAAATAAACTGTCACCTGGACGTGATGGAAATTTTTCAACACGTTATATTGAAATGACAATAATAAAACCGCTGTGCGGTACCTGCCGAGGGCCAAATCCTACTGTCGTTATTCAGGCAAGCTAGCTGGTGAACTCGGCCTGGATTTCAATGAAAATTTTGCCTGAGGAAGAATAGCAGCATTTGGCTTCGGCACTTGAGCACAGGAGCTAGCATGAGCATCAGCGGCAGGCCCAGCTGTTAAGGCCCAATCACCATCTCAGCAGTGTCCTCCTGCCAAATTTAAATATCATGACTGTCTAGTTTGCCTTTTGTCACTCAGCCCACAGACAGAGGTGTGAGGCGGGCAAGGTAAGAGAGATGTTTGCTTAATTTGCTTGCCCATCCACAGAGACAGCAGATCCCATTGGCTGCAGATCACCGTTCCTGGACAGTGGGAGCTGCGGGAAGCAGTGTCCCAGTCCATGTCACTTCTTGCAATGCCCATTGGCCAGGAACAGTGATCTGTGGCTAATGAAAACTGCAAACAGCCATTCCTGTGGAGGCACAAGTAAATAAAGTGCCAATGGCCCACCAGGGGCTAACACTGGTGAACCGCTTCTGGCTTATTTCACATCCCTGTTTTAGATGCTACACTGCACATCTGAGGTGCTCCTATAAGCAATCCACACAATCCTTGAAAACCAGCAGTGACAAAGAGAGCTGTGTTTGCTGATCTGGAAATGCTTCTACAACATCCTCTAAATCTACTTGTTACTTTTCCCCCCTTCCGATCCCTGTTCATGCCAGTCCACAGCTTGCTAGAAAGCAAGGGCATTATTCACATATTTGAAGCTGCAGCTAATAATCATTTCAGTGTTTTTGAAGTTCATTCGGAAGTACCTCATACTTGGCATGTATTGCACACTGGAGTAAATGCTGTATTTGTCTGGCAACAGGGTGCTCTGTAAGTCTTACTTCATTTCCTACAAATATTCTGTGGGAAACAAGTACTCCCAAATTTGCAAATGGAAAACAAACCAAACTAGTAAGGTCAGATACTAGAGGGACACTGTCCAGGTTTGAGGGCCCAGTATTCACTTAGTGAAGGTTTATTTCTTTCAAGGGCAATTTACTTGTGGATCTCACAGACTCAACTCACCCCTCTGGTCCAAATCATCCCTCTTGTTTTAAGTGTGTCATTGTTTCACGGATACATTGACATTAAATAAGCCTTATGGTTATGACTCACAAGAACACAGTATTTGCTCTAATGATGAGAAATAATAATATTTTGTACATGAACGGTGTTTTTAATTTTTGGAACTGGGTATCATTAACCGAAGGGGATGTCTACACAGCAGGGCAAAAGTTGAATTCAGCTACGTCAATTGTGTAGCTGAAGTTGAAATAGCTTAATTTGGCTTTTGGTGCTGTCTACGCAGCAAGAAGTCAAAGGAAGAATGTTCTTCCTTTGACTTCCCTTTCTCCTCGTAAAATGAGGGTTACAGGAGTCGGAGTAAGAGGTCCTCTATCTCAACATTATTTCGAAATAATGTCAGTTATTCCAAAATAACGCTGCTGTGTAGACATAGCCTTAGTGACAGACAGGGCTCTTATAGCACTGAAAGCTTAGCTCCTTTTGGTTCAAGTAGCACCCTAAAACTAAGACATTGAACAGTATGTGGACAGTTTGAAAAATCTGCCCTAATTTGTCCAAGATCACACATTAAGTTAACAACAGTTCTAGATACAAAATCAAGATCTTATGGCTTGCATTCAAGTATTCATTACTCTTGTTATTTGTATTACAATGGTATCCAGAGGCCCCAGCCAATAACTAAGTTCTGTAGTGCTGGTAGCTGTACAAGCGTAAAGTAAAAAAGACAAGCACCATGCCAAAAACTTTACAGTCTAAATCAGGTGGGCGTAAAACACAACAGGGTGAGGATGAGTGAGACAGAGGTAATAGGGACGCAAGTTTGTACACACAGATTGAACCTCTCTAGGCTGGCACTCCTGGGACCTGACCAGTGCTGAACCAGAGAATTTGCCAAACTATAGGAGGTCAATATTGTCTAGCAGCATTACCAACACTTCCATTGCTTGCTGGGCTCTTTGAAGACATTTAGGGGTAAACTAGAGCTAAATAACAGCACAGAACACTGAGAGACAGGACTGGTGGCTGTAAACAAACTTGTTGGGACCACGGGAAACTTGGCCATGCCACTGATAAGGACTTCCGGGTAACTAACATCATGCCGGACCATGAATATTGCTGGACCAGAGAGTGCCGGACGAGACAGGTTCAATCTGTATTCTCTAGGTGTACAATTTGTAGGCCTCAAAGTTTGTTTTTAAATTAGGAAAGTGAATAAGTGACAGAGTGAATCATGAGCAGGCTGCTTACCTAGCCATTAATATTAGGCAGTTTACAGTGGGCAACATGATGACAACAGGTCTTAAGAAGGGATTTGAAGGCGACCAGAGTAGTGTGTATGCAAAAACAATTTAGGATGGGCATTTCACTCAGAGTGGCCCTAGGTGTTGTGCTGGCCAAGATGGAAAAAGTTTTTGTACCTTCCTCTCCCACAAGGGGCTGGGGTCGGGGAGGCCAACCAGAACTCAGTGGCACAGCCATTTAGTACTCCTAGAAGTTGGTGCCTGCCTCTAGCCACAGGAAGCCATAAGGAATCATATGGAATAGAGGCAAGACAGTGCTTCTGGGAGACTGAAAGGCTCAATCCCTTAGTTTACAGGTATCCTCTGACAACTGGCCATTGGTCCTTCCAGTCTGTCAGTACTCCATACCACCTACTTCAAAGTCAGTTAGCACACAGTGCACCTAACCAGTTCTTCCCCATGGCATTGTAGAAAAGCATCCACCTTAATCTTGATCAGTTTACACCCCCAGAACATGACATCTGATTATCCGTTCAATCCCATTAACAATCCTCTCAGCTATCTAGCCTCTAAACTGCCAGAATTGTATAATGATAGCATACATGCAGATTTATTGTTGTAAGGGTCACCAGTTCCCCCATCCCCCCCCCCCCCCCCCCCCACTTTTGTGATTTAGGCCGGCAGCAAACAAGAATTATATTTGGAATCCACTTTAAAGCACCACAAACACATGTTTCTAGTATGTGAATTTTGGGACCTAAAATTTCAAGTCTCCCCTTTAAATGAGTTATGGGTCAAGTTACATATCCATTGATCCATCACAAAAGCTTGGACTGTATTTCTTTATATAGGAAAGAGGCTGTTAGTAACTTGTGCATTGGGCATAATCATTATCGCTGGCACAGAATGAAGTCAAAATGTGCTAATATGGCAGGACACCCTTTTAACACATACAAAACCTTTTCATTTCATAGGCAACAGTGAGGTCATTCTGGAAGCACAGATGCAGTGAAACAAAGTCGCTAAACTTGTAATATGAAGTCACAATGGTATGACAGTGTTAAGTCTCCGTTCGTAGATAAAAATCTTTTGGTCACTTTCAAAAGCTGAAGACTTTCGCTTTGTTACTTTAAAAGTATTACCTCAGACACTGCAAATTTATTGATGGATGCAAGGTTCATCTCTCACTTAATGATTGGCACAAGATCCTTAATATTGTAACGCAGTGTCATAAAAGGTCACTGGAAATAGTTATTACAGTTTGAATGTGAGTTTTCAGTTCTTTTCCTTCTGTCTCCAGATCACTAAAGTTACAGCCTGTCCGTTACCATAGATGTCTTATAAATCCAAATGCTAATACAGGTTACATATGCATTTCTGTTTGGTCCTTAGCTACCATGCTAGCACCCAGAGGAGAGAAAAGGGGGAGCGACCTGTATTTGCCTACCTTCCAATCTTCTTTACTAGCAGAATTTCTAAATACCCTTTGGTATTGTATCTGTGCAGGTGGGGGAAAGCAGTGTTTCCGGGATCGGTGCATGGTACTTTCCCTCTCCATGCAGAAAGACAATCATCTCCATCAAACCTTGCATGGAGGTGGCCTCAGCAATTCTAGGAATCTGCACTCAAAGGGAGGCCCAGGCTATGATAATCTGCTCTCCCCCCCAGAGGCAAACAGTGACAAATACACTTAGAAATGAATGCAGCATGCCCTATCACTTTCCCAGGAGAGCCCTGGGGCACAGACAAATGCTGTGAAACAGGACCACAAACCCAGTACAGATCCACAAGGCTCCCCTGTAGATCATCCTTTCTCTATAGCATATCCATGGAGATCTCTCCGGGTATTCCAGGATTTGAGGACAGATAGAAATTCTGCCTGTTTTGGTGGGAAAGGGTGGTAGCTAACTTCCTGCAATGAAATAACAACTTATTTTCCCTCCCTGCCACAGCCTTCCTCTTCTGCTTTTTCTTTTGCTTAGCCAGGGCAAAGTCTTCTTCCTTCAACTCAAATCACAGACTAGTACCTGATCCCGCATGTTCTCTAGGATTGCTGAAACTTCTTTCCAAAGTGAATGCTCTGAGATGATGTCTTAGGCTCCAAAACAAGCGTGACACCACACACTTGTTGTTATTAGTTTGTACCGTGGTAGCATCAACAAGCCCTGACTGATAACTGAGCCCCATTGTGCTAGGTACTCTACATGCACGACGTAAGAGATGGTCCCCGGCCCATAGAGTTTACAGTATAAATAGCCATCATAAAGGAGGTACTATTTTGGAAGCGTGAGTCCTGGGGCACATAGAAATTAAGAGAATTATCTAGGAAGTCTCTAGCAGACCTAAGGAATTGAAATGAGGTCTCCTGAGTCTTGTGTTATGATCATAGAAACGTCCTTCTTCTCTAATACAGCATGGAAGAGCAGAAGCAACAAAAAGTGATGTTATACACCATGAGCTGGAGCTCAGATAAACTTATCCTCATTTGCACTGGTATAACACCACTGAAATCAATGGAATCACACTAATGTAAGTAAGATCTGAACTAAGCCACATAACAAACAATGGGAAAGCAACTGGTTAAATGTTGGTCTTGCCAATCATCCAGAACTAGTTTACATCTCAAGTTCTATGATTGTATATCTGTATACTCTTTCAAATAAAAATAAAGAGTCCCCATGAAAAGTCTAATTTAATGAGACTTCATTGAAATATTTTTTACACATATACACACACAGAATTTAAGCAGATTCTAAAAAGATTAACAGGTCCTATTTCCAACAGAGAGACCCAGTCAACGGCTGTGTATAAAGAGCATTTCTCCACTGGATCTTGACACTAAAGCCATATGGTTTCGAGAGTTAAATAAAGGGAACAAATTAGGCAGTGAATGGTATAATAGGCCTTTAAATTATCAAAAATGGAACCCCAGGTGGGCAATAAAATTAGCAGCAAGTAGCTATTCAATTTCTGTCTTGACATTTTCTAAGACTTTTTAAGTTCGATTTGCTACATTGTATTGAACGGCATAGGCATGAGTTCCTGCTCTATTTATCTTTACCGAAGTGTGTGAACAGATACAAAATGAAATGCGTGTCAGCACATGATTTGCAAAGACTAAATGTACTGAGAACAAACAAGATTAACCTTTAACATATGCATAACTGGATGTTTGATGCGTGTAGTTTATCCTTAGGGCTATTTGTGCATTCAACTTTATAATTATTTTTATTGCTGAAAACAAAGGAAGAAACCACATGCACACAATCTAATGAATTAGCGTGTTCATAAACTGTTGCGTGATGTGAGGGAAGAATTATTCCCTACTCTTGCTGGCGCCTATAGCTTTCTCAGGTAATAAAACCAACCAGCTATATTACCAGAGATAGCAGTGACTGAACCACACAAGAAAGTCAGAGTGGGTTGCAAACTACATCTTATCAAAATGAGATATTTTTATTGTCTCACAGGAGTCTATCACAGCTGCTATGGTCATGATAGTAACATGTGGCTCTGGAGAAGTACACATCTATTCAGGGCACCACATGTCTAGAAAACATGAGATATGAGGGAAGATTTAAAAAACTGAGTTTGTGTACTTTGGGAAAAAGAGAAGACTGAGAGGGAGCATACAGTTTTCAAGTACCTAAAAGGGTGTCATAAGAAGGAGGAAGAAAAATTACTTTCCATAACCTCTGAGGATAGGACAAAATGTGATGGGTTTAAACTGAAGCAAGAGAAGTTTAGGTTGGACGTTAGGAAAATTTTCCTGTCAGGGTGGTTAAACACTGGAATAAAATTGCCTAGGGAGGTTGTGGAATCTCCATCCTTGGAGATTTTTAAGAGCAGGTTAGGCAAACACCTGTTAGGGATGGTCTAGCTAGATGGTGCTTAATCCTGCCAGGAGTGCCTTTATGACTTCTTGAGGTTCCTTCCAGTTCTATGATTCTTTATGTTTTTTTATGGAGTTGACCAGAGCCCTTGCTCCCAAGGAGAAGGAGAAATGTCAACAGCAATCAGGGCGGGGGGGGGGGGGGGGGGAGGAAAGGGGAGGAGAGGAAAAGGCAAACCGAGTCTCAGAAAGCCACCAAACATTTGTGCCAAGATGTCCTGACACTACATTGAAATATTAGCTTGATGATACCGCTGGGAGCACTTGTGCTACAAATTCCTTGGGCTGGAAAAACTATGGGCCACAAAAGCCATGAGCCCGGATGATGGTAGGGAGATTGAAATTTGGGGGAACAGAGAGCCAAGCCCAGCTCTTCCAACAGACACTCAAGGTCTTCCTCACCCTCAGAAATACATGAGGCAGGCGCTCCTGGCAGCACCTCTACTAAGCAACCTATGAGAGGCCCACTATCCCTACAATGGGAGGTGGAGACAGTGCCAAGGTGGCAGTATAGGAAGATGAAGAAATGGCAGGCTACCCTTCCAAGCCTAGGAGCTTAGTGACATCCCAACTCTTGTTCATCTTCATTTCAGCAGTGGGGTGCTGTCCATTGGGTGGTGTGTGTTTGTGATCATGCACATTATTTTAATACTTCTACAATGGGAAATGATTGTTTAGTCCAGCACACACACAGCCCCCCTTCAATGTTTTTATGACACCCAACACCATGGAGACCTGATCTGGACTTCCACAGTGAATAAAACAGCAGACTCCCGGGAATAAAAACAGCAGCTTTCCAAAAAGGAGTTCACATTGCAATCCAGGCCAAAGGTAGAACACTACTCAGAAGGGGAATGATTCAGAAACTTGTGAACATGGGACTCTCACTGAAACAGTGCTACGAACTGAGCTACACAAAGTGCTAATGAGCATGCACTAATACAGTTTAATGCACTAACCAAAAAACAGCTTAGAATTTAAATATCCAACTGTACAGAAAAAGCATCACTCAAATAGTATAGCTACCGATAGGTTTACTTACCAGTTGCCGAGCACAGGGATGGGGTGGGGTGACATGCTATATTGCTTGCACCATTGTATAAGAACTATACAGAAAAGGCATGGCTTTCAGAAGTGATGTCCAAGCATCAGCAAAGACTACTGACTGGAAGTAACCTTGATTTCCAGACTCAAGTAAACACTGAAAACTGTATGCCGCAATCTTAGCACCACTTACCCTTGTGGTATTTACATCAGAAGGATTGATTCATCAGCAGCTTCTAGGAGGAGACATACTCTTTATGGAATTGACCACTTACTCTTTTTAAGTCTGCAGCAAAACGTCACCATTCTATGTCAATAAGTTAGCAAGTCCCACAATGAGGGTAGGTGTTTCTTCTCACTCATTTAACAAGCCACGATTTGCTCAACCTGCTCTCCTTCAATAGTTAGGGTTGCCAGTCCTCCAGGATTGTCCGGGAGTCTCCAGGAATTAAAGATAATCTCTAATTAAAGATTATGTTGTGATGCAATCTCCAGAAACACATCCAACCAAAATTGGCAACCCTAAGAGCCATTAGTACACAAGCTCTTGCCCAGTTGGATTGTAGCCATGATCATGCTGGCACATGAGTTGTCATACAAGTTTTGTTTGGGGTTTAGGTTGCCTATCAGCAGTTGGAAAGCTTGCAGAATCTTCCATACAAGAACATTGCTGCAAGCAGTAATTCCTTTCTAGCCACCTACAGGGCCACATAGGTGGCAGTTTGGATCCGATGTAAGCAACAGAACACATGGCTCGTGTTGCTAGGAGGACTAAAAGTTAGAAAGTATAATGCTCAGGTGACACACTCACCTCATGACATGGGCAGATACATAAGGCTGTAACACCTCAGCTGGTCCTCAGGGTGCTTTCTAGATCAGAAACAGCAAGAGGGATGCTACAAAAATTTGTTCTATGCAAGATACCTTTGAGGTCTTGCCTGTGTGTAGCATTAATGTAGGTGACAGAATAGCTGACTGGATACCTTGCAGTTAGCCAAAGTCAGTCCTCCAATGGCATGCTGTGATAATCACAACCCAGAAACCGTAAATGCCTGCTATCAGAGCTTAGATGGGTATTAACATAAACTGTGCCTGTATTTTTGTTAATGGTGTTGTCAGTCATTTTCTGTCCATCCACACTGTGTGTGGGCTTCTCTCAGCACATGCTAAGTCCATTCATCAGCCTGGCATCTCTATGGGAATACTTTCTATACATGGGCAAGCTTACATTCAGGTTCCATAGTGGCTATATGTTAAAGGCAGGAGTCCAAAATTCCATAGAATGTAAAGGATACTATTGGTTTGTTAGTAAGAATCTGATTGGTTAGTGGTTGAACTCAGGAAGTTTGAAAAGTCTCCATGATCTATGCCATGGTGGGGAATTTTTGTTGAACACAGACATAAATACTCATCAGAAAGCTAAACCACCACTGTCACAGCACTAAAGCAGCATGCTGGGAATTGCTGCATATAACTCACCCTTTGATTCCATGCTTTGAATCTTTCAAGCTAACATACGATATTAGTATATCAGTACCTATAGTAACACATTAGCAAAATTGCACTGCAGAAGGTTGGATATTGAGCATGGTCTTTTTTTAAAATAATTTGTGATGACAAGAATCATGCAATAGAGTCTGCAGTATCATTATGGTAAATCAAAGTTTTTGTTGCTGTTTTTAATAAAGCCCAGTGCATACAAAACAGTAACTTTACAAAAAATATGCGGTAAGAATCAGATAACTCTTTTGTTAGGCCTCTATCTTTACTCTAAAATGTGAAAAGAATGACTTATTTTCTTGAAGGAATATTCTTCTGGTTTGTATTTCTATAAAGAGAGCACATTTAAATGATCTCTTTCCCTACGAATTCAAAAAAGCTTGCCCTTGCCCGAGCAACTGTTTTTGTATTCTTTATTAAGAAATGTATGTGGGTTTTTTTTCAATTTTCCGTGGTAGCTTGTTCAGCAAGTGATAACATAGCTTTATTTCATACTTGTCACTAGATCTCATGATAGAAATAATGTCTGAGTGTCAGGGAGCCTATCAGGGAGCCTGCTATGGTAAACCCCAGAAAAGTATAGGAGGCCAAATCCTTAGAGGGTGTAAAATGCTGAGTTAAGCTATACTGATTTATGCCAGCTGAGGCGATTGCCCAGTCAGTATTTCCATGGACTGATCTTGTGGGAATGAAATTAAATGGGGTCATCACCTGAACAGCTGCATCAGAGCAGCAGTCTTTTGCCATGCAGAAGAGAGGTTCCAGGGAGATAGATTCCTCACGCACAAGACTCCTCAGGGACAGATGCATATTTGGGAGTGATTGTATATACAGTACAACTATAAAATGAAGGAGTGTAGATGGCTTCCCAAACATGCCTCTCCCCCTAAATGTCTACTATAACTATTTGAAGAAGTATACAAGTAGCACTCATACACCAGTGATACATAAAAATAGCCTGCTGCCAATCTAATACTCCACCCTTCACTAGAAATGCTTTGCTTCTGGGAAATCCTCACACAAACACAGTTGGGGAAGGAGGGAAGTGGGTTTGCTGCCAAGATTCAGCTCTTGTTGCAAGACCCTCAAGCTCCAAATGGAGGGAAGCACATAAGTGTTTTTAAGCAATTAAGTTACATATCTATGAAGCAACCACAGGACCAGCTCCTTCCCAGAGATTCTGCTGCCTTGCAGGGAAGGGGAGTCTCTGATCAGTTAGCTGAAGAGAATGAGGAAACAAATAATGGTTATGGAGGAAAATATATTTGTTCCCCATTCCAAACAAAAACTAAACAAACAAACAAAAAAAGTCACACAAAAGGGTGCCATGCCAGCTACCCCAAAATTTCCCTATCAGAAATCAAAAATAGCTCTGTATATGGACAGATAGACAAAGAACCAGGTCCAGTAACTAGAGAGCTATTACTCCTCAAAAAATTAAGTGCAAGGGAACACAGATCTAGCACTTAAATTGTGTAGTGCCAATATGTATAAATTCTAACATTCTTATAGCGCTTGTCATCTGAGATCCCACACTTGTCTGAGGGAGGACTTGTATTAAACATCCCATTTTTCTGATGAGTAGACTGAAGCCCTGAGAGATTTAAATAACTTACTTAAGGTCACACAGCTAGTCAGTGCTAAGCCAGGAAGACAACACAGGAGCCCCTACTCCTAGTCCCCTGCTCTAACCACTACAGAACGTTGCCTACCTGTTCATATTACTCATACTTCTTGCAAAGCAAAGGTCTCTTTAGCAACCCCAGAGTTTCTATGTCACTGAGAGGCAGGGCTGCTGATTAAAACCTTAGGGGTATTATTTTGAATACATATGCTAGCTTACTCCCATCTGTGTTGTTAATTAGTTCCTGATCGTGGGTTAAATGTAGGGCATGTTGTCATAACCCAAAGTGGGGTGGCCAGACCTCCTGCTCTTGCCATATGGCTTTTCCCCTCTCCCCCCTTCACTCTTCAGTTTTTAACCTGATCTCTGTGCTTTTAATATGGGGGCTCAACAACAAATTATATGTTGTCAAAATAGAAGTGACATGCTAAAGTAGAAACATGCTCTTCCATGCTGAGGCTTCTGGGAGGGTGAGAGGCATCACATCCTCCATGGCTCATACACAATGATTATGCTGCATGTGAAAGCAGCTTAAGAAAAGCAGGAAATAAATATTCCCCTGCAGAAGAACTGCTGTACAAGTAGGTGATAGCCAAGGCTGCAAAACTCCATTGATCTAGGAGGACTGCATAATATTTTGCCAGGCACGCGTGTCTCCCCTTAATAGGTTTAAAATAGAGAAGAATGGAGCTGCCCCATCTGGAATACAGATCCATTGCCCTCAGAGAAGAGGAGATCCGGGAAACAGAGCATCATCTTGATCCAAACGATCAGAAAGAGGCGGGCAGGCACACTGGATTCCATTATGTCCAAGGCCACATCAAGGCATGAGGGCCTTGGGTCATATCACAGAAATCAATGGCTCATATTCTGGGATACACTTGAGGATTATCAGTCATCATTAGTGCTAAGAACTTGCAACTGTCAATGAAATCAATTCCCAATCAGCTGAAGTGGACTGCAGAAGCAGATTGCAGGGACACTGCACCAGTCAGCATTTGGCCCCAAATCTGTTTGCTTCAGAGCAGCCTTTGTTTAAACTTCTTCCTGACTGCACTCAGTCCTGTTTTCCATTTCTCATTTAATGGCTACTGGTCCATTAGTAAGGAGGTTATAGAAGAGCTTTCCAAGAGCATGGTTTTATAGTCTCATACAATCAGGGGACTCTATTCAGAAAAAAAGGCAATATTGAACAAAGCTAAACCAAATCCAGATGAACAAGCTTTCTGCACTACTCCTGTGAAACTGCCATCCCTAGATATGCCAAATCATCAGAAGAGACTCCATAGAGGTTTAGTGCTCATCTCTCTTACATCCTTATATTACTCTATTATTCAATGTAGTCTTGCACAGTCTTATTCTCTCACTGATTCTGCATGAACTTTTGGTTTTGGACAACCAAATAAAGCATCATGAGGTTTTGTTTTAAATTTACCATTATCATTGTAAGGCTGGAAAAGTAAGTTCTGTGCCAAGGTTAGTAAATGCTATGACAATTTTACAGGGCAACTTTAAGAGGGACTTAAACTCCACACTGTTTGGTCTGCACCCCAAAGAAAACATGTTGCAGAGGTGAGAGACAGGGCTCTTCAACAAACCAGATTCTGCCAAGAGAAAACAAGTATATTGGTTTACGGATACGACACCATTGCAGTGTTGAAGTACCAGGGTTGAGAGGAGGTTGTACAATGGATTCTACCATTTTCTTTAGCCACTTAATACAAGATCCTATACACAATGGGTAGCGTAAGAAGAAAATTATTATAATCTAGATGCTTGCTGCTTATATAAATGATTGTGATGTGGAAGCATGTTTTGAGGTCTTTTAAACCTATGTGTTTGTATAACAATATTTTTGTTCAAAAAACCTCCTTGCAATTTAGACATGTGGCTTTGCTAGCAGTCTACTCCTACATAAGACTGCATACATTTGTGGGCTTATATGGCTACCTGAGCTGCAACAGACCAACTTCTGCTCTCAGTGTGCATGCATAACTCAAATTGTAATCAGTAGGAACCTCTCCAATATCTGAGATCATATCTGGTACAGTGAATACTCACCATATAACTCTTTTTAATGTAGCATAGCATCATATAAGGCTTCTGCATCTGGGGTCCTAACTTGACTATAAAGGATTGCCTTCAATCATAATAACTCCTTGAATGGCAACAGAAATTTAAGGAACGTAGATTAGTCATCCACCATAATACACTGTGCAACTGTAATTGTAGGTTCTGAAGAGTCTTAGAAATAACCAGAGTCAGCATTGAAAAAGACAAGGTGCTAAGTAAATATTATAGACTAATGGCTGAAACTTAAATTTGCTTACGAGTTAAAGTCTCAACTTCCATTGCAATTCTGTGGGAGCTGGGGACCTCAATCTCCTAGACATCTACTCAAGCTTGGTGGCTTACGTCTACTTTTAAGTCACTGGTCTCTTATGTGAGGTCAGGGAGAAATAATCAAAAAAACGACGAAGAGTTCTGGGAGTCAGGAATGCAGAGACACACGAGTGTTCTGTATGAGCAACTCCTGATGGCTGCACCAAGGAAGGGCATATTCCCAAATGGAAGGCAAGTACTATAATTTTCACCAGACAGAAGGATATAAGAGATATTTAAGAGGGGAAGTTGTGGAACCCAGAATAAAGGAGGGCATTCTCTGAGGCAGTCGCACATAGAATGGAAGCATCCACTCTTCACTGTCCAATATTTGGAGGAAATAAACACACATCTGCACAGCCTTTCCTCAGTTCAATTTCAAAACTGTATTGAAAGATAGTGGCTGAAATTCTGAACACAGTCCGATCAATGGCGGAGGTTTTCAATTTACTGTACTTCAATGCAGAGTGGACTTCATAGCCTCAAAAAATTCTTAAAATTCCTATCAAAACACCCTTACTTTCATGCTCAGTAAAATGATTTAAAATAGGTTTTCATGTATACTAAAATAAAATATTTGAAGGGATTTTCTACTCATCTATTTGGTGTACACTTTGGACATGCATCAAGTCTCAATGACACCTGCAATAAACCCAGAGAAATTTAACTGGCAAATATTTCCCCAGCAATAATATAAAGCAGGCATTTGATTTACTGAAAGTGATCCTTCTTTGTTTATTTGTTTACTCCACACAAACTGGACCATGTGAAGATTATGACTTTTCTGATGAGGCAGATAAGTAGACACAATTTTAGTGCATAAATATTTAAAAAACAAGACATTATGCACAGCTAAACCTAGATTCTGTCTACTCAGAAGCAGTTAAGATAATAGTCTCATCACTAAATTCAATCTTCAAGAGTTGCACACAAAAGAAGCTGTTGGCATACCTGGCAAATGTGTGGGACTTATCTCTAGGTGGCGGTAGTAGTTCAGATTTTGAGCTATTCAGATCTACAAATATTTATCTAGAATTTAGTAATAAGTATTCCTCTTAACTCCTTCAGATACCTTTTACAATTATTCTCCTCTGAAATTAAAACATCGTACCTACTTCTCTGTAAATTTATAATACAGTCGGAAATTAAGTTAATAGGATTTTGGCATTTTGCTGTCAAAGTGTATAGAAAAAGGCAAATAGATTTAATTGCCCCCAAATTAAGGCACATTTATGGAACAAAGAGCCATTACATTTCAAGCATTTTAGAGGATTTACATGCTTTCAATTCTGTACACACTGCCATGGTAAATAATGAGAGTTTTAATTAACTAGTTGAAAAGAGAATTACTTCATGCAAAGAGACTACATTCTAAATGAAGTAAATCTACAACTGCTACAGCATGATGACAGCTGTCATGGACTCATGAAAATGTAAGTATTTACGTAAAGTCTTATTTTACTTTTCCTAGTGGTCCAATGGAACTCAACTTCAGACAGCTGAATCAATTAGCGATGTCTAGAGATTATGCTGTAATGGGATGTTTGGGACAAGTCAGGGTAACTAAGGGACTATAATCATAGCTAGTCAGTATTGTCCCAGCAAATCCTTTGTTTGTATTAGAAAATATAAACTACTCCCTTCCTTTTCACTTCACATATTTGAGTGATTTATTAAGAATTGGAATTAATACTTATCATGATTAAAAGTATCCTAATTTCATTTTGAGCACCTCCTTTAACAAAGCTGATCTAGCACGATTAGCAAATATGTGGTTAATGTCATCATATCTTCAATATGTTAACAGAACTCAGCTAGTCAGTCTGGCTCAGCTGAAGTTAATGCAGCTACTTTACACCTGCTGAGGATCTGTCCCAGTATTGTGAAGAAAGTGAAAAATTAAGACCCTAAACCAGCAAAGACACTTTTGCACAAATTTACTCATGTGAATATTCAGAGATGTTGGTGAGACTTCACATTTGAATACAGTTACCAATATCCATGTCTGAAGGATCAGCACCTAAAATTATAGCAATATATGTCTAGCTTAAATAATTGTAAGTGGTATTCCAACAAAAGAGCTGTCCTATTAACACACCCGTCTAGTCCAAAATTTAAAGAATTTTCTTCCGTCTTATATGGTGTCTATTAGTATTTAGTCTGCCTCCAGGTGGCACCAGGATTTAATCTGGCAACATCATTTAATACACAAGTTAGTATAAGAGCAAGCTGTTAAATGCACACACAGGGTAGTTAATCTACATTATTACTGTGACAGCATCCTGGAGTCTCCATTGTGATAGGTGCTGTGCAAACATGGTACAAAGCCACTCCCCCCAAAGAGTTTACAATCCAGGTACCAGACAAAAGACAGCAGATGGATAGTCAGACAGGAAAACATAAGGCAACAATGAGTTAATAGTGCTCAGCATGATTCACAGTAGTCACAATTTACCAGCTGTCAGTCTCAGATCCAGCTGTACACCAATCCGCTTGTTTAAAAGCACATCTGTACTGTTTGTTCACTGCAATAAGATGCCTCAATGGAGATATTACTCACATTTTTCCTTTTTTGGAAGTAGAGTCTGTAATTTATTCCACCACGTCTCATTTCAGAAGTATTTTTTTTAAATTACTGAGCCAGTACTCAACTTTAGCTGTCTTTAAAAACAACTATTTAAAATACAGTTCACTGTTTGATATAACCAAGCATGCCAGCATATGAACTGCTGTAAGAGATGATTGAGAGTCTTTCAATTAAGCAGCAATTCTGCAATTAGGAGGAACTGAGTGCTCATAACAATAATTTGAAAACAAGTCAAGACAAGTTAGTAATTACTCTACTAAAAGGATATATCTGCTTACATCAGAGCCTCTACTACCCCACGCAGTGCCAATATGAGATTTTCAATGTAGGCACACAACACATGCTTAAAACTGCACTTCAGACATACATATATATCTATAAGGCAAACGCTTAAAGTAAAATTTGAGGGCCTTTTATTCTTAAAGCAGTGGTGTACTGAGTATAGAAAAGTGTGAAAGCTCACTGATCTCCATTCTCAGGCTAACATACCCAAAGTTTGAAATTCTTCTACCCATAACTTCTCCTTAACTTCTGCTTTTCTATGTGCACCTTTGAGGATCTATTCACTGAGCAATAATGCAACAACTTCTACTTCTTCAGCTATTATGTCCTATTGTTTATAGTGAGAAATTACTGTCAGGATAATAAGTTAAAACTGCAGACTACTTTCAGTGCTGGATCTTCATTATGCGTGCAACTATAAAAAAGATTTATTGGATGTTTATTTTCCTACGTGTGTCTTGACTGAACATTAGAAAAATGAATTTAAAAAAATGTATCTCTGTACTGTGTTTTCAGCTGGGTCCTTCAGTCTTCTGTGGCAACATATAAACTAATGTGTTTTATGTTTGAAAGCATATTGATGAGAGCCAGCCTTTTCAGTTTAGCCTTCTCAACCCCTTACACGTATAATATACACTTATTGCCCTCTCCTTCACACCTCTACACCCAGTCCTCCATTTCAGCAGGATTATTCAGATAAGAATTAAAATGTTGAGCCTGAGGGCCTACTTTAACCTGACTTTACAGCGTTAAAACCATGGGATCCTCTCTGCAGTGCTAGGATGTGGTGGGTCTGAACAGAAAGCATTATATTTATATTTGGGTTTTCCCAGCTGTGGTTTGGTGAAGTTGAACTTTAAGTAATAGTATGACAGCAGAGAATTGGTTAATTTATGGAGCATAGTAGAAAGAGTCTTCCTGGATGTGTTAACTAACAGTGACTAGCAGCACTTTTCAAATGATTTTATATTGGAGGAGGCAAAGTTGGGGTTTTGTCCTGAGCCCAGAATAAGGGACAACATACTGTTGCGCCACCCCAGGAGTGTACCAGAAGAGTCTCAATCTCTCTTGCAGGTCCCCTCATAGTCTGAGTGACAGGTACCCTGCATATGGTCCATCTGCACAGCTAAAGCACCACACATGCCCAGTGGGAGGAGATATAATGCCTCTGTGAAGACTTCCTCTTCCTGCACATCTGTCTACCCATGGTTCAGACAGCTAGTAAATGGATGCAGAAAGCGTTATTCCTGCTTACATCACTGCATAGCTTCACAAACCAGGCCACCATTGGACCCATAGTAATTCAAATGCTACAGGGCCAATTTTGATACCCTTACTTGCATTAATTAGTATCTTACTCAGCAGATAGATCTATTGAATTTTGTGCAATTCAAGGACTAAATTACTATTCATTGTGATTAAGGGATGAGAAATTGACCCTAAATCAATAATATGACCTTTTATTGTGAGGTAACTGATTAAACACATTCAAATAAATTACAAACTTCTTATTCATGTTGGTGAACAACTACCAACCCAAAAATCAGTGGGACTTGTTGAATGACTAAGTGTTCACATGTATAAGTAGGGGGTTCACAGCCTGTCCCCTCTATGTGTAGATGTATATGAAATAGCATAGATTTTTCATGTATATGTATTTTTATCAAACCACAAATGACAGATACATAAATACTTGCTGAAGAGAAAATATCACCAGGATAGATTCCCTGCATACATTAAAACTCAGTTACTAGAAGCATAAATAAGTAATGAATATTGATCTCACAATGGCAATAACTTCAAAACAGCAACCTATAATAAAGTGAAAGTAAATATGTACATTGTAAAAAAACTTTACTGTTCAAGTGAAGACACTAATAGTATCTCTGGAATTAAAAATTATGTCCATAATTATATTACATTATAATATTACAAGAGTATTTTTTTAAAAAAAGTCAGTAGCAAGGTATCCAAATCATTAATTTAGTTTTTTGGCCATTCAACACAGCTTACCACTTAACACTAATTCCTTTTCAAAGGAAAGAGAAATATTTTCAATGCAGCCATGAAACAAGGACAGAAAAAAAAAACATCAATTTTTACCATCTTCCTAATTCTTAAAAGAAAGAACACATAGCTATTATCTAATTTACTTAAAGATAGAAACTTTTGCCCCTTAAAGAGTTCCCTTCTTCATTGAATGCACCCAGAGCATAATCAGTTTAATTGTTTACTGGACATTTTCATATTCTTTCTTCAGTTTAACACAAAGTTGATGAACAGGACAAAGACTTTATGACATTGGAATTCCAGTTATGGTAACCAGCATGTTTTAAATTCCAGGAAAGGTTACATTTCAACAAGTGAATCTTTCCATTCACTAACTGTACCTCAGTTGATAGTATAGATACATTATTGTGAGCGGCAGTCAATGAGTTTCTTCTCCTTATACTCAAACATTCCATTTACCATTTCAGGCAATATGTTATACATACACTTGTGTGTGCCCCTTGCCAAAACTACACCGCTTAATTCCTTCAAGCTATCATAGCTTGAAGCTGTCCATGTCATATCCAAGTAACTTTAAATCTGGAGAAAATCTAATGTCGCACAAAACAATGAAAGCCCACGCGTTACTTTTACGACTATAGAAAACAAAAACCAGTCTTGAATGTGAGCATGTAAAGTATCAACTTTTAGCAAACAAAAGATGTACAATGTTGGTATTCACTGCGCTATGTTACAGCTTTCCTTCAGGGTGCTGTACTGTAAAGCTGTTTAGCAGCTTGAGTTACAGCAGTGTAGCCAGCAAACTACCATGGCAGAAAGAGATCCAGTACTGGGGAGATTACTCTAACACCTAGAAATCCACTTGGCCTTCACTCCTGTGCAAGTGCGCGTCTTCCTCTCTGTTCGCCGGGCAGTGCGGATACCGACTGGGGGAAAGCCCCCACAGCAAGCTCACTTAAGACAACACACACACGTTGGAAGTGATGCCAGCTGTGCCCCGCTCTGCCCCGCTCGCTACGGCTTGCCAGACGCAGCTACCCATCCCGCCTTCACTGCGGGAGCGTCTCTCCCTCCCGATGGCGCTTAGCGGACAAAGCGGGCTCAAGTGGCTCCTAAGATCCGTGGAAGACCCACCAGCCTGCAGCCGGGGACTGAGCTCGCTGGTCACAGCTCCTCGCGGCTGCGCCAGCACCGGCCGGCAGAGGGCCGCCTTTCCCACCAAACCTCTCCCGGCTCCCACCATGGGCACCCCGCGCGGGGGGCGTGCGCCCAGGGGCGGCAGCCTCCCTCCGCCGCGCCGCGCTCCCTGCCGCCCGGGGGCAGGCGGCCGCGCTCCCCGCCCGTAGCGCGGGGCAATCCCGCCCCCCGCCAGCCTCCTGCGCAACTCCCGGCTCCATTACGGCGCGCGGGGCTCTGTGCAGCCCGCCCGCCAGGCTCTGGCAGCCGGGGAAGCCCGGCTCGCTTATCGGGTCCGCCTGGCGCGTCCCCGCCCGCCCCAGCTCCCAGCCGCCGCCGGGGTGCCCCGGCTGCCCGGAGCGGAATCCAGCAGCAGTCCCGCGCCCCGCGGGGGCTGGAGAGGAGCGGAGCACTGCCCGGTGCTGCCTGGGACCTGCCCAGCGCGCAGCAGGCAGACAGGTGCCTGCGCGCCCGCGGATCCGGCGGGGAACAAAGGCAGCGGCGGGGCTGCTGAGCGGGGAACCCCAGGACCCCCTAATTAGGTCTGGTTCCGGCTTCGGGTCCCCCCCGCCGCCGCGCAGCCCAGCTCCCAACCCTCCCCGCCCGCCTCCTTTCCCCCCAGCTGCAGAGCCCCTAACCGCGCTCCCCCCCCCCCCTGCTCCCGGCTCCCTGCCTGCCCACCCTTCCCCGCTAGCCATGCGCTCCGCTCTGCACGGGATCCCCTCCTCTCCCTGCCCTGGATCTCCCCCGCTCCCCGGCTGCGCCTGCCCCCGAGGACTGGCTCAGGGGAAGCGCGGACAGAAGTTGCTCTGGCGGCCCCCCGCCAGTGCCCAGCCCTGACACTCAACTTTCCCGGCCGGCCGGCCGCGCTGGCGGAGAAGAGCGAGTTAGTTGGGGCCAAGAGGCGCCTCGTACCTTGTTGTCCACACAAAGCCTGCTCGGGTCCCTCCGGAAAGTCACATCCTCTCCCAGCCGCCCAGTCCCACCAGCCGCCTCCTGCAGCCCCAGCAACACAGGAGGCAGCTCAAGTGTCTCATCAAAGCTTTATGAAGGGTGGGAGGGCAGCAGAGTTGTTGTGAGGCTCGGATCTCCCCCCACCACCCTCCTGCTGGTGCAGGAGCCTCTCACACAAGCCTCTGCCTTGGCTTCTTCTCACTCAGGAATTATTTAGATCTCCGTTTGGGCTTCTATTGGTCAAACTGTCTCCAACAAGCAGCTCCAGCAAGCCCGAGACACCAGCGCTGGGCTGCTTGGCTTAAAGGAACCGCACGCCTTTTCCCCTCCATCAAGCCGAGTGGGAAAAGCCCCTCGGCCAGCCCTTCGCTCGCAAACACCCTCTCTCCCGAAACTTCTTGCCCTGAAAGGGGTCTGATCCACAACCCCCCAAGCCCCTTCATTCTCTTTTCGTAGGTAACACACCCTCCAATCAGTTCCTGCTCGGGTGGAGGGGGGACGCACCAGAATTCCCCTCTGCCAAATTAGTCTGATCCACACACTTCGGGTTCCCCAGCGGCTCCCTGCTGCCCTTCGTGTGTCACTTCGGAGTCCCCGCTGCCAGGCAAAAGTCCTGTTTTATTTTGCTACAGAACACGGAGAAATCAGGTAAGGACAGCGAAGAACCCAACACAAATAAAAGCCACCGGGAGCCTGAGTCGGCCCCTAAATCTGTGAAAAGCGTGAGAATATTAGTTTACTTGTGAGTGCATTACACAAACCAGATCCACTTAAATATAGCTCCCTGACTGACCCCTTCATAGTTTGCTATTAAGAATGCAATCAAGATAATAACAAGCATTGTTTATTAATGAACGCTCCAGATAACGTTACGCTAGTCACTTTCTGGAGGCACGCAGGGGCATATTTGCAGAATCTAGACAGCAAAGACTTTCTCTGAGGCATAACAACAGACGGAAATCCAAAACCCACCTGGCTTTTTTTTTTTAGTGGCTACTTGTAAAAGTCAGTGTCAACAGCGCTGCATAGGGGACCTCTGACGAAACTCCCAAATTGACTGTGGTTGGTTTGGGGGCGGCTTTTCTTTCCCCTTCAAAAATCTGTCCTGCCGGTTTCCCCTTCTGTTTGTGCAGCAAACCGATTAAATTATTGATAGTGGAAATTGCATAGTGGAGGTAATAATGGCATCCCCTGACTCAGTAGCTCCATTTGATCATGGTAAAGACAGAAAGATTTCATGCTCGCTCGCTCCCTCGCTAGGGTTAGCTCAAGCCTCATCAGACCGCTAGTGCTCTGAATGGGAGTGTGGGTGGGAAGCCACACTAGCGCTTGCTCTACACTCTTGACGTGTATGTCATATGATACCCTGGCTGCCTCTAATAGACACGCTACTGCATGGATTACAAGAATCAAAATACCATGCATTGAGAATGATGCATCTTTTATTAACGGGGTTTAGTTTCAGTGCCTTACACATGTTTATAATGTTCTCACTTTAGTTGCTCTTATTTCCCCAAAACAGGCACAGTGTGATTTAGTTTAATTTCAAGAGGGGAGCATCTCTCTCTTTAATAAGTTGAAGCAAATACATTTGGAAACCTTAAGGCTGGTCAATGACAAAAGTCACATTGACTTCAGTACCTCATTTTTGCCTTCAGACAGCCAGTGTGCCTTTACTATGAGGCATTTGTGCTCACTAGGCCAGAAAAGTAGTGATTGTGCCAGGCCTTTGAAATCTGAGGATACCTAAGACTTTCTATAAAAAACAACTTAAGGCAAGCATCACAACTTACACATGGTTAGCTTGGTTTGTTTCCCTACTACTGTTTTAAAAACTGTTTTAAAAATCTGATTAAAGTATCACATTACATTCAGACTTGGAGGTTGGGTTAAATAAGTTTGGCTAAAAGTGTAGTTGTACCCTGGAAAGAGTTCCACATTTATTGTTTCAATGATTTCTCGATCAGACTAACTAAGCCTACAAGTAAAAAAAATATGCCATTTCAAACTGCCAGCCCTCCACCTGGCCTCTAAAAATCATGCTTTGTTCTTTCCGTCTGGCATACAATCGCATGTAATAACAATTCCACTGGCCAAATATTGCCCTCAGTTGCACTTGTACAAACCCACTTCCATTTCTGTGTTTAAGGATGTCTCTGCCACCCTTTTGCCTATTTTTATGTGCTCATACCTATACAACCAAGTCTCTCTCTCTGGTGTTGCACAGATGTACTTGAAGGCAGAACTTGCAGACAGGAGGATGTCACACTACTGGAACGAGTTTAAATGAGTCAGAAGTTAATACATCTATTTTAAGTTTGATCACTCTTCAGTAGGACCATTCAAATTTACAACTGTAACTGCACAAGTATGAGAGTCTTGTCTGCAATTAGGGACATCCATACATAAGGGTTTTTTAAAATAATGATGGGAACAGAACAACATTCTTTTATATTGAATATTCAGAGCAACAACTCTGAATGAGCCACTATGCAAATGTAATAGCAACAAGCTAGTAAAAGGTTATATATTAGCTATAATTTAATTAATATATTTTATTTCTACAGGGAGATGTGCACGTGAACAGTATCAAGAACCTTATTAATTGGTTTCTGGAAGTGGTGGTGGTAACAGAGAATCTGTAAGATATTTGTGATTAACACTGAAGGGTTTAAACTGTGTTTAAACTCTGAAGGGTTTAAAGTCAAACAATTTTTTAAAGCAGTTCAATGGCATACCTGCATAGTAATTTTTCCATATTGAGGGCTGGTTTGATAGGACACTATAACTTCCCAACTGTGTTACGACTTGTTTTGGCTTTGTCTGCATAGGTATGACCAGTGTTTTTAACCTGGGAAATGAACCACGTTACAGCGCTTTAAAAACGATGGGATCATTAATCATGCTACATTCATTTGCACTGTGCTCTGGTGGTGAAAAAAGGACCATAAAGCTGATTTAACGAGGCAGCTGAGGATTCCCCCTGCATGCAGGAATCTCCAGCTGGCTCTGCCTCCCCCACTTGTCTTTTGCCTTGGCATAGGACATACCTGGGGGGGACCAGGGCATGGTCAGAGTACCATTGTGCTCTGATAATGCCTAGCTGGCATAACCAGCCCCTTGGGGAGCCTTGCTAGCCAGCCTTTCAAGGCCCTGCTTACTGGGGAAATGAAAATAATGCTCTGTCTTGGTTTCAGTATTGAAGTTTACCATACAGTCTATGTTCCTGATTTTCCAAGCCTTGGCATTATCTTCAGTGTGGGCTTTGCATGAGAGGATCAGGCCCGTAATTTATTAGATTTTTGAAACAACATTCAGAATACAAAGGCAACCCCATGGGCAATTCTACCCATCATTCTGAGATGTTCTGTCAGCTTTATGAAATATAGAGCCTACTGCCTACAAAATTCCTATTGCAAGGATTATTCCTCCTAAGATTTCCCACTGACTCCCAGGTGAACCCATAAAGAGCACGCTTATTGTATTTTCACCTCACTATCATCTGAAAAATGATGTCTCATAACCTAACAGTGTCAGGTGAATATATTTTTCCCCAGTGGGATTTTCCAGCATTAGCATACAAAGATACTTTGAACAAAAACCAAAAAATGCAGGCTTCATGGAAAGGAACAAAGTGATAAGAAATTATTTCCTTATCAGATAAACTTCACTTTCAATCAATTTGCCATCTCTTAGTGTTCTTCAAGGGTCTTGGAGTCATTATCATGGCACATCAACAGATACAAAGTTTATTTTGATCCCTAAATAATTAAAATGGTTTTTCCTGTACATAAAATACATTTTTCTCTCTCTTTTTTTCAACTCAACAAATAGAAAGAGTGTACAAATAAAGGTTGCCAATCAATGTAATGCTGATTTATCCCTGCAGCAACAGGAGATTGCAAAGATCAGTGCTGTCTTGCTGACTTAAATTTGAACTATACCATAAGCACCAATGATGTAGTAGATAGCACATAGAAGAAGGGGAAACATGTACTTCTGGTTTCTGTCCAGACCAAACCCTAATAGGCTGTAGTTACTTGATATAGTAGTGTGCAAGTTCTTAAACTATCCCTTTCCAATGCTAGTGGAAGCAGTAAAACTCCAATATTTAAAAGGAATACTTTTCTTTTTAAAAATGTGTATTTAAATAACAATAGGTTTTGGGGTAATTTTTTCAACAAAAGCATTTCTTGCTATCTTTATAACATCTGTTTTATTAGCATACCACTATCCCAACTTGTTTTTCAAAGAGAAAAAGATCAAGAAGCAACCATTTGGATTCCCATCACTTCTTCTTGTCAGGAAATTTAAACTAATCCTGATTATACAAATGTACTCAAGTTTTGAAACTGGAGTATTTTTTTCTATTAATAATTTGTTTAATTATGTTTATTCACATCTCCTAGTTACCTATCTTCGATATTTTTTCAGATGAAAGGAATGGACAATTGATCAGAATCAACCTGACCAATTCATGTGATGCTAAAAATCCCAATGAGCTACATAATTTGAGTTTGCAGACAAGCCATATTTGTAATAGAATGACTGAACTTTGACTCTTTTGTATGATTACATGACAATCATAGCACAAGAAACACAACAATTTAAGGTCCCAGAGCTTGATCCTGTAGTGGGAAGGTTCTAAGCACCTTTGTTTTGCTCTTTGCAAGTTCTCACACCTTGCAGGATTGAGCTATATTTGTCTCAGGTATATAAATACTGAGTAACCAAACTTTATGAGAATGAAATCACCATAGTGGGGATCCAAGAGACAAAATTGACCCCTTCAGTCTAGGGCCAGGGTGCAGCCAGGAGCCAATCATCTTGTGGCTATTACTCCCCTTTGGCTACAGCCTCTCCATGATGTTTACATGGTGTGTTAAGACCACTCGATCCATGTCAACTTGAATGCTATAGCCCTGCACTGGGCCTACTCTGTGGCTAACCCATGGAGACTTCCTGTGAGTCTGTTCCTCTGGTGGTCTTCTGTGAAGCTAGAATATGTGGGTGTCAGTGGTGCAGAAGGATCATCATCAAGCTGAATTTCATCGGTTGTGTGCAAGGTCTACTCAGAAATTTAAGTGCCCCAGTCACTCTGCCACTAAAAATGCAATTATCAGCATCACCAACAACAATAACACAGGAGCATTTATACTTTTTATAATAGTCCCTCTGCTACTACAGTGCGCATGTGATAAATCAATGAAATCTGCCCTTCAAGCCAGGTGATGATACCTCAGTGTTGTTAAAAAGGAAGACATCATCTTGTACTACAGAATCATCATCTTTCAAAGAGTACTATAGAGCAAGAGAATTGGCGGCTTTCCAGGAGAGCAAAAGGTGCAGTGAATGGTTAAAATAGCTATTTGCTAATCATGTCTGCTAGAGACACCAGCATTTTAGTTTACAGGTGCATAGCACCTTCTATCCAAGGATCTCAGTACACTTTACACTAAATAATTCACTCCTAACACATTTGTAAGGTAGATATGTATTATTGGCTTCATTAATTTTTGCAGATGAGGAAACTAACTTATGGCAAATCTATTAGCAATATGTTCATTTAAAAATATATATATAATGCATCTCATCTGTCTTTATGTTTGCATTGTGCAGACATTCATATCATATTTCATTGGCACAACTGTTCATGGAAAATGAATTTTCATCTCACATATGCCACTTTTCACAAAAGCTGACTGATAAATTTGTACACATGAGTATGTAAAAAAAATAAGACACATTTGGCCAATCACCGCTAACCAACACAGATCAAATTTCAAACACTAGTGGAGAGCCAAGCTGTACTCCGTATAGGGCACAAGGGTGGGGAAAGGTGGCAGCATACCACCTTCCCATTCCTCTGTCCCCAGGGCTGCTTGGAGTTGGTTTGGTAGGAGAGGCAAGATGGAGCAGCCTTAATGCCAACTTGCCTCTCCTACCAGGGATCCATTGCAGAAGCCAGGGATTGTTGTGCTCTGTTCCCATCTCCAGCACTCCTTATATGGCTGGGGGGCTAGGAGGCTTAAAGCCAGCTGTACCGGCTCTATGCCAACTTGAGATTCCCCATGGCAGAGGCATCAATACCTACCCTGTTACAAGTAAGGAAGGGGGTCAGCATCTGGATTAGGATTTGGTCAGTATGTATATAATGGTTTCTTGGTCTTTTTTTGGTATTTTAAAATAATCTAATTTACTGCTTAAGCAATTTTAAGAATGTACTTGGTAACTTCTAAGCAGGGCATGAAATAACTTTCAATATGTAGAAAATACCTGCAGGGTATCCAGTATAATAAATATACTGTCTGCATTGACTCTTGTAGTACTGTACTATTAAAGTTGCAGTAATTTTGTAGTATTGCATCTGCTCTGCACAAGGCTTGACATGAGAGGAGAACAATCAAAGACACCAGAACAGTGG